>NC_069362.1:77040000-78290000 GCF_021730395.1 Mercenaria mercenaria
AGTAACAAATAAACGGTGAAGCAGGACACATATGTATATGATTTATATTGAAAACTTGAAACATAAATAATAATTAAAGTAATACATTAGTTTTTTATCAATAGTAAAAGGGTTATTCATTTAAGATCACCCAGCATCTTCAACAACTCCACTTCATATATACACAACAATGATTTAAAAGTTATTCATTTCAACAGTCGTTTGTACAGATTATGCGTGTGTAGTTTCGTGTGCGCAAAGTTTATTGTTAATCTTTACATACATAAGAAAACAACATAAATCTCACCTGGATACTTGTACATATGGTATTACTGTGAAAATGAAGTTTGTCGTCTACATCACCGATACGTTATATCAAACGCCCGTGTATAGAATGAACAAATATGTGTTGGACGTTACTGAAATGTCATGTGCATATTAAATAAAAAAATATCTACTGGTTTTAAGTCTTTTAATAATTTGTGGATTGTTTTACAGTATTTGTACATTAAATTTTCTTATATGTAATAAATATGTAAAATTTATATGTTTAATACCGTGCCTTTGCTTCCAAATAATTTACTGTAATACGTCTTTTGTATTGTTAACGGATGAGACAGTAATAAGCGCAATACATAATAGTAAGCTTTTCTCAAATTGAAAAGGGTCTAAAGGGCCAAACAATTTTCGATCTTATGCCATAATCAACTTTGTCATAGTCACTTTAACAGCTTTTAACAATATCAATAACAACATTTATTTCCGCATACAGGCATTGCAATTTATCTTGCCATATCCAACTTAAAGAATAATTTGTAAAAAAAAGCTTAAAACTTTTTTTTTTTTAAATACCTTATGTGACTGTTATAGTTTCAACAAAACTGTTTGTGTTTTGAAAGATATACAAACAGATAAAAAGGTTTCAAATTGTCTGAATTATGTCTTAAATGGTCTATAACTTCCTCAAAGTTTTCTAGTACACTCGTCCTTCTGCTTATTGTTTAAGGTAATTTTCCGAAAAAATGTCGGTATATAGTATGAATGTATTTATTTTTGTTACAGAATGGTTATAAACATGTGCATGTGGTATAAGTTACATTAAACATTACAATAGAATGCACGTGAACGAGACTATAATAGATACGAGGGGTATTCAACAAATAACTGAACGCTTTAAAATTTAAATCTCTGAGAGGCATGCACAAGAAATTAATGCTTTGCCCTGATATCTTATCTCCATTACACAATCTTATAAATGCATGTACTTTGATTAAAAATATATGTTGTACGCGCAAACTATGTGATAAATAAGAGAGCATAATACTTTCGGTTTTGAAGACCAACATATGAAAATACAAAACAATAGAAAAAACAGCTCGGATATAAAAAAAAAATGTTTAAACCTTATTACCAATTTTGGGAAATGTTCCATAATCGACCAACTGCGATAACACCTACGGTTAATAAGTAGCGGTTTGGTCAGAGGGAATTAACTGTATCTTCACTACAATGTTTTGTGCTATAGGTCTTTCCTAACGTTTAAACCTTTGATTCAACTTCCTCAAAATAATAGAACTGTCGAAGACCTATCATCAAACTGCTAGAAATATACCTGTTGACCAAAATAATGAAATACACATTTACAAGCTGAAATAATATTTACTCGAATGTACATACGCTGAAAATCGCTGCCGGTATTGTGATGACAGGACTTGTCTGTATTCTGAGATAGAGCTAGTATTTCAGCTAATTTAAGATAACCAGAATATGTATGTCGCCATACTCCTATTATCTAACCTAGGCTAGGTGGTTGAAATCAGAAATGCATACAGATTAATGCACCGTCTTTTTACCTGCATGTATATGTCATCAATATAATGATATTTTTATTGACGTTGGGCTTATTTTCTAACCGCTTCACTATCAAACGTGCGTGGATTTTTTTAAATATAAATTAGTTCAACGCAACACAAAATCAACAAAGGGCAAGTTCTTGGAAGCTGTAATAGATTTGTAAACACTTTGTTACTTCTGATGAGGTCATGTGTTTCTTAAATGAAACCTATGGACATGAGGGAGGGGTTTGCTTCGTAAGAAAATGTGTCAATGGTCATTCGAAACCGAAGATCGTTAAGCTTTATTCTTTTTAGCAAAATTGATTGCTGTAGTCTCCATTTGAGGCAATGTGTAGTAAACTTCAAATCTTATAAAGAATTGGTTTAAACCTTTTATAGAGAAGTAATGGAGAAACATGCCTAGATACTGTTTTCAACGTATTTTGCTGTAATATTTGGTATTCCGTCAAGAAAGAGCATATAGCTATACATGTAAAGGGACATTGAACTATCTTAAATTGTAAAACTAAAACAGTCAATATCCTAACACCAAAGGAAGGGATTCCGAAGTGTCTTTACTTAGCCGCGATGGCCTATGGTATATAGGGAATCCTGAAGACCTGAAAGCTTAAGCGCTCTACAAATTTCGCCAAAAAACATTTTAACTTTCTCTTAAAGACCAACTGAATAAATATGACCGATTAACTATTAATATAGCTTTAACGTATTGATTTAATGCTGCAGAATGATTTATACTTCCGTAACAAATATCAAATCAAACATTCGTTATAATCAAATACAGATCAATGAACATATATTATGTTTGCATAGCGTTAAAATGTAAGCTAAAAAACCTCTCGTGTAAATATCAAGTAACTGTCTATTTTCTGCCCTTCTTGGACTGATCTATCATTCAATTTGGGCAGTATCATTTATTATTCGAAGGGGTTTTCACTGAAAATTAACGGACTGAATAGCAAACAGCGCAGACAAGTCTGATCGCAAGCCGCCAGCAGGCTAAAGGTTGAAATACACGAAAATCAGTTACTGGCAACAGTTTATATAAATTTCAAATGAAATTACGAAGAATATTGCTTATTCCGGATTGTCTACTCTTATCTTCATTTTTGACAGATCGGTAGTTACGGTAGGATTTTTGTTTAAAAGCAGTTACAAACACCAAAGCTTTCAAATCCCATGGATGCCTTTTCAATGAGAATTTCAAATGCATTGTCAAGCTGAGAACCAGTGTCATTACAATATATAAACTCAAAGAAACTCTTTTTAAATTAAAGTTGTTTCTGTGTGCGTAAACGGTTGATGGTATAACCAGTATATGTACTTCACAAATCTTTCAGTCTCAGTTATGTTAAACATTAGCATAATAAACGAACAGCTGACACCTGATACTGATTACGAAGAACTGTTGTTTTTTTTCAGTATAACTTTCTATTCGTTCTGTCATAGTGGCTTTAGTTCAGAATTCGATACGATATGCTGCATAAGCGACGGGCTAAACAAAATGGTTTTTTTACCGATAAGTGCTTTGAGTAACAGATACTGCTTGCTATCAGCAGGCTTATGGAAACTGTCAGCTTCGATTTTACCTTTTTCATTTATTATTAAAACATGCTTCGCTTTTAAAATGAACAATAGGCGTTATGTATTCTGTCTAACAAACACACTGAAAAAATTGTAGTAGTGGTGAGGTTCCTTGATAAATTCTTTAATGATATTATTTCAATATGAAAATGCTGTCTGAATGTCAAGCGTTGAAAAGAATGCAAAGAAAAGACAAGAAAAATAGCTCTACAAAGTGAAAAAATATCTGAAAACTATTTGAATCCGCCATTATGTGACTACCACTTTCCCATGCAGTTTACCTATTTACTGTCTGTATACCTAAAGTACCATATACCGGCGCAGATTTTGTTCCCATAGCCATTCATTTGCGTTGCCTATAGAAATCTCCGATGTATTTATTTTGAAGAATTAAAGTTATTGATTCTGTAATAAATTATGAATTGAATTTCTCTGGGATGATACTTCTGAAGCCAAAATCATGCGGAATATTGGAGTATAGTATTTCCAAGTAGAAGGAGACGAGATAAATGGCTATCGATGTTGTTTGGCAACCTATCAAAAATATCTGTTAAATACCTATAAAAGTTTTGGCGCGTTTCATTAATGGACGTGAAATTATATCTAACAGGTTGAGCAACCTGTGAGATGGCTAGAACTTTCATCATGTTCATTCTTGTTGTTGCACTGGTTGTTGTCACCTCATAATCCATAAGGGTTGTCTTGTTGTGATGATATCCACTGATTACGACGACTAAAATTTTGTCCGATGTATGTTGTTTGATCCGAACTATATCAAGACAAGACTGATAAGTATTGTTATAATAATTTATGAATCCAGCAGATTGGTTTATAACGTCGAAGTTGTCGAAATTATCTCTGATTGTATTTTTATACGTAGAACGTGCATATACATGTGACTATCCGGTACAATATAACAATAAAATTGATTTTAGCAACCTGTTTAAGAATCAGAGTGCTAGAGTACTATTAAGTATTTGTGCAATATTTCAGCCCAGTTTAAACAAGAATGAATAACTGCAAATATTCATTTATTATACGATTGTTCAGCTCTTCACGAATTTGAAGTTGGTGAAATTATTTCAAACTGCATATCAATTAAGTAGAACGTGTGTATGCAAGTTACTATCCGGTAAAATATTTTAATTTCCTGGATTAAAAAAAAGATGTTGCTCTTTTGATTAGCTCTGAGCAACACATAACGTCACCAGGTAATTTTACATGTACTTAATTAATACCACATGACAGTTGACAAACGATCAGAAGCTATTCAAATGCATTTGATATCACGATTGAAGTATTGACTGTACATGAATTTGAATGAAATTTTCAGTCAATTGAAAATGAGTTATCTGTACCTCTGAGACCTTACAGATCAGTGCTTAATGGAATAGCTTCTCAAGTAGGTACTCATGGGTTCGTATTTGGCAGAATGCTATACTTTCCATATCATATTCATCAATTCATTCGACATTTTTCATCATGATTCGGAAAAAGTAGATTCTCTGTTTATACTATTAATTGTTTGTACCGATTATACTTCCGTTATCTTCAAATAAATGTAGGCTGAAGGAATACTGTAAAACACAATCTATCAAAATATCAAATATAAAAGCAGGCGAATACACAGTAAATGTAATAAAAACAATCTATTAAAAATCGGAATGGAAAGCCGTATTTCATTTGAAATGATCATGCCAAAAATGGAAGTAGATCAGTTACAATATATGATCGATATTTTCAATTTACAACATTCTAAATAGAAAGAGAAGCAGTGATGCATGCACCTTATATTTACTTTTATATAAAGGCAAAATTATGAAAAATAAACCTGTATGAAGTAAATGTAATCTAGAAGGAAGTTGTAAACAATTACTTGTTTGGATTTTATCGTTCAAAACTATGTAAAAACTCGATTTTACATATTCTGGAGAACGACACAGTGTTCATTTCTTTATTCTTTTGGAATACATTTAATTAAAAGGTAACGAAATATACTTTATCGGCGCTTTTCTTCGACTTGAAATAATCTTTGACTTGCTTTTTCACTGTAAACGTATTTAAGGCTTTTATAAGTTTGTTTCAAGATATCATTTTCAATTATATTTAATCGTAATTATACATGCTCTTTGCATGTCTAGAGATAATGTTTACTAATTACATCAGAATTTTACTATCTGATATCAATAAAAGATAAAGCAGTATTCATCATACAACTTCCAAGAGAAACTCAGATTTGTAAAATTTTCATTTTTGTCTAAATCATTTTCTTACTCTTGAGCTCTGGCATAACATTAGGAATATGTTAATCAGCAAATGGCCTTAAAGTTTCTAAATGGCGATTTTGAACAAATCTAAATTTTGATTTAATGTGTAAGACAATAAATCTGTTACACACAAACGTTACACTTAAAACATGAATGCAGATTACCATCGCTGTTGGTAGGTAAACATCATAAAATACAACTCGGGCTGCATAACTGCGTATTGCAATTGTCCCATTATGAAGTTTTTCTGATAATATCTATCGTTTACAAAATTGTTATTGCGAGACTTTTCAAAACGGAAAGTTCAGATGTGAGGGTTAGGCGCGTTTAACTTTAAGATAAATGGTTATTTGTACTTACGCCACATCCTATGCAATTTTCAAATTGATAGACTGAAATATTATTTTGACGAAAGTAATTATCTGTATGAAGGATTGTAACACGCTCACATGACGCAACAGACCGGGCTGCTTTTTAATTAGCTTGTATCCATAGATTTGAAATATTCCTAAATAGAATCACTTCTTACATGCCCATTGATTTCGTGTTTTTTGCCTGTCGAGTTGATAGATAGAGTTCACATTAATTTCGATTGCGAGTGCTGTTTAGGCAGCTCCGCTCCTTGAACATAGCTTTTCCCTTCGGACTTTCGGGGTAATGTCCTTGGTTTTTCGAGAAGAAATATATAACGTCTTTTATAAGATAGAAAGTCATGCTTTGTTGTTACCTTTGTAATTGCAGATATCAAACATGAAAAACTACACAAGCGACGAAGACGTCATCCTAGAAAAGACCAGGTATGACATATTCCGGCATTTGCTCCCGGTGATCGTATACATGATCCTGTTTGGTGCTGCAGGAATTGTTGGGAATATCCTCACCTTTATATTCTACACATTCAAGTCCAAGCGGTCCACTACAGTCATGCTGATTGCGTGCTTGGCTATGGTAGACCTAATAGTTTGCGTCCTATTTATTCCTAACATTATAGAGATGTGGGTGAATGTGAAATATACTGCAAGTTTCATATGTAAGTTGGCACATTTCGTTGGCCTTTGGGCAGTTGCTTGTTCTGGTTTGATACTTTGGGTCGTGGCTATTGACCGACACAGAAAAATATGTAGACCGTTTGGAAAGCAGATGACATTAGTTACAGCAAAATATGCTGTCATTGCTATTGTTTCCTTTGGACTGGTGTTGTCTGTGAGAAACTTTGCAAACTTTGACAGTGTTGAGGTTAACGTGGTAGACCATGACGTAAATATGACTGTACAAGGAAGATATTGTACGACACGGGATGATGACAGTTATATAGTTAGTGTAACAATCTTCACTGTCATTGACTTTCTTCTTATGCTAATGGTTTGGCTAACATTAGCCGTGGCTTATTCTCACATTATTTACACCATATTTAAGCTACAAAAGAAACGGAAACGTTTACATCAAAATCCGAAAGTTAAAACATTGGACATAAATAATCCATCATATGAAATCGAAAGGCAAGATGAAATAAACACCAATTCGCAGCAAGGTCACGGTTCGTTTTCATCAGCAGTACACACGGAGGAAACTGAAGAACACAGAAAAGTAGATCCGGTAAAGCAACATGAGAATTCAGAAAGAGCTAGCATTCTAAGTAACGAACTCGGTTCGAGTTCGTATGGAGATGATAAGTATGCTATAGATTTAGATATTTCTACAGAAAGTAGACAGAGCGTCCAACCGCGTGTTTCAGTTACACCGACATGTTCTAGCATTCAAGAGTCACGACCAAGCGATGAAAATACCACTGAATATTCATCTTCTTGCGACATTGAGCATTTACCTGATGCGGGAACTTTGTCACCAGGCAATCATTCTAAGTCTACAATGCAAAAAAAGTTCCATAGACATAAAAAGCCCAAAAGATACAACAGCGCTAAATGCGCTGTAGAAAGAAACTTAACTTTCAAGATGCTCGCGGTATCGATAGTGTTCATAGTTTGTTTCACGCCGTATTTTATTATAAAAATCCTCATGCGAGAGGTGCTGAAAACGGGAGAAGAGTATGAACTAAATTTATGGGCTCAGATTTCCTTGCGACTACCATATATGAACAGTGTGTTTAACCCGATAGTATACTGTGCATTTAATCCCAAGTTCAGACTATACATAAAGGGTGTATTTCTTGGCTTAGTTTTCGGCTGTTTCCGCAAAACAAAATATTTGTTCAAATCGTGAAGAAAGACCTATATCAGTTGAACGCAATGATTCAACGTTACTCATTTCTTTGAAGTCCTTTGTATAAATAGGATTTGCGGTCTTTATTGTATGTAGTTTCATTCATTGTATGCACAGTTTATTGTTAAACTTTATTTACACAAAACTATCTGGATATCCTTTAAAATACATGTGTGTATGACCTTAACATGAAAATGAGATATGAGCCGTGCCATGAGAAAACCAACATAGTGGGTGTGCGACCAGCATGGATCCAGACCAGCCTGCGCATCCGCGCAGTCTGGTCAGGATCCATGCTGTTCGCTTTTAAAGCCTACTGCAATTAGAGAAACCATTAGCGAACAGCATGGATCCTGACCAGACTGCGCGGATGCGCAGGCTGGTCTGGATCCATGCTGGTCGCAAACCCATTATGTTGATTTTCTCATGGCACGGCTCATATAATTATAGTGTACATCTAAATGACAGAATCCATCCAGGAACATTCAGAAATGTACCAAGTACACTTGTTTTATATGGTACAAACTGTACAGAACAATCATGGAATATATAAACAAATAATGTGTACTTGTATTGTGCTTTTTAACACCTGTATAGTTTAATACGGTATTAGAGACGTATAATTAAAGAATATATACTATATTATATGTACTAAGTATGTAAATATGTACAGTTGATATGTATATGGATGTTACAATTTAAATGTAAATGAATATGTATAATATTTTGATTGTATACTCATTTACAAAGACCGTCAATAACTGAATGTTCAAATTTCATATCGGTTGGGTAATGTCATTCATGTATGTCTGAACTCATAGGTATTTTACTTTCGAAACATTATTGCCAGTTGCTCCTGACAGACTATTAATCCATTAAATGTTTTAAATGCTACCTATGATGCTTAAGAATGTATATGTAGGAAATACGGAGAGTCGTGCTTTACATGTCAAGATTGCAAAGCAACTATCTGAAACCAGTTGAAGAACTTCAGCATCTAGAATAAACAATACATTATGTAAATATGCATGTTAGCCAATCAGTATGGTGCTGTATTATGATTTTCATACAAGCTTAAACTGTTTTGTTTAAACATGCTCATCAAATAGTGTCATGAACATAATTTTAAGTGATAAGAATTTAATATTCCATGAAAGATTTTCATGCTTAAATTGTTGTGTATGCGTGTGTGTATATTTTTACTTTTTGAGGGAAGTGGGTAGGGGTTATGATACTTAGATACAGAAAATCGCTGAATCCTTACCACGCAAAAGAAGTTCATGCGCTTCACAAAATACTTTATTGCATACGAATATCGCGGACTGATTATCAAAGTAGTCCAACCTGACATCATTCACTCTTGACAAGTTATTTAGTTTACAATAATTATTTTATCTCCATTGCGGAACCTGCCACCCCCGGCTTCAGCGGTGGACACCTACCACACTTCCCTCCACTGCTGGCCAGTTTGTGTTTTTGTTAAGCAGTTCCAGATCTTAGATCTAAGGAATAATTGCTTCCGGTTTATTACTCATGTCTTCGCTATTGCAGCTTTTGGCAATATGATGCAAAATTTAGTGTATAACAAATATGTTTGATTTATAAATAGCGCAGTATGTAAGTGAGATATTCATGCAGGGGATGTAGATATATCATTATGAGGCTGGTTTTTTATTTCATTTTTCTGTAATGTTCTTGAGGTAAAATTATCATTTGAAAGATTTTATGAAATTATACTTTATACACCTGGTATGATATTAAGTAACAGCCAAACTTTGAATACAGTTGTTCTCTTCGTCATGTATACTGTCAATGAGTAGCATTTAGACACACAGTCATTGATATAAAACAGAACAAAAATGTGACAAAATCCGGCACTACGAGTGCTCCCAGGCTTTGATAATACAGCGGGATACAAAGTGGTAAATGTAGGTTACTGACTAAAAGTCCATGTATATAAATGTACCTCTAGCGCAATCATTTACAAAACTTCAAGAAAATATCAAATTAGACAGTATCATTTATATTTTACGTCAAATGTATTTAAATACTATTCTTATTTAATATACTATACACAAAAAGTTTGAAATACATAAGTTACATGTTAAACTATAACAACTGAATTCTTGAAATTATAATGCAAGTTATTGCTAAAACATGTATTTACCATGTGGATACTGTTCAGTAGGGTATTTTTGTGCAGTTCTGTATCATATGAAAGTGGTTTGTACAATCCTAAATATTCTAAAAATGTTCAGCTTGTTTATCATTGCTTAAAATTAAAAAAAAAACTCAAACGTGATTACAAATACTGTGTTTTGTTTTGTTTTATTATAAACTACCTGTACATTCATTCAGCTGTTTTCGATTTTATACTTTGAAAATTGAAGGGTTCATAAACAAGAAATCAATTTGTACATGATTTTTTTCTGTAATACTACACACATCTTTGAAGGTATTTGATATAGATTTAGTCCACATTCTTGTTAAAATGCCTAGCTTATGTCAAAACTGTATCTCAGATGAAAGAAAACCTAGTTTAAACTCAGTTTTAGGCATGTTAAAGGGTTTACTTGAAGGTATCTGTTATTCACCAGAGGTAGTCAGCCAACCTCTCCACAAGTAACTTGATCTTCCTGTGAATTATATATTTGTAAATATTTGTCAAATCGTCTCCAAATTTAACTGCGCGTAATAACATAATTGAGCCGCGCCATGAGAAAACCAACATAGTGCGTTTGCGACCAGCATGGATCCAGACCAGACTGCGCAGCCTGGTCAGGATCCGTACTGTTCGCTTTCAAAGCCTATTACAATTAGAGAGACTGTTAGCGAACAGCATGGATACTGACCAGTCTGCGCGGATGCGCAGGCTGGTCTGGATCCATGCTGGTCGCAAATGCACTATGTTTGTTTTCTTATGGTGCGGCTCATATCTTTTTAAAATGTGTCAAATGGTCTACCGGTGCGTCTAGTGTGGTGTGCTGTGTGTTGTGTGCTTGTCAACTTCCGCTTTCAGCCTCTGCCGCTGGCTAGCCCTTTGGGCAAAAAGAAAGCCGAGTGCGTAAGTCTTCCCTGCAGTGCATACACTCTCTGTAGACAAGCCCTATGCAGTGCCTTCTCGTGGCGACACATGGTAGAACTGTATAGGACTCGGAGGAGGTCTGCGCCCAGCCATGCGGCATGCAAGGCCCACCGGTGGTCAGATCCCCTGTGATTCCAGGGTAGGTCTTTTGGCTGGAATCTAAGGGAGAGGTAACATAAAACTTAGAGAGCTGAAGACAGATGTACCAGGCCAGTTGGCGCTCTCTAACAAACCATGGTACAATGCATTTACTACACCATGACTACACAATCATCTAGATTTAGTTGTGATGGCGCTGGTTCTTTGAGATCCTTCCAGGCAGAATCAGTGCCGGGCTCTGAGCCTCGACAGAGTACACCTCATACTACTGGAGGTAACTCCCATCGCTTTAGAGCTAGGAGACGAAGGAGGAAATCTACTGGCCGCACGGGAACAAAAAAGAAGCCAGTGCAACAAGGTTATGCATTGGAATGCAGAAGAGCTCCTCAATAAGAAAATGGACTTAGAGAACATTTTGTTTGATAAGGACATTCAGGTCTGCTGCATCCAAGAGACTCACCTTAGCGAGGACAAATCCTTCAAGGTTAGAGGCAACCAGTGCTTCCGTTGTGACAGGTTTGGTAGAAGCAAGGGAGGAATCCTAACACTGGTGAGAAACAACATAGCAACAACGCAGATCACCGTGCACATGGATGACTCCGAGTATCAAATGTTACGCCTAAACCTTAGAGATGTGGAGTTAAATGTTGTCAACCTCAACTCCCCAAATGACAAACCTCTATCCATTGACACGATCCCAGTGCAGGACTCAAACTTCCTAGTCATTGGCGACTTCAACAGCCACTCACAGAGCTGGGGATATGACAACATAGAGAGGCGTTGGGAAGAGGTAGAGTCCTGGCAAGTTGATCACAACTTGTTGCTGATCAACAACCCCGACGACCAGGACACTTTCTATACCAGACGTTGGCACACCACTTCCACTCCTGATCTTGGTTTCTGCACTAAAGACATCTACAAGAATATTGCAAGAGAAGTAGGCCAGCAATTAGGCGGTAGCGATTACCTTGCACTATAGGACTATACAGGAACCAAGCTTACCTCATTGGAACTACAAAAAGTATGATTGGAAAAGGTACAGAGAGCTTACAGATGAAACCTGCAGACAGATTCGCACTGAAGGCAGGGACATCAACAAAGTCACAAAGGACTTCAATGCAACCCTACTCCAGGTAGCCAAAAATGTATTCCTAGAGGTTTCAGGAGAGATTACAAGCCATACTGGAACAAGGATCTAGAGGACCTTCAGGAGGAGTTGTCAGAAGCCAGGCGAGAGGCTGAACACAACCGTCCCAAACCAACAACATAAAACTCCAAAAGGCAAAGGCCGAGTTTCTGAGAGCAAAGATCCAGGCCAGAAGAGAGAGCTGGAAAGAAATAATTGCCTCACTCAATTTAGAAAGAGACAGAACAAAGCTCTGGAAACTTACACGGCAATTGAATGACGAATGCGGATGCGAAAGAGTCACTACATCTGTAGAAGAAAATGGTTCTCTGCTGACTGGAAAATAGGCTGCAAATAAGTTTGCTGAAAACTACGAGAAAGTAAGCAACATCACAGTCAACAGAGGACGGCAAAGAGAAGTTAAAAGGGAGGAAAGAGAGAGAAGATCCAAAAAGTCCTAGGAAGAAGTGATGGAAGCAAGCTTCACACTAGATGAGCTACTTACAGCACTGAAGAAGCTCAAGGCCAAGAAATCACCAGGACCAGACCACATCACCCTTCTAGATGTATTCAACCTGAGCTGGAAGGAGGGAAAACTTCCACAGGTCTGGAGGGGGGCGATCATGGCACCTATCCTAGAACGTGGAAAGGACAAGAAGAAAGTAGCCAGCTATCGCCCTATAAGTCTCACCAGCACAGTGGGAAAGACCATGGAAAGCATCATAAGCCAACGCATAAAGTGGTACTTGGAAGCTAACAATATCTTGGCCCACCAACAGGCTGGCTTCAGGTCATTCCGGTCAACAGAGGATCAAACAACATACCTTGCACAAGAAATCGAAAATGCCTTTCAGGCAAAAAAGGTTACCCTAGTGACATGGGTAGACCTTCAGAGAGCATTTGACAAGGTATGGGTGGATGGTCTCCTGGTAAAACTACAGAGGAATGGTGTTGCAGGCACCATGTACAGATGGATAAAGTCCTATATCTTCAACCGAAGGGCTAGAGTGAACCTTGATGGAACCTCTAGTCATAAGTTTCTGCAGAGACATGGAGTTCCCCAAGGAGGAATAATCTCTCCTACTCTCTTTCTTCTCTTCATCAACGATCTGGTGGCTGAACTTCCAAGAGGAGTCAAAGCTGCTCTCTACGCGGATGATTTGGTGCTCAGAGGAATATGCAACAACTGCCAAGTACGGGATGCAAGAAGCCACAGACAGGCTTACAGCCTGGGTAGAAGAATGGTGTGTTCAGGTCAACACGGGGACGTCCTGCACAACCCAGTTTCACTGTCTACAAAGCAGACAGATGCTGGCTATATAAGGATTTGTGACACCCACTTGCAGAAGTGGAGGAGGCAACATATCTAGGAGTAACGTTCGACAGGCGCCTAACATGGAAGGCACATCTAACCAATGCAGAAAGCAAGGCACGAAAAAAGCTTCCAATTCTACGGAAACTTGCTGGTACAAACTTGGGAGCACACGAAAACAAACTCAAGAAAGTATATCTTGGGACCATCAGACCCATCCTAGAGTATGGCTCCTCAGCTTGGATAACAGCGGCCAAGACAAATCAGCACAGGTTAGGCAAGGTACAAAATCAGGCTCTCAGAATCATCACCGGAGCACTGAAATCAACACCCATTTAGGCCATGGAAGACGCTACTGCCATCCCTCCACTTGCCAAGAGAAGAGAGTCCAAAACCCTGGTACAAACCAGCAAATACCAATACCTGCCAGATCATCCCATGAAAGCCAAACTTGAAGGGCTTACAAAAAAATCGTTTAAAAAGAGGCAGCTTTGTACATGAAGCCAGGAAGCTCAACAAAACCTTTGCAGCGCATCTTGGACAACCCACTACTCCTTTCACTATTCAAGATCTACCAGAACCGTGGAAACATGACCAATCCAATCTGACTATACATACCAATGTTCCTGGTCTTCCCCCTGGTACTTCAGATGAAATGGCCAAGCTATCCTTTACACAGGCCATGATCCAAGACATACCCGTCAGAGACATGGACACAGGTGTACACAGACGGCTCAGCCTCAGCTGCAATAAAAGACGGAGGAGCTGGCATCTTCATACTGCATACCTCGGGAAGATCAGAGACAAATAGTATTCCAACCGGAAGGCACTGTACCAACTGTAGAGCAGAGGCCATCAAACAAGCTATAAAACTCATTGAGGAGTTTCCAGAGAGCTGCCCCAACGTGGTGGTTATCTTCACGGATGTTCTGTCAGTTCTCCAAGCACTGGAAAATTCCAAACATCTATCTCCAGGGCACTGTTCAGCCTATGCAAAACAAGAGTTTTGTCCTTACAATGGATACCTGCGCATTGTGGTGTACCTGGAAATAAGAATGCAGACAGATTAGCCAAGCTTGGAGCTACAGATAACCAGCCACAAAATGCCATTACTCACGAGGAGCAGGTGACAATGATCAAAGCACTGACAAAACCAAGGCCAGCCAAGGATGACTACCACCTACTAGACAGATGGGAACAACTCATCATCTTTTGAGTTCGCACAGGACATAACAGGTTAAATGCCCACATGTGCACAAAGCTTAAATTGTCCCCTTCTCCGATGTGCCAAGTACCAATCTATCGCTTCTTCCTTATTGCAGAAACGTGCTTAACAGTTATGGAAACGTTGGGTAACTGAGCCAGTTGAGCACTCAGAAGCTTGCGTATTTGAAACGAATATCATTAGGATAGCTTAACACTGGAAATATTTCAGAGACTGAATATGTGTTTATATTATATTTTAGGCAGAATGATTCCGATTGCTTCTTTGGTGGTAATAATGAGTAATGACAAAATCGGGATTATGTGGACACTTCAATACTATAAACGTTTATAGACCCTTTTTCAATGGCATATCACTTAGGGCTCCATCCCTGCCCTCTCATAACTAGACAGCTAAGCGAGCCACATTCTAGATTTGTTTAAAAACTACCCAAAAGCCTCTGCCGGAAAGCGTTCCAAGACTGAGACGCTAGTAAACTATTATTATTATTGTTATCATTATTTCCTCCATGGTGCGAAAAATCGTTTAAACGAATGTAAGATCGCTAATGGTTCATGTTTTATGCAACAAGTAAGATAAGAAAAATTGTATGCAATAGTGACATATTAAATTACAACAATAAACAGCAAAGCAATTATATGGCAGATATGTAATATATGTTAAATAAAAGACAAATCAAAGTCAGACTGTAGTACGAAGAGCTTTACAATAATCTATAACAAATATTTATCTATAAAGATTACACGACGGAACAGATTAGAAGGAAAATATCTTATTTTTTAAGCAAGCATGATGATTCTGAATTGAATCTGAAATCCAAACCTAAATCTGTGATACAGTGATACGTCTCGCAGACAAAATACTTTATTAATGTATAACCAGAACAGCATAGAAGACATAAGCTTAAGAATAAACGCTATATGAGCCGTGCCATGAGAAAACCAACATAGTGGGTGTGCGACCAGCATGGATCCAGACCAGCCTGCGCATCCGCGCAGTCTGGTCAGGATCCATGCTGTTCGCTAACAGTTTCTTCAATTCCAATAGGCTTTAAAAGCGAACAGCATGGAGCCTGACCAGACTGCGCGGATGCGCAGGCTGGTCTGGATCCATGCTGGTCGCAAACCCACTATGTTGATTTTCTCATGGCACGGCTCATATATAGTCACTTTACCTATATGCAAGTATAAACAATAGTATTTACATGCCAGTCAATTAGGATGTATAACTTCTCATGAATATATATAATTTTCAAGTTACTAAACATTTAATACGTAACTACTAAAGAATCTGTGGTTAGCGTAATTATGCGACAGTTTAATACTCATATATAACACCCAATTCGAAGTCACGTAAAACTAGTCAGGAAGACTTTAAAGCACTAAACTCTTACTTTATCGTCCAAATCAAAAGAAGCAAAGCCGCTGAACATTTCTAGCAATTGTAATTCCGGATAAAGGCTACACAATACTTCAAATTGTTTTACCCCTAACAGCTTTGACAGGTTTACCCATAATGCTGCTCTTGAAATGTCTTTTTTTTTCTTACAGAATAATGCAATGTGCTGAGCAATGGTGTTTGTGAGTCAGTCACAATTTGCGCACTTTACTCTGTAATAATAATTTACAAAGCAGTGCAAATGCAGAGGCACTTTGTTTCTGGTACGTTTTAAACTGACGACTTAAGCTCCATAGTATGCATGACTCGTATTTCGAATGTACTTGGAAAAGAACTAGACGGAATGGCACCGCATTAAATTCTATTTTGTCAATTGAATTCCACGGTTTTATGAATGGCTGATTTGACAACCTTTTTCCATGCGTGCGATGATTGGATAACCCTACTTAGTCCGTAGCGCCCTATTCTTTTATATATGTTGGAAACAAATCTCGACACTTTTCTTGGTTCTAATATCTACCACGTCAGTTTTAGGGCAAACACTTGTTTGATCTTAACTTTTGTATTTTGTAAAGAAAAGAAGTATTCTCTTATCAACAATGATGCTTATCGGGTATATGCCGAGACAACTTAATACAATATCGTTTCTTTAACTGGATATGTTTAATGCATTGGTGGTGGGCCCGTTCCAGGAGTGCTAGCTGCGTATCTGTAATGTCACTCCATAATTCGCCCCCGTACAATGCCCGCGGTGATACTACCGCTTTATGTTTTCTCTTAGATGTTAGTGCTTTTGTTTCCCACAATCTGCAGTGCTATACAAAGTCTTCTGAAGTTTTGTGCAAATTTCGTCTACATTTTCGTTTAGAGAAAGCGACTTATTACCTGTCACTCCCAGGTGTAAATAATTATCAGCTTCGTTGATTTCCCTGTCTCCAAGTTTCGAACACGTGATATTTTACTTTTAATATTGAAAACAACAACCTTGCACGTATAGATCTGCATTGTAAAAACAGCGTTCATTTTGAGACTTCCTATAACATAAGTCAAGAAGATTTTTGTCTTTTTATTTTTTTCTTGACATAAAAACATAAGAATATATACAATGTTGCCACTCAACGTAATGTGAGCTATAGGAGATGGTATTTATGCTCGGTAATTCTGACTAGATGAAACCACACTAAAGTAATACACTCAAAACTCCATACGGATCCTACAGGAATGTCAAATATTACAGCTCCCCATAAACGTAATGGTGCAAGCAAGGGATGTAACCTTCGTTACAGCCTTAAACTGTAATACTGTTACAACTGTCCGAATCATACCAAGAATGAGAATACCCAAGGTATAACTTAAATCATGATTCAGTCCAGATCCTAGAGAAAATTCAAACGCCATAAACCATGGTTACTTATTCAATAGAAAAGTACTTGTCATATGTTTAGCACTTGCAATCAATCAGACTGCACGATCTGCATAGATTTCTAATCTTATTGTACCATAAGTACACAGAATACTTACAATGAAACAAGTTACCACTGCTAATCTAAATATTAAAAGTCTGCAATAAATAAGTATCTTATTAAAATACGAGAGAAACATTTCACAGCAATGATGCGCATACTAAAAATATATCTTAAAAGATCATTTATCACCTCTAATCAGATTAGTCTAAGAGCAGAACTGATTAGCAATGAAAACTTATACTAACATAAAATATTACTGTTTTAAAACAATACAAAATAATTTACTTAAAAATTGAAATAGCATTAAAAAGCTTATACGTACATTATGTTATTATGTTGTTCCTAGTCTTCAATATATTGTAGCAGGTTTTGACAGTCGTAATTGGATAACAGAAATATCAATTTAACATCGTCTGAGAGGATTAATAGTTGTAGCTTTAACAAACAGTTTATTTCTTATTGCTTCGACAATGTAACAATACATGTTTTTCATTTTCAATATATAATCTACATATCGCACTTCTGTAATGTTTGTTTCTAGTCTAATTGGAGTTACCCCACATCTAAACTTAGCAAGTTAACATCTAAGTTTAAAAGAAATCGGCATGGTTAAATATTTTTCAACACCATAATCTGTTATAAACATTGCGTATGTTCTCAATTTATTTCTACCTTGACCTGATGGTCCAACTGGGTTTTGAACAATTTCTTTCAGGATATAATATATTTATCCATAGTTAACTTCACTTCCCAACCCTACCACAATATTTTCTTGATGACATAGTTTACAAAATCAATATCGTTAAAGTGTTGTTCCGTGTTGTTCCAGTTTCTACAATTTCTATTACTTTTCTTGTTACAAAAATCAAACACTATAATTTATACTACTATGTTTCATTCTTAAAACTCTATGCCAATACAGTGCAATAGACCTCCTCAATTGCTTCATATGAGGCGGAGTCCATCCACACTCACCATAGAGAGCACTGTTTGGTGTGTATTAACCAGTCTTCAAAAAGAAATGGATAGCCCTATGTTTAATAGCACTGGAAGCATGAATAGGATTTTGTACCCAAAACAGACGAACAGACGAAGCAACTGTCGACTCATACGATTTCTTAAACACTGAATAGGGCATTATATTATAATAAGCCAATGGCACGACCCGCACTCTGGGCAACACATTTTGCTGTGTTGTTATAATTAAGAAACTCATCCAACAGCAATTCCAGGTAAGTTACAGTTGGTAAGTACTACTTCTATTTGTGAAATCATGTTTTTTGTTGAAATATATAAAAGAACAAACATTTGACTGCTTTAATTTCTTTCTACAATCAATATTGCTCGTGAAAGAATGAATTTGATTAACAGTACTTCTCTGCTTTCGAAAACCATTTTGCTCCTCTACAATAACAGTTTTACTTCCTACCCAGTTTAAAAAACGATCATTAAGAATAAAACAATAAATTTTATACATAGCAAATGATAAAGCAATTCCATGGTATGACAAAGGGCCACGGGACTCTGAATTACCAGATTTAGGAATCGGATTAATAATAATCCTATTCCACTCAGATGGAATTATTCTTTCTTTAAACCACACATTGTAAAGAATATGTAAAACTGAAATGCTACAATTATTTTTTAAAATTTTTCAGTTGGCAAATGATCTACATGTATATCACTGGCTTTACGAATCTTGGCTTTCAACCTCATACATAGAAAGAATCACAGTTATCACAGTAATCGTTGTTACACTGGGTTTAATATTTTCATTTAACTCAACAGTATTTTCAATCTAAAAATAATTTACTGAAATCGTGTTTCCACTTATTTAAAACAACATTGATATCATGTGAGATGTAATCGGAAGATGTAAATTAGCCGCATTTATATAACCTGTAACATAAATTCATGGTAATTATTTATTACATCGTAATTATTTAAACACGGGTACAGCATGGAATTTAGCATCCGTAAAATTGAAAATATTATGATATACATGTATGAGCATTCCCTTGCTTAAAAACATTTTACACGTCTCTTTTGTTGATAAAATTGTAATGATGATACCAAAATACGGAAGTTAATGATAAGAGTAAGTAAAACATACGACCGATATTTTACTCGCTTATTTTGAAAGAAAGAAGAATCAGTGATGCATTTAAATAATATTTATGTCAAGACAAAAGCCCGCAAAGTTAACACATAAGCAAAAATTTGACATAGAAGGAAGTTGTCGACCGCTCGTTTGAATTGTATATTTATATGGCTAAAATAAACTAATAAACTATATAAAACACTTATTTTTCATAATATGTAAATTGAGAAAATGTACATTTCTTTGTAAATGATTTGGAGTTTATTCAGTTAAAGGTAAAAAAAGTATATATATTATCTCCGCTTGTCTTTGGTAACGCTAACATACTAGTACTTAAATTTTGATTTCTTTTACTGTTAATGTATTTTAGACTTCTAAAGGCTGTCGAAGCGAAAAATTTTCAAGTCATTATTCTTAAACACATTTGATTTAAATATTTAAATATTTAAATATTTTAAACATGCAAACGTTTCGCTTGTCTAGAGGCAGTAATAACAAGTTCATAATCTGGCATAAAGATCCGATAGTTTGCCTTTTAATACTCTAGGAGCATTTTTGATAGAATTGTAAAAGTTTTCACCTTAAAGTTTTCTACATGTTTAATTTAATGGGAAAAATATGACATCTTCAGTTATTATTTCAGTTAGACTAAAAACATTTTGTGTTATTTTTTTCATTGCAGATATGAAACAAGCATGAACAATTATACAATTGACGGAAACTCCATCCTTGAACGGACTAGATATGAAATATTCCGGCATTTACTTCCATTGATTGTATGCATGATACTGTTTGGTGCCGCCGGTGTTGTCGGGAATATCCTCACCTTTATATTCTACACGTACAAGTCCAAGCGGTCCACTACAGTCCTGCTGATTGCTTGTTTGGCAATTGTAGACCTTATAGTATGTGTCTTATTCATTCCTAACATTGTAGAGATGTGGGTGAATGTGAAATATACTGCAAGTTTCATTTGCAAGTTGACACATTTCGTTGGGCTTTGGACAGTAGCTTGTTCTGGTTTGATACTTTGGGTTGTAGCTATCGACCGACACAGAAAAATATGCAGTCCGTTTGGAAAGCAAATGACATTAATTACAACAAAATATGCTGTCATTGCTATTGTTGTTTTTGGATGTACTATGTCTGTGAGAAATTTTGCAAATTTTGATAGTGTTGAGGTTGATGTAAAAGATCATGAAAGAAACGAGACTATACACGGCCGGTATTGTACGACAAGAGATGATGCAAGTTATACAGTCAGTGTTACCGTCTTCACTGTCATTGACTTTCTTCTTATGCTAATGGTTTGGCTTACATTAGCCGTGGCCTACTCTCACATCATTTACACTATTTTTAAGTTAAAGAAGAAAAGGAAACGTTTGCATCAAAAGGAAAGACTGGAAATACACAATCCATCATATGAAGCTGAAGGACAAGATAATTCTGGCACACAGCCGCAGCAAAGTCAAAGTTCCTTTCCGTCAACATCCGATACAATGAAAAATGAAGAACAAAATTCTATAAAGCGACCTTTTTCAGAACACGAGAACTCAGATAGATCTAGCATTCTGGGTAACACACCTAGTTCGTGTTCTAATGGAGATGGTAAACAAATACTAGAACTAGATATTTCTACAGAAGACAGTCGACAGAGTGTTTTATCAGGTGATTCGGTTACGCCAGCAAGTTCTAGCATCACAAATCCACGACCAATCGAAGAACAAACCAATGAAAATTCATCTTCTCATGATATTAAGCATTTACAAGATGAAAGGGCTATGCAATCGGACAGTTGTCCTAAGTCCACTCTGCATAAACGATTTCGGCGACGTAAAACACCCAAAAAATACAACAGCGCTAAATGCGCTGTAGAAAGAAACTTAACGTTTAAGATGCTCGCGGTATCTATAGTATTCATAGCTTGTTTCACGCCGTATTTCGTTATAAAAATTCTCATGCGAGAGGTTTTGAAATCGGGAGAAGAGTATGAACTAAATATATGGGCTCAGATTTCATTGCGACTTCCGTATATGAACAGTGTGTTTAACCCAGTGGTTTACTGTGTATTTAATCCCCAGTTCAGATTGTACATAAAGAGTGTATTTCTTGGCTTAATCTCTAACTGTTTTCGCAAAACCAAATATTTGTTCAAGTCTTGAAATACAACAAGTGTCAGCGAAAGTTTTGAAATACTGACTATCCAGTATTTATGTACGCAACAACGCTTTTAACAAAACTTCTTAAAACCTTCGTAAATATGATTTGTTATCTATATTGTATACATGTATAGTTTTTGTTCATTATACGCATGTTTTATTGTTAATATTGTCATAAATAGAGAGATTTAGATCTAAAAATAAAGCAGCAGTATCCTAAATGTTAGTTTTATTTAACTGGAGATCACAATAAAGCTGATTGTGTGTGTCCCATAAACGCCATCATTTCACTAATTTACAAATTAAATCCGTCTACGAGCTGCAGAAAAAAAAACCTGATAGTTAAGCTAAGTTTTAAACAAAATGAGCACTTGTGGATCGTTTATTTTAATATTGTTCAATATTTCATAAGTTTGAAGTTGGCGGAATTACGTCAGATTGCATTTTAATTAAGTAGAATGTGCATATGCATGTCACTACTCAGTACAGTATTACAATTATGTGCACCGATCTAGCAATATGGCAAGGACATTTCACTTTCTTGTAAGTATTATCATATATAGAAGAAATATTTGGTTCAGTTATGCGGCCTACTTATGCTAGTATAATTAGTATTAGTTATGCGGATAACATAGAATAAAGCTGGATCCCGTGCATGGAAAGAAAAATCATCGTCTTGTTCTGAATATTACCTGGCCTTGTTTCAATGGTCCAGCGACTGAGAGGGCGCTTTTCTGAATAAATATCTGGATGTTATTCGCTTCCAAAGCCATGTATTGACAAGTGTTCCAATTAGTCCCACCAAAATTTGATGCGTCCACCTTATTGAAGGATTATAACTTGTTTGGAAAAAAGTCGAAGAAAACAAACGTCGTTGCTACTGAAGATTCCAATGCTAACATTTTCGTTTTGGATGTGACATTCGGTAAAATAGAACAGATAACAAAGGCCAGCTTGGGTGATATGGGATATTGTTAACATTTGAAAAATGATAGCACCCTCGGCTAGTTACAAAATCCTATCACTCATGCTGACCTGTGTTATTTAAATATGAGTATATTCTAAAGCTTTGAAAAATCGGGGTTTAATTAAATTCTACATTGTAGAAAATTACGAGTTGTCGGAGGATACCGACGGATCCGCTATTCAAAAGCCCTGTCACTAAATCATCAGGAACATATGTGAGAAGGTTCAAACCATTTCCGTCAGTGAACAAAAATTAGTAAATCGAAAATGGGGCTCAGTACAAATGTAAAATATAGTTATGGAACCTACACACTGCATGTAAAATTATTACAGCGGACAAGTGTGTGAAATTTTAATCATTTCTCACAAGTGGTTATATGGATTCCAACTTACATACAAAACTTAATCAAATCGGGACGCCGACGAATGGCTGGTGAGTGCAATAACTATTTCTCAAATAGTCGAACTTAAATTGGTCCGAAAGTTCAGAACTACCTTAAGGAACCTAAGATACCCAGTAATTACAATACGATACAGACCCCGAAGTTATCCTGAAATAACTGCAAAAGCTCACAGTGGATCAAGCTGCAAGTACAGATAAGATAAAGCACATTGTCGTAAAAGACGATGTGGCATGAGATTCTTGGTCTAGTATCACTATTCCCGAAGTTCCCATCCGACTGGACGAAGGCAAACGTTTCCCCTTACTTAAGAAACGTGACGCAAGTGGCCCGGTAAATGAAGTTTTGTTAGAGCATGTTATCGCATCTAGTTTATAAGCACATTTCTCAAACATTATGAACCCCAGCACGAGTTCGCGAAAAACAGTCCTGTTAGACCCAGCTCAATAAATGAGTAGGCAAACTATAAGAAAATCTCGCAGCAGGTAAACAGGTCGACATTATCCTTCTTGCTCTTTGTTGGATTTAATCTCACACCGGCAACATGTCGAGTTTTCAGCTTTCATATTGTGAAAGAAGACCCCAGATCCCTCTCCGAGCATTATGTAAGCACGAGAAGGTACTTGTGAAGACCCCCAATCTACTGTAAGCCAGCCGGATGACATTCTCATATGAAAAAATTCTACGCTCCAAACGGGGACCCGAAACCACAGCGGTTAGAGTCGAATTCAGCGACCTTAAACTGTCGGCAACGAAGGCCCCCTATTCTTCTTGATTTCAGTAAAGTCCTGACAAGCCCCGAACCGCTTGAAAATATAATATAAACTGTGTCTTTCCTAATAGGCAGATTCCAGTCGATAGTAGTTGATGTTGCTACATGTCAATTTCCTGTAACACCTGGTGTTTCCGGGGGATCTTGCCTCCCCCCCCCCCCCCTCCTCTACTCCCTCACTCCCAGCCTACTTTGTATAAATGACTTTGCTGACTCGGACCAAGGTGCGTCTATTTGCAGATGACACGGCCAACTACCTCATTGAAACTTCCCACTAAGATTGCAAAAGGTTACAAAATGACACTAGTATCCTAGACAAGAGTGGCGTGGCAAAGCAAATTACTTTTTACTTTTAAAAGTATGACAAGTTGTCAATGTCTCAATTTCAACAAATTCAAGGACATTAGCTCAAGTGTGACAAGACTATGTGGCTGGTTATTGAAGCTGGCCAAGAGAATATGCCAAAGAAACATTTCGACTAAATCTGGTGAACATTTGATAAGCACTGCTTTTAAAAGTTATCCTCCACAGAATTATACACGTCACAAATGGTTCAACGTAGAGCGGTGCGTTTAGAAAGCATAATTTCTCTCCATACAGTAGTATCATTTCCATCCAACATGCACGTGGTTGGCAGACGCTATAAGACAAAAGAAATGACGCTACACTTACTACGTGTTACAAACTGCCCGTCGCTATACCATCATTTCTTAATGTATTTTTTTCCTACAAGCAATACCTACCACTGAACTTTGGGGGTTAAATAGACCGTGAGCATGAACATGTGAACGTCGCTTTAATTTTTTTAACATGAATACCCTGCATAATAGAGATGATTGTGCGAAAGGATACAAGATACAAAAAAAAATCTATTTAACTTAAAAAACTATAATTTAGATCAGGGAAAGATAAGCATGTTGTTTGTTAAAGCTTATCAAAAGATTTAAAATATTGAGAGCAAATAAAATAAACAAATAAACTAAATATGCCATCGTTATGTAAGAAAGGTAAATTTACTCGTTAATATGCTGCGAAATACATGGTCTCTAGAGCCGCTGACCTGCATTCAGTTGTCTACGCTTTTTAGTACAATATATTGACCAGGGTACTCATGGCGCAAGTGTATGCGAATACGCATTGTGGGTCAACTCAAACTCAAACTATTGCGTTATAGGCTTCCAGCCCATAAATATATACAATACAAATACAGCCAGAGGCCACCGATCGAAAAAGTACAAGGAACTTATATATTAGATCCCGTATATGAGATTTATATAGCATCGTTGTTGAGTGTTGTTATATTTTCTGGTCATTTGGGATCATGGAGTTCATTCAACATATGTGTAATAGAGTTCCGCTTAAGCCGGTGCTAGTGGGGCGTGAGGGGTGTTGCACACTCCATTACCTCTCATGAACAGACGCATTCAAATCGAGTCTGCTATTATTCTTATTAGTTGCATTCTTTGCTTCCAAAGGATCCTTTTACAGATTTTATTCATGATAAACGTGTACATATAAAGGCAGGCACACAGGGCACCAAATTCATCTTCTACCAGTACAGACACAGAGTGATCTGATAAGGGATAGAGCGAGAGAATGCTACCAGAACGCACAGAGAACGAGAAAATCTGTCAGATACGGGCACATCCGGCTAACTTAGTACTTAATCGGTTAACAGGTACTATCGTTATGCAGACTAGGTAGGGTAGATGTTTCTATGCAAGGCGCTATGCATTGATGGGACTCCTGATTTTCCCCTCACTTTTAGCTTCCATGCCAAATATGGTAAAATGTTGGAAAATTGGTCCATATTTTCGAGGACCTAGGTTTATAGATTACAGAATCTTATAAATGGCAGATATTCTGTATCTGCACCTGTATCTGTATGAATACGACGTAGGACCACTTCTGGTATAAGGCGTCGGGGTGAGTGATGTCGTTCAGTAACGATGTGTGAGAGCCGACTTAAAGCTCTCCATGCACTGTCTCTGCGCATGCGATATTGTCTTCCAGTCTATTCCAGTCCTGCACTGCCTTAATAAAGTAGCCGGGGTCATGTATAACGAAATACATCCTCAGGGTTTTCAATATTGTACTTTATTAAGGTGGTTTACAGTAAAGTTACAATAATAAAAAACTAATAAAAATATGCACACAATACTCATAAAAAATACAAAATGCATTCAATCGATTATCATTACAGGAATACAAAATTACTACAACTGATATGAGAATATAATGATTACCAGAATCCTGTATCCAAGTATACACTTTATGTAAATATAATAAGTTGTAAAACTTATAAAGCAAACATCCTTAATAAGCAATTTGAATCAGTTTTCTCCCCACCTAAGCCCCTAAGCCTTAAACATTTGTGCTCCAAACTGTTAACATCCCCTTCCTCCCTAATGGACCAAATAAATGTGACTCCAGAGGGTGTTGACAAACTCCTTCTTGGCCTATCCCCACATAAAGCGTCGGGGCCAGATGAATTATCCCCCCGTGTTCTCAAGGAACTTCACCAAGAAATCGCCCCCGTCCTTTGCCACATCTTCAATTTATCCCTAAATACAGGTATTGTCCCTCAAGACTGGAAAAAGGCAACAGTTGCACCAGTCTTTAAAAAAGGTCTCAAATCAAAACCCAGCAACTATCGACCAATCTCTCTGACCTGTATTGCGTCCAAACTCCTTGAGCACATCGTGGTTTCAAATCTTATGTCCTTCTTTGACAAACACAATATTATCAGCCAGTTCCAGCATGGTTTCAGGTCGGGTCATAGTTGCGAAACTCAGCTAATTAATTTTACCCAGGAACTTTATAGTAATTTAGAACAAGGCCAACAAACTGACGTCATCGTAATGGATTTTTCTAAGGCATTTGACAAAGTTGACCATTTGAGGCTAATTTACAAGTTACAATCCCTAGGTGTTAGTCCCCAAATAACTAATTGGGTCAAATCCTTCCTCTCTAATCGTACCCAGAAGGTCGCAGTTGAAGGTCACCTGTCCAGCGAACTTCCGGTCCTGTCTGGAGTTCCACAGGGGTCTGTCCTTGGGCCTTGCCTTTTCCTTGTATACATTAACGACCTGCCTGACTCAGTCAAATGTAAAACCCGTATGTTTGCAGATGACACCATCGTTTACCTCACTGTCAAATCAAATAATGATAGCATAGCTCTTCAAGAAGATCTCCATAAATTAGAAACATGGGAAAGAGTCTGGCAAATGGAAATTAACCCCGACAAATGTGAAGTCCTTAGAGTAAGTAGGAAGAGAAATCCCTTTATATATCCCTACAGGTTACACAATACAGAGTTAAAGTCCACCTCATCAGCTAAATACCTAGGAATAACTATCTCCAATGATTTGAACTGGTCACAACACATAGAAAACATAACTTCTAAGGCAACCTCTTCCCTTCGATTTATTCAGAGAAATGTCAAGACAGATAACAAAAAGGTCAAAGAAGCTGCATACACCACCTATGTCCGCCCCCAGCTAGAATACTGTTCAACTGTGTGGCATCCCTGGCAGAAAACCCTCACCCATAAACTTGAACGAGTCCAAAGGTCAGCAGCTAGGTATGTTATGAATGATTACAACTATACAAGCAGTGTAACTGAAATGTTGAAATCCTTAGAATGGAAAACTCTCCAGTACCGTAGGTTAAACTGTTCATTACTTTTGTTTTACAAAGTAAGGACCCAGACCGTTGCTATTGACCAAGGTTACTTGTCCCCCATTAGAAACCTGAACTACTTGATCCCTTATTCCAGCACTCAATACTTTGCTAACTCTTATTTCCCTAGAACCATCCGTCTCTGGAACTTCCTCCCCACATCAGTCAAAGCTAGCCCCAGCCTCAGTATCTTTACAGAGAGGCTGGCGGCGGTCACTATGTAATTCTTCCATTTTGTCCTATTTTAACTGTAGCATACTGTCCTTTTATCTTTTACTTTTAATACTGTAATATACTAAATTTCTTTAACAACTGTTTCTCTGACAGCGCCGACCAGTCATAATCGAAAATCGATTGTTGGTTGTAACGATGTAGATGTAGATGTAGATGTATAAAATAAAGTTTTTATTTTACTCGGACCTGATTACAAAATCAGTCCGTTCACTTAGAACAGCTGGAGAAGAATGCCCAAGAGATGTTAGAATGGCGGGAATAAGATATTTCGCGGGGTTAGCAATGTTATGTCGGGTTTCTTTCGGGTCTCTTTGTTTAGTTGATTTTTACTGAATCTAAGGAAGACGGTCTCCGACTGGCTTGCGAAAAGCTCCAAAACTGGCATCTGCTACCTAACATTTTTTCCGGTACTTCCGGTAGATCTGGAAACGGGTTTTAATGCCGACATTTCCCGTTTACAGTCATTCTTTTTTTTAAATCTCGTTATTTTCTGTCTGCCAAACACTTGACGCACCATAAAGTTTCATTATTTGCTAATATGAGTCTCAGTCTCGTTTCTTAATTTACTCTTTTTGTATTTGTGGTTAGATTTTAAGATTAATAGCTTGGTACGAATATTTTACGGAACGAAACTTCATAGAGGGCGCTAAGTAGGAAGTGGATATCAGAAATAATTCTGCATAATTTTCCAGTCTCCTATTTAATCTTTTTCAAAGGTAAACAATTAGATTTAACATTTTTATGCCAAGTAATTAAAAACTATTTAGCGGTAAATGTAGATCAAGAACAAACAATTGCAGCATTAATCTGAGGGAATCATTTGCACATTGAGCCATTTTAGTGTCCAACAGTGTCCATGAATGGCATGATTCAAAAAGGACATGGAAGCAGTAGAGAGGGTTCGAAAAAGCGCTACTAAGTTGATGTATTATGTTAGACATATTCCATATATGGAAAGACTTTAAGTACTGAAAATCCCAATATCATGCTTCCATTGTAGTCCAAATAATTTGATGTCAGAACTGATTCTGAGATATTTTTGTGTTGGGGCAGAATCCCTCTCTTTACGTCAAAACTAGTAAAGACCTTTTCTGTGGTGAATATAGTTTTAGGTAAAAACACGATCAGACAATATACTTAAACAATGAAATCGTAATTCAACAAAATAAAACTGAATCATTTTATGGTTTAAATTCAGCAGTAAAACACATTAATAAAGAGTAAACACTATATCTACATGGACTACATGGATTAAATACAGGTATTTCATTTTGGCTACCTTGCCGTTTTTACATGTCTGCCATTACACCCGTAGTGTGGTTGGTCATTATCGATCACGTGACACGAATCAGAGCCATGTAAAATTTGTGTAAATTTGATGGTGCATTGTTTAAAACTGTGACAAACTTGTGTTTTGCATTTATTCACATAAGCATCAATTAAAGGGAAGGATAAAATTGATATCCAGTTGTCTTAAAGTTTCACTAATATTTTTGCATTTTAATAGCCACGCAGAATCATCGCGGACGGTTCAACACAGAAAAGGTTCTTCCTATGTTGTACGTGGAGAAGAGATACTGGCCTTTGCAAAAATTATCAGAATATCGTGACTCGCGTACATTTAGTTGGACTAGCTTCCATGGTATCAGACTTCAGGAAAGTTGGAAGAAATGGCTGAACATTCGGTGCAGCAATGCTGAAAATCTGTAGGATGGAAAAAATGTCTATGCACTGCATATGTTGCTTTTCTTCATCATATAAGAGACGGGCACAATTTTAAGTCCATTTCTCGTTGTGTTCGGTCAGCCCTCGTACATTTTTTCTTTTCACTATGATTGTCGGGCGTTAATTTACGTTTCATTCCCGGTTCTGCCCAGGGCTGCATAATATGTTAGTGATGCCATTTTGATGTGAAGTCCGAGAAGTTGCGGTTCTCCTGATTCAATAAATGCCTGTCAGTCATCCGGATTAAGAAACGGTGGACCGCGTCAAAATTTTCCGGTCATGTCCTTCAGACCGACATCTTTCCAGAAGTCTGAGGTATGATATCCAATCCATACAGGTTAAATTTTAGGCAGTGGCTAGGGATCCAGTTGCCGGACCTCTAGACAACCTGTACAGGGCTATCTAGAGGTCCGGTAATCAATATGAATACTGAAAACAGAATTTACAAAGAGGAGACCATAGAAATCTATTTTGTCTTTAAAAATGGGAGATGATTTCAAAAGTTTGCTCTCGTATTTTTTCTTGTTTTATATTGTAAGTGACAGGAAACAAAAGTATTTAAAATTCCAGGAAAAACATGAACGCAAGTTTGATAAATAATAAATAGCAATTTGTACCCCGTAATCGGAAGCTTTTTAGTTCTTGTTTTTCTCAGGACTGATGAAATAATATAATAAACCTGTTGTTTTCTTTAGTCTTTAAGACATGAATAACATGCTCATAAGTTGTTGAATTCATTTTACTCCTTAAGTAAATAAATAATGGTGATTGCCGAAAATCACTGTCAAAATTTCTTATTCAGTATGGCTCGCACCCGTGTGAGAGCTAATTATAAATGAAATATTAACAAAAAAAAATGTGAAAACGGCAACTTTATGACAGTTAATCATAACTTTTACCAGCAGTTACCTTAATAATACACAGGTAATACACATGTATATGACTCCTGGTCTTAGAGGTCCAGTTACTGGACCCCTAGCCACTTCCTAAATTATAAGCGTTTGAATCACGGATAAGATATTAATTGTACAAGATTTTTTTAATTGAATGACAACACCACTTGTGGACGTCCATTTAAACTTAAGGAAAAAAATATGCAAGAAGGAAATCCGTTAAAATTTCTTTTCTCAGAGTTACAGCTTTGTGCCATAAATGAACGTCCAAAATTTTAAATGGCTGACGTCATACACGCTGAGCTGTGTAAAATAAACTGTTTCAGAAGACAGTATAACAAAATGACATACCTTAATACTTCATGATGTGACCTCTTGACACAGTGTTCCCCCACTAATTTGGGAATGGGGCTGGGGCCTTTACAATTGGAAAAAATGCGTCGTAAAATGCCTAAATTGGGAATTGTTGAAAGTCATATTTTTCATGAAATGTCACATTTAAGAAAAAGATTGTCATAATTTGTCATTATGCATTAAGTTAGCAAACTGTCTTGTGTTTCAAATGTTTAAAGTTTCAGTCTTGTTTGAAAAGTTGGAAAAAAAGACAATAAATTTAACTTTGGGAATTCTAGCTTTTGAAATTGGGAAAAAACATACTAATTTTTCTGTTTGCCATTGGGGCCCAATTTTGGCCCCAAATTGGCCAGAAAAAAGCACTGTTTCAGTGTGACAAAAGAACATTATGGATCCTCTTTGGAATAGACAAATATAAATTTTTGATGTAATTCACAGAGATGTTACTCCGGGCTGTCCTGATTGCTTGCTCCAAATGTTCAGCTGACCTAACCCTGTGCTCATAATTTTTCAGTTCAGTAACTTCTCATTTAAGTCTGTACCAAACATTTTCGATAATATTTACGTCAGGGCTTTGGGCTGGCCATAAGAAAGAATGAATGTGATTTCTAACTTTATAGTCGACCACTTTATGGACAGGGGCATTTCATCTTGAAATATGTAGTTTTTGCTTGGAAAATGGTGGACAACAACAGGCCAGAGGTGATTGTGAAGTATGTCAATGCATTGCTGGGCATTAATATTTCCATTTACAGCAGTTATTGTTCCAACACCATCAAATGTTATTAAAAAATTGTGATACATCCCCATATCATAAGACTAAGCTTGGGGATTGAGGGAGTTGCAAGACAACATTGAATCCAGTCTTCGCCTACCTTTCTCCAGACAAATACCTTGTTATTTCAAATTTCAGCTTTACACTCGTCACTGAATATCACTCTCTTCCAGTACTTGTCAACAGTTTTGCGTCTATTTGCTCTACACCAGTTGAGCCAGTTTTTCCTGTTCACCTCTCTGATCTAGGTGTGCTTCCTTACAACCTGTCTGTGATATTCCTCTTTGTATAATTTTCTTTGAATTGTTTGCTTAGAAACTGCAGTGTCCCTCGACTGATTAAAATTGTTGGTAATGTCCAACGAAGTTCCTTTTCTGTTCTGTTTAACAACATGAAGAAGTATGTGACTATCCCGCTCACTCAACTTTCTTGGTGCACCCGATCTAACTTTGTTTACTACCCTTACAGAAGAAAAAGGCCTGCTGCGTACTCTTGCTGTGTACATACAGCGTATATGATGCGTACATGATGTGTACTGAAATCAATAGTACGCAGGATATACACCGCACATACACCGATAGTACATTTGTAGTACACTTTTGACATGCAAATGAGCTCTGCCGCGTACTACTTGCTGCGTACATGCTGTGGACTACATAGTACACAGGATGTACGCTGGAGGAATTTAGTATGCGAGAAATAGTACGCAGCATGTACGCGGCACATACACTTTTCACATGCAAATGAGCCTGCGGTGTACTACCCCTGCGGCGTACATGCTGTGTACTCCTGAGGCGTACATGCTGTGTACTCCTGCGGCGTACATGCTGTGTACTCCTGGCCCGAGTCCTGCGGCGTACATGCTGTGTACTCCTGCTGCATACATGCTGTGTACTCTTGTGGCGAAACTGCTGTGATAATGTAAATTCCTTACCCCACCAACTTTCGTATGCAAATGCTGATCATTTGAACAGAAATAAACAGAACAAAGATAAGTGACATGCATCAATAAGTATTTACCCTTACCAAAATAATGTAGATTGATGTTATCAAATAAATTAGTATGCTTTTCTCCATCCACTTATCAATGAAATAAATCAATTTTTGTAGCATGTAATTTGGTAAACATTTGAAGAAAATGGCGTAACTGCATCAAGGGGAAACAACTTTAATGCAACTAAATATAAGTGTTATGATTTATTATAGACGATGTGTGCATAGTATGTATTTATTTTGATTAAAATCCATCTGAGAACAATCTAGGACTGGAATTATATAAGCATTTATACACTTTTACGTCCGTAAAAAGTAGCGCACCAATAAATTTTGGATTGATTTTTTCCAATGGGGCAAGCGCAATTAGCCAAAAACGTTCTGAAAATATCTGAGCGGCAAATCCGATGAACAACTTTTTAATTTGGTGAGGCCTTAATGAGTTAACATAATGAGCATTAAAGCCTTTATAAAACATGATAGAGTGGTGTTTTGCTTAAGAGTATTCAAATAACAGTGAGAGCTATTAATTCTTCTCATTCGGGCGCTGTTGAGGCATTATCTTGGTAATTATTTCATGTATTACAAAATGTAATGCAACGAAGTTCAAATAAGGCTTTTCAATTATCCAAGTTAGAAAGCTCCAGGATTAATTCAAAATGAAAAAGAATATATTTTTACACTGCATGCAAGGTGCAGCTCAGAAATCACTAAGATGTAAGCTTCACAAATGAACATTGCAAATAGTTTGGCAAATTTTTATTGTTCAGAATACCGGTAATCTGAACTATTCTATGCTATTAAGATAAAAGTTACTCGGAAATCAAGTTCTTGCTTCCAAAAAAAAAAAAAATGTACAAATCCTTCCTGCATGAAGTCCCTCCCGCGTATATGAAGTTTACCTCAGACTTTAACTTATAAAAAAAAAACTAAGTATAAATGCCAAAAGAAATTGTACAAGTCTTTCCCGCGTATATGAAGTGTACTGCACAAATTTCAAAGTATCTGCGGTGTACATGCAGTGTACTTTTTTCTTGTACAAGTCCCTCCTGTGTACATGCAGTGTACTCCTTAAATTTTCAGAGTCTGTGCTGCGTACTTGAAGTGTACTAGTGACCTCCTGCGTACATGCTGTGTACTCGTCGAAATAGTACACGGCATGTACGTGGCATGCGGTGTATGTAAAATGTACTCCTCTGGCGTACTACTGTGTTCGCGGCATATACACAGCAAATATGCAGCATGTACGCCACAGAGGCTTGCTTCTGTAAGGGTACAGTTCTTTGCTTCCGAAATCTGTTTAGAATACTTGTCACTGTAGTTCTGAGAATGTCAATTTGATCTACGGGATATATCAGCTTGATGAATACCATAGTAGAAGAGTGAAACAGTGGCTTCTTTTTTGTCTACACTCAACTGTTTTGGGGTAATTACCATGTTGTTTACATAGAAAATGAAAGTAGGAACCAAAAGACAATTTTTTTTGTTGGATTCTGGCTTTGCTGGATTTAGAAACAAACTGGAAATCATTCTAAAGATATCAGATCTTTTTGATTTTTAAGAATATCTCATATGAGTGAACTTTATGGTCAAAAATGTAGGCAGTGGCAAGGGGTCAGGTAACCGACCTCTAGATTCAAGGTTCATTATCTCTAGATAACCCATATATGGCTGACCAGAGGTCAGGTAACCAATATGACATGTATGAATACTGAAAATGATATTTGCAAAAAGTAAAATAAATTATAGCTGTTAGAAAACAAAATGGTTTCAAAAATCAAATACACATATTTTTTAGCCGAGGCTGTCTATAAAATGGTCATGCCAATAATTTTTGTTAACAACATGACTGGCATGCAGATAAATTTCTTTATCTGCATGCCCCATCGTACAATTTTTATGACCCCGAAGGGAGGCATATAGTTTTTGAACCGTCTGTCTGTCGGTCTGTCAGTCTGTCCACAATTTTCGTGTCCGGTCCATATCTTTGTCATCCATGGATGGATTTTCAAATAACTTGGCATGAATGTGTACCACAGTAAGACAACGTGTCGCGCGCAAGACCCAGGTCCGTAGCTCAAAGGTCAAGGTCACACTTAGACGTTAAAGGTCATTTTTCATGATAGTTGGGCGTGTCCGGTCCATATCTTTGTCATCGATGGATGGATTTTCAAATAACTTGGCATTAATGTGTACCACAGGAAGACGACATGTCGCGCGCAAAACCCAGGTCCGTAGCTCAAAGGTCAAGGTCACACTTAGACGTAAAAGGTCATTTTTCATGATAGTTGGGCGTGTCCGGTCCATATCTTTGTCATCCATGGATGGATTTTCAAATAACTTGGCATGAATGTGTACCACAGTAAGACGACGTGTCGCGCGCAAGACCCAGGTCCGTAGCTTAAAGGTCAAGGTCACACTTAGACGTTAAAGGTCATTTTTCATGATAGTTGGGCGTGTCCGGTCCATATCTTTGTCATCCATGGATGGATTTTCAAGTAACTATGCATGAATGTGTGGCACATTAAGACGACGTGTCGCGTGCAAGACCCAGGTCTGTAGCTCAAAGGTCAAGGTCACACTTAGACGTTAAAGGTCATATTTCGTGATAGTGCATTGATGGGCGTGTCCGGTCCATATCTTTGTCATTCATGCATGGATTTTAAAATAACTACGCATGAATGTGTGGCACAGTAAGACCACGTGTCGCGCGCAAGATCCAGGTCCGTAGGTCAAATGTCCTAAACTCTAACATCGGCCATAACTATTCATTCAAAGTGCCATCAGGGGCATGTGTCATCCTATGGAGACAGCTCTTGTTTTTAGTTTTTTTGCAAAATGTTCATGCCTGGAAAGTTGTTTTATCCATGCAACTAAACATACTGTATACATATGTAAACTTTAGTCATGCAAGTAAGTTTTTCTTATTATGTCTCCCCCAGGAGACATATTGTTTTTGCCCTGTCCGTCCATCCGTCCGTCCGTACGTACGTCACACTTCATTTCCGAGCAATAACTGGAGAACCATTTGACCTAGAACCTTCAAACTTCATAGGGTTGTAGGGCTGCTGGAGTAGACGATCCCTATTGTTTTTGGGGTCACTCCGTCAAAGGTCAAGGTCACAGGGGCCTGAACATTGAAAACCATTTCCGATCAATAACTAGAGAACCACTTGACCCAGAATGTTGAAACTTCATAGGATGATTGGTCATGAAGAGTAGATGACCCCTATTGATTTTGGGGTCACTCCGTCAAAGGTCAAGGTCACAGGGGCCTGAACATTGAAAACCATTTCCGATCAATAACTAGAGAACCACCTGACCCAGAATGTTGAAACTTCATAGGATGATTGGTCATGAAGAGTAGATGACCCCTATTGATTTTGGGGTCATTCCTTCAAAGGTCAAGGTCACAGGGGTCTGAACATTGAAAACCATTTCCGATCAATAACTAGAGAACCACTTGACCCAGAATGTTGAAACTTCATAGGATGATTGGTCATGAAGAGTAGATGACCCCTATTGATTTTGGGGTCACTCCGTCAAAGGTCAAGGTCACAGGGGCCTGAACATGGAAAACCATTTCCGATCAATAACTAGAGAACCACTTGACCCAGAATGTTGAAACTTCATAGGATGATTGTACATGCAGAGTAGATGACCCCTATCGATTTTGGGGTCACTCCATTAAAGGTCAAGGTCACAGGGGCCTGAACATTGAAAACCATTTCCGGTCAATAACTTGAGAACCACTTGACCAAGAATGTTGAAACTTAATAGGATGATTGGTCATGCAGAGTAGATGACCCCTAACGATTATGGGGTCACTCTGTGAAAGGTCAAGGTCACAGGGGCCCGAACATTGAAAACCATTTCCGGTCAGTAACTTGAGAACCACTTGACCCAGAATGATGAAACTTCATAGGATGATTGGTCATGCAGAGTAGATGACCCCTAACGATTTTAGGGTCAGTCTGTTAAAGGTCAAGGCCACCGGGGCCTGAACATGGAAAACCATTTCCAATCAATAACTTGAGAAACACTTGACCCAGAATGTTGAAACTTCATAGGATGATTGAACATGCAGAGTAGATGACCCCTATTGATTTTGGGGTCAGTCTGTTAAAGGTCAAGGTCACAGTGGCCTGTTCATGTAAAATCATTTTTTGGAAATAACTTGAGAACCACTTGACCTACAATGTTGAAACTTAATAGGTTGATTGGACATGCAGAGTAGATGACCCCTATTTATTTTGAGGTCACTTGATCAAATGTCAAGGTCACAGGAGCCTGAACAGTGACTTGAGAACCACTAGGCCACGAGTGTTGAAATTTAGCGGGATGACTGGACATGCCAAGTAGATGATCCCTATTGCAGCCAACCATCAGTGTCTCTTTGATTTTTGCTCCTGACCCCTATTGACTTCTTGCCTATAGGACTTTGCATTGGGGGAGACATGCGCTTTTTTACAAAAGCATTTTCTAGTTTTTTCTTGTTTATCAGATCTCCAGATTATTGATTATTTTGACAATTTGTAGCATGCCAGCAAATTGTTCATAAACTAAGCAGTATACTGTATTAAGATCAGTATTTCATTAACTTATATATACATTCTCTTTTGACCTTTTAAAAAGTAAGTTATCTCAAATAATTAGATTAGATCCACATATTGAATTTTTAAACGCCCGTCTCTCAAAGAGCGGGCTGTAATATGTGAACACACGTGGTGGGCAGGTGGGCGGCGTCCAAAGCATGTCCGCTGTCCAAGTCCAACAGTTTTCATCCAATCTTCACCGAACTTGCTGACAATATTTGTGGGCATAATATCTCGGCCAAGTTTGATAACCAGCCAAATTGCCTCGGGCACTTTTGGATTATGGCCCTTAAATTACTCGAAAAACTGCGAATTTAGCCTTGTCTGCTCTCATAAGTTGAACAGTTTTCATCCGATCTTCACCAAACTTGCTGACAATATTTCGGCCGAGTTCGATAACCAGCCAAATTGCCCCAGTCACTCAGGGTTCTCGCTAGGATTTTCAGAGTAGGAGTCCTGGACTCCCTTCCGGGAAGAAGTTGAAGTCCCAATATGGAAAATTGGAGTACTACATTTAAATATGATTTTTGCTGGTCGCTAGATTAAGTCGTAGCCTTCTGAAGTGCTTCCTTTTGCCAAGGCTGTAGTTTATAAAAGGCAGTGGCTAGGATTACGGTACCGTAATCCTAGCCTCCGAGTCTAGGATTACGGAAGTTCCGTATTTCTAGACAACCCTACGAGGATAGGCTAGGATTACGGAAGTAGTTAAGAAGCATCAAATATATTTTAGGACATGTATAAATTATGTTGTAACATACGTTTTTCACTTAAAATAGCGATTTTTAAAAAAAATAGTGTTGTAATTTTTGCTAAGAGTATGTTATTATTCCATATTAATTATTTTGCATATTTTTCTTTCATTTTCATTGTTTCTTTTCTATTTTTTCTTTTCTCATTTTTATTTATTTTTCTTTCTTTTCTTCCTTTTTATTGATTTTTTCCTTCTTTTTTGGGGTTTCTCTTTTTTTTAACATTTGACTAAAGATTTTTAACAGCTGTTACTCTGTTTATACACCCGGTAGCGAGTGCCGCCATTAATATATCGTTAACCCTAAATGGCGGATCATTAACACGATACGACAGGCATGGAAAAATCGCTATTTTAAGTGAAAAAATGTAAGTTTACAACATCATTTATGCATGTCCTAACATATATTTGATGCCTCTTAAATACTTCCGTAATCCTAGCCTGTCCTCATAGGGTTGAAATACGGAACATCCGTAATCCTAGAATCGGGGGCTAGGATTACGGTACTGTAATCCTAGCCACTGCCTTTATAAAACTTACATCTGAGTATGGTCTTAAATGTGATGCATATATGATTGATTAAAGCCAGATTCCAAAGTGATGAATCAGTAGCTGCACATTTCAGACTCGGGTCTCAGAAAAGTTTTATAATCTGAAGATCTTGGGTGGACGAGACCTTGGGTTGGGTGGGTGCTCATCTTAAATTTCTTTACAGAGATTTTTTCAGCCTGCTGTAAATCTAAATGTCATAATACATGTAGGCCTACTTATTTTCACTTTTTAATTTCAGTTTATCAGTTTTATTGCTTCCAAGACACAATTCCATTTATGTATCTGTATTCATGGTAAAAGATGAAGGAATAACATTTCAAAACAAAGTATTTTGTTCAAGTGAAAAAAACACTAGTTATCGTAATCATCAATGACATCAACTACATATGCATGTTTGCAACATACTTTCTTAGCACCATACCAAAGAGCTATATATATACTCAGTATGTAGATTCAACACGATTGCATTTTGCTGAGGACCAGTGGAGGCGACATAATCACATTAGAGAATGTCCAAACTTTGTACTGATTTGAATATTATTCCCAAAATTTCATACTTTAATTGATCGAACAGCAATATCGGCTTTTGAAATATATTTTGTACCGCATCCATCGTGGAAACAAAGCGAGATTAATTCGGGAACGGCTGCGAATAACATCACAATTAAATTCAGTTACACTGTCCTGCAAAGTACGCTACTTTCAGTCATCATTTAATCATCATTTAATCCAACTGCCTAAATTTGCGGCGAATGCAAAAAGCATAAGTGAGCCACGTGTTATGAAAATAAATTGGCCAACACACTTATCACATAAATCAAAGGCATGTTTGTCTTGTGTTATTAAATCTATTACGTAAACAGAACTACCTTAATCGACCATGCTGTTATTAGAAAACAATGATCTCTGATTGGTCGAGAGCACAAAGCAGCCGCCACAAACACCACAAATGTGTCCGGAGCATAACTCAGAAACCATTCAAGGTATTGACTTAAACTTGAAACATATAGGTAGATGGCAATGAGACAATGTGCAGAGTACATAAACCAGATCAGTAGCCTACTGTAGGTCAAAAGTCAAGGTCACAAATGGAGCTCAAAGGTCATTTTTTGGTCATATTTCATGTCTGGAGCATTACTTAATAACTATTCTAGGTATTGAGTTTAAAATTGGCATACAAGTAGATGGTGATGAGACAATGTGCAGAGCCCATGAACCAGGTTGGTAGATCAAATTTTGTCCTTAATATTTCATGTCCAGAGCATAACTTTTTAACCATTCAAGGTATTGACTTATATCTTGGTGAATTAGGTAGATGTGAAAAGTGCATGAACCAAGTCTGTATGTTAAAGGTCAAGTCACAGCAAGGTCAAATATGTCTGTCATATTTTGTGTCTGAAACATTATAACCTTTCAAAGCTTTGACTTCACACTTGGCATATAGGTAGGTGGTGATGAGACTGTGTGATCTCTGTGCATAGTGCTTGAACTTGGTTGGTAGGTCAAAGGTCAAGGTCACACATTGAGTTGTCCTTTGTTTTTTGTGTGCGAAGCACAAGATCAAAACTATTGAAGGTATTGATTTTAAACTTGGAATACAACTTGGAATACAGGTGGATGGTGATGAGATGATTTGAAGAGAGCAACAATCCACATTATTCTCCCCCAACACCCCTTCAGAAAAAATAATTTTTATTCTCTTGTGTCTTAGTATTTGAGCACATGAACTGGGGTTAGTAGGTCAAAGGTCACGGTTCCATATAGAGTTCAAATGTCAAATCAGTCCTTTGTATTTTGTGGCGTTGATGAGAGGATTAGAGGAGTGCAAAATCCACATGACTCTCCCAGGGCTCCACTTGCCACACACACACATTAAATTAACCCCTTCTGAATACCCCTCCCCATACTTAACGAAAAAAAATCATTTTTAGTTTCTTTTGCCTTAGTATTTCATCACAGCTGCAGCACTTCTTTCTCTGGAGCTCTTGTTAGTTTGTTGTGTTCCTAATAATGGGGTTATTTTGGTTAGGGTACTCAGATACTAGGTGAGATAGAAAAAAAATTATTGTGAATTCAAGGCCTCCACTGGTCCTCAGAAAAATGTAGCCACTTATTGAGAGAAACTGCCAAACTGAAGCTGAATTGCTGAAATTTGGCCACATTTTAATAAAATTCTTGTAGCCACTTTCAAAAATCTGTAGCCAGTTCTTTGAATTTGTAGCATTTGGCTACATTGGTGAATGGCAGAGGAGGTCTTGGAATTATACAATCACATCAGATTCAAAAGGATAACTTACATTTTAATCAGTAGATCTGTAAAAAAATACTAATTTCAAATTTGCCGACTTAAAGATAGGAATTGTGTAAAACCAGTTATAAATATGTCCTGCATTCTTCAGCACAAAAAAATCTTTCAACTTCACCCTAAAATTGCCTCACACTTCTCCCTATTAAACTTGGCTGAGGGAGAAATGACTTCTTCCTAAAATATAAGCCTAGCTTAGGCCCTGAATTTATGTATAGTTAAAATTTTGTGAATTATCAAAATAGTATATTAAAGCAGTTACGTCAAATTCAAGTAAAACCTTTGTGATCATAGATTCTACAGCATATAGAAAGCTGTAAAGACTCAGTGACATTTGCTTCATTTTTGCAGAATTGTATCAAATGAACACTGGTAACAGATTTTTTTTTTGGGTTTAAAAGCCGTTTTTCAACAGTATTTCAGTCATTAACGGTAGGCAGTTAAACCTATACATATGTCCTGATTCTTCACCATACAAAACCTATTCACCGCAAGTAACTGCCCAACTTCCCCACATGATTAACTAGGTGAGGACTAATGATTTTCAGACACAATAGTCCGATTTATTATCAAATGTATTCAAATAGACATTAAAGCATCGCATCCGAGGATGAACTTGTCGACCTCCGCGGTCCGTAAACCAACATGCTCTTACTTTGCAGAATTTAACGGGGGCTACTGGTAACAGAACAAAATATTTCTGGTCTTGTAGTTATGCAGTGCGAATTATATAGTTCAAATATAATATTGGCAATTTAGCATTAAAGAGTATAATTATATTATTGTTATGTTTGAATAGATGGAATATTTCCCAGACATTAGGAAAATTATGATAAGTTTACTAGAGCACAAGCTGTGTGGAATAATTATTATATTTGAAGTTGTTCCTGCCAGTGTAGAAAGTCTGGAAAGTCTTAAGTTCTAAGAGGTAGTGACAATATTGTTCTGGCATGATACTCAATGAGTTTGTGCTGTCTTCCTGCAGTTCTGTTTTAAACAATATTGTTGTTCTGCTCAGTCATCCTATAGAAATGTGAAGAAACAGTGTGAGATAGATAGATAAGACATTTTTAATGTGTATTGGAATAGATCCACGATAGATGTAGATGCACCTTCTGAATGAATAGGACAAAATAGGGAAATGGTTTCCAGTAATTCAACAAAAAATTTCTAAATTTGAAACAAACCATTTCCATGAAATGAAGTCAAGGATATAAAGAATTGAAATTAATTTACAAGGAGATAATTACTTCATTTAAAATGGATATATAAATTATGTCTTCTTGCAAGCAGAAAGATACTGATCAATCTTTGCAGTGGTTCAGCTAACAGTCCAACCAGATTATTACATTACCTTGCATACCTTTTGTATAATTATTGAAGTGTGTCATTCCATTAGCCTTTAGCCTGCTGGTGGCAATGGATTTTGCCTTTGCGGCCAGTGCAGACCAAGATCAGCCTGCACAATCCATGCAGTCTGATCATGGTCTGCACTGTTCGCCATTCACTCAGTATCTTTTGGTAAGCACCCCTTTTAACAGTGAATGGTACTATACAAATTTAAAGATGGACAAGTTCATTATAGAAATTCAGCACAGTAAGGGTTAGTCAAAGAAAAGCCAGAGAAAGAGTAGCCAGTGAAGCAGTTGGGCAAATTAACAGCTACATAATTTGATTTCTATCATTAAAGCAGGATGTCAGTGTTATACCTTTGTCACATAACGGAATTAATGAATAAAAAGGCCATTCTCGAACAAAACAAAGCAATATATTTCAGATCCGGAACTATTCCGGAGTATTTTATGGCTCATCTCCATTGCTTACATCACAAACATTTTACCAATACTTACCTAATGAAGGAGAGATGCCGTTTGAATCAGCTCTGTGAAAATCAACCCTCTGTCTCTGTTTGTATTGATCTCACTGTCGGCTGTATTATGATAGGGAAACTGATTGCTTGAAAATCTCTGTTCTTAACTTTAGGAATATAGATTGTGACATTTCCAGGGAAGTTTTGTCCTCAAGGTTACATTTTAAGGCAGGATATTTTATATAACAGACTTGACTGTGTTATATACAATTACAAAAATAACATATTGATTTGAGCATTAATAATTTGTAGGAATTGGCTGAGTTACAAAATATGTTTTTTTAGTTTCCACGCATTGTATTGTAATATAATATATTTTCAACAGGAAGCTATTGTGCTTTTTTATTTTCCATTATTTTTTCATTTAAACAACAATATTGGAGTAAAGTTTGAACTTCTGTTAGTTAATAATGTTAGAACTTATATTATTATCAGGATATCAGACCTTGTGCTTTATTGGAGTGGCGACTGAGCAGGTCAGTTTCGATAAATTTATTGGGTTTTATCACAAAAAAGATTGTATTACCTGTCTCTACATTCTTCCAGTTTTGTACTTTGGTTATAATTTTTAGTATGTCATTGAAAATGATTTACTGTATGGTACATGTATTGTATATCAGCAGTACTCGCACTCAAGGTAGTCTGAGCCAGCTTGAATGTATGACAGAAAACCCTTACCCTGCTAAATTTCTATTATAAGCTTGTCCATTTTTCAAATTGGACAGTACCATTAACTGTTGACTGCATGGATGTGCAGGCTGATCATGATCTGCACTGGTCGCAAAGGCAGAATCAATCGTGTCCAGCATGATATGGGTTAAGGCAACATTTTAGAATTTTTGTGAAGTCTTAATCAAACTTATAGTACAGAGAAATCAGTGATATTTGTGGGAGACTAATTGTTTGGTTGACTCAGTCCACAGAAACCACCCCAACAAACAAGTAAAATTCAAATTTAATATAATTTATTATATATTCAACATTTGAAATTCAAAAATTCATATCCCCACAAAGTTTTGGTCACAACCAAGACATTTTGTGTCCATAGAATTAAATGGTTTATTCACAGTATATGGTGAATTTGGAAAGATTTTTAGAGGTTGTATATATAAAGACTTTCTAATCAATATACATTGTATTGAATTATCTTGGAGGGACATCAGGCATTCCTGGTAATGCTTTCATATAAGGCTGGATAATAGCTCTCCTGAACCGAAGGGGATATGGATGGTCAAGCAACTCTCATCCACAGTGCTATACTTTACTGTCTTCTCCTAAACTTACGGTATATATCAAACTGAACTTGGTCTAGATTGGTCTAGATTGGCATGTAGCTCTTTCAAATTTGTTTAAATGATACCATTTGTCAGCATTTAAGAACCACCAGAGCTAAAAAGAGCAAAACCTACTTCTTGTACACGGGACCGGTCTGCAGAATCCCATAAATTTGGGACCTTTCTGCTGTTCATTCAAATGGCTCTACTTGATTGCACTAAGGGGCAGTCAGAGCTAAAAATAGAGAAACCTTTCTGCAAATTTTCTTGAACTGCATGATGGATGGCCACCAAGCTTGGCAAGAAGCATCCTTGCATTGACCTTTCTCTAGATTGTTCAAATGGTATGACATGATGACTGCAAGAACATAAGAAATTAAAAAAAGAAAGCTTTTAAACTACTTTTTCTCATGATTGAACTGCTGGATGGATCTTCACTAAATTCGGTCTGTAGCATCATCGGATGGTCTGTCTCAAGTTTTTTTCAGATGATTTTGTTTGACTGCACAAAGTCTAACAGGGCTAAAAGAGCTAGAAATAGAAAAACTTATAGACAACAAATCTTTTTAACAGCAGCTCAGTGGATGTTCATACTTTGTGTCATCTCTCAAATTTGTTGACAAATGGATCAGCTTGACTGCACTTAGTGGTCATAGCAACATTGTAAATGACTTTTTTCATGAAATGCTTTCTGGGTGTTCAAACTTTATCCGAAGCATAATATGAACCTTTCTACAGCAGCTAAAATTAGGAAAACTTTTCTCATGATCTATGGTATTGCATCTTAGGTAAATTAGATGTCAAGTAAAATAGGTTAGGAAGTCAGTATTCCTTGCTATAGGTTCCTGTCTTCTAAAAAGATGCAAGAATGAATGACTCTGGGACTGGCCTTTTACACCTCTCTGTTTACAGACTCTACTGGGACTATTGATCCCATAAATTCTCCTGTTTCATTGTCTCTCTATTGATTCACATTACTGCCACTTTACATTTTTATATCTTAGATAACCACACTTAATAGATAATACAAATTTTCAGATTTACACATTCCTTTGTTTTGACTCAATTGTTCCAAAATACTTGTGATTTTTTTAATGAGAATGTGAGTTTTAGCTCGCCCTTATGGTTGTCGCAAGAACTTTTGCTATACTACAGTGTATGTGTTATATGCAGGTCCCCCCACCCAAGGTCACATTACCACACTACGCCCCTCCCAAACTCCTTAAAAAATATGATACATTTTTGTTTCAGTTTTTACTTTTAATATCCCATGTTTCTCGATATTTGCTGTCTTCACTTTATAGTGTTTCTCAGTACTGTTTCTAATTTAATCAACCTCACACCCACCAGACATTCCACACTAACTAATAATTCTGAATCATGTTATTGCTAAACATTTTCATTGTCTGTGGCGTGCATCATTGTTTACTGCGAGTCTTTTTTGTTCCATAGTATACCTTTATCCACCTTCTAACATTTGCAGCCCGTTACTTCTTACTTTGATATATATTTTATGTCCTCGAATGTGGGCATATATATTAAAATTGCACTGTCGTCCGTGCGTGCATCCATGTAAATTCTTGTCTGGGCTGTAACTCTGCCATCCATAAAGGGATTTTGATATACCTTGGCATAAAAATTCACCATAATGATATGACATGTTATGCACAAGACTCAGACCCTAGCTCCAAGGTCAAGGTCACAGAGGTCAAAGGTTAACAGGGTCTGTTTCATGTCCGGTCCATAACTCTGTCGTCCATGAAGGGATTTTGAAATAACTTGGCATAAATGTTTACCATAATGAGAGGATGTGTCATGCGCAAGAACCAGACCCCTAGCTCCAAGATCAAGGTCACAGAAGTCAAAGGTTAACAGGGTCTGTTTCTTGTCCGGTTCATAACTCTGCTATTCGTCCAGGGATTTTGAAATTACTTGGCTTAAATGTTCATCATAATGAGACGACATGTCATGCAAGAGACTCAAACCCCTAGCTCTAAGGTCAAGGTCACACTTAGAGGTTAAAGGTTAACAGGGTCTTTTTCTTGTCCGGTCCATAACTCTGACATAGATAAAGGGATTTTAAAATTATTTGGCATAAATATTTCCTGTATTGAGATGACATGTCATGCGCAAGACTCAGACCCTTAAGTTTCAAGGTCAATGTCACACTTAGAAGTCAAAGGTTAACAGGGTCTGTTTCTTGTCCGGTCAGTAACTCTGCCATTCATCAAGGGATTTTAAAATTACTTGGCACAAATATTCCCTGTAATGAGTTGATGTGCCATGCGCATGTCACGCAGACCCTTAGCACCAAGGTCAAGGTCACCTTTTGAGATCTTTTTTTTTTTCCATCTGGTCACTAAGTGATTCATACCTTAACTATTCTGGCATATTTTGCGCAAACAACTGTAGCATTCTGGGGGGGGGGGGGGGGGACATTTGTCACTAATGGTGACAGCTCTTGTTTTATTTTCAGTTTATTGTGTTTCTCTTTACTGTTTCACCCCTTGTGTTGGAGCCCCAGCTTCGTGTGTGTGAGCTTTTGGGTTCACTTCCTGGTGTGTCATACTAAAAACCAGATGTACCGCAGTATTGTTATGAGCTAAAAGTGCAGACACGCCTCGATGCATAAAGTTGATCTATATCTTGTTTTATGTCTGTGGGGGCAGTGTAAAATTTGGCCTTGTGCTCAGTGCCACAAGTTTACATTATCGTTGATATGACAGAAAAATTGCTGAAATTGATGCCGAATAAGAACTCACACTGTATAGTTTCTTTCTCAACTCCCCCCCCCTCCACACACACACGCGCCATTATGTAACATTACATTGTAAAAATAATCACCCTTTCAGAATGTGATCTTGTCAAACTTTTCGTCTTTTGTGGTGAATTTCATTATTAACATCTCTTGTTTTTTCAAACAGTTCTTATTTAAGGGGGAATGGTACTTTGTCAAAATTTAAGATTTGCTAATAGTCGTATATATCAAAATAAACTTGAAGATATTTCAAATTTGTATCATCATCTTTTAGAGCGATAAACATGCGTATGACGTTACCATGACGTCGCAAACATCACCCGTTTTCGCGCTTTTTACGTCCGTTAATGGTAGCACTAAAATGGTATAAAACTCGATACTACAAACGTATTGTTGGCGTCAATGCATTAGATTATATATCAAACGACAGAATAAAGCAATTTCTTAGTGATCATTAACATGAAAAGGTATTTTCTATCCGAATTTTCGAAGGAGGTGCGAAAACAGACTTTTGGTTGTTTAAGAAAATTCAGGAAAAAAATCGCTTCTGATCCATTTTGTCAAAGAATGGCCCGTGGAATTTTTGCCAAATTTTTGTATGTAAAAATTCATTATGTTGTTAATGGCTGTGCCAAAATAGAAAAAAGTTCACCGTAGCGTTTTTCTAGTACAACCGTTTAAATTAGAGTATTGTGACGCAATAAACAACGTCGCTTAAGACATGACGTAAGCACGTGAATATTTACATTATTAGCCTTATTTTTACACCAGTGGCTGCAAAGATGGTGCTCTCCATACATATGTGGAACGATGCTTTCTAGCGCCTGTATTAATTCAGCTTCTCCTTTTTGTTTGTTTTGATTGGAAGCGTATGTGAATTGTTTAATGAATGATGATTTCACTTTTTCGGTTAATGATGGACAGGCTCGACTAATCTTTTCAAGTTTATTTCCTACGATCCGTTTTGTATGTGCTGGATCTGAAAATTTTACAATGTCAGAATTAACTTTCTCCTATGTTTATTTCGTTGCTGTAGAGTCATCGTCCTCTATAATATGTTTGTACATCAGTCCAGAATTGCATGCCTCTTTATGCAATTGAGCACGAATATCGGGCTCCATAGCTTTTACAGAATTGCTCCAATTTTTTGGCATCTGTGAAGTTGACCATATTTAATTGTTTTCGTGTAAACTTTGATAAGTTTTCACACAGTTATTGTTACTTTCAAACATTACATATATTGCAACAATATTTGTTACTTATTTATAAACTTGAACCCAAATAATAAAACAGTTATTGACTGTTAAGCCATCAGATATGATGTGATATTCAACGGAGGAGGACAATATTGACCTCTTCCAGTGAATACCATAGCATATCCAATGGCTCAAGGGTCAATAATAATATAATTTTCAAAACGAAATTAACATAAATAATTGACAGAAAACTCAATAAAAATATTGCTCTTTTTCACTCTAACTTTTAGAAAATTATTATATTTATATAGCAGTCATAGATAATTATCACTCACACGGGTGTGTTAAATTTGCATATATATTATTTTTGTATGTGTATTTATTTTATGTAATAAGTTGTTTTGAAACAAACATAATATTTTGATGGCAAATTTATATTTATAGATAGATTTATTGATAATATTTCTTTAGTACTAATATTTACGAGATTATCCCATTTTTGTTTTCATGCAAAAATATAGCCAAGGGAGACAAACAGATACCGATTAAGTACGGCTGTTATATACATTCTTATTACAGAAACACAACCTAAAGTATAGATTTGTACCAGCATCGTGTTGACTTGTCAGGAAATTATCAGTAGCGCGGTACGGTGACCTCGGAAAAGGGCGCATAACATGCGAGATTGTCGGCTTATATGGAAATTCCAAATGAATTCATATTATTGTTTGTTTTGATTGATAGAATCCTGTTTTACGGCCCTTTCAGTATTTCAGTTATGTCAGGCAGGTAGACAAGCTTACTGCCGCTCATTGACTATTTTTTTATTAAAAATATAAGTATTCTTAATTTATTAAGACTTATTATACAGCCATTCTATTCAAACTTATTCTTTCTATAATACGTGTAAAATAAAAGCTCAGTACATAATCCAGGATCGGGAACGGATTTAGCATCTTTTTGAGTGACCGTTCTCTAGTGTATACTGCTAGTTTCTATTTGGACCAACATTGCAAACTTTAATATATTTTTTATTGAATTTTAGGAAAGACAATATTGTGAAACAAGCCGCGAAACAAACGGCATCTGGACGAACATTCACCATTCTATATCGTTATGTCGTCATGTAAACGGAAGGGGAACCTGTACGTGATGGCATGTTTAAAATTCATAATTTAGTCGTTTCTATTCAGGCTTTTTCCCCGTCCTGTGCAACAAATAACAAATAACAGAAATATTTAAATGAAATGAGCCGCGCCTTGTGAAAACAAACATACGGTGGCTTTGCAGTCTGGTCAGGATCCATGCTGTTCGCTAACGGTTTCTTAAATTGCAATAGGCTTTAAAAGCGAACTACATAGATCCTGACAAGACTGCGCAAGCTGGTCTGGATCAAAGCTAGTCGCAAAGCCACTATGTTGGTTTCTTCATGGCGCGGCTCAAATAACATATGTTAAAACGGGTAGAACGGTAACCATTTATGTAAATGTTTTGACGTGTAATCTTTGCAAACAGTACACGGCGGAATCTTAAAATTCATACGTAACATTCGAATTTTAAAATTCCGTTGTACTGCTTGCAAAAGAAAAATAGCGTATATATATAAACTGTCAACTTTTAGGACTGCCTACGTGGTCTGATTCACTGAGATATCTCACTGATGGAGGACTGTAAGTTCGAGCCCCGCTACCGAACATGGCTCTTTATGTGAGAACACTTGGTAGGTTGTGTCATAGGTTAGGGGTTTAGTACTGGTCGTTCCCAGGAACAATGTTTAAGGAAACTACCCGCCATACTGTTGAAACGAGCGTAAAAACTTGATTCAGAAAATTAATCAACTTTTTTAACAGTCTTATTACTGTAGTACTTACTTAAATTCTATAAATCTGCCTTTAATTGTATAATTAATACAATTTAAACGAAATTCACATTCGGATAAAACTGTGCGGAAATGTTTGTATTTTAATTATCCCATGCTTACCTAATGCAGCTGTAACGTTTATTAAATAGGGGTTCCGTAAAATGCCATAGCATTTTAGATTTTACATTTTAAAATGTAGTACACTATATAGACCATACTTAGTTTCGGAAAATAGGTTTTTTCCAGTAAAGTCTTTGTTTTGAGTTTAACGCTTTTTTTTTCAACAATTTTTCAGTCATATAACGGCGGGCTGTTAACCTAACCAGTTTTCCTGGATTCTGTACCAGTACAAACCTGTTCTCCGCAAGTAACTGCCAACTTCCCCACATGAATCAGAGGTGGAGGACTAATGATATCAGACACAGTGTCGTTCATCAAATAGTCACGGAGAACATACGCCCCGTCCGAGGATCGAACTAGCGACCCCAAGATCCGTAGACCAACGCTCTTACCTATTGAGCTAAGCGGGCGGGCTTCAGTAAAGTCTTTTTCCGCATATTTTGCAACCATTGTCAAATACATTACCAAAATATGCATAATCGACGATTCTTCTTTTTTGCTTTTCTCCGAGTTTGAAAAAGGTTCATGAAGTGGCTATTGAAATGAACATCAAGAACTTCTAGTAACTTAAAAGATACGCACTTTTCAATGAAAATATTTTGAAATACTGCATGTTATAAAATGTGTAATATTTTTACGATTAGATTGAAATATCTAATTCATGTCTCATAACTGCTTGTTTATAGGTTTCCAGGTAGAATTATTACAAGCCATTTAAAATAAACACATGTAACGTTACATAACGATTACATGTCTTTTAACGACGCTGCAGTAGTCAAGTTCAAACGGTTTTACTACAAAAACGCTTCGGTGAACTTTTTTCTATTTTGGCATAGATATTAACAACATAATGAATTTTCACATACAAAAATTTGGCAAAAATTCCACGGGCCAATGTTTTGCAAAATGGATCAGAAGCGATTTTCTTCCTGAATTTTCTTAAACAACCAAATGTCTGTTTTCGCACCTCTTTCGAAAATTCAGATAGAAAATACCTGTTCATGTTAATAATCACTAAGAAATTGCTTTATTCTGTCGTTTGATATATAATCTAATGCATTGACGCCAACAATACGCTTGTAGTATCGAGTTTTATACTATTTTAGTGCTACCATTAACGGACGTAAAAAGCGCGAAAACGGGTCATGTTTGCGACGTCATGGTAACGTCATACGCATGTTTATTGCTCTAAAAGATGATGATATCAATTGGAAATATCTTCAAGATTATTTTGGTATATAAGACAATCAGCAAATCTTAAATTTTGACAAAGTACCATTCCCCCTTAAATAATGGTACATTTATCAAATAATTTTGTGAGCAACAATACAAAATCAATAATACTTCATTAAAACTTGTTAACTGCCATACAATATTTTGAACAGAAGATCTTGGTTAAGACTTCCTTGAGTTTGATCCAATAGCAGTGCCACAGGGACTTGGCAATAATGTGCTTTTGATACATCACATTCATGTTTGTTTGGCAAAAATTAAAACTTGAAAAAAAGTGTCTGTCATGTAATAAGACAAAACTATTTGCTACCCTTGCCTTGCAAGGAACTAGGAACTGTCTCTTAAGTCTTCTTGATCATGCTATACTTCCTTTTTGTACATGTACCTGCAAATCATGTTTGCTCTTAAATTTTTATCATATGGATGTTTTATATCTTTCAATGAGAAATATGTTGCAATATGGAGCTGGAGTGGGAGATAAAGGTTTTTACTTAAGATTAAAAGTAAACAGTAAATTTCCCAGGATTGTTTTTTATGTCCCTTAAGGGAAAGAGATTGAATTTGTCAATTTGAAACTATGTTGTATTCATGATCAGGCTGAAGTATGTTTTAAATATAGAGATAGAAAGTACAGGTTTAAGTGTTCAATGAATCACAGGTTTTTATTTTACGAATTCAATGAAGAATGAGTTGTGAGGAGAATGATACATACATGTGTATACATTGTATGTGACATCTTGAGAATTAATTTCCTGTAGGAATTTGGTAGACAGTATATACTATCACAGAATCAATATATGTTTGAATTGATATGATGAGATCAGTCTTATCATTCATTGTAAACATTTGACAGAGGCGGTTTCGTATTTAAATCTAGTGTTATGGACTTGAATTGTCTTAAAACATGCTATAACTTAGTGATAATTCTGAACTACTGCTCAACATGGATACTAACTTTTCTAATTCCAGGATCAATGATTAGTTAAAAAGGATGTCCAGTTTGTTTAGCCGGTTGGTGAGGTCCGGTGGGTCTCAGGCCCAGGCTGACACCTCACCAAAGCCCCAGGACAATGCGCTAGGACTAATGCATCTACGTAAGTTGTTCACAGAGTTCCGGCATCCAAGCGCAGAGTCTACACAGAAAGACCAGGAGGATAAACTCTACAAAATGCTGCCTATATTCTGTAAGGTAACTAAATAAAAGCATGATTTATTACATTCCCCCAACCAAATACAATGTATATGTGGGCTGTATCGGAGTAACTCATCTCTGTTGGTTGTCCATTGGGTCCACTCCATATCTTCTTTTATTAAAGTCATGACATCAGGAGGACCTGTAAACTGCACAACCAAGGTCACTAGGTACAAAGGTCTTAGTCTGAGTGAGTCAGTTTGACTGTCCTCTCCATATTGTTAAAACTGCTGGGAAGATTTTCTTTGAACTAGCGTCAGTTCAGTACCTCATCAAAACAACATGCAGAGTACACAACCTTGGTCACAAATACCAAGGTCAAGGTCACTCTTGAAGGTCAACGGTCAAATAGCGTAACTTCGTGTCTACTAAATGTCTTCTAAACCGCTTGAAAGATTTTCACAAATTTGGTTTCAGTAGTTCAGACAATAAGCAGGGTGCACAACCCAGGTCATTAAGTCCAAGGTCAAGGTTACAGAAGACAAAAAAGGTCAGCTTAAATGTGTGTCTGCTGCATATCTTGAATATCTTCTTAATTACTGGAAGGACTTTCATAAAAGTAGCATCAGTTGTTAAGTTGTTAAAACATAACCCAGTTTACTAGGTCCAAGGTCAAGGTTACACTTGAAGGTCAAAGGTCATACTTTCCCTGCAACAAAACAGCATCTGAGTGTGTTAATAGCTTTTAGGGTTAGCTCCAGTTTAATTTATATTATTGATGTCAGTTTCTATGCCGTCCCAAATTTGTTTTGAAGGGTGGGGGAGGGGAAGGGGTGGGGGGGGGACTACACATAGATTTCTGATTTGCCATTGACTTTCTGTCCATCTTTTTCTCAGTTTGTGTGATATCTAAAAAAATCTTTGATCTAAAGTCGACAAACATAGGATTGAGGAAGTTGTGCTTCTGCATTTTTGTTGCCATAACAGAATATTATTTGAATGTTATTCAGCATGTGAATTTGTGCAGGTGTGGTTTTGTTTGTGGTTTTACTTGGCCAGATCTGAGTTTTGGCCCTTGACTTATTGAAAGCCTAAAAGTTTGTCGCACACATCTTGGAAATAAGAATGATGTTCAGCTTGTGAGACTGATGGGAGGCTGTGATCTTTGTGAGGCTCAGTCCTTTTACATTTGGTTTTTGTGGCTGTCACCTCATCTGCAACACCACCCCTTGGTGATTTAGTACTTTCAAATATCTAATCCCATTATTATTCTGATGAAAGTTGGTAATTTTAATTTAGTCATAAAGTAGATTGGAATCATTTAAGATTTACAAGAAATGGTCATTAATATTTTTTAAGTAATTGCTTCTGAAATATTACTTTGATGTGAAATAAACTATTAATATGTATATAAAATATGTTAGATATTTGGGAATGTGGCAGCCAGTTCAATGACGGAGAAGTTTGGAGATATTTTACAGTTTTGTTCTCATGTGTCCAAATTGATGGTAACAGAGGTGAGGAGGAGAGCATCAAACCAATCTACAGGTAATACATACAGGGTTTAAACAGTATTTTAAATCGTCTTATTTTCGTAGCCGCTCAGGATGGGGATTGGGGAAGCATATTGACTAATTCTTGTATATCATAACTTCAAAGGATACAGCCCTCTGTTATATTATACAAAAGTCCTGAAAATATATGGACATACTATTATTTTTAGGGACAAACCCTGTTAGATTTTATATTTTTGCTGCAGATGTACAGAACAATTCTTGTATGAAGATGAGTAATAATATGGATGTCTTTTGCATAAAACATGAATATATTTGTAATTCTGTAGTTATCTTTCTAACTGTATGATTGTACCAGTTATTGATCTGTTGTTGTAGGAATTTGTTTTTGTCAGTTATTCATTGATAAAATATTATGTATTACAGAGGAAGCCAGCTGTGCAATAGTAAAATTCCTTGAGATAGAATCAACAGAAGAATCAAGTGCTGGCTGGATGTTGCTCACCACAATTAATCTATTGTCTATGGGTAACCAGGCCCTTATTGACTGTATGACTGCAGCATCCCTGCCCTCAACACTAGTTAAATGTTTATACCTATTTTTTGACTTGCCTGAAGTAAAGGGACCTGATGAGTTAGAACAGGGCTGTGAGTTTACACCCAGGGAAAGACGGGTACTCCTGCAGAAAGTTTTTGTACAGGTTAGTCTCCTTTCCAACTGCATGTTTAAACATTTTCATGAGCATAGTAATGCTTTTTGTAAATTTAAAACATGTTTGAAATTCTTTAGTTATGCAAAATATTATTTATGCCAATACAAAACATCATTGTAATGTTATGTCAGTTTTTGCAATGTATTTACTTTTATATAGTAACTCATTTAAATATACAATATGTACCAGTTAAAAGCCATGACCAGCAATACTCTGACTACAAAAGTATATATATAAATGCATTTTGTGTGCTACATCACAGAGCCACCTACTAACTGTATTAATGAGAAATTATCATACATGACTGAATGTGACAGTTTTTATACTGTAATTGACAATATACCTGTCATTTTCAGGTGTTGGTACGGTTATGTAATCATACATCACCGGCGGAGGAATTGGCGAGGAAAGATGATCTCAGTCTGTTGTTTAGTGCAATAACCAGCTGGTGCCCAGCTCACAATGTCATCTGGCGTAAAAGTGCAGGAGAGGTGCTGGTTACTCTGTCAAGACATGGTCTCACAAATGGAGTAACTAAATACATACATGGTAAATTAATGTTTGAAATTTTTATTATTCAAACTGCAAAGAAAACACAGTATCATAAATATTTTGAGAGAAATACATGTAACTATCTACTGTATAAGGCTTTGAAGACTCTGATACTCTGACAAATAAATGAGAATCAAAATTAAGTTATAATGAGTCTCTTCCTTTTGCAGGCAGTATGGTAATCGTTGGGGATTAAAATAAGTAAGACACAGCTGTGGCATTTTGCTTTTTAGCTAGTTTGTCTTGTATTTCTGTTTGGTATGGCTCTGCTAAATTTGAAAAGCCTTAGTATATTCAAACACTCATTCATTAGGCAAATTAAACTGTGAATATACTTTGAATATTTTGTTTGTCAAACTATATCCACAGATAAAGGGTGTGTGCGACATTGTGTTGAGAACATGCAGAGGGCCCAGGATTTGTCCCCGCTGGACCTTGTTGAGATGTTTGTCACCGTGTTCTGTTTTCTCAAAGACTCCAGTGAAGTTTCTCATATACTTCTAGATGACTTCAAATCCTGTCAGGGATACACATACCTGTCAGAGTTCATCCTTAGGTATATAATTATACTTTTTATCAATTTTATTATGTCTCCCACCACACAGTGCTGTGGGAGACATATTGATTTTCTCCTGTCTGTCACAAATCTTGTCTGCACTCTAAGTGGATCAGTTCTCATCCCATCTTCATCAACTTGAACAAAATGTGTTTGACCATAAGTTCTCGGCCAAGTTCGATAACTAGCCAAATGGGCCCAGGCACTTTGGAATTATGGCCCTTGAAACATTGTTTTTGATAATCAAAGCACTGAAAGTCTGATTGGGAATTGCAGTTGTGGGAAACATGCACTTTTCTCAAAAGCAGCTCTGGTTAGTATAATGAAATTGAACATAACAAGCCTGGAAGATGCATTGAGTTTTATGATAATGCAATATATTTATATGGTACCAGAATTTCATGGGAAATTTTTGCTTGAAAACAAACAGTCTTAATCCATACATTCATTTATTTTCCCTGGGTGTGTAAAAACTTTTTTTTAGATGCTTGGCACTACTTTCTAAAAAGCTTTCATAATAAGATACTTGGTGTGGAATTTTCTCTGTGTTTGTGTGCATATTTTTACAAAATTGAAATTCATTTTATGTTATATATTACAAGATACAAAACAGTTTAGAACTAATTGTCACAAATGTGCCCGAATAAAAGAGCACAAGACTACATGATGACAAAAGGCAAGCTGATGATACAGAAATTAATCTTGAAATTCATTTGTCTGTCACCTCTAATTCATGCAGGGAGGGAAGTTGCCAATAACTTGTGAAACAAACAGCACTGATATGAAATCCAGGAGTTGGTAAACTGACCATTATACAGTTTGTATATAACAGATATACTGTTGAAAACTGGTTTTAAACTCTACAAAACATACAAACGTAGCAGGAGTGGTGTTTGTAAGAATATTTTATTCAATGGTAATAAGAGCTTGTTTTGTGGGGGAAGCTGATTAATAATATCAGTGAATATAAATCATTTGACTGACTTGGTGTTGTCAGGTTGGAGTTGGATACCAGTGAGGAAGCAGTGCAAGCCTTGCGTAATCTGTTGCTCCTTGTTGGATCCCTGACTACCTGTGGCTACACCGAGATCAAACCCAGCACTGCCAGCACAGGGTCCATATACCAGATACCTGGCTTCTCACTCCCGCAGCCAGCAGGCAAAGGTATGTTTATGAATGGGTGTTATGATGAATTGTATGCACGCTTGATGTTGTAAATTCTATCTCCTTGAAGTTTAAGTTTAGGAACATGCACACTTTTGTCATTTCATTGAAAAACAAAAATTTAGATATGTTCTGTTAGATCTAACAACTTGTTTTCTTAAAGATCTTTTTCAGTTATTTCTTTATAGATTTAGGTACATTTTAGATATTCCCTGAAAGTAGTCTTTGATATTTGCTCCGTCATGTCTTATTTACTAGAATATATAAGAGCCGTGCCATGAGAAAACCAACATAGTGGGTATGCGACCAGCATGGATCCAGACCAGCCTGCGCATCCGCGCAGTCTGGTCAGGCTCCATGCTGTTCGCTTTTAAAGCCTATTGGAATTGGAGAAACTGTTAGCGAACAGCATGGAGCCTGACCAGACTGCGCGGATGCGCAGGCTGGTCTGGATCCATGCTGGTCGCATACCCACTATGTTGGTTTTCCCATGGCGAGGCTCATAACATTTTTTTCTGTCCATTTTGGTAACAAAGTGACTAATTTCAGCTCAATTTGTTACAAAAATAACATCAGTAGCCTGTTAAAGTAGGTTTGCTGTTGCCTGTGACACTTAATTTGAGGTGTTGATTAAAATGATTTTATAGTATTCTGATATTTTTTACTTATGAATAGTCTTTAAAGGTATTGTAAACTTTCATTACTTTTGCCATGCTTCTATTCAATGAAATGTTATTTTTTGGTTCAAAAGAGGGGCATAAGGTTCTCTTTGTTTTGAAATTATCCCATATGATTTTGCTATGATTTTATTGTATGATTTTGCTTGTACTGTAGTTCACACCTTACCTTGGGTTACAAAACAACAGACCAAAGTATAAACAGATTTCTAGCCCACCTGAACACTTAGTACTTGTGGTGAGCTTTAAGGGTCATTGGTTGTCTGTCCATCATTTAACCACAACTTGTTTGTGTATGCTGCGCCATCCAAATTTCCGAAGCAATGTCAATCAATCTTGGAGCCATGCAATGGCCATGAGATCTTGGTGAGGTTTGATTTTTAACTAAGTACGACCACGAGGTCAAGAATTATGATCCTTGTTAAGAATTTAAAAAGCCACATTTCACTGTTTATACAGTGAAGATCTTAGTCAAGTTTGTGTATGGGCAAAATTGGACCAAATGGTGAAGAGTTGTGTGCTCTTGATTTATATAAAAATTGTATATTACATTTGTAATACTGTAGCAAATATTCAGGTCGACAGCATAAAGAAAACTACTTCATACAGTGTTAAGAAGACTTGTAGTGTGTAGAATGAAAAATTCCTGGAATAATAAGCTTGTTTCAGCATGATCTGTTTTAATTGTGTATAGACATTTTTATTAGCTCGACTATTCATAGAATAGTAGAGCTATTGGACTCGCCCATGCGTCGGCGTCCGCTTCCCGATTTTGGTTAAGGTTTTGTATGTAAGCTGGTATCTCAGTAACCACTTGTGGGAATGGATTGAAACTTCACACACTTATTCACTGTGACAAACTGACTTACATTGCAGAGGTTCCATAACTCTATTTTGCTTTTTTACAAAATTATGCCCCTTTTTTGACTTAGAAATTTTTGGTTAAGGTTTTGTATGTAAGCTGGTAACTCAGTAACCACTTGTGGGAATGGATTGAAACTTCACACACTTATTCACTGTGATGAACTGACCTACATTGCACAGGTTCCATAACTCTATTTTGCTTTTTTACAAAATTATTCCCCTTTTTCGACTTAGAAATTGTTGGTTAAGGTTTTGTATGTAATCTGGTATCTCAGTACTTACTAATGGGAATGGATTGAAACTTCACATACTTGTTCACTGTCATGATCTGACATGCACTTAGCAAGGCCCATAACTCTACTCTTTTTTTTTTTTTCAAAATTATGCCCCTTTTTCGACTTAGCAGTTTTTGGTTAAATTTTTGTATGTAATCTGATATCTCAGTATCCACTAATTGGAATGGATTGAAACTTCACACACTTGTTCACTGTCATGATCTGACATGCACTGTGAAGGTCCCATAACTATACTTGGCATTTTTACAAAATTATGCCCCTTTGACTTAGCAGTTTTTGGTTAAGTTTTTGTATGTAAGCTGGTATCTCAGTATCCACAAATTGGAAAGGATTGAAACTTCACACACTTGTTCACTGTCATGATATGACATGCAGTACAGAGGTTCAATACCTCTACTTTGCATTTTACAAAATTATGCCCCTTTTTCAACTTTTGTATTCATTCAATTGACAAGGCTGTTAAATAGTCGAGCGTTGCTGTCCTCCGATAGCTCTTGTTTTTCAGCATGTGCTTACATTTGTGAAACCTTTTCATCAGTTTTATCAAATGATTAATTTCTTTTTACAGAGATAGTACATGTGAATGCTAGTCCCAGTTCCAGTTGAGTGATTTTCTAGTTTTGAATAATATTTCTATCTATGTTGGTGTGGGCTAATATTTGGCTTTGTAGATACCATTTAGAATAACCTGCACCTATATTCACTAGTTCTCTCACATTTGAGTTCTGTGTGGGTTTAAGATGTTACTATATCCCACAGTTCTAAACAATTTGATATTTTATACCTGATCGGGACCACTGTTTCCCTGTGGAGCAGTATTCGTATGGATCTATACAGAAGCATATTTATTCATAATTGACTTTACCAAATTGTTAAATCATGAATATTGGGTTTTAAATTTCCTTCAGCTTTGCTAGTTGAAAAATCAGTACGGACACATTTTTTAACTTCAAATGCTCGGTACAAGATACAAGTGAAATAATTAAGTTAAAGAAAACTGTTCGTGTAGCATTAGTGAATATGGTGTGTGGAGCATATTTATATCCTGCTATTTCACTTTTCACAAAACTAAAATCTTTTTTACTCTATGTTTAAATCTCTTTTACACCCACTTTATAAGATATCAAGGAACTTACACTAAGTCTTATATTCATTTTGATGAACTTGAAGCCTGTTTGTTAAAAATGGTAATGATGCTTTAAGGGTGTGTGGTCTCAATGTTATGTCTCTTGTATAAATGTGTTGTTATTAGAGGTGGTTGTGAAATACACATGCTATCAACATGATTAATATTTAAGTATTGAAGAACAACATGTTTATGTGATGGTATATGTAAGTGAACAACATTAGGCATTTTCCATTGAGTTTTCTAACATCTTTGCTACAAAACAGAAAGTACATGTACAAATCATTCTGAAGAATTCTTTTTTCCAGGAATCTTGTCTCATTTAATGGTTTCGGCATTGCATTGCTTGCTTTTAAGAGATGCTAGATGCGTGGCTAATGGCTAATGTGGGCTTGGTTGTTATCAGTTAATGACAAGATGCAAAATAGAAGGCTGCTTTAGTCAAATCGCTTATATTTTCTTACTGTCTAGAGAAGTGTCAAGCTTAGAGGTCTCAATAGTTAGAATTTTCTATTTATAAATATCAAATCTGAGAATAAAGGAACATAATTTGTTTCAGTTCTCTAACCATTTTATCACCTTTTTTCCCCTGAATAGAAATATTCTTTAAGGTGTATTGATGGCAAGTTTACACATAGTGTTGTAGTTGAGTTTCTTGCAGTCTTACTATTACGGTAATCATAATTTTGAAACGGCTGAATATTTATGTAGTCTATTTTTAGTTTCTAAATAGTTTGAAAATGGATTAAAGAGCTGTAAAGACTTCCGTTTTTTAAGTGGTAATCATTTGAATGTCAGGGAACTTTATATTATTCCAGGTGTTAGTGTGAGAAATATCCAGGCTTTCCAAGTGCTACAAAACGTCTTCTTGAAGGTGAGTTAGTGAGAAATGTTTGTGTTGGATAGAAAATAGTCACCAAAATGTATTTTTCCTTTAGGTGGATTCTTGTTACATTTCATCAGCTCATCTACTACGTTTTTCAGTCTGTCTGAGTCATTTAGATAACTTTAGAATAAATTTAGCTGAAGAAAGAATAACCTTATATTTTCTTTGTTCTTCAAAACATTTCTGATCAGCTGTATTGTACCCATATCTGGACATAGTTTTCAAATTGACCTAAGTGCCCAAATTATTTTTTTTAAGTCAGGAGACAGAAAGCTTGCTAAAAAAACTAGTCATATTGGCTTGCAACAACACTGAAAAACTTTTATATTGTCTTACTAGATTACTTCTGGTTTTATAACACACCTTAATATATAGTGTTACCCACATGTTCTGTATTTTAGGCTCACTCAAGTGCACTGTGTAATACAATCCTTGATGTAATGAGCAGTATATACCACCAAGATAATGCCAACTATTTTATACTGGAACCACAACATACACTGTCACAGTTTGCTGAAAAAATACATCACAAATCACCTGATGTACAGGTATAAGTTTTATAATGTTCATAATTATACCCCCACCAAATTTTGTTTGGGGTTGGCTATATAGTAATCACTTTGTCCTGTCCTGCCCTGTCTCGTCCCGTCCTTTCTAGGGAACCAGTACATATATTAATTTGAAACACAATGATTACTGGCAGAAATACACTATTGACTTTGGAGTCACTGGCTCAAAGGTCAATGTCATAGGGACCTGACTTTATTTCTGGTATTCTTTTTCTTTGTTTCTGAGCTTTTAACATAGAAAGTATAATAGCTACTTCATTCAGACTTATCATAATGAGGATCCCGGTGTTTTAGGGTCAGAAGGTCAAAGGTCAGTGTAATATGGAGACAAAGAATGGTTTGCAGACTGTACGTCATAAAGTATTATAGGGAATGTTTTCGTTTGTTTTTGATGCCCATGTTTTGCTGTCTTGTCCCATTCTGTGATCAAGTGGAAGTATTATGCTTCGTTAGGCAGGGCTCTTGTTTAATTAATCAGTATGAAGTGTATATGGAAATGGATGAGTTTCTGCTACTACTGCTGATTTCACAACATGATGATGATGATGATGATGATGATGGTGTTGGTGGTTGTTGTGGCATTTATCTTGATGACAATGAATGTGGATATAGGTGGTAGGGGGGACGGCCATGTTGTAGATAATGTAAAGAAGTTGTGAACAAATTCTGTCCTTTTTTATTTTCAGGAGAAATTCTTCGAGTTGTTAGAATTCATAGTCTTCAACCTAAACTTTGTACCATGTAAAGAATTGATCAGCCTTAGTCTTATCCTAAAAATACAACAGTAAGTTGCACTTTTGATTTTTACCTCCAATTTTAAATGTACAAATTTCATTCCTTTGTCTTTAAAAGTTTTCTTTAAAAATAAGATGGCCAGGCTGTCAGAGCATATAGATGAAAATTATAAGTGTTTCAGAGTGCTTTCCAATGATCAGTGTTATTCAGAATTTCTTGTTGAAATATTGAAAAATATAAAAAAATCATTTTGATAACCATGAACATTTTCAAATACAGGTCATTGCCTGAGACCAACAAAACATATATTTGTAATCAGCAGACAGGCAGACAACAGTAATTTTGAGATTTGGGATGAGTGGCTTTTACTGTTTTGAACATACTAACTTTCATATTTCAGTTCGGTGCCAAATAGCATTTTGTGTCTAAAATGTTTACAAAAGATTCTACAATACCATATCGTGTTTAAAGATGTATACCGTGAGGTTGGTATGTTAGAAGTCCTCATTACATGTCTGCACAGATTTGCTGCCTTGTTGAAGGATCCACAGGCAGATGGAGGTAGTTAGAGTCAGTGTACCCGGTTTCGCACTGTACGCGGTTTCGCACACCCAGTAAATTCATGTACTTTGTGAGAATAAAACAGAAAATTAACAATTCTTTGTTACTGTTTCACGAAACTGACTTATTCCCTACATAATCTGACACACGGGGTCTTTCCCCACTGGAGCCTCGTTCTGGTAAGTGCAGACGAAAACAATAACAATATCAATGGAGACCAGTAGGTCAGCTGAAAGATATTAAGTTTCATGAAAAAAATGACTATGCAAACAACAACAAGGTGCAAAATAAATTGAAAAATCACTATTCTATCATACAGGTAAGTATTTACCTACTACTTTACCTAAATGAAAAATATTTCAACAGTTATTGAAGTTCTCCCAACCTGCAAAATGCCTTCAACTTGATTGTTTGCTTTACGTTTTTATTAAAACAGAGAACTTAATCGAATAATTAGACTTGTGGGGGTCTTTTGTGATTCAACAGCTTCTATTGTTTTATTTTTGTTTCATGTATTCAGTTGTTTTAGCCTTTTCTGCTTTTAGAAGTAAAAACAGGGTTTGGTACCTAGCTTTCACTTTCATAACTGCTTTTAAATTTCACTTTCAGATGTTTTATTGGAAAATACATGTTTAAATTGAATTATATAAATGGTTAAAAAGTTAATTAATATTTTTCTGTTGAGTAAATGGATTGTTATCACCGAGTTCTATAAATAGCAGGGTGTGCGAAACCGGGTACACTTAAATGCAACAACTGGTCAAAATATGTTATCCGAATCAAGTACACTAAGAGGTATGACGTCATTGTAGTGGGAAGTGAAAGTAGCGTGTTTCAAACCGAAATAAGTGTGTTTATTAAAACATATAGAGGTAAATTCAAATTTAATCATTTTTAGCCAGATAGGAAGGTATTCTTAGGAAATGTGTGCGAAACCGGGTACACTGACTCTAGGTTAAATTATGTCTTAAGATGATTTAATAAAGTATGAACTAAATGATGCATTAATTGAAGGTACTTTGCCAAATCCTCTCTAAACTTGATCAGTTTTGAGAAAAAGATATATAAATTTTAGAATTGTCATAATGTTTTGTTTTGTGGTGTTTACCATCAGTTTAACATCATGTTGATGAAATTATATAAGGTCATATGGTGACTTTCCAGCATTTGATGGTGGAGGAAGATCCTAGGTGCCCCTCTTTGCATTATTGCAGCATGGGCGGGTACCTGATAGAACCACTGACCTTCTGTAAGCCAGCTGAATGGCTTCCTCATATGAATTCTACACTGTATACAAGGTTTTGAACCCAAAGCACTGAGGGGCAAGTGATTTGAAGTCAGTGGCCTTAACTGTCAGCCATGGAGGCCCATTGTTGTTCTGTAGATTACATTGGGCTAGCATTATCATATTTTAGTGAAAAGCTTGTGATTGTTTATATTAGACTGTTAACAGTCCAGAGGTCACAGTTTGGCCCAATTTTAATAAGCATTGTGGAACAATAGTGTGAACTATTATATTTATATATATATATATTTGCTTCTTTTCAGTTTGACACTTTCCTACAAAAAATTCTAGTTCTGTTTCAGCTACACTGATTACTTAAACTGCTATTGTTTCAGGGTTTTGGCATGTATTGGCATAATATTATTATAGTGAATGTTTCAGATACAACCAGAATGACCTCAGACCAGAAGGAACTAGGGTTTCTAGTGATGGAAGTGTTAGCTATGTTGCTAAGCAACAGTAATCCAAATACAAGTAGGTCATTATGTCTCCCCCAGGAGACATATTGTTTTTGCCCCGTCCATCCGTCCGTACGTCACACTTCATTTCCGAGCAATAACTGGAGAACCATTTGACCTAGAACCTTCAGACTTTATAGGGTTGTAGGGCTGCTGGAGTAGACGACCCCTATTGTTTTTGGGGTCACTGTCAAAGGTCAAGGTCACAGGGGCCTGAACATTAAAACCATTTCCGATCAATAACTAGAGAACCACTTGACCCAGAATGTTGAAACTTCATAGGATGATTGGTCATGAAGAGTAGATGACCCCTATTGATTTTGGGGTCACTCCGTCAAAGGTCAAGGTCACAGGGGCCTGAACATTGTAAACCATTTCCGATCAATAACTAGAGAACCACTTGACCCAGAATGTTGAAACTTCATACGATGATTGGTCATGAAGAGTAGATGACCCCTATTGATTTTGGGGTCACTCCGTCAAAGGTCAAGGTCACAGGGGCCTGAACATTGAAAACCATTTCCGATCAATAACTGGAGAACCACTTGACCCAGAATGTTGAAACTTCATAGGATGATTGATCACGAAGAGTAGATGACCCCTATTGATTTTGGGGTCACTCCATCAAAGGTCAAGGTCACATGGGGCCTGAACATGGAAAACCATTTCCGATCAATAACTGGAGAACCACTTCACCCAGAATGTTGAAACTTCATAGGATGATTGTACATGCAAAGTAGATGACCCTTATCGATTTTGGGGTCACTCCATTAAAGGTCAAGGTCACAGGGGCCTGAACATTGAAAACCATTTCCAGTCAGTAACTTGAGAACCACTTGACCCAGAATGTTGAAACTTGATAGGATGATTGGTCATGCAGAGTAGATGACCTCTAACGATTTTGGGGTCACTCTGTGAAATGTCAAGCCCCAGGGGCCTGAACATTGAAAACCATTTCCAGTCAGTAACTTGAGAACCACTTGACCCAGAATGATGAAACTTCATAGGATGATTGGTCATGCAGAGTAGATGACCCCTAACGATTTTGGGGTCACTCTGTTAAAGGTCAAGTCCAAAGGGGCCTGAACATGGAAAACCATTTCCGATCAATAACTAGAGAACCACTTGACCCAGAATGTTGAAACTTCGTAGGATGGTTGTTCATACAAAGTAAATGACCCCTATTGATTTTGGGGTCACTCCATTAAAGGTCAAGGTCACAGGGGCCTGAACATTGAAAACCATTTCCGATCAATAACTAGAGAACCACTTGACCCAGAATGTTGAAACTTCATAGGATGATTGATCATGAAGAGTAGATGACCCCTATTGATTTTGGGGTCACTCCATCAAAGGTCAAGGTCACAGGGGTCTGAACATGGAAAACCATTTCCGATCAATAACTGGAGAACCACTTCACCCAGAATGTTGAAACTTCATAGGATGATTGTACATGCAAAGTAGATGACCCCTATCGATTTTAGGGTCACTCCATTAAAGGTCAAGGTCACAGGGGCCTGAACATTGAAAACCATTTCCAGTCAGTAACTTGAGAACCACTTGACCCAGAATGTTGAAACTTAATAGGATGATTGGTCATGCAGAGTAGATGACCCCTAACGATTTTGGGGTCACTCTGTGAAAGGTCAAGGCCACAGGGGCCTGAACATTGAAAACCATTTCCAGTCAGTAACTTGAGAACCACTTGACCCAGAATGATGAAACTTCATAGGATGATTGGTCATGCAGAGTAGATGACCCCTTACGATTTTGGGGTCACTCTGTTAAGGTCAAGGCCACAGGGGCCTGAACATGGAAAACCATTTCCGATCAATAACTAGAGAACCACTTGACCCAGAATGTTGAAACTTCGTAGGATGGTTGTTCATACAGAGTAAATGACCCCTATTGATTTTGGGGTCACTCCATTAAAGGTCAAGGTCACAGGGGCCTGAACATTGATAACCAGTTCCGATCAATAACTTGAGAACCACTTGACCCAGAATGTTGAAACTTCATAGGATGATTGAACATGCAGAGTAGATGACCCCTATTGATTTTGGATTCAGTCAATTAAAGGTCAAGGTCACAGTGGCCTGTTCATGTAAAATCATTTTTTGGAAATAACTTGAGAACCACTTGACCCACAATGTTGAAACTTAATATGATGATTGGACATGCAGAGTAGATGACCCCTATTTATTTTGAGGTCACTTGATCAAAGGTCAAGGTCACAGGAGCCTGAACAGTGATTTGAGAACCACTAGGCCAAAAGTGTTGAAATTTAGTGGGATGACTGGACATGCCAAGTAGATGATCCCTATTGCAGCCAACCATCAGTGTCTCTTTGACTTTCGCTCCTGACCCCTATTGACTTCTTGCCTATAGGACTTTGCATTTGGGGAGACATGCGCTTTTTTACAAAAGCATTTTCTAGTTTTTCTTCTGTTAAAAGCTATTAGGCACAAAATCAGAATTTAGTGCCTTCAGCTTTTGTTTACAACTTTACAGCTGGTATTATGTAAGCTGTGATAATTGTTCACATTTAAGGAACTTATCATCATTGTCAATTATTTGCTTGAAGACTGTATTAGTAGAGTTGTTAACTGACTCAGCCAAGTAAGTGACACGTGAAAGCTTATGGAAAACTGAAATATGTTTTTTTTATAAAATATTATTTACAGAAATTGAATTCAGATACATTTAAAGTTGTGTTTAGACCATCTTTTTGACATCCATAAGCAAAGATTTTATACAAAGATTTGACTGTAGATGGTAACTTGCATAATTTTATAGCCTTTCATTCAGTGCATGGTAGCTCTCATTTTATATGATGTAGCTTTAAGCTAGAATCACACTGCCCTCAGATGGACTTGCGGCCGAGTTCCAGACTCCCATCCCCGGATTGCTCTGGATGTGTAAAAAAAATGGGTTTTGCAAATTTGTTACATTATAAATCTCTAATGCAATCGTAACCGAACCTTAATTAACCTTATTAGAACCGGAATAAAACAGCAATAGCTCATATTCTTTTACCACAGTGATTGTCTTCCAGACTTACTTTTAAGGTCTGTTACGATCTTTTCAGAACTGTTATTACGGATTCCTTACGGATAAATTCTCTGTGGCAAAATTTTGAGCATGTTCAAAACTTTTAACCCTTGCCCCCAGATGCCCCCAGTATCTGAACGGATACACCGGATGACTTCCGAATGAGTTGGGAGTTCTACGGATGGTATCTGGAACTCATCAGCAAGCCCATCCATGGCAGCGTGATTCTAGCTTTAAGAGCATTACTTTGTATAATTACTAGATGTGTTCAGGGAGTGTGGTGGTGCTAGATGTGCCCACAACATGGTGCCATTCATAGAGTGTCGGCATCAGGCACTGAATATAGTACAGCAGTTAGTTCTGTCACCGGGAGGTGATGATGATATGGGAACATTGCTAGGCCTCATGAACACTGCAGAGGTGACAAACCTTGAACTTAAAACTGCTATTCTCAAGGTAAGTACTCCTGAATTACTATTTAATGTTTATTTGATAAATCCTATCTCCAGTTTAAATTGTTGGTAGTTCCATTCTGATGTTGAATTACCACTGTCTGTGGTCTGATGTGGCATGGAAAATACCAATGTTGAACTAAGATTCAATAAATTAATACCTGCAATTTATTTTCTTCCAAGTTAAATCCTTGGTTCAGACAACCAGTTTGTTACAGAATTATGAAATGCTTTGTTTTATTTTCCATGCATGTAAAATGTTGTTAGCTGTCAAGATAAAGTGGTTTGTCTGTTTTTCAAAACTTGAAGTTGTGTTGATACTGGTGTAAATTGTGTCTTTTTATGTTACAGTGCACTGAAATATATCGTAAATGTGTTATTTTTAAACAATATATTCATAAAGATGTGGTCATTTGTATATAAAAGTAATTTTGTTGAACATGTGCTAATTTGGTTGTAAAATGTTTTGGGGACATACATAAATAGAAAAATATTATTTCACATTTCAGTCGTTATTGAATGTATTACGAGAGAGTCATAGAACTCGTACTGTGTTCAGGAAAGTTGGAGGTTTTGTCTATGTAATGTCAGTACTGGTTATAATGGAAGGCTGTCTGGCTCATCCACCGAAACAACCATGGGACAAAGGTACAGTTTTATACTTTATTATGCCCCCCTTCGAAGAAGGAGGGGTATATTGTTTTGCAGATGTCAGTCGGTAGGTCGGTCGGTCGGTCGGTCGGAATGTAGACCAATCCGTTTCTGGATGATAACTCAAGAACGCTTGGGCCTAGGATCATGAAAGTTGATAGGGAGGTTGGTCATCACCAGCAGATGACCCCTATTGATTTTGAGGTCTGTATGTCAAAGGTCAAGGTCACAGTGACCCTGAATAGTAAAACGGTTTCCGGATGATAACTCAAGAACACTTGGGCCTAGGATCATGAAAGTTGATAGGGAGGTTGGTAATGACCAGCAGATGACCCCTATTGATTTTGAGGTCAGTATGTTAAAGGTCAAGGTCACAGTGACCCTGAACAGTAAAATGGTTTCCGGATGATAACTCAAGAACGCTTAGGCCTAGGGTCACGAAAGTTGATAGGGAGGTTGGTCATGACCAGCAGATGACCCCTATTGATTTTGAGGTCTGTATGTCAAAGGTCAAGGTCACAGTGACCAGGAACAGAAAAATGGTTTTCAGGCAGTAACTGTAGAACGCTTGGGCCTAGTGTCAGGAAAATTGATAGTTAGGTTGGCCATGACCAGCAGATGACCCCTATTGATTTTGAGGTCATTAGGTCAAAGGTCAAGGTCACATTGGCCAGGAACAGTTAAAACGGTTTCTGATATTCTTGTCCAAAACCATAGGGCCTAGGGCTTTGATATTTGTTATGTAGCAAGATCTATTGGTCCTCTACCAAGATTGTTCATATTATTTCCCTGGGATCAAATATGGCCCCACCCCGGGGGTCACATGGTTTATATAGACTTATATAGGAAAAACTTTGAAAAACCTCTTGGCCAAACCCACAGGGCCTAGGGCTTTGATATTTTGTATATGACATCATCTAGTGGTCCTCTACTAAGATTATTCAAATTATTCCCCTAGGGTCAAATATGGCTCCGCCCTGGGGGTCACATGGTTTTCATAGACATATAGGGAAAAACTTTGAAAATTTTCTTGTCCAAACCACAAAGACTATGGTTTTGATATTTTGTAATGTAGCATCATTTAGTGGTTCTCTACCAAGTTTGTTCAAATTATCCCTGTAGGGTCAAATATGGCCCTGCCCCAGGGGTCATATGGTTCATATAGACTTATATAGGGAAAAACTTAGAACCTTCATGTCCATAACCTACATCATTCAAATTTGGACCACATGTATAGTTTTGAGTGACAAGATGAACCTTGACATGAGTTGACCTTGATCTTGACCTAGTGACCTACTTTCACATTTCTGTAGCTACAGCCTTCAAATTTGGACCACATGCATAGGTTTGTGTACCGAGAAAAACTTTGACCTTGTTATTGACCTAGTGACCTACTTTCACATTTCTGAAGGTACAGGCTTCAAATTTGGACCACATGCATAGTTTTTTGTTCCAAAATAAAATTTGACCTTGATTTTGATCTAGTGACCTACTTTCACATTTCTCAAGCTACAGCCTTCAAATTTGAACCACATGCATAGTTTTGTGTACCGAAATGAACTTTGATCTTGAGATTGACCTAGTGACCTACTTTCACATTTCTGAAGGTACAGGCTTCAAATTTGGACCGCATGCATATTTTTGTGTTCCGAAATAAAATTTGACCTTGATTTTGACCTAGTGACCTACTTTCACATTTCTCAAGCTACAGCCTTCAAATTTGAACCACATGCATAGTTCTGTCTACCGAAATGAACTTTGACTTGAAATTGATCTGGTGACCTGCTTTCACATTTCTCAAGTCACAGCTTTTAAATTTGGACCACATACACATTGTTTTGTACCGAAATGAAATTTGACATTGATTTTGACCTTGAGCTAGTCTTGAAATTTGGAACATTAAAAAATGGCTCAGTGGATGGCGCCAAGATCACTCTGTAATCTCTTGTTAGGTTAATAGGTTAATGTCAAGGTCAGATTAAACCAGAATGGTAGAACTTTTGTTTAGAGTGAGCATATAATTTCTGTTCCTTGTGCAATTACTGAATTCATCAAGGGGGACATTTCGTGTTCAACGAGCTCTTGTTTCTGTAATTTTACAGTGATCTGACTGACAGAATTTTTATATTATGATATATTTAGGTTTTCCTGTGATAATATAAAATTGCAGAATGTCTTCTTTTAAACAAATGTCAGTGTTGCCTATTAAGGTAGTGCTGCATGTTTGATAAACTGGAAGTGATGATGTAACGTCATTTATCTGGAAAACGTAGAATAAAGCCTGGATAATGGCAACCCCTGAGTAAATTTATTACAATAGCAGTGTTAATATCTTTCTAAAGTTAGAATATGATGTTAAAACATCTGACATGTTACATAATTCAAAATAATGTCTTAAAATTAGCTTAAAATGTGCGGTTCACATTATTCAAGGTCAAATATCTCAAAAAATAATTTCTATTTGTGAAAAATTGCGCAAGGTCCAAATTTTTAGCTCACCTGAGCACGAAGTGCTCAAAGGTGAGCTTTAGTGATCACCCTGTGTCCGTCGTCCGTCCGTTGTCCGTCATCAACAATTTGACTGTTAACACTCTAGAGGTCACAATTTTAGCCCAAACTTAATGAAACTTGGTCAGAATGTTACCCTCAATAAAATCTTGGACGAGTTTGATATTGGGTCATCTGGGGTCAAAAACTAGGTCACCAGGTCAAATTGAAGGAAAAAATTGTTAACACTCTAGAGGTCACATTTTTGGCCCAATCTTAATGAAACTTGGTCAGAATGTTACCCTCAATAAAATCTTGGATGAGTTTGATACTGGGTCATATGGGGTCAAAAACTAGGTCACCAGGTCAAATCAAAGGAAAAGCTTGTTAACACTCTAGAGGTCACATTTTTGGCCCAATCTTAATGAAACTTGGTCAGAACCCTTAATAAAATCTTGGACGAGTTCGACATTGGGTCATCTGGGATCAAAAACTAGGTCACCAGGTCAAATCAAAGGAAAAGCTTGTTAACACTGTAGAGGCCAGATTTATGACTGTGTCTTCATGAAACTTGATCAGAATGTTAATCTTGATGATAACTAGGTCACCAGGTCAAATCAATGGAAAAGCTAGTTTACACTGTAGAGGCCACATTTATGACATACCTTAATTAAACTTGGTCAGAATGTTAATCTTGATGATCTATAAGTCAGTTTCAAATCTGGGTCAGGTGGGATCAAAAGCTAGGTCACTAGATCAAATCAAAGGACAAGCTTGTTAACACTCTAGAGGCCACATTTATGACTATATCTTCACGAAACTTAGTCAGAATGTTAATCTTGGTGATCGTTAGGTCAAGTTTGAATCTTAGTCATATCTGGTCAAAAACTAGGTCACTGGGTCAAGTCGAAGGAAAAGCTACTTAACACTTTAGAGGCCACATTTATGACCATATCTTAATGAAACTTGGTCAGAATGTTAATCTTGTGGATCATTAGGTCAGTAGGTCAGGTGAGCAATACAGGGCCTTCATGGCCCTCTTGTTCAAATCAGTCTAGCCAAAAAAAAAAAACAAGCACACGACTCTTATCTTTTTTTATTTGCTGAATTTTTGAAAAATGAAGTATATTCTGAAGTTTTGAAAAATCAAGAGCTTAGTCAAATTCTACATGGTAGAAATTTTTTTATCAGAACATGCAGAACTAGCTTAAAATATTAATTTTACACTTGATGGTTTTCAGTGAGCCGTGTCGAAGTGTTGATGATGTTGAAGACTGTGTTCAGCTCTCTGACTGTTGCTATGAGATACGAGCCTGCTAATGCCAAATTCTTCTCTACAGATGTAAGTTTAATTAGGATGATTTTTTTTTTTGCAATTTTTTTAAGCTCCCACTGTTATCTTTCATGAATATATACTTTCACTTACAAAAATACATGATACTGTTACTTACAAAATAACTTGATACTTTTACAAACAAAAATAAAAGTTGCCAGTGGAACATTAAATACAGAGAAAACTGATCATTGTATGTTACAGGTGAGATATGACAGTTTGACAGAAGCTGTAAGACTGTTGGGGTGTTTCTCCTCCACACAAGATATAACAGCCCTGGATGATGATACAGACTGCTCCTCACTGACTGAAGGCTACCAGGCATTCGAGGAATTATTCCACCAAAACAAGGAAGCAAGGTTTAATGAATTTATCTTTTGTGAATATTTCATGTTGTATTTGTAAATGTGAATTTTTTTTTTTAAATGTTTTTTTGTCCGTAATATATCTCTAAATATTTATAAATAGAGAGGTTGCAATTTCATGTGTATGCCAGTGATTTCCTTTATTTCATTAAGCATCCTGAGGTGTTAAAATCCAGACAATGGCAAGCTAATCACAAAATATAGCCTGGCATGTTCAATTCTACCTGTAAAAGCAAACGCAGGTTTAAAACAGGTGTAGCAAGCTGTTCAATTCAAGGTGGCTAAACAGAATTTGTTCTGATTTTTAACATCTGATCATTTAAACTTATTTGTGTCCACTTAATACAAGTAAGATTTTCACAGGAGGTATTTTCCTATCCTGGAACTTGCCCAACCAAGATAGAGGTATTTCTTGTGAATTGTGAACATACTTTTCTAAAGGAATGATATACATATAAGACAATTTGTTTTATATTTGTTGAATAGTTGTATTAACAGTTGAATATTTTACTGAAATTCATTAGAAGATTTTGTTAAGTTCCCTTTGGAAGTGACTGAATGCAGATTGTTGCCTTTTAGATCATTGAAAACTACCCAATATCTGTCAAGTGCAAATGTAAAACTAGGTATTATACTAAGATATAAAGAATACCCAATTTCTAAAATGTTTTCACAATAAAGGGGGTTAATTGCAAAATTTTATAGAAATCGATAAAACATACATACATGTATGTAATAGGGAACTATGTCTATGTAATGGGCTGTTTTACCTGTTAAACAAGCCTCTAACAGAATAAACAAATAATGAAAAATGTCACAAAATCATTATTAGATGTGATTGACTGCCTTCAATTTTTTCAGACAACATTAATAGAAAATTTTTTGTTTTCTTTAATTCGGCCAAAATACGTCTTTAGTAGTATTATATAGATGTAACAAGGATGTTACAAGGATGTTACATGGGTGTTTCTTATATTACGTGTGTCTGAGAAGGAGCGTCTTTTTGTAGTCCATTTCTTAAATCAGTCAGAAGTGGGGCATTAAAAGATATTACATGATCTTTATTTATGTTACTTAATGTTACGTTATGTTATTTGAAGTTATGCTTGTAACAAATGCAACGTATGTCACGAAATTGCGCCAATTTTGTGCTCTAGGTGTACCTACTTTTAGTTGAAGTGAGACTAAGCGATCCAAATTCCAGAGGCAGCAGCGGTGACAGCGTCGGAAATTGGAAATAACTCAAAAACTGTTACATATACTTCTTTTAAACCCTAGAGACCTTGACTTTGAAGAAATCAGTCTTTGAAAATTCACAAAATGACAATTTTTCAAAAAACTATTACAGATATAGCTTTGAAACTTTGGAAGATGGTTTTAAAACTCATTTTGCACCTATTTAATTAGTCAAAGCTCCTGCGGGCGAGACACTGTCAGGCGATAGCCTTGTTATGTATAGGGATTTAGTATATATGCGCACAGGCATGAAATTGTAACCTCTGAGATACCATTGCATTACATAGTTTAAAGCCATGAGACAGGAAGCAGAGGACATCTTGCTTCTCTTGATTTATTTCAGACTATCAGTTGAAATCTTGCACATTTATATTCCCAGAGACTTAGATATTATTTGTCAAGTTTCAGGTATTTATGAGTTTCTCTTGAGTTAAAGTGTTGGAGAAGCAGATATATTTGTCAGTTTAAATTAACAGCTGCTTATATTCTATTCAGAACAAGAGAAGATATACCAGTACTGTTGATGTCAGCATGTCAGATGATTAGATACCTGTATGATATGGCACTGGATGCTTTTGATAGGTGAAATAGTTTTAGTATTGTATACATATTTTAGGTTAGGTTCAAATTTTTCCAAATTAGCTTTGAAAGAAACTAATTTTGTTTTACTTTTCAACATACTGAAGATTATTCTGATTACAATATCACTGGTGTCTATTGCTTGTAACAATATTTTTCCACTTAAATTTAGTGGGAAAAATACTGTAAAAATACTTAATGAAGGATAGTTTTTCTCTGCTGTCAACAAGGCCTCGTATTTCTTCTATTCTGTTTTTAGACCATATATGGTGTCCGGTTCCAAGAAGAGTGACTCTCCATTAATCAAACGGCACACAGTATTCCAGGAGAGCCCTTCCTCCTCACCACAGTCATCTCCAAAACTTAAAAGGGCAAGCACGGGGAGTCTGTCTCTACCTGTCAACACTACACATCCCGAATACATTATCCACGCTGGCGCTGTGTTGTCAATATTCCATCTACTGCCTGCTGTAGCTAGTGACAATGATAAACTTACCAAAGACCTGAAAGTGTATGTAGCAGGACTGTTGAAAAACTTGTTGAGAAAAGAACACAACCAGCAAGTGATGTGTGATGCAGGTTTTCCTCATGAGTTATTGAGTCATGGAAATATTTCACTGGCTGATGAATCACATCCTCTTCACCCCTCATTACAGTATATGTTTGAACGTCTAGCATCACAGTCACTAACTCCTAGAGATTTAAGGTAAGTTACAACTGCTTTGATCTGCAGTCATATATTCGTTTCTTTGTTATACCCCCACCAAACATGTTTGAGGGGGGTATATAGGAGTCAGTTTTGTCACGTCCTGTCGCGTCCCGTCCCGCGTCCCGTCCCGTCGCGTCCTGAAATCTATTATCTCAGTTACTACCAAATGGATTTGATTCAAACTTAAAATATATGTTCTACCTTATCACCCACATCATGTGACACAAGGTGCATAACTCTTGACACCAAGTTTTCATGAATTATGTCCCCTTAGAATTTAAGGTTAATTTTGTTGTATTTTCACTATATCTCAGTTATTACTAAATGGATTTGATTCAGACTTAAAATAGATGTTCCACCTCATCACCCACATCATGTGACACAAGGTGCATAACTCTGACACCATTTTTTTTATGAATTATGCCCCTTTTTACTTAGAATTTAAGGTTGATTTTGATGTATTTTCACTATATCTCAGTTACTACTGAATGGATTTGATTCAAACTTAAAATAGATGTTCCACCTCATCACCCACATCATGTGCCCACATCATGTGACACAAGGTGCATAACTCTGACACCAAGTTTTCATGAATTATGTCCCCTTTTACTTAGAATTTAAGGTTAATTTTGTTGTATTTTCACTATATCTCAGTTATTACTAAATGGATTTGATTCAAACTTAAAATAGTTGTTCCACCTCATTACCCAGATGATGTGACATAAGGTGCTGAACTCTGACATAAATTTTTTATGAATTATGTCCCCTTTTACTTTAAATTTAAGGTTGATTTTGATGTATTTTCACTATATCTCAATTATTACAAAATGGATTTGATTCAAACTTAAAATATATGTTCCACCTCATCACCCACATCATGTGACACAAGGTGCAGAATTCTGACACCAATTTTTCATGAATTATGCCCCTTTTTACTTAGAATTTAAGGTTAATTTTGATGTATTTTCACTATATCTCAGTTACTACTGAATGGATTTGATTCAGACTTAAAATAGATGTTCCACCTCATTACCCACATCATGTGACACAAGGTGCATAACTCTGACACTAATTTTTCATGAATTGTGTCCCCTTTTACCTAGAATTGAAGGTTAATTTTGATGTATTTTCACTATATCTCATTCTGATTGGCTTAGAGCCAAAGGGAAGTAACCTTTTTTTTAACTTTTGTACTTAGTTTCTTCCCCTTAAATTCCAGGAATTAGTCTATTTTTAGAAATCCTATTTTTAGATTTTTAATTTTTTAGGTATTTTTCTAACTTTTTTATTATAAGTCCTATGTAAAAAGTAAATACATTTTTCTGTGGTAACATGGGTCGGTAAGACACTTTTTTGTATTCACTTTTAGTGTATCTCTAATATTAGAGATTTAATATATTTACTAGTATTACTATACTATAGTATTATACTAGTATTACTTATATGTGGAAGCCCAGGATGAAGTACTCCAAAGTATTTTTAAGATTCCTTATGGTTGCCATTCTTCTGTGACAAGACCGTATGGTGGGGGTATGAGTCACTCCTGTGACAGTTCTAGTTAATGTAGGTTTGAAGTATGTAGAGCTTAAAAATGATGATTTATAACGGAAATTTTTGCAAACCAGATCAAATTTATTTAAGTTGGATACTGATATAAAATATGAATCGTTTCGTCACATTGTGTAATCAGTCAAATTTTAATTATGCAGACTTTGTTATAATGCAGATTTTGTTTTAATTCAAATTGCAATTTCTTTTGCTATTGACAGAGACTTTCTGAGATTAGGATCACCTTTAAACTGTAGACCAGCAGATGAGGACCTTGAACATTCTGAAAAACTGAATAAAAGTTGGCCACTGTCAAGACACGCTAGTGTTGAAGAGAAATGAACACCTTTTGAAGTAGAAAGAAAATTGAAGACTACAGGGTGTCCAGTGCCATTAACAAGAGTGAAATGTTTAGTGTCAATGACAACCCCCAAAGATGCGAGAATGCATGGTTCTAGTGTGACTCCAGCGTTTGTGGAGTTTAATATGAATGCTGAAGGGTTTGGGTGCCTGTATTTACCCAGTATAGCCCCACAGGGACCTCCAACACCAAGTGTTGTGAGTGGGGTTGTTGGGGCAGCAGACCCATCAGTGATTGGAGGAATTGGATCAGGTATGTGGCAGTGTCTAACCAGGGTTACAGCTGATAAAGTGAGTTCAGTTCTAGATCCCTTCATCGATTGTTGGATAAATATCTTTAAAATTTATCAATCACAGATATGATGCAATGAAAAGGTATAGACCTTAGGATTCTTCTCAGTAATCATGCATAGACACAAAAACATGGTTGTCAGTATGCTTAAAAGTATTACTAAAAGTTTAAGGCTTTGAAATAAAAACATCGAGACATTATACTTAAGTAGCCCTGCAAAATTTTACACGTCTGTTGATACTTAATGCTTTAATCAACCTGGTAATTTTTTTTTTAATTTGATGAATCTTTATTTGATTTTCTTCTTTAAATGTACAGGAGAGAGAGTGTTTCCCCCACAGTCAGGCCTGACATTCTCATCATGGTTCTGTGTGGACAAGTTCAGTGTATGGGGCACAGATCCCCACCCCGTCAGACTGTTCACAATTGTACGCAACCTTCAGGGGCGGGAGGAAAATCTTATCTGTCTCAGTATAACTATATCACCGAGGGATAAATCACTGTATGTTTGTACACAAGAGACCTTAATGCCATCTGCAGGTAAGATTTTATTGTGTAATTAATTTTATATCTAAACAGTTATACTGTTTGTATTCTTACCTCTTACCACTTAATATATTGTAACAACAGTTTTGTCGATATAAGTACTTACAACATTTGAATATGAAGAGGTCTGATGGATATCTAACAGATACAGTTTAATTCACATTCCAGCCCCTCCAGATGATCTAGGGGAACCGAAGTTGACAGACAACCTGGTCAAGTTTTGGCATCAGGACATTGACCTTGAAGGTCAGTGGCATCATTTAGTTCTCATCTTTCACCGGGCTGGCATAATGAAGAACTCTAGCGTGAGTCTTTTCCTGGATGGAGAACATGTCAACACTCATAAGGTATGTTTGTTGTCAGTATTATTAATATTTTCATAGTTTAATATAATGTGATACTTCACTTTCAGTCGTCAATATTTTACCTTAAACAAAGACACACAATGGTAATTGAATCTTTTGGTCAGAAAAACAGAAGTATACTTGCTGAGAGTGTTCAGTTCCTCTGCACGAAAAAAGTTTGCAATGAAACAAAAGCAAATATAGGAATAATATGTTATTGTTATTCATCTTTCTGATCTCACACATTTTCGGTACAAGAAACACTGGTGAATATAGTATTTTCTTTATAACTTGCTCTAACTGATGTGTTCTTTTTTGACTCCTAGAGATATGGATTCAGAAAAATTATGTGGTCCTTGATTTATGGGGGTTGCTCAGCTTGTGTTCACCTGCTGGTGCTAGGTATTTTTAGGAACAGCTTAGTCCTTTCGTTCAATAAATTCCAGTGAAATATTTTGTTTGTTCTATTCTTTGACATATTACAGTTGCATTACATCTCCCCAAACCTTGGTGTAGGAGGCTCGGCAAGTCCAACAGCATTTACCTCTGTGTTTGGGTATATTGGTACCCCACCTCAGCTGCGAAGGCAATCCAGACTCACATGGAGACAAGGACCATGTCATCTGTTTGAAGATGTGATTTCATCAGCTACAGTCAAAAATATATACACTCTAGGACCAACTTATATAGGAAGTTTTCAGGCACCATATCTAGGTAGGTATTCATTATCTGTGTGTTAAAAAAAATAAGATATTTCATGAATTATGTCTCCTTTTTACTTTGAATTTCAGATTCAATTTTTGATACCCTTTCACTCTGTCTCTCTTATTACTAAATGGATTTAATTTAACCTTTACCCTGCTGAATTTCTGAAATGGACTGGTCCATCATTCAATTTGAGCAGTACCATTTATTATTCAAAGGGGTATTCACTGAAAATTTACTGGCTGAATAGCGAACAGTGCAGACCATGATCAGACTGCACGGATGTGCAGGCTGATCTTGGTCTGCACTGGTCGCAAAGGCAGAATCACTTGCCGCCAGCAGGCTAAGGATTAAACTTAAAGTAGTTGTTCCACATAATCATCCACAGGTATTAATCACTCCATTGATAGCTGTAGTTTCCTCAGATATGCCGTATTTTACTATCAAGTGTCGAAATAAATCATGTGCACAGTCTGTGACAACTCTGTTGAGTCATTACAATAAGCTGAGGTGGCTTGTAGTTTGCCACCAGTAGTTCGTACTTTGCCTTGTCTTCAACTGTTCACCAAACTGAGGCAGTGATGTTCAGTATATGCCATTTAATTCTGACAAAAATGCTGGCAGACGATCAGGCAAGTTTGATGGATTAAACATCAGTAAATTGACAGAAAATGAAGATTTAACAAGTATGGTATAATTGCATGAACAACATATCTGTGGCAGAGTTAATTCCCAAATATAACCAGATGCTGAAACAAAACAATAATTGCAAGAAAAGGAAATGCTGCATTTGTCAGCATTACATGCATTTGTCTGCTGTTAAATAGTCCTTTAAAAGCATTTATAATATTATAAAATGTCTTACACTGTGTAACTAGTTACTAGCAGTTAGTTCTTAGATAACCATAGCTTCATATACACAAAGTGGGAAGGTAAAGCAAAATGCACAGACTAGATCCAAAAGTTCCTACATTTATAGTATAGACATTTTAGAAACCTAAACAACAGCAACAGCAACTTATGACAACTGTGAATAATGCAGCTCTGCTTGCAGTCAAGTTCACAGATAAACTAGGAAGTAAGAAATGATAAATGTGACAGGAAGTTGCATAAATAGTTACATTAGGTAGGAGAACCAATAAATCACCTTGCAATTTGTTTACAAATCTAGAAAATTGGTTTATACTAAACCTGGAAATGTATCAGTACCTGGATTATCATGCAAGCAGGCAAGTAATGCCGATGGCTGTTACATTAATAATAGTGGTAATCTTGTTTTATTTACAGAAGACAAAGACATGCAAGGTCCATTTATCAGTGAGGACAAGCTTGTGTTTGGTGTACATGCACATGCTATGTCGCAGATGACTGTCGCTAAAATGAGAAAGATTTACAATAAAGTGGACAGCAAGACTATTGCTAAACAGGTTAGATATAGTTTAACATTACCTTTGTACAAATGTATTGCTAACTTTAAGGTTGGCTGACATTGAAGTAACTAAAATTTTATTTATTTTCTGGAGTATATAAAATTTTGAACACAGTTTTTTTTTTATAGAATTCATTGTTCTGCATTGTCCAGTTTAGAAATAGGTAAGATGGTAGTAGTAACAATAGGTTAGACACTGCTATAATCTGTAGGCTTTAACCTGTAGCTTGTTTCAGTCCATTAGCATAATTATTATGATAGTATTGTAATTGTGTTGTGTATGTTTGCAGCTGGCCATGTCATCACATGATAATGCTACACCAATCAGAATCTTACACAACTCTGCAGGACATCTTGGGGGTTATGCTAGATGTCTAGGAGCTATCCTCATGGGATACTTAGGTAAATTGTACAGTTTTTTCTCCTCTTCATGTATTTCTGTTTTTGATGAATACTAATTTTTTTGTCATATATTGTCTTTGATTGAAGGATGAGAAAGTAACACACAATTGTAGGAAGTGTCCTATGTTTTCAGATACCGTATTATTAGCGGGTTAATTCTGCGAGCAAAAAATTCTGCGGTTTTGTCCTAAAATGGGTCCAGTTTATTTCTGCATTTTTTATTTCTGCGACCTTCAGGAAAAGGAGTATTTAATTTTGCGGTTTGCATAAAACGGAAGTAAATTCCCGTCTATTTTGTTTTCCCAAATTTATGTAACGTTTGTCAAACTTTTCATAAACCTAACATGTTTTGTGATATACACTTGTAAAGATTACACGCCCGAAACGGTACCCATTCATTCGTTGGCAATAGATTGATACAATAACAAAAACAATCAACCACAATCAATACGATGTGAATAACTTGACAGCAGACGAAAAACCCGTGAGATAAAGGTAACGGGTCATTATATTAAGCGAGATATCAGTTTATTTCTGCGTCAAAAAATTCTGGTGATAGTTTAAATGTGCGGAATTTATTTCTGCGTGAAAGCCTTGACCCGCAGAATAAGCAGAAATAAAAACCCGCAGAATTAACTCGCTATACGGTACTAAAGAAAAGGAACATTTAACAGATTCCAGATAGTGTGAACATCATGAATTTCATGGTTCTGAGGATATATAAAATTAAATCTTAGTGAACATACAAATTATCTATCACCTTTTTCTTTAAAATTTGAAGTCCACCAATATTGGTCATTAAGGGCAAAATCAGAAACATTTTTAAAAAACATCAACAAGAATATATGGAGAATACACAAATGTGCCACATTCATCATAAATGTATCATGTGATCTAAATCAGCAGCTGAAAGACAAGTTTTTTCTTTAGAAAGTTCTGATTAATTTTTGAGCTGCCAAAACGCAGTAACCGGTATTTGTTTTCTAGTCTGTATTTGGGATGAACATTGTGGAATAATTGTGTGCTTATCCACCATCTGTCCCATATACTTCTCTATGTTTAGTAGTGCGTACTTGTTAAGGGTGAGCCGGCCTCTCCAGTCTTTTTGTGGTGTTGGGCTATGGGCATCAGGTTTTAATCACAAGTCTCTTCTTCCAATAAAGAACGAGGCATTCTGGTTCACTTTCTACACCAGCCTTGGTTTAAGTTCATTTATAGAAATACTACATGATACATCATTATTTATATCTTGTAAAACTATTCAGTCTTCAGATGTTTATTATGTTTATGCGAAAATAAAATAATTTTCAAGCCAAACAACAACTTTGCTTTATTGAAGGATACAGAAATTGAGTACGAATTGGCACATGTGAATGTTGTACAGGTGTAGTCTTTTTCAACTGTACAGTATATTGATAGTTTTTTTTATCTTCAGGAGTATGCACATTTTGTCCTATGCCAGTTGCAAAGATGTTGCAGAATGTTGGTGGAACAAAGACCCTGCTTGGCCTGGTTGCCATGACAACAGATGTAGAAGGCCTGTATGCTGCTGTGAAGGCTCTAGTTTGTGTAGTTAAAAGTAACAAACAGGCGCTACATGATCTGGATAGAATAAGTGGATATCAGGTAATAATATAGAATAATCTGTAAATGTTGTTAGGATATTTTACTGGTTGAATTTGTGGATTGAAATATCTTGCTCAAGGGTAACTGTTTAGGTGGTAACGAGGCTCTGCCGAGTTACTGCATAAACAGTTACCCGAGAGATATTTCAGTCTGCACCTCCTGCCAGTGATAGATTCTTTTCTTTCATGCCATATTCTTACAATGATAGAAGAAATGAAATAAAACTGATGTTTTTATCTCACCTGAGCAATGCTCAGGTGAGTTATTGTGATTGCTTGATGTCTGTCATCTGTCTGTCTGTTAACATTTAACTTGTGTATGTGATTGAGGCTGTATTTTTCAACTAATCTTCATAAAATTTTGTCAGAATGATTACCTTAAATGAAATATAGGCCAAGTTCGAAAATGGGTCATCTGGGGTCAAAAACTAGGTCACTAGGTCAAATCAAAGAAAAACCTTGAGTATGCGATAGAGGCTGTATTTTTCAATTGATCTTCATGAATTTTGGTCAGAATTATTACCTTGATAAAATCTAGGCCAAGTTCAAAAATGGGTCATCTGGGATCAAGAACTAGGTCACTAGGTCAAATCAAAGAAAAACCTTGTGTATGCGATAGAGGCTGTATTTTTCAACTGATCTTCATGAAATTTTGTCAGAATGATCACCTTGATGAATTCTAGGCCAAGTTTGGAAATGGGTCATCTGGGATCAAAAACTAGGTCACTTGGTCAAATCAAAGAAAAACGTTGTGCATGTGATAGAGGCTGTATTTTTCAATTGATCTTCATGAATTTTGGTCAGAATGATTGCCTTGATGAAATCTAGGTCAAATTTGAATATTGGTTATCTGGATTCAAAAACTAGGTCACTAGGTCGAATCAAAGAAAAACCTTGTGTATGCAATAGGGGCTGCATTTTACACTGGATCTTCATGAAATTTGATCAGATTATTTGTCTGTATGAAATCTAGATATAATTTGAATATGGGTTATCTAGGGTCAAAAACTAGGTCACCCGGTTAAATTAAAGAAAAACCTTGTGTACGCAATAAGGGCTGCATTTTACACTGGATATTCATTAGATTTAGTCAGAATGATTGCCTTGATGAAATCTAGGACAAGTTAGAATATGTGTCATCTGTGTTAAAAACTAGGTCACTAGGTCAAATCAAAGAAAAACCTTGTGTATGCAATAGAGACTGTATTTTTCAATTGATTTTCTTGATTTTCATGAAATTTGGTCAGAATGATAGCCTTGATAAAATGAAGGTCAAGTTTGAACATGGGTCATCTTGGGTAAAAAAAAAGGTCGCTAGGACAAATCAAAGAAAAACGTTTTGTATGCGATAGAGGCTGTATTTTTCAATTGAGGTTCATGAAATTTGGTCAGAATGATTGCCTTTATCAAATCTAGGTCAAGTTCGAAATTTAGGTCATCTTGGCCCAAAAACTAGGTCACTAGGTCAAATTGAAGAAAATACTTGTAAACACTTAAGAGACCACATTTTTGGTCCAATCTTAATGAAAATTGGTCAGAATATTTGTTTCCATGAAATCACTAGGTCAAACATGTTTACACTGTTATGGTCCATTTCTCAGGTGAGCGACCTAGGGCCATCTTGACCCTCTTGTTCTTTTAAGAACTATTTAATTATAGTAGGTTATGAAATTACACATTCATTCGTAACAGTGTGAGAATCATCTTACATCCAAGTGTGAATGACGAAATTTTCCCACACCTGTAAAAAGTAGAGAAAGTCCTGTCTGGCATGCAAGAAATTACTGTTTTTAGCATAAGAAAAAAAGATAGAAATCTTTGGAATTCAGTTCATACCTTTAACACTTCCATATAGGTAAAATCTTTTATCAATCTGTCCCTGTATAAAATCTTTGCTTTATAGGACATATAAACTTAGTAGAATATGTATTGTAGTTTTTTGGTACAAAACGCTGTTAAAAAATCTAATAACATCACCAGTATATACTGTCAAAGCCTATGTAAAATTTTTGTTTGTTTTCAAGCACACAGAAATAGTTTTATGTAATAGTATGAAAACACCTTTGACTAATAGTATTCCATCATTAAAAAAAAAAGTAGTGAAAAGTGAAATGAGTTTATGTAAGTTTTTGTGGTAAGTTTTTGCTGTAATTCACCCTCATGGTGTTTAATTGATCTCTTTTAGGTTTTAGCAATGTTATACAAGAAGAAACAGGCGTTACTTAACAGTCACATACTACATCTAACATTCTCCTTAGTTGGTACCATAGACAGTGGTAAGGAAAGCTCTACCATACCTAACAAAAAAGCTTTCGAGGACATTTTATGTGACCTGGAGGTAAATATACATCTCTGTAAACTTAAAACTCTCCTTAACTTGTATGGGGCCTCTGTGACTAAGTTGTTCATATCACTTGCCCATCACAGATGTGGGTTTGAGCCTTGCTTGGGGCAGAGCATTTTTCATGTGGGGAAGCCATCCAACTGGCTTACAGAAGCTGAGTGGTTCTACCCAGGTGCTCGCCTTAGATGAAATAATGCCCAGACTTCACCACCATGAAAAGCTGAAAATTGGCCATATGACATAAAATTGCATCTCTGTGATGTTAAACTGGAAAAAAAATCATTACTTGAATACTTCATTATTTACACTTTCATTTGTAAATGTAAATCATTTCAGAATCCTGTATGTAATTTCCAGTCCATAACTGAGTGATATTTTGATTTGTCATTATGTATCTAAATTCATGTATGCTAAACTCTCCGATCATTAACATTCAAAAGGTGATTGTCAATTTAAAGTCCATTTTTTGTTGTGCTAGGATTCATTGAGTTACAGCCATTTGTTAATTTATAACTACCCCTTTATTTAAGAGGCAGCCATGCGTAGTGAACTGGTATATAATTGTTGCAGAAATGTCTATATTTGTGCATGATTGCAGGTGTGGCATGATGCACCATTTGATCTACAAAGGTCCTTGTATGAACATTTCTATGAGCTGCTTACAGATTCCAGGTACAATACTCTGCTATATATATACAATTTAAAATATGAGTTCTCTTTTGAAATTTAATAGTGAAGTTCAAATATAACTCTAGTACACTGAAATTGATTATTTGAACTACCTATATTCTTGTAATCTTTATTCTGATGTACCTTTTCCTTTATTCATATAACTTTATTCTTATAAACTTGCATTTTGACTTACCTATTTCAGTGTAGTTATTTCCAGATTTAAGGAGTTAATGCTATTATTCTGTGACAAAAATGAGAAGCGGTAATATATTTGATAGAAAATTATTTATGCAGAAGAATATTTTTCAGTGACCAGTCCAATAACCTGAAGTTGATGCGAGAGATTGGACTGGTTCCAAGATTGTTACATGTAATGAAAGATCCACGCCTGTCTCAGACCACCTTGGATACAATGGCTAGTGTGGTAGAGCAATTGTTAGAAGGTCCACCTGATTCTCAGGCTTTGCTCAAGTATGACAACTTCTATATTTTACTTCATTTTGATATGTGCCATCCAGTTACAAGTATTTGTTGGTCCAATTTTGGTTTTCAGCACTAACAGAAATGTTGATAGACACTTTTGGTACTTGTGATGTTTTAGGATTTTAATCACAAGCTTACTTGTGGATACTGAATAGATATATAAATGCCTGTATTTTAGCCTAATGGTGTGTATTTCTATTCATTTTTCAGACTTGGCCAGTTCCTGATATTTACTATACCAGAGTCTCATTCAGAAAAATTAATGGTTGTGGAAAACCCATCATCTCCAAGTGGAAATTACATTATTATAGAGAGTGAGTGTTTATTTATATTGCAATATGCCTTGTATCAATTTGAAGAAATAAAAATGAATTGAGTGGAAAAGTAGGCCTATTGACTTCATGCTAAACTTGTACGGAGTTAATTATCCCCCGCCGATGAAATCGGGAGGGGGGTATGGAAATGGCGTTGTCCGTCCGTGCATCCGTGCGTGCGTGTGTCCGTCTGCAGCCATTTCTCAGTAACTAGCAGGTAGAATTTCATGAAACATGAAATAAACATGAACCAACATACTGTGATGATGCCCGTCAAGTTTTTTGTTGGATTGGTCGATTTCCCTTAAAGTTATTGCCCTTGATTTAATGAAAAATGCCCAAAAATGTCCGTCCGCAGCCATTTCTCAGTAACTAGCAGGTGGAATTTCATGAAACTTGAAATAAATATGAACCAACATACTGCAGTGATGTCCATCAAGTTTTTTTTGGATTGGTCAATTTCCCTTAGAGTTATTGCCCTTTATTTACTGAAAAATCCACGTCTGCAGCCATTTCTCAGTAACAAGCTGGTAGAATTTCATGAAACTTAAAATAAATATGAATCAACATACTTTGATGATGTATGTCATTTTTTTTTTCAATTGGTCAATTTTCCTAAGAGTTATTGCCCTTTAATTATTTGAAAATCTACAGATTTGTACATAACAAACCAACCAATTGGTAGAATTTCATAAAACTTCTTTCATTCTTTTCCGTGAACATTTATTATAAATATGTGAAGTTGTGTACCCACACCTGGTCACCACCTTGCTTTCGTCACACCCCCCCCCCCCCCCCCCCCCCAAAAAAAAATTCTTTCCTTTTTATTATTATTTTTTTCAGACTTTCATGAATATTTATCAACATACAAAGTTGTACTGTTCCACCACCTCACTCCTCCACCCAGTCATCCCCCTTCCCCCCCCCCCCCCCCCCCCCCCCCCCCCCCACTTTTTTTTTTTTTTTTTTTTTTTTTTTTTTTTTTTTTTTCATTTTTAATTTTCCATCCATATTTCAATATTTATAATCAACATCGATGATCAATGACAATAATCGATGTTTTGTACCCTCACCCAGTCACCCCCGCTGCCCCTCCTCCCCCAACCAAAAAATAGCATTCATTTTCTGTTAAATTGATTTTGACAAATGAAATTATTTGCTTCTTTTGCTTCTTAGTAACATCCTTAACTTTTTGCCGGATATATTTTTTTGCCATTCCTGACCACAAACCCTTTCGGCGGGGGATACCAATTCATCGAATTTGCTTGTTGAGAAATCAGTTCTTATCAGAGATATTATTTGGATCTTCCTCATTGAGATAGATAATAGAAAGAAGGATTTATTGTATCTGATCAGCTGATGAACCAGGAGGTCCATCCATTCAGAAGGTGCGGCTGAGAAACACACTGCTGGATGTTGTACAGAGGTTGCTTAGTCAGAGTGTATCATCTGGCAACAGGTAAGATACAATGTTGTCAAGGTAGATTGTTCAGTGATAGTTGAACTAAAATACCTACACTTTTTGAGAGTGCCCACATTAAACCAATACTTGACAGCTTTGAAATAGATCATGTTTTGACTGACTTGACAGTTTTTGTAGGCTACTGAAATTTTGAAAATTATTTTGGTTGCAATTGTATTTTTATAATAATAAGCACTTCTGATTCTTAAATAAGATTAGATAGAGACTTCAATCAAGGTAACTCCTAGTACACAGCTGTTAGTCAGAATGCCATTGCGTGTTCTTCTAGAATTTTTTGTCAAGAAATACTGTGAAATCATTATGTCTCCCCCAGGAGACATATTGTTTTTGCCCTGTCCGTCCATCCGTCCGTCTGTCCGTACGTCACACTTCATTTCCGAGCAATAACTGGAGAACCATTTGACCTAGAACCTTCAAAGTTCATAGGGTTGTAGGGCTGCTGGAGTAGAAGACCCCTATTGTTTTTGGGGTCACTCCGTCAAAGGTCAAGGTCACAGGGGCCTGAACATTGAAAACCATTTCCGATCAATAACTAGAGAACCACTTGACCCAGAATGTTGAAACTTCATAGGATGATTGGTCATGAAGAGTAGATGACCCCTATTGATTTTGGGGTCACTCCGTCAAAGGTCAAGGTCACAGGGGCCTGAACATTGAAAACCATTTCCGATCAATAACTAGAGAACCACTTGACCCCGAATATTGAAACTTCAGAGGATGATTGGTCATGAAGAGTAGATGACCCCTATTGATTTTGGGGTCACTCCATCAAAGGTCAAAGTCACAGGGGCCTGAACATTGAAAACCATTTCCAATCAATAACTAGAGAACCACTTGACCCAGAATGTTGAAACTTCATAGGATGATTGGTCATAAAGAGTAACTGACCACTATTGATTTTGGGGTCACTCCATCAAAGGTCAAGGTCACAGGGGCCCGAACATTGAAAACCATTTCCGGTCAGTAACTTGAGAACCACTTGACCCAGAATGATGAAACTTCATAGGATGATTGTTCATGCAGAGTAGATGACCTCTAATGATTTTAGGGTCACTCTGTTAAAGGTCAAGGCCACAGGGGCCTGAACATGGAAAACCATTTCCAATCAATAACTTGAGAACCTCTCAACCCAAAATGTTGAAACTTCATAGGATGATTGTTCATGCAGAGTAAATGACCCCTATTGTTTTTGGGGTCACTCTGTTAAAGGTCAAGGTCACAGGGGCCTGAACATTGATAACCAGTTCCGATCAATAACTTGAGAACCACTTGACCCAGAATGTTGAAACTTCATAGGATGATTGAACATGCAGAGTAGATGACCCCTATTGATTTTGGGGTCAGTCTGTTAAAGGTCAAGGTCACAGTGGCCTGTTCATGTAAAATTATTTTTTGGAAATAACTTGAGAACCACTTGACCTACAATGTTGAAACTTAATAGGATGATTGGACATGCAGAGTAGATGACCCCTATTTATTTTGAGGTCACTTGATCAAAGGTCAAGGTCACAGGAGCCTGAACAGTGACTTGAGAACCACTAGGCCAAGAGTGTTGAAATTTAGCGGGATGACTGGACATGCCAAGTAGATGATCCCTATTGCAGCCAACCATCAGTGTCTCTTTGACTTTCGCTCCTGACCCCTATTGACTTCTTGCCTATAGGACTTTGCATTGGGGGAGACATGCGCTTTTTTACAAAAGCATTTTCTAGTTTAATTTTGTGGATACAAAATTTTTGTGCTATGGGTCAAAACTGCTATTTCATGGGGATATGAATTTGTGAATTTTAACTATTAAATATAAAACGAAAAATTGGAATTTTACTTGTTCAGTTGGATCAATTTTGTGATGATTTCACAGTATTATGAGTACATGAAAAATCCTTAAAATATCTTCTGTATTATTACGGAATATGATAAAGGTAATGAATATATACCTAGATCAACAGTCAAATAAATAAAAAAAACATGTTACAGATGAATGTTGTACTTGTTACAGTTTCTGTGAAGAGTTGCAGAGAGTTCTAGGATTTGATTGGATACTGATGTTCTTACAAAGTCACATCCATTCCACAACTGTAATCCGAGCTCTACAGATACTCCTAGTTATGTTCCGGAACCCGATGGTGGTTGCTAGGTTCAGGGATGGTCAGTTTGGTGGAGGTTGGTTGAAGGATACAGAAATGATTGTAAAACAGCATTCTGGGGCAACCATGCTAGGTTAGTTGTATTATACAATACTGCAGCAGTATTTGAAATTCTGTTTTATATTAACAGGGCTGAGAGCTTTTTGACATGTAACATATAGTTAAGCTTAGATACATTTATTAAACATCATTTGTGGAGAAAGTTTTCACAACTTTGTCATAAGTCAGACAAAAGTTGAGAAAAAAAAGATTAATGAGACCATTGTTGAATCTCATTCACTGAGAGCCTTAACTTGCAGCCTGCAAAGGAGGAGTCAGAACAAAAAGTCAGAAATTACTGTTAGATGACTGGCTGCTGATTGCAAGTGGCTGCTTTATACAGGTGACTGTTAAGACAGGTTCAACTGTAGGCTGTTTTCCTCATAAATTTTATACTCTTTAATGTTTTATCTGCAGACTTACAGTCATATTGATTAAAAGTTTGCTTGATATCAATTTTGGCAGTTAGAAGCAGCTGCATTTGTAACGTTAAAAAATTTGTGAATAATTATGTCTCCCACCACACAGTGGTGTGGGAGACATATTGATTTACTCCAGTGTGTCTGTGTGTCTGTCTGTCACAAAGCTTGTCCGCACTCTAAGTCGAACATTTCTCATCCGATTTTCACCAAACTTGAACAAAATGTGTTTGACCATAAGACCTCGGCCAAATTCGATAACTAGCCAAATCGGTCCAGGCGTTATGGCCCTTGAATTACCAAAAATCGGTCTTTTTACTCTTGTCCGCACTCTAATTCGAATATTTCTCATCCAATTTTCACCAAACTTAAACAAAACGTGTTCGACCATGAGACCTAGGCCAAGTTCGATAAGTAGCCAAATCGGTCCAGGCATTTTGGAGTTACGACCCTTGAATTATCGAACAAATCGGCCTTTTTACTCTTGTCCGCACTCTAAGTCGAACATTTCTCATTTGATCTTCACCAAACTTGAACAAAATGTGTTTGACCATGAGACCTCGGCCAAGTTCAATAACTAGCCAAATTGGTCCAGGCATTTTAGAGTTACAGCCCTTGAATTACCGAAAAAATCCGTCTGTTTACTCTTGTCCGCTCTCTAAGTCGAACATTTCTCATCCGATCTTCACCAAACTTGAACAAAATGTGTTTGGCCATAAGACCTTACCCAAGTTCGATAACTAGCCAAATCTGCCAAGGCACTTTTCATTTATGGCCCTTGAATTACTGATTTGATCCACTCATCTAGACCATCTAATTGGATCCACTTGTCTAAAACATCTAGAGAAACTAACATTTTTCATCATCTAAGGGGCAGTTGTGGGAGACATGTGCTTTTCTCAAAAGCATTTCTAGTTTGTTTATGGTTTTCTTAATATTTTAGGGTTTAACCTGCACTCGGGTCATCAGAGTGAGACACGTGAAGTGAACCAGGAGATCTGTCATGTGCCAGGATTTACTGTCTTACAGTGGCTACTTCCTAAACATAACAGTGTACCGGAGGTCTACTTTCTACTAATGGCAATGCTCCTTGGTCAACCAGTTAAAAACATACCTACAGATATACAGGTATGGTTTAACAAAAATAGTTATTAGTTGTAATGTAAGGTTATCTATTAAAGTTTATACAGTTAAATGATTTTTTCCAAAAAATGATATACACTTCAAGAATCTTTGGATATGCCTTATATTCTTTATACATTATCTAAGGCTGAGTTGATTTTGAATTGGAACTGATATTGGTGACTATTGAACATGGTTTATTTGGAAAAATGAAAAATAGTAATTGAAATTTGGTATTTAACAATGTAGTTTTAGATGAAAGCTTTATAATCTGAACATTTTTTAGGAATCAAGAAATGAAATCTACACTAACCAATTATTGAATGTTCAGTCTCAAAAAAAATGGACAGTAAGTAAGTATAGTAATGTGTACCTGTGTCTGTATGTGAAGTCGGTGTTAAAGCACAGTTTCCAAGTAGCCAGAAGTACAAATATGTAACTTTGATGTTAAAGTTTATAGATATATATATATATTTCAGTTGAACCTTGATTCAGTGTGGACAATACTATTTGGAGCACCACTAAGTAAACATACAGCCAGTCTAACAAGAGACAAGGACATCCAGCTATGTCCTGATGCTGCCATTATATTACTGACCATGATCAGGAGTATGCTTAACCCTGTAAGTAATACTGTGTAGGGAGTGGGGATATAGTGTATATGTTGACTGCTGCTTGCCATGGAGGTCAAGGTTGGGATACTTCTAGGGTCATAAAAGTATCTCCCCATTTAACACATATTATGAAATATAAGTGTTTCCTAGGACGCTGACTTTGCAATCTCTCTAGACACAGAAATTACATTGGTATAAGATTTCACTTATGATTATTGCCAATAATATTGCAGCAAATAATGACGATTCTATCACCTGTGGAAAATGATATGTTGTAAAGTTTGACTAATGTAGATTTTACGAATTGCAAGAACTTGCTGGGATGGTCATTTAAACTTGGGTGTTGGGGAATTCACCTGCTGATTTATGTTAAAGAACCTATTTACTTTAAGAAAAACTGCAGTCACATTTAGAAGAGAACAAATGAAAATAATTTTAACTTCTGGTTCTTCTTCAAATATAATTGACCAGCGTGCAATGTAATCATGAAAGGTTTCTCTAAGACAGTATCATTTTGAAGTCAAAAGCATAGAGCTTAATTTACTTGTTCCTTGCATCTACAGTTCAATGAATTATGTCTCCCACCACACAGTGGTGTGGGAGACATATTGATTTACTCCAGTTTGTGTGTCTGTCTGTCTGTCTGTCTGTCACAAAGCTTGTCCGCACTTTAAGTCGAACATTTCTCATCCGATCTTCACCAAACTTCAACAAAATGTGTCTGCCAATAAGTGCTCGGCCAAGTTCGATAACTAGCCAAATCGGCCTAGGCACTTAGATATTATGGCCTTTGAATTACCAGAATTGCTCAGATTTCATTCGTAGTTTTACCTCCAAACCGACCCGTATACTACTAGTAGAATAGGGGTCTTTTTGGTGTCAAGAAAGCGCATGCACATGTGGATTCAGTAAACAGTATATAAAGACTGACTTATTATTTAGATGATTAGGCAGTTGTGGGAGACATGCGCTTTTCTCAAAAGCATCTCTAGTTTTGTGTTACTTTAACTTGGTGCAATAAGTAAAGCAGTCATACATCAGTTACTTTAACATGAAGCTGTATGTCAACATCTTTGAAATTTGTAACTTACATTTTAATGAATAACATGCATGAATATGTTAAACTGCACTAGTGCGAACCAACCTACCTGTATTGATAAAACATTTAATTCTATGATATTTATAAGTCACGTTTAGTGGACATAAAACTAAATGTGTATTACACTTATTGTTGCAGGTGTTGGATCAGGATAGTGAGGACTGGGCTAGAGAGTACCCTGTCACTCTGATACAGTTTCTGCTATTCCTGTATCACAATCACTCGGACTTTATACAGCTGTCCACACAACCAGACTTTATAGCTGCCCTATCAGCTACATTGTTCCCATACTTCTCACCAGATTCTGATGAATGTGTCACCACTCCTGAAGATGAATTCAAGGTAACTACCATTGTGCAGGGAGGATACAGTGTTAAAATATATGTTTAAGTTTACTACCATATCAACTTAGAATACAACTACAGTTATCCTTATCAGTTTGTTAAAAGGATTGCAATGTCATCACAAAAGCTAATTATCTTAATATGTTACTGTTGAATTCATCATAATTGTTTTACCATTAATTATTTATTCTTATAACTCATAAGAAATAAGAAAAGTTTTTATCATAAATAAGTTTTTATTAGCTCGACTATACGAAGTATGGAGAGTTATCTTACTCGACCCGGCGTTGGCGTCCTTCTGTGTCAGCACTTTGGTTAAAGCTTTGATGCACTTTCTCTTTATCTTTGTTATTACTTGATGGATTTACTTCAAACTTAAAATAGTTGTTCCTCATCATCACCCACATCATGTGGCACAAGGGTCATAACTCTGGCACCAATATTTCATGAATTATCCCCCCTTTTTACTTAGAATTTTAGGTTAAAGTTTTGGTGCACTTGCACTTTATCTCAGTTATTACTTAATGGATTTGATTCAAACTGAAAGTAGTTGTTCCACATCATCTCGCACATCATATGACACAAGGTCCATAACTCTGGTACGAATATTTAATGAATTATCACCCCTTTTACTTGGAATTTCGAGTTAAAGTCTTTATGCACTTCCACTCTATCTCAGTTATTTCTAAATGGATTTGATTCAAACTTGAAATAGTTGTTCAACATCATCACTCTCATCATTTGACACAAGGGCCATAACTCTTGTGCCAGTATTTCATGAATTATCCACCTTTTTACTTGTAATTTCAGGTTAAAGTTTTGATGCACTTTCACTATATCACAGTTGTTACTGATTGGATTTGATTCAAACTTAAAATAGTTGTTCCACCTTATCACCTACATCATATGACACAAGGTCCATAAATCTGGCATCAATTTTTCATGAATTATGCCCCCTTTTACTTAGAATTAAAAGTTAACTTGGATGCATTTTCACTATATCTCAGTTATTACAAAATGGATTTGATTCAACATGACACAAGGTGCATCACTCTTGCACCCATATTTGATGAATTATGCCCCCTTTTTTCTTAGAATTATACTTATTTAATGTTTTGATACACTTGATTCTTATCTCTCTTATTACTTAATACTTTTGACACAGACTCGAGCTATTATCCAATCTCTTCATCCACATTGGAGTCATTAAACACTCCAGTGACACCTCCAGCTTCATCAATTATGCCCAGTTCCGCTATCCAGCATCGAAATAGTCGAGCCCGCTGTCTCCTGTAACAGCACTTGTTTTCAGCTTATTGTACAAAACAAAATCTTATTTCACTTCTGGCAACACCACTCATAAAATATTTTATTTTCATTCCATTCAGCGAAATTAAAAACCATATTCATCCTAAGAACTTGAATATCCTGTTTATATTGTGGCATTTTATGTAAATGTGTCAGTCATTTCCTTAACAGTGATGATATATGATGTGAATTATGACATATTTATGTAAATGTTTCAGCCATTCCCAGACAGTGATGATATGGTTTATGTCAGATCTCCAGACAAAAATAAAACTTGTAAGTAACCTTAGTACTAAACTGTGTAGTTTAACTCAAAAGAGATTGCATATTCATTTTCTGAATTCCTTTCAAAAAAGTTTGAATTAATTGAATGTATATCTTCTTTACCTTTATATTTTTATTAACAATTATAAAATATGTAACAAATTGACAGATTTTCTGAGTTAGTGATTTCAAGATTGTTTTCCAGTACATGACCTTAAGTAAACAAGAAAATAAGAATTTGCTTCATTGCAGCTGACACTTGCATTTAGATTTGATAATTGAGAAAGCTGTTTCATTATACTTCTCCTAAGATCTACACTTTCAAAAAAGTTGTTTTGATGTATTAGTTGAAAGTGCAGGCTATGTTGTTTGCAGGTTTCTTGACATTACATCCTGCTCGGAAGTTTGTCATAGATTTCCTACGTACTGTTGTTATAGACAGTATGTCACAGCCAATGTCCACAAAGTCAGCATCAGTAATTGACATCATGCTGGAGGTAAGTGACAGTAGATGTGTAAAATTTGAGTTTCTAAATATATTAAAGCAAAATATTATTGATAAAAGTTAACGAGTAATTCAGGGCATTGTGCAAATTTTATAAACTAGGAAGTCAGTGAATGGAGCTGAGGTCCATATCTGGTTTCATGCCCCTCCCAAGCAGCTACCTGGCTTGGTGGTATGCATTAAAAGGGAAACAAACTTCTCACATGCCCATGAGGCGATGAATACTATCAAGAATAAGGTGTTAACAGTGGCTACTAAACGTTGTAGACTTTTTTCACAATTGAACTAAAATAAATTAGTATACTATTAAATATATAAGTATAAATAAAGTCATCTAGAAATGATAAGATATGTGCATATAAATAACACTTTCGTGCCTGTCAGTAAACTGTTTCTATGGACCTGATGATGTCATATTCATATGAGCGAAAGGGAAATATGCAAATAATATATAAATAATATATATTATTAAGTAATGAATCTGAATTATATCCCCCCAGATCTACATAATTAATAATGTATGAGTACTTTGTTCCATATAGGCCACACCAGAGCATGCCACACGTGCGCAGCAGCGGGAATACCAGACCCAGATGTTGAAGACAATCATGGACCATCTGGTTGCCGTGGATGTGTTACTAGGAGACCAGGCAGCTGTACCAATAATGGCTGGAGGAAGTTTCTCTAATCTGGCCTCTAATGTGTTCTATTTTACCAGTCGAGTTGTAGATAAACTTTGGCAAGGTATAGTATACACTCCAGTATACACTCATACAGTAAAAATGTAGGACAGGAAGACTAAAGAGTTACATGTAAAGTTGTTTTTTTAGCTCACCTGTCACAAAGTGACAAGGTGAGCTTTTGTGATCGCGTGGCGTCCGTCGTCCGTCCGTCCGTAAACTTTTGCTTGTGACCACTCTAGAGGTCACATTTTTCATGGGATCTTTATGAAAGTTGGTCAGAATGTTCATCTTGATGATATCTAGGTCAAGTTCGAAACTGGGTCACGTGGGGTCAAAAACTAGGTCAGTAGGTCTAAAAATAGAAAAACCTTGTGACCTCTCTAGAGGCCATATTTCTCAATGGATCTTTATGAAAATTAGTCAGAATGTTCATCTTGATGATGTCTAGGTCAAGTTTGAAACTGGGTCACGTGGGGTCAAAAACTAGGTCAGTAGATCTAAAAATAGAAAAACCTTGTGACCTCTCTAGAGGCTATTTTTTTCAAGAGATCTTCATGAATATTGGTCAGAATGTTCACCTTGATGATATCTAGGTCAAGTTCGAAACTGGGTCACGTGGGGTCAAAAACTAGGTCAGTAGGTCAAAAATAGAAAAACCTTGTGACCTCTCTAGAGGCCATATTTCTCAAGGGATCTTCATGAAAATTAGTCAGAATGTTCATCTTGATGATATCTAGGTCAAGTTCGAAACTGGGTCACATGGGGTCAAAAACTAGGTCAGTAGATCTAAAAATAGAAAAACCTTGTGACCTCTCTAGAGGCTATTTTTTTCAAGAGATCTTCATGAATATTGGTCAGAATGTTCACCTTGATGATATCTAGGTCAAGTTCGAAACTGGGTCACGTAGGGTCAAAAACTAGGTCAGTAGGTTCAAAAATAGAAAAACCTTGTGACCTCTCTAGAGGCCATATTTCTCAAAGGATCTTCATGAAAATTGGTCAGAATGTTCATCTTGATGATATCTAGATCAGGTTTGAAACTGGGTCACGTGGGGTCAAAAACTAGGTCAGTAGATCTAAAAATAGAAAAACCTTGTGACCTCTCTAGAGGCCATATTTTTCAAGAGATCTTCATGAATATTGGTCAGAATGTTTACCTTGACGATATCTAGGTCAAGTTCGAAACTGGGTCACGTGGGGTCAAAAACTAGGTCAGTAGGTCTAAAAATAGAAAAATCTTGTGACCTCTCTAGAGGCCATATTTCTCAATGGATCTTCATAGAAATTGGTCAGAATGTTCACCTTGATGATTTCTAGATCAAGTTTGAAACTGGGTCACGTGGGGTCAAAAATTAGGTCAGTAGGTCTGAAAACAGAAAAAAAATTGTGACCTCTCTAGAGGCCATATTTTTCACGGGATCTTTATGAAAATTGGTCAGAATGTTATCCTTGATGATATCTAGGTCAAGTTGGAAACTGGGTCATGTGCGGTCAGTAACTAGGTCAGTAGATCTAAAAATAGAAAAACCTTGTGACCTCTTTAGAGGCCATATTTTTCAATGGATCTTCATGAAAATTAATGAGAATGTTCAGCTTGATGATATCTAGATCAAGTTCGTAACTGGGTCATGTGCGGTCAAAAACTAGGTCAGTAGGTTGAAAAATAGAAAAACCTTGTGACCTCTCTAGAGGCCATATTTTTCTTGAGATCTTCATGAAAACTGGTGAGAATGTTCACCTTGATGATATCTAGGTCAAGTTTAAAAGTGGGTCACGTGCCTTCAAAAACTAGGTCATTAGGTCAAATAATAGAAAAACCTTGTGACCTCTCTAGAGGTCATATTTTTCAATGGATCTTCATGAAAATTGGTCAGAATTTTTTATCTTGATGATATCTAGGTCACATATGCTCAAAAACTAGGTCACTTTGTCAAATAATAAGGCTTATTGCCATCACAATAATGCCAAATTTAATTTTGCTAAACTTGTGCACTGTTCTATGGTTTAATATGTCAAGGGAGATAATTAGGGTGGTAACTATATCAAGGTTGTAAATTGTGTTATCTCCCTTTACATTATCCACTTCCTGGTAGTACTCAGGTTACCTCCCTTAATCATAATCTACTTCCTCTTCCTGTCTGGGATTTCTGGGAAAAAGCACACTTCAAAAGCCAAGAAATAACAAAAAAATTAAATCTATTTAATCTTAATAAATTAAACTTAAAAACAACATGCCTGGAAAAAGGAAAGCCTCTAGAGGCCCTAATACACAAGCAGGGGCAAAGAGAAATAGGAGAGAGCAGGAAGAAGTGGTTGAAATCCTGGCACCAGAAATGGAGGCACAGCCAGCAAAAGGTAAACAGCCAATAGTTGATTTTGAACAATTAATGAGAGAACAGCAGTTGCTGGATCAGAATGTTTGTGATAAAGATGTAATCCCAAACCCTTTGGCTAATGAAACAAATCCTTTTCTAAACTTTTTATCAAATTCTGAGGAAACCCCAGAAATGGTGAGGTGTGGGGGTGATGACCTGATATTGCATGTGCCCGAGCAAATCAAACAAAAAATCGCACAGCATAAATACATAAATATATCTGTCCTGCTGAAGGGTGCAGTTGAACTGTCTGACATGTTCTCTGGCAGTGTTCTTGGGATCAATGAGTCTGGGCAATTAGAATCCAGACCAAAAGCAGTCTCCGATAAAATAGAGACAATCGAGAAATGGACTGACGCTTTCCTAGTGTTTGCCGGTATTTATCTGAAACACCACCCAGCCCGCACACTTGAATTATTGCAGTACATGTCAACAATCAGGGAGGCTGCCAGAAAGCCTGGATTCAATTGGAGACTGTACGATGAACAATTTAGATTGAGACAGGCTATTGCTGTGAGTCCATGGAACACACTAAATTCAGATTTATGGCTGCGTTGTTTTATATGCCCACCCCAAAGCCGAACAACTGCTACTTTTTCTGCAAACTTACCCCCAAATTGCATAGACTTCAACAAAGGCAGCTGTAAATGGAACAACTGCCGCTATACACACACATGTTCCTCTTGCTCATCGAATTTACATGGCAGATGGGCATGCCCAAAAGCAAATAACTTCTTAGCGCAAACAAGTACTGTCACTTCTAATTTTCGTCCATACCCTAGACGACCCAACAGAGCAAGACCCTTTTTTCGTGGCTCAAGAACTGGCTCTTACAATAAACAGTAAGGCTTTTTCACCAGTAAATCTGGCTGCATTGAAAAAAGAGCTGGCATTTTATAACCATACTGATGCTGATTATTTAGAGGAAGGATTTTCAAAAGGTTTCCAATTACATTATGAAGGCCCAAGAATAAGGTCAGAAGCAAAAAATTTAAGATCCGCAAACTTAAACCCAGACATAGTCAGACAAAAAATAAATAAGGAAATTGAGGCTGGTCGAGTCGCTGGACCCTTTAAACTCTGTCCAATCGAAACTCTAAGGGTATCTCCAATAGGATTAGTGCCCAAGAAAACCCCAAACACATATCGGCTTATACATCATCTATCTTACCCAGAAGGAAAATCTGTCAATGACTTCATTGATCAGCGTCATTGTTCTGTTCAGTACACTCGTTTTGATGAAGCAGTCCATTTAGTGCAAGATCTGGGTAAAGGGTGTTTACTATTTAAAATGGATGTGCAATCAGCTTTCAGACTTTTACCAGTTAGGCCATCAGATTTTGATCAACTGGGCTTTAAATTTGACAACAAATATTTTTTCGATAAATGCATGCCATTTGGCTGTTCAATTAGCTGTAGCACTTTCGAAAAATTTGCCACTTTCTTGGAATTTTGTGTACGAAGAAAAGCAAAAAACAAAAATCTCTTGCACTATTTGGATGACTTTCTAGGGGGAGGCAAAGCTAAAAGTGATGACTGTTACAGTTTAATGTCAACCTTCAAATCTTGCATGCAAATCTTAGGAGTGCCATTGGCTGAGGAAAAAACTGAAGGTCCTGTCACGGTCATTGTATTTTTGGGCTTAGAGCTTGATTCCCATAAAATGGAGGTAAGGCTACCTGTCGAAAAAGTAAAAGAAATCCTCAGTCAAATTGAAGCTATACTTCTGAAAGAAAAGGCAACTTTAAAGGAGGTACAGAGTCTGATAGGAACCTTAAATTTTGCATGCAGAGCTATCATTCCGGGCCGTCCATTTTGTAGAAGGTTAATAAATGCGATATGTGGCCTTACAAAACCACACCATCGAATTAGATTGAAGAAAGGAATGAAACAGGATTTAAGGATGTGGAAAAAATTCTTCCAAGAATTCAATGGGGTCACAGTTTTCCATGATAGGTTTTGGCTGAATAATGATGAAATAGAGCTCTTCTCTGACAGTGCAGCTGGTATTGGCTTAGGTTATGGTCTTTATTTTGCTGGGAAATGGGCATATGCTGCATGGCCTACATCATGGCATGAACATGATATAACAAAAGATATCACTGTCCTGGAATTATTTCCTATCCTAGTGTCAATAATTATTTGGGGGGAACAGCTCGCTAATAAAAAGATATGTTTCCGCTCAGATAACATGGCAGTTGTACATATTATCAACACAATGACCTCAAAATCTGAGCGAGTCATGACACTAGTCAGAAATCTAACAATGCAGTGTCTGAAACGTAATATTGCTATAAAGTCGAAACATGTTAGTGGCGCGGATAATTCCATTTGCGATGCTTTATCTAGACTTCAATTTCAGCGCTTCAGACAGTTAGCTCCAAAAGCAGAGCCCGAACCACAGCCAGTACCAGACCATCTGTGGAAAATATTCGAGACAGAGCAAGTTCTTTACTAAAAGGTTCTATGGCAGAAAACACACACAGTGCCTATGTTACAGCATTAGCAAGATTTAATTCATTTCGAACAGAGTATAGATTGAACTGCATTTGGCCAGTTCCAGTGTCCCATATCGTATCATTTATTTCCTTCTGCGTTGAAGTTGGTTATGCGCCCGCTACTATACAGTTGTATGTAGCAGGAATCAGTTTTAAGCATAAAATACTGGATTTTAATGATCCCACACAATCCTTTCTAGTTAAAAAAGTTCTTGAAGGATGCAAGCGCTTAAAGACAAGTCAAGATAATCGAGCTCCAATTACAATTGACATACTTATCAAGATATGCAATCAGTTACCAAGAATATGCTACACTCCTTACGAAACAAAACTCTTTATTGCGGCATATACACTAGCATATTATGGCCTTCTTAGGGTCAGTGAAATTGTGGTCACAAAATTATCTCAGCAGTATAGGGCACTAAGAAAAGATGATCTAATTGTAGAAAAAGACCAATCAGCACTTAGGCTAACTATTCGGATCTCAAAATCAAACCAATATGGGAAACCTGTCACAATTAGAATACCGTCTGCGGTAGAAAGTACATGTTGCGTTAAAAATATGATTGAATATATGAAAGTACGAAATAGCAACCAGGAAATATTGTTTTGTCATGAAAATGGCTCACCACTTACTAGATCACAATTTTCATCAGTCCTCTCAAAAGCCTTAAGCACAGGTAGTGTTAGGACGGGCAGATATCGTTCCCATAGCTTCCGAATTGGGAGAGCCAGTGAACTGGCTGCACAAGGCTTTACAGACGAAAAAATTAAAAAAATGGGACGTTGGACATCATCAGCTTATAAAACATATCTTCGACTGTAACATATTTAATGTCGCGAAAGTACATAGTATAAATTCTATTTGCAGAGGTATGGGTGTTGGGGGACTCCATTGTACACTGGGCTGGTGAAAGGGCAGTGGCAAGAAATGCATTCAAAGAAAACAATATGGACTGGGACGGCAAATCTGGCATGACAGTGCAAGAACTCCACTCTGCCATACAATACAGCATTTTACAGGGAAAAACGCCAACCATCATAGTTTTACATGTAGGTGGAAACAACATATCTTCCTCCAATACCTGCCAGATAATTTCTATAATAAAAAAAGCTATTGACTATCTTTTTCTTAACTTCCCGGAATCGATCGTAGTGTGGACATACATTCTCCCTAGGCTAAATTGGAGAAACACCCCTAACACCCTTGCCTCTGCAAAGATAATGGATCTGAAACGCAAAAATGTAAATAGAAAAATTAGAAACTATATACTTCAGCACAGCAATGGTCGCTGTCTGAACCACAAATCACTGAATAGGGAAACACCTGGCTTTTTTCGCAGAGATGGTATTCACCTGAGTGACGTTGGCAATGACATGTATATTCTTACACTTTCAGAAGCTATCAATACTTTCAAAAGAGAAAAAGATTGTAAAGAACTTCATCTTGGTTGATAAAAATAACAAATTTAAGTAAATATCTAAACTATATAGAGTCAGAATTTGGGGGACAAATTTAAAAATTTGCTGTGGCGGAAATTCTGGCCAGCCAATCGTCGGTTTCAGTTTAAGTGTCTCTATTATGGTCATTCTGCTAATGAAAAACCAAGGGAGACAACTCAGTTTTAACTTTTGCATTTAAGGGCTGGATTTTTTGCCTCCTCCAACTATGGTTCATATCTATGAAAAAACCAAGCTCAGAAGGTAACATAATCTGGCATTTACAAAATTATCATATACAATTAGAGGTCGGGGTTCAGCTCTTACAGCGATTATGCTTGGCAGGCCCACTTACCTTCTAAATTTTGGCTTTCATAGTAGTGCGGTGAAATTTAGTGCGGTGAAATGTAGAGCGGTAAAAAGTGCTGTAGTGCGATGAAATGTAGAGCGGTAAAAGTGCTGTAGTGCCATGACATGTAGAGCGGTAAAAAGTGCTGAAGTGCGATAAAATGTAGAGCGGTATAAAGTGCTGTAGTGCGGTGGAAAAAGATTTAATACATAGGGCTTTGTGCAGAAGAGCAGTGTATTCTGAAGCTAGCAATATTATAAAATTTAATATCCATATCCGACTTTTGGCTGGCTAGTGTTTCCCCAATGTCTCTACTTGGCACGTATATATAAGTGATTACCAAGGGAGATTTTTGCGGCCGTATACTTCCACTATCTTTTTGTCCTTTATTCAGTTGTGTGTATATAGTAAAATTTATAGCATAATATTTTTGTCTGAATGATCATGATTCTAGTCAATATAAATAGCATACAAATCTAAAATGCTTTTGCTTGTTCCTATTATCTAAGTTAGTCATAAATTAATAAGGCTTATTGCCATCACAATAATGCCAAATTTAATTTTGCTAAACTTGTGCACTGTTCTATGGTTTAATATGTCAAGGGAGATAATTAGGGTGGTAACTATATCAAGGTTGTAAATTGTGTTATCTCCCTTTACATTATCCACTTCCTGGTAGTACTCAGGTTACCTCCCTTAATCATAATCTACTTCCTCTTCCTGTCTGGGATTTCTGGGAAAAAGCACACTTCAACCCACCCACCTCACCCATTTCTTTCTCAAATGTTATATTTTGAATATCAGATATTGTATATACATTGTATATTGTATTGATAACATGTTTTCATAAATGTTCATTTGACTACATACTGCCAAAGATAGTAAATTATTGTAATTACATTGTTATGCATGACACAAATAATTCTATAGTTTCTGTTATCAAGTTATTGTCTATGTCAAGACTATGTTAAATGAAGTACAATGGCTTAATCTATGCTGAATTCTGCGTTAGCTTTTTACAATTTCAGGAGCATGTGTTTCAAGAATGTAAAGAGTGACATAGGAGCATGATGGCATAGACAGCCATAGAACAATGGAATCGGATCCAGAATGAATATCATCAACTTATCACGCTGGAAATAGACAATTAGCTGGCTCCTGGGGCTGACATTTGAAATAAATCTTATGTGATTGTAATGGAATGACAGTTAGAGACTTGATTCATAGTCAAAGGAATGTTATTTTATAATGGAAAAGTTATGATTCAAGGAAAATTTTATTATGTATGCCTGTATAATATGATTATAATTTAAAATTGTCGCAAACGGCGGAAATTCTGGCCAGCCAATCGTCGGTTTCAGTTTAAGTGTCTCTATTATGGTCATTCTGCTAATGAAAAACCAAGGGAGACAACTCAGTTTTAACTTTTGCATTTAAGGGCTGGATTTTTTGCCTCCTCCAACTATGGTTCATATCTATGAAAAAACCAAGCTCAGAAGGTAACATAATCTGGCATTTACAAAATTATCATATACAATTAGAGGTCGGGGTTCAGCTCTTACAGCGATTATGCTTGGCAGGCCCACTTACCTTCTAAATTTTGGCTTTCATAGTAGTGCGGTGAAATTTAGTGCGGTGAAATGTAGAGCGGTAAAAAGTGCTGTAGTGCGATGAAATGTAGAGCGGTAAAAGTGCTGTAGTGCCATGACATGTAGAGCGGTTAAAAAGTGCTGAAGTGCGATAAAATGTAGAGCGGTATAAAGTGCTGTAGTGCGGTGGAAAAAGATTTAATACATAGGGCTTTGTGCAGAAGAGCAGTGTATTCTGAAGCTAGCAATATTATAAAATTTAATATCCATATCCGACTTTTGGCTGGCTAGTGTTTCCCCAATGTCTCTACTTGGCACGTATATATAAGTGATTACCAAGGGAGATTTTTGCGGCCGTATACTTCCACTATCTTTTTGTCCTTTATTCAGTTGTGTGTATATAGTAAAATTTATAGCATAATATTTTTGTCTGAATGATCATGATTCTAGTCAATATAAATAGCATACAAATCTAAAATGCTTTTGCTTGTTCCTATTATCTAAGTTAGTCATAAATTAATAGAAAAAACGATGTCATACTCAGTTCAACACTGGGTCATGTGGGGATAGGTGAGCGATTCAGGACCATCATGGTCCTCTTGTTTCCAATGAGGGATAGGGGCAGGGTTTTGAATTTTCCATTCCAAGCATCTTTTCTTAACTTCTTTGTTTTCTTGATATAGTTAGATTATGTATTCTACTAAAGAAGTTCATATTCTTTACTTTGCACATTATTTTTGTTCTTTAACCGAGTATTGAATCTTGGCCAGAACAGAGTTGCAAGTAGTCCAGAGTTGTCTGTTTGTTTATAATAGATATAAAAACAGATAAAATAGAATGTGTTGAAACACAGGTGTTTTTTTTTTTCTAGGTGTTTTTACGAGAGAGACCAAGGAAGTGTTTGATTTTATCGCTAAACTCATTTCCCAGGCTAAAAGAAAATGTAAGTATGATGTTTGATTGTTTTGCTAAAGTCTTAGTTTTAAGAGTTGCCTACTGTCTCATGATAATAGAAATATATTTACTGTGGGTGGATCTTATGATTTTTTGATCTTATATGTTAAACAGAAATAGATAAATACAATCACATACTGGACATTTTCTCATGAAATTACATGTCACCGGATGAATAGACATTTACTATTTTAACCCTTATTATGCTGGACACGATCGATTCTGCCTTTGCAACCAGTGTAGATCATAATCAGCCTGCACATGCGTGCAGTCTGATCATGATATGCACTGTTCACCATTCAGTCAGTATCTTTTTGGTAAGCACCCCTTTTAACAGTTAATGGTACTGTCCAAATTGAAAGAGGGACAAGTTCATTATAGAAATGTAGCAGGGTAAGGGTTAAGTAAAATGCAAAGAAAGAGCCTTTGTTGAGAAACAAGATCTCATTTGATTGTCAAGAGACTTAAGGAGATTTCACACTGTTCTTATAAGAATTTCAGGTCTGTTATATGTCCCCTGCTGGTGGAACACAGGAGGGGACCATAGAAATGCCCTTCATCCATCCGTCCATCCACAAATCTGGATCCTGTAAATACTCAAAAAGTATTCAAGCTAGGTTCATAAAACTTAGTATGCTAGTAGAGGGCAAAATGTAGATTATGCATGTACTTGACTTATGCTTGTAGGTCAAAGGTCAAGGCCACTATTGAAGGTCAAGTAAAAATTGTTTCCTATCCATAACTTTTATATGCATTGATGGATTATCTTAGTGCTACACACAATCGTTCCCCGTGATGAGGTAATGGGTCAACACATGACCTATGTTTGTCTGTTAAAGGTCAAGGTCACTGTTTAAGGTCAAGTAAACATTTGTTTCTACTCCATAACTTTTGTATGCATTGAAGGATGTTCTTACCACTACAAGCAAATGTTCCTTGTGATTAGACAATAATTTATGACACATACATGACCCATGCTTGGTGGTCGGAGGTCAAGATCACATTTAAAATTAAAGTAAAAATAGTTTTTGTTCCTTAGCTTCTAAATGCCTTGAAGTATTTTTATATACGCTCACACTTCCATTCCCCATAATCAGATGATGTGTTGCTTGTGTTGCTTGCATGACCCATGCCTATAAACCAGAGGTCAAAGTTACCATTGAAGGTCAAGTATAAAGCTTTCTGCTCCGTAACTTTTTATTGCATTGAAGGATTTTTTTATTTCTACCCAGAAATGATCCCCATGATTAGACTATGTGTTTCACACATAACCCAAGGTTATTGGTCAAAGGTCAAGGTCACTATTGAAGATCAAGTAGAATTGTTTCAGCTCCATAACTTTAATGTACATTGATAGATTAACTTAGTACTGTACACAAATGTTCTCCATGATGAGTCAGTGTGTCGCGTACATGATCTATGCTTGTAGGTCAAGGTCACAACTCACAATGGAAATTTAAGTAAAATAGTTTTTGTTTCTTCGCTCCTAAATGCCTTGAAGCAATTTTTAATCCTAACACTTGCCAGCAACCACAAGGGAAGAACACTAACAAAGTTTTTCACCGGTAGGGGACTTCTGTATTGCCACTGTATTTGATAGGCTTTGTATTGATAATTCATGAGGCATATTTGATTACTATTTTCAGCATCAGGCCTTTCACTAGATTCGGTGTACAAGTCTTTGAATCGTACGATCCTGTTCCAGTTGTCTAGACCAGTAGATAATGTAGCTGGTCAGACACAGGTAATGGATGCTCTACATAAGCTGACCAACAACAGAAGTCTCGTATTTGGACCTAACAACTATGACCAAGAGTTCCTAGGCTGTTTATGTTACTGTTTACTCAACCTCACTGATGATACTGCCAACAGGTATGCTTTATACAGGGCCGTATTCATCTAGATCCCGAGCCCAATATTTAGACTTGTTAACATAAAATGTTCAGCTGGCTATAACTTTGTTCATATGCATTTGTAGTAAGCTTTTTATTAGTCCCCTACTGGTTGAAAACCAGTTTCGGGGACTATAGGAATGCACTTTTCCATCTGTCCTTCTGTCTGTCCGCAATTTTGTGTTCAGTCCATAACTCTGTTATCCATGAAGGGATTTTAATATTACTTGGCACACTTGTTCCCCATGATGAGACGACATGTCTTGCGCAAAAGCTGGACCCCTGACTCAAAGGTCAAGGTCAAAATTGGAGGCCAAATGTCAACAGGGCTTTTTTCCTGTCCGGTCCATAACTCTGCTATCCATGAAGGGATTTTAATATTACTTGGCACAAATATACCTCACAATAAGACAATGTGTCGTGCACAGTTTTCAGACCCCTAGCTCAAAGGTCGAGGTCACACTTGGCAGTCAAATGTTTACATGGCATGAACAGGGTCTGTTTCGTGTCCGGTCCATAACTCTGTCATTCATTAAGGGATTTTAATATTACTTGGCACTAATATTCCTCATGATGAGACGAAGAGTCATGTGCAAAACCCGGACCCTACCTCAAAGGTCAAGGTCACAATTGGAGGTCAAAGGTCAGCAGGTTTTTTTTCTGTCCAGTCCATAACTCTGTCATCCATCAAAGGATTACAATTTTACTTGGCATAAATGTTTCCCACAGTGAGATGACGTGTCATGCGCAACATCCAGAACCCTAGCTTAAAAGTCAAGGTCACACTTGGAAATTAAAGGTCAATAGATTTTTTTCCTGTCCGGTCTATAACTTTGTCATGCAAAACAGGATTTAAATATCAGTTGACACAAATATTACCCTAGATGAGACAATATGTTGTGCGTAAAACCCGGGCCCTAAGTTGAAAGGTCAAGATCACACTTGGAAGTTGAAGGCCAGAAGGGCTTTTTTCCTGTCCAGTCTGTAACTCAACAATTCTTAAAGGGATTTTAATATTACTTGGCACAAATGTTCACCACCATGAGACAGAGTGTCATGCACAAGAACCAGGTCCCTAGGTGTAAGGTCAAGGTCACACTTAGAGGCTAAAGGTCAGATACAAGAATGACTTTGTCCGGAGCATTTCTTCTTCTTGCATGAAGGGATTTTGATGTAACTTTGCACAAATGTTCACTACCATGAGACGGATTGTCATGCACAAGAACCAGGTCCCTAAGTCTAAGGTCAAGATCACACTTGGAGGTCAAATTCAAGAATGACTTTGTCCGGAGCATTTCTTCTTCATGCCTTGAGGGATTTTGATGTAACTTCGCACATATGTTCACCACCATGAGGCACCCTTGTTTTTAGAATCACTTCCCTTTGTTTTACTATAAATAGCTTATATTTTAACTTTTTTATTCCTGGCTGTAGGAAAAAAAACACCGAGACCACTTTTCTGTGGTACAACATGCATGTTACATCCAATTTTTAGGTGTATTTTGTTTTATTTCTACCTGGTTAAGAGTTTTGTGTGGACTTATATTATATAGATTTTTTTTTTTTGAGGATTAACTTCCCTTTGTTGTTACTATAAATAACAATAGAGAAAATTAGGTGCTTTCCAGTAGGGGACTTTGTATTGCATGGCAATACTTCATTCACTTGTTTTGCTAGGTTCTATATTCATGCCAGATTTCATGAAATACAGATATTAGAAGAAAATAGATTTTATCATTTTGAATTCATAGTCTAAATGTCAGACTTAGAAATTTGCTGAATACTAGTCAAGTACACCAACTGTTAGCAGACACACCATACCTGTTGTCAGTGTATGTTTTACTGTGTACGTTTTACACAGGGTAGCAGAACATGCTGTTACATGGACGAAAAACTTCTGCATGGTCTTGTAACTACATTTGCTGACACAGGCAAATACTGTTAAAATACAGTCACAAATACTGAACACAGTTAAATTGTACTGTTTGAACAGTTTAAGTAAAACACAGCCGTAGAAGGCAGGTATGGCTCTGATACAGGATGATAGTTGATAGAATACTGAGCCCATATTAAATTAGGAATTTACTTAATATCAGTAAAATGTTGGAATGTCAGAACACAGACTTGTATTGAAATTGAAAGTAGCATTTCATTTGTTAAACTGTGTATTTATTAATGTTAATACATTGTGTATTTGTGAAATCATTTAAAATAATTGTCATTTGATATGGTGGATTTATCCAAATTGTTTATTATTGAATTCAAATTTTATAAATACATTGGGTTTTATTCTATGGATTAATACAATTACAAAATCGAGGAAAATTTGTCCAGTGGAATGCTTATGATCTCATAGCACTTGATGACAATCTTTTACTTATAAAATGTTTCAATATTAGCTACACCAACTTGCAAGAGGAGCATCCAATAAAGACTACATGGCACTTGAGCCTGGATACAGAAGCAGACAGTACGAGCCTCGACTCACCCCGCCGGGGCAGGGCATCTACAGAGGGATTGTTCTTAGTATCAAAGGCAGCTAAACGTGTGTGGGAAGAGCTTTATGTTCACAAGAAGCCGGTACGTTGCAATTTAGAAACAGAAGGGATCCTGTGTCCACTTAGAAAAGTCAGATATATCTTTATTTGTATAGTGGTACACCCATTAGTCTAAGTCACAAGGGGATGAGCAAAATGCTCAAGCTAAAAGAAGACAACCAGGGACCACATGAACTACTAGAGTCTAGCATGGTGATCAAGCCATCAGTACTAGTGCAAGTGTTGTTCCACTGTAGTAAGACGGTCATGGCTGATATACAAGTTTTAGTACGGAACATAATTAAAAGGGTAGTGAGACAAGAGACATAATTATTATTCTACAACAGAGAATTAACATATATACAGTCTAACCTGTCTTAAGCAGCCAGCCAAGGGAAGCAGACAATTTGGCTGCTTAAGCCAGGTGAGCTGATCGGAGGTGCAGCCAGTATATGTATTCAGACTTATGACCAGTTTAGCCTTTAGGCCCATTTCTTTTTGGGTTTTCCATTATAATTTTACCGGATACAATGACATGCATTTGCCTCTGCAAAAGGAATGGTCTTCTTAGCAATCTAAAACTCCGGTGTGTTTTTTGTTACTACAAAAATTGTTACAGACAATTATACAACTTCCAAACAAGTTTGTTTACAATTTTCGCCATTTTGGTAAGGGAAGTTACTCTCCGCGCTTACTGTCTACGCTAAATCAAAGATTGCCATTACGTTCCGTAAAAGATAGAGTGGTTTATATTATTTTCAAAAACAATTAATTTCGTATAAATTTAATAGTATTTTGATGACAGAAGTATAAAAAATCACAAATATTATGCTACTAATTAGTTATCGAGTATTATCCTTAACCGAGGTTAAACTGTGAACAACAAAATTGACACGAGGTGACACGCTAATTGCCGATAATTACTGGCCATTTGATCATAATAAAAAGGGGATTACACCTTTGGTTATCAGTTTTAATTGAGGAGCTCATGTCATTTTGTCGTTCTTGTGGTGAAGACACGCGAAACTTAGCAATCACAGGCTTCTCAAAAAATCGGGTATTTTCGGCGATTATTGCCTAAAAATAATTGGTTTTGAAAGAAAAATGGCCGCTGAAAGGGGTCAAATACGGCAGTCGGGAGGCAGTTTCGGTGGCCGCTGGCCGCGGACGGCAGGTGGCCGCTGAATAAAGTGATAAAATAGAGGAAAATCCGTCGGGGGCGTCATAAAATGGTCGCTGAGCAGAGGTGACCGCTGATTGGAGGTGACCGTTAGTACAGGTTAGACTGTATATCAAACAATCGCCACATGCATTTAAGTATGTTATAGATTCAGCAAAAAGTGTGTCTAAAAATGAAAACAACATAGACTACATTGGTGATTCATTATGTCAGATTGAATTCTTGCAAGATATTTATATTGGTGATATTTCTGCTATGATTCAGGTGCTGGAAGAGATATTTAGGACACAGATGAACAACAAAGATCTGGCAAAAACTGCAGACTTCACAGCTCCAGATCTTCACTCTGTTAGGTAATAGTTATGTTAAAGTCTCTTCCAATATTTACGTCTATTTAGATTGAGTGAAATGTATGATTTAGATTCACAATAAAAATGCTGTGCAAAAATTATATATGCATGAGAGCCACTGAACTTGCACTGTGCTACTTTATTGCTTACCTGTGGTATTACTTTGCTTGCAGATTAGACTTGCTCATTTTAGTAAAATGAATCTCTAACATACGTTTGGCATTAGTGCAATGTGATTCAAAACTTTAGAAAAAATCCTCTTATGAAAGTGAAATTATGAAATTCTACATTTTGAGAATAGCTTCATCTCTATGGAAAATTAGATTTGTATGACTTTCTCAAGTAATTATATTGGTAGAAAGTTTGCCTTCTGGTAAATACTCCAGTTATTATGAAAACCACCCAATCATATTTTATCACAGTAATAAAGTATGTACTGTAAAACCAAAATTATATCAATTCATTGTGATATGATTTCATGATATCCCCAAAAGTGCTATTTCATAGGGACATGTATACTCGGATTTCAAAATTTTGTCATACAATTGATAGGAATTTTATTTTTTCAATTTAATTGCATCCGCAAAATTCTCATAAAATAGTGCGCAAATAAACTTACTTTTACAGTTAGTCTGTAGGATTTGAATAGGAAGTAAGACTGGTGTATGGAACTTGTATTCAGTTGAACCTCTCTTAATCAACCACCCAAAAAATAAAGTAGTGATTTTTTAAGTATGGCTGCTTAAGGCAGGTAGCTGCTTAGTGAAGGTGACAGCTGACACAAGTTTAACTGTACTGTAATTACAGGCCAGTAATACAAGAGCAAGCCTCACGTATCTGGGTGGCCTATGCTGAGAATGAACGCAAGGGAGCTTACTCAATGATTGAGAAAATACCTCCACAAATCAAGGTTAATTTTTCAAATTATTGAAATTGGTGAAAAATGCAATTACAAAACCATACCAATTGTAAAGTTATTTAAAGTTCCTTCATCATTTAGCATAACAATGTATAGAAAGTATGTTTGACCTCAATTACACAAATGTGTCAAAATTAATATTGATAGTACTCATACTTTTCTGTCAATTTAAATAACATGTACCTGTATTACTTTGCTGACAAGAATCTAGACATTCTCATTTAACTATAAAATGAAATTTTATGCTTCTGTAACATTACTGTTTTGGATTTATTTTGTTCAATGTCGATTCAATCTTTAGAAATCCAATCAATGAAATTTGAACATTGTGAAATTCTACATTTTGAGATTAGCTTATCCTTGAAAATTAGATTTGTAGACTTTCTAAAGTAAATTATATTGGTAGAAAGTTTTGCCTTCTGTTAATTACTCCAGTTATTATGAAAACCACCCAATATTTTTATACAGTATAATGTTGTACTGAAAACCAAATTATATAATCATTGTGATATGATTCGATACCCAAAGTGCTATGTATAGGACTGTAATACTACGGATTTCAAAATTTTGTCATACATGATAGAATTTATTTTTCAATTTAATTGCCATCTCGCAATTTACATAAATAGTGCGAATAAACTTACTTTTACAGTTTGTCTGAAGGATTTGAATAGAAGTAAGAAATGGTGTATGAACTGTATTCAGTTGAACTTCTTAATCAACCACTGCCAATAAAAGTAGAAGCAAGTATCTTTTATGACAGTTATGGCAGCTTTAGCAGGTATGCTCTATTCTTGAAACACTGACACAAGTTTAACTGTTTCTGAATAACAGGCCAGTAAACAAGAGCAAGCCTCGACGTATTGGGTGGTCCTATGCTGAGAATGAACGCAAGGAGCTACTCAATGATTGAGAAAATACCTCACAAATAAGGAAATTTTTCAAATTATTGAATGGTGAAAATATGTTATATACAAACCTATAAGCAGAATTTAAAGTTTATTTGAGAGTATATTCCCTTTAGAGAAAAACAATGGTAAAAGAAAGTGTTTGGCCCTGGCAATTTTAAAAAGCAAAAGTGTTAAAATAATAGTTGAATAGTACTCATACTGCTTTTTGTACAATTTTTTGAAAACAGTGATCTTATACTGTGTTTAAAATTACTGCATACACTATACACTATATAAAAATAAATGTTTATAGTCGATTCTGTAAAATGTAAGGTACTGATGGAGAGATTTTAACTTTCAGACTATACAGATGGTGAGCAGTAAGAGTTTAGTTTTGCAACAAGGAAAGCACAAGGAGAACTTCCACTGAAGTCATCTGCCTACCACCACATCTCATCCACAGTAAGTTGCTTTATAAATTAAAATTATTGAACCTAAAACTTGCTATGAGCTTTATAGAAATTCGTATTTCAATAAATTTTTGATTCAGTTATATTTTGTATGATAGAAGTAGCCATTTAAATTGTAATGTTGGTGATCGGCATTTTGTGTAAGGAGAACAATCATTTGATATAACAGGACTACATAAGTGACCTGGACCACTTGTTGGTGAAGGATCTGTAGAACTACAGCACAGGACAGTACTTACAGACCAGGATTACATGGACAGGTAAGTAAATAATTGTAGTTGTATCTAATCTGCCTTGTTAAGATAATTGGTTTGTAGCATTTTGTATCAGAATTTGTTGAAATGCTGAAGACATAGACACTTTCTCAAAGTAATTGATAATTTGACGTACTGTTTTCTGTCAAATTTTCATGGTAAGTGTCACAAACACCTGTTGTCTTGATTTTAAGAAGTAGAGCAAGTAATCCTTTTAATGACATTACCTGCAGTATTTTACATTGTATTTCACTATCTCTTGAACATCATCTTCATATTAAGCAATTCATGTTATGAATAAAAATGATGGCCGACACAAGACCAGAAGGATGGTGTCAATTCTAAAGACAGATGTTGTTTTTTCATAACAGGCGTGTTTTTTTTACTCAGATATTGTTGTATTAACTACAGGTACCTGACAGAGGAGTGGACACAAATGGAGCAAGAGTTGTTAAGGGAACGGGGATTATGGGGACCAATTGTAGGATCTAGACTTGATAAATGGATGCTTGATATGACTGAAGGTATGGTAAAGGCAGAAGTTGAATGTAAATATGCTTGCAGGGACAGGTATTAATTACTTAAGAAAAAAATGTAAAACTGTAATATTTTCTCTTTGCTTTATTAAAAAAAGACTGTTATAGTATTAAGGAGGCTGGAATTTCTTTTCTTTCTTTGCCTTCTAATTCTTTTATTTTTAACATTAAATCATGATAATTTATGACTTTATTAAATGTTGCCATAAGACTCTTGGAAAAAATACATGCAGTTTTTATGTAACTTTTTGTAGGTCCATTCCGTATGCGCAAGAAGATGGTAAAGAATAACATGTTCTATGTACACTATCCGTACAGACCTGACATGGACAATAGTGTAAGTGGTAGATATAATATACAGGCAACATTGTCATTATAGCACCCATCTAATTAGTGGATACGTTTGCACATATATAGCTAGTCTAGCAAACACACAACTTCCAACTATCTTGAAACAATCATTAAACAATATTTATAGTACTGTGTGCATGGTGTATCAACAATTAGCATATTATTTGTCATCCTAAATTTACCTATTGTAAATGCAGCTGTTTAGAAGAATTGTAACTGTAATTAACATTTTGCATTCCTTTTAAAGACATTAAGTAAATGTGTTCTTTGAGATAGAAAGCCTTTTAAAAATTTTTACAATATTTACAGCCATTGAAGTACAAGATACCAATCAGTTATGACAGTAAAGCGTACTACCTACAGTACCGTCCACAGAGTCTGTTTGGGGATGAAGTGTTACCTATCAAACTAGGCACGGAGGAACTCCCCTCTATAGAATCCGAGGTGGAGGAAAGGTCACCTGAAGGTAGGAAAATATATACAACTTTATTGTATCTAATAAATATGAATGTCTAAATAGTGTAGGTTATAGATCATTTATTAGCTCATCTGATTTTTTGAAAAAAAATGATGAGTTATTGTCATCACTTGAGCGGTTGTCGGCGTCGGCGTTGCCTGGTTAAGTTTTATATTTAGGTCAGCTTTTCTCCTAAACTATCAAAGCTATTGCTTTGAAACTTGGAATACTTGTTCACCATCATAAGCTGACCCTGTATAGCAAGAAACATAACTCCATCTTGCTTTTTGCAAGATTTATGGCCCCTTTTGTACTTAGAAAATATCAGATTTCTTGGTTAAGTTTTATGTTTAGGTCAACTTTTCTCCTAAACTATCAAAGCTATTGCTTTGAAACTTGGAATACTTGTTCACCATCATAAGCAGACCCTGTACATCAAGAAACATAACTCCATCTTGCTTTTTGCAAGAATTATTGCCCCTTTTGGACTTAGAAAATCAGTTTTCTTGGTTAAGTTTTATGTTTAGGTCAGCTTTTATCCTAAACTATCAAAGCTATTGCTTTAAACCTTGCAACACTTGTTCACCATCATAAGCTGACCCTGTACAGCAAGAAACATAACTCCATCCTGCTTTTTGCAAGATTTATGGCCCCTTTTGGACTTAGAAAATATCAGATATTTTGGTTAAGTTTTATGTTTAGGTCAACTTTTTCTCTTAAACTATCAAAGCTATTGCTTTGAAACTTGCAACACTTGTTCACCATCATAAGCTGACCCTGTACAGCAAGCAACATAACTCCATCCTGCTTTTTGCAATAATTATTGCCCCTTTTGGACTTAGAAAATCATTTTCTTGGTTGAGTATTATGTTTAAGGCAACTTTTCTCATAAACTATCAAAGCTATTGCTTTAAAACTTGCAACAGTTTTTCACCATCATAAGTGGACACTGTACATCAAGAAACATAACTCTATCCTGCTTTTTGCAAGAAAGATGGCCCTTTTTAGACTTAGAAAATCATGGGTAGGACAATATTTCTATTATACAAAAAAAATCAGATGAGCGTCAGCACCCGCAAGGCGGTGCTCTTGTTGACTTTGAAATGAAGTTAAGTTTTATGGGAAGAAAGTCTGGCACAGTAAAAACTGTCTTTATTAGATATATATATACAAAATGTTGACCTATTTTAGCAGTGAAACTTGGGCAAGTGATCTAGGGCCATCATGACCCTCTTGTTTTTAAAAATCTCTCACTAGTCAATGGATGAAAAAGATGATGAAGTGAAGTTATGAATATAAGTCATATGATTTGATTTGTGATCTCTCTTGTTAGTTACTTGAAAAGTAAGTTCTATGACTATGCTATTTGTAGACATTATGAAGATACCAAAGTTGTTGCCAAAGAAGATCAAAAAGCCTATGCCAGAAAGTAATGATGATGATGATGATGCTGATGTAGAGAAAGTAGACCAGACAGATGGTCAGGAGAGCTTGGAGAACCAGTCAGAAACTGTACAGGAGACAGGACAGAAAAAGGGAGATAACCAGGCTATACTGAGGCTCCTCGGAGACGGGGAAAAGGTGATATGATTAAATGAGACTGACAACTAAGAAACCTAGAAAAGCAGTCTTGTGTTTATAAAGCAAATTATAATGTGTCCCTTTCTAACCTGAAATATGTAAAGTATGGAAGCATTGACATTTAAAAACATAACTTGAGGCCTAATAAGGAATGACAAAAAATTGTGCAACAGATTGGATTTGTTGAAGCAAATGTTACCAAAACAAAGCACATTTAAGATTTTAATAGTTGTGTCATTGTAAGAATTTTATATTTAGTGTCGACTTGATTGGACTTCCTCTGTTGGACTTTCCAGTACTAGAAATGTCCAGGTTTTTATTCCAGATTCATTTGCATCTCTGAATTTGTAACAGTTGAGGAAAATTGTTTACTGCAAATTTCACATATTTTGTAGATATCCCATATGTTCCGCTGTGCGAGGATACAGGGTCTAGAGACAGCAGAGGGTCTGTTGATGTTTGGCAAAGAACATTTCCATATCATAGATGGCTTCACTCTCCTGGCAACTAAAGAGATCAAAGATATAGACACACTTCCTGAAGAGTATGTTAACTTTCACATGTTTTGTCCATGTGTACATCAGTAAGAGCGTAGTATTTCACAGAAGCATTGATATTCTGTAATAAAATTTTAGTAATATTGTAAGTTATAGTATGAAATACACAGGAGAAAGGTAATTGTAAGCATTTTTATGTATACAACATTCTAAATGCTTCTTGCTAGGTTTTTTTTTCAGAAATACTGTACACCCAATGATTCTTTTTGTTTCAGTTTGCATGAGCCAATTATTCCAAAGACACCAAAAGGCCAGAAAAAAATGTAAGTACAGTTATCTGTCCCTAAATCTATAGGACAGGGGTATATATAATATTTGATTCAGTTGTCCAGTCATTCATCACAAAGTTTTGTCTGCTGAACCATTTTACCCTGCAAAAGTATTTTCCAAATAATTACGACAAATGATACTATAATAAGACAATGTGCAGAATGCAACTTTTAGTCGGTTCAAGGTCAAGGCCAGTGTGATAAAATCAAACAGGAATTACCTAATGTTTTCTCTGTATCTCTTTCTCAGGAAGGGTTTTCAAATTACAAGCTTCAAATGTTAACTATAACGAGATAAGGTCCAGAAAGCAACTTTTGGTAATATATGTACAAGGTTGCACAGTTATCATATAAATGGTCAAAAAAGGAATATTTGTGCCCAGTCTTTTTATCCCATGGAAGGATTTTCATATTACTTGGCTTAAGCACAACAAATGTGAACCATGATGCAACATTGAACTGGTTAAAAGGCAAGGTCATACGGTGAGGTCAGATGTCAGATAGATACTATCTTGTGTCCAGTCTGTATATTTTTCTCCATGAAAGGGTTTTATTTCTTAAATAACTCACCACAAATGTTTAACATGAGACAGCATGCAAAATGCAACTTGAAGCAGTCATAAATACAGGCATATTATATGTAAACATTGCGTATTAAACTCGTTGTTCATTTTCTTAAAATAGTAGGTTCACTACCCTCAACTGCATATAGTGTACTATTGAAGTTTTTCATTACTGTTTTTCCAAAATAAATCTCCAGAAAATTTTAAGCCCTAGTTTATGTACATGTATTTCAGGTACAACAAATTTGCCTATGAGGACATTCGTGAAGTGCACAAACGACGGTATTTGTTACAGCCTATAGCTATAGAGGTATTCTCATCAGATGGCAGAAACTACCTTCTAGCTTTCCCAAAGAAAGTCCGCAATAAAGTCTATTCAAAGTAAGTCTGTCCATCTTTCTGTGTGTAGCATAAATGAAAAATGTACAGATAGCACGCATAGGTTTTTGTTTGCCTGACAGGTTGTATCTGATCTTCACATAAGTGTGTTGAATTTAATACTGCAAATATGTCTTCACGACAGACTTTCGTATATGATAGTTAACATTTATGTCTCGTGGTTCTGGTATGTTTATTTCTGAATTGGAAAATGACTGCCATACCCTTGCTTGATGTGAGAGGCACTAAATAGAGCTTGAAAACTTAATTTTACTGTATCTCTGTGATTAATAGTTTGGATTCCATAACTTGTGTTTTTATTTTGATGTAAATGTGAAACCAAAATTTTTAGTCCTGTTTGGCACTGTAACACAATGTAATGTGTTGATAAACCTTAAAGCCCAAGTCAAGTTACTGTTCATATTGTCTCTACAGGTTTATGACAGTTGCCACAGCGATTACAGACAGTGCTCATCTCTCTGTGTCTGGACAGAAACAGAATGCTAGGATAGAAGCTGGGTACGTTTTGACATGCAGAATTTTACTTTAGCAAATTAAGTCAGTGTACGGCTTAGAGACAATGCTGTTTCAGATAGAATTAATCATAATGTTATTTGTAATTATCATAAAAAATGTTTTGAATTGGAAAAAAAAAGATTCATTATAAAGTATAGATATAGATTCAAACCTTTGATTATTTTAGATTATCAGTTGTGATCTGTTATGCTATAATTATACAGTTGAACATGTAACAGTGTTTAGACAAGATTTGTGATTCCCATTATCAAATGACTTCATTGCTATTATAGAACTGGTCTGATCAGCAGTTTAATGGGTGAAAAGTCTGTGACACAGAGATGGGAGGTAATTTCATTTAACTGATAAAATATCAATTTAGATATTAGTCAATTTTGATCATTAAGTGCTTTTAGTGCACCTTGATTTAGAACAAATGGTTAGCCAAAATACATGCCATCAATATTAATAAGTAAGACATATTAAAGTGGTGGCCATACTAATGATTCTATTCACATACACTCCATTTGTAAATAAGTGATATAAATCATTAAGTTTTGAAAGTGCAGTTTTTTATCTGTACCCATTGTGTTTCTTATTTTGTATTAGAATGTTGTGATCTATGTGTCTGTCTATGTTTCTAGAGAGGAGAGATCAACAACTTCCAGTATTTGATGCATCTGAACACGCTGGCTGGAAGGTCGTATAATGACCTAATGCAGTATCCTGTCTTTCCATGGATTGTTGCAGACTATGATTCTGAGGTAAATACTTTATCTGTTCTAATGGTATTGACATTGTATCTAAAAAAGTCTGCCATATAAAAGTTCATGAATTAGATAAGTAAAATTATGCTCTTTTTCTAAAGATGTTACATATACAGTCAAAAACTGTGTAAAAGACCACCTCCCTATTTATGCCATTGTTATGAAACCTGCTTATGAAGGTTACTTTTTCCATTCTGACTCCAAATACTTACTTGTGTGGAGAGACCACCTGTCAACAAAGGTCACTTTTGAGCTTGTCTGTACAGAGTTTATTGTGAGCTATCCTAATCCTTTTGTCACTAGTATCGTCTACATCTGTGTTCACACCTTGGTTAAAGTACTTTCACTTTATCTCTGGTATTACTAGATTCATTTGCTCCAACTTAAAAAAGAGTTGTTCTTCATTATTACCTTCATCACATGACACAAGGGCAACAACTCACCCACCAATATTTTATTATCCCTTTTTTACTAAGAATTTCAGGTTAAAGTTTTGATGCACTTTCACTTTATTTCTCTTGTTACCATTTGATTCAGACTGGAAATATTTGTTCTACATCACAACGAACTTCATATGACACATGGTGGGCTACTTTGATTCCATGAATTATGTCCCTTTTATACCTAGAAATTCAGGTTACTGTTTCATTGCACTTTGTCTATTTCAGTCAGTTATCACTAAATGTATTCGACTAAAACCATTGTCCTATATACTCACCCACTCCAGTGATAGCTCTATTTCTTGAAATATGCCCTGTTTCACTTTCAAGCATCTGAAAGACGAGCACTTTCTTCTGTGAAAATACATGTTTATTTTCCAAGAGTGGTCTATAGACAAGTTTTTTTGAAATACAGTTACCAGTATATTGGACATCACTATAAGATTGTATGTAATTTTCTTATGTATACTTCCTTCAAGTAGGCCACTATAATTTGTCATGCTGACCTGACTTTGTTTTGCCTTAGATGAATTGGAATTGTAATTGCAAACAAAGATGGTTTACAGTCCAGTAAAGTATAAGCTAAATTTATATTACACATAGGAGTTGGATTTGTGTAAAGCCGAAACATTCCGTGACCTGTCAAAACCAATGGGAGCTCAGACCCCAGACAGACTGAAACATTTCAAGAAAAGATACCACGACTGGGATGATCCGCAAGGTATTGCTTCGATGTCTTTTTCTTCCATTTTCTAAGAGAAACTTGTCATGAATTGTGTTGAAGTAACCATATATCGGTATGTTTGCTGTAATGTATGTTTCTGCTGTCTTTTGAACTGTCATCGATTAAAATAGCCTGTCTTAGTTATTTGAGCCGTGCCGTGAGAAAACCAACATAGTGGGTTTGCGACCAGCATGGATCCAGACCAGCCTGCGCATCCGTGCAGTCTGGTCAGGATCCATGCTGTTCGCTAACAGTTTCTCCAATTCCAATAGGCTTTAAAAGCGAACAGCATGGAGCCTGACCAGTCTGCGCGGATCTGGATCCATGCTGGTCGCAAACCCACTATGTTGGTTTTCTCATGGCACGGCTCATTTTAAGAATATTATCTATTGGCTGACCTCTGAATATTTCAAGAGCAGAGCATTCACTTGTCTATAATAAAGGTACCTTCAACATTTAAGAATATGATCTGTTTTAAGTGAGTTATAACCAGAATTTGCTTGATGTTTTTGTAGGTGAGACACCACCATACCACTATGGTACACACTACTCCTCTGCTATGATTGTGGCCTCATACCTGGTCAGACTGGAACCATTTACTCAAACATTCCTCAACTTACAGGTAGGGTTTGAATTCAACATAAGGTATCTAACAGTTGTTTTTTTTTTCCATCAAAAAACATACTTCTTATTTGCAGATCATTTTCTGTTTTAGAAGTTTATTGGGTGGAAATTTAAGGTTGTATTAGAAAGCGTCTTTAGTATCTAAGTGGTTATGGTCACTTGCCCTTCACTGTTGTGGATTTGATACCTTATTCGGGGTGTAGAAATTTTGTATGTAAGGAACCTATTCAGCTTAACTGTGAAAGGTCATGGTTCTATCTAGGGACTGGCCCATGTATAAAATGATGCTTTGAGGGCCATCTAGGGATCTTCCACCATCATTTAATCTGGAAGTTGTAAGGACCTAAATTATGTTGATGTGACCAAAACAACTAACTGATAAAATAAGAAAATCATTGAAGAAACTAAAGTTTCAGACAAATATTTTTGTCCAGTTTATCTGACAATTACAGAGACACAATTGTATGTTATATTTATCTATTTTTTCTATTTATAAAGGGTGGTCATTTTGACCTGGCTGATCGAATGTTCCACAGTGTGAAAGAGAATTGGCTGTCAGCCTCCAAAAACAACATGGCTGATGTGAAGGAACTTATACCAGAATTCTTTTATCTGCCTGAATTCCTTGTTAATGATAATAACTTTGATCTCGGTATGACTTTTTTCTGTCAGTAGATTGAAATTTACAAGATAATGTTAGTTATTTGAAAAGTTAAGTTTGGCTTTGTTGTACTTTGAAAGTACATGTTGAACACATTTAACCAATTTTTTTCAAGATTAAAAGTGAAATGACTTGCAAAAGAAACACTAAATTGTTAAAGACTAACTTAAAGTTAGTATATAGGAAGAGACAACCTCATTACAGGACAAACAATAAATTTGTTTACTCAGTTTTAATGTATAATTGTTTATGAGCAGGTTACAAGCAGAGTGGTGTTCAGTTGAATGATGCTGTCTTACCACCATGGGCTAAAGGTGATCCCAGAGAATTTATCAGGGCACACAGAGAGGTAACCACATACTCCTGTTCTTTATTCCTCTGCAGGGGTGTATAATTACACCATCTCGCATTTTGGGCTCCATCTGTCTACACACTTGTCTGCACAAGAACCATAACTGAGCCATTTATCAAGGCATTTTTAGCTCATCTGATTTTTTGAAAAAAAATGATGAGTTATTGTCATTACTTGAGCAGTTGTCGGCGTCTGTGTCGGCGTTGCCTGGTTAAGCTTTATGTTTAGGTCAGCTTTTCTCCTAAACTATCAAAGCTATTGCTTTGAAACTTGGAATACTTGTTCACCATCATAAGCTGACCCTGTATAGCAAGAAACATAACTCCATCTTGCTTTTTGCAAGATTTATGGCCCCTTTTGTACTTAGAAAATATCAGATTTCTTGGTTAAGTTTTATGTTTAGGTCAACTTTTCTCCTAAACTATCAAAGCTATTGCTTTGAAACTTGGAATACTTGTTCAACATCATAAGCAGACCCTGTACATCAAGAAACATAACTCCATCTTGCTTTTTGCAAGATTTATTGCCCCTTTTGGACTTAGAAAATCAGTTTTCTTGGTTAAGTTTTATGTTTAGGTCAGCTTTTCTCCTAAACTATCAAAGCTATTGCTTTGAAACTTGGAATACTTGTTCACCATCATAAGTTGACCCTGTACAGCAAGAAACATAACTCCGTCCTGCTTTTTGCAAGATTTATGGCCCCTTTTGGACTTAGAAAATATCAGATTTCGTGGTTAAGTTTTATGTTTAGGTCAACTTTTTCTCTTAAACTATCAAAGCTATTGCTTTGAAACTTGCAACACTTGTTCACCATCATAAGCTGACCCTGTACAGCAAGCAACATAACTCCATCCTGCTTTTTGCAATAATTATTGCCCCTTTTGGACTTAGAAAATCATTTTCTTGGTTGAGTATTATGTTTAAGTCAACTTTTCTCATAAACTATCAAAGCTATTGCTTTAAAACTTGCAACAGTTTTTCACCATCATAAGTGGACACTGAACATCAAGAAACATAACTCTATCCTGCTTTTTGCAAGAATGATGGCCCTTTTTAGACTTAGAAAATCATGGGTAGGACAATATTTCTATTACACAAAAAAAATCAGATGAGCATCAGCACCCGCAAGGTGGTGCTCTTGTGTAAATACTTAGCACTGAAACGAATCATAGCATAATGACATGTCTTATAGAAGACCCTGGTCTCCTGTCACAACACTAATTGTCTAACATGGTCGTGTTAGGTAACATGGATCCAGTTTATTGGCCAGACCATACCTTGTCCCTTCAAAGGCATCATAGATCCTGTTTCATCTGCAGATAAGATATCTTGTTATTCATCAAAGGGCTTTGAAATTGCTTTCGGGGCACTTATAGTGACATTCTTGTTCTTAAATATTTCTGTTTGATATGTTTTAAATTTGGTTCACAGAGGACCAAGAGGAGGTTGATGAGTTGCGTTTTAAACATTTTGGCTGTTTTAGTACATGTATTACTAATGTATGACACTGTATGTGATATTCCATACTTTTAATATCTGCACAATTTTAATGTAGGATTAAATGAGTTTGAAAAAAAAAAATTGAATAAATATTTTTACATTCATCAGGCATTGGAGTCTGACTATGTTAGTTCACGACTACATGAATGGATAGATCTGATATTTGGGTGCAAGCAGCAAGGCCAGACAGCTGTCGACGCTGTCAATGTATTCCATCATCTGTTCTATGAGGGAAATGTAGACATTGACAGCATTGATGACCCACTCAAGAAAAATGCCACCATTGGGTTCATCAATAACTTTGGTCAGATTCCTAAACAGGTAATAGTTTGTCCAAATTCAGTTTTAGCATAATTCAGTTTTAACTGATTATTGTTCTTTCACACTGCCAGTCAGGCAATCGGGTGCAGAGTAAGAAAATGTTTTATCTTGACTAGTAAAATCTTGATTATGACACTCTCTCTCAAATATGACCTATTTCATTTATTGAATAAGTAAATAAATTTAGCTGTTATTGCGTCCTTGGAGGTATGGAAGTATTGTAATTAATTTAAGGTTACCTGAAAATAGAATTGGGATAATATATAGATTTCCTGGTGTATGTATGTCTTGCTATCTTGAGTTTTGAAGGTGGTTATCCTTGAAGTGTATGTGTGTGAAGAAAGAAATTTTCTAACAGGTCTAAATTTTCATACTTATAGTCCTTCGTTATTGTTCAGTGTATACTATATACTAGTGGGATAAAATTTTCCACTGGATAGATTTCTAGTCTTTTGCTCATTTGAAAGATTTCATTTTCAGATATTCCGTAAGTCACACCCACAAAAGAAGTTAAGTTTGCGAGGTGTAGAACTTTCATCAAACTTGGCTGACAGATTGTTCTTCCATAATGTTGATAATCTCAAACCATGTATGCAACCTGTGAAAGGTAAATGTCTTATATCTACTAACATCCCATTTAGGTGGAAAATAGTTCCTAAGATAGGAAACTAATGAATTGTATTGGGATGAGATAATTTCAATGTTTATTATTTGGTGATGCTAATTTAGTGGCATAAACAGCAAACTGATTTTATGAAAATGTTAATAAATGAATCACATTTCAATAGTTACCGGTATATAAGCTGTAATAAGTAACATGAAATATTGATAATTACTGTTTTTATTCTTCCAAACTGGATTGAAAAATTAAGTAGATATTATTTTGATGAGTTTATAATAGTGAGCAGTATGCTGATTTATGGTGTGTGTTGTAGAGTTGAAGAGTGCTGTAGGTCAGATTATGCACACTGAGCGCTATGTCCTGGCTGTGGAGCAGAACAAGGTGCTTATACCTACAAACTACAACAAATATCTCGCCTGGGGTTTCTCTGATCTCAGTGTCAGAATAGGAAACTATGAATCAGAAAAGGTAATATAACACTGTTATAGTATAAAATAGAAAATGATTGGAAATAAAAATATCTTTAATTTAGTTTAGTTTATACTGATTTATTGATGCAAGTAGAAAAGCTGGTCTGTGTATTATCGCACTATAAAGAACGCACTGTTAAACACATCCGCTAGAACTGCCCCTGCTTTTACTAGAGATTTACAGAGCTCTCTGAGAATCGTGTTAGGACAGGATCTCCATCGACATCATTAAACCATATTTATCAGCATAGCAGATACAAACACAACAAAAATTCATTACTATTTACATTTATTATACCAACATCTTTCATACTTCTATATAAAATGCTAAAAGTAAATTTAAAAAAAAAAACAGCATGTATTGGTGCTCTTTTTCTGTTTAAGAAGCATCCCAAATCACCTACCAATAGTGGCAAATTTCAGGACGATTCATTGATTAGATTTTTGACAGACTTTGTTTGTTTTGGGTTTAACGCCATTTTTTAACAGTATTTAGTTACGTAACGGCAGGCAGTTAACCTAACCAGTGTTCCTGAATTCTGTACCAGTACAAACCTCCACAAGTAACTGCCAACTTCCCCACATGAATCAGAGGTGGAGGATGAATGATTTCAGACACAATGTCTTTTATCAAATCATCACAGAGAGGCCTGCCCGGGGATCAAACATCCCTGCGATCCATAGATCTGCGCTTTCCCAATTGACTTAAGTACCGGTAGGCGGGGTTTTGACGGAATTTGGTTTTTTCAGTGTGCAATGTATTTGATTGTATCTGTATTTTGCATAATTATGTTTTCTGTATTGCATAACTCTTCACAGATTGAATTTCTCAAAGAAGGCATTGTTTTTATGTGGTATATTAATGAGTCTATCATTCTTACCTTTGCCTGGAGATATGTGTATATAAATTTGTGTTAACTTTTTCAGGCAACATCTATATTTGAGGGATTAGATAATGGTGAAATACTGTGTGCAGCTTGTCCAAACTCCAAGGTGTTTATAACTGGAGGAACAAGCTGTGTAAGTTGATCTGATGATGTCTGTTTATAGCAAATATCCTTCTGACAGAAAAGTTTTCCTTAATCTGAAAATTGTTTTAAAAAGCACAATCATTACTGATTCCAAGTAGCTTTGAAATTATCTCTTGGATTCTGGTTGGATTTTACATGTCAGAAAAAAGAACATTAAGTACAAACTAATTGACAAGTTTTTTAACTCCAGTATTCTACTTGCCCCAGCGTTGGCGTGTCACTTTCTTGGTTAAAGTTTTTGGCAACCTTTGTTTTTCTGTCATATCTTTGTTACTATTGTTTATATCTTACTGTAACTTCACATTAACATTGCCCAGCATACAAACAAAGTATTTGCAGAGGCTGGGCCAATTATACCCAAGGTCAAGGTCACCAAGGTGTTATACTTGGGTTATTTTTAAGGGTTAAAGTTACATTTTTCGTGGGATCTTTATGAAAGTTGGTCAGAAGGTTCATCTTGATGATATCTAGGTCAGGTTCGAAACTGGGTCAAGTGCCGTCAAAAACTAGGTCAGTAGGTCTAAAAATAGAAAAACCTTGTGACCTCTCTAGAGGCCATAATTTTCAATGGATCTTCATGAAAATTGGTCAGAATGTTCACCTTGATGATATCTAGGTCAAGTTCGAAACTGGGTCATGTGCGGTTAAAAACTAGGTCAGTAGGTCTAAAAATAGAAAAACCTTGTGACCTTTCTAGAGGCCATATATTTCACAAAATCTTCATGAAAATTGATCTGAATGTTCACCTTGATGATATCTAGGTAAAGTTTGAAACTGGGTCATGTGCCTTCAAAAACTAGGTCAGGAGGTCTAAAAATAGAAAAACCTTGTGACCTCTCTAGAGGCCATATATTTCACAAGATCTTTATGAAAATTGGTCAGAGTGTTCACCTTGATGATATCTAGGTCAAGTTCGAAACTGGGTCACGTGCGGTCAAAAACTAGGTCAGTAGGTCAAAAAATAGAAAAACCTTGTGGCCTTTCTAGAGGCCATATATTTAACAAGATCTTCATGAAAATTGGTCAGAACGTTCACCTTGATGATATCTAGGTCAAGTTCGAAACTAGGTCACGTGCCATAAAAAACTAAGTCAGTAGGTCAAATAATAGAAAAACCTTGTGACCTCTCTAAAGGCCATATTTTTCATGGGATCTGTATGAAAGTTGGTCTGAATGTCTGCAACTTATTTTTAGAAGTCGCCCTTGTCTTGCGAGTGATGGTGCAGACGAGTGACACTTGAGTTCCTTGAAACACTCGCCATTGGCCCCCATTAAAGTTAAATAAAAAAAGTGTACCATAGCTTTCAGTTCTTATGCCAGGCACTTTCCAAAGTACTATCAATCTGCCAATGTCAGTCAAAACGTTTTCTTGCAAATATCTGTATTACACAAGGTTCGGACAAATAATGCAGTGCACAAGTGGTTCATGCTTAGTATTTCGTCCACTACCTGACAATTGATTCACATTCACTCAGACGTACATCTTACTCATTCTTTATACCTTATTCCTCTGACGGTGTTTTTATGTATATCTAGGTCAAGTTCGAAACTGGGTCACGTGCGGTCAAAAACTAGGTCAGTAGGTCTAAAAATAGAAAAACCTTGTGACCTCTCTAGAGACCATATATTTCATGAAATCTTCATGAAAATTGGTCAGAATGTTCACCTTGATGATATGTAGGTCAAATTTGAAACTGGGTCACGTGCCATAAAAAACTAGGTCAGTCGGTCAAATAATAAAAAAAACCTTGTGACCTCTCTAGAGGCCATACTTTTCATGGGATCTGTATGAAAGTTGGTCTGAATGTTCATCTTGATGATATCTATGTCAAGTTTAAAACTGGGTCAACTGCGGTCAAAAACTAGGTCAGTAGGTCTAAAATTACTAAAATCTTTTGACCTCTTTAGAGGGCATATTTTTCAATGGATCTTCATGAAAATTGATCTGAATGTTCACCTTGATGATATCTAGGTCAGTTTCGAAACTGGGTCACGTGCGATCAAAAACTAGGCCAGTAGGTATAAAAATAGAAAAGCCTTGTGACCTCTCTAGAGGCCATATTTTTCATGAAATCTTCATGAAAATTAGTGAGAATGTTCACCTTGATATCTAGGTATAATTCAAAACAGGGTCACGTACCTTTGAAAACTAGGTCAATAGGTCAAATAATAGAAAAACCTTGTGACCTCTCTAGAGACCATATTTTTCAATTGATCTTCATGAAAATTGGTCAGAATTTTTATCTTGATAATATCTAGGCCAAGTTCAAAACTGGGTCACATGAGCTCAAAAACTAGGTCACTATGTCAAATAATAGAAAAAAACGACGTCATACTCAAAACTGGGTCATGTGGGAAGAGGTGAGCAATTCAGGACCATCATGGTCCTCTTGTTCTGTCATATCTTTGTTACTGTTGTTGATATCTTACTGTAACTTAACATAAACTGTAAAATGTATCTTTATCATCATCATCTTTATGTGTGGTAACAATCCCCATAACTCTTGATTTGTACTTTTGACCAAATTATGCCCCTTTCATACTTAAATTTTTTTTTTAGCTCACCAGAGCACAAAGTGCTCAAGGTGAGCTATTGTTACCGGTCATTGTCCGGCGTCTGTCGGCGTGCGGTGTGCGTCGTGCGTTGTGGGTCAGTTGCTTTGTTAAGACTCTAGAAGCCACATTTGTGACCCAATCTTTATGAAACTTGGTCAGATGTTTGTCTTGATGAATTCTAGGTCAAGTTCGAAACTGGGTCATGTGGGGTCAAAAATTAGGTCACTAGGCCAGATCAAAAGAAAATCTTGTTAACACTCTTAGATTCCACAGTTTAAGTTTGAAACTGATGAGAATTGGTCAGAATGTTTGTCTTGATGATCTCTAGGTCAAGTTCGAATCTGGGTCATGTAGGGTCAAAAACAAGGTCACCCGGTCAAATCAAAGGAAAAGCTTGTTAACACTAGAGGCCACATTTGCGACCCAATCTTTATGAAACTTGGTCAGAATGTTTGTCTTCATGATCACTAGGTCAAGTTCGAATCTTGGTCATGTGGGGTCAAAAACTAGGTCAGCCAGTCAAATAAAAGGAAAAGCTTGTTAACACTCTAGAGGCCACATTTGTGACCCGATCTTTATGAAACTTGGTCAGAATGTTTGTCTTGATGATCACTAGGTCAAGTTTGAAACTGGGTCATGTGGGGTTAAAAATTAGGTCACTAGCCAGATCAAAGGAAAATCTTGTTAACACTCCAGAGTCCACAGTTTAAGTTTGAAACTGATGAGAATTGGTCAGAATGTTTGCCTTGATGACCTCTAGGTCATGTTCAAATCTAGGTCATGTGGGTCAAAAATTAGGTCACTCGATCAAATCAAAGGAAAAGCTTGTTAACACTCTAGAGGCCACATTTGTGACCCAATCTTAATGAAAAGTGGTCAGAATGTTTGTCTTGATGATCTCTAGGTCAAGTTAGAATCTTGGTCATATGGCTTCAAAAACTAGGTCACCCAGTCAGATCAAAGGAAAAGCTTGTTAACACTCTAGAGGCCACATTTTTGACCCAATCTTAATGAAACTTGGTCAGAATGTTTGTCTTGATGATCTCTAGGTCAGGTTTGAAACTGGGTCATGTGTGGTCAAAAATTAGGTCACTAGGGCAAATCAAAGAAAAATCTTGTTAACACTCTAGAGTCCACAGTTAAAGTTTGAAATTCATGAGAATTGGTCAGAATGTTTGTCTTGATGACCTCTAGGTCAAGTTCGAATCTGGGTTATTTGGGTCAAAAACTAGGTCAGTATGCCAGATCAACTCTGGTGAGCGATAAAGGGCCATCATTGTTTAATTGAGACATAAATTCATTTTCCTGTCAAATCGCCGAATAGCGGAGCCCAATGTCTAATGGACAGCTCTTGTTATCTTGGCTGACCATCTGACAGTTGTGTACAAAATGTCAGTGAGATCAAACAGAAAGGACATATTAAATCATGATTTTATGAATGTTGAGAGTGTGCTTAAGATGATGCTTAAACAGCAGATTGTACATTTAGTGTAACTATAGTCACCTAGTACTTTGAATGTATATATAAGTAATAAACATATAGTATAATTGCCCAGACTTCTTTAACAGCCAAAAATTTGGAATGAGTTAAGGAAATGCTTTAGTTTCCATCCCTGCAAATATGTTCTAGCAATTCCATTGTAGTGTTCTGCTGTATTTGTCAAGCTCTGGTAAACATGTAATACTATGTTTTGTAGGTTGTAAATGTTTGGGAACAGAATATGAAGGACAAACGAGTTGATCTGAAGCAGCCATTATATGGTCATATCGAACCTGTAACTTGTGTAGCTGCTTCTGCTTGGTATAACTTTATTGTGAGCGGTTCTCGAGACAGGACATGTATCATTTGGGACCTGTGTAGACTGGTGTATGTTAGACAGTTACGAGGACATACAGCACCTGTGGCAGCTGTCTGCATTAATGAACTTACTGTAACTATCTTAAACCATTCTCGTACATAAAATTTGTTTGATTCTTAAATGAAAACTGAAAGTTTAAATGTTCCATTAACTGAAAAGTTGAAATACATTGTATATCAGAATTATATAAGCAGTAACCAAGGTTATAGTAATGAGTCAGTTTGATATGTTAGTAAGATTACAGTGACTACAAAACTACTCTTCTAAACATTATAATATTATGTATTTTCCAGGGTGATATAGCATCATGTGGTGGTACCTATCTACATGTATGGAATATTAACGGTGAAGAGGTAGCCTGTGTAAATACAGCATCTGTTAGAAACCACCAGATCCTCTGTGTTGCCATGTCACAGGTAAATTGTTTACTTCAAATAGTTTCATAATTCCGTATGTGAAAGAGTGCTTTGTAAATTAAAATGTAAATTTGTTTGTCTTTTAAGAGGAGTGGGGAATACTTTAAAACTAAAATGTTAGTTACTACATATTCTGGTTTACAGTGATATTGTTATAAGATAAATAAACTTAAATATATCAGTATCTGATATACTGATTTAATGGTTTATGAAAGGATTGTAATTATTTCAGTTGATGGAATGGGACAGTAGAAACGTGATTCTGACTGGCAGTAGTGATGGTGTTGTAAGAGTAAGTGTATTTTGTTTGTCTGGTATTTTTGAATTTATCTTTCAGTCTTTTGAAGTGTAGCAAACTTGTTTTTATCTTAATTTTTTGTAGTATAGTTACTTGAATTGAGGAGGTCAGTGATAAGCACTTTTCATACTGTGGTAAAAAAGGATACGGTTTAAGGCTGATGTTCAGGGTAAAGCAGATGTATGATTCTCATAACTTATGGACCTCTTCTTTGCATATAAGAGGTTTCTGCAATACTCCAAGAGCCAGCATGACTTTTTTACCATTTCATCCCCGAAAATGTTTTCAACAAAAGCAATCCCATACCAAAAATATATTCTAAATCCAGCTTCAAGTACATACGTCATGATTGTATTATTACAAGTTGTATATGTAAAATAAAATAACACACATTAATTAATAATATTTACTGTTATATGGATTAGAGTATTCAAACCAATTAGAAGTGTCTTCATGAGGCACTTGCTTTTCACAACTCTAAACCGTTTAGGACTAGACTTGCTTTAAGGTAATTACCTCATGTATTTGATTTAGATGTGGAGTGTGGAGTATGTTCAGGTACCGGACGAAACCAAACTAGTCATACCAGAAAAATCAACTGCAATGGAAGGTAACTCTGCTGATACTGTAGATGAAGCAAGAATTACCTCCCCTGAAACTAGTCAACCGGAAGATATTCCATATCGCCGGAAACGCAGTGTATCATGTGATAGTTATGATGAAGATACCCAAAGTGCAGCAGAGAGATTACAGGACTTTAAGGACCCAGATAATTTGACTTCTAAACTTGTTGAATTAAGTTCATCAGTAGACAGTAATAGTCATTTTATGTCTAAAGTGTTAGAAAAACTTGAAGGTACAGCCAAGCCAGGCCGGGAATCTCAAGGTGCAATAGACAGAAATATAAGCACATCTAGTAGTATAAGTGATCTGTATGCTGGTGAGGAAGTTGTTGGGGGTGATGTAGAACTGAACAGAGATGGTGAGGTTCAGAGTGTCAAGTCAGCTGGAAGTGTATCTGTCTCATCAGCTATGGAGGCTACAGAAAGCTTGGAGAATGTACTTAGAACAAACAGTGATGATAAGGTTTGTATTAATCATCAATTATCTGTGTTGCAAAATTTAAGAGCCATCATTTTATGCATTAGGTAAGACATATTGTAATGAATTGTACATTTTGTTATACAGCATTTATACATCTTTTGTCAGTTATAGATAGTCAGGATTTAGAGATCTAGTGACAGCCAGAGTCAACTTTGAAAAAGCTGTCCACAATGAAGATTGAGATGAACTTATTGCCTACTTACAAAAGTTAAATCAAGTAAACTGACTGCATCAGTTTTGTAATTTACCTGTGTATCTTTGAAATAAAAAATGCATGATCTGTTGATTCTAGATTCAGCCTGGGCATATAGGACATAGTGCTAGTCATCCAGATATAAAGGACGAGGTAGAAACAGAAACTAAGAGGTCATTGTCCCTGGACACTGAGAGTAAAAGGTCATTGTCTTCAGACTTTGAAGTTATCTCAGAAGCAGAAGTTAAAACTGTCAGTTCTGCAGAGGATATTGTCAGAAAGTACAGAAAGAGAACTAAAAATACTCTCCGAGAAGGTACTTTAGCATGGCATTTCTTTTCCATCCTTTCAGAAGAAATCTTCTACTCAGTGACACAATAAGCAAAGAGGAAAGCAATGATGTTCATAAGGAATGTAGAAAATAGTTCTATGCATTAATTTTGTTTATACAAACATTCCCATCTACTCAATATTAGAATTAAAAGAGTCTGCAGTTCCTGAGGGAGCATTGTTTTTAATCTTTAACAATGAAATTAAATTTTTTTCAGTAAATTGATATATATTTTAAGAGTTTGTTTATTAAAAATGAATCGGTATAAATTAGATTAATAATTAGTAAGCATTGCTTGTGTATATCAGGGTTTCGGTGGCAGAGACAGTTGGTGTTCCGCAGCAAGTTAACAATGCACACAGCATTTGAGAGGAAAGATAACAAGGATCCTGCTGCTGTTACTGCAGTCGCTTTATCAAGGTTAATACAGCTTTCATTTCCTTAAGTATTTAGAGGAGAGTTTGGTTACATCTGTTAGGATGTCTTTAACATCTAATATTAAGATGTCTTTTTTGCCTAAGCTTAGAAAGTACAGAGTTACTGTTAGACTGTAATCTGTGATGTATGTCTGTGATCTTCAGTATTGTGTCATATGCTTGTTATGCCCCCACACATTTATATTATATAAGGAGCATATAGCATTGTTGCTGTCTGTATAACCGTATGTACGTCCAGAAATCTTTTGTGTCCACCACTTCCCACACTTTTAGCCTGATATGCTTCAGACTTTCACGGATGAACAAGCTTGGTGTGTAGATGACCTTAAAAGAAGGATTTTTTTCTGGGATTATTTTCACCGCAGTTGTGGCCCTTTAATAGTTTTGCTTTATACATTTTGTAGAATATAGAGAAAAATCTTATGTTTAGAGGCTCAGTATGTAGGGGCATTCATGTCCAATAGACACAATTCTAGTTTCTTTTGTTTTCTGTAAGTTAACAGGCCTTAATTTTTATCAGTGATCAATAGAATAAAAAGTTGATGAAAAAAATGGATATGCTGATAACATTTCAGAACAATTCATTTTAAATTTTTGATACTTTATAAAACTACAAGTTAGCTATTAATGGTATATGAAGAAGTGTTTCAATACTTTGAGAATGTCCTTTTCATAAAGATTCGAAGTGAATATAAGCGTATGCACAAAAATGTTTTGTGTGGTTTAATTTCTGTATTTAGTGGACTGCAGAGCACCACACATAATGTTGTTGTGAAAACAGCACAATGGAAATGCAGCACATAAAATTATAAGGTGTATTTTAGTTTTCACAAAATTATGTTCTGTATGTTGAATTAAATGTAACTCTTCAAAAATAACTAAGACCCTTGACCCTTGTAGCCCTTTTTAGCTCGACTTTTTAAAGAAAAGTAAAGCTATTGCACTCGTCGGCGTCGCCGTTGGTTAAAGTTTATGAAAAAGTCAAATATCTCTGTTACTATCAAAGCTATTGACATGAAACTTATAATATTTATTTACTATCAAAGTCTACACAAGGAGAAAAAGTCCCCTTAACTTTGATTGAATTTTGACAGAGTTATGCCCCTTTTTAACTTAGAATTTTTTGGTTAAAGCTTTTGATAAAGTTAAATATCTCTGTTACTATCAGAGCTTTTGACTTGAAACTTAAAGTGGTTATTTACTATCAAAGTCTACACCAGGAGAAACAACCCCAACCCAGATTTGAATTTTGACAGAGTTATGCCCCTTTTTAACTTAGAATGTTTTGGTTAAGATTTTTGAAAAAGGCAAAAATCTGTTATTTTGAAAGTTTCGACTTGAAACTTAGAATAGTTATTTACTATCAAAGATTACACCAGGAGAAACAATCCCCATAACTCTGATTTGAATTTTGACAGAGTTGTAAGTTAATTGCGGAGCATAGGTTTGTATTGGCCACAGTTAAATAATTGAAATATTGTTGAAAAGTGGCATTGAACACAAAACAAACAAACAGACGTTACGTATTTTATCAAAATTTTGAATTTTATTTATTTATTTTTTTAGACAATTTCGTATAAAATAGGGTACCAAGCCTTTTTACTGATTTTATAGTTTCTTACAAGTGAAAAATAAACTGGACATTCTTCAACGAAAATACCAAATATATTTCTCTAATATTCTACTATTTTAGAGAAAAATGTAATAAAACTTCATAAGCAGGGTAGAAAATTGTTATGTCTCCGTGTGCTGTTCTCTTTCTACATAGGGACCACAAGACGGTATATGTTGGTGATGCCAAGGGTCGTATCTTTAGCTGGACAGTGACTGACCAACCAGGACGTGTTGTAGCTGACCACTGGATGAAAGACGATGGAGCAGAGACGTGTCTGCAGTGTGGTGTCAGGTTTTCATTCTCAGAGAGACGTCATCACTGTAGAAACTGTGGACAGGTGTTCTGTTCAAAGTAGGCATAGTCATTTGTTGTGTTATTACAGAACATTGCAACTGAAGGAAAGACTTGTGCATTCAGTTTACTTGTATATATAGCAGTTTACAAATAGTATAGAAGTTATGAATTGCATTCATAACAGTACTGCTGTCAAGAAGTCAAACAGATACGTAAGGACATTTTTTGTGGGTTTATTTTTATATGCAAAGCCTAGCCTTTACAATTTTTATTTTCTCATGAATTATTGGTAGGATGGTAAATTATGATGAAGAAAGGGTGCTGATATCATTTTTGCGTGTGCTTATCTCAAAATTATCCTTAACATTTTGATTTCTTTTCATTAACAGGTGCAGTAGATATGAAACAGAAATTAGACGGTTACGGATCAGAAAACCTGTGAGAGTTTGTCAGTCCTGCTATAACATACTCAAAGCTCAACACGCGTTTGCCAAAGAATCCAGGAAGTAACAGATGCATCATTATTGTTTATACATTCCCAAATGGATTTCGCAGACTTGTTGAAAGCTAAAGGTCTTTAAGAAGAAAGTTTTAAGGTGTTACTGTAATGATACTGTATTAGAAGTCATTATTGTTCTAAAATTTTGATCTTGTGGTAATTAATGCATGACTTTTGTGGAAGATTTATCAAATTTTATTGAAAAACTGTTGATTCTTAAGATGGTTTGTTTGTAACCAATGTATACAAAATAGAAGTTAGTGACAACAGTATTTAAAAACCATTGCATTGTAAGTCTGGTATAGAATTTTTTATCTGCTAGATTAGTGAACAAGTCGTTTTTCGCCATTTGGTTGATAGGTACATGTAAAAATAAATTTATAATGGCCTAAGAGTGTTCAGCTTTAAGCATGTCATGTGTAGTTCAAGAACTACATACTGGTACTTTATTGAGTTTTGGTTGTTGTTTATATATCTTCAAGTAACCTGTCCTCTGCTTGTTATACTCAGATGCATAATCTACAGTGCACTGCTTTTGAATTGATACTCTGTTGTTTAGTTAACCTGAGCACAAAGTGGTCATGGTTAGCTATTGGCATCACCTTGTGTATGTTGTTCGTCCTTGTGTGTTGTGTGTAATTGTCAACAGTTGTACTTTTAACAGTCTAGAGGTCACAATGAATATCTGTCAGAATGTTTACCTCCAAACGTCTCAGATGAGTTCAAAACTGGGTCGTTTAGGGTCAGAAATGAGGTCACTAGGTCAGGTCATTGAAAAACCTTGTTTACACTCTAAAGGTCATATTTTCTACTTGATATTTATTAAACTTTGTCAGAATATTTGCCTCTCTCAAATATAAGTAAAGTTCAACTTACCGATATCTAAGATCAAAACTCGGTCACCCGGTCAAATGTTAAAAAAAAAAACATTGTCTGCACTAGAGCACTATAGAGGCACATTTTCAACTTGATTTCATAAAGTTGTGTCAGAATATTTGTCTCTGTATGAAATCTAGGTAAAGTTTGAAACTGGTGTATCTTCGTTAAAAAGAGAACAGGTCACTAGGTTAGATAAGAAACTAGGTCACTAGGTCAGTTCATTAAAAAGCTTGTTTACTTACTATAGACCACTTACCAGATCTTTATGAAATTTTATCAGAATGTTTGTCTTTATGAAATTTAGTTTACGTATGAAGCTGTGTCAGCTAGAATAAAAAACTGGTTAATGTTTGACATGATTTACATAAAATCTGGTCAGAATGTTTGTTGCAATGAAATCTAGGTCAGGTTGGATACTAGGTTAGCTGGGGTAAGAACTAGGTCAGGTGAGCAACACGTGTCAGGTGAGCAATACAGGTCCTCTTGTTTATTATTTTTTGGTATGTTGCTTTATACATGTTAAATAAAATGTTTTCTGAAGTGAAATTTGCACTGGATATGATGCAAAACCAGTCAAATTTATATTATTATATGTTTGCAAATATTGTCATTATTTAAGAGCAATTGCTTTTGTTCAATCTTGTTAAAGTTTATTTGCTTTTCAATCCATAGTTTAGGTAAAATTTATGTTTGTAAAAGGTATTGTGTTCCTGTTACCCTTGTCAAAAAATTGTTGAATATCGGCAAGGAAACTAAATATTAAATTATATAAAAATGCCTTTTGTTTGACAAGAGTATGTATTATTGTTTTGTAGGTGTTATTTATGGAAGACTGTCCATGCTGTATCATTCTTCAAGATCATTTAAACTGAAATATATGTTATACTCTGAAATCCTAAACATTCCAGTAGTATAAATATTTGTGTTCATTCAATATGAATGTTTTTTCTGTATATACATGTACAATATTTGAAAAATTCTCTGTTGTGTAATGTTCAGTGATCAATTTAAAACAAAAAAAATTGTAATTTAAAATGTTAATTTATTCATCCTCGATTAAATCTAGTCACAAATGGGTAAGTCAGTGTCTGAATTAATTGTATTAGATATTGCTCAAAGTTAAGTATCTAAAAGTTATGTCGATTTAGTGTAAAAATTAATAACTACAGTTGTGATCTTCAAAATTTACGGATGTTAAAAACCCTGCTATGTTTTTTCTATATAATGCCCAATTTGTCCAAGAATTTACTGTGAGTAAAATGCCTGTTAGCTGTGTTGAAGATTGGGCAGGTATTGTTTGAGTTGTCTGTCCATCAGTCCCACTAACTTGTGTACTCAACTCTAACAGTTATGGTCCATTTTGTACTTCACAATATTAGAATTACATTTCAGTCACAACTGAGTTTGATAATGAAACTTCATTTGTCCCTTAAATCTGAATTGCACGTTTAATCGTTATGTAAGTGACTATTTCCAAGTTACTGTTCAGTACTGATGATCAGTCTCAGTTGTAATTTAATTTTGTAGTTCTAGTAAAATTGCTATTAATCTCAAGCTGAGACCAAAACATATTTTGTGATCATGGGGCCTGACCTCGCCCTACAATTACAGTCCAGTTCAAATGAAACTTGGTATACATCGTCAACATGAAGTGTACATGCGCATATTGCCGGGATCTTCATGTCAGTAATTGTTTCTGTTAGAGTTATGAACCTTCTTAGAGCTTAACAACTACATCTGTATACGGTACTTAACTCCTACAGTTTCCAAACAATTTACAGAAAAACAGATAAATTTGTTTATAAGTATTTTTGCTATAATACATTTTCAAGGGTAATGTGTCAGGCAATTTTGACATCTATCTTGTTTTTACATTAAAGCAGTTTTCTACACGCACGTTCCCTGTAGTTAAAAATTTCCTTCCTAAATTTCTTTACCCATGTTAATTATACATGTATATACCAATTATGTAAATATCATTTCTAGCCTGCCAATATAATCTGTTGTGCAATATTTAAATAATGTAATAAAGTTGTAATTGTCACTTGTTGCAAGGTATATTCACACAAATTAAAATCTTTTTTTTTTATATTTTTGTAATGCTGTTAGTGTGTACTTTATTTTATAAACAATATTGTGATGAACATCTTAGTTACTTTTTGAAAGAGCCAGTGAAATATTAACTATAAATTATTGTTGTGGATCGGGCATTGTTATTTGAGGTCGAAGTGGCTTTGATTGTAGGTGATTCTAAATGCAAAACTTTGTTTTTAAAATATTAGCATTTAAGTAGTAAATTTGAATGACTTAGGGAGGGGTGTGAATGTGAAACAGATGACAGATGATGACATAAGAGATACAACTGACATTGGTATACATAATAGGGCAGAACAGAAAAGTTTCATAACAGTTACTGCGGAATTATAGGAATAACTTGCATTTGGTTTTCAATTGAACCTTTTATGTGCTGATAGTTTTTGGTCATTTTTATGACATTTCCAGGAGTATTTTGTGGTGTTAAGTGTTAAAAAGAATAATGAAAATTACATAAAGGAACCAAATGGGTTTATTAGAAGATGTCACATTTTCTAAAAAATATCAAATGTATGGGCAATTTCGGTTATGAGGAATAAAAAATTTTTTTTTACAGAAAGAATTTTAATCTTAACAACAATTTACTGTGTATAATTTCTTATAGCATGGTATGGGGAAAAAGTTTTCAGAATGAAATAGAAATTGAGTGTCCTATTTATACATGCACCTTCCTAATTGTGCAACATTTTGAACAAATATGTATGTTAAATCTGAGAGTGTATGATAGTGATATAAAATATGGTTTTTAATATGAATTTAGATATTTGGTTTATCTTTCTACAAAACATTCCTTATACAGAATTCACTGGTACTTTAGTTGTTGTTGAAATATATGTACATGTTGGCAGAAAAGATTTTGAAATTTGACAAGTCAGCATATCATTTACATGTAGTTATTATCCTCACATGCAAACTTGTTATGATCAGTACAGTATGAAATTAGAAGCAGTTCTTGTATTGTTTTTTTACTTGGCAGTTTAATGTAATCTGGGTTAGAAAACATTTTTTTACTTGAAGATTGTCCCTGTACACTTATTATATTATTTCTCTGCTGATTTAAGAATATCTATGCATGTATGATGGAAAGTAAATTAGTCTGTGTATGTGGCAGCAATGTCACAACAGAAATGATCTGTATTGAATAGTACCAGTGTATTAGTTTTAGACATAATATAATGTCACATCCACTGACATGATAATCCACTGACATTTTAAAGATGGATTTTGGCAAGCCAAATCCATGAAGTAGTTGCAACTTTAGAAACTACTCTGATCTACATAAAAAAATGATTTCATTTATAATGAAATAAATTAATGTTCCATATATTTACTATTTAGGGCTTCACTTTAGAGGGTTTAAAGTTTCTTTCCAGGCAGAAAACTGTGTCTGCTAAAGGAGAACGGCTGTTGCTAAAGCATGTGTTTCTGTGCTGAATGAATGATGCTAAAACAGGTTTTCCTATGCTAAATCTGGTCTTACTGAGCAGGACGAATGATGCTAAAACAGTTTGGGTTGTTTTTTTTGCGTAGAACAGGTGATGCTAAATCATGTTTCTTTGCAGAACAGAATGAAGACAGGAATGCTAAAGAATCTAAAAGATAAATGTAATACACCTTAAGGTTTGATACAGAATGTGCTATAATGTACCAACAAAAACTTAAAGCTATTGGCTCACAGTTGGTGTGAAATTTTTCAACCCGTTTATTTCCACCCAGTTTTGCGTATAATGTATATACATGTACAGAATGAAAAAGGATAAAGTGAGTGGAAATAAAGTGTTAGATATTGGTAAAAAATCAAGTAGAATATTTTTTACCCATTATTTCAAAAGCATTTAAGTTGTTTACTTCTTCTGCACAATGTATTTGGTAATTTTATCAGGGTATCCATCAACATTCCTATGTCAGTAAGTTTGTACCACTGGTCACTTTCACTGCACCAACATTTTATCGATTTTTTGAGAGAAAAATATTTTTCTCTAAAAAACACGAATGAGTTTCTGTAAGAATTCCTTTATCTGTGTAGCATTTTTAAATATCTTTAACTATTAGAAAGTATTTCAAACCAGTACCTCTGAGTAGGTGCTAAATGCAACCTTGTTTAAGAGTAAATGTAAAACAAAATGGGAATACAATATCAGGATTTAACAGGCCTGTCTGTAAAGGACATGGTTTTCCTAATATTTGGGACAGTTTAGAGTGAGAGACTTAGACATTTGCAAGGTATCAACATTGCCAAATTGGGAAAACACCTGTGACATAGTCAGACATGTAAGATTATTGCAGTATTTTCAAAGATACTCTGGATCATAAAATCACACATGTAGTTTATTTATAAATTCACATTGTCATGATGCACATGTAAAGCTTGTCTATACCCTCGGGGAAAAAGTATGGTGATCTGCCCCGCACATTGGTTTTCCAGTACTGGTACATTAGCCCTTAAAAGTAGATATGTGGTATATTTGTTGAAAATGAATGTTGTATTTATTGAATGCTGCACTGTAGAGCAAATTCAAAGCAGGTATAGCTGTGATTACCTTCATGTTTAATCCATGTTAGTTTGCTTATTGTCGATTATAAAAAAAAATTGGAAAAAAAATGAAGTAAAATGTGAATATTGTCTTTGTTGTTTCTTTATACTGAAAGTTTGGTGCCATAGATCTGTGTTATACTAGTAGTCTTTTAAAGGGTATAAAGGAGACAAAATTTTTCTTGGAAAGGAAAATTGTGAATCTGCTCCTTGGCCAGACTATTTAAAGGCTGAAATATTTTATTACTTACCATGTGGGTTAGGTCTCTCCAGTCATTAGGGGTGATCCAGCTGTATTGTGGTATTAATAATCGTTCACGATAAAACAATTTACACTGTGGTCTGGGAGAAGGCTTTAATCCTCCTATTAAGTATTAAATTTATTTTGTGCAAACCAGGAATCCTTCATCAAGTCTGTTACTCTCACCATTATTTCACGAATATACCGCCCCCCCCCCCCCCCCACACACACACACTTTCTACTTATACTTGTGTTAAACTATCTTGGTTAATGGATTTTATTCAAACATTGTTCCATATTATTACCCACATGTTAAGACAAATGGTACATTACCCTTGCAGAAATATTCTAGGAGTTGTATCCCTTTCATACTTAGTAAATGTTTTTGAAACATTTTCACTCTGTTGTTACTTAACATATTTGATTCAAGACTTAAAAGTAATCTCCAATATCGTCGTTTAAATTGGAGTCATTCCAGCACTAGCCTCATCTTCTTGTGATGAGCTCTGCATCACAACACTGTGACAGCTCTTGTGTAGTTTTAGGTGTAAACTGAATATTAAACCCAGAAGTTTCAGAAAGCGGTTATAAAATGACAGAAATCTAATACAAGCGCTAAGTTTTAGAATTCAAGGAAATCTTTCAATAAAACTCTTCAAACATCAATTTATTCTGGTTTGTGATTCAGCCCTTATGTAGATGAATCACTGACCAGCAGTGTTATCAGGTCATTCCATCAGTTTAACAGCTCAATGAATGTCAAAGCTGAGAGAGAAATTTTTATACTAGTCCGATAATACAGCCGGACATTCAACAGTTTACAGAATGAAAATTGACTGAAATGAAAATATAATAGGGATATTATAACAGTACCCTGGTCTACAATGTTGTATACAACTAGAGTGGATTTTGCTAGTCCAGATTCCCACAAAACATTTGCACAGAGTGTGATATGCATCATTTCAGATCAAGGTATTCCTTTAATGACACTTTAAGTATATCTAGTGTTAGTCAGAATTGACTACAGTTTTAGACAAATAAGGTTGGAAACTTGTTTGCAACAGTGAACCTTCCGAGGTATGGAATGTCACAACTTAACCAGTAGTCCCAACATTGGATAGTTTTCCATATCTCTTGGGAGTTGAATATTGTTGAAAAACGTAGGTTCGGGTGAGGGTGTTTATACTCCATAGATAAAATACACTTAAAATCCAGTTTACTACATCAGTTTATTATGTGATGGATAAATAGTCTAAATGATGGAAATAATGTTGTCAAAATTATAATTCTCTCATTCATCTGGTCTAAAGTCACTTATGATTATAACTGTAAAGTATTTCATTTCTTGTTTCTATGATCTGTCATTTTCAAAGTCCGAGCCAAAAGTAAAGAATTCCCCTTCCAAGTTCTGACCTAGGCTTATATACAAAAGCAGGTACCCTCCCATATTTGGAGTGTATCATAGTGATGAAAGACAAAGATTACCCTAATATTTATGAGGATAACCGTTGACTGATGGTACCATCCCAAATATGGAGCAACCTCTAACTCTAACAAATCAGACATGTTTACGATGGTACATGATGACAACATACCCTGATAAAATGATACACACTCCAGTCCCAAGCAATTTATGAGGGTAACTGGTGAATGACATCTCTAGTAGCAGAGGCCAAAGTTTCACATCAGTAGAATCAATTAATAAATCAACTTTAATAAGACTAGCTGCTAAATTTACAACACTCCCCCACCCTTAGCTTCTTAATTGTCCCCAATTAAGTTTTAACATTAAAATATAAGTGACTACTGAGCCAGACTCTTACTCTCAAATACTATGTGAAGATACATAAGAATATGAATACCTAAACTATTATATCACTGAAATTGCTCCTCAATATAAATGATTAAGTGTCATGTATAGTAGCAAACATGCTATATACTCTATGTTTTAATAAAACTCATGATTATAGTTCGGAAGAACTATGTGACTAAATACTTCTCGAAGTAGTATACATGTAAAATGACTATTATACTAATGTATGTATGAAACATTAAAAGTGTAAAAAAATCGCCAACTGTCCTAGTAAAACACATGTAAAATAAAATCCAGTGTTGAATTCGGTTCATCTAATAAGGTGAATATATATTTGTAAGTACATTCACACAATGTTTATTTCACTCACACTAAGTCCTGGTGCCTTTATTTATTTTAATATTAACACAGTATGATGATAGAAATAGGCACAATTTTGATTAATTTCATTGATATGGTAGTCGTCTTTACCATTTACTAATGTAAGTCCTGGTGCCTTTAATTTATTTAAATTAATTAGAAAAAAAAGGGAATAGGCACAATGTTTGATTTTATATGGCTGTGGTAGTCGTCTCTACCAAAGTTTTAAGTCCTGTGTGCCAAGAGCATCTAATTATACAACATATGATTTTAATAAATGGCACAAATTTTCATATCTGAAAATGAAACCCACAAATAAATCCATTTCGATACACCAAGGCTGAATGGGATTATTATTACCAATGCAGCCACTAATTAAATCCATATAAAGAATAATAAATCCATTTGTATACACTTAGGCTGAATGGGATTATTATTACCAATGCAGCCACTAATTAAATCCATACAAAGAATGAAATTAATAATTACACACGTATAATCCAGGATGAATATTAGTTAGCACTTAAAATCCAGAAGGAATATGAACTTAATCCAAAACAATTAACACTTTTAATATTTATAACTATTGTGCACCATGTTGGTATGGTCTGTATTGGGTCCTGTTCCTAGAACTTCTCCTCACTTGTTGACTGGTACTGTCCAGGCAGGGTTTGGAAGTTTGCTGGAACCCTTTCATTTTTGATTTATGGTTATTTTCCTTAGACTTCACCATGTTTGATTGCCAATGGGTCGTTTTATTTCCATGAAACGGTTTCAATCTGTCATGATGCACTATTCTTGATTTGCCATTTGGGGAAAGTCTTATCTCATACAAAAGGTCTGTGATCTTCCTTGTAATAACATAAGGCCCCTTCCAAATATTAGGGTCAATTTTCTTGCTGATTCCTTTATGTCTAGACTTCTCTAAGCACAAAACTAACTGTCCTTTACTAAAATGTGTTTTTGAAATCCGGGTGTCATAATCACGCTTCTGTCTGACAGCATTCTTTTGCAAATTAGTTCGTGCTATCTGATGCGCCTCTGTCAACTTCTTGTAGCTGAATGGCATAGTCCACTGAACTTATCTTGTTCTCTAAAATGCAGCCAAGTGAAATGTCAACCGGGATAATAGCTTCACGTCCCATCATTAAATAATTTGGCGTGAATCCGGTCGCCTGGTGGACACATCCTCTGTATGCGGAGGTGATTAAATTAAGATTTTCATCCCAGTTTGTTTGATTGGAGTTTACATAAGTAGATATCATATTTTGCAAAACTTGATTGAATCTCTCTGGTCCACCATTTGCCATTGGCCTATATCCACTAGTCCTAGTTTGATTAATTTCCAAAATCCGACAGACTTCACTGAACAACTTGGATTGGTAATTTGTCCCTTGATCAGAATGTATGTCCAAACACATACCATATCTGGACAAAAATTCATATACAATCTTATGAGCAACGGTACTTGCTAGCTGATCTCTGGTTGCGTAACACTCAGCCCACTTGGTAAATCCATCAATGACCACGATAATATACCGATTTCCGGATTCTGTCTCATTAAGTGGCCCCATTATGTCCGTTTGTATACGATCCATAGGATGGCCAACTGTGTACTCCGTTAGTGGTGCCCTCGGTATGTTTTTCGGCCTTTTTCGGAATGCACACTTTTCACAACTTTTGATGTGCAACTGGGCGTATTCCTTCATTTTATACCAGTGATATTTGAGATAAAATTTTGAATATGTCTTTGAAATTCCTAAATGTGCTCCAGTAATTGAATCATGACAAGATATCAAAAGTTCCTTATATAGTACTCTAGGCACTATCAACAAAAGCCGATGGTCCTTTGCACTGACAATGTACTTTTTAAATAACACTCCATCAATCAGAGTTAACAGGTCATAATTTAGCCAATAATTCCGCACACTTGGTGAATTCCCTGCTACCTTATCTCTCAGGGGTCGTCTGTTTTCTTCAAGCCACTGTATCACAATTCCTAAATCTGGGTCTGCTCTCTGTAATTTGGCCATTTTGACAGGTGAACAATTAACTGTGTTAAACTGTTTGAGACAACCTAAGTTAGATGTTTGTGCTGCATCCTCGGATAATGCAACATGTTCATCCAGTATAGCATTTACGTCCTCGTTCAACACCTCCTCGTTATCGTCACCAAAGTTGAAGCTATTTCCACTTTGTACACCATTTAAATCCAGACTATTATGGAATCGAAGTCGTTGAACGCGATTTCGGAAGTACTTCCCAGTCTGTTTTAATCCATGGAAAAGTGTATTGAAACAACCTATCAACTTCATGATTTGCAGCTGCATGAACACAAAAATACTGCTCCAAAATCCACTATTTTGAGCCTTCACTCGTAATATGACTGGCCTACTCTGATTCCCAATATTCAAGTTTTTATCGAATAATGGAACAACGTCATTGAATTGTGCAAAATCTGACCAGGAATCGTGTTTCTTCAAACAAGTCTGACACCCCTTACATGGTAAACTTTCAAGTATTGTATTCCCATCATAGCACTGACACTCCTCTGGTTCACATGGAATTCTGGACAGGCTATCAGCATTGATATGCTTTTCCCACTACGATGTTCGATTTTAAAGTTATACTGTGACAAAACCTCTAGCCAGCGCGCCATTTGATCAGTAGGTGACTTAAACGACATTAACCACCTTAAACTGGAACAGTCAGTCCTTAATAAAAATTCTCTACCCAACAGAAAGTGTCTAAACTGGGTTATAAATGTCACTACGCCCAACAGTTCTCTTCTTGTGGCACAATAACGTCGTTGTGTTTTGTCAAATGATTTACTGGCAAACATAATTGGTTTTTCAACATAATCCTGAGCTGTATCTGACCATTGCATTTGCGACAAGCAACCCCCGCACGAGAAATTGCTACTATCAGTATCCACTATGAATAAGCCTTCCTCTTTTGGATATGCTAACACTTCTCCGCCTGTCAATGCAGTTTTTAAGTCCATAAAAGCACTATCCTGTTCTGGTCCCCAGATAAACGCTCGACCGGCCTCTGTTAAGCGATTAAGTGGTGACGCCCTAGCACTAAATCCCTTGATAAAACGTCTGTAATAACTACAAAAACCTAAAAAACTTCTGAGTTCGGTTAAATTCCGCGGCACAGGCCACTCTTTCACAGCTTTAACTTTCTCTTCTGAAGGACGTATTCCAGAACTGTCAATTGTGTGACCTAATATATTTATGCGCCTTTGGAGTAGATTGCACTTGCTTGGTTTTAATTTCAAGTTATTTTTCTCCAATCTGGTTAAAATTTCATCTAACCTAAACAATGCCTGATCAAAAGTTTCAGCAAAAGTACAAATATCATCCATGTAAATAATCATTGTCCTCCACTGTAAGTTCTTAAACACTAATTCCATACACCGCTGAAATGTATGTGGAGCCCCTATAAGGCCCTGCGGCATAGTAACGTATTGATACAGACCGCCCCTGCTGGTGCCAAATGCAGTCTTTTCACGATCTCTCTCATCCAGTTCTATTTGGTAAAATCCTGACAAAAGATCTAATGAACTGTAATAATTATTTCCTCCCAAACTTTCTAAACAACTGTCAATTCTCGGCAATGGATAGGCACATTTTTTACTTAGATCATTTAAACCCCTATAATCCACAACGACACGCACTCCTGCCTGCGGGTCCTTTTTCCTTACGAAGCATAAAGGTGCAGACCATGGACTCTTACTTTCTTCAATTATTCCCATTTCAAGTTGTTGTTGAATAATTTTTTCTTCTTGGCCTTCGAACGCTTTTGGCACCCGTCTAGGTGGTATTTTTACAGGTCGAACATTTTCTGCCACCTCTATTGTATGTCGCACTAATGAAGTACGCCCTAAATCTGTGGAGGAACTGGAAAAAGCATTTTTATGTTTCTCCAATAGACACTTCAATGCTTCTTTTTGTGACTCATTGAGATTTTCAGAGGATCTATGGTACAAGTCCTTTAACCCACTACTCCATTTAGTCATGTCATATTTAATGTCATTTTCACTTGTTTTGGTATTATTGTCCAATATTTCACAGTCATTTAAATCGACATTTTCTCTCAATAAATCCTCTTGTTTAGTTTCATGTAAATATCCCAATAATGACCCTTTTGATAATTTCACTTTTCTGTTAGAGGTGTTAACTAGTCTAATGGGAATTGAATCACCCTGAATTCTCTTTGGAGCAATGAGCACACTTCCCATCAAAACATTGTTAGCCGGTTGTTTATTCTCTGAAGGGTAATGATGCCCAATGATGAATTAATTGCACCGAAATTTATAGCCTCCCCAGGTATTACTGTTTCTGAATTCGCTGGAATTGTTACTCTTGACCTTGTGGTCACTCTGACTGCTCTCAAGGGAACTTTTTCAACTAGAGTTCTACACATTTTCCCATTCAATTTTAATCCCTTTTTAGCACTAAGTTGGTAATCATTTTCATACAAGAAGTCTAATCCAATTAGTCCATCTTCATGAATAGGTGCAATTAATACAGTGTAATTAAAAGTTTGACCCGATGCACTAAATGAAAATTCACATTGTCCATCTATGGCTAATAAACCATCATCCGCAACTTCAAGACGTATTTAAGGGTCAACTTTACACAACTCAGGTCGCACATCCTCTGGTATTCTATGATATAATGCAGTAGAAAAAATTGTAGTACAGGCACCAGTATCTATGACTAAGTTCGCGCGCACAGTTTGAAAAATATTTACAGGCAATATAATGGAAACACCATCCGTATTAGCACTCCTACACCTAATAGTCTTAAATTCAACTTCACTGTTATTGACCAAGTCTGGGCCGTTAGGCTTGGTCGAAGCTAGTTTTCCGACTTGTTACCTTCCTGAAGGTTTGCCTTACACTCGTCCGCATAGTGACCAAACTGCTGGCATCTAAAACACTGCACATCTTTTCTTGGGCGCTGATTTACTTTACGATCCGAGGCTGATCTACTACTTTTAACATTCAGCTGGTTCGCGAGATGATCAATCTTTTTGCCTATGTTGGATTTCAGATCCCTACCAAATTCTTGCAGTCTTGCTTCTGTTACATAAGGTTCCCTGTCCGTGTCAATGTTCCTAATTCTCGCCCCTCTCACGTCATCTCTGATGCTGGAATAGTTGTCGAGCAATTCTCTTGCCTGATCGATAGTTTTTGGGTCCTGCATCCCAATGAACAAAGCCGCCTGAGAATCCTGAAGTCCCTTAAGAAAGTGCCGAAGGTTTATCGTTTCCCTCGTCTCGTTGTTTGCTGTGGGGTAACCTTTTATTACCAACCTCTTAACCTCTGCCACATATTCAGCCAACGATTCTTTTTCCCTATTGTATTTCCGGTTTTCTAACTCAGCCAGATAGGAGGAAGTGGAGCGCTTTTCCTGAAATCGCATCGCCATAGATGATTTTATCTTCGCATAACATGACAATTCGTCAGCTCCCAGCTGCTTGAAAGCGTATTCCGCAGCATCACCGCGTAAACTGTTCTTAAGGCGGAACAAACGTTCACTATTGTCCCACTTGCACGCATCAACCATAGCTTCAAATGGGTGAATGAAACTCTCCCAGGATGATTTGCCATCAAAGATAATTTGCCTTGGTAGAGGAACCTCGTATTTATCACGGCCTCTCTGTTGATTTTGCTGCCTTGATGTATTGCTGTTTTCATTCGAAGCTGTGTCCCTTTCATTGACTAAATTTCTTATCTGATTGTCTTTTTCCATAGAAATGTCATTGATTCGTTGTTGGTAACTGCGTACTAATTCATCTCTTTGTAAAGTACTTTCCTGTTCATTTTTGCGTAGTCTCTCACTTAAGGTCAAGTTATCAACTTCTGCCGATTTAAGTTTTTGTCTTAAAAGTTCAACTTCAGCTAATAATTGTTCATGACTATCATCGTCTTCAGTTGTGACAGAATCTTTTTCGTGTTGCTTTTTAGGTCCCATAATTATCACTTAATTGTCACCACAAATATTTGAATAGAAATATATGTCCAAATTTCTTATAAGCACGTGTATAAGTCCATTTCCGTCGCTGCCACCAGTGTTGAAAAACGTAGGTTCGGGTGAGGGTGTTTATACTCCATAGATAAAATACACTTAAAATCCAGTTTACTACATCAGTTTATTATGTGATGGATAAATAGTCTAAATGATGGAAATAATGTTGTCAAAATTATAATTCTCTCATTCATCTGGTCTAAAGTCACTTATGATTATAACTGTAAAGTATTTCATTTCTTGTTTCTATGATCTGTCATTTTCAAAGTCCGAGCCAAAAGTAAAGAATTCCCCTTCCAAGTTCTTATACAAAAGCAGGTACCCTCCCATATTTGGAGTGTATCATAGTGATGAAAGACAAAGATTACCCCTAATATTTATGAGGATAACCGTTGACTGATGGTACCATCCCAAATATGGAGCAACCTCTAACTCTAACAAATCAGACATGTTTACGATGGTACATGATGACAACATACCCTGATAAAATGATACACACTCCAGTCCCAAGCAATTTATGAGGGTAACTGGTGAATGACATCTCTAGTAGCAGAGGCCAAAGTTTCACATCAGTAGAATCAATTAATAAATCAACTTTAATAAGACTAGCTGCTAAATTTACAACAATATAGTGTTAAACAAACATTTACCTTCAGATTCTATATATTGAATGGCTGAATCAAACTTCTGTTACTTCTACACTAAAAATCTTGTCAGTTCTGGTAATTTATTAGCCACATCATAAGGGAAAACCATACAGAATTTATTTAGTGGGAGAGGACTGAAGATGTCCCTCCAAATATTGATGGGCACCAGGGTACAACAGCCTGAAACAAATGTACTCGAGAGAGATTTAAAAATGGCCATGAGGAGCCTATTACGAGTCAGTTACTGCAGTCGCTCGACCAAATTGCATAAAATCAATTTTAAAGGTTGTAGTTCATACACAATAAGTGTGTTGCAACTTGCTACCTTTTATAGTTTACTGTTTGTAGGCACAATGTACTAGTTAAAAAATACTTTTTTGCATACAGAACCAGCTCAGATTGTTAATCTTTCTAAGAAAGTAAAGACTAAAGGTTTTGAGAGTTGCCAAAACTATGCATAAGCAAGGTTCAAAAAGTTTTGATACAGACTTCATAACTTTTACTATTCAAGTTAATTATCTGGAGGTTTTGTATATATGACATATGATTTATTAGACATAGATCCTGAAACAAGAGGGCCAAGATGGCCCTAGGTGATTCACCTGAGAAACACACCATAAAAGGGTAAACTTGTTTGACCTAGTGATTTCATGGAGACATTCTGACCAATTTTCATTAAGATTGGACCAAAAATATGGCCTCTTAAACAAGTAATTTCTTTGATTTGACCTAGTGACCTAGTTTTTGATCCCACATGACCCAGATTCGTGCTTGTCCAAGATTCCATAAAAACAGACATTCTGACAAAGTTCCAGGAAGATTGGACCAAAAAAGTGGCTTTTAGAGTGTATACAAGCTTTTCCTTTGATTTGACATAGTGAAAAAATTCCTCCGAGATTTCATGCAGACAAACATTCTGACAAAGTTTAATGCACTTCAAATGAAAAATGCAGCCCCTATTGCATACACAAGGTTTTTTCTTTTATCTTAACAGGTGACCTAGTTTTTGACTCAAATTTCATGAAGATATGGTCATAAACGTGTTATCAAGCTTTTTCTTTGATTTTACAAGATGACCTAGTTTTTGACCCAACATGACCCAGATTCAAACCTGACCTAAAGGTCATCAAGACAAACATTCTGACCAGTTTTCACGAGTTTCAAACTTAAATTGTGGTCTCTAGAGTGTTAACAAGACTTACCTTTGATTTGACCTGGTGACCTAGTTTTTGACCCCACATGACCCAGTTTCCAATCTGACCTAGATATCATTAAAGCAAACATTTTGACCAAGTTTCATAAAGATTGAATCACAACTTTGGCCTCTACAGTGCTCAGAAGCTTTTCCTTTAATTTGACCGGGTGACCTAATTTTTGACCCAACATGACCCAGATTCGAACTTGACTTAGAGGTCATCAAGGCAAACATTCTGACCACTTCTCATGAGTTTCAAACTTAAATTGTGGTCTCTAGTGTTAACAAGATTTCCCTTTGATCTGGCCTACTGACCTGGTTTTTGACCTCACATGACCCAGTTTCAAATTTAACCTAGAGATCATCAAGGCAAACATTCTGACCAAGTTTCATGAAGATTGAGTCACAACTGTGGCCTATAGTGTTCACAAGCTTTTCCTTTGATTTGACCGGGTGACCTAGTTTTTGACCCCACATGACCAAGATCATCAGAGGTCATCAAGACCCAACATGACCCAGATTCGAACTTGACTTAGAGGTCATCAAGGCAAACATTCTGACCACTTCTCATGAGTTTCAAACTTAAATTGTGGTCTCTAGTGTTAACAAGATTTCCCTTTGATCTGGCCTACTGACCTGGTTTTTGACCTCACATGACCCAGTTTCAAATTTAACCTAGAGATCATCAAGATAAACATTATGATCAAGTTTCATAAAGATGGAGTCACAACTGTGGCCTCTAGGGTGTTCACAAGCTTTTCCTTTGATCTGGCCTACTGACCTAGTTTTTGACCCAGTTTCGATCATCAAGACAAACATTCTGACAAAGTTTTATAAAGATGCCAAGGTAAATTCATTGGTTTGCAAGTTATAGCTCTTTGAATTTTGCATATAAACTCTAGGTGCTACAAGGAATGTGATAATGTAACCTTTGTGTTAGCTAACCTTTAGCCTGCTAAATTTCTAAAATGGACTGGGCCTTCATTCAAACTGGGTAGTAACATTTTTTAATTGAAGGGGTGTTCACTGAAAATTTACTGACTGAATAGCAAACAATGCAGACCATGATCAGCCTGCACATCTTTGCTCTGCTCACAAAGGCAAAATCACTTGCCACCAGCAGGCTAAATGCACATAGTCAAAGCTTCTAAAATGATGCATCATGGTCCGATACAAATGTTTGCTACATGTACTTAAAAACCTAAAATGTATCTTGAACTGGAACTGTGGAGGTAATGTAAAACAAGCGAGATATTAATCTCTCTTGTATCATAAACTGGAGTAAGATGTATAGTATAAATGGTGTTGGTATAAAATAACGTCAAGACACTAGCAGCACCTTGTCAGTACATGCAAAAACGTAAGTTTAGGAGCTCACTTGCACATAAGATATCTGATTTTATCTCTATTTAGAAGTATTTTCAGTTCTTAAGTGTAGCAGATAATTATATTATGCATACTCAATGTCCGGGAGTAAAAATGTTACCACTTCTGTATTGGAAATTTTAGCTGTAAGAGATGGGGAAAGAAGATCATTCAGAAAATACACTATGTATATCTTTTATTACAATGAAAGACACATTTACAATATTTGTACAAGAAACGATGTATCAATGAAAAATGTTACAATGATTTGACCTGAATTACATGTACAAGATAAAAATCATTACAGTGTGTGCCTCAGACTTTTGAAGGTATATTGTAATTTGCAATAAAACTTTCAACTTGCTTACAAGAAAGTGTTATAATTTATGCTGTTTAATTGGAGACATACTGGTTAAATACGACTATATAACAGCATAAATATTTTGAGGAAATAATACAAGAATTTCTGCACTATGAACAATCTTTAAAAATGAAGGCATGCTGCAAAAGCATTGTTAGGAGGAAATCTGCCTTAAGAGGCTTGTAAAATGACTGGATTATACATCTCATCCATACAACAGGTCAAGAAATATTTTTCTTTTAGATCAATTTTCCAACATAAAGCAAAGTCTGTTGAAAATAAATTCATCAAATATCCCGACATGTCCGGTATTGTAAAAAATCTGGCAGTTTTCACTCGGACATCATCACAAAATGTATGTTATGTATGTTTGTCAGTGGCAGTTAACTATCCTGAACAACCTCTACATCCACAGTGTATACATTCCACAATCTTTCCCTGAAATATATACAGTAGCATTTCCTTTATTAAACAAATTAAATGTTATTGTTTTAAATGTTCTCTACTAAAAAGTTAGAGCTTATATCATCAGACAAAAAACTGCATCTCACAAGCTAGTAGAATAAAAAGAACAAACAATAATTTTTGTCTGTTTTAGAATGAAATGGATTCAGGTCTACAAATCATGCTCTACCATAGATTTCTACTATTTTGCTTCAAAACATTCTATTTTTCCTTAGGATCTTCTTATAGATTTTATCATCACTACTATGCCTTGTAGAAAGCTGCACTTGTGCTACACCTGCTTTCAGTTACCTAGTCACTCTTATCAATATAAACGGAAATTAATATGAGCCGTGTCATGAGAAAACCAACATAGTGGGTTTGCGACCAGCATGGATCCAGACCAGCCTGCACATCCGTGCAGTCTGGTCAGGATCCATGCTGTTCGCTTTCAAAGCCTATTGCAATTAGAGAAACTGTTAGCGAACAGCATGGATCCTGACCAGACTGCGCGGATGCGCAGGCTGGTCTGGATCCATGCTGGTCGCAAACCCACTATGTTGGTTTTGTCATGGCACGGCTATTATATTGAATTCATTTTCGACAGTCTGACATAAAATCATGCATACATTTTTATTTTTGATTCAGTTCTGTAAATCATTGTAAAGTACCATATATACGTTTTACAGAAATAAATATGAACTTGTCCGATAAAATAATATTTGGTATTTATCTCTACTGAATTCATTGCCGCATCAAGTAAGTGTGTGAGGGCAATACAGGAGAATATAAAAACAGCAAAGTTTACTCACAGCTTCAAGTTTACTTTTAGGTACACGACAGATACAGTTTGTTCCAAAGTTGGTATCTCTAGCCTGAATACAGCGCAAACAACATAGGTTCTCATATCCCTGTTTCTTCCACTTGGCTATCAAGTTTTTGTCAGCAATATTCTCCTTTAGGCAGTATTCATATAGCTCTGAAAGGTTACATTATACATACTATGTAAAATTGTACAGTATTTAGACATAAAGAGAGTAGTTCAAATAATACATAGATCTCTACACTAGGCCTGTGACCAGCTCCGGCTGAATTGGGAAAATGTCATTAAATTGGGAAAATAGAAACTATATAGATCTATAAAGGTAATTTTTGGATATTTGTGGAATTGCATTTTAATAATTGTTCAACAGTAACTGTTGTTTTTTTTAATCTCAATACACAATAAGGCTTACAAAGTAGCAAAACAAAGCAAAAGTCCCTAAAAACTAATAAGAATTGGGGGAAAAACATACTTTTTTGCTTTGGGAATGCCTCCTTTTACTGGAGGCAACTTTATAGGGAAAAAAAGCCTTGATATCTCAACAAATTACAGGTACCGTAATGAAAGAAGAGGTATTGAATTCATTTTATGAAAAGTAATGTATCTGCTGCAAATGTAACAACTCAGAAACTGCTATTTAGTATTGTATTTGTAGTTTGGATATTATAATTTTTTCAACCTAAAAAAAATTAAAATAATATCAACTTTCATTGAGATATCAACATCTTTTCATATAAAACTACATTAAATTCTAGCTCGTGCATGCAAATGCAAGACATTTATTTCTCTTGAAAATAGTAAAATAAGATATATATAGTTATAAAAGTAAGGTCAATAACTGCAAAAATAGTTTTTTTTTTCTCATGATCAGTCTACAATTATAACTATTATTTTTTTCTTTCAATAATTCCAAAGTCTTTGTTAGTGTTTTTTCGAAGTCTTCTTACATTATTTCATGTCTGCTTATATTTTCAGATGTTCATATGAAAATGACTGCCCTAAAGAAAACATAATATATTTCTGACTTATTTAACATTTTCATGTCAAATTTTCTGGAGCCATCACTTGTACAGCATGAAAGAAATTCACACAGTTATGGTAATTTTTTATTTCAAACATTTATTTTATGCAATTTGATATAAATTAACTTCCAATAAGCTTCAAAGTATAAAATCAAACCATCAGAAATGAGAAAGTCAGCAAACTTGACCACCTTGCTGGCTGCCAAGGTCCCAAGGCGTGTATCATACGCCCCTGTTGAAGAATGCAGCAGCAGGGTCAGAGTAGACTTACCTCTACTGATAGCCTTTCTTCTATAAAACAGATCATATATGTATCTGGATCTTTGGTGATGCAGCCTGAAGATTGGCCAGAGAGCCTCCACCTTTCTTTTCCCTTCATGTGGATCTGTCTCAGCTACAATAAAACACAATTTGAAACATTAATGGTGTCACGGTATAGGACTTGAATATTAAAATGGGGAGAAAACGTGTAGGCTATCTCAGTCGGTAGAGCATCGGAATGGTATTCTGAGGCCCCGGGTTCGAGTCCCGGTCTGGCTGCACATTTTTTTCACATTGTGACAATGGTGAGATTGATATGTTGCAAACTACAAACAGTTTGCAAACAAAAGCCTAAACAATGATAAATATACCCAAAAAAAAACAATAAATCATAATATAGTTTGTAAAAAAATCAGCATTTTTCTGATAATTTCCTAAACCCTTTTAAAAGCTAAGACCAAGTAACAACAGTAATAATAAAGGTGTTGCATAATTAGCGGCACAATTTTCAGTAACACTTGCAAACTCTATGCAACTCAGTTCTGAGAAAACAAACATGTACAAAATCTTTTGAAATCAATTTTCTTATTGCTCATCAATTGTTCATAAAGGCACTAAATGAAACAGATATACAATGTATGTTCAGCTTTTTCATCACTTATCTCAGATTGCAATACCTACACAGCTATAAAATTACTGCAGTATAACAGTCTGTCCAAGTCAGAATCATTTAAAACATTTTTGAAGGTACTAGCTCAAAAGTCTGCTAGTGATCAAACTGAAATCAAAAGCAACTTCAAAATAAACTTTATAAACTCATAGAGATTGGCTTAGCGAGAAGCATCAAGGAGTACTTTAGGAACAGACTATATCTTATGTTTAAAAAATGGGAGATGATTTCAACAGTTTGTTCATGTATTTTAATCATTGTTTTAAATACATGGTAAATCACAGGAAACAGTTCTAAGTATTTATAATTCTTTAATCCCGGGTAAAATACGATCACAAATTCATAACTTTATCAAGACATCAGGGGTTCTAACTGACCAATCAGAAAGCTGCATTTTCAAATACCTGCCAGTTTCCACTTGGGTAAAATGAAGTATTTTTACAATGAAAATATAGTGACTTTAGAAATAAATTTCACAATATTTCAGGTATCAAATAGACTTTTTGACTGCACATGCCCCAAATGATGCTACAAACTACAAATCTTCAAAGATTTATTGAAATATTATATGGATTTAATACTTTGACTTTACTTTAAAATTTGAGATTTTACACAAGGACTCTATGATAAAGTCCGAGTGAAATGAAATCATTACCCAAGTGAAATTAGTATCATTCCGCAATATTTCTGACATGTTAAAATTATGAATTTGACAAATAACTAGAGTTGCTTTTGAGAAAAGCGCATGTCTCCCACAAATGCCTAATCATCTAAATAGCAAGTCAGTCTTTATATACTGTTTACTCACTACAAATAAACCTTTGAAGAGTAAAAAGGCCGATTTTGGGTAATTCAAGGGCCATAATTCTGGAGTGCCTCGGGCGATTTGGCTAGTTAATGAACCTGGTCGAGGAGTTATGGTAAAAAACATTTGGTTTAAGTTTGGTGAAGATCGGGTGAGAAATGTTCGACTTATAGCGCAGACGAGAATAAAAAGGCCGATTTTCGGTAATTCAAGGGCCATAATTCCAAAGTACCTGGACCGATTTGGCTCATTATCGAACTTGCCCTACTAGAGCGCATGCACATTCATCAAGTCAAAAGGACTCCTATACTACTCAGACTGCATGCGCATTCCTGCAGCCAAAAGGACCCCTATACTACTCATGCCAAAAGGACCCCTATACTACTCATGAGTAGTATAGAGGTCCTTTTGGCTCCAGGAATGCACCTAAAATCTGAGCATTTTTCGGTAATTCAAGGGCCATAATTCCAAAGTGCCTAGGCCGATTTGGCTAGTCATCGAACTTGGCCGAGCACTTATTGGCAGACACATTTTGTTGAAGTTTGGTGAAGATCTGATGAGAAATGTTCGACTTAGAGTGCGGACAAGCTTTGTGACAGACACACAGACTCACACACAGACTGGAGTAAATCAATATCTCTCCCACACCACTGCTGATGAGTAGTATAGGGGTCCTTTTGGCTCCAGGAATGTGCCTAAAATCTGAGCATTTTTCGGTAATTCAAGGGCCATAATTCCAAAGTGCCTAGGCCGATTTGGCTAGTTATCGAACTTGGCCGAGCACTTATTGGCAGACATATTTTGTTGAAGTTTGGTGAAGATCGGATGAGAAATGTTCGACTTAGAGTGCGGACAAGCTTTGTGACAGACACACAGACACACACACACAGACTGGAGTAAATCAATATGTCTCCCACACCACTGTGTGGTGGGAGACATAATTAATAGCAATGTGTACACCGTAATTGGAAGCTTTTATTGTTTTACTTGGAAGATAGATGTATTTAATCAGGTAGGTAAACATTTTCATAAGACAACTGTTATTTATTGAGTTTGCGCAGAATTTAAATTAACTCTGTGAATCATGTTACTCCGAGGATAGTCTCTTTAAGCTCTTTGTAAATACCGTTCTCAGTTTTCATATTGATTACCGGACCTCTAGCCTGTCACAAGGATATAAATTAGCAGGGGCCCAGTAGCCAGTGGCCCCTAGATTTTGGGCTGGGCCCCTAAAGTTTTGGAGAAAATGCCCATATACCTAATGTTAAACATTAATTTTTGACAGGCTGGGCCCCTAAATAAAAATAGCTAGTTTATATCCCTGCTGTCCTGTACCGGTTGTCTAGAGGTCCGGTAACCTGACCTCTAGACTCCAGGTCTAGAGGTCCAGTTAACGGACCCCTAGCCACTTCCTAATTGTATTCTTCAGACAAAAGTCCTAAGAGGCTGGCTTCCATTTAATTGACATATTGATAAAAGTAGTTTACAGATTATCTTTCAGAGGAAATGGAACAAAAATGCCTTTATTCTTTTTGTCCCTAATATGGTTCTGGTTGTCCCTGCATTGTAGACAAAACTTTTAAATAATGTAATTTCAAGATACCTGTATCACAGTTTTGGCATCTACAACATGTTGTGGTCATTCATAATGGTTTAAGCGGAAACAGGCTGATTCGGACCATGGCTGAATCGGACCAGACTGATTCGGCCCAAATTTTTGGCTGATTCGAACCAGATATTCTAGCTAATTCGTACCACATTCTTTGAATTAAGAGTAGATAATGACCATTTATTTCAGCTGATTCGGACCACATACTCTGAATTAAGAGTAAATGATGACTATTTAAATTAGCTATTTCGGACCACATACTCTGAATTCAGAAAAGATATTCTGATAATTATATTTTAGCTAATGACCATAATATTTTAGCTATTTCAGACCAAAAACTTAGATTTAAGAGTAGATAATGACCATATATTCTAGCTGAATCAGACCACATACATAGATACATTATAAATGACAATATATTTTAGCTGATTTGGAACACACTTTTGGTGAATTTCACTCATTCTCATCATTGGCTTGTGTTTTTACATGCTGCGAGAAACAAATCTAATTAATTAAGGGTCAATTTCGAGTGTGACAAACAACAATATTAATGTGGTAATTCACTGAGTATACCTTTGGATGTTCATGCAACTACAAGCATACAATTTCAAATTAAAGTGGATATTATTATTCATTTCATATTGAAATAATGCATTACATGGATATAATTTTTTTAATGTTCGGGAAAAAATGTTGATTATAAGGATTTAACTTTAAGTAAGGATACCATTCATACACCTTACAAACAGGTAAGTAGTTTGTTTTTGTCAAGCTTATGCAACATTCCATGATTAATTTGAATACACACTTTATATTTCGGTTGATATCACAGTCTTTGCATCAAATATTACAATTAACATTCACAAGTGTTATTTTTACACATGATATTACTATCAGGAAAACCTATTACTTAAGACAATTTGGTGCAAATATGTCAAATAAATCTGGGCCGGATCAGCCGGACTGAATCAGCGTGTATTCATTTAAACCCGCGAAAAGAAATCTGGTTCAAGTAAAATGTTGTTCTACAGCGTGGCATTTCAAGTTTTACTCTTGTTGAAGCAAAATACTTGAAAAAATTCTCAAAACAAAGGACAGTCATCAACTTGATCAAGTAGTCCAAATAATTGTACTCGAGAGTTGAATATCCGAGTACAAACCAGAAAAGGTAAAGAATGTGGTAGCACTGTCCTCTTCTTTGCGTAAGTAACACCCAATGGAATCCGTTGGGCGGGAATTATGTTATAATAATGCAACTGATAAAAAAAAGAAATACATACATAGAAAGCCTGTAATTTTTCCTTTTCAATGATGTATATATTACCGAGATTTCTTGAGAAAAATTCAAACTATGGCAGTTAAAAAATTGCCAAGGTTTAACACGAGTGTACTACATATTGGAAAATGGCCGATCGCCGGTAAAACACATTACTACACGAAGCGTTTTCATTGGTCACGCCTCCGACCGACCTTACATGAAGACGATTGAAACGTTAGAGGTTTAAATTTTGTAGAACAGAAATTCTTGATAAATATGTCCTGTTCTTATGTTTTTTATTTACTATTTATGATTTAAAACAACAGGTAAGCAGTTAGGGCTAAAGAAAAATCGTGACTACTGATAAATCGTAATTTCAATTGACCACAGTTTCCACCACAGTTTTGATTGTTTCTGGTTGAGACCTCTAGGTAGACAACGTAAAATATCAAAATGTAAAATCGGTCTGCCCGAGGTCACATTATTTAGACTACTTGATCAAGATACTCAGTAGAGCTCACTATGTTAGCATTTCATACCTTCCCTCATTTTCGCATCTAGCTCATCAAGGGTTGGTTCAATCAATTCCCATCCATCCGGTGGTGGTTTTCTACTTCTTTTAACTTTGGGCATTTTGTTGATTTTCTAAAAAATATCAGAAAAAATAAAATATACGTCTCTTTCTTTTAAGTGATTTTCACGTTTAGTAATTTTAACGACACCGAAAAGGGAGCAGCCCGTATTTCTCTCAATAATATAATTTCCAAATGCGCGTTACGAAGGACAAAAAATTAATAAATAAACCGTCCCTTAGTCACGCAATTTGTGAAATATTGTGTTAGAAAAACCGTTTAAAATGCCGAGAGGTTAGTTACTTCTCTATATTTAAAATTTAACCTGTTTAATTGAACTTTTAATTATCAGAAAAAAATGTTGGAGAATGTCGTTTACAAATAAAAACGCCTTTACCGCATCAGTGATGCTGTATACCAGTAGTCGGACAAATCCTGATGATTTCTTCAATTTATTTCAAATTCATCATGACAAAAAAAAACATAATTTGTAGGTTGCTTTAGCCACACTAATCAGCCATTGTCAGATATGATGTGTGGACGCATAATAAATTTGGTCGAGAGGACTAAAATGCTTTCCTACGGAGGGTGAAGATGGCAATTAAGGCCCCAGGTTTGATTCCTGGCTACTCCCATTGCGGTGTGTTCTTGGGCAAGGCATTTTATCATGATTGCCTGGGTCAAACTATAATTCCAAATAATTTGGTGTCAGATCTGATTCTGAGATATTTTTTGTAATAGCAATAGGGCAGAATCCCTCTCTTACGTCAAAACCAGTAAAGAACTTTTCTGCGGTGAAAATAGATTTAGGTAAAAACACAATCAGACAATATACTTAAACGATGAGATTGTAAAACAAAGTAAAACTGAAATCACTTTATGGTTTAAACATAACAATAAAACACATTAATATAATAAATTAAATAATAAAGCATAAACACTATATATATGTTTCATTTTGGCTACCTCGCTGTATTTACATGTCTGCCATTACACTCAGTACAGCTGACAGTGCGGTTAGTGTTATCAATCAGGTGACATATGGCCAGTAAGTAGTCCAAATAATTGTACTCGAGAGTTGAATATAGTTAATATTTTTTTGACTTGTCGATATCCGCCTCCGAGTACAAACCAGAAAAGGAAAAGAATGTAATAGCACTGTCCCCTTCTTTGTGTAAATAACACCCAACGGAATCTGTTGGGCGGGAAATATGTTATAATAAAGCGACAGATCAAAAAAAGAAATACATACATAGAAAGCCTGTAATGTTTCCTTTCCAATGATGTATATATTATCTAGATTCCTTAAAAATCTTTCAAACTATGGCAGTTAAAAAAATTCAGAGGTTTAAATCGCGTTTCCTACATATTGGAAAATGGCCGATACAGGTAAACACATTACTACACGAAGCGTTTTCATTGGTCACGCCTCTGACCGCCATTACATGAAGATGATTGAAACGTTAGAGGTTTAAATTTTTTACAACAGAAATTCTTGATAAATATGTCCTGTTCTTATGTTTTTTATTTACTATTTATGATTTAAAACAACAGGTAAGCTGTTAGGGCTAAAAAAAATCGTGACTACTGATAAATCGTAATTTCAATCGACCACAGTTTCCACCACAGTTTTGATTGTTTCTGGTTGAGACCTCTAGGTAGACAACATAAAATATCAAAATGTAAAATCGGTCTACCCGAGGTCTCATTATTTAGACTAGGCCAGTAAGTAGCCTAGACAGCTGATATAGTCTGAATTTTATTCATTTCCTTAAAACCTTAAACATTCTAAACACTTTAAACATTCGAAACACAAGGCAGTATGCTCAATTGACACCTTGATGACCATTTTTAGCTCGACTTTTCGAAGAAAAAGTAGAGCTATTGCTCTCGCCCCAGTGTCAACATCGCCATTGGTTAAAGTTTTTGATAAAGTCAAATATCTCTGTTACTATTAAAGCTATTGACTTTAAACATAACATAGTGACTTACTGTCAAATTCTACACCAGGAGAAATAATCCCCATAACTCTGATTTGAATTTTGACAGAGTTATCATATGCCCCTTTTTAACTTACCGGTAGATTTTTTTGTTTGAAGTTTTTGATAAAGTCAGATCTCTTTGTTACTATCAAAGCTATTGACTTGAAACTTAAAATAGTTATTTTACTATCAAAGGCTACACCAGGAGAAATAATGCCCATAAGTCTGATTTGAATTTTGACAGAGTTATGCCACTTTTTAACTTAGAATTTTTTGGTGAAAGTTTTATAAAGTTTTTACTGGCAAAGCTCTAATTCAGAATCAAGCACTGAGAAAAATCGAGCATACTGTCTTACGGACAGCTCTTGTTTCTTAAATGTAAAATCTAATAATCTATCTTAATAATTCCCAATTCTGGTGTTTTACGGCATGTTTTTACCAACAGTAAAGGCCCAGGCCCCATTCCCAAATCACAGGAAAAAGGAAAAAACACTGGTCTAAAAGTGAGATCTGAAGCCCTCTGATGTGTTCAATAATGTATATATTTTAACATGCCCACACTACATTTGTACATGTAACTAGTTAATTAAATATTTGTAGACACATTACATGATTTTTTAATAATAAAATTAATATATACTATAAAAATATGAAGTGAAACATGCTTAAAGGGGATTCCTATCATTTCTCGATTATTTTCTGTGTACCAAATCTTCAAACTTTACTCTGAAACATAATATGAACTTAGGTGCTACCTAGAAGGCAGAGCTCCCTTGAAAAATCACCAGTTCCCCTTGAAAATTAAAGGAGTGCTGCTGGAATGACCTGGAATTATGGATCCGTTTTAGGAAGTTTATGTTCTTTAAGATCTGTTAAAATTTTCATGAATTAATGATAATTCATGATTTCTGAATGAATGTCTTAGAATGCATTAAGATTAAATCTAAAGAAAGTTACAGTTCTTTTTAGAAAGAAGAATGTGTCCAGCTTTAAGGCAAAATACTGCTGTGATAGACCTCTGGTATGGGAGAATGAAAATCATTTACATGTACAAAGCTTGTTTAAAAACCAAAAGACTAGCTTTGTACATGTAAATGATGAGAATTTTACCCAGAGAAATCACTTTTTTGCCGAAATTCTCGAAAACTTCTTTTTTATTTACTGAACTGCGAAGTTAACATTTTTATGGTTAATCTTTTAGCACAACTGATACAGAATAGGAATGGTGGTTACTAGTAGGAGCCTTTTTGATGTTTATTGATAATTCATAGTCAATAGTTTTTTTCCAAGTAATAAACTCTGGTCAGTGATTTTTAAGCTTGTGGATGAAATAAATGTTAACAGGGTGAAGAGCATTTTGTGCTTTTCACAGTTCAATGCCTGTAAATTTTGATCCAAAAACCTTTTTTAAAAAAAAGTGTTTTATCTGCTGACTACTTTAGGCTGCAGACAGTACTACATTGGAACCTGACATCACTAACAAAACACTTATTAAATATCACATGAATTACTTTATTTTTTTTACAATACTTTCAAAACCCATAATAAATAAAATATAAAAAAACTGAAATAAAAAAAGAAATTTGAAAAAAAAAAGACGCTTCTGGTGAGGATCGAACTCCCGACCTTTGGCCTTCAACGCGACCTCGCTAACCACTGCACCAGTGTGGAAGTATGACAATATAGTATGTACAATACAATATATACAATAAATTTTAGTTGCGGCAGCGTGACGAAAATCGTTTCACATTGAAAATATTGTATTTTACCTTTCTTTCTTCGTAGAAAATGTATTTAGCACTAAATTCTTATTATCAGGCGCTCATTTACATTTTTATTCAACGTTCAAAGCAGTAAGCGAAACTCTTTTGTCAACTGTAAACAGCAAGCGTCTATTGACGTCTTACTGATTAATTACTATGAGCATTGCGTACTGGAAGAAACCCGAACAACACCGATTCCAAAAACGTACCACGAATTTTCAACTCGATAGTAATGTCTATACACAGTTTTATTCATTTTTTTTCACATGTCTAACCCGTAATGCGACGCAAGGCGGCGCCGGTAGCTCTGCTATAATCTACAAAAGTTTTTTTCGGCACATTATAACAAAAACATTGGAACACTTCTAAACAGCAATAACTTCATGATATGGATCAGATGTAGGATGTAGCAATTTATTATCAGAAGTATGATTAGAAGAACTAAACTGATTACCAGATGCCTAGAAAACCCCTATACTACAGGCTGGATGTCAGGTTACTGGACATCTAAAAGGCAGTCAAGGCATCTCAGACACTTCCGAAAAAATATTGATTATCATATAGCATGGGCAAATCAGCCCATTGATTATTTGATAAGAGCAGCAGTTACATACATAAAATATTAGTTTCTAGGCTCACATTGGCCTCCAAAATATAATGGCAAAACTTACAAACAAGGAATCGAAAGGAAAAAAAATAGCTGTTGCCAATGCAGACTAATGAAAACATCAACATTTTATGTATTTTCTTGAATGATGTATTTGAATTCCCTGGCTTTGAAAAGTAACAAGCCCCAGCAGTGAGGGAGGGGATTCAGGATGAAAATCCCTCCATATAATATGGGTATTAGGAAGACCTCCGTCTAAAGAACAGTTTTGAAATTAAGGTCTTTTTAGCTCATCTGATTTTTTGAAAAAAAATGATGAGTTATTGTCATCACTTGAGCGGTTGTCGGCGTCGGCGTCTGCGTCGGCGTTGCCTGGTTAAGTTTTATGTTTAGGTCAGCTTTTCTCCTAAACTATCAAAGCTATTGCTTTGAAACTTGGAATACTTGTTCACCATCATAAGCTGACCCTGTATAGCAAGAAACATAACTCCATCTTGATTTTTGCAAGATTTATGGCCCCTTTTGTACTTAGAAAATATCAGATTTCTTGGTTAAGTTTTATGTTTAGGTCAACTTTTCTCCTAAACTATCAAAGCTATTGCTTTGAAACTTGGAATACTTGTTCACCATCATAAGCAGACCCTGTACATCAAGAAACATAACTCCATCTTGCTTTTTGCAAGAATTATTGCCCCTTTTGGACTTAGAAAATCAGTTTTCTTGGTTAAGTTTTATGTTTAGGTCAGCTTTTCTCCTAAACTGTCAAAGCTATTGCTTTAAAACTTGCAACACTTGTTCACCATCATAAGTTGACCCTGTACAGCAAGAAACATAACTCCATCCTGCTTTTTGCAAGATTTATGGCCCTTTTGGACTTAGAAAATATCAGATTTCTTGGTTAAGTTTTATGTTTAGGTCAACTTTTTCTCTTAAACTATCAAAGCTATTGCTTGAAACTTGCAACACTTGTTCACCATCATAAGCTGACCCTGTACAGCAAGCAACATAACCCATCCTGCTTTTTGCAATAATTATTGCCCCTTTTGGACTTAGAAAATCATTTTCTTGGTTGAGTATTATGTTTAAGTCAACTTTTCTCATAAACTATCAAAGCTATTGCTTTAAAACTTGCAACAGTTTTTCACCATCATAAGTGGACACTGAACATCAAGAAACATAACTCCATCCTGCTTTTTGCAAGAATGATGGCCCTTTTTAGACTTAGAAAATCATGGGTAGGACAATATTTCTATTACACAAAAAAAAATCAGATGAGCGTCAGCACCCGCAAGGCGGTGCTCTTGTTAAATGCTGCTGTCAGCTTCTGTATATGAAAAATCATCTGGGATAATTGCTTTGGTCTGACATTCTTTAAAGAGATAAAGATAACAGATGAGGAAGTGGAAATAATGTAAAAACAGTGTTACATTTTGATGACAATGAAAAATAGGCCATTTACTGACAATAACACTATTTTGCACCCATGAATGATGAAAGGGTTTTGATGAAGCCTCATGCAACAGACTTGTTTCTTAATTATCTTTAACATACATTACATGTTTGTTTTTGTCTCACATTGTACTTTTTTAGGTGGTGGTAGAGCTCCTAAAAAAAACTATAAAGGCAGAAGTCGTCATTTCACAGATGAAGAGACTTTGAAAGAGCAGCTTGATAAAGAACGAAGGGAAAAACAATGGAGGGTATGTAGAGTAGAAGAGAAAATTATCTATACAGGGATATTAAAAAATCTAAAGAAGTGTAACTCCACACATGGTGCAGGTAACAAATTTTGCTTGAGAACATGTAAAAATATAACATCCTTTATTCCTTACAAATTGGTTTGAAAAGTCTGCCCACTTACCAAGTTACCTCAGTAGGGAGAGCGCAGTTTTATCCTTGGGCGGGGCATATGTCACTTATTTTATGTTCTCCATGACAATTTTGATAAAAGACATTGTGTTTGAAATCATTGAATTTCATCCTTCACCTCTGATTCATGTTAGGAAGGTGGCAATTACTAGCAGAGAACAGGTTTGTACTGGCACAGAATCCAGAAATAGTTGGTAGGTTAACTATCCAACAGTACAAATAAAAGCAGTCAACTCGTACATGTATCATAAAATAAGTTTTCAGCAAGGAAGTTAAGCACAGTAAATTGAGAAAAGCAAACAGCAGTAGGAACAACCAGCGTAATATGTGGTACAGTCAGCAAGGACATATAGAACATGTAGAAATAAGCAGAAGCAGGCAGTACAAAATTAGTATTCTTAATTTATCGCATAGTAGTGCAAACATACTTGGAATAAATGGAAAAGAAGAGAACATATTTATGGCATATGATACGATGTCCTATATACCAGTATTGGCATACTTCCTGCATGCAGGATATATTTAGATTTTCAAGCAAGTTTGCATCCAAGAAAAAAAAACAAAGGCATATATATTTTATAGATCAATGTTAAGTATGATTGTGTGTCCACCATCCATCCCCTGTAAATTATCATCATTCCAGTCAGTGACATTCCTATTGACCAAAAATCACAGTGTTAAAGAATTTCACTTTGCTTTAACCAATATAGACGGGATCTTACATGAGTGTCTCTTCATGTTGTTCATATTGGCTTTATTAAAATAGTTGAAGAAAATGAGAGGCTATGCATAGATCAAGGCAATTCAAGCATCATCTTCTATACTTAAGACAGTGTCAGCATAATGTTATTACACAAGTGTAAAACCAGAAAGATGACATGGCTTTATTTCATTCCAAAGATGTCAAGCATGAGATAATTAGTGGCTTTATTTAAAAATTAGAATAAAGGCTTCCTATGAAATATTTGTAGGGTATTTAATTTGTTCTGTGTGTTTACTGTAGAAACAACGAGGTGATGATGATGATGAGGAGGAGAAGAAGGAAGGTGCTGAAGGCGGTATTGCTGAGGGGAGCGAATCAGAATCTGATAGTGGCTCTGATTCTGACTCTGTAAGTAACAGTCCTTTTTAGCTCCACTAATTGGAGAATAGGGGTGCTATTCTACTCACCCTGGCGTCGGCGTGTCACTTCCTTGGTTAAAGTTTTTTGGCAACCTTTGTTTTTCTTTCGTATCTTTGTTACTATTGCTTATATCTTACTGTAACTTCACATAAACATTGTACAGCGTACAAACAAAGTATGTGCAGGGGCTGTGCCCATTATACCCAAGGTCAAGGTCACCAAGGTGTTATACTTAGGTTATTTTTTAAGGTTAAAGTTTTACGGCAACCTATGTTTTTATGCCCCCGAAGGGAGGCATATTAGTTTTCAACTGTCCATCCGTTAGTTCGTTTGTCACAACGTTAACTTTTTGCATGAAGGCACTTTACTCGCGAACCACTGCATCCAGGACCTTCAAACTTCACATGCTGATAGTACTTATTGAGTACACAACCCCTACTGACTTTGGGGTCACCAGGTCAAAGGTCAAGGCACTGCGGGGGCATTTGTCACCATTAGTGACAGCTCTTGTTCTGTCATATCTTTGTTACTGTTGCATATATCTTACTGTAACTTCACATAAACATTGTCCAGCATACAAACAAAGTATGTGCAGGGGCTGGGCCCATTATACCCAAGGTCAAGGTCACCAAGGTGTAATACTTAGGTTATTTTTAAGGTTAAAGTTTTTTGGCAACCTTTGTTTTTCTGTCATATCTTTGTTACTATTGCTTATATCTTACTGTAACTTCACATAAACATTGTCCAGCATACAAACAAAGTATGTGCAGGGGCTGGGCCCATTATACCCAAGGTAAAGGTCATCAAGGTGTTATACTTGGAATTATTTTCATGTTAAATTTTTTCGAAAGCTTCGTTTATAGACATATCTTTGGTACTTTAAAAGATAATGACTTGAAATTAAAAGAAAATTCTTTATAATCATCATCTGCATGTGTGGTTACAATCCCCATAACTCTAATTGTATTTTTGACAGAATTATGCCCCTTTCGTACTTAAAGTGTTTTGGCAATCTTCGCTTTCTGGATATAACTTTAGTACTATATAAGATAATGACTTGAAACTTAAGATGTATCTTTATCATCATCTGCATGTGTGGTAACAATCCCCATAACTCTGATTTGTATTTTGACCAAATTATGCCCCTTTCATACTTAATTTTTTTTTTTTAATTGAGACATGAATTCATTTTACTGTCAAATCACTGAATAGTGGAATGTGCTGTCTTATGGACAGCTCTTGTTAAGCTTGCCATATTGAATGTCACAAGAGTACCCTTCTGTTGTACCCTTCGCGTCTCTGTCTATGTAGACATCTTGTTAAAGATTATCAGCAAACTCATATTTCATTTATTTCTCATCACATCTGAAAGAAATTCCACACATGCCATTGAGTAACAAAGGTATCTTAACATGTTCTATCATTTTAGTTTGAATTGTGCCTCTTTTAATACTCTCCTATTTTTTCCCCACAAAATTCTATTAGCAATTGTCACTGAGTTATATCCCAGGAACTATAAATGACAACTAAATGAAACTTCACACACTTCTTTGCCGTGGGGAGGTTTGTCCTTTATTTCTTTGTATCTCTTATGAATTGTATGCTTATAATAAGAGGGTTGACACAGACTTTAATAATCGCTTGCTTTGAGATAATCTGCTAAACAGACTTTAGTGACAGAAAAAAAAATCGCTAGTTAAAACTTTGAATCCAACCAATATTTGGATTCATTTAATTTATGTGTAATGCCAACCAGGTACCAGGTGGCCTCCAGTTCAACAAGAATTTAACAAGTATATTTAAATTATGAGCACCAGATTCAGAGATTAATATATTCATTGAAATATCTGGGAATATTTATAAATATCCTTGCAGACATATATAATTATGAAACAATATACTGAAGGATGAGAAGTAAAAGGAGCGGCATTGCTCATTTGTTTATAACATTAAGGTTGCTACCGCTCTCATCCCTCAACATAATACAATATGCTGATTTGTTTTGTTTTGCTTTATTTCATCTAGGATAGGCATAAAGGTGTATCACATTTAATAGCAATAGAGAATCCAAATAGGGCTGTGAAGAAAAATAAGAAAATAGATGCTCTAGATACTGCACCCAGTGCTGGACCTCAACTCAGTAGGAGAGAAAGGTATATTTTCTTGTGATATATTAGATATTGCACCTAATGCTGATTCTCCACTCCCTACATGTAGGAGAGAAATGTTAGTTTTTAACCAGGTTTTCCGATGTTGAAAACCTGGTTATTAGGTTGGCATCAAGTGGACAGATTAATGAATGGATGGGCGGCATTAGGATTTTCATTTTCCTTAAATAACATAACTGGATGGAAAAATTGGACTATAGCCTAATGACCTAAATTGTGTCAGTGTGATTCTAAACCCAATGAAATGAATAAATAAATCACCTTAATTAATAGTTCAGTTTTGAAAAATGGCAGTCTTACTAAGTCACGAGGTGATTTTCAAAAAAGTCATATAATTTTAGCAGCATATGAATTTTCTGCAGGGTTTAAAGTTTTTTCAAGAATTTTTATATCTGTTATCATTACCAGAGAGGAACTGGAGAAACAACAGGCCAAGGAGCGGTATCAAAAGATGCACATGGAAGGGAAGACTGAGGAGGCTCGTAGTGATATGGCGAGACTAGCTATTATACGTAAGCAAAGAGAAGAGGCAGCAAAGAAACGAGAGGAAGAAAGACTAGGTAATTTTTATCAAAAAATGTATGAAATTTAAAAAAAAGTATTATGTAAATCTACCAGTCTGGTAAAAATTTAAAGTTATTATGCTATAAGATTGATGCTTTTTTAAGCTAGTAGCAATAAAATATACATAATAAAGGGGCATATGAAATGAAAAAATGAGCCATCCACTGGTTAAGAATAAGCTATTTATGGCATGGCAAGGCAAGTAATGTCTGTAGCATTACACATATTTCATAAAGTGTTCTTGAAACGTGTTTAGTTTGGTTATGCAACTATCAGAATTCCAGTCAAGACTAACAATGTTCATTTAAGAATTATACTGCATCTCATGATCTGTAAAGATTGCATAAAAAGGAATGGATCTGAATTGTGTCAGCAGTGCATACAGAGAGTTGTGGCTAAATGCTGTTAGTGTTGAAAATATTGTTTAAAATTATAGATTTCACTGTTGTACATGTTTGTTTATGTGAACAATGAAGTGTATCTTTGTACAAAACTAAAAGCATAGATTTAATTGACTCGCTCCACACAGGTAAATCAGTAAGTTTGAAATTTCTAATTTTGGCTTTACAAGTATATTTGAACATTATAGCCAATACTTTGCATAAACAACCATTCCTATATTTATTATTTCAGCTAAAGAAGCAGCGAGCAAGAAATCTTGATGTCATTTTAATCATTACTAGTGACTGCATGACTGTACTTACTGGATGTGGATTCTTTACTCATGAAAATATGTGCGCCTCATATCTACATACATAATAAATACATAATATGTAGTCTGTCATTGTGCCTGTGCAATTATGGAACAGTTATGTATTTGTACAGATGGACTGTTCTCTATTGTTTCATGCAGAATATTTATAGTTATAAACCATGTTCCAGCTTATTTTACCTTCGCTGAAAGTCTTTTGTGCTGAATGTCCTTAGTTCTGTTTAAATTGCACAATCAATGAAACTCCAATGAACTGGATCTAAAGTGAACTTTTTTTATCATTTACAACTACACTGTTAGGATCAGATGAAATGTAATTTGAACATAGTACCGGTAAGTCCTTGTGCTTATGAAATGGCCTCTATTTTACACACCATTAAATAACAACTGTATAAAAATGTATGCTAAGGGATGAACCTATCAGTTATAATAATGGTGTTTAGGTATTTTATTGTTACATGTGTATCTGTTGAGTAAAAAAAAAAGTAATTTCATGTGATTTGTTGAGGGTAAAGACAACATTATGTGTCTTATTCAGTTTGATTAAATTTCCTGTGTTCAACCAGAAATTGGCTGTAAGATGTTTGTTAATTATCAGAATCTAGAAGTTGCTTTCTATTTTTGTACAGTACCATGTATTTAACATTATTCTATTTTTTTACATATCAAAGACTTGTGTACATTTTCATGCAGAATACAGGCTTATCTTGAACTCAGTACTTTCTATAGAAGTGTAAAAGATGCAGTTTAGTGTTTTAACATTCAGCATATGTAAACAAAAATATTATCATGTGATAGGAATGTTATTTATTTGATTTATCAGGAAATTAAATTCAACAAAAATGTAAGTGACTGGTAATTTTGAGAATTTTAAACATAATTTTGTAGCCATGTCTAAGCCTGATTTAGCCAGCCTTTGAAAAATGAAAGTGGACAGAAGTTCTTTGAAGATATACAGCACCTTTCATGATATGAGCCGTGCCATGAGAAAACCAACATAGTGGGTATGCGACCAGCAAGGATCCAGACCAGCCTGCGCATCTGCGCAGTCTGGTCAGGATCCATGCTGTTCGCTTTCAAAGCCTACTGGAATTAGAGAAACTGTTAGCGAACAGCATGGATCCTGACCAGACTGCGCGGATGCACAGGCTGGTCTGGATCCATGCTGGTCGCATACCCACTATGTTGGTTTTCCCATGGCATGGCTCATATATTCTGTTTTGTATTGTATTGCTTCAGGGATTCAGTCTCACTGCATACTTCTTCAACAGTTAAAATAAATGATATGAAGATGTGTAAAATAGCATAATTTTCATGTAATTGTTTTACATTTCTGTTTCATTCTTTTCAATGCAATTTAATGAATTATTGTTTTCATATTTTTTTTACATTGTTGCAGGTGTTAGATATGTTGAGTTCACTTACAGTTTTTAATAACTTATATAGAACATGAATGTGCTATTTGTATTTGAGCCGCGCCATGAGAAAACCAACCTAGTGCATTTGCAAACAGCATGGATCCAGACCAGCCTGTGCATCTGTGCAGTCTGGTCTGGATCCATGCTGTTTGCTATCCAAGCCTATTCCAATTAGAGAACCTGTTAGCGAACAGCATGGATCCTGACCAGACTGCAGATGCGCAGGCTGGTCAGGATCCATGCTGGTCACAAATGCACTATGTTGGTTTTCTCATAGCGTGGCTCATTTATTGAAGCATCACCTTGCATTAATATTTGGAAGATTTCACCGCTTCAAACAAGCAGGCTTTACTTATACAGTTCAACTGTTACAGAACAACACTTGATTTCAGAAGAATATGTATGAAATAAAATTGAAAGTTCTTATCAACAATAAACTTAAATAAATATGTAGATGCTTCAAAGACTATATTCCCACCAATTTAAGAGATAGATGAGATTTACAAATCTCACCGAACTATACAAATTATTGGGTTATTGAGTATGGTAGTGCATTTTCTCAAGAGGTCCACACTACGGGGCATTGTCAAACTTTGGATTTACCCAGTAGATTAAGTGTTATTTAAGTAAAGCAAATTTTAATAGTTACTCTTCAGTAAAATATAGAAGAAGAAGAATTTTTATTTTGTCCAGGACTAAAACCGTCAAGAAGGTCATTGGCAAAGCATCAGTATAACATAAGTGTAACATAGAATTTGTCAACAAAGCAAAATGCAAGTAATAATTACACTGATAGTATGTTAACCTTTTTAGTTCAAACATTCCTTCTTTCCAATGACATGCAAAGGATTTCCAATAAAAAAAGCCCAACTTATTTTCATAATTTGCGGTAACAGAGAAAATTGATCAGCTATATCATGAAGTGGTACAAAACGAATTGAAAATGGTAGTTCCATCTTCTACACATTATTTACAGTTGAGAAGATGGAACAACTGCCAAAATACAGGGGTAACTCAATTGAGAAAATAAACAAGGCTTCGATGTAATGTATGGAACAAGTTTAGTAAAAGAAGATATGAATGAAACTTCATGTTCCTTTGCTTTTTTATACAAATTCAAAATTTACCTGTTTTGAGTCTTTAATTGTTTCGATGATTTAGATATTATTAGAACAACAATTCGAAATTATATTTCTAATCTCGTTTAATCTTATCCAGCTTCTTTTTTTATCCTGTTCATTCAGTTTGGTATTTCTAACTGCTAGGTAAGTGGGTTAATGATCATTCATTAGTTTCATCAACTAATAATTAATTGGTTTCAGTTTTGCAATTTGCCTTAGTAATGACCTTGCAGCTTTGGTAGCACAGTCCTGTATGTAGACATTGGTTTGGCACAAGTGCAGATAGTAAGCCCAATGCATGTGAAGGTAAGCAGGGCAGGATTTGTTTTACTTCAAAGATTTTGTCGCTTTGACCTGTCAGTAAAATGGAGTAGAGTATTTTTTACTACAAATGAGTTAAGAGATCATTTATTGACAAGCTAATGAATTTAAGTTTTGCCTCTACTCACTAATCTCTTCCAGTAAACTAAATTTCATTAGAATGTCAATCATTGCTCTATAACCTCTACAGATAAGCTGCCACTGACCATATCATTCTGAATAATTAGTCATATTACATCACAGGTCATTTTCCTCAAATTTAAACATGTACAAGGGCATTTTTAGCTTCCTATCCAGTTCTATCTTCCCATTTTTCTAAACTTTAGTATTATTTTATGCACATACTTGTCTCACTTCATACGTCCATCAAATAAAATCAGCTTAAATAATATTTAAAGAAAGACATATGATAATTGTGAGGGTTTAATTATTACTTCAGTCTATTAAGAGTAGACACACACACAAACACACAAATGAAAGCAAATAAAACATTAAAAATATCCCATGGGTTTGATAGGAAAAAGGAAGGTATTTCCCATTAATATTTTTTGTTTGTTTTATTGTCTGAGCTGTAGTCTACAATGCAGGACAGTATCCACTTGAAAAGCAATTTCTATATACGAAAAAATGTTGCGAATTGATTTTGTTATAGGTTTTTCATGGCCTGTCAGATTTTGTTTCTATTTTTGTTTCCTTTAATAGTATTGTAAATATAAAGCTGTAAGTTAAATTTTCAAGTTCCAAGCCCATAAAGGTGTTCCCTTTGTTTTAGGTAATTACTGCTCATGTGATCTGTTTACTAAACATGCTAGTATCTTTGAATAAGCATTTCTGGGTGTTAACATAACCAATAAAACAATGATGCAGAAAAAATGCTCTCCCAAGAAGCTTTCAGGGACTTTTTCATTATAGAGACCCATAAATATAATTGTACAGTCCTGTTCTGTGTTTATATAATAAAGTACCTCTTCGAAATGTTGAATATATTGGAAAATACAAGACAGTGATCTCTGAATTTAAATCTGTAACATTGTAAGTTTTGATTTTCAAAATAGGCTAGACATTTTGACTGTGTGAAGTGCTTGGCTTAGTGTTTATTAGTCGTCTGTTGTTAATTTTAGGATGAAATTTTACAATCCGATGAAGAGTAGCAGATGACGGAAATAAATTTTGGGTGTAAAAAGCTTCTGTTAGTGTTTAAGTTAATTTCAGTGTCACACAGACATGTTAGATATGTATTATCAGATGCTTAATGTAATAGCTGTGGATATAAAAAGTGCTAGGAAATTTCTGTAATAATTTAAATATTAATAAATTTATGAAAGCTTATTATTAACATTTTTTTAATTACGTCTCGGATGTTGAAGACCTGGGAGGCATGTAGTGTTTGAACAATCTGATCACCTCGGCCTTTATGCTACGCAGTAGACGTATTTACCGGAGAATACGGAAATGCCCGATGTTGCACGATTGGTGTTTGAACTGGCCGCTCATCATTTCATCAATCAGTCTGTCACACTTTCTTGTGTACTCGGAATGCTTCTCACAGTTTCCATCCAATCGAATGAAACTTGGTACATAGAATCAACATGAAGTGGATATAACACTTATTTTTTGCACTTTATTGCCTCCAATTTTGAATATTTCAACTACTAAATATTACGAGGAAACAAGGCATTTTCACATTAGTCGGGGCGTTGCAATTTATTATTTTATTCAACTGGTATAATAAATTCAATATTAAAAGACACTCCTGTATTATTCTCTGCTTTGTAGAGACAAGGTCCTAAACAATTACATGACATGTAGAATGAAGCAAGACTGGCAGTCTTGTGCAGGTGAATATATGCATGTGATTTGAGGGCGTCACTTGAGAGAATCTTGCACTACGTCGAAAGATACAGCTAAGTCCTAAGAAAATTTGTTATATCCTACAATAAGATGAATTTACACGTAGGAGTTATTCCTCTTTCACCGTCCTGGTAACTCGCTATCTGAAGTTAAAAGTTACCCTGTCAACAGAATTATAGAGGAAGATTGCGCAAGAAATTTGCGGTTACTGACCTATTCGGAATACATTAGAGAGAATTTTACCCTTAGGTAATGTGCTCCATTACAAATGACTTCATATAAATCAATGGTATTAGAAGAAATCCCTCAATAGGCAAAAGCAAAAACTTAACATGCTTGTGAGATGCCTTATTTTGTAGTGGATTAATCTTTTGACGTATTTAATACACGTTAGGCTAGTTAACGATGAAACAAATTATCCTGAATGGAGTACTTTACGTATCACATTCCCAAGACAGTTATATCTATTCATTTGTAAGACACCAGCTTATAAGCGCCTACGCTTACCGCCAACCATTGAATGATCAATAGACTGATACAGATGAGAAATTGTGTAATATCCGATTGAATGTTTTATTCAACTATTTCGCATCTTACTTGATTTCCAGATGTAGCGGAATTCAATCTGAAATATTTCAGCCGTCCTGTTAATCGAAACCATTTTGCAGCAAAACGCTTTCTTTAAAAACAAGCTAGTACCAATGCATGACTGGTTTTGTAAACCCTTTCTTTGTCTAAATTTCATGAAGATGTACATTTGCTAAAACAAGAAAGACTAATAGTTGTGAATCTACAAAGCAAGAAAATAAATAAATAAATAAACATCACTGTCCTTGTTTAACATTTCAAACCGGATACTAATTACATGATAATCTATATATAAATATATATAACGAGGAAATTAGGAATTTTCATGTTTAAGTTACGCAATGTTCTGCATTTAAGGAACATTAGTTTTTGCGTAGTGTTTTATTGCCGAAAATCGTTGTTTACTTTAATTTTAATGGTATCACTGTGCCTCAATAAAAAGTGTTAATTCAAAGAAATGCATGTCACATTCTCCTTACGTGAATATATGAGCCGCGCCATGAGAAAACTAACATAGTGGGTTTGCGACCAGCATGGATCCATGCTGTTCGCTATTAGTTTCTCTAATTCCATTAGGCTTTGAAAGCGAACAGCATGGATCCTGACCAGACTGCGCGGATGCGCAGGCTGGTCTGGATCCATGCTGGTCGCAAACCCACTATGTTGGTTTTCTCATGGCACGGCTCATATATTTTCCCATATAAAAATATCTTCATTTCAGTTTCAATATATGGCGAGTGATAACACTAATGAACAATCTTTCTTCATTTAGCGACTACATCGTTTCTACGCAATTTAGCACGTCAGGCTAACAATTCGTTTCAAGATCAATATTGTGATAAAGAATAAATATTACCGTTTTTTATATTTTAGATGATAGAATATTTTAGTCTATGTGCATGTTTACATAAAATTTATGTTATATTTGGATTCGCCATCCAGCAAGTGTCTCAATTATATTATAAACAATGCACATTTAGAATCAATTTTTTTACCAGTAGACTTTCATTGTTTTTACTGGAAACAAAAGTTATCCTTTAAAAGGTGCTGAGTGGCATCTGTGCGTACGTGCCAGCTTAAGCGTCCATACGGATCCACTTTTCCAGAAACTTTTATTCCTCCATCTGTCTAAAACATTCGCAGTCTTGTTGACTTTTAGATTCTATAAAGAATTCTGCTATTGATAAAAGGAAATGCTTGATTTTAAAAGGTCTAGTGATATTTTGAATATATCATCATGACTGTCAGTTTAATGGTATATGTCATACTCCACTTGCCATCGGACATTCACAAAACATTCACGACGAAGAAGCTAGATCTAATATGAAATAAAATTGACTGAAACTTTTCACAGAATATATATGAAAATCCTTCTTTCAAGAAGCTAGTGGAATGAGACAATTGACAGTTGTTACTGGACCGTGAGATTCATTGTCGATACAGACCCTGGAACATATTTGACAAGTATTTGGATCTAGTGTTTATTAAAATTATTGATTTGAGTAGACTTCATACGTACCAAGTTTATGAAAATCTGAAACGAAACCCTGACAATAATTTATAAACCACTTCAATTATCTAAGCATATCCAATGCAATATTGTATACTGTTAATAATGTTAGGTGCACTCCAAGATGTGGCTGATTATTCTTATCAATGGTTTTGCTACATGTACCATATAATATCTATAAGACGACCCTTTGGAAGCATAGAAGACTCGATTTGATTGAAATCATGAAAAGTATAACATCCATCAACACCCTCCCCCCCACCCCTAGCAACGACAAAAGATGTCTGATAGAATTTTTCTACCCTTGAGTTTTTTAGCTCGACTTTTAGAAGAAAAGAGAAAGACAAATTCCCACTCGGCCCGGTATCGGTTGTCGGCGTCGCCTGTTGTTTATAGTTTTTGTATTAAAAGTCAAATACTCATCTGTTTATATCCAAAGCTATATGACTTGAAACATTAAAATATGTTATTTACTAATACAAAGGTCTAACACCAGAGCAAAACAATTCAACCAGGACTCTGATTTGGATATTTTGTTAGACAGATATTAATGACCCCTTTTTATATATATAATTTTTTGTTATACATTTTTGATAGCAAATATTCTGTTACTATTTAAAACTTTTGACTTATAACTCAAAATATTATTTATATATCAAAGATGCGTACACCAAAAGATCTACAAGTTGCCCATAATCGATTGATTTGAATTAGTGTACGAGTTTTCCCTTTTTTAATTTTTCAATAATTTTTATTTCATAATTTGTAACATTTATTTTCAATTCTACAGTAATTGTTCATACATGACGTATAACAAACTTGGTTTAAGATCAATTGTAATAGCATAAATATTTTTTTATCATATTTAATGATAGCAATGAATTGTCTTTACACAGTCATTGTTTACATTAAATTGTTATTGTTATTTGATTAAACGACAAAACCAGCAAGAGTGTCCATTGACTGATCCCTAACAAGTTCATATTAGTGATATATTTTTTAAGAGATTATACAACATAAGATGTGTATTTTCACTAAGTCAAGGACCATAACTCTAGTATAGCTGATTGAAATCCAAAATAGATCACCATATTAACAACTTCACAAGCTATATAACACTCCTCTAATGTTTTATGACTAAAGGTCATGTACAATATGAGATATATACGACACAAACGTTTAGGCCCTTTTTCATGCATATTTTTGACTAAGTCAAGGACCATAACTCTGGTCTGTCTGTATGAGATCTCAATTAGAATACCTGGTGCACAACATCACAGCTGAATAAACTCACCGCGAGAGTAGATCTCATAAAACAATTCTAACTTCACAAAAAAATAGGGACCGGGTTGAGCACAAAAAGGGCATTAGGTTCTGACCTAGAATTATAAAACCAACATATTACCCACAGTTATTATGAATCTATTAGTTTATACAAATTGTTTCTGGATACGATCTACAACAAAGCTACAGTTAGATTTAGAAATTTTGCTGCTTTAAACGACAACACATGCTTCAATATGGAAGACAAATAGTTGGATCACCATGCATCTAAGAGATATGTTTAGAAAAAGAAAACTGTAAAAAAACTAGTGAGTTTTGGTACTTTAGATCTTTTTGTTTTGGATAATGCTTTTTTGAAAAATATTAAGTGCTGTGTTGAAAACGTTGATTTTGATTGTAGCTTATTATCATTATTTAAGATCCATCAAGCGTTCATGATTAGATTTTAGCTCTAGCGGCCAAGTGTCCTCATTGAAAAACTTTGGAAATACCAAGTATATTATGATACAGGCAAGTTTAGTAAAATTTTAGCGATTAATGATAAAGTCCGTTAAGTATTACTTTTTTTCAGCTCATCTCCCCTAAAAGGGCCGAACAAATTGAGAGAACCTCAAATCAGACTATTAGATCTTGGAAGATCATGAAATGTATAACGTATTCTATTAACCTCCAGCCCTGAACGGATCGAAATGCTTACTGTAATATTTGTGCTACCTTGCAGTATGTTAAGATCAAGTTTACTTGTCATAGAAGCATATAAGTATGAGCTATTGACACTGGCCGGTTAGGTTCTCTGCTGTTGATTTAGCTCTTGTATAGGACCCAGTACAAAATACGCTGATTAGCATACACCAAAATATTGATAAGAAAAAATAGAAATCTTATCAATAACGATTGGTAAACAGATCCTTCCAGCTAACTGTTTTTATGACAGAATATGCCCTTTTACTGATGGTTTGTTAATCTTTTTGCTATCCTTTTAAAATAAAACTTGACTTAATCACAAATTCAAATCTACTATGAAGAGTACACCAATAGAACATGTCATAACAAGACGTTGAATTGTTGAGGTTATGACATCCAGCAGTTTACTAAGAATGTGACTTTGTCATATTTCTAGTGCTTTATTTCACGTAAATAAAGACATGATATGAACTGTTGTCGCAATGCACATATATTAACTGTTACAGAAGAAGCATAGTAAGTAGTGTCATTATAGGAGTTGAGATTCTACAGTAACAGTTCACATTGCAGACTTCCCTAACAGTCTCTAGGTGAATATTTAAGAGATATACAACATAAGACTGTTTTCACTAAGTCAAGGACCATAACTTATATAGCTGATTAAATCCAAAATAGATACACCATATTACAATCACAAGCTATAGAAACACTCTCAATGTTTTATGACTAAATCATGTACAATATGAGATATAACGACACAAACTTTTAGGCCCTTTTCAGCAATTTTTGTACTAAGTCAAGGACCATAATTCCTGTCATCAGTATGAGATCTTCAATTAGAATACTGGTGCACATATTCACATGCTAATACACCGCGAGTCTGTTACTTGGTAAAAATGTTTAGAGATAAGCACGACACAAGGTCGGTCGGCGGTACGGACAAACAATTGCTTATCCCACTCTTCCCCAAAAATAAATAGGACGGGGTTGAGCACAAAGAAGGGCTAGTCTTCACACTAGATTTAAAACACATATATCCTCTAAGGTAATATGAAACTATAATTAGTACAAATCATCAGTTTTACATCAACCAATTGTTTTCAATGGATAAACGATCTACAACAAAGCTACAGTTTAGATTTTAGAAATTTCTGCTGCTTTAACGACACACATGCTTCAAAATGGAAAGAAAATAGTTGGGATCACCATGCATCTAAGAGATATGTTTAGAAAAAAAACTGTAAAAAACTGGTGAGTTTTGGTATTTTAGATCTTTTTGTTTTGGATAATGCTTTTTTGAAAAATATTAAGTGCTGTGTTGAAAACGTTGATTTTGATTGTAACTTATTATCATTTTATTTAAGATCCATTCAGGCGTTGCATGATTAGATTTAGTCTAGCGGGACCAAGTGTCCTCATTGAATAAACTTGGAAATACATGTTAAAATTATGTACAGGCAAAGTTAAAAGTAATCTATTAAGCGAAAATGATTAAAAGTCGTTAAATGTATTACATTTTTCAGGTCAGTCTCCCCTAAGGGCCGAACAATTTGAAGAGCAACTTTCAAAATACATGACGTACAAATAAAATCTTGGAAGAGTGCAACCATTGTCATACACAAACGAGTCATTGCTAGATTAACATTTCAGCAACTACAGAAATCCGGTGCTTACGTAATATTACTAGTGCTTATTCATGCAAGTAGGAAAGATTGTGCAGAAACTGATTATTGACAGAATGAAACTAGTTGTGTGCAATTACAAGACGATTCCTTTTAGGTCAGTTCTCCACCGTTGAATTGACATTTGAACCCTCTTGTGCACATAAACGGGAAGACGCAGCAGAAACTAAATACGTTGAAAACTGGTGTGAGAGACGCACCAATAGACTATATAGAAAATAAGAAAATTAATAACATGAAATTTGGCATATTAGTACGAGTTAATCTCAATACCAGGTACGAGTTTTTATAATAGATTCCATCATCGACAATTTGAACTGATGGTGATGATCTTAAGTGCTTGCCGTTTTAAACAATAAAATTGGCTTGATACAATTTCCCCAAAAAATCTACAGGTACTGAAGATCAGAAGACAGCAATAGGAAACAGTTGTCAGAAAGAAAGACAGATTGAAACTGTTGTGTGCAAGAGAGACATATAGGAGCAGTTGTCAGCATAAGAAATAGACTGAAACTGTTGTCAGCAATAGGAAACAGTTGTCAGAAAGAAAGACAGATTGAAACTGTTGTGTGCAAGAGAGACATATAGGAGCAGTTGTCAGAAGAGAGACAAGTAAAGGTAGTTGTCAGTAACAGAGACAGATAGGAGCAGTTGGTACTAGTAACAGTTCACAATTTGCTCGGTTACAAAATATTTATTTCATATAGATGTCACAATAAGGAATCTTTAATATTCTTAAATGATACGGTTCTCTCGGAGAGCAAAAGCGGTACCTATATATAGTGCACATTTAGTGACACATTTATATGCAATTTTTGACTGGGCTAGTTCAGACGGGACCGCCTAACAATGAATTGGAGTACTTTACATATCGTATACTAAAGTAATTATTCATTTGTACACATTCCCCAGTCTGTCACTTACACATATGCTTTATCGATTCAAAGAAGCTTAGCCATAAAAGAATCAATAGTTTAAGATGAGAAAAAGAATATTATATCTATTTGTTTTCATCCCAACGAACAACAAGGATTGCCATAGGATTTTTAAAAAAGTATCTCGATTATTTTGAATATATCATCAAAACCAAATAGCGATCATTTTGAAGTATTTTCGATTCTAAGTTTCAACCATTTATTTTAAATGTTGAGGAATGTTGACCTTCAAGATAGCATTAAAGCACCTTTCTGATGCAAGATAAATGTACAAATTTGAAACAAATAACATTTTTGCCGTTAAAGATATATGATATCTTAATAAGCCATGTATAGCACTTGGGAACCTTTAGAATGATATAAAACTCGACATTGCAAAAGTCCGCATATTTAACGGATTTACTGGACCAAATATAATTCTAAATCTATAACTACGTTGGGAATGAAAATAACAGCAGTTTCAACAAAATGAACATTATTTTATCAAACAACAGCTTTTCATTTTAATGTCTGTTTAATTATGTCCATTAGATGTGCAATTTCTAAAACATATCATATTGAGCGAAGCTGTAAAAATGAAATTTTGAGAAATCAATTTCAGTATCGTTGTTTTACATGACGAATCATAAATTAATTTCATGATAATTCTAGCATGTGTGGTATTTGAAAGAAAAAGAAAATCACAAAAAAACATTGATTTTTCTGAGAATATTTATTTTAGCTATATAATGGAAACCGCTAGAGATGTCTGTAAAATAAACATAAGACAAGTACACAAAAAATATTTTCTAAATCATATAATCGGATGATACCCTATGGATTTTGAAAGGAATTTTCAGAGTTAAAAGACCGAGGAAGACTGTTTTAAAGTAATAACTGTCTGTGTACATGCGTTTAGTTCGTGTCTTATTGTCATAAATTATTGTTGCTTCATTAAATAAATATCAATACGCATGGTTTTACATGAAATTAAAATCCCAGAGAAATGCAATGTTCTAATTACATACAGGCCTTCCGGCATTCCTACTTTTTCCTACATTTTCCTACTTTTTCCTACTTTTTGATGAAAACCTCCTACTTCTCCTACTTTTTTGATTGACATAGAAAGGAAAAAAATAAACAGCCTTTTCAGTAGTTATATTTGCAGATGATGGACTCTTGATGTGTTGCTGGCAGTTTCTGGAGCCATTTGGTGCCTCCTGCAATACATTGCCTCATATCAAGGTAGTTATATTTGCAGATGATGGACTCTTGATGTGTTGCTGGCAGTTTCTGGAGCCATTTGGTGCCTCCTGCAATACATTGCCTCATATCAAGGTACCTATAATCCTACCAAACCATACGGGCACACTGACTCAAGCACAGAAACTGCCAGTCTAGACATCTGGGGTCGTCATTCGGTTGCCAGTGTACAGGCCCGGCCCAGTTGGCTGACCTATACTCATCAAAGATGCACCCTAATATTTAGACCCAGAAACGCACCAGAGGCCACCATTTCATACCTGTATTTCAAAATTTACCAGGAGGAGAGCCCCTCTGACACCACAAGAATGAGAGGTGTACAGCCACCAGTAAATCCATGACACCCCTCCCCATCAAGAGGCGAGTAACCCCTCCATTACCTCAAAATTTAGGCCTAAAAATGCACCAGAGGCCACCATTTAATGTCTGTATTTCAAAAATTGCCAGATGGAGGACCCCCTGACCCCACTAAAATGAGGAGTGTACAGCCACCAGTAAATGCACCAGAAGCCACCATTTCATACCTGTATTTCAAAAAAATTCCAGGGGGAGAACCCCCTGACCCTCCTAACAACATGGTCAAAGGCATCCCTCCAATATCTATCCACTCCCAGCGCTTGCTGTTCATTCTAGACTGTTGCCCCCCCCCCCCCCCCCCCCCCCACACACACCAAAGTCAAAATATTCATGATCCAGGCCTGTTGTAGGTATAGTAATATGTATTAACAGCTATTAAGGTGAGCATTGCAAATTTTATGTTGATAACCTGCTTTTCCTACTTTTTTGGTCCTCAAACCGCCTGTTTTTTTAAAATTCATCCCGTGTATCAATGCTTTACATTGGGCACGTGAAAGAACCAAACGAACTGCTTTAGTTTCATTTGTATCTCAAACTTTCTTCACTAAAATTTAACCAACGCGAGTGAAAGGCGTAGGCGTAGATTGAAATGAACGCGAGTGAAATGTTGGGTGGACCGAAATTTGTACGCGTAGACTGAAATGAACGCGATTGAAATCTTCGCGTAGACTGAAATGAACGCGATTGAAATCTTGACAGATACTTCGTCCAGATTGACAAGTCATTTCGGGATCAACATTTTGTTATAGAACGAATATGAATTATGATCTGAAAGTGGCATTTTATATCACAGAATGTCGCTTTATAAATTAGTTTCGCATCTTTATTAGTTCGTTATGAAATCCTCATCCAAACTAGATGGTCTTGATAAACAACGTTTGATTTAAACTCCATTATTTTTCATTTTATAAATGAATGTCGTGTGGATGCTTTCATTGTTTGTATTGAACACAAAAGCCCTATAGTGAAAACTCGATAGTTCGATTTTGTTGAAAAACAATAAGCGCGCCAATATCTAAATAATGTCAAAGGTCAAACAAATGAAAGAGGTCTTACCTTTAACCTTAAGTGAAATATTTTTAAAAAAATGTAAATTGATTTTATCATAAAGGTACAACCCCCTGTTACTGGAAATATAACAGAATGGAATCTACTCAAGTTATTGTGTTTTATGTATAACAGCAAATAAGTATACCGCCTTAGTGCGTGTGTACTTTTAGCGACTTTAGTGTCCATTAAGACTTGGGCTCTTGCCAAAATATTTGATTTATTACCCAGACACTCCATCTAAATGTTTTATGTATTGCAGACTATTCTAAAGAATTCTTCTGGTGATAATAGGCACTTCATGATATTTAACAATATTTATTTTATGTTTTTCTGTGGTTTATCGAAATATAACGGTGAATTATATCCTGATAAACTCACTGGCCACTCAGTGAAAATTATCAAATCTGATACCCGGATTAACGTCAAAAAGTTTACCGAGCGTACTGAAAGCCGGAAACAATATGACGATGACGTCGTTAAAATGACGTCATCTTTGCGATGCTTCCTGATAAAATTTCCCGCAAATTTCGACATTTTATTGAAATAAACACAACAAAAGTAGAGTTTTAGACATAAAATAAACAGAAAAATTGTTGGTATCGATGTAATATCACGGTAATTTCACTCGTGAACACCAAAAGTTGTTATTTTCACTCGTGGCTGCGCCACTCGTGAAAATATCACTTTTGGTGCCCACTCGGTGAAATTATAACGTGATATTACACCGAAACCAACAATTATCCTCTATATAATTCTGTTTAGAATTAAATATTATAATTTCAGTTTCATGGTGACTTTTCTACCATATGTTTCATCCATGTAAGTTTGTGTCCCTCCTGGATATTCATATAACTTCAACAACTACTTTACATGCGTAAAAGCATCAAAGTAGATGCTACAGAGATATGCAGCCTGAATAAGAGGAATGATTGATACATGCTTCATTTTAGATCAAAGAGTATTTTATCAACCAAATTCACATCTCCTATGGGTTTCAACTTTCCAGATAGGAGACATTGTCGGAGAGAATGGGTTTGCTAGACTACTATTCCACAAGGGAATGGTTGCAATTCATATTCCAATATAAAGGGAAAGTACATTACAGTCGGCATTACGTTATTTGGACATTCGTTTGTATGTACTTTTATTTTTTGGGTTTCAGCCACACTACAGTTAAGGCAATGCTGCGAAATTCTGGAGACCGGATGACGGGTACATTGGTTGAATTATGTGTACTGAATTCTTGCATGGCATCTAGATAGCTTCGTGACTTCCTTAGAAAGGAGCACTGTCGGCATTCCGCCTGACTAAATACTACCCCCCGTAATTCCCCTTCATGTGCGAGATAACAGACATGATACAATTATAAAATATTTGTACCTGTCTGTGTACGGAGTTTATGGGATCATAATGAATTCAGAAAGAGTTATGCAGTTCGGCCCATAATTGGTGGATCATAATTCTGCAAAAGATATTAGGGATTGTAAATAAAGTTGGCCTATTTACAAAGTTGAGCATGGCCTGTTTTATATGATTTATGTATCTGCATACTTGAAATGAATAATCGCCAAATATTGCTGGACTGTAACCGAAAGCGAACGTTGCCTGCGTCTTAAGTTATGGCATATACATACGTACCAAAACGGAAAACAATCCATTTATCCATTCAAAAGTTATCGGGCAGTGACATTTTGCAATCCTGTAAGTATGAATAGGGCCACAATTCTGCCAAAAATTAAAAATAAAAATGGCCTTTGTTTTATGATTGCATGACTGTGTACTTGAATTCAATCCATTCACCCGTTCAAGACAAACTAAACTCGAAAAGGGGCAATAACTCCGCCATAATATGTAACTAATAATACTTAAATAAAATAATAAACTCGTTATTTTTGAGATGACATACAAGGGAAAATTTGATGATTTTAAAACCTGTTTGAGCAGCCAATCAATCTGAATGATTTCACTATATACAGCATAACGTCTACAGTTCGATTTGATATTTAACATTTTATACAAGAATCACGCCAGAAACATTAATTTCTTCGACAAACACGAGTGGATGGTAACCTAAATCAAACGTAACGCAACCTTTCTTACGTTAACATTACTACACAAAAAGAAACTCGATCGTTTGTAGAGCATGCATCAAGTAATTTTGATGATTATAAAAACCCAGTGTTGAGCAGCACAACAATGCTAGAATGAGGTTTCAGTACGTAGGTGTTCAAGCAGCAATGACGTTCATACATTGGAATTGATTCTTGAATTATTGTGAGAGGCTTGTTTCCTTAGATTATAATCATCATTTGCCTAATTTATCTTTTGAAATATAAACCCTTGATAATTACAGATAGGGTCATATTGCTCGTTACAGCGCATTGTTACTGGCTTTGGCGGTGGATTAAATTCGACACACCATTCAATAAAGCGACGAATTACTTGAAGACAGAAAATGCAGATTTCATAGTCTCATTCTACCAGGAAGGTCTAATACGTATCAGTTGTTCCAGATAATACAGAAGGAAAGATAAGGAAAAATGTGGATATATATATATATATATATATATATATATATATATATATATATATATATATATATATATATAGACTACTGACACCGCAACGTAACTGACAAAACAACAATCTTTGCCAGGTAAACCAAATACCAATATTTAACTGCCTTTAACATTTAAACAGAAGAGATAAACAGGTCATCTAACCCGGTTTCTGGGCACTGTTTTGGTGAATATAGATTAGCGTTTTTGAGGTCACAGTATGTTGTCAAAGAAAAATCAAAACAAAACAAGAACACTGATCCAAGAAGAAAGGCCGCGTGCCTAGAACACTATATATATATCTAAATGATTGGCATATGCACAATAAACAGATATACAAGGAAAAAACAAAAACAGTTAAGAAACACAGTAGGGCACCGCCTGGGAATGGTCCTTGGCATCAACAAAAGCAGATAATTGCATTCTGTCAAGTAAATGCTGAGCAGTACGATTGGGAGCATAACTTACAAAAAGTATGGTACTTTGGAAATGTATTCATCTTAGAGTGGTTTTCGGGTGAGAGTAGACAGGCATTTTTGTGACCCAACTATGAATGGTGGTGGCATATAGATTTGGTCTTGTCCGTGTGTCCGTCCGTCTGTGCTTACATTTGCAACCTTAGGTGGCTATAGGAGCAATAGGTAACTGTAATTTTTCTTCGATGTCATTCATTCCGTCAGCCTTTATGTGGCTATTTTTCTTTTACGCGGCTAAATGAACAATAGAAAGAACAAAAGAATAGCCACATAAATACCCATATGTAGGAACGTCTCTTGCGCACCTCCTATTTTTTGTATGGTTCCGCCCCCAATTTCCAGAGTTACGGCCCCTGAAAAAGTCTAAATGCACATTTTCAACTTGTGACGCGCCTAGCTAAAAAGTATTTGATATAAATTGATGAAACCTTGCATGAGTAGTTATCATGATATCAACTTTCGCACCTCCTATTTTTCCGTCTGGCTCCGCCCCTATTTCATGAGTTATGGCCCCTGAAATAGTCAAAAATGCACATTTTCACCTTGCGACGCGCCTAGCTCAAAACGTAATTTGATATAAATTGATGAAAACTTGCACGAGTCTTTATCATGACATAAACTTCTGCATCTCCTATTTTTTTGTCTGGCTTTACCCCCTATTTCCAAAGTTATGACCCCTGAAATAGTCAAAAATGCAGATTTTTACATAATGACGTGCCTAGCTCAAAAAGTATTTGATATAAATTCATGAAACCTTGCATGAGTCTTAATCATGATGTAACATTTCACACTTTGCATTATTCTTTAGATTTTAGCGTAATTACAGTGTTACAGCTCTTGAATTAGCCAAAATATTGGAATTTTAGTGTTTGATGCTCATAGCTCAAAAAGTATATGGCCTAGAATGGTGAATCCTATATATAAAATGTTTGTGGAGGCTATACCCCCTTAAGACTGCAAACATTTAAATTATTGCCCCTTATTTGTGACAAATGTACCAGCGGAGGCACACCTGTGTCCTACAGACACATTATTTCTACCATAAACTCATACATTTTGACATTTAAGTGACAATTCGTGTCTAGAACAGACACTATGTTCTAGAAGGATACGTCAAATACACACTCCTAAAAGACAAATAGATTACACCTCGAGACATCTTATATTGACAGATTTTATTCTGATATGCCTATCCAACTAGAACTTGCCAAGGTCAATGATTTAACTTGTACAGCACTGTATCCGGCGTTGTACATAATCACCTTAAATGTGTTGCCTAAAATTGTGTCGGTGTGACAAAAAAACTCGACAAAATGAAACGAAATGAAAATACACTTGACGGGAATTAACCAAAGTAACAGAGAATTGTTAAAATTTCTTTTCCGATAACCAATAAAACAATATATAAACTGATTTCAGCGTAATGATGCTTCACAAGTGAAATGGAAACAATCTTTAGACAGAGTATCTTCAGATACAGGAAAGGGTAGAAATAAGTTAAGAACTTATAGAAACTTTAAGTCCGTCTTTGAGACTGACAATTGTGTAAAACAGCGTTTACCATTTCATTATCGTAGAGCAATGGCTTTATTTAGGTATGGTGTAGTACCAATTCGACTAGAAACTGGGAGGTATGAAAACATACCTACACAAGAAAGAACCTGTTTTAACATATGTCTTGTTACACTGTCCACTCTATATGCAATCTAGGGAAGAGTTGTATTCATCTATCAGAACTATTGTTAGTAATTTTGATAATTTATCTGATGATGAGAAACTATATACACTCTGCAAACCATCGTATTGCTAAGTTTACAGCCAAAGCCTGCTTTAACATTTTAAAACATAAAGAAGTTTAGTCTACTGTAGATGATAAGTATATTTTATAGTAGGACTATCATATTTTATATGTACATTGTAATAAAAGGATGTTGTGAATCTGACATCTTATATCAAATATGATTGGAAAGGATGAGTTTGTTTTAAATCATTTTAGAAGTATGATTTTAATTGTTTTAGCTTGTCTGGTCTTTGGAGGAAATAAAATGAAAATCTACGAGAGACGGTTGACGTTTGTTCTGAATTTTGTTTATATCAATTTTGAAAAATAAGCCTTTGGAACTTTGTGCTAGTGTACCATCACAAAATGAATAAGCAGACCAAGAACCATAATTCCCCCATACATTTCGACAGAATTATGACCCTTTATGTATACTTAGAAAATACTTGAATTTCTTGGTCAAAGTGCTGTTAACGTCACATACATATATCTTCTTGAATACCATAGGAGCAATTGTTTTTTTTCTTTGTTGTTGTGTGTGTGTTAACAGTCTTATAGAAGCAAAGCCAAGGTAACGCCTCTCGAATCTCAGTTTATAAATACCTTTTTCAAGTTGTCAAGATAATTATCGGTTCACAACATCTTTTTTCTTTTTTTTTCTTTAGAAATAAAATTACCTGTATAATGTAAATAACAGCTATATTTATTAATTAAAGTAAGCTATGCTTACCCGTCTCTTGTAATTCTGTTAAGAATGGCATATGTATTTTAATAAGATTTTATATTGTTTTATTGTGACATACATATGATGAGACGTAAATAAACTATTGAATTGAATAGAATTGCAAGTAAAATGGTGGTACATAACAAATCCAGTTTCTATACTCGATCTTACGAACATTTAGGATTTGCTTAACTCCCTGGTTAGGTGTAAAGACAGCAGAGAAATTTCTTCGTCGGACAAGCTTTAAAATATTAAATATTGTTTTGCAATTTTACATGTATAAAATTTTGCACCTACTTATTTCACAAATGTAATATATGTTTGTTTTTTATATCTAATTTGTATATTTAAGCAGATCTATTTAGACTATAATAACCTGTCACTGGTTTTAAATCCAGATGGAAATATCCGGTTCGTGGGTAACTGTTACCAGAGATCCGAATATTCCCATCTACAAGTGACAGATTATTTTTCTTGCATACCGTGTTTTACAAATAATGGAATAAATAAAGCATATAGAAATACTTTGTTTATAGCACTCTTTTATTATAGTAGAGTCTGTGCACAAAGCACGGGACATTAACGTCCGTATGCAGAATTGACGTTTCACTGCCGCACAATAACAAAGTTCCACTTCGGATGTATCGTTTGTAGCGTAAAGTTATGTTATTACCGTAAGTTTCTGTTAAAACACGCTTACGCTAATGACGTCAATGTTTTAGTTGCGACCAAGAAAATCGGTTATACGTCGCCAGAAACTTCACTCGGGCTACACCCTCGTGAAATTATTCCGCGGACGTATTACCTCTTACCGTGTATTAATAACGTTAAGTTCTTGCCATTTTTCGGGTAGTTTTAAAACGTATGTTAACAGAATTTCTCGCGCTCACGTGCTTTTAAAATGCGCGTTCCGTGGCAAAGCGTAAACTCATTACGGTCCAAAAACGGATAATTCAAAGGACATGACGTCAACGTGAAAAAAAACACAGAAATTCCCGCGCATTTCACGGAAATAGAGAATCTGTCATTGGTGTTCGGTTAAGATCAGAAAATCCCAACCCGAGGGCGCACCGCTCAAGTCTTAAACGAGGCACAGCCTCGTTTAAGACTTGAGCGGTGCGCCCTCGGGTTGGGATATTCGATCTTCACCGAACACCAATGATGGATTATATTTCTCACTTACCACAACAGAAACAATAAAAACAAGCATTAAAATGATATGAAACTATTTTAAACGCGGGAAATTGACGTCGGTAAGCAGAAGTGACGTCGTGACATTTCAGTGACGCACAATAACAAAGTTCCGCTTTAGTTTTATCGTTTGTAACGTAACGGTATGTTCTTATCATAAAGTAATGAATTTTGAATCGAGAAATACACTATAAGGAATGGAGAGAAAAGATAAAGGTACCTGATTTTTAATTATTTCACATAAATAGTATGTATATTCAGTGCATGAAGTAGTCCGTCACAGGAGTGTGGGATAACCCATGTGAGATAAGATTTTCCAGCACTTCTAAAAATAGAGATTTTTCTGTCCGATAAGTGAGAAATGTAATGTCGTTGCGGGATATAGAGAATCTGTCATTGGTCTTCGGTTAAGATCAGAAAATCCCAACCCGAGGGCGCATCGCTCATGTCTTAAACGAGGCTGTGACGAGTTTAAGACTTTAGCGGTGCGTCCGAGGGTTGGGATTTCCGATCTTTCACCGAACACCAATGATGGATTCTATTTCTCACTTACCATAACAGAAACAACAAAAACAAGCATGAAAATATGAAACTATTTAAAACGCGGGAAATGGACGTCCATAAGCAGAAGTGACGTTGTGACATTTCAGTGACGCACAATAACAAAGTTCCGCTTTAGTTTTATCGTTTGTAGCGTAACGGTACGTTCTTATCATAAAGTAATGAATTTTGAATCGAGAAATATATATAAGGAATGGAGAGAAAAGATAAAGGTACCTGATTTTTAACTATTTTACATAAATAATATGTATATTCAGTGCACGAAGAAGTCCGTCACAGGAGTGTGGGATAACCCATGTGAGATAAGATTTTCCAGCATTTCTAAAAATAAAGATTTTTCTGTCCGATAAGTGAGAAAAAATATATAAATGTTTTTATGCGTTTTATGACGCATGTTTCTTTCATGATATACCATCTTCAGAATCCTTCGGGCTCGGGCACCAACCAATCCCGAAAAAATCATGCATTATCCCTACATTCATATTCTATTCAACTATTTTGTTGTTCTTCATTCTTTGAGATATTAGGTTAAAAAGTCATATTTAGTGTTATTTTCAGATTTTTGCAAATGTTTTCAAACATTACCACAGTTATTTCTATCATTACCTCAAAACAAATACACAAAAATAAAGACACACATATTTCAGTAACTTTCACAAAAAGCGTTTGTAAGACACCTGAAAAAACCCCAGTGACAATGACAAGTTTATTAAATGTTAGGATAGATTTCCCGGAGGTACACGGCTCCCCAAACATAGCCAGAGAGCCATGTATCGCAAAGTAGGCCCGCAACAAAAAGAAACTGTAATAAAAAGATATATCAGACTGTTTGCTTCAAAAATGGGTAAATGGTAGAGAAAGAGTTGGGTGTGTTTGGGGAAGTAGGAAACAAAAACGCTTTTTACATCGCAAACCCCAGCAGCGCAAACACGGATGCATGAAACAAACACACGCACGCACGTACGCACGCACGCACACAGAGCAAACAGACAAGGTGAAAGAAAAACAACACAATGGGGCATCGCCCAGAGACGGCAGATGGCCAGGACATGGTAGGACGATCTGTAGTAAAATTAAGAAAAAACTCGCTGCGGTTTATAACCGGTAACCTTGTTGTAACAATATTTTGATAATGTGGCGATTTGTATGACTACAATCAAGCTCTTGCGTATGGTGTCGCTCGAGGGACATCCCAATCCAGGTCATCGGCACCAGACCAGAAAGAAAAAGCCACTATACATGCTATATCCTACCCCTAGGTGTACAATAAGAACTATGGTCATGAACGGGAAAAATACTCCTCATTTCAATCGCGCATTTCTCACCTAAAACGCGCAGTTTGGTGTTAGGGGTCGTGAGGAGTGTTGCACTTTCCCAAACGATCTTCTTACAGATTTTATTAGAACAATATTTCTGCACGTGGTCTTTTATTGCAGTTAGACAAGAAATCAAAATAAGAGAAATATTTTTGTAGTCCATAACGTTGAATTAGCAATGAATCGTTTTATGTAGTTTAGGGTTACAATAAATAGTAGGGGCCTTCAACTGAAGAATGTCATAAAGTCTGACATCAATATGGCTCTATTGATATTTTATCTGTTTTGCGTATTACTTTAAAATTCATAGCCAGTTGCCTGCTGTATTTAAAGTAGCATGTAATAACAGTGTTGATTTAGTAAACCGGCAAAGATCTAAATGTTGTTTGTTGTCTATAATAATAATGATATACTTAACGAAACTTCTAATGCCTCCTTTGATATCTTTGTCAATATCTCCCATATTAATTATTCTCATACATTTACAAACATACGAAAATGTGATAACATAACAAAATTGAGTAATGTCATGTTATGGTTTTGTCTATTATATCAAATTTTAAAAAGCCACAAAGTCACAAATTTAAGTCATCTTTAGTTAACAAACAAGCGGATTTCGTTTTAAGACCCGAAACAGTTTAACAAAACAAAACTGTTATATCCTGGGAATCAATTCTGAATGTGTTTGATATTTGTCTGTATTAAAGAAAAGTCACTTTCTACGCCTCTAATCCTAAAACATGATATTTCTAGTTTAAAGCTGCTAAAAGTATGGAATAAAATCTGAAAAGTAGATTCCTCGGAAGCACCGAGAACAAGGCAAACAGTGCAAATTGCAGACTCGGTTTGATTGAGTCTGTTCATGAGCAGTAATGGAAAATGCTACACTGCCCACGTCCCCTAGCACCGGCTTAAGCAGTATTCAATCTTCAAACCTAAATGTGTTGAAATCAATGATCCCGAATGGCCAGAAAATATAACAACACTGAGATGAAGTCGGGGCGACTTTTCACGGCCGCCACAAAGCACTTAAGCCCTGGAGGGACATTTGACTTCCGTACTTCCTACTTTTAATTTCTGACTTCTGAACTTCCCACTTGCAAGTTCTCGACTTCTCACTTCCAGCTTCGAACGTTCGCACTTGTGACTTCCAACTTCATCACTTCTAACTTCCAGCTTCCTTCCTTCTGACTTACAGACTTCCAACTTCTTCACTTCTAACTAAAACTTGCGAACGTCTCATTTCTTACTTACAGTTTCCACACTTCTAACTTCTAACTTATTGGCTTCTGACATCTGATTTCCAACTTCCGCACTTCTTACTTCCAACTTCCCCACTTCTGACTTCTAACTTCCACTCTTTTAACTTCCAACTTCAAACTTCTAAGTTCTAACTTCCTGATTTCTGACTTCTAACTTCTAACTTTCAGACTTCTTATTTCTGACTTCCAACTTCCAACCTCTGACTTTCGACCTCCAAACTTCTGGCTTCCAACTTCTACACTTCTGACTTTTAACTTCCTGACTTCCTGACTTCCAACATCGAAACATCTGACTTCCAACTTTCCCTCTTTGGAAGTGTGGAAATTGGAAATTCGAAGTCGAAAATCAGGAAGTTGGAAGTCAGAAGTGCAAAGTTAGAAGTCGGAAGTGCGGTAGTTAGAATTAGGAAGTATGAAGTCAAAAGTGGGAAGTAAGGAAATCAATTGTTCCTCCAGGGCTTCCATGGCATCCGAATGCTTGACGTCCCGCACGTAGCAAGTGTTACTAACTGAATGTATAATTATTAACGTACTACTGTCATAATTATAATACCTTTATTACCTTTCTTACAAAACATCTTAAACTTCACTAAAATTCAGGATTCAATGCATAGACATGCAAACAATGAATCCCGGTACAGTAATTACCATATTAAAATTTCATTTAAGACTGAAACAATTAGGGTACTTATACATTTTTACCGCTGTGTCCTTCGTTTGCATTTTGTTTATGTAGAATTTCATGTAGTTGCATATCTACGCTCACCGATTTTTTATGCTTTTAGGATTGCATACTCCTTATAACATGTTGGGCGCATGCTAATGATGAGCAATTCAAACAACTTCAGGTTTGCCTATGCCGGAACATTATTCGACTTTATACACATTATCACAGGACTGTACTCTGTTAGCAGTCCTACTGATAGCAGTCCCCACAATGAACACAGAACAATAGCGAATGAACTGTTCTTTGAGTTCGTTTTTACAATAAGGTAAATTTCTTTGATTAGAATCCATGTAGAAAATATGACGCGTTTAACAAGCAGTTATACATTATATAGTCAAAAGGTGTAGGGTAGCAACATGGAGTTGCGCAGTTAATGTGAATTGTGACCTAAACCATCGAAAAACAGAAAAGACATAAAAGAGGATTTATTTGTTTTACATGGCACTGGCGAAATGGTTAAAGAATTCGGAGTATCAAATAGAAGTCAAGAACTCTGTTTAGTCAATAACTTCATTAATTATCTCTAAATCTAGGTCTCATAAATAGTCGAGAAACATATCATATCGTTATTATGGCAGAGAACAAATATTATCTTAACTTGTTTTTAGCTTATATCGAAATAATTGACATGTTTACGAAGAAACGGCGATATATGCATGTTGGTCTCTTTAGTTGTCAAAATACTGACTGTTAGGTTTCCATTTATAGAACAGAAAAGTCATGTATTTACATATGGAAATAACAGAGAATATTGATATGGATATTGGTAGAATGATTTGCATGTTTCTTTACATAGACCTTTGAATGATGTCTATCTTAAATGTAGAACAGAGTGAGTGCATGTTTCGTGCCTATATTGGATAAGTACAAAGCAATTAAATTAGGCCTAATAAAATCTTACTGTTGCAGCTGCTTATCTTACTGTCAAATGTCAATTTTCTACCTGCATACATAGTTTATAACCTTTAAGATATTTTATACAATAATACAAATTGCCATAGAACCATTCATGCATGACTGTGTTCAAATGATAAAGATATAATCATGACCTTTTTTGTTCGTGATCATATATGTCATATACAATAGAGTAAGTAATATAGCATTTTGCAAAACAATACATATGTACGTCTCCTTGAATAAACAATTATAATTTTTGCAAACGACATATTAGAGGTTAAAATAATACTGATTATTTCCTAGGGCTTTAAGCAGTCTGGTAAATGAAAATATTCAGATTGTAGTACATATATTATTTATCTGCATCAGTCTGAAAATCTGAACGCCAATGAGAGACCTCCGTATTGACCAAGACTTCAAAAAGACAAACATTCTGAAAAAAACCCACATGAAATTCAAGCAGAAATTGTGGCCTCTAGAGTGTTTAAAAGATTTTACGAAAAACCTCTAGTGACATCTAGTAACCCAGTTTCAAACTTGATCTACATTTCATAGAGACAAATATTTTGACAACGTTTTATGAAGATCTGGTAGAAAATTTGGCTGCTAAAGTGTTAAGAGAGATTTTCTATCATTGCACCTGATGATATAGGGTTTGACCCAGAATAAAGCAGTTTCGGCCAGAGAGTTTACTGAGGGAAACATTCTTATAAAGTTTCATTAAGACTGGACACAAACATTAACAGATGCACAAGGCATAGTGACCACAATAGCTCACTTTCAGCACTTTGTATTCGGGTGAGCTAAAGCAGTTGCCCACTAAAAGTTAATGTTATTTGAGGTAATTATTTTGGATTTTCCTTCTGGAATTGTCAGCGTTTGCTTTGACGTCATCAATTTGCAAAAAGTAACAACCACATGTCTTCGAACCGTAATTGCTTTTCACGTATGTGTACACAAGTATGACGTCAATGAAATATGATCGTTGTTCCTGATCATATTTGCATTCCAGCAGTGTACTATAGAAACGCCTCAAATCTTAAAAGGAACTTTAAACTAAAAACAGAAATTCAATTTGTAGTGTGATCAATTGTCAACATAGCAAATATAGAATCCTCGCATTTCGTTAAATCAAAAAATTATTTCGAAAAAACGAAATCGTAGTTTCTCGAAATGCATTTCGTTTTTTACGAACAATGTTTTCATTGTCACGCAATACTATTTCTTTTTCGCGAGATGGTACTTTTTAAAAAAACAAATAAACATTTTATATGTTCAAAATAATCTCTACAATTATTTTTGGATATTACATACATTTTTATTTCGTGGAAACAAAATATTATTAACGAAATGTTTTAAGGGGAAAAAATGGTCTCATTTATAGTCAATGTTATTTTGTATAAACGAAAAGTTACTGCATTTTTTACAAAATAATATTTCCTATATTCGAATCAGGCTTTGAGAGGCTCACTCGGAAGATTGGGATTACCTGAATGCGTTGTGCCCTTTACTTATTTAATAACTTACTTACTTATCTTCATAACTTCCAACTCAATGACTATTTTTCGTATGCAAGTATTTCCCAACAAAAATATTCATTTTCTAAAAGGAAACAGTCACAAGTGTCACAGTAATGTTCTCGTGTTTGGGAAAGGAAACAGTCACAAGTGTCACAGTAATGTTCTCGTGTTTGGGATCAAGGAGCCCAGTCGATGTTATTTGAAAGCGAAATCCCTCTAAGGCGGTGTAAGAGCATCGAGGGACTTGCACGTTTTAGCACCGCCCACGGACTGATATAATCGGAGTGATTTTGCTACTACTTTGTTTGGTATCCTTTCAAAGGATATTCTCATAAATCTAAAATATATGCAAATTAGGAGCATTCCATCTTAACTGTGTAGCTGCAGCCACGAAAGTTTCCCGATGCAAAATATTGTTGAGAGAAATAAATTAATAAACACATTTGCATTTAATAATTTCTCAAGATAATGGCTGGATTCTTGACGTGTTTGTATTTCTCTTTGATTCTATTTAAGGATGTTTGTTTAATACTTAAACATGGAAAGTAATATTATTTTCAGTACCAGTTTCGTTATTATCATCTTCTTTGTTTTCAATCCAAAATTAAATGGTTGATATATTATATTCAGCATGCCACTACCATATAAATCAAGTGTGGGTGTTTGGGTTAAGCGTCTTTTTCAATATTTGTTTCAGTCTTAGATAGCACAATGTCCAACTTTATGGGGTATCGCTCTATAGACACGAGACATGATAACCACATAGTCACATTATACTGACACAGGGCTGAACAGTCCTTGTACTGTCCTCTTAATGCTGACCGAGCTCCAAGAGAGGAAGCTACTAGTACCATTTTTCACATCTTTGGAATGACGCGACTTGGAAGCGAGGCCTATAAAGGTCCATATATGGTAAGAACTAAAGGATACATACACTAAGGTAGTGAAAAAGATTATCATACGAAACCAATAATGATTTAGTAAATTGGTAAAAATATTTGTGCTATTTGTTGTCTCTGCATAATCGCACTGAAACCATAAATATTTACTAAGTAACAGATAGACGCAGTACGGCTTAACAGTAACCTACATACAGATAAAACTGCGAAAGTACAAACAGATTAATGCTTTTTTAAACTTAGACATATCAACATCTTTCAGATTAATTTCTTCGAGAAGAAGCTATCGGTGTATCGATTTATAGGCTTCCTTTGTTAAAAGCATCTAAACAAACACGTCGTATCTCATGATACAATTTTTATTGAGGTGACGTTTTAATGTAGCTTAACACTTAAAAGTGACATTTTGTTATGTAAAGCATTGTACTTAGCTACTGCAAATACATAACATTTCAAAATGTTTTAACAATCGGTTCAAACAAAAAAAGCAACAACAAAAACACATCGTAACACTGTCTCGTAAAGATGGGGTCTCGTAAAGACGGGCCGGAATCCGGTCTGTACTTTCTTATCAGTCCTGACAATAAACACTGGGCAATACTGGGTATTGCCTGGCGAACGAACTGCTATTTTGATCTCGGTTTGATACTTGAAATTCATTACAAGGTTAGCTTTGTGTAAATGCTATGCAGCGACCCGTTAATTAATATGCTAGTAGAATAGAACAGAATAAAATGATTTTATTTTTTCTAAATGGGCCAAAACCATAACTGCGACTGAAGTATACAGATACATATACTGGAATACCACCAGTAAACGACAGATCAATTGCGCAAAAAGGAAACAACTTTCGTTAAGAGAATCTATTTTGGTTTATTCTGCTTGGTTGCATTCTTTGCTTCCAAAGGATCATTTTACAGATGATGGGCGGAGCCAATCTTGACCCAAAAGGCATAATGTGAACAGACCTGGTAGAGGACCATCAGATGCTACATATCACATACCAAGCTCTTGATCTTGCAGACAAGCAGTTTATAAAAGTTTTTTCTATATAAACAAGTGACCCCCGCACGGGATCAGTTTTAACCCCAGAGACATGATAGCAATCTTGGCAGAGGACCGCTACAAAATGCCACAAGCCAAATATTTAAGTTTCAGGGCTTATGGTTTTATACATTTTTTTCATATATATTAGTCCTTATATTAGTCGTCACCAGAGTGGGACATTTTTGACCCAAGCGGAATCATTTGAACAAACATGGTAGAGGACAACTACCCGTAATGCTACATGCCAAATATTTTAAAGTTTTTCTTTTTCTTACTTAAAGTGACGCTAGGTCAGTTTTATCTCCAAAGACATGGTTTGAACACACTTTAGGATGTCCAAGGAACATCCAGGCTACGTTTCATCAATTTCCACCAAATTGTTTCAGAGGAAATTCGTGAAGTGTGGACGTACGGACGACGAACAGACGGGCGGACGAGGAACGGTTAGTGATCACAATGGCTGTACCGTGAGCTAAAAGTAGACAAAAAGGAATATGTTATAAATCTAAACTTATTTGATGACGTCTCGTACTGAAAATAAAAAGCCAACATGTACACACAGGTATAATTCATCAATATGAATACCGATGTATACATGTGTAAGCAACTCCTGTATTTCAACAAGTAAAAGAATATTATTCAATTAGGAGCATTCCATAACATTTCTTTGGAAGTATTGTTCATTTGTCTCACACTAATGAGAACATTGTAATTATGAGCGGAGTGAAATAAAACTAATTAGTGTTAGAGTTTCACGCTGTCGAATGTTGTAGAAATAAAACTCATATTTCAAGTATTAGTGGCACGTATTTATTTCAAAATTAAAATTTAATGAGAAGCAGCACCGTTGTAATATACGAGTAGAGCTCTACGATTCTGAGAACAATATCTATTTCTTCATGTTCGTAACGTAGACTCGCAAGTTTTCATTATTTGTTGATGGGATCTATAAATGTAAATGAGCGTATATCTTTGGAACATACGGTAATGTTTGACCAATTTTCCAATCGTTGTAATAATTAATTGACTTAAACATGACATGTACTGACGTATTACAAATATGATTTCTTTTTGTTTTGTCTATTATTTATGTTCAGCTGTTATTCTGTATCCTTTTTATTATTTTTTTATTTCTAAAGAATGGATTACAGCATATAGCATAGAATATATGAAATAGTCTGTAAGCAGGTGGTTACTAAATAGGTTATATTGTACAATTAGCATAATACAACCTTTGTTTGGACTACTTGTCGCTAGTACATTATAAAAAGCATTATATCATAGTATAGTACTATTGTTTAGCACAATGATCCATTCTAAATCAAGGGAAACTACTCCTTCAAGCAGAATACGTTAAGTTGTGTATCCTTTGTTTCCGTGTAAAGCAGTGCAATATTCAGAGCCAGCGATACCTCATTTAATTATCAGAGCAGGGCTAGTGGTACCGCCGTAAGATTACCCTTTTCATTGACCACATATAGCGATATCGTCATAAATTAACCTTTTGTAAATTATCATTAGCAACTGAAAACAATGGAAACGTTCTGAATGGATGCTTAATGTAAACAAATTTGCTTACTTCTAAAAATAACACGATTATGTATCGATCACAAGCAGACCAATACACAACTGGATACAAAAATAATCTTTAAATGAAGTAATCTCAAAGAAAAAACTAAAGAAACAGGAGCTTATCCTAGAATTACCTGCTTCATAGGGAACAAACAATGTATTCTATTTCTGTAATACATTTCTTGCGACCGGAGCGTTCCTCGTTATAACTCCATTAAGTTAATTAAAATATAGAATCCCTTGGGATAAACAATTAATGAGTTTGTATATGGCATCCGAGTGAAGTTTGAATAATACAGATCCCAGAGCAGCAAGGAGTCTGGCATCAGGCATTTTGTTTGTGTAAATTATGTTATTTATATCTAAACAAGAGCACCGCTGTGCAAATCGAAATACACACCCAAAATCAATCTGCCTCAAGTTTGAGTATCATAGGCCATATTTTTCAGAAGTTAATGAGCGGAAACTAAGTTGCAGAAAAATGGACGGACAACAAGTACAATCACATACCACCTGGACACTTAGCACATGACAATGACAATGGCCAAGGAAAACTTCAGAATCAAGAGAGATTAATCGTGACTGTTCTTTTTAGAGAAACGGTCGCTGAAAAGTTAACATTTGACCAATTACTTCAAAGCCGTTATTCTCAAAATATTGAGCGGAAAATGTTTTGCACTAACAATCAATGTGCCTGTGACCTTTTATCAACTGACTTCAAAATCAGTAGGCTTATTTCTTGCAAATGATCAATATGATTTCCAAGTTTTTGGAAGACTTTCTGACTTGTTTTGAACAAGCAGTCACTGTGACGACAATTAGCCCATTTATTTCATAAACAAAAGAGGTCACTGTCTATCCATGGACAATGCTCGACAAGTTTGAGGATCGTAGATCAAAGGATTTTCAGTATATTGAGCGTATTTGTACAAACATTCACTGTTTATCTCAGACTTATTATTCTCATCATCTCTTCAATTAATAGGAGTGATGTACTGCCCATTGGCGATGTGCTTGCCAAGTTTGAGTTTAGTATGTCAATGCATTAAGAAAATATTGAGAGAAAACGGTTTTTGTCCTAACAGTCACTGTGACCTTGACATTTGACCCCTAAAGGTCAACAGGGCTATTCAGTATCCACTGGCAATGTGTTCCCCAAGTATGAGGAAGGCGTTCTCAAGATATTTATTGGAATAATTTTGTATAAACAGTATCTGTTGACGATGATTAGCCCATTTATATAATAAATATTAGGTCTCTCTCTCTCTCTCTCTCTCTCTCTCTCTCTCTCTCTCCACGGTTACTGTGTTTGACAAGTTAGGGGATCGCAGCTCAAGAGATTTTCAGTATATTGAGCATATATGTACTAAAAGCCGCTATGATCTTTACCTCAGGCCTACTGATCTCATAATCTCATCACTAACAGGGGTCATGAACTGGCCATTGGCAATGTGCTCGCTGAGTTTGAGGTGAGTATGTCAATGCATTCAGAAGATACTGAGCGGAAACGATATTTGTTTTAACTGTCATGTGTCCTTGTGACTGTTGACATTTGACCCCCTAAAGATCAATAGGGTTATGCACTACCTATTGGCAATGTGCTCGCCAAGTAAGAGGAGCGTAGATTTAGGGATTCTTAAGATTATTTATGACCTTCTAAAGTTAAAATCAATAAGGGTCATCCACTACACATAAACAGTATAATCAATGTACCTGTAAAGCTTGAGGACCGTTTGTCAAGGCATTTGCAAGATATTGAACGGAGTCTGTTTTTGTTTTAATATTTACTGTGACCTTAGTTGTTATTTCTCATAATCAATACAAGTTATGAAGATAAGAACCATAGGTCAATGCATTCCCAAGATATTGAGCAGAAACGGATTTTGTACTTACAGTCACCGTGACCTCGACATTGACAAGCTCAGCTTAATACCAACAGGGTCATTCATTGCGCATGAGAAATGTACATAGCAAGTTTGAGGAGCATAGGTCAAAACATTTTTAAGCTATTGAGCTAAAATCAAATGGTTAACAGACGGACGGATGGACGAATGGATGACTAGCACCATCACATAATACATTTTTGTCCATGAAAATAAGGATAAATATCCAATAGGAAATGTCCCGTTCCAAGTAGGCATCCTCTTCAATGAAAATAAGGATAAATATCCAATAGGAAATGTCCCGTTCCAAGTAGGCATCCTCTTCAATGAAAATAAGGATAAATATCCAATAGGAAATGTCCCGTTCCAAGTAGGCATCCTCTTCAACCCCATAACTCTCCGTGATTGAAATAAACACAGAAATCTAATTAATAAATAGACAAAGGAATGGGAACGTGGAAAATTAGAGTACGTAAACGGAAATGACGTCATGACTTTTCAAAGGGGAGCAACAATATTGAGTTCGAGCTAACTGTATTATTTGAAGCGTAACAGTATGTGTTTTTTTATAAGAAAAAGTCTAATTGAAAAATATACTATATCATGTATTATTATCAAAGTTATACTATTTTTACATTCAGATAAACAATTAGTACACAAATCTACTGCAGTAATATATAACACGAGAGTCTGCGTGGGTTACGGGTACTAGTGAATATTGATTAAAACATCGGAAATTTGGATGCAAGAATTCATTAGTCTTTTTTAGAAAATCACTTTTAAAGAGAAAATATGCAGAAGTTCGTATTTGTTTTGTGTCACACTCGACAGACATTTTAATTAAGTAGTGTGGAGAAAAGTGTATTTCTTTCAAACAGTTTCTTAGTTTCAAATGGATCATTTTACGCAAAAGCAGAAATGCCTTACGAGGGGAAACATAAAAGGAAGGTGTTGCAAACAATACCGTGTAGAAACTAATAGAAATACTCTTTACCAATAAGAACAACAGAAGAAATACGTTACATATAAAAGCTTTCGAAGTAAGGGATCGTATGCGATTAAGAACCCCTACGTTGCAAGCAATATTACACGTAATCGCTCATGTATTTTAGCATTAAGTGACAGAAGGATACAGTGTGGAATGCACTCATAGACATTTATAATCGTCACCTTTGATTTTCATATATTTCGCTGAAAATTAAACAATTAAGTATACCACGCATGGTTGATTTATGCCATTTTAATGGAAAATCACCCTCAGGCATAAATAGCATATGGGAACAAAAGTGATCGAGAAAATTTCAGTCGTGTAATTTAAATATTATCCAAGTTATCGCAGTTAAAACAGTGACCGATTATAAAAGTCTATGCGTATAATGTTAAACGAGAAGAAAGCAGATAAGGAATATAACAAAAGGGCCAAGATGGCCCTAGGTCGCTCACCTGAGAAACACAACATAACAGTGTAAACATGTTTTCCAGATGACCCATATTTAAACTTGGCCTAGATTTCATCAAGGCAATCATTCTGATTAAATTTTATGAATATCCAGTGTAAAATACAGCCCCTACTGCATACACAAAGTTTTTCTTTGATTTGACCTAGTGACCTAGCTTTTGATCCCAGATGACCCATATTCAAAATCCTCATGGATTTCACCAAAGCAATCATTCTGCCTAAATTTTATGAATATCCAGTGTAATATGCAGCCCCTATTGCCTACACAAGGTTTTTCTTTTATTTGACCGGGTGACCTAGTTTTAGATCCCAGATGACCCATATTCAAACTTGACCTAGATTTCATCCAGACAAACATACTGATCAAATTTCATGAAAATTTGGTGTAAAATGCAGTCCCTACTGCATACACAAGCTTTTTCTTTGATATGACCTAGTGACCTAGTTTTTAATCCAAGATAACCCATATTCAAACTTGACCTAGATTTTATCAAGGCAATCTTTTTGACCAAAATTCATGAAGATCAATTGAAAAATACAGCCTCCATCGCATATACGAGGTTTTCTTTAATTTAACCTAGTGACCTAGTTTTTAAACCCAGATGATCCATTTTTAAACTTGGTCTAGATTTCATCAAGGTTATCATTCTGACCAAAATTCATGAAGATCAATTGAAAAATACAGCCTCTATTGCATACACAAGGTTTTTCTTTGATTTGACCTAGTGACCTAGTTTTTGATCCAAGATGACCCATTTTCAAATTTGGCCTAGATTTCATTAAGGTAATCATTCTGACAAAATTTCATGAAGATCAGTTGAAAAAATACAGCCTCTATCGCATACACAAGCTAAATGTTGACAGACGACAGACAGACGACAGACGACAGACAGACGCCGGACATCGAGCGATCACAAAAACTCACCTGATGTATATACACTGCTTTGTATGTGGAAGGGTGAGACAAAAAACAAGAGATATCTATTAACAACGTGATAACTAATTAAAGGTATTTTCGCACGCATTCAATAATTAGTCTGCAAAAAATAAAAGTGAAGATCAATTGAAAAATACAGCCTCTATCGCATACACAAGGTTTTTCTTTGATTTGACCTAGTGACCTAGGTTTTGATCTCAGATGACCCATTTTCAAACCTGGCCTAGATTTCATCAAGGTAATCATTCTGACAAAATTTCATGAAGATCAATTGAAAAATACAGCCTTTATTGCATACACAAGCTAAATGTTGACAGACGACAGACAGACCACAGACATCGGGCGATCACAAAAACTCACCTGCATTGCTCAGGTGAGCTAAAAATATATATACACTGCTTTGTATGTGGAAGGGTGAGACAAAAACAAGAGATATCTATTAACAACGTAATAACTAATTAAAGGTATTTTCGCACGCATTCAATACTTAGTCTGCAAAAAATAGAAGTATGAATAGTGTTGTTTACTGTATGGACTTGTTCGCAGTGTTTAAGTCTTAGACGTGTATATGTCCAAAAGTTTTTTATTGTAACAATAATCAGTTCAACTATTAATCATATTCTTAATTTATTCCTTGTCATAAATGTTCATTGCTTATTTATTGTCACAGAATGTCGGACGATGTCCGCTACTTAATGTAACAAAATGTCACGTAAATTAAACTCTAAATTATTATTATTATTATTTACCAGATTTTTATAGCGCTCTTTTCATCTATAAAATAAACGTTCAAAAGCGCTGTACAAACTACATATCACAGACTGATATGGACACACAATACAACACAAAAAATATATTAACAATAAAAGGTATTTAGCCTGAATCAGGTTTTACTCTACATTTTAATGACAGACTTAATATTATACATACCAAATTTTATGACAAGAGGGATGATTTTAACTTTAGTATTGTAAATTTTCCCCATTTGGATGGGGATGTACCTCAGGGTACATCTTATGGGGTATATATTTCTCAATTAATTCGGTTTGCCAGAGCGTGTAGTCATGTCAAGCATTTCGATGAACGTAATCTATATATTACAAGTAAACTTCTTCAGCAAGGCTACCGTTATTACAAATTGCGTAAATATTTTGCTAAATTTTACTATCGTAATTCTGATTTAGTTTTAAAATTCAATAGTAATTTAAAGACACTTCTGCGAGAAGGTATTTCTAAACCCGTTTTTTATGGGGATGTGGTTTACAAACTTCGTAAGATCTTGGGTCATGGTAATTTTCCAAATGTATTTGGTAAAATTATAAAACGTTTTATTAAAAGAGGTTACGACCCAACTGTTTTGAGACATACCGCATGTTTAGTGTTCAACCCGTTTACAGTTGGACACTACGCTTCCCTCTTTGATTGTGTCTGACGGAAGAGGGGGAGGACTCTATGATAAGCAGTTTTTAAATCCTACCAGGGCTGAACTGTTTTGATATCTGTCTTCTGGCCTGTTACTTTTATTTACACTGTCCCGTGTCTTTGGAACATGGTGGGGGTAAGAGTGAGGTTGGGTGCGCACCATAAGCCGGTTTAAGCTCCCCAGTGGTGTTTTTGCCACTGACCGTTCCAAGGCGGTGCCCCACTGTGTTCCTATGTTTGTTCGTTTTGTCCTCATGTGTTGGCTTTGTGTGTGTGCGCGTGTATGTGTATGTGTGTGTGTGTGTTTGTGGTGTGCACGTCTGCGTGCTGTAGGTTTAGTTTTGGGGAGGCTGCGATTTTGGTACGTGGCATTCCCTGTTTGATATTTGTCTTTGTTTTTAAACAGTGTTGCATCTGCCAGCACTGATAGTCACTGATAGTCACAAAATGCGTTACACTCAACACAATTCGGTAGTTTATGAAAATGTAGTACCAAAATGCATTGGATATGTACACATCCAACGCAAAACGGTATTTATGATAATCTCATGATTTACAAAAAGAATATTTTGTGACGAATGGACAATATTTTTTCAAAGAAAGTCATGATGGAACTTAGCCGCTCATCCGACCTTGACCTTTTGACCTTGAAAATATAACGGCCCTAGATTCAGCCAAACAGGACCATTGGAACACACGTGAAAGAGGTCAATGCAACTCTAACTTTGACATACATCTAGAGATATTTAAGGAACTTTGCACAACTGTTCACCATAACTATTTGATGCGTCGTTGACATGACCTTGGGACAGGTAGATTAAAATTCAGGAGATTCACGACAAAACGGTATATGCAACCTTTTATCCACCAAAAATCTTTAGAATAGTTCAATGTTGTTTAATAAGGTGAAATACGGTAATATATTGTACGGTCACGTGTTGCAAATAAACGTTCACAACTGGATAAATAAGATAGATATAGAATAAAATCAAATAATCCAATCCGGTAGTGAATTTAATTCTGAGGGTTACCGCTTAATTTATTCACTGAGAGTTACCTAGGTTGGTCGAGTAAATATCAGGCACTCGTTTTTTTTTGTATACCGGACATAACTTTTTCGTATTTTCACCCCGGGATGAAGGATTGCCGTTGGGCTGAATGCACAAATGTACGCTCCTAAATTGTTACATTTGTTTTAAAGCTGAGGTTCAGCGGCATATTTTGTTAAGTGTCTGTCCATTACTCGACCAAATAACACGCACAGAATTCACCATTTATGTTTATGTGGGATGTTTTAAAAATATCTAGATGAAGTGCCATCCTCACATTTATACTTCGTTTTCTTGCTTTAAAAACCTCGGAAGACTATCCTTCCGACAACACTAGCACATTAAAACAACAAAAGAATACAATGTTATTGCACACAGGAAGCGTCTTTTGAGGCCCCTTTCACACTCAGGAATCTACATTTTTGTTGTTTTATACGAAAATTATATCTCTGGAGGGGAACTCCATTTTTATAGGAGTAAATCTCGCCTTTTATCTCTCTCCTTTTGTGCGTAATGTAAAAATGAGCACACCCCTGATATAGAAAATACTACCAAAATGCGTTCCATTCCATGATCCTTAACACATCATATGTACCCTTGCAAGACATTTTGCCGCTACCAAAACTCGGCCGAATTTTGGTAGTGACTACCAAAATGCGTTGCTGCCATTTTGAGACCCATTATTCTTATTAATTTTAAGTTAAAATGTGCCAATAACTTGTCTCGTAGTTATTGTCACAAGATGTCATTTCAGCTGAGGAGAATTTGGAACCATTATTTAAATGTTTGTTTAATAATTGGTTATTTATTTATTGTCACAGATGATGTGACCCAGTCGTTGTCACTGTAATAACATAACTGTTCTTATTTTCAATACTTGAAAATGAATGCTGTATAATTTGTCTAAACGTGAAAGGGCGTGGTAAATATTGAATAAAGCCTTTATTAGTATCTTCAAAATATGGACAGGACGTTGGTCTATAGATCAATTATACTACTCGGCTATGAAATGAAATTTATATATAAGTCTAATGCCGAAGACGTGTATTGAGTTTGGAAACATAACGGCCTGCGTGTCTGAGGATTCATCTTTCGTACTAAACATTTCTAAGCTAAAATGAGAGATAACTATGATAAAGCTTTAAAATTAAACTATGTCTGGCTATTGCATGATATCTTACACGTTTGAGGAGCATGACAGCATTCCGCCCAGTTTTTTTTTATTAAATCTTCTTATATTTAAAGAATGCGACACAAACGCTAACGTCGACAAAAAGTTAACAACAAAATGTATAATGTAACTGAAATGAAAAGTGTACATGGCAAAGTGGATGACTATCCGACTCTCCCACTGAGGGTTAAAAAATGTTACTTTCTTTCAAAATCAGATCTAAAAGCGTTTTCCAATCCCACACTGTTCTTGAAAGACATGTCAGATACAGGCTCGTAGAAGACACGAAGGCAACCTCTCTAAACATCTGTTACTGACAGATTGCTGTTCATTTGCATATTCAATACATGTCCAACAACAAAATCTTGTTGCTTAATTTAGGTGGCTGCTTAAAATAGGCTGAACTCAAAACATGATGTCCAAAGCATGTCGACTGGTTTCTGCATGGATGAAAAAACTGCGTTTCATCACAAAGTATTACAGTACTGCGTATATAATATTCAAGTTTAAGATGCATTTATGAGAACCAGAGACATCGCCTAGAGGCTACATTTGTCAATTGAAAACAACTGAAACGTTCCGAATGGATGCTTAATGTAAACAAATTTGTTTGTTTCTCAGAACACAAGGACGTTTCTCATGATATTGATTACAAGAGAACGAAAACAAAACGTATGTATCATTTAACGTATGTATCATTTTGTTTATGTATCAAATATTTCTAAATGTTTAGATGCTCCAAAACTGATATGGGCATCATTCTAGCCACAAAGCTTTCTTGTAAATAGGATTATCAAATTTGGTCTCAAAAATAGTTTCTGGTTAATAATTGAAGGCTGTTTTATCATCGAGCATTCAATCTTGTTTACATAAACTATATACGTTTGACCTTGAACATGCTAATGATGTTTGCTAAATTTATCCGACCTCCTCGGCACTGAGACTATAAAACACAATTTCTATTCAAATTGATTTCGTTGAACGATATAACATAGTGACTTTGTAGTGAATTTGACACAACGTAGAATATAGCTATACCAAATCAAACTGAACCCTCCTCTCATGCACAAACCCATTTAATCTGAATCCTCCTCTAATGTACAAACCCAATCAAAATGAGTCCTCCCCTTGTGTACAAACCCAATAGAACTGAATCTCTCTCTCCTGTGCAAACCTATTCAAACTGAATCCTCGTCTCCTGTACATACCAAATCAAACTGAATCCTCCTCTCCTGTACATACCAAATCAAACTGAATCCTCCTCTCCTGTGCATACCAATCATACTGATTTGTTTGTTTGTCTTGGGTTTTAAGCCGTTTTGCAACAGTATTTCAGTTATGTAACGGCGGGCAGTTAACCTAACTAGTGTTCCTGGATTATGTACCAGTACAAACGTGTTCTCCACATGTAACTGCAAACCAGAGGTGCAAGACCGTGAAGACGAATGATTTCTGACAAAATTTCTGTAATCAAATCGTCACGGAGAACACACGCCTTGCCCAGAGATCAAACTCACGACCCCACGATCCATATATCTGCGCTGTCTCTAAGCGCGCGGGCTCCAATCAAACTGAAACCTCTTCTCTTGTACATACCAAATAAAACTGTATCATTCTCTCATGTACAGATCAAATGAAGCTGAATTCTCCTCTCCTGTACAAACCCATTCAAACTGAGTTCTCCTCTCCAGTACATGCTAAATCAAACTGAATCCTCCTCTCATCAACTGAATAATCCTGCCATGTACAAACCCAATAAAACTGAATCCTCCTCTCCTGTACAAACCCATGCAAACTGAATTCTACCTCACATGTATAAACCCAGTAAAACTGAATCCTCCTCTTCTGTACATACAAAATCAAACTGAATCCTCGTCTTCTGTACATACCCAATCAAACTGAATTATCCTCTAATGTACAAACCCAATCAAACAGAATCATCTTCTCATGTACATACACAATCAAACTGAATCATCCAATTAAATAACTAATCAATCTGAACCTGTTCTGTGTTTGCTTTGCTGTGTTCTCTGCCTTCAAAGAACATGCCATTAAGAAAATCTAAAGACCTGAAAGACTGAAAATCTGGCGAATTCGGTAATAACCGACCGTCACGCTACAGCCTTAAACATTTCTCTAAGCTAAACAGTTTAAAAATGAATGTTTTTTTTTCTTCTGGATTTCTATGATTTTCCAAAGACCAATGGCTTGCTTATGACGTATTAAACTTCAAATGACTTTCTTTATAGGAGAGATCGCCGTGACAACACGCATTAACATCTGTTTATCCGGTGGTGGGCAAAACAAATGTTTTACTTCGTTTGTGTATGGGATCGGAATTTTTAATTTTTAATAACTTTTCCGCTCATTTTATGGATTTTCAAAATTCAAAAAGCTTTGAAAGACTTACAATTTTCATATTTTCATATTCAAATATCTTTTTTAAATGAATAACCGTCAAACACTGTAAGTAAAGCGTTCATTATTAATTCATTTTATTTCGAAACAATAATTAAAAGCAATTAATAAATTGCTTGTTTTATAACATTTCCATTGATAAAAATTATTGATATAATTTTTGTTTTAAGAAAGTTTAGGCCGTTAGAAAAAGATCACTGTTTACAAAAAACATGGACGTTCAGCGTCTGCTCACCCGATCATGGTCTTATCAGTTCCACAAATAGAAAATACAACGGATTTGTATACAAACACGATCTCTCCTATAGAAAGTAATTTTAATTTCTACTATATTTGGCTCTTTATAAAATATTCTAAAAGCGTTTTTATAAGCGTGTTTGTTATTTTTGGAAGGCAATTAACACGTGCCCAAAGCACTAGTTGCACCATCTGTCAATATTTTTAGATAGCCATACTTATGTAAATAGACAAAGCTCTTGTTTCAATGTACTGTGGTTTTGATCGTTGACATTTTATAATCTCTGTCTGTATTATATGATTCTTCGTAGGTTTCATATGAAAGACAAGAAATGTAATATTAATAAGGACTATGAAAAAGTGCCTCAACGACGATAAAGAATGCCGACGAAGACAACAAAAAAATGCCGATGATGACGAAAAATGATAAAGAATGCCGACGACGACACAGAAAGCCGACGAAGATACCGACATCGAAGAATATGATTAAAATGCCAACGAAGAACGCCACCAGAGACGAGTAAGGACAAGTTCTCGACGAAAAATGTGATAAAGTATGCTGACGAAGAATATCGACCCGACGATGACGAAATATGTCGACGATACTGAAGAATACGACCAAAAATACCAACCACTATGAATGCTTATGACGAAGGAAATGATGACGGTGAAAAATGCCAACGACGAAGAATGATAACAAAGAAGTCCGACGACGATAATGATAACCAACAACGATGAAGAAAACCGATGAAGTATGCCGACGGCAATTATGAATGCCGACGAAGAATGCCGAACACGAAGACTGTCGAAGACGATGAAAAATACCGACAATGCATAATAACAAAGAATGGCAACCAACGTGGAATAATGCCGATGAAGAATGATAACAAAGAATGATTCATGTATAGATTCGAGTACAAGTAGTGTTGTGATGACAAAGCTTGGTGCTAGTGAGTGTGAGGTTCTATGTTTAGACGATAAAATATTATGGAGGAATGCCGAAAACTCATCACCTATGAAAGATATTTTGCTTTGCTGATTGTGCTCTGGACTAATGAGATACTGTATATAAAATAAATTTCGACCTAGTTAGTCTGAAAATGGAATGTATGATTTATATTTAGAACATTTGAGACTCAATGTCAATGTTAATTGACAGTTTTAATTAGATCTGGATTGCGTGATCAGTAGCTATATTAATTGAATGATATTATGTAAACATGTCTCAACTGATACCTTTACAGCGAAAAAATAACTAAAGTCCAACAGCACTCAACATCATGTAAATACGGATGTGGCTGAGCCAGTGTATATATGAACAGAAATGAATGCAATAATAAAAACACAGACGCAACAAACATACAAACACATATATAAAGAAGAAACATAACAGGGTACCGCCGTGGGCAGGTTAAAAGGAAAACTAGCATTGGAAAGATAAAACCTAGTTTGTTTAAGCCAAACTTTAGTCTTTAATCCCTGCCATGTTTATACATACAAGACAGAATATATGTAAAACTTTTCATCACAAGATGAATCCCTCACACACGAAACAGAGACCTCATGAATAAATTCTATGCTCATGCAAAGATGTACGAAGTAAAACCCATTGAGTTGTAAAGTTATGTACGCAATAACTTTGCAGAAGCCGGATCATCAACAGAATTTACTCGTTTATACATATCAGTTGTTTTTAGTAAGAGTAGGCTAAAATAAGTAGCTAACCATGGATACAACAGCTAAAACACCTGCTTCCCATAAAAAGAAGTCTGTATTCTATTTTTGTAAATTTGCTTGGTTTTCGATTTCGATCTGTGTGTGTCACGTTATAACTCCATTAAGTTAATCAAAATATCATAGCTCCTGAAACAATCGATACTTTTGTAAATGACATACTACATCCATGAAGCTGAAATAACAGTGATGAGTTCCTATAACATTAAGTAGCCTAAAAACCCTTTGCATGTGGTAATTTCATCAAAAGGGACAAGTTATATAAAGGTAAGATTGACAATGGTAACAAATGTATCGAACTTTTATACACATCCACAAACGCCTCATAGCAATTGTACAAATGTCATTGCAAAACACGAACATCTGATGCATTATAAACATTTGATTATGTGTGTAAGAACCGTTAACACGAACGTACTTTCAGTGTGGCACATTTCTCCGTAAACGCATGATTGATTCTTTCTTCAAACATGTATACAATCCCAGCCTTATACGAGGGGTGTTCAATAGATAGCTTGGAATCTTTTTGCATGCATCATAAAAATAAATGAAATTGCTATGCAATGTAGACCAGGGAATACCAAAATAATAACGTGGAAACCCACAGGTCGCCCAACAAAGACATAAACGAAAAAGTTGATATGTCAAAATTCTATTATATTTGGATAAATAATAAGTAGATGCGAGTCCCCATGACAACGTCATGTGACGTCATCCTGTCCAATTTTGTCTTTTTCTATTTTACATGCGCTAAAACAATACTTGTCACTTACATATTTTTCAAGCTCCCTGTGCGTAGATAGGGTGAATATTGGTGTAAAAAGTGAGCATTACGCCAAAAACGTCACATTATAATGATACATCTATAAAAAATTTGTCAGGAATATTGTGTTGGTCATCGCTTGAAAATCAGTGTTGAACGGAGACATGAGATAACATTTTGTGTTTTGAATCAAAAGTCAAAGAAAGAGACAAATGCTATGCTGAAAAAGATTGAGCGAAAATGCCCTGAAGAAAAAGAAAACAAAATCTTATTAGTGGGACAGGACGTTTCAAGGTGGTCAGGAGAATATTGCTGACAAGTTGTGGTACAGACGTGAAAAATAACTTTCAGTCACGTTTTATAAATTAAAGAGCGCCTAGATACGGCATCACAGTTGAGTGTCCCATTTCTTCAGTTCGACAGGAATATCATATACCCAGTATCTATTCGTTGGAATGGGGAAAATTCATTTAATGGCGATATAAGGCAATGACGAGTTGTAGCGTCATAATGACGTTGGGCCGCTTTTGAGGTAGTGACGTTGCCTTGGATACGACAAATAAATACTGTGCATGGTCTGAAATCTGTAATTTAAATATTCGCATTCAGTATTCTGTTATTCGTCATATTTTCAAAATTTAGCAAGAAGGGACCAGAAATAAAGAAATGAGAACACTTTCAAGGTGTTTATTGAACCTTCACCTCAAGTTTAACCATTTCACATGGGTCATTCTGTTGTAGCCATCGTTGATTTTCACAAAACCACTGTTGAAACCTGCTTATGATTTTTGTTTTTAAATTGCCACATAACAGTTATTCAAACAGCATATAAAACATGTATATATTGTCAATTTACTTATTAATGCCTTAATTTCTGGTTTACATGACGGGGTCACACTTCAGGACAGTTTAAAGCCGTTAAAAGTCACAACTTTGAAGGAACTGTTACCTATCTCCGTCTTGATGCATTTGCAATAATGTCCCAGATCTGAAATTTTAAAATTGTTTTATTTTCAAATGGCTTTATTTTTTCAAAAGAGAAAACTTTTTGATAACGTTTTATTATACGTATCCATGGCACGGTAAGTACTGCACGGGTTGGTAAGAATGTTGTTTGTTTAGAAATAAGAAGTTTCTTGTAACATTTTCAATTTTGTCGAGTTTAGCGGCCTGTGGAGTTTTTTTCTAATTTTTTACAAGAAAACAATGATGAACAATGAATGTTTCGAAAAAAAAAAGAAAATCAGTAAAATTAAGAAATGCTCAATTTAAGGTTTGAACCAACAGTCATGTTGTCGTAGCTTCTCTGAGACTCTGACACTACCAACTACGTCTTATCATGATAAACTGTGTTCAATATTTATCTTCGTGCTATAATTATAGATATCTCACTTTTTACACTTGAAAACTGAGATTGTTTTGCCAGCGAATCAAATGATACCATGTGGATTTTCTGATGGCCAAACTCGATAGACTGTGTTATATAAAATGAGCGGGATTTTGCGGTTCAGTCTTAAAATTCTGTATTTTTCTTTGTTTTATTTATGCTCGTTTTGGTTTATGAAACATAAAAGAATTGCATGAATGGTTTAAATCAGAGTACCCACTCGTAACTGCGATTTCGAGAAAAGTAATATTTTTCACGAATACAAAGTTACTCGTGGTTCCTCACGTATCTTCTATATGACAAATCGAGCAGTATAGTCATAATTTGCACTTGGGAAATCAGATAACGGAAAATGTTTGATGTAAATTGTAGTTAGTCAGTTAGCATATTGGAAACTTATATTGGATCTAATCAAGACAACTTTAAGAAGTACTGAATTGTCGCGCTTGCCTGGCAATATCCGATCCGAGGCAACTGGATGGAATGGGGTCGTGCAGCCGTGGTAGGAAGGTTCCACTACACCATTCTACAGTCGTATGACTAGATCTGCCACTGGAGCAGTCACATACCAACAGCGCACCGGAAGACAATGAACTACCACAATCAGATAGGATGGAACCATACGCATGCTGTATCGCAGAGTTTGTTTCTTACAGTCCGAGAAACCACCCTGCAAGGATAATGATTGAAGGTTATAGTTAAGAACATTTATCGAAAAAAAAACAACAACAAAAAACAACAACAACAACAACAACAGAAAAATAGTGTTCTTTTATCTTATCGCTTCTTACAATCTCCATCAACGAATAAAATCACTAATGATTTATTCAAAAGTACATCCTGTTAAATAAACACTTTTAACTTTAAACTCACAAGTCGGTTGGAAGTTTTGGGATATTGGAGTCCATTCAACAGACGTGTACAAGAGTTCCGCTTAAGCCGGTGCTAGGGGCGTGAGAGGTGATGCACATTTCATTAGCTCTCATGAACAGACTCAATCAAACCGAGTCTGCTGTTATTCTTCTTGGTTGCAGTCTTTGCTTCCAAATGATCTTTTTAACAGATTTTATTTATTTAATGTAGTTTGAAAATACACTGGAAGTTCCCAACATTGAGGCGGCTATTTACATTTTGTTTATACAAATATCTTAAACTTGCCTTCATGAATGGCAATATTTATCGATGGGTAAGGATATATCGGATGAACTTTGTAGGCATATCTACCTGCTCTTAGAACTACGATCCATTAGTAGTCCCGAGTATTGCATAGTGTGGTGTTCTCTTGGTATACTACACTAACTCAAAAACACATCCTTTATATCACAATATGATAGTGAAATTATTTTATAACATAAAGGACTGTGGTCAATAATTTCATAAATTATTCTCAAACTCTGTCCCAGAAACACTATATGTTCTCGTTATTATGCTCCAAAACAAACAATTTCAAAACTTGCTTTTTATGTAAATGTTCATGTGTTTACGCCGTAACGGGACCATTTGCAGTTTGATCTCGTTCATTTGAAAGCTTTTACTCTTAAATTCAACAGACATCTATTTACATATATGGAAATACACATTGAATATTGGTTTGGCTATCTACAGAATGATGGTGTTACGGGAAAAACTATTACGTTAAGAGCGCCAGGACATTACAGTGAAACTGTAAACATAAGGGAACTGAAGTTGTTCTCATAAAGAAAGTGAGTGCATGTCTGTAATGATGAAATAAAATGTCCAGAACTGTAACGCTGAGGGAGATATAGGATTTTATTGTTGGCATAAATGGCCCTTCAAGAACAAGAGTGTACATCAGTGATGATTAAACAAGATGGCAATGTGCTAACTGTATTTAGCATTAATTTAAAAAAGTCAGCTTCCACAGTTCGTCATAGCTTTGTAATAAGCTTGAAAAATTGCTGGAGTTTTATTCATACAACCAAAAACTGCTCAGTAGTTCTACAAAACACCAGAGATAAACGCCCACTGAAAGAAAAAATGTAATCGGTTTGTCTGTAAATAATTCCAGTGAATTCATTCTAACTTAGGTGACAAGTGTGATAGATTTATGGCATAGTTTCTATAGATAATTCACAGAAGATATGCAATTTAAGAACAGTGTCAGAATAATATTGCTCTTCTAGAGAATATTGTTTTTCAGAAAAATGAATTAATTCAGATATGTACTAGAAAGCTGGGGAGGAAATGAAATTCGTCGTAACGCCAGGTCTTATGATGTCCAGTTGTATAATTAGAAACAAGAATCAAAGAACTACTCACATTATGTTTCAAGAAGCGATACCGATATAAACATGCATATTGTAAGTAGTTACTACAACAGCATCTGTATCTAAGAGAAATTATATCCAGCTTATTTTGAGACACACACGCATATTTGAAGCTCAGCTTTTTAATAATTGGACACAAAAAGTTCTCAAAACATATTAATTCTATAAAAACCACGTGTCACCTGTTTTAAAGTTTGAAAACGCTTGGAATACATAAAAGGGTGAAGTTTTGATATAATGTGGTTTAAATATCAATAAACTAAAATGCTCATGTGTAACACACATAGAATCCATTTCAAAACATCGAAAGTTTAAAGTAATGCCCACCTATGTTACACAAAGTAAATTAAACATTCAACAAGTATCATTTAAAAGGTTGCGAAAGGTAGGCGTTACCGTAGAACGGCCTCTAGTAAGGCATTCCAATGGATGCATAATCCAGGGTGTGCCAATAATTTATCAATTTGTTCGTAACACTCAATGAAATACTGTTTTTAATCCATCACATTTCCATCAAAATAAAAAAAAACACAATGTTCATATATATGTATTGTTTCCTGAATAATAACTGGTTTTTGTTGAGTTTTCAGCCTATGTGTCTAAATATGAACTTCTGAATGAACAATTTGAAGACCCGGAACCATCAAGACTGGACACTGCTCTTTAACAATTCTATGTTTGAAAGATGGGAAATACTCCAAATCTGCATTAGCTGGTATCGGAGCAGGTATCAACCGCCACCTCACAACACCACCATTCTCGACGTTTATATCGTGGATTCATGGCATCTAATCAAGTTCTCTCAAGACTGACCAAGGGTATGAAAAGAGAAGGTAACGATATTTCAAAAAGAGCGTATTTTTTTTTAGATAGACCACATGAAATTTTATGAAAGTGGAATGTTTTCAGTATATAAGCTGCTACATTGCAGAACAACATGAGGTATGAAATAATAGCTCAATTCAGACGTCGTGACAGGGAAGGTTTGTAAACATTAAAAAAGCATCATGATGTAAAAGAAAAGCGTTACCGATGAGGCAGATAAATCAAACCACGGACTGGGCAGTCAAGAGAAGGCTATGGAACCTAAGACGTATTAAACAGGGGATGAATTCTGCTCACTTAAAAGCGCCGAGAAGTATATTTGAAAGTTGTACCCATAGTGTAAAAGGTTATTTCAATGGCAGCAGCAAGCAATTTAGGGTCCAAAACCTGCATCGGGTTTGCATAACTCTCCCTTAGGAATTAACGCAATAAATAGCAGTACGGCAAAGCTGTCTGAAGCAGAAAACCGGTAAAAAGGGTACACCAGTCATTGCATTCTCGAGAGCATTTGTTTCAATACATTTGTGTCGTAAAGGGTTCTCAAATTTAGCAATAACTGTTACTTGGTACAGAAATGTGCAAATTTTGACATCTACATAAAGCCCCATTATGGTGAAAAAATAAGCTGAGTAATGCAAAGTAGAAATTCGCTGCTTTATACGTTAATCAAAAAGAGTAAGTATCGGAAAATTCCGTTATCAATGCAACGCTTTCTTATCATGGGAGGTAAATTGCAACAGCTTATATCGCCCGAATGACGTTTTGAGCTAAAATGTAGTGCAAAATAATGTTATATAATTAGTGATTCGTGCTTTAATTATAACGCATTCAAACTCCTGCCTATATTAACTCATACAATATGGAAACATATTTATTATTTCTTAAGGTAGTTCTGCACCTTTTATAACCGGAAGTGATGGCGTTACGTCATTTATCCGGAAAACGTTGAATAAAGCCTGGATTTGGCGTACGGAAATGAAAATCAGTTTATGAATTAATGGCAACCCGTGAGTAAATCTATTAAAATAGCACTGTTACTATCTTTCTAAAGTTAAAATATGATATTAAAACATCTGGCACGTTAAATAATTCAAAATAATGTCTTAACATTAGCTTGAAATAGGCGGTACACTTTAATCATGCCATGGCCAAATATCTCAAAAATAAGCACACGGACCTATACATTTTATTTCACCATATCATAGGCCATATGTTTATTTACGACTATGAGAAGTTTCATCAAAATCTACATTGTAGAAAAAATCCTATTCGCGAAAATGTGATAAAAGTTGCGATTTTCCGGTAGACTCCGATTATGAAATACTGCGTGAGGTCAATTTTTTTCAAATCAGTCCAGCAAAAAATCAAGCACACGGTCCTATCTTTTTTATTTGCTGTATTTTCTTAGTAAAGTCCAAAGTTTTGAAAAATCAGGGTTTAATCAAATTCTACATTGTAGAAAAAATTTCGATCCAAACGTGCAGAACTACCTTAAGCAAAACTGATCTGTTTCCAGGGCATAAAGAAGTCTAACACAAAAAATTCTGGTCGCAGAAACCATATATCTATATATATACCTAATACCATAAGCTGATATACAAAAAGGAAAACTTTTGGTGACTACATTATTTATCAAAATGGAGGTCACAAAGATAATTTGTCGCAGGTATTGTTTTTGTAAACTTTACACGGTTTTAGGAGGTAGCAGGTGTGATATATATCAATTTGATATCTTTAACATATGCCTATCATTAAAACAATCCGGTTTGCATTTGGTTTTGGGATTTTAATATATTTCACCTAATACAAAATAAATGTGAATGACACAATCTGCGATGATTTATAAGTTGGCAAAGATCTTAAGATTTCTTCGTTTGTCTCTACATACTGCAACTGTTTCATCATCGGATTGCCAAAGAAACAAAACACTTACCATTTAACAGAAAACGCTATACGACTTGAGAATAAACTGAAGAATATTGATTGGACATGGACCAATACGAGGAAGCAATAGAATGACTTAACGATTAGAAGTACAAACAGTGTTATAAAGTAAGAGATCTGTGTGCTTAATTCTGTTGTAAACCTTTGACAAATTTACTCTTTCGAGATCAATATCTTCAAGCGGATGCCACCAAAGTATCGATATTTTAAGTTTCCACTGCAGAAAGCTTCCAGAAACGTCATATTTCGCATGTATCTCTCGATAGTATTGTGTGCTGACATTAAGCACTAGGTTATATTTAATGCGAAGCATATCTTGTCTTTATGTTCTATGTTGTGTTGTTAAGCCCAGTAAAACTTTAAATTTCCCAAATATTTCAACGATTGATTTTCATCTTCCGAACATCAATATAGATACATTTAGTATAGTAAATTCGTGTTTCACTTCCTCTGAATATTCAAAATATTTATAAAGTAAGAATGTTATAGCAAGTTTAATGAAATGTTTTAAAATGAAATGTAACCTCCATATTGATAAAATTCAACGGTATTGCTATTTCTAAAACATAATCAGGACAAACCAGCAAATATAATAACTTTAGACGGTGTAAAATATAGAATGATCAAAGTGTGATAAGTATTTGTTTTCACTTATCTCCGATAAACGGTCAATGTGCAGTTTTGATTGTTTATATGGTCGATAACAAATACTTTCATTACTCGTTGCTTTATAAAGTATTCATATGAATACACCAAACAACAGCGCTATTTGCATTTGATACCTTGTATTTTGATAGCGTTTAGAGTAGTGTCCATTTATGGAAGATTTATATAAGGAAATAACTTGCAAATATCGTCATATGAAATTTTGAAGCGAAGTTTGCATACTCCATTATAGAGTGTAGTCAACGCGAGTACATGACAATTCTTCAGTGTTCATGTATATTGTATAAACAATCCCTATGCCATTCGAATCTCTGGTTGTGTTCAAACAATTAAGTTGCACGCTCTCAGTTACGAAACTTGTGCAAAAGTCTTCCTTTTTAAAGAGGTGAACGCTAAAAATGCTCATACGACAAATGTTGGAGGTACTTATTCCTTTTTACCTTCTTGTAATCATTATAAACTTTATGCACAAAAATTAGAAGTTTAGATGTCCAGTCTTACCGACGGATACATTACTCTCCGGAATACATTACCGGTCAGTTCTTGAGACCGACAAAATATTTGCCCGATGTCTTTTGAATATTGATAATTGACTTAAGAAATAATACATCACAGATATGTTTTGTTATTTGTTGTTGAATAAATCATTGTTTCTCGTTCAGAAGCTAGACTCTCATGTTATCATTCCTTTGCATCTGAAATCAATTTTAATTATATTAAACTACTTGTATTAACCTTCCGCCATATATATATTAATATACCGTTTTTAAACAGGGAGAAGAATTTTAAAAGTTTTCGTTTTAATCCTTTTCGTACTTGTAATATGTTCTTCTATTTATGAAAAATAATTGTAATGAAATTACCGAGAAAGTATGTTTAAACTAAGTAACAATGAAGCTTCCGAAGCAAAATAGCATAGACGATAAATGCAAAGAATTAAAGATGAAAACTGCAGAATGATATAACTGCGATCGAAACACTTACTGTAATATCAACAAAATGAAGGTGTTATAAACATAGAAGTAGCGGAGAGAAAGTTTGCTAAAAGTACATTCTATCTATAGTTCTCACTGCTACTTCTTTACTTAAAACAATTATATTTGATTGTTTTTAATGTTTATGTTTCTCTCAGAGAAAAACGGTTATTACTGAATATGCTATATGCAAAGAAGAAACGATAGGAACTAAAGAAAGTGTTGTGGGTACAATACTAACGGTAACAGTGAAAAATTTTGGGTGAAAACGAAGTAAGGCATTACGGATATCATCCTTGACCGTCATTCACCCTAGCGGGTGAGAGTAATACACGTGACACCATTATATAATAGCGAATGTTATAAAGGTTGGCCGGAATAATGCCTAATTTTAAAACCTGTTGTTCTGTAGTTAAGTCTGTCTTAGAAGTAACTAAACAGTGTATAAACTTAAGAGGAAAACCAGAGGCTTTCATTATAATGATTCCAGGAGAGTGCTAAACTTTAATTAACGCCGTCGTAAAGTATTCAATATTTTCCCAGAATGCCAGAGATAAACGCCCACTGAACGAAACAATGCGATTGGGTTGTCTGTAAGCTATTCCGGAGTGAATTCTTTCTTACTTAAGAGACATTTGTGACGACTTAATGAAACAGTTTCCTAACATAATTCACTGTAGTAATCGAGTCTTAGAGCGAAAATGTGTCAGGATAAGTTTGTCTCCGAGAGTATTGTTTCTCAGATAATTGATCTGACAAATAAATAGTTCCGAAAAAATTGTAGAATAGTAAGTTCTATTAACCTTAGATTTCATAATGCTTACTGAAACTAAGTAGCCCATCGATACTCACAGGCGTGATCTTCTTATATATGGTTTAAAACATTAATTTCGATAAATACATGTACGGTGTCTGTATTTCTACAAGTATGCAGAAACGTCAAATAGATTTCTCCTAATTTCATTTCATTATATTACATAACAACGTCTGTGAACGTGTCTCAGTCAAACCAGAATGCATTTTTATTGTGTAAATTGACACATTCTTTAAGAAAATACAAGTAAGCATTTGTATGGGACTGTTGCAGATAGTGTGTTGTATAAGTTCACTAAACATCTCTTACTGGAATTATCTCGAATACGAAGGTTATGTTTTTACTTTTTACTAAGGAACATGCTGGAATCGGAACATTTCTGTTTGTAGAATCTTTCATTTTTTCAGAAATTCAACACATTGTATTTCCATCATAGACATCTGTATAGTTCCAGACAATCATTTCCTGTTGTATCATGTCATTTATTTCGCTGCGTATATATTTCAACATATTATATATAGAATCTGGTCACAGAATATCTGACTTGCATTTAGAAGTGTTGAGACTTCATGTAATTGCTAAATGAGTATTTTCAAGATCGCTCCGCATTTAGAACGCCAGTCTTTAACTATTTTGCCATCACAGCTAGGTTAAGCAAGATTGCATAACAATTCAATATCAAATCAATTGTCAATATGATGAGTAAACGTTATAGCGCATACGCCATTACAGTTTATCGTTTTGCATAAACGATGATTTGTCCTCTAAAATATATTGCCCGTCATACACAACACCATGAAATCGCTTTTTTTCAAAGAAATAGCTTTACCATAGAAACAGGAGCTGACGATCGGAAATACAGTGTGTTCTATTTCTGTAAACGTTTGGCGGGAGCCTATCACGTTATAATGCAATTAAGTCATTTGAAACATTTAACTCTCTGGGTAGAATACCAATTACTTGTCTGAAAACTGCATTTCCAATTCTGACGTAAATGTTGTTCAATACAAACTTCGTCACAGGTCCATAATAATGCAGCTAGTAAAGAAAGCTTTATCAAAATAAAATAAAACAAACGTTCATTAGGAGATTCTGAAACAAGAAAAAATGCGTTTTCTTTGCAAATCAGCGTCAGTGTTCTTAAGTATAATTCATGCATTACTGTCGTAAATCCCTGTTGCTTCATTAAATGGTTATATCAATACGCCCGGGTGGTATTCAGTACAGGAACACTGGGATTCAAATCAAATGTCTCTTCAATATTCGTTTTATAATTTCGAATTATGACAACGCATCTGGAAAAAGAAACTAAATACGAAATTCTGTTTTCTAATTTTAATGACTACTTTGATGTTGCATTCTCGGCTCGAACAAACTCAGTATGAATCACTATAATTTATAACTAATATATAAGTTAGAGATGGTACCTACCCAAGAAAATCTAAGGGGAACAACTCTGAATTGACCAATAAACTGAAGCCAACATAAAACATTGTCAAAAGTGAAAGAAAAATCAGATAGGTCCTTTTTCCAACAACTGATCAGGCAGACAAAATATGACCTATATTTGTTAAAATCTCTTTGTATTCAATATACAAAATGCACACTTTTCTCATGGCTTACACTGACAGTTATTTTATAAGTTTTAGTGAGGCCCTGATAGAAAGTTTAGTAGTGCATGAAGATAAAGTGAAATAATGCATAAATTCTTTTAAAGAAATTTTACGACATTAAGAAACGTTATTAAGTTTTTATCTTTTAGCTAAAGTTATTTATTGTTCTCAATGATGATACATTGTTTTACACAAAATTAATATATTAAAATGTAAAATGTATATATCCAACAATGAGAAATAACAAAAAAAGTTAAATTGATATCATGTTTGTTTAACAAAGTAACTAGACTGCTTATACTCATCACTTCAATGAATCATTTTGAAAGTGTTTCTTATGCTTTAGCATCTGTTCAAGAGTACTTTGCTGCAAATAATGTAACACAAAAAGATCTTGTCATCAAATAAAATTACAATGTTTAATGGTAGTGGTTGTAATTACAACATTTTAAGGTAGCTGATAGGTAATGACTCTATACAATGTATTTTAAGCAATGCAATATTCTCTGGATGGAACTATCACGATCATTGCTTTCCACGAAAACGAATAAATGCTGAAAAACATGTGGAGATTACTTTATTTCATGATTTCCGTTACAGGTGAACTACCTTAAACAAACTATAAGGTGTTTTATTTATTATTGTAAACAAAGTAAGCGGGTTACTTCAGATATCAACATTAATTTACAACTTAAACTGTTTACAAAACTTGAAAAAAAATTGTTGGGGCCTCTCATTTACAATTATATCAACAATTATCACCTGAATTGAATGCATTCATGAGTGGAAAATACTGATGGTAAAATGGTGTAGGTGTTTGTTTACATTATAAAATCTTTAATAATTTCTTTCGGGTAAATTTTTGGTATGTTTTTGTAAGCTTATAATAAAGAGCATGTCATTCTCTTTCACTCAGATTTTTTTCATGAGTTTTAGACTTTTGGATTGTCTTGGAATTGGACTTTATTTAAAAGACAAAAAGAAGTTCAGTATAGGCTCTTTCAAAGTGTTGAAAGTAGACTAAACTTACACTATACTCTATTGAATTTATTTAGCTGTGGAAACTTTTGATATAGACTATAATTGGGGAAATCCTAAAATCATTGAAAAACGGTCAATACAAGAGTTGTCCATTTTTGCCCCAGATATTTTGAAAAAGAAAGTTTTTAAATATCAAATATTTCTATTTTTACATGGAGAGGAGGAAAACCATAAAAATATTTAATAAATTGATGCACTTAGCTATCATTTCACTCTGAAAAAAATCTGTAAAGATGAATTTGAATTTTTTAGGTACCATCTCTATAAAAGTATTGATTTTGTTTTTTCATTCAAACGTTCTACCCACGCACTACAACGCATGTTTTTCATGGGAATATGATAACGTAAGGTATGTAAAGCAGCCAGTCTATCGAACGGTTCTTCTTTAGGGCCAAAAGATTAACGAAAATTGGTATGCATCAAGTTTGTCAAGTTTAATATAAGGATTAGCATTTTAGGTTTTTAAATGTTGAAAATCGTCTCAACAAGCATTACTTTTGATGCATTATAATTGGATTACAGCAAGGTGAATATCTGGCAAGTTTATGTTGAAGTCTAATTTCAAAAGAAAAATAAGAGCCATATAGATTTTATATGCAGCAAAGGTATGTAAATTGTTACTTCTTATAAAGATACACACACAGTATTTGCTCTGTCTGCCAACTTTTGTCTGTGACGAATGGATTGAGCAAAGAAATCTTTAACTTAACAAGAGCTGCCACAATTTGTGACAAATGCCCCCAAAGCGTGCCCAAGAATGCTACAGTTGTCTGCGCAAAATATGTCAGAATAGTTTAGAGGTATGAAGTATTTTGTGACCTTGACCTTGACCCGAGAGACCCAGGTCATAAGTGCGACACACCTTTTCAATATGATTAACATTTGTGTTGAATTATTTTCAAATCCTTTGATAAATGGCAGTGTTATGGATCAGACAAGAAAAAGACCATGTTAACCTTTGACTTCTAAGTGTGATCTTGACCTTGGAGCTATGGGTCTTGGTCTTGCACATGAAATATCATCTCATTATATGGAACATTTATGCTAAGTAATTTTAAAATCCATTCATCGATGGCAAAGTTATGGACCGCACAAGAAACAGACCAGGTTAAATTTTAACCTCTAAGTGTGACATTGACCTTAGAGCTAGGGGTCTGGATCTTGCAAATGACACGTCGTCTTATTATGGGGATCATTTCTGTCAAGTAATTTTAAAATTCATTGATGAATGGCAGAATTATGAACCGGACACATGTAAATATTTGACTTCTAAGTGTGACCTTGACCTTGGAGCTAGTGGTCTGAGTCTTGCGCATGACACATTGTCTTATTATGGTTAACATTTATTCTAAGTAATTCAAAAATCCCTTCATGGATGGCAGAGTTATGGACAGGGAACGAAACAGACCCTGTTAACCATTGACCTCTAAGTGTGACCTTGACCTTGGAGCTATGGGGTCAGGGTTTTGCGCACGACACATCGTTTTATTATGGTGAACATTTATGCCAAGTTATTTAAAAAAACCTTCATGGATGGCAGAATTACAGCCCGGACAAGAATTTTCACGGACGCACGCACGGACGGAACGTGCGATTTTAATATGCCCAACTTCGGGGGCATAAAATTACTATATAGAAAAAACAATTGATTTCTAGAGCATAAAGAAATGATGTATAAACAGAAATGAGAACACAAATAGTTTAGAACGGGGTTTCATGTAAATTCGACGTTTGCATAGCAGAATTTGATTCTTGAATAACTTAAAAACTTTAATGAGAATATAGTATAAGCACTGTCAATTTTCCAAATATATCAAAAATAGGCGCACACGGCTTGTCTATAAGCGCATATCAAATATAGGCTCACACATTTGGCTTAAAGTATAAGCGCATATAAAAATAAGTGCATAAAAGCGCCACCAAAATTATTATAATTTACCAGATTTACAGTATTTACAAATTATACGCATAATCTGTCAGTATGAAATATAAAACGCTGCTTATTACAGATCGGATTTTATTTGCGTAACAGAAGAAGAGCACATAAAATGGATTATTAACAGTATCATGTAATTTCTTAGAGGAGCATTTAGGATATTTGTAATGAAAGGACAAATGAAAATGAAGAATGATTGTAAATTATGTCGAAAATGCTTATGGAAATCTTTTCAGAATGCCTTTCTGCGTACAATTGAAAGTGATGTCAAGGTCCAGGGATAATGAACTTAATAACAACATAAAAATGTGCGGATGAAATCCTAGTTCATGCAAAGCTGCTTAAGCAGTTTTACCAAAGGAACCGGACATGTGGATCTTTTGCATCATGTGTAGGTTTAATGTCTGATTATGAATCTCTTACATTGTATATCGGCTATCTAGCTGTTATAGCTCTGCTGAAATATTGCCCTCTATTTTGTAATATTTGTGCTTGGCTTACCCCCGTACTTAGTCCGTATTCTCACCTTTGTCTTTTTCTGACTTTGATTTTCTATTTTCTGCAGAACTCTCCCGACTGCCTTCATACAATTCTTACTGCAATTACTGTACCCACATTCATACCATTTTCTGTCTCTGTCCCCATTTTAAGCACATTCAAAGAGTTTTCAACCCTGCCTCCCTGTGAGAATGTCCCAGTTGTACAGGCGTCAGTGTACATTTGCTTCTACGCCAAAATGCCTTTGTACTGCATTTTTTACCATTTGCAGAGTGGGGGAAATCCCTGTACTCATTATATATGGTGGCAATGGTGTCGAGTTAAAATTATCTTTTACTTTCCACCCTTGGTGTCTATGTTGTTCATAAGAACTGTGTGATAAATTTTGGCAAGATGAAAAGTATGTGTCACAGTTAATTTTAAGTCTTTTTCTGGGCTGTACCGCACAGTCACAATAAAGAGAGAAGCATTCAGTGCCAATGTCAAAGATCTCGAAGTATTCCAAGTTTCAAGTCAATACCTTTGATAGTATCCAAAAAATTGGACTTTAAACAAAATTTCAACCAACATTTTTAAGGTAAAAAATGTGAACTATGGTGAGTATAGTGTTATCAAGGTTTTACAATAACCATCGTGAGCTAAAAACAAAGGTAGGTAATCTGACATAAATCCGTCCAGACGTTTCTAACTTGATCATCTGAGTACCCTGATGACACTGATGAAATTTCAAATCAGTCTTGTCAGAAGTTACTAAGAAATATCCATTCAAACTAAAATAAAGGGAGGTTATTTGTCAAACATTCACTCCGGAGTTGTCTACCCTGATTGTCTGGGTCCACTTGATCACAAAATTAAATTTGGAACCAATCATGCAAGTAGTTACCAAAGTATGTTCCTTTTAAATTAAAGACAAAGGGGGGTAACTTGATATAATCAGTCCAGAGTTATCAACACTAATAATCTGAGACCACCTGAAGACATATACTTGAACTTTTAAATCAATCACATACACATAATTAGGACTGGTGAAGAAAGAAAAATGCAAAACAATGTGAAATAAAGCAAGATTTGTAAATCAAGGGCACATAACTCTGGTCCTACTAAACTGATTTAGCTCTTGGAAATCATCCATACACATTCTGTGTAAATATTATTTGGAATGGTGAAGAAACGAAGTTGCTTGGGTGTAAACAGGGGAAAATATAGCAATTTCTGTAAAATCAAGGGCGAGTAACTCTAGTTCTAATGGTCAGATTTCACTCATAATCAAATTCATTTGAGATCTTACGCTCATACACATTCGATATAGATATGATTTGGATTGCTGAAGGAATGAAGGTGTTATAGTGTAAACAAGGTAAAATATCTTTTTTGCAAAATCAAGGGCCCATAACTCCAGTCCTACTGGTATGATTTTTTTTTCAAAATTGAACTCATCCACGACCTTACGGCAATACATATACTATGTAAATATGTTTTAGATTGGTGAAGAAATGAAGGTGCTGGAGTGTAAACAACGTAAAATATATTAATTATTGTAAATCAAGGGCATATAACTCTGGTCCTACCAGCACGGTTTTGCTCATAATCGAATTCGTTCAAGATCTTGAGGTCATACACATCTTATGTAAATATGATAAGGATAAGTGAAGAAATGAAGATGCTAAAGGGTAAACAAGGTGAAATATAGCAAATTTTGTCAATCAAGGGCACATAACTCTTGACCTACCAGCTCGATTTCACTAATAATCTAACTCTTCAGAGATCTTGAAGTTATACACATTCTATATGAATAATATGATAAGGATTGGTGAAGAAATGAAGATGCTATAGTGTAGACAATGTGAAATGTAGCAAATTTTGTCAATCAAAGGCACACAACGCTGGACAGACTGATCCGACCAACCCATAATCAAACTCATTTGATGTCTTGTGACCAAAAACATTGTGACCAAGTTTGATTAAGATTGTTTCAAAATTGTGGATGCTAGAGTGAAAACAAACTAAATGTAAACGGATGGACGGACGACGGACATTCATCGATCCTAATAACTCACTATGATCTTTCGGCTCAGGTGAGCTAAAAATGGCAAACGTTTAATACATACATTATTTTTCTAAATGAAGATCGCAATAATCTTAATCATTGTTTGTTGCAGGTATTTTTTTTTTAAACTTTAAGCTGTCTGCAGAAGGCACCAGACGTGATACATATCTGTTTTCTTTGGAAGACAATTAACTTATGCTTATCAAAATTATGGTCCAGTTTACATTTGGTTTTGTAAGTTTAATATATTATTCCAACAGAAGATAAATAGGAATGACACAATCAGCGATGGGCAAAAGTCTTCACATTTTTTTACGTTGATATCGGACTGCTGAAGAATATTGATTGAAAATGGACCAATGCAAGTAAAAATAGGATGACTTAACAATTACAAGTACAAACAGAGTTTAAATTAAGAGATAAGTCGTGTTTAATGCTGCTGTAAACATTTGACAAATTTGCTTGTTTGAGATCAATATCTTCAAGAGGATGCCACCAGAGTATCGATATTTTAAGCTTCAAGTGCAGACAGCTCCCAAATACGAGATACTTTGCACGTATCTCTTATTTTATTGTGCACTGACATTAAGCAATGGGCTATATTTACTGCCAAGTATATTAAGTCGTTGTGTTGTTGAGCCAAATAAAATAAGGTAAAAAAATCCTTTAAATTTCCGAAATGTTTCACCATGGGTTTATTTCGTACGGTAATTTAGTGTTTCACTTCCTCTGAATATTTAAAAGCATTTCTGGTTTTTATCGTACAAAGGAGAATGTTATAGAAAATTTAATGCAAGGTTTTAAAATGAAAAGTAACTTTTATATTGACAAACTTCCGTGGTATTACCATAGGTGAAAATAACCAGGACAAAACAGCCAAATATAAACACGTTCTAAAATATAAAATGATCAATGTATTACGAGTATTTTTTAAACCATCTACGATACACGGTATGTTATTTTTGATATAGTCGAGAACATATAACGCTTAAAGTAAATTGTCCATTTAATGAAACAATTTTATAAGGAAATAACTTGCAAATATCGCCGTTGGGAAATTTAAAGCAAGACGTGCATGCTCGATTAAAGTGTGCCAAATTTGAAAAGTAATAATGCGGGTATATGACAAGTTTTCAGTCTATATGTACACATGTGTATTGTTTGAACAATCTGACTAAAGTACTTGATCTTCTAAACGAAGATCTGAGAACGTCCAATTCACATTCGTCTTCTGTATATTTTGGATTTCCAGTATTGCTATTTTTATTTTATCCAATCAGACGACTTGTTCGAATGTCAAAGAGTAAGAAAAATGTGCAGTTATTCTAGGGCTCGAACCCGGGACCACTCGCTTACAAAGCAAGTGGCCTACCGACTGAGCTAGCCGGCTATCTAATACATTACGACATAAGAATTGTAAATATCAAAAGTCAAGGCTACAGGTAGATTTGCAAGATGTTGTAAGTTAGGCTCTGATTGGCTAGCGAAAGGGTCGTCAGAACGAGGCTATGAATAGGTCGTTCTCAGATCCTATGCGTAGCGTAATAGGAGATGTACTTCAGTCAGATTGTTGTTTGAATAAACACTATGTCATTAATGCAGGTTCACAGAAGTATTCTATTATGTACTATTTGCACGGGAGGTGTGCCATCAATTTCACTCGAAACAAAAACATGTCGAAAGATGCATTCGAATCAAACAATAAAGTTGGCATGCTGCCAGTTAAGAAGCTTGCGTGAAAGTCTTCCTCTTATTAAGGCGGACGCTAAATACGCTTACACGACAGATGCTAGTATTTTGGTATTACTTATGCTTGTATGCCATCTTGTATTTATTATAAACTGTATGTACACAGATTGGATATTCAGATAGATAATGTCTGGATGAAAACATTACACGCTGAAATGCATTACCGGTCAGTACTTAAACTTATTTTCCCGAGATCAAAAATCTGTATGCGCAAACTCTTTTGAATATTGACTGCCATACTACATAATCTCATTTTTCACATTTTTGAAAGTTTTGAATTTTGTGCTGCGAGTGAAACAGTCACTGCAAATGGGAAAAAGTGATACAGCTATAAGCAAGGGTATGTAAGTGTAAGACTTCAGAATGATAATGTTGCAAGCAAAACAGTAACAGTAGGAGAGACCAGACGAAGAAGAAAATTTATTTAATGAGCGAAGTAGTATAACCGATAAATAGAAAGTGATGTAAGCAAAGACGTAAGCATGAAAGCTTCAGAATAACTGCGAACACCGACAAAATGGTTTTATAAGCAAAGAAGTAACGATGAGAAATTTTGTTTGAGTTTCACAACACTTTCTTTTTTAAGTTCTCACCTCTACTTCTATGTATGATGAGATGAGAGATATAAACGAGACACCATTATATATTGTTTTACAAGTTTGCTGGAATGATGCCTAATTTCAAATTCTGTTGTTTTGTAGTTAAGTCTGTCTAAAGATTTACCAAATAGTGTATAAACATAAAAAGAAAACCAGCAACTTTCGTCATAATGATTCCGGGAAAGTGTTGTAGTTTAATTAACGCCGTCGTAAAGTATTCAACATTTTCCCCAGAACGTCAGAGATAAACGCCCACGGAAGGAAAAAATGCGATTTGGTTGTCTGTTAACTATTCCGAAGTGAATTCATTTTTACTTAGGAGACATTTGTGACGAATTAATGGAACAGTTTACTAACATAAATCACTGAAGTAATCGAATCTTATCTAGAGCGAAATTGTGTCAGGATAAGTTTGTCTTAGAGAGTATTGTTTCTCAGATAATTGATTTGATATAGAAATCGTTACGAAAACATAGTATAATCAAAGCGTTGAAATCACTGAAGGACGGTTGTCCTGGAAAGTGGCAAACAAAACATAGCAAAAATGAACATTTGCGTTAACCAAGTACTAAATGCTTACCAAAAGTCACACTAGAGCTCAATTTAACAATTAGATAAAGAACAGTAGGAGGCCTACGTTTGTATTGTTCCAGGTGGTGCACAAGTGACAGATACAGGCTTCATTACTAGACACCATTGTCACAAAGAAGGTTAAGGGAAAGACTGTACAGTTGTACTCTGTAATAAAGGTTTCACTAGCAGGCTTGTATATTTATTCTTTATATAGGTTGACTTAACCACTTCTATAGCAAACTCATTTCAAACGTGGTTATAAGAGAAAAGAAAGGACATTGTACATTCTATAAACTTTAATTTAGTAATAAAACAATGTTAGACTAGTTTTAAGTGTTCTAAAATAAAATAGGATTTACAGCATGCAGGCATTTAAAAAAAATAGTTTTATGCACTACACTGCTGGGTTTAGACTCGTCAAGCATCTTTGTGTTTTTTAATTAATTGTTTTCCAAACTTTGTTTTCTTTCAATTGAGAGAGACTGTAATCACAAATACTTAATATTTTATTTTCTAGATTTCAGTGAATGCAAATCATTTTAATGTCTGTGAAATGTTTCATTGAAATTACTAAAGGGACAAGTTTTGAATATTATGGAAAAAAGTGACCAAAATATTTTAAGATGGTTTATGAACACAGCCCTCATTAAGAAACAATACACTCAATCGATTAACATACATACCCCACCCGTTGGTTTGACCGGAAATTTAGCCAATATGACCACCCCTATTCAGTGCAAGTATAAAACAAAAATGTACACAATATACAGGTTATATAACAGCAAATTTACACAAAAATACGTCGTCTTGAATAGTGCGCACCACATGTGAGACTATGTTTTTGGTCCGAGCTACAGCTACATTTTAACTGTATTAAACTTAACAAGGCACTAAAATACTATTACATTTGGAATTTTACACGAGATCGATGATGAATCTATCATGTTCACCAGATTAATCAACGATAGGCTGCAACAAATTTTCTAGTTTTATTATGTTCTTTTGGATTACTTTTAGATTTCAACAATATTTCGGCTATTTTCACAGAAAGACAGTTTTCCGAAACATCATACATGGGAAAGACCAGTACTAGTCTCCTATCCCCCGTCTTTCAGAGATGTTATTGTATAGTTAAAAATTGAGTGACCTTAAAAACACAGAATGTAGATTTCCTCGTGGCCCGGCCTATTTCGGAAATTTTATGAAAAAATATATGTTACTCTTTAGACATTCAGTGCGAGTACAATACGAAAAAATAAGTATATATACAGGTTATATAACAGCAAACAAACAGAAAATACTGTTACTAATTTTAGGAGCCCGCCCACTTAGCTCAAGGGGGATAGCGCAGATCTACGGAGATTTCGATCCTTGGTACGTTCTCCATGACGATTTGATGAAAGACATTGCGTCTGAAATTATTCTTCCTCCAACTCTGATTCATGTGGGGGAGTTGACAGTTACTTGTAGAGAACAGGTTGTACTGGTACAGAATCCATGAACACTGGTTAGGTTAACTGTCCGCCGTTACATAACTGAAATACGGCGGAATTAACTCTGTGTCTTTTTTTATTTTGGCACATGTTTCTGTTTGTAGAACCTTTCATTTTTCCAGAAATTCAACAAATTACATTCCCATCATAGACATCTGTGTAGTTCCAGGCAATCATTTCCTGTTGTATAATGTCATTTATTTCGCTGTGAATGTATTTCAATATATTATAAAAGATCTGGTCACAGAATATCTGATTTGCATTGACATAATGCCTCAAAACTAGGTCATACAATGAGTTATGAATAAAGTAAAGCGTAAGGGGGAATGACATATAAATAACAAAAGAAATAGTTTTATCATAGAAGAAGGAGCTAACGGTCGGAACAAACAGTGTTTTCTATTTCTGTAAACGTTCGGCAGGATTCTATCACGTTATAATACAAATAAGTTAGTTGTAACAGTTTATCCTGTGAGTGAAAATATGATTTTCATATCGTATATTTGATCCTTTGATATTTCGAATGAAGTAAAAATACTACTGATTAGTTGCTCGGCTTTATGCAATCTTGTGGAAAACACCGATATTTTGTTTGTAGAAATTATTTTATGTAAACCTGCCATTAGCTTACACGCAAAATGGAAACATCTGTAACATGAGGGTTTGATGACTTTTTGTATGACTTTTTACAGACGATATATATTAAACATCTAAAATAATTAAAAAAAAACTTTTAGAAAAGACTTAGGTCCATGCATGTCACGCATAGCAAGCGTTTAACCTCAGATTCCCTTTCTAAATCCCAGTTTGTTTAATTATGCTCATTGTTTTCTCGTTTAGGGCAAATCCATTATTTTAACAGGGGACATACGCTGCTTTTCATGGAATTACATGCAAGTATATCATTGAAGGTTCCATATCTCTAAATTATTTTTATACTTGTAGCATGTGTAAATGTTGAGTTCTGCTCAACCCGGGGCTAGAGGGAGTGGACGGTAGCATGCATTTCCACTATGTAACCGTCCATGAACCGAGCCAGCAACATTTTCGTTTTGTCGTGTTGAGCGACCTTTGGAGTTTCCACTTTTTCTATTGTAAATAAACTTTGCTTGTGTTGCAGCATAAAACTGATCATATATTATGCCTATATAAAACAGGAGTATAGTCGTTACAAACCGAATAACGGTACTACATTTCGAATAGATGTGAATGAAACCTATAATTCTAAATGTTTCCAAATGAGCACAACATCTCACCATATTGGTAACCTAGAGAATTATGTTTTCATTATCTTTAGAGGACATAAATACATAGGGATGACCGTTATATGTTATATTTGAATAATACGTCAACGCCAGTTATTGTTACATAAATAACAACTTTTTGTATTGAAATAGCAATACCCATTACAGAACAGGATCGAAACGGTTTTTCCAGAATTATAGAATATTTAATAAAGCAGTGTAATATCTTAATTGATTTCCAGATAACGGGTTGAGAAAATGAACTATTTAGAGTTATCAAACCAAGCAAGAAAAATCACTTTTAAAATCTTTCTCAGCGGATTCTGACCTCTCAACATTTCGAAACGAAAATGACTTAAGAGTTCGACCAAGAAACAGCACGTTTAGTAAACACATAAGTTCTTGTGTGGATTTCTTTTTCCTTTAAATATTCATAATGCCATTTAAATGTATGGTTTCTAAAATCACCTATACTGTCAAGTTTTCACACAACGAACCAAAAATTCTAGCGTTAATGTTTAAGCCACCTTAAACAGGGATGTTCCTGTGAAAACATCTTTCTTGCCATAAAATGAAAACGTCTGAAGATGTCCACCAAAAGTTATTTTCCAAATCACACGCACAGTATCAAATTTTTTTCTGAATTAGCAAGAAAATGTGAAATGTTCATTTGGGGATTCTTAAGGAGAAAAGAAATAGGAGAAAAAAGGCGTTTTCTTTGCAAATCAGCGTCAGTGTACTTAAATATAATCCATGCATTATTGTTCTAAATCATTGTTGCATCATTAAATATTTATCAATACGTCTGATTTCAGATATAAAACAATGAACACTGGGAATTAAAATCTTTTTCTTGATAATTAAATTTCTCTTCATATTTTTTATTTACAATTTCAAAAAATGACAACACATCTGAAAAAAGTACTAATCAGGAAATTCTATTTGTTCTTTTAATGACTACTTTGCACATGAATCTGCGTTCTCGGCTCAAACAAACTCGGTATGAATCACCATAATTTATACATAATGTATAAGTTTTTTTTTTCTTTCACATTAATTTTTTTATCCAACTCTGCATACATTTAATAGTACGACAAAACGTTTTGACTTACGACGGCTGCTGCAATAGCTAAGAAATAATAAATCTGTTCCTATATTTTATCAGTTAATAAAATATGGACAGGAGTTTGGATGCGTATTAATTAAATCATGAGTGCGTAACACTTATTTCTGTAAAATGTTTTTTTCTACCTTTTCAAGCTTTAATGAAAGAAATTACCATGCTTGACATTTTACACTCAAGAAACATATGAAATTAGGTTATTTTGTTTAATAAAGAATTCAGCAGTGTTTAAATGACGTCATTAACACACTAAAATGGCTGCCTCTATGAACAGCCATTTTCTTAAATTTCAAACTGCCATATCTTTTTCAATAGTTATCCGATTTTTAAAATTCTTTCAGCGTTATGAAATGCTTGAGGATGGCTTTCATATAAAATTACTTATTGTCAGGCTTTCCTTGCCCTTTAACAATAAAGATTACAAGGAAACGTTTAGAAAATGTATGAATAGTTTCGTCAATGCATTGAATCTTTCTCTGTCTGTAGTTATTCAGAAGAAAATATAGGCACCATTAAAATCACCAATGTTCTATAGGCTGGTTGTTCAACAGATAAATGTCTTGTACACTGGGCCTCAAAGTGATTTTTCTCAGGTCCATAACTAAAGGTCGCTGCAAACCTAAGCATCTGCACTCCTGTTTATATGTTATATACACACATGAGTATTGACTTACTTGAGGACGTATGGTTTTCCGACCTTATCTTTGACGAATCATGTACCATTCTCATTTTGGACAAGAACTAAACAGATGTAAATGATAATCAAAAGCACACCAGAAAACAAGCGGTCGTTTTCACAATAAGATAAAAATGCGTTTTAAAGTTTGCAACGGTCTTTGAATTTGTGATAGACTAGTCTGTGTTTAGACTATGTTTTGTTCACAGGAGAAACCTCCTGAGACTGTTAAAACTGTGTTTAATTCTGTCCCTTTTCTTCTCAAAACATAGGATATCATGAAAGAAAATAAAAAGATTATCTAGTCGGTAGCCAGTCTAGGGATAGACATACATGACCTTAAAGTACATGTTAAACCAAAAACCATTTACACTTACAGACATACAATTCTTTAACACCTGTTTTTAGATGAAGTCATTTATACCCCTTAAGACAGAACTGAGTGTCTATTGCGAGTTCTGCATATGTAAAATGTAAATGTGAACTACTAATATAAATATATGTCATTCCCATTGGAAACGTTTTGACATGCTTCCCTAGGGAAGAAAAAAATAGATGAAATAAAGAGTAAGTGCAAAGTATATAAAAGAGGCAATTTTTGATTACGATGCTAAAGAGCTGTTCAAACAAGTTTATATTTGTTCCAGAGGAAAGGGCAATGAAAGTTGATAAAATGCATTTAAGGATGAATAAAATATAACTTTGAGCAAGAAAATAAATGAAAGGGGTATAAGTCCACATAAATACTTTTGGAAAATGTTGAAAAAGAAAAATAGTTATCCCTCTGAGAAAGGCTGACTACAATCACTTTAAAAATACAGCACGTACATCTGTATCAATGAAAATGAAGGTTGCAAAGAGTTTGTGTTACATCTTTCTAATGGTAATACTGAAATGTTGTCTGAACTGACTTTAAAAAAGCATATTTTATATGAATATTCTAAAAAAAGTACTAATGCAGCAATGGGACTTATTCAACTTTTATTCAGTTACATTTTGGAGCAAAGAAAGTTGCCGCCCTTTTTAACCACGATGAAGGCCCGTTTATTTATCACAACATTTTTACATTACATTTCAATATACAACAAACATGTTTTACTGTTTTTAACATGTACAAATATAGCTGTTTTGGCCATTTAGAGAAAACGTAGTTATTAGAATAGGAAAAAATAATAACGATATGTCAGTAGGTTAGTAAACTGAAAAAAAAAACTTAAAAGGAAGGAAAAGAAATAGGAAGTAAGAAGACTACCGTGGTATGTAAAATGTGTTGATTAAATGGTAAGAAAAGCCTGACAATAAGTTATTTCTATATAAAAGCCATTCTCAAGCCTTTCAAAACGTTGAAAGAATTTTTAAAAACGGACCACTATTGAAACGATATGGCAGTTTGAAATTTAAGAAAATTGCTGATCGTGGAGGCAGCCATTTCAATGTGTTTATGACGTCATTTACTGAATTCTTTATTTAGCAAATAACCTTTAAATAGATTAATTTTCATATGTTTCTTAAGTGTAAGGTGTAAAACATGATAATTAGAGAAATTATTTCACAGAAATAAGTAAATACAGTTCAAATGTGTATATAAAAAATTAATAAAACCGCCATTTTTTTTTTGTTTTTTGTTGCCATGGAAACAAAATGACCGCCAAATTGATCAAGTATTAAATTCTCATAACTTTCTCATTTTTACTCTGAATTTGAAAATTCTTTCACTTCTTTAAATGATTCAAGAAAGCCCAGTTGACGAAATTAACGTTGAGAACAACGTTGCATTTCCCTTTAAAGTAAGGGAAGGAAACATTTCTAATCGTTATTGAAAATGTCAAGACGATCGTTACGGAACGCTGTATATCTTTCTAGTTTTAATCTGTTTATCATCTTTTGTTTGAAAATGGTCAGTTATTTTAGTTATTTTCTTAATTTTAGATTTGTAGATAAAGTGTTTTGAGAGCATGAGTATATATCAGGTAACCTTGTTTTCTGAGTGAAAAATGTTGGGAACTTATTTTGTTGTATCTGGATATCACAATCGTTCAGCCATTTGAAAGTTTGATTCCAAAACATCCGAGTCTTTGTACAGTTCCAGAACAAGCGTTCCCACTCCAATTTCCATATTTCAAAAATCACACAGACTCGATTCTGTTAAACTGCATTTGAATAAGATTTTAGTTTTATACATTGTTATCTTTGCATAAAGTAAAAGTATTTTTGAATATATCTTTCAAAAAACACTCATCACGTAATATTCGAATATCCCAGTAATATAAAGTTACAACTTATTATGCGACGCATATGTTTTTGTCATTTGTAAAATTATGACTGTGAAGTCAGTGTTTTCTTAAGCAGAGAAGGCAGACCGTGTACATACTTTAGTTAATGTAAGATAAAAATCACGTGGTGTTAAAGAACAAGGAAAGCCTGACAATAAGTTGATTTCATATGAAAGTCATCCTCAAGTCTTTCATAACACGGAAAGAAGTTTTAAAATCGGACTACTATTAAAAAGATATGGCAGTTTGATATGAAGAAAATTGCTGATCATGTAGGCAGCCATTTTGTGTGTTTATGACTTCATTTACACTCTGCTGAATTGTTAATTTAGCAAATAACTTTTTAAATAGATTGATTTTGTTGGTTTCCTGAGTGTAATATGTAAAACATGGTAATTTCTTTCATTATAGCTGAAAAAATGTAGAGAAATTGTTTTACAGAAACTAGTTAATACAATTCAAATATGTGTCTAGAAATTTAACAAATCCGCCATTTTGTTTTCTGCGACCATGGAAACATAATGGCAGCCATTTTTAATCAAATATTTAAATGCTCATAACTTTCTCATTTTAAAGTCGATTTTGAAAATTCTTTCACTTTTTAAATGTTTAAAGAGATCCCAGCAGATGGAATAACATCAAAACAACATTGCCTTTCTCTTTAAGTCTGAAAGTTATTACAGTTGCACAATGATAGGAATTTTAGTATATCGTCAAATGTTCGAGAAATATCGCGGAATAAAGGTTTTTGCAGAAGTGTGGGATGCTCCCGAATCACTAAACATTGTGTATGTTGATTGTTTAATATTTTATAGAAATAATCTATATAATGGCGTCAGGTATTTAATAACGTACCCCTTTGGTCCTGTACAAACACATCAAAACTAGTTTATAACCGTTTTAAACAATTTACTATTTTTGAAATCCCAAAAGTATAGAAATGTTATTCCTAAATTAAGGTTGAACTTGCACACTTCGAACATTGAAAGTGGTCGTCATATTAACTTTGAAAAGAGCAGTCGTCTTTGCACCATTTATAACAAACATGAACTAAAAATAGGCGTAACCTTCTTTTCAGTGTGCTCATTTTATAAATCTGTTAGTGGCATATTTGAGATTGCGCCTAGGTAAAAAAGCATTGCAGTCTACTTAACCATTCTGTCGTATTTTGTGTATGTATTTGTGATGTTCGTCTTGTCCGATGTTCGTATTTTGTGATGTGCAGCCTTGACTGTGTTTGCTGTGCTAAATACTTTCCAGGAGTCTAAATGAAATTGTGACTTAAATGTGTATGATATGATACATTATGTTTTATAAAATTGTGACTGTCATTATAACGATGAGCTGAATCCTGGAATCAAATGAAAAAAAGCTGTTGTTATGTTATGTCCTGTAAAGGACGGGTACAATCTGAGACAACTTTTCATCTAACAAGTGTATGTCTACTGCAGTAAATCATCAAACTAGTAGGTGCCACAGCAAAATGTGTAAATGGAATGCACTACTAGCAAGAAACTGTGAAATCCACATTAAGAAGTTCCAACAGATTCTGCTTTAAAACCTGTATGAACAAGTTACGACTTAAACATTTCATAAAGTTTAAATCGTCTCCATCTTTACAATATAATATATAAAGTAATAATAAAATAATAAAACACTATCTTCTAAATTTTCCTCTTTACGTACTTTTTATAAAACTATGTAGCTCCCCCACATTCTCACATTTCATTAAAGTTCTACTTTTTTCATTTAGAATGCTAGATTCCAGCTTAGAATCCAGCTCAATTCTATCCAGAATCAATAGCTTTTTCAGAAGTGTAATTTCCCTCCATTTCATATCACAGAACATTTAATCACATTTTCTGCAGTTTTAATTCAGATAAGCTGAATGTTTAATGCTTTTGTTTATGGAGACCATAACCATTACGTTGAAATGAAAAGCGTTTGACCATATATTTCAAAACGATTTAATTGACTATGTTACCATAATAGATCCAGGAAGCTTTTAGCAATGCGTGATATCTGGAAGTTGTCGAGGAGTTTGCATATATAATAAATGTTCATCATGGAAATATGCTTACTACTGGAACAGAAATAGTCTCAGTTCAGACCAAAATCAGTTTCAGTATTCAAACATTGAAAGTGGTCGTCATATTAACTTTGAAAAGAGCAGTCGTCTTTGCACCATTTATAACAAACATGAACTAGAAATAGGCGTAACCTTCTTTTCAGTGTGCTCATTTTATAACTCTGTTAGTGGCATATTTGAGATGGCGCCTAGGTAATAAATGTTCATCATGGAAATATGCTTACTACTGGAACAGAAATAGTCTCAGTTCAGACCCAAATCAGTTTCAATATTCAAACAGGTCGGGTATTTTTTTATATACAGTGTGTTATATGCAGAGAAATTTCACAGGAGCATTTGTTGTTCAGAACAGCTATAAAATATCAGATCTGTTTATTCGGGGTAAATTCATTTTTCAAACAAATCATCAAGGTCGCATAATGCAAATATTTATCCCAAAAGTACTTGCGCTTTTTCCACAGCACTTAATAACGATATATACGAATGATAAGAAAAACAAAAGAAATAGAGTTAATAAACAGATACTTTTCTGAATTTAGTTTTAGTATTTGGATGTTGGTTAACATGCTTCGTAATCTGGATTATGACTGCCAAGGGACTGAGAAAGACTACACATAAAATTTTGTCCTAGCATTATGATAATGGTATGTCTCGTGTAAGGGTAAATAAATGCCTAGGTTATAAAAACTAGCTGTCATAGAATGTTTTGCTAAGACAATCCAACACATCAAGATACTCTTACCGTGTACAAATAAGCTATTGCAGGGCGACGCTTCAGATATGTTAAATGTGAATAACTGACATTACAGTACTTTGGCATTGTCACAAAATTGTCGAAACGCAGAAAAAATGACATGACGAGAATGTTGTTAGAATAATGCCCCATAACGTTTCTGCGATAACGACATAAGATGAATCTGCATTGGTCAGGGAGTTGAGGTTATCAGATGAAGATATTAAAACTTGGGCTTTAGTGATACAGAGTTTTGATACTGTTTAGTCAATTATAATTGGTCTTAAACCAAACTTTAAATATAATATACAGAGAGACACTGACGGCTTTCATTTTCATAATTTCAGGAAAATGCTGTATCATTATAAACTCGGGCGTAAACAATTGAATATTTTCCTAAGAATGAGATACACGCCTACTCAGCAAGAAGACGAAATTGGGTTGTCTGTAATAATATCCGTAGTGAATTCACTTTAAATTGATTGATGGACCAGTTTCATTGAATAAATCACTAAAATATCCAATGTTAGAGATAAAAAGTGCGGGGGTAATTATGTTCTAGAGAATATTGTTTCTCACATTATTGATTTTTGAATCATAAATAGCTAAAAGAAGAATCCGAAATAATTTCCTTAAACAAAAACTGGAAATAATCATCTCCATCTAAAACTGGAAACAACATATCCATTACTGCTTACAAGCAAGATGTTCAAATTTTGCTGAATAGAAAAGAAACCATATACATTTAAACACATTTTCTATGCAGCACTTTGTCTCTGGCAATTATCTTGAAATAAGTTAAGATCCACTGTTAGAGTAATATGTCATAAATCACATGTAAAGATGCATAAAAATTCAAATACTACCTTATCCGATGTTAAGTAAGTAAAATATAATGGAGTCTAGACATCTGTCTGTTCTTTTGTGACTATAAGTCATAACTTAAATAGAATCATGCGAAGCCATTCTATTAGCAAGCATATGATCAACTAAAACATTTATTTACGCCCCCGAAGGTGGGCATATTAAAATCGCACAGTCCGTCCGTGCGTCCGTGTAAAATCCGGGCTGTACCTCTGCCATCCATTGAGCGTTTTTGAAATAACTTGGCATAAATGTTTACCATAATAAGACGATGTGTCATGCTCCAAGGTCAAGGTCACACTTAGACTCAAAGATTAACAGGGTCTGTTTCGTGTACGGTTCGTAACTCTGCCATTCATCAAAGGATTTTGAAATTACTTGGCATAAATGTTCCCCAAATTGAGACATGTCATGCGCAAGATTCAGACCACTAGCTCTAGGGCCAAGGTCACACGTAGAGGTTAAAAGTTAACATGGCCTGTTTCTTGTCCGGTCCATAACTCCATCCATTAAGAGATTTAAAAATTGCTTGGCATAAATGTTTTCTATATTGAGATGATGTGTCATGCGCAAGACCCAGACTTCTAGTTCTAATGTCAAGGTCACACTTGAAAGTCAAAGGTTAACATGGTCTGTTTCTTGTCTGGTCCATAACTCTGCCATTTATCAACGAGTTTGAAAATAATTTGACACAAATGTTAGCCATATTGAGAAGGTATGTCGCGCTTATGAAACATCTTTGGCTCGGAGTATCTCCCTCATAGCTAACATAATCTACCGGCTTCCAAAAATTTTTCGTTCTTAACTGTAAAAAAGCTTAACAATATGGTTCCTAAAAGTAGTTCTGCCTCTTTCACCATTCTATTTTGCTTTATCACGCAGTCATAGTTAATCTAGCAGACTCTTTTAACAAAGTGTGCAACATATAAATTCGATAAATGTACTATTGGCATTCATTAATAATATGTGTCGGCCTGATATGATTTCTTCTTCTTTGCTGTATAGTAAAACCAGCACTTTTGGACATGGATTGTGAATTTCACAACCAAATTACAGCATTGACAGCTCTGTATTTCTGATAATTAACACTGTCCCACTCAGTATAGCATAGAAAAACACTATCAACAACACATCAAAGTATTCAGCCAATTTTCAAACGGTCATGGCAGCCAATCTGAAGTAGTTTTTAATCCTTCCGCACAGAAATGTAGTCCTGAAAAATACAGACAAAACAACTGTTAAAGACATCAGAAATGACACAAAATGTACACAATATCAATAATTACATTTGGAATTTAACAAGTCAAAGTAGGGATGACTTCAAAATTTCAAAGAACTTCTTCCTAGGATACAACGACCAAGACGTAATTCAATACCGGGATGACACATGTAAGTGCACAGTAATAATAGCTTCGTGTGCGATACTAAACTTGTTGGGCTGAAAATAACCATAACGGAAACTGACGATTCGGTTACCCGCACGAATCGTGTTTATGGTGATGGTAAAAAAAACGGAAAGGTAAGAAAGGAACACTGCTGCATTTAATTCTGTAAACTATATTACATTAGCTACGGATTCAGTTAAGCAAACTGAGGGTGTCTATCTCATTCACATGAGCAGCGCAAGCTTTGTGGTCATGCAAGAGTAATTCAGCAAATGCATGGTTGGCAATTCTGAGTAAATAATTAAATCTTATCATATGCTCTTGGTAAACCATTAAAACGTATGTCTATGTTTAACCTGGCAATTTCAGTCTTTTAAAATGCTGTTTGTCATGAACAACGTTAAGTCTGCAAAATAAATTTAATTTTAGAAAAAAAAAGAAACAATTAGAAAACTAGTATTGTTCACAAATCATGTAATATCGCCATAATTCAATTTTACACAGAACTCGCGTTGAATGTTTTGTAAAATTTAATACAATTTTCCCTGCATAACCATAGCATAAACAATTTCTCCGCCCCATCAGTTCTCTAAAAGCTTTCACTGAGATTTATTGTTCGTTTGAGGTTAGCACTCCATTGCACTACACTTTAAGGGAATATTGCACGAAAGATTAGCATAAAAAGCGTGGGGCACGCCGGACGTGGCTCACACCACCACTGTCGTTACTGTATACGATAGCACAGTGTAATTATTCAAATTAACAGTCTTCCGTAACATGGGTTATTTCACTGGGAAATGATATACCAGCACTGATTGTTTATTTGTTGTAGTGGTAGGCTTTTGTTATTCAATGAATATATCGCATTAGAATTAATATCATAAATGGAAGGTTTTTTATTTAGCCACACGCTGTACTTAACATAATCTCAACTTTTTGCATATAGAACATTTTATTATCTCCCGGGAAGACAGTAAATTGCATTCCCATAAACCGGCAGCTATGAAGTTCCAGAAAACTATTTCCTGTTATACAATGTCTTCATTTCCTGGTGAATATATTTCAATATATTACATCAGAACTAGTCAACGGATATTTTACTTGCCTTTAGAAATGTCGAGATTTCTGGTTAATGATATATGACAATTTGAAAATTGATATTTGCAAAGTCGCACATTTCTTGTTTTAGTATCATTTTAATTTTCTCAGCTGGTTCTTACCGCATTCTAAATAAGATATGAACTCGACTGTCAGTTAGATCAAATAAATACAAATGCACAGATGTCTGGACTGGTTATGGTTTTACAGAGGAGAGGGATGCTTTCTCTGAACCCGATACAAGAAAACAACTCGTTTAAGTTTGTGAAATATAAAAGAAAAAAGATTTACTATAGAAACAATGGCTGATATTGGAATTATTAAAATCATTGGCAACAAACAGTATTCTGTTATATGTTCTTTTTTATCCTTGTGTACCATGTTGTAACACCAATAAGTTAATTAGAACATGACATATCTCATGGGATTAGCAAATAATTTACAGTCTATCCTTTAAAATAATGAGTGAAGCAAAAATAGCATTGGTTAGTTCCTAAGGCTTTAAGCAGGTTGTTACAAGGTACTGTTTGTAGAAATTATGCTTTTATACACAACCTGCCGCGAACGAATATGGTAAAGGTTTAATGAATACATTATTTCTGTAAAAGAGCTGCTAAGATTTCACTGGAAAATACTTCTCATATCAAGGATTTTCCTATCATTTTATTCAGTGTTCACAATGCTCACTGTATAATGCAAATGGGATGTTGTAAAAGTTTTATAAAGAATTAAAAGCAGAAAAAAGTCTAAATGAATGTTATTTAAAGTAAAATTATAAGTTGAACGGTAAATTTTCAGTACATGGTCATCAATTTCATGGCTGGAACAAAGTTTAAATAAACAAATGTTAATAAGATCTCAAAAAGAAGAATGATATAGTCTGCGTAATTGACTAAGGTCAGACAATGAGTATTTTAATATTTATTTAGTTATAATATAAGTGTTCTTTATGAATAAAATGACAGCGACTTGCTACATGGCTTCAAAGTATCTGTCATACCATAAAGCATTTCATTTGGGAAATGTTTTGCAGAACAAGGATTGTGGTCAACCATGAGAACATGTAAACAGTTGGTAACAAAAATGGATGAAATGTAAATGAGTTTCGAAATTCGTACAAGTCAGGGAGACTTAGTAACCTTTTTCTATTTAATGTTTCTTTTATTTGTTCATATTCATTCTAAATATACTTTTCTAATATAATATGAAAGTGCAATGGACTTCATGTCTCGAATGCATTCAGCTTTTGTCAGATATGTCAAACACACCCTTGTGGAAGACATCATATGCTGACAGATTCTATTTCTGGTGCCTCAACACATGCAATAAAGTAGCTAGAACTCTACTTAAATGTCAAAGGATGAAGAAATTGCATTCCACACACGATGAATTAGAAAATATATGTCAATACTTTTCTATTATTATGTCGTCTGTATCACACGTTTCCGTACAAGGCAATGTAATTATGAGAACCAAAGACATCACCCACATCCCATGAGGATTCGTTTATCAAATGCAAACTATAGAAACATGTTAAAACGAACTGGTTTGTTACCCGTAAAAGAATTATGTGACTTTGAAGATATTAATATCAAGCAAAAGAATATAAAACGTATGCACCATTTTGTTCACACATAGTAGCTTTTCAAATGTTTAGATATTCCAAATGCTGATGTAGGCATAATTGGTTAGTATCCGTTGAAAGGAGGTATCCAAATTTGGCCTGAAATAAAGTTTTTGGTCAGTAACTGAAAATTTTTTAGCCTCGTCTATTTACATTTAGGTTGTTTACATGTAGTAAATACATATTAAAGGCGCTTGCTACAGTTTTTTCCGGACGGGTCGATATTTACCCCAACACCGTGCCAATTTGGTTGTGTTTCTAATCGATGTAGCTCATTGCAGAGTTGGAGCGGTCCTCTGCACATGCCCGGAAGTGATTATCCAATGTTGCATACGGCAAAAATTCGCAAATTATTGTATGTTCGCATGCATTTAATGTACAATATGTATAATATACTGACTAGAGGTTAGGGTAAGTATCACCATGGTTACAAAACATATACATTTGAAGTACTTTTAGTTCAAATTGCTTCAATCCGACATGTACTGGAGTTTGTAATTTATACCGGCGCTCCAACTCCTCATTGAGTCACAGCTGTTTCTAATCCCGTACCGTACCCATACCGTACATTCGTATTCGTAAACTATAGTTTTTGTTTGGAGAAAGGCGGAAACTTAATTTGATATATCTCTAAGTCATTTGCTCAAACACTGAAAGAGTATTTCGTACCAACCTGCGTTGTATAAATGCCCGCCACACCCCACCTCGTTGTAATTTGATTTAAGCGAAATCTAATATGGTGACCTATCAATTTTCTTTTGGTTTTAGATTAGGTAGACATAACCAAAGGTATGTGCAGAGTTTGATTAAATTCTATTATGTGGAACTCCATAAAATAGCAGAAGTACCAACTTAAAATTGACAAAAATATGTAAAAATAGCACCTGGGTCTGCTGAACAAGTATTTCTTTCTTCACAAAATCATTTTCTTTTGATTTCTCTGAGCATGTTTCAAATAGATATATTGTTTTCCGTTATAAAAATGCTTAGATATCAAATTTATGCTGATTAATGTACTTTACTGAAATATATTTTAGGATTATAGAAATTTTGAAAAATGTTAAAAATAGCACCATATCTAGGGGCAAATTAAATTGAAACAAAGCTGGTGACGTAGTATTTTTATTTCATTTTTCAATACATCATAACATGATCTATTAGTACAAAACATTTCATCAAAATCTATTATTTAGAAAAAAAATACGAAACTGTAGCGAGCGTCCTTAAGCATAAACCTGCTGATGATCTTGGTGGTATGATAGTGCATTATCCATCAATACAGAAACTGTAAAACTGTAGCTATCATCACAACTTGGCATCAGTGCAAAACGACAGTGTATGTTCTTTTAACCTTTAGCATGCTAAATTTCTATAATGGACTGGTCCATCATTCAATTTGGGCAGTACCACTTATTATTCAAAGGGGTGTTAACTGAAAAATTACTGAATGAATAGCGAACAGTGCAGACCATGATCAGACTGCACGGATGTGCAGGCTGATCTTTGTCTGCACTGGTCGCAAAGGCAGAATCAATTGCCGCCAGCAGGCTAAGGGTTAAATGATTCGCAGGATATCATTACGATTTATCATACGTGTTTCGATTTTTAACCTATAGCAAAACAGTACAAGAGAGAAAAGTTTGCCCTTAACTAATTTCTCTGTCAAAATATAAGCGGTTGTACATAAAAGTGTAATTGTTCATAACGTTATCAGTCATAATTAGATTGATTCACATTTATACCAATGACACTAGAAGTAATAATTAAAGGGAATTCCTATAGTTTTTATGCGCATCTTTCTGCGCAGCCGACACTTTCTATAGAAAACTGAAGTGAAGTCAACATTTGTTGAAACATGTGACAGACAATCTTAAATATGAGGAATCTTGAATGAAATAACATTTTGATAAGTTTTATCAGTAATCAAATGTTGATACTGATTTATGTTGTATTGACAAGAACCCTGCCTGACAGGTATCTTGCCATTTTTGTGGTTGTGTTTTCACATCGCATTTTAGTACAAAGACAGTGTCGTTCATATAATGTAAGACAATTGACTTAGTACTGATAAGACAATATCACCTTTCAGATTATTTAGTATCCAATTATGGAAAGAATTAACATTTTTTAACTTCTAGCAGATATACATGTAATCAATTTGGTCAGGTTTGTGCTATTTTTCGTCCGAACAGGTGTTGTATTCAAGCGGTCTTAACATAAAATTTAGCCTGGTGACCCATACATTTTTAACCATTTTTATGCTTACAATAAAATTATTCATACACAAGAAAAACAGGAAAAAATTCTATGAAACAGTTTTTTCAAAATTTAAAAAAATATTCTTCACTGTGGGTATTTTTCATCGGAAAAAAGTTCACAAAAATGAATAGGAAACAAGATTTTTTTTTTCATTTGTACCCATTTTTGTAAGGATATAGTATTACAAATATGACTATGATATCAAATAAGTATATATAAATAAACTCTGTAAAAAGAGTAAACTTTATTGTGCTGTCTTGATGTATATTTTAGTGGTATTTATAAAAAAAGCAGAAAATTATGAAAATTTTGAAAAATCTCTTGCTAGTTTCAGCTACAGTGGGTGTGTTCAAAACAATTTTTCTTAAAAACAAGCTTGGTAACCCCTTGTTTGTATTTGTTCATTGTTTTCAGCACAAATTTTCCTATCATATATGTGAATTTAAAAAAAATCTATGAAAGGAAAAAACTATAGGAATTCTCTTTAACTCATCTTTCTTAATCAATTCACCATTTTAATCAAGTCTTTAAGATATGAAAATAGGAGAAGATGAATGTTTCCTCAGTTGATTAGTTAGATTTAAACGGGTACAGTTTTTAGCTCGACTATTCGAAGAATAAATAGAGCTATCCTACTCACCACGGCGTCGGCGTCGGCGTCGGCGTCGGCGTCACACCTTGGTTAAGTTTTTCGTACCAGTCCACATCTTGACAAAGTCTTTTGAGATAAAGCTTTGAAACCTTCAACACTTGTTTACCATCACCATGGCCAGTTATAGGCAAGAGCACATAACTCCATCGGGGATTTTGGCTGAATTATGGCCCCTTTTAACTTAGAAATCATGGTTTATTTTTTCGTACCAGTTCATATTTTGACAAAGTCTTTTGAGTTAAAGCTTTGAAACTTTCAACACTTATTTATCATCACCATGTTCAGTTATAGGCAAGAGTACATAACTCCATCAACGATTTTGGCTGAATTATGGCCCCTTTTGACTTAGAAATCAGGGTTAATTTTTTCGTACCATTTCATATTTTGACAAAGTCTTTGAAGATAAAGCTTTGAAACTTTCAACACCTGTTTACCATCACCATGTCTAGTTATAGGCAAGAGTACATAACTTCATCAAGGATTTTGGCTGAATTATGGCCCCTTTTGACTTAGAAATCAGGGTTAATTTTTTCGTACCATTTCATATTTTGACAAAGTCTTTGAAGATAAAGCTTTGAACCTTTCAGCACCTGTTTACCATCACCATGTCTAGTTATAGGCAAGAGTACATAACTTCATCAAGGATGTTGGCTGAATTATGGCCCCTTTTGACTTAGAAATCTTGGTTAAGGTTTTCGTACCAGTTTATATTTTGTGTAAAGTGTTTGACATATGGCTTTGAAACTTTTATCACTTGTTCAGTATAATAGTCTCAATCTGTAGGAAAGAGTACATAACTCTGTCTTATATTTTGGCTGTATTATTGCCCTTTTTGGACTTGGAAATTGGTTCTGATTTCATACAAGTCCACGTTTTGTCAAAACTATTTGACATATGGCTTTTAAACTTTAAACACTTGTTTATCAACATAATTTGCATCTGTAGGCAAGAGAACATAACTCTGACAACTATTTAGGCTGAATAATGGCCCTTTTTGGACTTTGAAATTGGTTCACACATTGCCATTTAGTGCAAGACTTATCGAAATCCACAAATACAGGAACACTGTTTGTCTAATAGTAATGTATTTTTTTCTTTTGTCTGAATATCTGTAGAAATATTTTGACCCTATTCTTCAATCAATTCTTCGAATAGTCGAGCGAGCTGTCATCCGACAGCTCTTGTTATTTTATTGATCATTTGTCCAGATGGGTTCAGTTTTTTTCACAAGTGCTTTATAGCCGCCCCGTTTCTGATCAAAGAGTACTATTTCACTATGTCTATATACTCAACGACTTTTTTAACTTCACACCTGCCAAATTTTGACCGAATTGAATCGAATTATACACCATGTTTAATGATTATTTTATTATAATAAAACAGAACAGAACAACGATATGGGTCTGAAGTAAACTCATGTAACCGTAAGGGTAACACAATAAGGTAACCGTTAGATCAAAAGTTACATAATTATCAAATTCAAAATCACACCAGTACACTTTGAACCTATGAATTTGATGAAATTCAAATTAGTATATACTGAAGGTTCAGCTGTGTTTAGTTGAAATTGAACATCCGTCAATATTTTTAATATCAACATGTTGATTTCATATGAGGTTTGTGACGTCACTAATGGCAAAACAATGGATGGCGTGGAATCAAGAAATAAAATTACCTCAATAATTTTCAAATTTTCCCATACAAACAAGCCAAATATGTATGGTTTTATAAGTGAAAATGAATATGGATCAAAATAATGATAAACTTTGCATCGAGAAATATGCACTTAAGTTTTCGCGGGTTGATGTAGCACAAAATTTCAACTGCATATTTCTCAATACAAATCTAATAATATATTAATGCACACTTGCAGATTAGTATCCTACGTCAGGATAAGATCGTGTTCTACCGTACTAAAACGTTAAAATTGGTTGTTCTTTTCAATACAGATTGAACAAAGATAAACATGTTATTAAGTTGCAGATCCAGGATCACTCCTCGTATACTTGTTATTCTGCACGTATCCGGTGTTCTAAATTGTATTAAGGTTGACGTATACTGAAACATAGCACTATTTGACATTTATAAAATGCCAAGCAAATAAAGCGTAGGCATCGACCACTTTAATAGTTAAGGATAAACATACTTTTAAACCCAAAAATACCACAATAACAATGATTCAACATACATTATCTATATTTTGAACATCAACATGAGTGCGTTCATCTTGTATATTTATGTTTAACTTCTCTAAATATGTTTTTTTAGAATTCAATAAAAGTAAGATTGTTACAGCAAATTCACTGAAACCTTCTTAACCACTGAAATGAAACTTCCATATTGTTAAAATGCATTTTTCTTTTTAAAAGGCAATCGGAATATAATAATGTTTGACGATCTAATTTATAAAATTGTTTATTACCATTTCCGTAAAATATATTAAGACAACACAACGTGTTTTAGTTCTTTTTCTATGAATATTCAAGAGTTTATTTCACTGTTTGCATTTTTTTCTTCTGTTTCCATATCACTGACTGATAGGTTTCCATTTATAGAAAGCAGCAAGCATGTATTTACATATGCCAGGTAACTAGCAAAAACCAGCATATGGATACTTTACAATAATGTCAAAACCATAACCTCTATTAACTTAGTGTGAATTAAATGGAAATACTTTTCATTGACAAAACCGTAAGCAAAATGTTGGTCGTATTTGCCACTTATCTTTTATTTTAAACTTTATGTACACGCCTCGGAACTTTTATATCCAGTCTTACCTCGCACTTGACCAGATAATTTTTACTTTCCGCCACAGAACAAAGATATCGGTACAAAAATGGCTGTAGTTTAACATCCCAATTGTCACCTAATATCACTAGCTTGCATTTCTTAATTAATCACAACGAAACTTCATATTAGGTAAAAGTATATAAAATACACAGTCATTTAGCAGTCACTTAGCGACCTGCCCGCCAATAGCCAAAACATCCTGGTCTTTCAGACCTCAACAATTATGTCGAATGATTTGCTAGTCAAAAAATCAAAACTATTGTACGACGTTCAAAGGAAGGAGAGTCAATATATTTTACTATTGACTGGCAAGAAATTCAAGAGTTTTATTGCATGACATCTTAACTTAATATTTGCTTTAATTTTTGGACTTATCAGCCAGCCCGGTAAAATGTATATAGAACTGAATGCTTTTGTTAAAAGATAGTAGCTTAACAAACATTGAGGAAAAAATTGTAATAACTTTTTCAGCCAAGAGTAGTGTGTAACATGTCTTTAAAAATGTTGTTTATGGTAGTGGCTTCTCAGTCAAATGATATGTGACCATTTTGATCAAATCCACCTGATTTTGTAAAGGCTCATTGTTTTAATTTACTGTCTTATGGAACACACGAGCCGAGTCATGTCACGAGTAAGTAAAGCACAAAAGATGCCTATACTTTTAAATTAGTGTATAAACGATTCTACGCTCTGCAAGATATCTCTAATTGAAACTGTGACAGACATCTTCGTAGTTGTAGAGAAACCTATTCCTGTTGCATAATGTGATTTATTTCCTAGTAACTATATATTTGAATATTTTATGCTGAATCAGGTCAGAGAATATTCTATTCGCATTTAAAAGCTGAGACTTCATGTTATAGTTAGATAAGTCTGGAACTGATCTTGAAAAGACAAAAACAAGGACAAATATCTTTTAACCAGAAATACATAGATGTAGTACAACATTTAGACGCAAAGAATAGCAACAAACAATCCTTAATGACGGTATTTCTTAAATTAATGTTCTTGTTCTTGCTGCTGTTTTGTATCACGTTCATGTTCTCCACTGGTCTTGTTAAACATTGCTTTTTTGAAGGATCAATACATTTAACTGGATATATGTTTGAATTGTTAACTGTTTTCTTTTCAAAAAAAGAATAATAGATCCTTCTCTAAAAGATAATTGGCTGTCAGATTCTATGTAATAAAGCTACTTTTGTTGGAGTCATTTCAAGGAGATAGCGTACCACTGAAAGAAAATAATGTGTTTTTGAAACTACTTTATAAACATGCCAAAATACAACCTGACAAATAATAAATGTCTGTAGTCATTCTCAAAATGTCGTCGGTATAACGTATACACCTGAAATGATATTATAATTTACAAGGTGTGATTAGCATATTTCATAGTTATAGATTTGATTACAACATGTCAGCCTTCTATTCCCTATATTTTGTTGAACACCACCCAAATGCCAAAAATAAATATAGTACGCCAACGACCAAAACCGCAAAAACGTTAATTACAAGATAACACCAGAAATATCCAGAGAAAAAAGCAGAAAAAAAATACTGTTGACTCAGAAAAATATCAAAATAAATGTTTCAAAAAGGAGTCCACTTACAAAAAGGACCATTTCCAATAGAAAAAAATCCTTCAAAAAGATTGTGAAGACAAATTTGATTTGGGCAAATTGTTAGATCTGGAGGATGAAACAGAAAAAAATGAATACCAAAGGTCGTTCAATATAAATGAAAATGATGCAGGCTTGATTTGATTGAGCCTGTTCATGGATGGCAGTGGAAATGATGCAAACATCCACGTGGTTGCAGAACTCAACATCTTCAAGTTGTAAAACCATTCCAGCATATATTATTTGTAACTATGATGTATTTATAGCTGAATACATGAGAATATTCATTGATTAAAAGAGTGAATTCATGTACAGACGAACGTTTTGAAAAGGAATAAACAAGTTTTATACAGATCATAGATGTGACAAATAGACGGATGAAAAAAATCCTTAATCGTTTTCTTAAATTAATGATTCTTGTATCTTGCTGCTGATGTTTTATCCACGGTTCATTATCCCTGGTATTGTTAAACAAGTTTTTTGAAGATCAATAAATTACGAGGTTTAACAATTATTCAATGTATAACTTTTTTTTTAAAAATAAATCCTGTCAAAAGTAGATGACCCTTCGATTCTATGTAATAAAGTACTTTTTAGTCATTTCAAGGAATAGTACATGAAAGAAAAAGTTTTTGAATACGTTAAACAGCCAAATCACTACAAATAACAAATGTTATCATAAATTTCATATAACAGTTACACTAAATGATAAATAAAGGTTTGATCGTTTTAGATTTAAATTTGATTAAAATTGTTTAAAGTTGAACACCACCAAGAAAAATACTATATGACCAACGACGGAAAACCCAAAAAGTAATACGAAACCGATTTCCAGAGAAAGAAAGCATGAAAATAACTTTGCAAATTAATGATTTTCAAGAAATACACAAAGACCTGTTTCCATATTAAAACAAATTCCTTCAAAAAAGGGTTGGTGAGCATGATTAACTGTATCAGAAACAAAAAATGATTTACAAGTCTAATAATAGTAAATTGCACTTATTTGATTGAGCCTTTTTTGGAAGTGAAAGCAGAAAATTCGAAGGTTAGCAAGTCAAATTTAGAATGCTAAGTTAATTGAGATTAGAAACCACTATTAAAAGTTCAATCCCACTACGACCTTGGCCTTTGAACTATTGACATCAAATTAATAGGGGTCATATATTGACCAAGGTTTATGTCTCTCTGAAGTTCAAAGGCAACAGGATTACATATTTTTATGTTATCTTTGCTCTTTTTAAAAGGGGAAACCTTTTCCACACTTATCGTCATCATATCCTGTGTTACATTATTATAAAACTTCACAGGTGTACTTGTGACCGGGCCTGCGCTCGGCAATGGCTAGTCTTAAGATAGTTTCTCGGAGTAAATAACGGCATGTCGCTGTAATTGTAAGTTGTAATTTCAGTGTTCAAACTGGTGCTTGTTATTTTCGCTGTGAAGTCTAATGCCATCTGCAAACAGAAAAAGACATCCCATCATTTAGGCCAGTGCCATTACATGCCTTGTTTATTTAATGACCATCAATACTGAAAATATGCACGATTTTCAATATCAGTACTCAGTACACGAAACTGCAATACACAGTGCAAACATTACTTTGAAAACTCAAATCACAGTACACTATCGACGCTCATTTATGACCGATTTCTCCGTCATTTGAACATTTACAAAGCTGAAGTTTTGCACATATTTTCTTTGTATGTAACGAAATAAATCGTACGATTCAGAATTTGCCCCACAATGCAAAAAGGTGATGGTATCGGGAGAAATGTGTTCACGGCATGCATTTATCAAATGTTGATTTAAAGAGTTGCCCAAATTCTTTATCACAAAATTTTAGCGTTTCTACTTTCCTACAGTAGAATTAGACTTCAATTTACGCAATTGAGATGAAGTCTTTTCGTTGTTTAAATTAATATAATTATTAAGAGAAAACAGTATCTCTTTTCTCTCTATAGTAGTATAATACAGTAGTAAATCGGGGTTTTACTTACCTTGTTGATGAAAAATTATCACGTTTTCGGAAAATACCTTATCAGTAAATGGCAATATCCGGTGTACGCATCCTCACCGTGAAAATGGACTTAGTATTTCACCATGGTTTTGCGCGAGTAAAAGTTAAAACTTTACTTGCAAAGATTTTTTTTCTGATGCAAAGATACAAGATTTCATATACATTTTCTCTCTTTTCTGTTATGTTGCTTGACAAAATATATCTTCCGGTGTTCACTTCAATAAAAATAGTTTTGGCAAAATAGTTTAAGCATTTCGAGCATCAGTTGTTATGGTCACCGACTTCATTAATTACTTCTCGAGTTAGATCCATAAAAGGTAGTAATATATACACTATTGTTACTGTGTTCAACAGCAAATAATAACATTGCTTGTTTTTAGCTTTTTTTCATGAATAATTACATCTTAATGCCGTAACGGTGCTATTTGCGTTTTGGCCTCTCAGCACTGAGTATTAGGTTTCCATTTACAGGAGCCAGCAGACATGTTTTTGCATAAGGAAAACACAATGAAATATTTGCATGAAACGTTTGCATGCTCCATTATACAGAACTTTGCATGATAGCAAGAATATAAGGATCGTCTTACATGTTGTATCATGTTGCAGGTTGGCAAAGGACAAGAATTATGTCTATATTATATTAGGAAAATTTAAAGACACCGAAACCTGACTGAAGTTATTATTCATTGCTTTTTTCACATTAAGGGGTAAATGCATTGACTGCATGAGAATTTTATTGTTTGACACACATAAACGTTCTAAAGTCCGCTATTCAGCCTGTGCAAAAAATGATACAAACATCAACACTGACTATGTGAAACAATATATTTTAATCATAGCATCAATAAGTACCCATGTGTGAAAGTCTTAGCAGCTGAAAAGGCGGAAATACATGCTTTTCACTCGCAAAACCAACAGAAAAATGTCAGTCGTATCGTCAAAGAGACTGTTCTGGTGGCAGCTTTGTTACAGCAACATTTTTACAAGTGTTGAAAGCTTGATAATTCAGCTGAAAACATGTCTACACTTTAAGCAATTTTCTACCATTATAATAATAGAATTGAACAATTTACCTTAATGACTTATATATTGCTTGAATTTGTATTCAAAATATGTGTAATAGAGTTCCGCGTAAGCCGGTGCTAGGGGGCGTGAGAGGTGTTGCACATTTTATTACCTCTCATGAACAGACTCCATCAAACCAAGTCTGCTATTATTCTTCTTGGTTGCATTCTTTGCTTTCAAAGGATCTTTTTACAGATTTTATTAACTATCACAACAGCAATCTTTAAGTGCCGTGTGGCGGCTGTAAAAGTATCCCCGTACTTGGATTCAGTGTTGTTATATTTTCTGGTCCTTTGCGATCATGGAGTCTACTCAACATGTATAATAGAGTTCCGCTTAAGCCGGTTCTAGGGGGCATGAGAGGTGTTGTACATTTTATTACCTCTCATGAACAGGCTTATTCAAACCGAGTCTGCTATAATTCTTCTTCTTAGTTGCATTCTTTGCTTCAAAAGGATCTTTTTACAGATTTATAAATGAATTTTTATAACGCCGTTGTACCCCGGAGTTTAAGCAAAACTGTAATCATGTGGAGTGTGTTTATATTGTGAAAAGTTACATTGGTAACATTTTTTTTCGGCTATCAGAATGGTGGGCATCTTAAATTTAAATCGTCATTAAGTCATTTTTCAATAAGTATACCATTATATATTCAATATAACCTTCAAATAAACCTGTTTTTCTTACCAAGACACACAAATTCATATTTTTAAATGATAAAAGCTCGTATGAATAATGTGAATATTTAGTATTGATTTTTACGCGAAATACATAATTTATAGAGAAGAAGAAGAAGAATGTTTTATTTGACTTAAACTGTACACAGTTTCTCGCCGTACATGAAATATACAAACAATAAATAATATTTTAAACATTGAAAGATCAAAGCATATCTGCATAATAATGTTTGACTGTTATATATAGAGATGAGGATGGTCTTGTAATACATGATTTATACATGTAGTCCAGCTATCCATTCTACATGCAGAAGTATATGCTCATATGCTCAGGTTAAATACACTGATCTGTATAATATCAATGTTTGCAATAAATATGCCCAGAAATTTGGCCAGTCATCCTATAATTAACCAGTACAATATTAACGTTTAACAAACGTGTAACTTTGCCATTCATAACAACTGTGGCTAGTTTCAAAATTCGTAGCAGAATTTCATTGTAGTAATCAATGCCAAATAAGGATAGCCGCGATTAACATCAGCTAGCATCAACCATTTACGTTCCACGTATACGGATTAGTACATTGCAGTTTTGGTTACCAAATAAGGAAAACCGGAATTTTGATTTGCGCATTGGTTTACGCAGGTGATGTGTATTGACGATGGTGTGTGTCTATGAACAACACGCGTTACGTTGTACTTCTTCTGATAAAATGCAATCATACTTTTAAGAAATAGTATGTTTATTCAAATACATGCTTAAGATAATCATCTTAAACATAGTATTAATTATTTAGAGACGATGAGTTTATAAATTATGATTGACAGGGTATAGCAACATTCCCTGTTGCAATGAAACACCTGTTACAATGAAAGGAAACACGAATATGGAGAATAAATCAGAGATGATAACGAATTATAATCATCATCACTTATCTAAAGATAATCTAAACAAGTGCAGCTTTTCTAAAAGTATTGACTTACTTTACGTCATACATGCAATAAAATGACTGATATTTAAATATTTTTCAAGGTCTGATGCCAAGAAGCAAAAGCTTATTTTAGTCCCTTCTTACTTTGTCTATATGCTTTACTATTAGGTTATTTAACATTGTTCTGTACAATACGGAGATATATTTGGATGAGTACCCAGCTGATAAAACCATATTGGACGAGCCGCTATGCGAGTCCAATATGGTTTTCACAGCTGGGTACGAGTCCAAATATATTTCGTATTGTACATTTCAATGTTAAATAACCTTTTTATTCTATGTCTATTTAACTAAACTAAACTAAAATGATTAACTGACCTTCCTCATTTCAAGACGCATAATCTAACTCTTTACATAGAGCGCCTACTTCACCCGATTTACATTCGGAACATTTTCGCGCGTTTCGGGCTTTATCGTATGTTTAACATGGGACTTTTTGAACCATTCAAATACAGAAAAATACAGGATTTTTGTATGCATGTGCGTCCAATAAGGCAATATATTGGACAGTCACGTGTTGCAAATGAACGTTCACGATTGGATAGATAAAATAGATATAGAATGAATAGTAAATATTGCCTTATAAAAGAAAAGGATATATTTTGTTTAAAAGAATTATTTTCTACATGCCATATCAGTGTTTTGAAGAAGTAGAAAATTGTACTTAATCTGTAAAATTACAAGAGGTTTATCTCCTTTTAAGCACAAATAATTCCCTCTTAAAACACAAAATATAACTAAATGTTCCACTTAACTTTTTTAAAAGGCACTGACCTCAAGAGCGTACGGCAACAATAAAAAAGAATATTTTTAAAGTATCAGAAAATTATTGCAATATTTCTTAAGAAGGCTTTGAAACTTAGTTACTGACAGAGTAAATGTTATGGAAACACATAATTAGTTGCTTTTACTTAATTTTCCATTAAAAACTGAAAAGCGTTTGGAGGCAAATTTCCTTATATTTAACGAACATTAATATGTATTTATTCGTGGTGTATTGGCCAAGAACGCTTGGAAGTTTTCATTGCCGCGGTAGCTCGACTTTGATCCCAACTCGGGCATGTTTTTGTTTTCTTGATTAAGCATTTTTATGTTAGTTTAAAAACAAAAGCTCATGTTCTAATGTTCATAATACGACCAAATTTCAGTTTTAAAGAAAATCTGGAGGTCAGTACCTTTAACAGACTAGCATTAATATAAACTACAAAATGCACAGAGAACGTTTTAGAAAAAAATCATTAAGAACATGAAAAGTAACATATTCTGAGGCGCCAAAATAATGATGATAAAAATCTTACCAATGTATTTTCAGAAAGTTGGTATTTAAACTTTCAGAATATACAATTTCGTATATAGCAAAAATCACAAAGTTATATTTTCGGAAAATTCGCCAAAGAATAATTAAAATGCTCAGGCGAAACAGTAACAGTCGGCAGAAAAGAATGTAACATTGTGAGCATAATAACAACAATGAGGGTTTCGGAAGATGATTTGAAGTAACTGTGATATCAAATATAGACCCCGCGTATGAAATTATCAGTGTGACGATAAAGTAGAAAAAACTGATGTTTTTTCATTACCATGAATCAAGAATCCTTATAACTCGATCGTAAACTTTTTCATATTTCCCAGAATGTCAGAGATAAACGCCCACTGAACAAAAAGACGAAAGCGTAATTGGTTTGTCCATAAATAATTCTACAGTTCATTCATTCTGATTTGGGGTGACAAATTTGATTAATATACCTGTTTCCTTAAATAATTCGCTTTAGTCTTAGAGACGTCAGGATAATTTATCCTTCAATAGAATATTGTTTCTCAGACAACTGATTTGATTACAGTTGCAAGGAGAATCTGTATTAACTTCATATTTGAGAAGGTCAGATATATCATTCTAACAGGAAATAAGCGTGCCACTCCTCAAAAGCACGGTGTTTAAAGTAATAATACCGATATACACTTAAACAAGTTAATGAACTGACCATTATCTTTAAAACAAGTTAGGATCCATTTTGAATCTTTCTATTCTCTTATAGCAATACGCCATAAATAACACATTTTGTCATATCTGAATTGTCTGACCTATCAGCAATGATAATGCTATTTTCATTAAATTTCTATGTATTTCCTAGAATATAACGTTACAAATTACGTAACCCCTAAAATGCCGATACTAAACTGATATCAGTTTGCGTCAACAATTCATTATGTATGCCAAACAAACAAACAAACAAAGTAATTAGATAATAATATCTCATTGAAAACTAACTAAATGAGATATCATTCACTTCCATGTGATAGTCCTTTAGTCTGCCATATCTGACAACACTTATTGTACATACGTTACCTTAGTAAAAATCCTAATACTGAATAATTGTTATATAAATTTGCTTAAATCTAGTATATCACAAGTAATCCAAATACACAATAGTTCATACTAGGGTTTAAATTTATATGTTTATGTAATTAATTTACACTACTACGTTACGAAATTTAAATTTCAAAATAATAACACCCTGATGTTTCATTTCAATATTATCTGAACGATTGTTATTAATCACTGTTAATGAAATTTAGCACCATGTAACATATTTTCAACTAAATGCCTTAGAATGGGTCAGCTATGTGACTTATCTTACTCAAGTTAATATAATAAAACTTTTTTAAACGTTCAAGGCAAATGCTTGTCAATGAATTTTAACAGCATTTTTGATGAATGAGAACATTCGGTTAATAGCTATTCCTTACTTATTGAATATCATTTGCCTTATATGAATTCTATTATATTTATGATTTTAATAATAATGTAATTTTCATTACTTAAGTAAGTTACTAAAATCTTTTTATGTATAAAGAACATGGATGTATGAATTATATTATATATTATATGTTAAGTTTACATTTAAAGAAAAATGAATAGGATTTGAGGTCGCTATGTTAAAACTTCCATGATATGTATTCATAAGTAAAAATGATTGCAGTTAATATTCTAAACTGTAGAATTGTAACAACCAAATCTATTTTAGAACGATTGTGTATTTAAGAATCTAATTTAGTTAATTGTGGTTGAGTAGAACCTTTGGCATTCCCATATCACTCAAATTGTTTTGTAAGCTGACAATTGTTGAACAAAATGTTAATTCCTTTTATTTCAGTATTAGCGCAACGTTTCAAGCAAACATTTAAGTAAAATTTAGAGCTAATTCTAGCTCGAGCAAAAACATCTGTATGACAGGCCTATTGTATCTGTAAAAAAGGACAATATTTTTGTAAGCTGTACATTTAGTTTTCGTAAGTCATTTATTTGAGAAATATTCCATGTAATGCATCCATCTCTTGCTTAAAGCAATCAAATCCTAAAACATTCTAAGTTGTGTTACTTATTTCATTATATCTGAAGAACAGACTTAATCGAACCGGTTCTACTATTATTTTGCTAGTAGAATTATGATGTTAGTATCATAACATTTAGAACACCCCTCATACATAACCGATTGTATAAATGAATAAAGACTCAGATATTTTCATGTTGTTATGTTATTATACAGGTCTCTAAGTTGAGGTAGGACCATCTTTTTAACACATAAAGCCTTTCAATTTCTTCCAGTAATTCAGTAAATTTTATTCTCATCGCAGACGTATGCGTAGATACGGAAAACCATTTCCTGCTGTAAAATGTCAAGTTTATTTCAATATATTATACTTGATCTGGTTAAGGAGTGCTTGATTTGCATTTAGAAGCGTTCAGTGATGATATATTTGCTGGTCCTTTGTGGTCGTAGAGTCCAGTCAACGTATATTTATATCACGTTTCCTTTTAAGTGAATATAAGAAGGCGTGAGAGCTATTGAACAATTCATTACGTATTATAAGAACCGACCAAACCGTTCTGTAACTATATGAGCCGTGCCATGAGAAAACCAACATAGTGGGTATGCGACCAGCATGGATCCAGACCAGCCTGCGCATCCGCGCAGTCTGGTCAGGATCCATGCTGTTCGCTTTTAAAGCCTATTGGAATTGGAGAAACTATTAGCGAACAGCATGGATCCTGACCAGACTGCGCGGATGCGCAGGCTGGTCTGGATCCATGCTGGTCGCATACCCACTATGTTGGTTTTCCCATGGCACGGCTCATATATGCTCGCGTTCTTTTAACTTCTAATGGGACTTTATATAAATATCATTCATGTTATTGTTAGAAGACAAATTTAGAATTGACCTTACAATGTCACGTCATCGACATTGACCGTGTATGTTGTTTTATATCATTGTGATTTCCTCCACTGGATAAACAACATTCTACAATAATAGGGTATCAAATATAATTGCCAGTCAGATCAATTAATATAATTGATGCAATTGCCTTAACTATACCAGCTGCCATATACGATTCAATGAAGCAATATTTTGAATTGAAGTAATCTCACAGCAATAGCTCTACCGTAGATTCAAAAGCTATTGCTTGAATACCGTGCTTCACAGGGAACAAACTATGTATTCTGTTTCTGTAATGTTTTTTTTCGTATCACGTTATAACGTCATTAAATTAATTAAAACGGCATATCTCCTAGGACAAACAATTGTTTTAAAATACAAATGTATATATTGTATTTCTGATCGTCTGGAATTCAATCTGATGTAGAAATAAAACCAATTAATTGTTAGGGCTTCAAGCAGTCTTTGCTTTTAGGTATTATGTAACATATAAACTTACTACTATCTGACATACAAGAATGGAAAGTGTTTGATTAATGCATTTTTTCTTGTTATGAAGGCCCTTTATCAAAAGTGAGTTCCAAATTTACATGTTTTATGTATGAAACATGATAGAAAAATGTACCAAGTATGATAATTCTAGATTTTATTCAACAGAAACCCACAAAATAGCTCGAAATGTGATGTTGATTTTGTAGCCGATGCATCAAAATGAGTTTGTTTTGAACATCTGTGTAAATGTATTATGTCTAGATATGTAGTAATGCTGAAAACCTTATATATGCTTTATACATTGGTTGCCAGTGAAAGCAAGGAGTTTAAGATACTTTCTTGCATGCATAGCTGTCACATTGACAGAGCACCTATGTATTTAACAGAATTGCTCACAGAGTATGTTCCTAGTAGACAAGGTTTGAGTTCGTCAAAAAATCTGAATGTCGTAGTGTTGTTCCATACAACAAGTGCAAAACATTTTTGATAGAAGTTTCTGTACTATGGTCCAAAACTTTGGAAGAAACTGTCGTTAGAACTACGCAAAAATAGATCATTCTATACATTAAAAAATCTTAAGACACTGTATTTCAGAGACTTTATGGTATTGTTATATATATTTTGATAATTGTTTTATATGCGATTACAGCAGGTGATAGTTTTTAAATTTTTGTAAAAGTTTTTACATTTCAACATTTATATTTTCAAGGTTTGTTAAATTGAATGTACTTGCTGGTACAGGCTCTATGGGTAGGGTAGTGTGTAGTGTTTCTTTTTTTAAATAATACGTGATGGCACCATTAACTAGGGGGTTTGAACCTCTACATGCAGCCAGCCCATGGCTCTTTGTTTTAAAAAAAAATATTATCATCGTCATCATTAATGATGATAATAATAATATTAATAATAATAATAATAATATTATTATTATTATTATTATCATCATCATTATTATTATGCCCAACACCATTGAATATGTCATTGTATAGAAATAGGCTTTGATTAAATTAATCAGTTTCAGTTTCAGTTTATACATAAGATACAGGTACATGCTTTGCGAATACTTTAGTTCACACATTGTAAGTAAGCCTGACTTCACAAAACTACATAAAGCAATTTGTTGCTTTTTTTAGATAAAATAATGTGTTATATTTTCCAGCTGAACTCCATATATGCTGTGCATACTCGTAGTTAATCCCAAATGGAAATAGAAGAAGTGGAAAACTACAGGTCGCCCAATACGACATAAACGAAAATGTTGCAGGTTCGGTTTGATTGTGCATGTTCATGCACGGTAGTGGAAATGCAAGCTACCGTCACACCCTCTAGCCCCAGGGTGAGCAGAACTCAGCATTTACACATGTTTAAAATACCATAACATAATTAGAGGCATCCCCAGATGTAAACCAATTGAAAATGAGCAATTGATCAAAGAAATTATGTTACTTATTATAGAAAAAATGATTTCTTAAATTGAAAGGCATTTGACATTTGTAGTATATCGGCGTTTGTTTTTGTTTTGATTTGCAAGGACGTCATAACCAGAACTCGATTAATGTTCAAAATGGCGGCCAACAAAGGAGGGACATTATTTCACTTACTTCCTTTTCCATTAATAAGTATATACCGAAGGTTTAACATAAAAATCATGACAAACAATCTCCTGGTCAAAATCATATTTTATTTACTTTTTAACGAAATCAGAGCGCTGCGCGCAACACTATATATATAAGAGGTGACCAAATGTCACCGATATGATGCCACATTTCTGCATACGATTATCATAACATTTTCATGAAAAATTTATGAACGTCCGAGAAAAAAACATTTTTCGCGAAAAATTGAATAAACTTTCATGAATTCAGGAGAACGTTTTCGTGAAAATGTTATCTGGTTATCGAGACTACATGTATATGTCAAAATAGTGCCCAGTACTGCATAAAGATAACTCTATAAAGACAACTCCTGTTTTCATGAAAAAAGAAAGTTTCGCGAAAACCTTTTATTTTCGTGAAAACAAACGTTTTGTTGCCATATTTTGCGTACACTTAAGCAGATGAATAATTTTCGCGTAAAGTCTTACAGTATTGGTGAAAATAGTCAATCTTTCATGAAAGCTTTTAAAATTTAAGCGATATTCTTTTTTTCTTGAAAGTTTCTAAGATTTTCATGATATTTTCAAGATTATCGTATGCAGAAAAAGCAACATCTTTTTCAAGATAATTCATTTTTCACGGAAACAAATATGGTTTTGCAAAATATATCTTATTCATTTATTTATTATCGGATGCAGGAGTTGGCACAATCGTGATTTTTGTGCTCCTATATTTCCGATAGTTTCACAAAAATATTTAGTTAAATAGCTAAATTTGTTAGTCATGTGTACGATATTGACCTATTACTTTTGTAGTGAAACTACTTTGAAATATATCGACGGTCATGCCTGATACAATAAAGCAACTGCCTTTATCTCAAAGAAATAACATAACATGTATTCTACTACTAATATTTGACTTAGGCAACAAGCTGTGTATTCTATTTCTGTAATAGTTTTTTTTCAGGTTCGGTATGAGCGTGTCACGTTATAACGCCATTAAGTTTACTAAAACAGCATATCTCGTGAGACAAACGATTTTTGTGTGTCTTGCATTTCCATTGTAGTATATATGAGCCTACTGGTTATAGATCCTACGGCTTAATGCCGTCTGGAAGAACATGGCCTGTTTGTAAACTTGCTTTTATTCTAGCTAAAAGGTGTTGTTTTGCCGGTATCTATGTGCATATAATGAAAGAGTGAATATTTGCGGAGCAGGAGACCACGTGATGGTACGTTTTTTCCTATTTACGTTCCTAGCGAGATAAAAACAAACGTTTTGCGGTCTTAACGCATAAATGGAACAAGGTTTAGAGAAAAAAAACTTATTGACATTATATTCGTTTATTTTAGCTTTTAACACATTTTATACTAGAATAGCGTTAACGCGTAAATTTGTTTCCAGTTACAGATTCCATCGGCATACGTTTGTGCCATTGCACTAGCGTGCTAGGCCACCAACAATTCTGTTGATGTAATAATATAAAAATCATGCATTATATTTGCATTGTTATAGAAAGGGAATGTAAATGTTAAAAGACTTTATATTTCTCACTGCATTTGTTAACATTTACGGTCGTGATCAAAGTGCAAGTTTCAAATGAATTCACTATATATCCACCTGCTTGGAAAATAAACTGCATCATGATAACGGTACTATCATATACCACATGATATATAGATGTACTTTATGAATTACGTTTTACAATATTTCAGAAAAACTTTATTCCGTATTTTGAAAATTTAATTAAAAGACAAAGCACTTCATTACTAGGCAAAACATAGGAATAGATTTATATTATTTATTAATTTTGTAATGTTTGATGTTATTTTTCTATATAAATAGCATTGTGTTTTTTTTCATTACAGACATTTTATGCACAGAATACCAATTTGATAACCATTCGTTTATACTGATATTAATATAAATCCTGTATATTGCTCAGATTCAAAATCAACGTCCATAAAAACTGAGATAATTTGTTCTTTCTCTGCATTGCCGTTCAAAAGATATGTCAAGGAAAATATATGTCTGATGTCTAGCTGATAATCCTTATCGTATTACCAATGTACACTTACTTCTTGGTGGAGTAAACATTTCATGTGAAATGTAGAAATGTAACGACAAATAGTATGCGGGCAACAAAGCATGTGTCACTTCAATTCACCACAGGGATTGTGATTGTGATATGCTGTATAGGTAGGACTTGGGGTTTATAAACGTAATCTAAAGTAATTGAACAAAACTTAACCTTATAAAAATGTAACAGGTACTACCATTGATTAAAACACTCATTATATCTCTTTGAAATGATCAAAGTAATGTATAAATCTGGTTTCTCTGATCTTTTTGTACTTGTGAGAATTCAATTAGACATTTCAATATATGCTTCAATTCTTGTCATTTTGAATTACTATAATCTCAAAACAAACCATGTACAAATGTACTGTCTTAACATGGACTACACTGTTAAATAATTATTTTGCAGAATAATCTTCCCAATTAATTTAAGAAAGTGTTAACATTTAAATATTTTACAGGTGAAAAATGTTTCAGTCTTTGTCATAGGCAAATATATACATTAGTTATGTAAGTCGTATTTTCCTTCGAAGTGGTTTGAAATTAATGGAGAAAAATGCATATTTATAGTTTATATTATGTTCAATCTCACTGTAAATAGTAAAGTGAGTTTTCCAACTTTTACTGTTATAAGTGACTATTTTAGTCACCGCCTCGGTAGCCTAGTGGTACAGCGTCCGCTTCGAGTGCGGGAGGTCGTGGGTTCGATCCCTGGCCGCGTCATACCAAATACGTATAAATGGTATTAGTAGCTTCCTCACTTGGCGTTCAGCATTAAGAGGGTAGTATAATGTGGCTAAGTGGGGTATCATGTCACGTGTCTACGGCGTGATATTCCAGTATGGCAGCACTATAAAGTTGGGCATTGTGCTCACTACTACAAGTAGACACCGTCGTTTATATGACTGAAAAATTGTTGAAAAAGACGTTAAACCGGAACACACACACACACACACACACACTCGCTTTTTTTCTGTAGACATTCTTAGCTTTGAAGTGTGCTTACGTTCTTGACCAGTAAAATAATTTCTTTTGGTTCTCTTCCCGATAGACTGATTTACAATTCTTTTTTTGATGTGTGTCTTATTCATGACGCTTTGTCTCCCACAGTATTGCATTTTACCTCGTATTGCATTCAATGTCAAACAGGGTTACAGTGGTTATCACTTCCGTATTGCGTTTTAAAGCATCTCAATGGCAGTTACCCCAGAATAAAACTTCGTATAACAAATTGAATGCCATATAGCATAACTTAGACGAATGACAAGGAAACAATAGCAAGGAAGTCGTACGTTTTCGCTGTGGACTAGTACCCGCATATATAGCTTACTCATAACCTGCAAGAAACTGCTTGCAGTAAAACATTTATTTTATTGATTATGGTGCGTAATATTTATTTGCATATGAAAACCTTTACAGCAACCGTTGTTTGAAAAAAATATAAATATCTGCCACAATGTTTAATAGTTTTTTACCCAAACATTAGACTTCACATATTCCTTATAAAATGAAATTAATGTAAATTACAAATCCATTTAGACGTGTGGTTATCAAACATTAAAACAAGGATGAATATCAACAGGGAAAGCCACGCTCCAAAAACGCAGCCTCTCAAAACGTTAACCCAGCACGCGGACGCGCACACGACCAACACACACCCATAGGAAGAAAACAGACAAGGACAAAACGAACAAATTAAGGATCACAGTGGGGCACCGCTTTGGAACGGTCAGTGGCAAAACCACCACTGGGGAGCTTTAACCAGTTTATGGTGGGCCTAACCTTACTCTTACCCACACCAAAGTCACAGGACAGTGTAAATAAACGTTATCTCCGCCAGGAGAAATTATTTTTAATTCAGTCAGGCTATTTTATTTTACTTAATACTGTTCTTTACTTTACCTTGCTACTACTTATCACAACAGTTCATATGAAGATATACGTATTTTACACATATAATAATGATAACGTGATAATAAAGATTTGCTTAGTTAAACATCTTCAAGACATTTCCGTGATATCAGATTACAGAATGTATCGAGTTCTTAAAGCATGTCAACATGTAATAAAAGCATGTCTCAGTTAGTAGCGTGTGAAATTAGATTGTGACGATAAAGGCAAATACTTTATTACGGTTATTATTCACTACTTGTGATCAGAAGCCCGCCCGCTTAACTCAGCAGGGACAGCGTTGGTCTACAGATTTCGGGGTTGTGAGTTCGATCCCCGGGCGGGGCGTATGTTCTCCGTGACGATTTGATAAAACACTTTGTGTCTGAAATCATTCGTCCTCAACCTTTGATTCATGTGGGGAAGTTGGCAGTTACTTGCGGAGACCAGATCTGTACTGGTACAGAATCCAGAAACACTGGTTAGGTTAACTGCCCGCCGTTACATGACTGAAATACTGTTGAAAAATGGCGTTATACCGAAAAACAAACAAACAAAACTTGACAAACAAAAAGGATCTTTTTACAGATTTTATTGTGGTCAGTGCAAATAAAACGTTGTATAGTTTCCATCTTAGTTCTATTTGTCTTAGCTGTACATTGTAAATCAGTATGACTTAATTCAGAAGAATACATGTCCAGTGGATTTCAGTCAATAATTTTAACTGCAAGATAAATATAATTCTATTGAGCGACTCGTTTTGGGTTGCCGTAAAGATATTGAATTTATGAATTACTACAAGTGAAGTCGCCACTGATCTTTCGTACGTCGGTGTACGTTTGTCTCCTTCTCCTTCCAAGAATTCATATTTTAACCTTTACCCTGCAAAATATCTAAAATGGACTGGTTCATCATTATTATTCGTAGTTGTGTTTTATGAGAATTTTCTGTCTGAATAGCCAACAGTCCTGATCATGATCCGTGCAGGCTGATCTTGATCTGCGCTGGTCGCAAAGGCAGAATCACTTGCCGACAGTAGGCTTAAGGTTAATTAATCTTATACAAAGAACTTGAACTTAAGAGATAGCATTTCGTTCAGAACAATCTGGAGTTCCTACATGTAGCCAAACCCGTTCATTTCTTTTCTGAGATTTTCTGCATTAAATAGCACATGTAAAGGTATCAAGCAATAAATTATCACTCGTGAGCTATTTGTATATGTAGCAATAGCCATCCACAAGGTTCGAGCCCTGTCAGAGGCGGGTGTTACTTGTTACTGAAGAGAGACCGTTAAATAATGGTTTCCGATTGCCTACCTGCCTGGTGCCTAAAATAAGAATCGGGAAGTAATGCTGTTCAATATATGCTGGTGTCTCATAAGCCAGCTTGGCTGGCCCTTTCAGTAGGGGTGACACGATAATAAACAAACACTTTACACACCTTAAATCTATTAATTTAGGTACTAACTTTACACAGCATCGTAAGTATATTTGATACACATTCAAACAATTTCATAAAATGCCATTTTCCGTGCTTTGATAATCTACCTCCTCGCTTAAAAAAGTGACTTAAGTTTTCTGACTGTTCCCCGATAAACCACAACCCTGGCAGAGTTTTCCTATTTCTGGCAGTAGATATTTAACAGTACCTTAGATCTGTGCTACCCCGTCTGAAAACATTGAAACGAGTATTTCAGTGACATCAGAAAATATTTGAACTCCTCTGATCCCTCTTGACTGAATTAATTCTTCTAATTCACTGATAAAGATTGAAAATAAAAATGATGACGTCAAGCATCCTAAATAACATGGTATCGGAAGTAGTGTCCATTGAATGAAATTATATTTGTTGCATATACACATGCACGCACACGTAACATTTAAATAAAAACAGGCAAACGAATTATGCCAAAAAATATTATAACTTAAACTATTGACATCCGTTGAATTAAAGGTATACGTGAATACTATTACGTGTATGATTTAAAAGATATAGAATGTATTGAATTCATTTATATATTTCATCTTTAGATATTGACTTCCAATATAGAAATTCCTCGTCAAATGTAGTTTCAAATTAACTAAACGTAAATATTAATTATGTATGCAGAGTTATATTTATGTGAATAAATGCAATACAGAAACAATAGCCTGTTAAAAACTTCTAGTTTTAGTGATAGAACACATTTATTGTGAAATCAATGTATTGAATGTGTTCTACTTAAATCCACAAGGTATTTTTTATTAAATACAGATGTCAGCATAGACCAAACAAGAAATATCTATCTATCTATCTATCTATCTAATAATGTCAACTCCTCTTTCGAGTGTTATAGACATGGGGAAAAATCTTTAAAAAAGATGGTCGGGGAATTGTAATGAGACAAGGTTATGAAGTTTTCATATCATTTGTGTTATTCTACCATCTATCTAACATTTTAATTTTCAAATAGCAAAACTAAACTCCATACTTAAAAATTTAAATGGTTCTCTTTTAATTTTTCACAAAGGTTACGTAGCATTCTATACATAGAGCGTGACGTCACTCATTCCGTCTGACAGTGCGACAGCATGAAAGCGCTACCGTAGTGTACACAATGGTTACGTAGGGGTACAATTTTGTTTCGTTTATCACACGACGAATAATTACACCAGTGGTCTGGAAGGCCTTTCTCTACTTAGAAGACCTTAATCGATCTGCTAATCACACCCTTATCAATGTGATACGCAGACCGTATTCAGCCTTTTCTGTAAATTGATATGTGTTGGTATTTGAACAGGGTTTTTTCAATTATATTTATTAAACTCACTTATCATTTTTTAGATATATCAATATTCTTCTAAATATACTGAGCGAAACGTAGCTTTATAAACTATAAACAGCGTCATTATGGACAAACGCTTCGTCAGTCAACGTTGCACAATCAGCAGAGTGGGAAAAGAAGACACCGTCGTCCAATCAGGCAGAGTGTTGCAGCATAGATCTTTCATTTTGATAAATTATCTATAATGCATTATCAAGCAGTCTGATTTGCAATAATAATAATAGCCATTATTAATTTTTGTGCAAGGTAGTTTCCACAAGCTTCTGTTAACTATAAATACACTACCTATACATGTCTAAGTAGGAATTACGTAAATTGCACATGTACATTTTTATATGCCTTTTCACTGCGGCGAAAACTATTCTGAATAAAACATGACCGTTATTCGAGAACAACAGTTGTACAAAACCTCTCAAAATTGACCTACTCTGTCATAAACTATATCCATAGTGTTCAAATAAAACATTACAAATTTTCAATTACTTTTGAGAGGACATGTTAAATCCCGACGCTCATACTTATTCGTGAAATTTATTGGCCTAATAAGAACTATATTGTACTTTATTTCTGTAAAGTTATTAAATATATAATGAATAATGCCTATGCGTACAGGTGTCGTCTGAGAATCTCAGGGAGAAAGTTTTTGTTATTTTCGTATTTATTTTAACTCGAAGATATATAGCAATAAGTTAAAACGGATTGGTGAGAATATAATTATTACCTATACAATGTTCTTCTCTGTAAGGAGTTTTAGCTAATGTGGTGTAACGAGGTTTTCACGTAACGTAACTACAGCAACAACAACAGCTCTCTTCAATAAACTACTGTTTGATATTGTTACTAGGTTCTACAATATTATATTTAGTTTCAGTGTCTGTATTTACAATTCTCTAACACATTCTCTATTCTTTAACACAAATTGCCCATGTCATAAATTAATAATATAATTATGCGAGTATCCTAACACCTTCTGTGAGTGTAAGTGCGATACTAACGATACCCCAAAGTGATACTCAAGTACATAAAAATATCAGGCATTTTAGGAGATATTTTTTTAGCATTGACGTATTGTTTACGCGGCCTGATCAAAATACTGTGTGGTTTTAATTATCATGTGATCAATTTAATTTTAGTAAACAACACTACGTGCCTGGCTTATCAAAACGATTACTGATTGAAACATACTGATTTATATATACATAGCAGAAGAATGAATAACCCGAGGGAAAGAAAATAACCTGTCAGTTTTGCACATGACTTGTGTCTAAACCGAAAAGCTAAGTGCGAAAGGAATGTGAATATTGACGAAACCTGAATGTGAAAACATAAGCTTAGAACTATTTGGTAGAATGGATTCTTTATGTCACAGGGTGAGAAAAATGTGCAGCCAGACCGGTACTCGAACCCAGGGCCACGGAATACCGTTCCGATGCTCTACCGACTGGCCTATCCGACCGCCTTTTTATCATAGGCCCTATACCGTGACATATTTCCCCATCATTTAATTCGTCCTCGAATTTCAGCGGGTACTTTATATATAAACAATTAAAGGCGCCGGAGATGAACCAGTGTAATGCCGTCACGGTCTCAAGTTGGGCGCCAGGGTGAAAAAAATATGCAGTCAGACAGGGACTCGAACCCGGGGCCACGGAATACCGTTTTCTGCCGAGCTACACATTTTCTCCCCTTTTCTTATAAGTCCTATACCGTGACATTTATACCACATTTCTCTAAAACAGATATGTTTTAGGAATTTAGTTCTGTAACTTTTATAATTAAGTGTGTTTCTTACATTTAAAAAAGTAAACCAAAGAGTCTTGTAGAAATTCCTCTCCAGTCACATTAATTTCAATATTATTATAACATAAACCTTTTTTCTTCGATTGAACCATTATTTTTCCGAGCACTATTTGATGATGTGCCGCTGCGGGACTTAGCAGCTACACGCTCTTCGTAATTTATTAGAAGTTTTACAGTATTGTTTTAAATATCATGTGTTTTAAAAATTAATTCTACTACTAACGGAACGTACATTTTTCCTATTAATTCTCTAAGAGGTTACAAGCTGACCAAAACGTTTTTGCATAAGTGTTTGTCATATAGCATGTTTACTAAAATATAATGTATGCATATTAACTTAAACTCTATAAGATTCTTTTTTCAACTTCTTTCCCAAAATAAAATCCCGTTATTCAGAATATCGTTTGCCTTATTTACCAACCTTGACCATAAATGTACCACACAGGTCGCTAAGCAACAACATTTGGTATTTATTTGTCTTTGTGTATAAAAAATCTCTATCGGCTTTTTGCTAAATCATTTCCCCAAATACTTGAACCATATATAGTAATAAGAACAATAATACATTCATACGAATTTACATCTGAAGGCTTGCGATGTCTGTGAAGTTATTTCAAAATCAATTGAACTATTGATGTCTGACTGAAGTATTGAGCAAAACTTCAAGTTCTCTTTCTTGAAAAAACGAGTTTCCAATATCGCTTTTTTTTAATTTCAAACCACACTCTTACAGCCAGGTCTCAGCGCCTTCGTTAACATGACAGTACTTGAAAGAAACTGAGTCCTTTCAGTAGCTGTAATAACTGTTTACAACTGCTAAAGAAACTATTGGATCTTGAAAACTCACTTCTTCAAGTGCGTTTGTTTCTGTTTATAACATCATAGTCTTTTAATATTTCATTCATAATTATCTACTAAAAACTACTAAATGTGTGTGTGTATAAATATCCATTATATCTAATTCACGGGTGATTCTGTTCTTTGAATGTTTTATTTTCATCCTTAATTTTTACAAAAAATAAAAATGCATTCCTGGTATTCCAGCTAAATATAGATTTTAAGGCTAAATGTAGACTTCTATAGTCACTTTCAAAACTCTGATTTGCTAGGGAAAAGGTTTCCGAATTGAACCATTGTCGTCTAATCTCAGATCCCATGTAGGAGATGATTACAATAAGTTCCAACTAAAAAGAGCAACTAAAGGCAATGTTCTTTTAACAGTTTTAAACTCAGAACAAGTTCAATAATCTATTAAGAGGGTCTCTGAAAAGTGAGATTACCAAGAAACTCGTCAAACAGATTCAGACGACAAGATTTGTAAATGTCTCAATATATACATAAAAGGAAAATATACCATGCAACCTAGCGAGCGGCAATGGCTTGTTACAAAACAACGTTGCGAGATCATATCTGTAACAATCAAATCATAATCTGATCGAAAGTTTAGTCGGAGATGTTGATTGACGATTTTCTATGGCCTTGGCAAATATGAAAACCATGGACAGTCTAGGTAAAGGGTCACCCAAGAAACATTAATTTTATGTGAAATTATCACAAACGTGTACCAACGGTGTCTGGCGAGATCTTTAGAAGATATATTATTAACATAAGGAAAGAGAGGACAACTCCTCTGGTACACATACATATTGGGATAAGTGAAAAAGCTCTCAGTATGCCATTCTGTTAACAAATCAAAATAATTTGATAAATCTTAGAAGAAAATCCTTCAGGGATCATTGGTGAAAACGTATTTAAAAAAAAGACCATTTAAGGGTCCACTATTTACATACTTAACTCTGGCGGTCCACATGTGCAACCATGCATAACCGTTTTAAACACTTTTGTAGATGATCATCCAAGAAACATCCGGGTCAAGTTTTATTAACAACTTCCACCAAATGGTTTAAGAGATGTTGTAAAAAAATGTGTGAACGGACGGATGGACGAACTGACCGTGTGTGATCACAGAAGCTCACCTTGAGTACCTTGAACTCTGGTGAGCTAAACAGTACATCATACTGATTGACTTACAGAAACAGAAGTTAAGTACTGAAAATATAAACTTGTTGCCATTTTTAAGGTCACAATCATTTTCATATTGTGTACACTTTGCATATTAGAATGTTTAGCTGAACACTATTGTTTGAACGTTGACTGTTTTTGGCAATAAATGTAGTTTCAAATAAAAAAGTACCTACCAGTCAAAGTCGGCACGGATATAAAGGGCGGTAAAGCAGAACATTATATATATAAACATACACAGACCACAGTAAAACGCCAATACATGTATCAACCGAGTAACAGTAAATGCCAATATAGATATGTTTGGTTTAAAATATTATTGCAAGGGAAAATTATAGAAAATTAAAATATCTTGCTTAGTTTGTCTTGTATACCAAAAATGGATATCTGTAGATCTTTCTTTTTAAAACTTTGTTGAGCTTAATATATACGATGTGTTTGATGGAAACTACATGAAATAACTCAAGAAGGAAATGGAGTTTCACAAGAAACAAACTTTAGTTGAAAAAAAGAGTAAAAACCAAGTTGCCCGCGAACAATTAAAAGTTGCGGTCAAAGTTAAAATATGGAAATGACCAACTGATGTTCGCAATACAGTATCGTTAAAGTCCCATAAGGCTCTTAATTTTATGTTAAAAACACATAATGCTGCTGTTCAAATAGATACTACACATAAGCGAATAGTTAGAAAAATGCTACTTTCAATATTGCACATGAAATTAGAAGTCAAGGCCATAAAGGGAGATAATCAAAACAGCGCATTCTATCATGTTAATCAAATCTATGACAAATACATGAGAAAACAATTATCAAACATTTGATTTAACAAGAAATTCATATATTTTATGTTCATAACAAAAAATGTGGAATCCACATTTTAATCAAGGCATTATGGCCCTTTAACAGTGATGTATTGGAAGAAATGTATACAGGCATATTATGGTGATTCAATGAATACAATACAATGCATACAAGGAAAAAGTGAGATAACCATTTCCAGAGAGAGAGACAGAATTTTTCCATTCCTTTCCAAGCACATTTGTTTTGTCACAATGTCTGCAATACAACTTTTTGTCAAAACATGCTAGGGCAAGACTTAATGGAATGTTTCGCGATGTCTGAAACTGAATATTTGGTTACAGAAATAGAGAAATAACAGTCAATGGTTAATAATTTCATTTTCCTATTCTAATTAGTTAAGGCTTATTCATTTTTATTCATTTGTTTAATGATCTAGAAATAAGGGAAGGGAATTAAGAGAAAACATGTTAGAAATGTAATAGTTATCTACACTGGTACAAATTGTCAAATTCTTCTCTTACTTAACGCTTTTATTTTACCTGTAACAGAAGAAACTCGTAGAATGAAATTCCTCATTGTCATTATAAGTCATTATAACTCGTTGCCATTATAACTTGGAAAATACACTCATTCAACTACAAGGAAAGTATTTACCCCCTCCCCCCACCCACTTCAATACATTTTCAACTTCAAAGATTACAGTTTATATGTAAATGTTCATAACACGTAGACGATAACTTCTGCAAAGATTTTTGTGTTGCCAAATACGTGTTTTGTTTCATCCTGTAATATATTTCTTTAATGATATGAAATTAAAATAATAATAAATATGTACGTTTCTAAGACTTGCACAGTTTAAGATAAAACCAGTGCAAAAGTGAAAGTAGTAAAATACCTGTAACATATATAAAACCTATGTGTAATCAAGATAAACGTTACTATTTTTCTGAGCTGGCCTTTCGTTTATAAGTATGTTAGAAAAACTAGTATAGCCAACTCCGTGAAAAATATCTACAAATAAGCGTTCTGTATCTGCGGGCAGTCAAAGTCATGTTTCATAATCAGTTATAGACGGCAAGATTTGTATTTATCTTACAAAGACAGATCTTAAAAACAAGGAAAAAAGTCCAACAGGAGAATAGAAAAAGTGGAAACTGCACAGGTCGCTCAACACGACAAAAACAAAAATGTTGCAGGCTCGGTTTGATTGAGCCTGTTCATGGACGGTAGTGAAAATGGATGTTACCGTCCACGCTCTCGAGCCCCGGGTTGAGCAGAACTCAACATTTACACATGCTACAAGTACAAAAAAAAACAACTGAGACTTCCGTAGCGGTGCACATGGAACCTTCAGTGATACACTAGCGTGTAATTCCATGAAAACGGCGTATGGTTCCCAGTTAAAATAATGGGTTTGCCCTAAACGAAAAAAATCAATGGGCAGAACTTTCGAAAGGGGATCTGAGGTTATGGAGCCAGCCACATTCAAAGAACACAGCTGCCATTTAAAATGGTCCCCTTCTTGCTTTGAATAATTTGGTATATATAGTTAGAACTTAAATTAAAGAAACTGAGGTTGGATGACAACATCTTTTTAACTATATGAACCCTTCAAAAAATTTGATAAATACAGTATGGCGTAGTTTACATTTAACAGATCATCTTGAAATAAAACAGTTTGAAACAGTCTGTAAAAGGTAGTTCTGAAAAAGTTCAACAAAGACTTGCATACGTACGTCATAGCAAAACAAAAACAACAATAAAACACATGGTTCTTATTTGTGATAATCACTGACGTCATATATAAAATTATCTGGTCATTTGATGCTGTTTTGGTTTTCATAAGCTCTTTTTTCTGCACCAACAGTTTTTTCTGCAAATTAGTTACCAAGGAACACTGCCTACAAGCATGAAACTAACTATGAAAAGAATAGATGAGGTTATATCTATTGACATTCGGTAAGAAGGTTTTTGGTTATGTGTTCTCACAAATAGGATTCAACAAGGAACATACTAGTCTATTTTAGTGCGTATACTTTTCATGTTTGACGGCTCTTTTTTGCAATGTCGTTCGGTCATGTTGGCGCTCCCGCCAGTACGATAAATACTTTTGCCGAGCTGTGTTGGTGGCGAACCACCAGAGCGACATAACGACACAAGTAGGGTGACAATAGACTGACAAAAGTAGGCTGACAACACGACAGAAAGGCAACTGAACAATAGATTCTTCTATCTAGTTGTCCTATTTTGCTTTGTTTACGTCCTATTTTGTTGTGCCAACGTGCTGACAGAAGCGGCACGTCACAACACGAGGACACGACAAAAACAAGGATGAATATCCAAAAGGGAAAGCCCCGTTCTAAAAACGTAGCCTCCCCAAGCGCAAACCCAGGACGCGGACGCGCACACGACCAACGCACACGTACACCACACACACACAAAGTAAACACACAAGGACAAAACAAACAAATAAAGGAACACGGTGGGGCACTGCCTTGGAACGGTCAGTGGCAAAACCACCACTGTTTATGGTGCATCTAACCTCATTCTTACCCCCACCATGTTCCAAAGTCACAGGACAGTGTAAATGAAAGTTATCCCCGCCAGGTGAAAGTCTAATTTTGAAATAGTTTCACAGAAATGTTCCTTAAACTAGCAAAAGGTGACCTATAATAATTAGTCACAGACAAAACATGGATGCAGGGTTTGGGTCTAGTTTTCCCAGTATGACTCAATAGATAACCTTGAGAATCTATCTCCTCTGAAATCTTTCTTGAAATATCTTTTTGAGCTGAAAGACCTTTGTGAGCGATATTGGGCCATAAAGGCTATCTTCTTTCTTTTTAATTTTAATTTTGGGGATCGCGGGTGGGATCACCCGCTACCAGAGTTGTAGATATACTTTATGTAAATTCTATCCCAGCCCATGGTTACATAACTGCATTCCAGTTTGCCCTTTATATAACGTAAATTTTTGATCCATGTGAGGTCACACAGTTCATTTTAGATTCAAGGTACATTTTCCCTTTTATTAGAAGCAGGTTATTCTAACATTTTAATCGATTGGTGTTTGATTGCAGATACACTCTTAAAAAAGAATAGATTGAAGAAAATTATTTCTAGCACAATTTGTAAGTGTGATATTCATAATCTTAAAGTTGATATTTCACCGTGAAGCTATTTTGTTTTGTTCTTGAGATAGAATTTGTCCTCTAATATGTTTTTTACAAAATTGTATTTTGTACTGTTTACACGTATAATATATAAATTCAGGTAATCTGTACTTCGCTCCAGCTTTTCAAGCGTAGCATTGAGACACACAGTCATTGCCTTAAAACATAATATGTCTACAAAAACCTGCACTCACAAGATGTCTCAAAGGCTGCGATTCTCTAAAATACGAAGTCAAAAATAGCATGAACAATAACAATCCCGTTTGTAGAATGAGTTGTTTTCACTGCCGACGAAGAAACTGTGTACCCTGTGCGTGACACATGCCTATATATATATCATTAAAGCTGTCAGTCCATTCAATTACATATGAGCCGTGTCATGAGAAAATCAACATAGTGGGTTTGCGACCAGCATGGATCCAGACCAGCCTGCGCATCCGCGCAGTCTGGTCAGGATCCATGCTGTTCGCTAATGGTTTCTCTAATTACAGTAGGCTTTAAAAGCGAACAGCATGGATCCTGACCAGACTGCGCGGATGCGCAGGCTGGTCTGGATCCTTGCTGGTCGCATACCCACTATGTTGGTTTTCACATGGCACGGCTCATATTTCTTTTTAGAGCTATGATAGGCTGTGAACCACACCTATATAGTTTCATACAACAGAACTGATACTGTACCACATGAAAACCGAGGTTTGCGTCTAACTTCTGTCTTTAGAATATAGATCCCACATATAGAATAGGAAACCTTTTCACTATCAGTTTTTAACTATTCCAATGTAGACGAAGAATGTTTTACAGTCGGCCAAATCCTTTTTATAGTAATTCTACGTTTAACATATGTTTGGTAACGCCATTAACAAGCCATGAGTCTTCTGGACAATATGTTTGGTACAAAGGACATTATAAATTAAGCACGGATGACGAAATGGCAGCAGTAGATTTCTTTAGTTAATTTATTACAGTTCAGCAAAATGACATTGCAGGTAAAACTGACGCACTCATTAACATACATGTACTTTCCATTGGATTAGATATTCAAAGATCAAGCATACATACACATGGAAACTGCAGCCGATGTCTGTAAATCACATAAGAACTTGTGTAGCTCAATGGGCGTTAGTTATTTTTTGTTGAATGTCTGTTTATGGTTATCGCGAACATACATCAGTTAACAGTAAAATGATTGCACGAGCCATTGCATTGTAAACTGCCAGATTCTTTGTATAGAACACTATTGCAGTAGTTCCAGCGTCATGAATAATCCTGCTTCAATTGCAGTATACACTGCACAACTGCTGCATTCATTAGCATCATATAATGATGAAATAAACTACAAGTACCTACTGCAATAATTTTGCATTTACTTAAAAACTAATGGAATACAGTATAAAGCTGAAATCTACTGCTTTCGTATTTCCAAAAGAGAATGAATAAGTGAAGTAAATAAGGGTTCGACAAGTTCAAATTCTTGTAACGGTCATGTTTCTTATTGTGGTAGTATATACGGTGGTACTCGAAAGATTCGTGGACATTTTTATATCAGTTTTTCGTGGACATTTTTATATCAGTAATATACAGATGGAAACAGAATATGCTTAATTTAAAAGTCAAAGATTATATCAGTAAAAGCCGAGGAGACTGGGGATTGTTGTAGTGATGAAAATGGTAAATGAAAAGTATATGATAGGATGGTTGAATTCTGTTACTATTCACAGTATAGCTATTTTTGCCATACTAAAACAGTTTCTTAAGCAGTCTGTTAAGATATGTTTACATTCCCGTTTGTTGACAAACTTGTCTAAAACACGCAAAGCTTTTGAAACACATGTCAAATACACACTAATAGAAAACTTACAGCCACCTCTTGAAGCATGACTCTTTTATATACCTGGGATTGTCTTTCATTACATTTATATTTGTAAACGTATTGTTCTTGTTATTTCTAGTCATTTTGGATCGTGAGTCTCTGCTTAATTAAGCTGGTTGAAAGGGATTTGAGAGGGGTGTTGTACTTTTCATTATTACTCAAGACTTACTCTATAGAGCCGAATCTTCTGGGAGTAGGGGGCGGGATGGACAGTGGATTATATCAAGCATATTTTAACTGACTGCTTAGACTTTATTCCACTCCGCAGTACGTATTTTGAAATTCAATCTTGGAAACAGCGGTTTGATAAAGTTTCTGTTGACACTACTTTACTTTTACGAAACAAATTCTGCTGTGATAAGGTATATCAAAACCTGATTTCTTCTGGGATGTTTTTTTTTACAAACTTCGAGAGGTTTTGGGTCTTTGCAATGTTCCAGTTGTATTTGTTTTTTTTTTGTTTTTTTTTTTAAAGAAGTTAATAGTATTTGATTGTTTTAAGATACACCACAAGTTTTCTGTTTTAACAATTTGATAATACCCCTTCCTTCTTGATTATATCTTACGAATCCATGATAGGCAGTTCATAAACGCCGACTTGATATTTTCATCTGTCCTGTTTCATCGGATCTTTAATGGTGTTTTCCCTAATTCGAGCACATGAGTTTTATACTGATGGGTGAGGATGGTCCGAAGTAATACATTCTATGAAAAACGTTTTTTATCATTAAAATACACAAAATACACTTTACCGTTTCCTGGTGAAACATTATTTACCAAATGCTTGCTGCCTTTAAGCTTTTAAAACATTGCACAGCCTTTTTTTAAGTATTCACATGTAATTAGTACCTAACGTTTTTCAAAACATTGGTGTGAAGTTAAAAAACTTCGAAATAGCTCCAAATGTCCATATATCTCTCAAAAATAGATATGAGCCGTGCCATGAGAAAACCAACATAGTGGGTTTGCGACCAGCATGGATCCAGACCAGCCTGCGCATCCGCGCAGTCTGGTCAGGCTCCATGCTGTCCGCTTTTAAAGCCTATTGGAATTGGAGAAACTGTTAGCGAACAGCATGGATCCTGACCAGACTGCGCGGATGCGCAGGCTGGTCTGGATCCATGCTGGTCGCAAAGCCACTATGTTGGTTTTCTCATGACACGGCTCATATATTTATAATATTATAACCAAAAGTGCATAGTTGTGAGCATTTTACATGAAAGAAAACTTTGTGATCAAGCTAAGGCCTGTATAGCTCTAACACCAAACGGGCATACAATATTGAATATTTTCTATTTGGGTGTTTTTCATTTAAATCAACGGTGATATTGATTGCTACATTATGATCCATTATACTTCTCGCTAAAAATAGAACAGTCCGATCATTTTTAAAAATATATGTAACAGGATGCAACTATTTAACCTCTGATCGGGACTCAACCCAGGACCTCTCACACGTCCACGCTATGACAGCAGCAGCAGCAGTAGCAGAAGCAACAGCAACAACAACATAAAACAGTCCGATCATTTTAAAATATATGCTGCAACAGAATGCAGAATTTAACCTCTGATCGGGACTAAACCCAGGACCTGTCACACGTCCACGCTAGGACAGCAGGATCTATAGTTAGGCAGTGTAAGTGCAACCTTATTCTTTACTCAACAATACTACGCGAATTGGAATAATTTTGTAACAATATTCGGAATACAGGGTTTTTGTATTGACTTTATTAGCCAAAGTAAATTTTCGTGAAAAGAAAAAATAATGTTTTCAAATCGTTCAAGACTGCCCAAATTTCTCTGACGTGTTTTAGAGTATAAGCTTACTTACTGGCAGTACCAGAGAAGTACAACTTACACTGAATATTTTATTCTCTCTTTCAACAGCAGGCAAACGACAAACTTTGTCCAAATTTTAGCAATACTTTTACAAGTTTGGAGAGGATTTCAGTCAGTAGGAAATTACAATTACAAACTTAATACCTCTCATTAGTATTCGTAGTCAACCAGTATCATGACTAAGATCGTCATTAACTCATTCCATTGATTCCTAGACATAACGTCCATAGTTTACATCTTTACTCGTTACCAGTGTACCAGTAAATCCCATTCATAATTATAGTTACAAAAATAAATGTACACGAAGAACTTTCATGGACTAATGACGAGTTTCAGTAATGTAACTAGGTTCTGAGCTTCACGGCCAACGTATAGACGTTATACCTTTATGGTTGTCGAATGCTATAGACAATACGATAGTATATATAGGCTGATAAAAAGAGACAAAGTCTAAGAAGTGTTTCAGCTAACAGACAAAGTTCAGCATTACTGGTGGAGAACAGCCAAGGTATCGTGGTTATACCTATATCTATATGGTAGCTGAAAACTAGAGCTATCACTAAAGGTGATGAATGTACCCCCCGCAAGCACTGACACAGTACATTGCAATTTGTCGCACACAAGATTACATAATTATATGGACTGTATGTATATAGACTGTATGTATACAGTATAGTAACAAAAAACAAAGTCCCATAACTATGCAGAATATTTATCTAAGAGAACGTAACATGCACCATGCACAACTAGGGTTGGTACTGAGCACTTGTGTGAAGTTTCATTAAATGGTGTGCAAGGGTTCGGAAGTTAAGGCTCGCACAAGATTGCATATGCAGACTGTATGTACATAGTATGTTTACAAGAAACAAAGTCCCATAACTCTGCAATTTTTGTTGCTGAAAGAACCTAACATGCCCCATGCACAACTACTGTTTTTACTGATCACTTGTGTGAAGTTTCATTAAATTATGTCAAGAGGATGAGGAGAGATGATGCGCAAAAGACTGTGTCTATGTACATAGTATAGTAACAAAAAACAAAGTCCCGCAACTCTGCAAAAAACTTTTCTGAAAGAACCTAACATGCCCCATGCACAACTACTGTTGTTACTGATCACTTGTGTGAAGTTTCATTAAATTGTGTCAAGGGGATGAGGAGAGATGGTGCGCACAAGATTGTGTCTACGGACAGACGGACAGACAGACAGACAGACAACCTGAAACCAGTATACCCCCTTACCACTTTGTTGTCGAGGAGTACAGTTATATATGACAGCATTAAAACGCTGAACATCAAGGAGTCAGGGTAAATATCGAGTTACAGCTTCAGTTAAAAAGCCATAGGCGGAACATCTATGCAATACGACTTGTATGTTGTGACTTAAAAGATATCGTCTGACGGAAACTCCGACAAAGGTCAGTCTACCTACCTACCAAGTGCTAAACTTCTTGGTTTGGTTTCTGCAAACAAACAATTTTGTAAACAACCCATACTTTTTAGCTGTTTCATAACAACGGAAGTAAAAAATACAAATATTGATGATAAACCGGGACAGATTATAAAGTCGTCCACCTTGGAAATATTTTATTGCAATCCGTTATTTATAAAATTAAACACACCATCTAATAGTTTCCACTTACAACAACAACTGGTGTAAACAAAAACAAAACTGGTAAATATTCCGTCATTTATTTATACAGAATATTTAGAAATAATCCGAACAACGTTTGTAACCGTTAGAAGTCAATATGTTTATCCAAAGTTGACATGTACTAAACTGGTACTGATGATAAACCCGGACAGAAAATGAGATTCTTTACCTGTAACTTTTTTATTTCTGCAAATTGTAATCAATGGTCGGTATCAGAATATAGCTTAACATTTGCTGAAAACTTTACATAATTCTAATTTATATTTAGTATCAGAATATAGCTTAACATTTGCTGAAAACTTTACATAATTCTAATTTATATTTAGTAAGCGAATTCACACGAAGTGAGGCCCTCAATGGGGTTTGAGATTAATATTAATAAAATAGTTACATATGAAATCACAAAATGGTCGAATTTATCATCAGTCAACGTTCGTACATTCCCCGTTTTACAAACCCCTTTGAGGGCCTCACTTCGTGTGAATTCGCTTATGGGTTGTTTACAAAATTGATTATTTCTAAATATTCTGTATAAATAAATGACTTACATTTATCTGTATAAAAAATATTTATCCAAAATCTGGGGAAGAGGGTGTTTTTTTGCGCATGCTCACTGTCGACACATGAAGGCCAGGCATTGGGTCACTTTTCACTACTTGATCAGGAATGACTGTTACAGCTTTTTGGGGATAGTTTCAATACAGTACTATAGAGACAATTTTGTAAATGACAAAGTGGTCGAATTCATCATCAGTCAACGTTCGTACATTTCCCATTTTACAAACCCCTTTGAGGGCCTCACTTCGTGTGAATTCGCTTACTAAATATAAATTAGAATTATGTAAAGTTTTCAGCAAATGTTAAGCTATATTCTGATACCGACCATTGATTACAATTTGCAGAAATAAAAAAGTTACAGGTAAAGAATCTCATTTTCTGTCCGGGTTTATCATCAGTACCATTATAGCACATGTCAACTTTGGATAAACATATTGACTTCTAACGGTTACAAACGTTGTTCGGATTATAGAAATTTACCTTGCGTTCAAACTGGAATATCGTTGGCTGCGGGAAATCAAGTAGCAAAAAGAATGGGCCACAATAGCTGAATTGTGCAGTATGACTGACTAAGGAGGATATAGCTCCCTTAAATAGTAAGCAATTCTAGCTATAGAGCAATACGGGGGAGGGGGAGTGGGCAGGGGTTAACAACTGGAATTACAAATGTAAAGATACCTCTTTCAAAGGCGAATCCAGCGGTATATATGTCTAAATAGTTTAGAGCACTTAATGAGAATTTTGTCGCATTTTTATAAACGTTCAATACTTTTTGGTTAATGGTTTTTAGTACCTATACAATTACTTTTCCAGTAGCATTTATATTAATAAAACTAAAATACTGAAGGATTGATCCTTTAACATACACTATTAAGATCTAGCTTTTATGCCATATTTGTTATTACAAAGCTTTCTTTATCCATTCCGAGTGTATTTTGCAAAATTATTCCTAAAATAGTTACATATGAAATCACAGCAGTAAATACGTCAGAGTAGAAATTAGTACTAGAACATACGGTTCTACTAAGCAAACGTTGACGTCATATGCATGGAAAGATATAATATTCGTAAATATTTTATAATTACGGATTTGTGCACGTAACTTTATCATATTTTATGATTTGAAAAAAGAGCACATAATCAATTTTCATTTTGAGAAAGTGTTATTGAGCTTGTTAACCGAAAACAAAATTATCCTAAATAATCATTTCAGAAAAAAATAAAATCACTTCAGCCAAAACCTTAGCCCTCACGGTTGTAATCTTGGAGTCTACTAGTACATATAACTGAATTATGGGGTAAACACCCCATACCCACCCCGAACGAAAATGATTGGCAAGTGCGTGTTCCTCAAATGGTAAAATCTGATGTATTTCTTTAAGTATAGTTTTAGCATGAACATTTGATAAATGTTTTAATTTAGCAAGTTTTCGAAAAGGCAATATGACCAAGTTAATATTTTTTATTTGACTCTACTCCGTTCCCGCCACTTCAGCAATTAGAATTTCTACCGGTATCACTTTCTCAGAGCGAAGCGAAAGGAAAATGTCGTATGCTTGCCAGAATTTAAGTGGTAGGCCTTACCGTAAGGACGCACATTCCACTCCTTGGTCCACTCTTGAAATATCATATTCACTCGTGCGTGTAGGTATAAGAATATTATCATCTCTGTGAAATTCTTAAAAAGCCAACCTTCTACGATTCATGGCGATGTAAAAAATATATGACGTCATAACATTGTATCGTCATACAAAAGCTAAGATCATATAAATGGATCAATATTCCCATACAAATAGTTTACGTGGTGTTTGATTAGTAGACGATAAATACTCCAAAATCTGTTATGCAATATTGTCCGGGGTGTAAATTGTTACAGCCTATGGATTCCATATCTCAACAACTACTACAGTTTTTACATGTTTTAATCAAAATAATTAAGCACGTGCCGTTAAAAAGATATTCAATGCAGGTGTCTTGCTTGATAACATTACACTGTGTCAGGTGCAATTTTTTTTAAAACCGATCAAATAACCATAAAAAGTACCAACATCTGCTACACTTCACTACGCTTTCAATTTCAGTAAAACGAACCATTCATAGAATGTAGAAAAACATAAATTGTTTGACCCAGGGTGGATAAGTGCATGATGTTCAAACATTATGCCCACCGACAGACACAGAACCGTCGCTGAAAGAGAAAACTCAGTTCTTTTTCACAATATAAATCACAGCAACTGATATTTTGAATAAATCGGTTGGAAAGTAGTTTACCCAAAGGTCAATTGGTAAATCTAGTTTTTATGTGGTTTTAGGTCACACACTTCTTCCTCACTTTAATGGACCGTAAAGGGCAATAATCTTTATCATCTATTTGGCACACGTGATTCTGAATCCATGCGAATCCGAATATAGATAAAACATTATCATGTATGATTGCATATATGATATGATATGAACAGATAAAGACACAATCACATCGCGACCATCCAAAAGCATATATATACTAACAATCTCACCGAAACCACTTCACAAAGCCAGCAAATAAGTGTACAAAAACTTCATGTGCCGTTATTGCATCATATACAACTAAATGCATGATTATTGAATACAAAACCTATCTGCAGTAAGAGGCCAAGGTGCATAAATAAAGATCGAATATCGTCTGACCAGAACCAGTATGATATATTGAAATGTATTCAGCGTCAAATGACAGACATTATACAAAAGAAATTAGTTGTCTGGAAACTTACAGATGCTTCTGACTAGAATACCATTCACAGGATATAAGGAGGAAACAATAAGGTGTTTATGCAATAATGTTTATTAACAAAACGACTGTTTTCGTGAAAGTATCAGCTTCTGCAAAGAGGTGCGTCCTTTATCCGTGTCGGCATAATGTATTCAACGTAAGCAATAAAATAACGGTATGGTTCTTTGAAGTCTTGCAGTTCTAACAACTAGAGCTGTTACAGGAGTCACGAATTATACCCCCACAATACGGCCTTGTCACAGAAGTAAGCCAATGTCAAAGTCGAACCTCAAAATCATTAGGGGCCACATGCTGGTCATGATTAACCTTCCTATCAACTTTAATGATCCCATGCCAAAGCGTTCTCAAGTATTCATCCAGAAACGGTTTAATTGTTCCGGGTCACTGTTACCTTTACCTTTGACATACTGACCTCAAAATCAATAGGGGTCATCTGCCGATCATGAACAACTTCCCTATCAACTGCCATGATCATAGACTCACGCGTTCTCAAGTTATCATCCGGAAACCGTTTAATTGTTCTGGGTCTTTGTGACTTTGACCTTTGACCTACTGACCTCAAATTTGAACGGGACATGTTTGTATGATGTTACACCTGTGTAACAAAATGTTTGATCCTAGACCCATCCATTCTCAAGTTATCATCCGGAAACCGTTCAACTGTTCCGGGTCATTGTGACCTTGAGCTTTGACCTTCTGACCTCCCGTGTACCAAAAATGATTAAAATCTGTCAAGCCTTTCATGTGTTACTGTCCGGAAACCATGAAAACCAACGACCGGACCGACAGACCAACCGACAAGCTCACTCCTATATAACCCATCAAACTTCGTTTGTGCGGTAATAACTACATTATAATTGTATATATCAAAATTAATATTAGTTCAGGTTTTTCAGTTCTGAAGACTTCAATCTAATTTTAGGATTCTGTATCAGGCATCCAAAGCAAAAAGAGAAGCCTAATAATACACATTTGTTTAAATAAGTATACATATCAAATCAACTATCTGACAATAGTAGTGTAATCTTGGTCTGGCTCTTGGTCCGTCACGTAAAGACGGTTTTGACGTCATTTTACCCTGTATCGTCTTAATAATACATTCGTTAAGGCCGATATCTTATATGATTAATTGATGCAAGCAATCGAGTAATCGTTATTGTGTTTAGGTATATAATACATTACTCATTGACAGCAATTACGTTCAAATTAGCACTCCTTAGCCTGCAGGATTGATCGTGCTTATAACCATTTCAGGCCTGCCATTGCCGATTAATAAATGTATTAGGATGAGCTAATAATGGAATCCACTTCGTCTGTTTAGCATGCGTTCATGCCAGACTTATATACATACGTTCTATTCAGAAGGTGTTTGTCTGGCGTTAAGGAGAAATGTATGTAACAATGGCTTAGAATCATGATAATGAAAACAGTGTAACTTAAATGTTATGTTTAAAGCTAATTTTCTGATCAATTGAAATGATATCTATTGTCAGGTTTCTGTTCAGTATATATATATATTCCTGAGCCCGCTTAAAGTTCTCGAACTGAGGGTTCTTGGAATTCTAGTTTCTATCAAATGTGATCAGGCTATCTGTGCACGATTTATCATAAATGGAAGTTTTGTCGGGACGTTAAACATCCAATTTCAATTGTTTCTGTGTTTTTGCAATCTCTGTTGTGATCGTATTGCATGCCAACAACCATGTTATAGTGTAAGTTTATAAAAGTCTCATTTGTCGCTTCGTAATAATTTATGGAGGCTCGATGCGGACCAGTTGTAGTTGGAGTAATACTCATTTGTACTCCGTCACAATAAAGGTAAAATAAAAGGTTATTATGAAAGTATATGTGTGGGGTGTGCCAATGTACCTGTAATGTCAAGACAGAAACAGAATGTTCTTGGGTGACCGTCTTCTCAGATAATAAAGACGATTAAGAAACATCGAAAAGTACGGTCACTAGAAATGCAACGTCGCTTTAACTGGGAAAACTCCCACTGTCAGAAACGACTGTCTTGATTGTTCTTCAAGTTTTCGCTATGCCAGAATCGTTCTCATTATTCCGATTTGTCAAAAATAAGGTAACCCGAGGACTTTATCATACTAGTACAACAGAAAACCCTAACCTAACCAAAAACTGCACAGAAATGTTTCTATAATTTTGTCTGTTTAACTTATGACACATCCTGTTTGTCGGTTGAAAAAAAAAAGTTTTCTTTTACGTAATACACAGCAAGATCTTTTCAGCATTTTTTAAGTTTGCAATCTATTTAACAACGGCACTCTGTCCCGAGTTTCTGTGCAAAGCAATGGTGTTAAAGCCGCATTATGCGTTTTAATTTTTTTTAAAAGAGCGTACTTGATTGAATGATGAAATGCGGGAAAAGATGAAACTTTTATTTATTCTGCGCGGAGTGTTTGTGATGGCTTTTCGTGAGTGCAGTATGCAGTGTATGACGTAAATGATGATATTTTCCTTTCGATTTGCAAATTTTCACACCCCTAGGTGGGATAAAACTGTTTGTTGTGTTTCATTCACAGTACATCTCAGTCCTTCCTCATCATTTAACTTGAAAGTATCATATAGAGCCCACATTCCTGACTCGACATCTATTAATAACATCTGAGCTAAGTTTGAATTTAAGCACAACCTTGTGTATGCAATGCATTTCATTCCATATACCGAAACTTAGAGGCCAGTTTCGCATATGGTTCATGATTAGTCAATAATTAAGTCACTAAATACAATAAAATCCTGCTCGCACTACAAAAGCAATTATTTTTTCTCCAACATTCATGAAATCCCATCAGACTGTCTGTTTGCCTGCCGAGGGTCTACAACAGACACCAGTATCGGTATATCATCTCCTGTTCTATCAGCACTACGTACACTGCTTTGTTTGGCGCGGAGTTTCCTTTTGCTGCATATTGCAGCAACTTCCGTACTTGTTTATAATGTTTTAATAATGTGACCGTTTCATGATATGACCACACAGGAATAAATTGACATTGAACGGATGTTTATTCTTTTAAGGGCGTTTATTTATGAATCGAAAACATTCTTAAAGAAGATGTTACCCAAGCTAAAGCTTTACAAGCATTAATATATAGTAGACACCAGCTCTTGTAAATATTATATTTGGTAAATTATAAATATATTATTTGTGCATTACATCAATATATTAACAAAACCTCAGATGAAGTGCTAGTACTATATAAAGAATATTTGTTTATTTTCAGTGTGATTGACCAATAAGGGAGACAATTTAATATTTTCACGTAGACGTTTTTGTATGGTTATTTGTGAAGATCAATAAATTTTCTGTTCACTGTTTATGACAGGCTTACATATTCAAAAAGGACCCACACTTCATGACAAAATTCAGATTTATTTAGGCTAACGTGTAACATATGATGCATCCGCTAAATAACCATGGGCTCTTATGCACAGTGATAGTGAATATTGGTGATTAGGTCCGTGAAAAACAAAAACTGCATCTAAATATTTTGTTTAAAAAATACACGATCCACGGCTAACAGAAAATGGCAAATTAAAACGTTTCGGGTCAGTGCGTCAGTTCGTTGAATGACCGAAAGCTTGCTTTATTGACCACACAAACACACGCAGAAGGTCAGATAAAAACAACACGGAAAACATAAACAAGTGAGGAATAACCGAAAGACCTGGGTAAATCAAGCTGCAGAATTAAATATTGTCAATTGAATAGAAATAGCTAGGAGCCGCAAACCATAACAAATTATGTCGCGAAATTGGAATGAAACACAACTCGGACAACTGGCTGGGAAAGTACTTCAAAAAAATGCTGGCATATTACGTAAGGTTGAATTGATATCTTGTGATAATTAACTAAGATAGCAACCAACTAAATGTGCTGCCACCAGTGTAATTTACCAAACGATACTAAATAGATGAATAGTGCAGGAAGCACACACATACATGAATGGCAAGTTAAAACAACCAGCGTGAAATTTCAAGATAACTATTATTTCTTTTGAAAACTTTAGTATATCTAGCTTGTCCTATACTGGATTGTTTAGCTGTATATGACTTGTGTATGACTTTAGTATTATGATAACCATTGGGTACCAGTGAGTCTAAAGGCAACAAAGGGGTTGATTAAAGTACATATTTCAAGGAAGAGATGTTTTATCTGAAAATATCTGAAAAAATAAAACACACAAAAAACAACAATAACAAAACCAAAATACCTCTCCCCCACCCCCCAAAAAAGTTCGACACTGTGATTGAGATAGGCAAATATCTCATTGATAATAGGGAAATATCTCACTGACAATTTTCATTCACCAGTTAGCATAAAATATAAACTCTCAATCACTAATACGTGAACTTTAATTTTCGCCAGGAGATCATTTCAAATATATTCCAGTTTTATGGGCATCTTCACACCATTTATGAACCAATGCTTGGATTACCACATGCTCGCTTACGAGTTTCGCTGTGGCGAGCACAAATAACCCCAGTACACTCGGGACAACAAATGGTATACTTATCCTCTCTAACATTCTAGAGGATTAAGCGGTTTTGTGATAACAGAATACACATGGGGCATTTAATGGCATGTACATCATTTTAAGTAGTTTTATAACAATAATAAATTTTACAGAGCTTACTGAGGTACACTTTACAATTTTTAACAATGATACCTGGAGTCGATCTTGTTATTATGTCTGCTTTTCTGATCATAGAGTTTAATATATTTAAGGTTTTTGTATTAATACAGGTCTACTTTAGCTATTGTAAAACATTTAACTATAGTCGAATACTAATCTCTTATTTGATGCTAAATGGCTTAATTATGCTGAAGTAAAGAATAGCTACAACAGCAATGCGACAAAACATTATTGCACAGACGTCATTATGTTACGTGTCAGCAGCCGCGCAAAACATAGTTTTTCTTTGAATGTATCCTAGTTTTAGAATTTTTGTTATCTCAGCTAATGGTAAACAACTATTTTTCGCAGAAATACGTTTCATGAATTTTCCTTATTGAACAATGATCAATATTTTGCAGTTATTATGTATTTGTATTGAAATGTCGTGTGGAATGTAAGAAAATGCTTATAGATAAGCTGGTGCAAGGTTACTTAGAGGATTGGGCACATTTACTTTTAATAGCTATTTTCCATTTTTCATTCATAATTTGGTAATTTTGTAATAACTACGCTAAAATGGCCCACATTTAAGTAGAATATTGCGATTTCGTGAACTAAATTAATGTTATCATGGAAACGAAGTTGTCACTTCACGTTGTCGAGTGCCGTATCGCATTGTCGTGAGTCGAGCTTTAGATGTAGACACGACACACAACAGAGCGATACGACATTGAGAAAATGTCACTTTTCAATATCGACACGCGACAATACAATAAGACATCGTGACGTTATCCACTTACATTTTGTCCGTCGTTTGGCATTGTCGAGCGTCGTTTGCATCTCATTGTGGCAATGTCACTTTACATTGTCGTGATATCACTTGGCATTGTCGCATGTCTGAACATCGCAATCTCAGTTCTGTGTAATGTATTTACCAAAGAAGCTTAATATGTAAAAGAAAAGAAACGAAAAGATGTATTTAGTGAGGTTCATATTTCTTTGGCGTTGTCAGAAGTATCACTCCTGGTTTACCTGCACTGTAGCGTGAAACAGGAGCGTGCCTTATTCCTAATATCTAAAAATATCTTAAAATATGTATAATAATAATTTTTCTTGGGCTATTTTGCCTAATGATTTCGACTATTTAAATATATAAATTTTCCTCAGGTTTCCTAACCTTATGATTGACTTATATTCCAAGAAATGATTTATCTTTGAAACATTGTCAATTAGATTTTTCAATCTCAAAACATCCGAACAAATTAAATCACAAACACATGAAATATTTCAAACTCTCAAAATATTTTCAACTCTAAAACAACTCTTCGTTCGAATGCTTATTTCAGTAATCTTAAATAGATCTCCTCTATTTTTTGAACTCTAAATATGTTTCTGTATAATATATTTCTATATATTCTAAACATTTTCAAACATTTGCCCATGAGGTTTTACAGGAACAGTAAAATATTTTAATGCCAGATATCTGAGATTTCTGTGCATCAGTAAATATAAATACTGCTCCGATCCGACACTTATATGGACAACCAGCAGACTGACTCTACAGGCTATATACCAATAAAAGAAATTGTTCTTTATTTCATATAAAATTCAGCTACTTCAGACCAATTTTGTTACAGTTTCTAGATTTTCACTCCATCGTAGACCTATTTTCCACAAGATATCCATACATTTGCTTCAAGAAAACGAAAAGAAAAAGGGGTGTTGAATAGTATGCAGTGAAATGCAAGTCAACTGAAGTCAGGTACCCTCATATTGCCGCATTTCAGAAAGCGGTCCGCAGAATAAACACCCTACTTTCGTTTTCAAGTAAACAACTCGAAAACATGCGAGTATTAGCATGAAACGTGTCCTATTTTATGTAAAATTCATTCCACGAGTGAAATAATGCCCATTTGGCCCCCGATTTACGCGCAAATGCGCGAAAAATGGAAAAATTAGGATCTATTTATTAGGGACTTCTTTCGACTACACCACGGAAGCACATTTTGGACCGAATTACTGCATTATAACCTATAAGAGATATCTTTTTATCAAATTTCATAACATTTTCATCTCTATTTTCAAGAAAGATGTAATACCGAACATGTTAACAAGTTTCATTGTGAAAATTCGAGATTTTAGAGAAATATAGGCATTTAAGTGAGGTCACCCCCTACCCATTTTCTGGGCTAAATTTAGGCGCTATGGTCGCTTCATTGTAAATTTTGGTAAAAGTTTCACCTGTATGCATCATTTTTCACTTTGATTCTGAAATATCATTCATTCCGTCATGAATATGACTCAAATGGACGCATTTTGTGCATTTTCACACATTCTGGAGACAAAATATTGGCCTTTCTATTGCAGAAATTGCTGCCGAAATAGACGCATCTACTCAAAATATGGTCAAAATTCAAAATTTTTCAAATTTAATGATTATTTTGCATTGAAAACATCATTTTATAACATATACAATCGATTTATGATTATGAAGACTAATTGTGATGTGTTTCGAGAAAAGTCTTATTTCAGCTCTTATAGGCTATATACCAATAAAAGAAATTGTTCTTTATTTCATATAAAATTCAGCTACTTCAGACCAATTTTGTTACAGTTTCTAGATTTTCACTCCATCGTAGACCTATTTTCCACAAGATATCCATACATTTGCTTCAAGAAAACGAAAAGAAAAAGGGGTGTTGAATAGTATGCAGTGAAATGCAAGTCAACTGAAGTCAGGTACCCTCATATTGCCGCATTTCAGAAAGCGGTCCGCAGAATAAACACCCTACTTTCGTTTTCAAGTAAACAACTCGAAAACATGCGAGTATTAGCATGAAACGTGTCCTATTTTATGTAAAATTCATTCCACGAGTGAAATAATGCCCATTTGGCCCCCGATTTACGCGCAAATGCGCGAAAAATGGAAAAATTAGGATCTATTTATTAGGGACTTCTTTCGACTACACCACGGAAGCACATTTTGGACCGAATTACTGCATTATAACCTCTCTATTTATACCTCAGTCATATCCCGAAACGAATATTTCGGCTACTCTGATTGGCTAAAATTCTCAATCATACCCCGCAACAAATATTTCGGCTATTCTGATTGGTTAAAATTCTCAGCCTTCTTCATTCATAGAGCGCCTTCAAACTCATTATACTTTTGTAAGCGCCTAACGTCTAAGACCGATTTCCGCATATAAAAGAACAAATACTTTACAAAAACATTTTAGAAAACATGTATCAATTCATACCATTTAAATAACTTATTTCAATTGCTAAATTCCAAAATAACTACTGTAAAATACAACCTTATCAATGTTTTTGTGGTTTTCTTTCCACGGCTAAATGTTTTGCAAATGGCGGGGAAGCAAATAGGAGAGGTAACTATGTTACGACTCCTATATCAAAGTATTGGGTAAGTATCCGTCACAGCCCTTTAAAATAGCTCATATATATTTACACTTATATTGTATTGTCTTGCATAATATTGGACTTGTCTTGTTGAATATTAAACTTTATATAAACAACAGAATAAGGGTATGATCTTTGGTCTCAGTCTTGTTGAATTTTGCGATTGTTATGTTTTATAAATGAATAATGAGCATTAAAATGTTATGAAGACAAATGCATTTTTACTCAAGTATCCTCCGATTAAGGACTGGTGTACCTCTATTTGCATTTTTATTCGGGCATCTTAATGTCTATACATTTGCCGTTCTTCTAGTTTAAAATAGATTTCCAATCAATTGTACACACAAACCAGACGAACAAATCAATTTTGTCTGTGATTTGACCCTTTCTCGGTATCATTTAAGGAAACTATTCCATTAATCCATCAAACGCGTCACCCAAGTTGAGAGATGTCTATATTGGATTGTTTTCCAGACAGCCCAGTTAAAGATTTTCAGTGAAAATATTGAACAGTTTATGAAGACGTTAATAACTATTCAATGAAACACCGCACTGTTCAGCTTATGACTGTCATGTCAGTCGCACCATGAGAAAACAAACATAGTGCAACCAGCATGGATCCAGGCCAGCCTGCGCATCCGCGCAGTATGATCAGGATCCATGCTCTTCGCTTTCAAAGCCTATTTCAATTAGAAAAACCGTTAGCGAACAGCATGGATCCTGACCAGACTGCGTGGTTGCGCAGGCTGGTATGGATCCCTGTTTGTCGCAAATGCACTATGTTGGTTTTCTCATGGCGCGGCCCAATTGTATATAATATTACAGTTGTAATTTCTTTTAAATGTGATATAATTATAAACAATTATCTGTAATATTACAGACATTTGATACATTATTGTGTATTGTCAGTACCAAATGAATACAAGTTGTAGACTTTCCGAAGATGCATACGTTTTAACAATGTGGTGAATGTGACTCGACATTTGATCTGAGTAAGTCTTTTAATTTGTACAGTGTAACCTTCTTAAATGTAAAAGGTGTTAATAACTTTACAGTCATAAAAACGTGCAAAATATTTCAAACTGTGGTTTCAGAATCCTGCCTATTTTGATGGAAACGGTGAATAATTATAGAACGTAAATAAATAAAAATAACATAATAAAATATGCGAAATGATCCGTTGCAAGCACCTATCAAGCCCCCCTAGGACTGGCTCAAGGCATAAAATATATTTTAAATAAAACACTGACTCCAAGTACGGGGAGCCTTTATACGGCCGCATCACGAGATTTAGATTGCTGTTGTGGTATTTTGTAAAATGTTTTAGAAGACCTTTTTCGAAATAGAATTCAATCAAGCAAAATAATATTTGGTTTGACTGAGTCTGAAGATTTTATGGTAAAACTTGTTACACTTGTGAAAGATGAATATCGGTATGATTTGTAAACTTTTCGGCAAATGCCGACGTATCATGTTTCATTTCTAGCAAGACACATGTCATGACTGCAAACTTGAGTTGCAGTTGCTTGTAAAGAATATCTTTCAGATAATGATGGTAAAGAAGGACACCATACATCGTGGCTACAAGTGCAGGGTTTGTTGAAAAAACGACAGAGGTGTAGCCTGAGAGCATATATTCTTAAATGCCATGTTAGTGCCAGTCAGGTACCTTACTCTTGCAGCGTCTGCAAATTCTGTTACACAGAAATGAGCGAGTAGTGATTATCCACAATGTGCGTGGATGAAGCAAGCCAGCCCGGTATTGCGGACCTTTCAACTGAACTAAACAAGTTATCTGACTCGGTATATGGCAACTCTTTACTAATTGATGTTGAAATACAATCTCATTCGCTTTCCGTGGTAACTGAACCTTCAGGGTAGGATGGCAGTGTTTTTAACGCTAATGACCAATGACCTATTGGCCTTTTGATGTGGTTGAGCCCAAAGACAAGTTTACTAACCTGTGCCTACAACATTGGTATCTCTGAGAAAGTTTAAATCTGTACAAAGTCGCTGCGGCTATAGTGACATATCAAGTGTTTCTTTTTCGTTTGGTGTAACGTCACGCCACGCCAAAACAACTGTAGGCAATTTGGTGTCTTTATAGCTTTTGATGGTAGAAGAAGACCCTATGTATCCCTCTGGACATCATATCATCATGGGAGCCTGGGTATAACTACCGACCTTCCATAAACCAGCTGCAAAGCTTCCTCGCATGATGAATTCGATGCTTCAATCGAGGCTTGATTCCACATCCTTGAGGGGTAACTGATTTGACGTCAGCATCTTAACCAGTCTGCCACGCAGGTCCATTACATTCAGCGTTACAAGTACGAATGCCAGTTTTCGACAGGTCTTCCAGCTAGCACACAGATACAGAGAGTAATGGTTTGTGCTCCACTGTCAGTTTTGCAACGATATACACATCTAATTTGGATTCATCTACATCAGCCATCAGTTGACAGTTACATTAATTACATTATTTTAAAACACGTTTCCAGGATGGCTGCCTATCCGCCACACAATGTCTTCCTACGATGCCAACGTCGCCAACAGCACAAATGCAACAACTAGTCATTTCAGCCACACCATTAGCTTGACAAACTGTGCAAAACTTCGACAGTTGTTTAGATACATCATCCACCCCTTGTACATATCCAAGTACAAGGGATCCTCATATGCATGTGGTGACTACTACAACTCCATTACAGTCTAAGAAGACTTTATCAGTTCTACCTACACCTCGGTCGGACACACCACTCAAACACAAGTCTATCTGTAGTTTGTCGAACCACATTGGCTGTTACGTATCTGAGATATACTAAAATGGAGACACATGGAGGAGGGACATGGCGCGGAAACAGAAAGAAACAAAATGGAATACATGCAAATCAGTGCATATCAAAAGGCTACTGTTGCTATCGGATCTGAGGCATTTTCACCTAATTATGAACAGGCCCTAGCCTTAAAATAAGAGCGATTTTTTTTCAGTTTTAGCGTTGCTTCCTTATAATTATGAAGCGTAATGTGCGAGATTGACTAGATTTGTGAACTACGGATTATAATTTTTACCATATTGAGGTATTCTATGGTTTTGGATTCATCCAGATGCTATGAGCATTTTTATGTTTTAAAGCTAAGAATTATGAGGTTTGGTTTTCTTTAAATAATTTTATTTTTCAACACATTCTAGCTGTTAGACGAGAGGATACATAGAAATTTTCCCCTAGTGACCCACTGAATCAAAATAGAACGTTCGTTTACGATGGTTGCAAAACCTCATTATCCATAAATTATCTCATTGATACATATAAATACAACAAATGTGATATGTCATATGTAACAACGTACTAATAGGACTTAACTTTGTTATGTAAAAATGTTCTTATGTAAGCATGCCCTTAAATTCATCACGATCAGTATTGATGCTAGCTAAAGCCGCCATTTTGTTCGGCGCTATAATATTGCATCTACTTGAAGATAGTGAGAGGACAAAAAACATAAAAGCAGAGTCCGGAATGGAATATACAACAAGAGCTCCGCTAAACGGGGCATTAGACACCCGAAGGGTTACATCAGAGGAAGATTGAAGCAAACTAAATGAAAGAATTTTTTCTGTGGGGAAAGCAGGTGGAGGGTGTGCGGTGGTGGTGATAGGATACTGAAGATTAAGAAACTAAATGACTTGTTCTTTTTGAGGTGAGGTAAATGGAATGGAAGTTGGGGTTGTAATGCAGATTGCTGCAATCTGAACATCGTCTCGTCACCACCAGTCCCTATATTGCAAGTATCAAGTCAATACCTTTAATGCCTTTTTAGTTACGCCCTGGACACAAAATATGATGGGCAGGTTTGACCTTGCTGTAACCTTGACCTCTGACTAATCACCCGGACTACGTACCCTCCATTTGAACCCTGGTTATGCACTCTGCACATCGTCACATTGTCACCTACCTACATCTCAATTCTGAAGTCAATATCTTGAATAATTAATAAGTTATGCTCCGGACATGAAATACGACAGGCAATATTGACCTTTGAACTCAAATTATGATTTTAATTTTGACCAACAGAGTCAGTTAAAGTGTTCTGCACATCGTATTATCTACCTACCTACATGCCAAGTTTGAACTCAATAACTTGCATGGTTATTATGCCCCCCTTCGAAGAAGGAGGGGTATATTGTTTTGCAGATGTCGGTCGGTCGGTCGGTCTGTCGGTCGGGTCGGTCGGTCGGTCGGTCGTTCTGTCTGTCGGTCGGTCGGTCGGTCGGTCTGTATGTAGACCAATCCGTTTCCGGATAACTCAAGAACGCTTGGGCCTAGGATCATGAAAGTTGATAGGAAGGTTGGTCATCACCTGCAGATGACCCCTATTGATTTTGAGATCTGTATGTCAAATGTCAAGGTCACAGTGACCCTGAACAGTTAAACGGTTTCCGGATGATAACTCAAGAACGCTTGGGCCTAGGATCATGAAAGTTGATAGGGAGGTTGGTCATGACCAGCAGATGACCCCTATTGATTTTGAGTCAGTATTTCAAAGTTCAAGGTCACAGTGACCCGGAACAGTTAAACGGTTTCCGGATAACTCAAGATTGCTTGGGCCTAGGATCATGAAAGTTGATAGGGAGGTTGGTCATGACCAGCAGATGACCCCTATTGATTTTGAGGTCAGTAGATCAAAGGTCAAGGTCACAGTGACCAGGAACAGTAAAACGGTTTCCGGGCGCTAACTCAAGAACGCATGGGTCTAAGATCAGGAAAATTGATAGGAAGATTGATCATTACCAGCAGATGAACCCTATTGATTTTGAGGTCATTTGGTCAAAGTTCAAGGTCAGATTGGCAAGGAACAGTTAAACGGTTTCTGGACGATAACTTGAGAACACTTGGGCCAAGGGTCATGAAAGATATTAGAGAGGTTCATCATGACCAGCAGATGACCCCTATTGATTTTAGGGTCAGTAGGTCAAAGGTCAAGGTTACAGTGACCCGGAACATTTAAATCGTTTCCAGACAATAACTTGAGAATGCTTGGGCCTAGGATAATGAAGTATGATAGGGAGGTTGTTCATGACCTGTAGATGGCCCCTATAGACATTGAGGTCTGTAGGCTAAAGGTCAAGGTCACATTGACCCTGAACAGTTAAACCCTTTCCGGACGATACCTTGAGAACGCTTGGGCCTAGGATCACTAAACGTAATAGGGAGGTTGATCATGACCAGTTGATGCCCTGTTGATTTTGAGGTCAATAGGTCAAAGGTCAATGTCACATTGAACCAGAACAGTAGAATTTTTGTTAATAGTGAGCAAATAATTTCTGTTCCTTGTGCAATTACTGAATGCATCAAGGGGGGCATTTCGTGTTCGACGAGCTCTTGTTTAGTTATGCTCCGGACGCGAAATATGATGGACAGTTTTGACCTTTTAGCTCACCTGAATGTGATTTCCCAGAGCTGAGGATCTATTTCCATGGTTGTGCCTTAACCGCCAAGCTGTTGATCTTCGTAAACGACTGAGATAGCTCAGTGATACAAACACCGGATACAGGGAACCAGAATGGCATCAACTTCTTCGCGATTAGATGAACAGTATTTTAAGTTGTGTTATTCTTTTACGTGCTAGTAATTGGAAACTGAAACATCGTGTAAAACGTCACTGAGAAAACTTTATTAGAGATCTCAGACCCAAACATCTTTTACTGATAGACATTGAGCTCAACAATTTCTTCCTTTCTTTTTTTATTAATCATTTATTCACTTTTCATTGTAAATATTCATTCATGTAAATAAACTTGAAAATATTGTACTGAGTGTTAAATTGTTCTAATAAGTTCTGTCCCCGGTTCGACCATCCTGTCCCACTTTAGTCATCGTCGAGTTTTCCGATATGGGAGGAACCCCAAGCCTACTATCAACAAGCTGTCCTCAACACCCAAGAGCAATACTGCTATCCGTTGTCTAAGAACAAGTCCTACGAAAAGGAAACAGGCTAATGAAAAGCGAAGTAAAGAAAATGAAACTTAAGCAAATAAATCAAAGACAAATATCCAACAGGGAATGCCACGTTCCAGAAACGCAGCCTCCCCAAATCACAACTCACACACACACACACACTCACACACACACACACACACACACACACACACACACACACACGAACAAATAAAGGAACACAATGGGGCCAATTTCTAAGACCGTTACCTAAGTTATCAATTGATTGCTGGAAGTCTACAATATTTCCAAGAACTGACTGCTATGTAAGTATCAGCCATCAACATATACAGTTTTACCATTGCCGGATTGTTTAACGATCTTCGAACGTCTACAGTTAAATTTCTATTCATATTTATTTATATTGGTGACTGACAGTCTTTGCAGTTATTGTCCACTTGCACGCAGTGATATTGTCCTCATCTATTCATGATAAATCTGCAGTCATGCACTGGTCCAGGACTTCATAACTAAAGCATTTGGAAAGCCCGACTATGACAGATCCACATATGACCAGTCACTGTTACGTCATGATGACCTTGACGAGTCCGCCAGGAGCTAACCAATGTTGTAAAAGCACTAGGTGGGTGCAGAGGGTAACCATTTTTACTGAACAGTCATCGACCAAAAGATTTCATCAGTTATGCAACAGTTAGTGTAAGACGTTGATTATATTGTGTCGTAAAATAAGAAACAGTTATAATTTGCCCAAGTAAAACGCTAAATAGTGACATTTACATTTTCGTTGTTAAACTACAACAGTAACATTTAATGATATCTATGTCAAAGACTGTATGCCTTACAAATCTAGTTTTGAGTATATTAATCGAGAAACTAGATGCCCACGGGCAACATGTCGAGCCCTGCCTTTGACCCCTAATTGTGACCTTGGTCTTTGAGGTAGAGTCCATCTCACTGAGTTAAACATTCATGCCAAATATAAACAAGATTCTCAAAGTAATGGGCCGGACAATATCTGATATCACCTTTGACCTATAAATGTTACTTTGACCTTTGAGATAGGAACCTGGGGTTTGCGCATGACAGTCCTTCTCACTGATGTTAACATTTATGCCAAATATAAACAAAATTTCGTCATTTTTTGTCCGTCCGGAGGCATATCTCAGCAAAGTTTAATGGATTTCAATAAAACGTGATAGAAATATTAAGTGATCTGAGGAAATGCGGCCCAGCACGTTTCAGGCAGATTGCTTAAAGGAAATGAGACTTATAGCCCTATGTACATTTTATACTGCTATCCCGTGCACACATCAATATTCAAACGTAGGTCCCTCCTAAACACACGTGGTGAAAAATAGGCAGATGATGGGTAGTAAATTATATGGCCACCTGAAATATAGTTAAGATACAATAATTTATTATAATGCCATTTCACAAACAATATAATCGGATATGGTTTATCTGTATTATGGCACTGGCTCCTCGCCTACCTCTGGTTAGGAATATTTGTCTGCTCGTCTGCACCAGTTAAAAGTTTTTCATCTAGATGTAGTTCCAGAAATTCTAAAGAGTAAAGAAAGGCTTGACAAAAACAGTGTCACGTCTTGCCTTGGTAATATTGGAGACGTGACAAAAACGGTGTCACGTCTTGCATATAGGTCTTTTCAGGCAATCTGGTTGATGGTACTTGCTCTCGGAATGGACGTAAAGAGTAAAAGCTATATAGTTGAAAGGAATCTAAGTTTACATTGTATGGTAAATGGCAGTAATCTGTTTTTGGACTATAGGATAAGGGTCATAAGTCTTCTAGAGTTAGGTAGTGGAACTTATATAAAAGATTTGAGGCTATAAGGTTCTATCTAGTCATGAATTTTGTAGTTTTATTCTGCACTTGTTATATTTTCGTAGGTTAAGGAATTCTGCCAAACTGTCAAACCCTGCCAGAAATTCTAGGCAATCTTGTATGGTTACTGTACCTACTTGGTGGCAGGAGATACATCCATAGGTTGTTTTGGCATATTATAAGCTAGTGGTAAAGCGTAGTGGTTAGGACAAGCTCTAACCGGATACTGATGCCAGTGCCAGGGTCTGCCAGCTATCTATAGTCTCAGAGGGGTGGCTACTTTGGCATTGGGTGCCAAGCTTGGCAGAGTCGTAATCTAGCGGATGACGATATCGCGCGTGCGGTAGAAATTTTGTCCTAGACGGAAATGGCGTCCACGTTTGGCAGCAGGTGGCTAATTAGTGTTTCGTCGTCTCTAATATGGTCCGTTTAATATCTAAAGACATAATAGGTTAAAAAAAATGTACAGGCAAGTCTAAACTCTTGATCCACACCGGGTATTGGCGTGAGGACGTCTTTGTAATATGACCGAGATGGCGAATATCATAGTTAACTGATTTCGGATAATCTATATCCGGACGTAAAATGATGATGGCTTGGTCGTTACAATATGTTACATAAATAGTGTTTTTCCTCCATTTTCTGTCAGTCGGAAGTCATATCTCAGACATGTTTGGAAGGATTACAATAAAACATCATCATACTGTTAACTGTAGTTTGGAAATGTCGCCCTGTCAGATTAAGTAAAATTGCTTCAGAAACACATGAGTTATGAGTACTTTAAATGCTTTCTATATATGGCATATCTGCAAATTTAATGTCTTTTTAATGTCCATTTTTTTGCTATGGGATATTGTGTATGTGTTCTGGTCACTCAGGTCAAGATCAAGGTATCTGTTACTAAAAATAGAAAAATGTTTCTGAGCGATAACTTCAGTAAGGAATATCATATTGCGTCCAAACTTGGAATTTAGGAAGCTTGCATGGAGGCCATGGTTTTAGATGTATTTTGGGTTGCTTAAATTCAAGACTGTTACTAAAAATAGAAAAATAGTTTTACCTCGATAACTTCTGTTAGGAATGAGGTAAGCAAACCAAACCTTGTAAATAGGTAGCTTTCATAGAGACAAGATTTTGTTTTATTTTGGTTCCTTATGTCAAGGTGATTGTGACTAAATGTAAAAAAATGTTTCTGATCAATAACTTAGAATGAAAAGCTTTCAAACGTGCATTTAAGTGCTTTTTGTAGGCAGAGAATGCTTCTTCATGGGTGCAAACTTTACCTCGTTCGGCGATGGATACCAATTCACTGAATTTGCATGTGTACAATTTCTTATTACAAAGGAGCATGTTTAGGCTTACAGAGTGAGTTTAAACACCCCTGATGTGTTTTGCCATTGAGAGTACCAAGGCGGTACCCTACTGTCTGATGTCTGTTTGTTATATCTTTGTTACTAATGCGTTCGTGTGTGTGTTACTGAGTACACGTCCAAAACCACTGTGTACGTGTATATGTTGCCAAATATTCATTAAAAATCACTTTAGGATCCAATTATATGCCGTGCTGTATTGTTTCAGAGATAAGTGTCTGTTAAGGCAGAAGCATGTGTCTGATTTATTTTTCGTATTCAAACTTATACTCCTAAAAGAGTGTTTTCGTTGGAAACACACCAGTGCATATATGCAAAAGACTGGTAAAGATGTCCATTTTAATAATTTATTATAAACATTCTTTTTCTAGAACAGGCCTATTTTATGGTATGACACTAATTCAGATGTTTTGAACACCAACCAAGGTAAAAAAATCCAACAGGAAAAAGCCACATCCATTATAATATGGTTAGGTGAAACTGTATACACGTTTAGTTCCAAAAAATAAATGAAAAAACCTTCTTTGGCATGCTGGTATTGAAGACATGTTATAGATTATATTTTAACTGAAGGTGACCCAATATTCAGACAATTTGGAATATTTGGAATGTTTCTGAATGTTTGTGATTTAACACGCGATGCTATAATGACTAGACAAACTAAATGAGTTGCTGTATTACTGTAATAGACATTCGCTTAAACCGGTGCAAGGGGATGTGAAAAGTGTCCAACATTTCATTGCCTCCATGAACAGACGCAGTCAAACTATTTCTTTGGTTGTGGTCTATGCTACCTCTATCTTCCTATATATTTTTCTGACCTATCATTGTGCCCATAGGCGGTTGTAAAATGTCTTTCCGAACTTGGACTCGGCATTATTTTGATTTTTTTGGTTTTTTGGAGTCATGCAGCTCATTCAGTTTCATTACAATAGTGTTCGGCCAATTAGTATAATTGTACCCCCCGACAACAAAGTTGTAACGGGTGTGGGGGTGGGGTATACTGGTTTCGGGTTGTCTGTCTGTCCGTAGACACAATCTTGTGCGCACCATCTCTCCTCAACCCCTTGACACAATTTAATGAAACTTCACAGAAGTGATCAGTAACAACAGTAGTTGTGCATGGGGCATGTTAGGTTCTTTCAGGAAAAAAATGCAGGGTAACGGGACTTTGTATTTTGTTCTATACTATATACATAGACACAATCATGTGCGCACCATATCTCCTCATCCCCTTGACACAATTTAATGAAACTTCACACAAGTGCTCAGTAACAACCGTTGTGCACGGGGCATGTTAGGTTCTTTCAACAACAAAAATTGCAGAGTTATGGCACTTTGTTTCTTGTTAACATACTATGTACACACAGTCTGCATATGCAATCTTGTGCGCGCCTAATCTTCCGAACCAGTCAATGCACACAATTTAATGAAACTTCACACAACTGATCAGTACCAACCCTAGTTGTGCATGGTGCATGTTACGTTCTTTTAGATAAATATTCTGCATAGTTATGGGACTTTGTTTTTTTTTGTTACTATACTGTATACATACAGTCTATATACATACAATCCACATAATTATGCTATCTTGTGTTTTGATAATTTATATAGGTTTCGCTAAATAGTAATTAGCTTTTGTTTGAACTTAGATGTTTCACCTGACATTTAATATTTTATAGATCAATTTACCCCCACCCACTTTTAAATATATCTATATTAATTTAAGAGGCAAACTGAACATGAAATGACATGATATTATACCTTACAATACCTTCTTATAGCGGAGATTGTAAAGAATGTCAGTAAATACAAACAAATGAACAATATATATTCAACATGTGTAAAGGAAAAATGCATGTGACACATTTGTGTCCGAAAAAAAACAGGCATAAATGTGTAAGCGTATCATGTTTTATCAATAAATGTATATAATGGTGTATTATTATATGCAATACAGCCATTACAATAAATTAAAATGAATTTACATCCATGAAACAATTCTACTTTTTATATATCAGGGATAGCATTTTCCACTTATCGGCGGCCATTATGGCGGCCATCTTGAATTTGAGTACTCTGTCCACGGACTAGAAACTGGCATCAAATAGTTCTGAAATGTACAGACTCTAACAAATATTTTGACCTTGAGCAAAAATACCAAACATCTATTCTCACCATTCTATCTCAAATTAAGTGTGACCTTGACCTTTAAGGGTTTTAAATCTTGCGCGCGACTCGTAGTTTCTTATAGGAAATATTTTTGTCAAGTAATTTAGAAATTCTAACTTAGGTGTAAGGTGTTTCATTAAGTAAATTCATTTAAATTGTTCGGCTATTCTTAGAATTTAAACCAAACAAGAAAAAAATAGATATGTGCCGAAATTGAATTAATGAAATATTTCTCAAATTTATAAGTATTATAGGTTTTAAAAGCCCATGCTTAGGAGAGAACTTATGATGAAATTTGTGACATTTTGTCCCTGGGTCTTGCACATGGCACATATTGGTACAGGATGTACTTGTAACAAATCAATTCAGATCTGGGATTCTGAATAACAATTCTGATAATGATTAATGGCAGAGCGAAGTGCGACGGACGGACGGACGGATGGGTTCAGCTCTTTTCTATCCACACACCCATTTTTCTTTAAAAAAACAGCGGGAGATAATAACCTATAAATATACGAGCAGTGTGAAAAAGGTATGTCCCTTCAACTTCTTCACAATATTTTGGAAATACAGTTGTTTTCATATTTGTGAATCGAAAATTAACAGTAGTGCCATACTCAAAATTTTGATTGAATCTGAAGTACTTTTTGGCAATCGTGGTCTTTGCATATACCTATTTTCCAGTTTTATGGTCAACGTTTTTTTCTAGCCACACAAAATGCTCTTTTCTCTGAAATTGGATACCTCTTGTGAATTATTTAAGGAAATAGTTCCATTAATCCATCAAATGTGTCACCTAAGTTGTGTTCCTGCTGGAATTATTTACAGACAACCCAATTTCATCTTTTCGCACAGTAGGCGTTTATCTCTTGCGTTCCGGGGAAAATACTGAACACTTCACGACGAAGCTATTTCGAGCTCCAGCAATTTACGACAAAATGATAGTCTTCCTCTTTTCATGTAATGTTTTAGTTATTTTTAAGACTGAGTGTAATTAATGCAACGTGGAACCATAAAGAAATGGAACACTGCGATATTCTTACCCAGGTGTAGCTGATTATTGTGTTCAATTTACAGACTTGGAACTGTAGAGGAGAATGTACAATCATTAACTACAAGTTGTGTACTTCACACTCGAAAGTTTGTTACTTCAGGGAATATTTTTATGCTCAAACCAAGAACTAATATCTTAACCTTACAAAAAAAAATCTTGCTGGAGATTATGTGAACTTCAAATGGAGACTGGTATCAGGCAGCCATTTCATACCATATTGCATTGTAAATTTGTTTAAACTCAGGAAAACTATAATATCCACTATTTTAGCCAGATTTGTCTTGAAAGCATTTAAACAATATACAATACACACATAACGAAATTTTCACGCCCTCTAAATATTTTTGCTAAGCTTTTCGAATGACAAGATGTGCATTTGACTAATGTAATTAACATATTGAAACATTCTAGTTATTTAGCAACATTTGCCCAATTTTAAAAGGTCATAAAGAATAAATTTAAAATATTTAGAGTTCATAAACGATCGAGCTTCGTTACAAGACAGGAAACATATTGCTTCTGTATCCTGCTATTATCTTACAAACATATTAAAATGTGGATAGCTATTTGGCCAAATATCAGTAAAAATTTAAATCCTTAAATGTTTAAGAAAACAGAAAACTCATAAATATTTAGTGACTTCAAAAAACCAAAACAAATCCTGAAATAATATGATACAATTGCTCGATTTTTGTTCAAAGTTGACAGTGTGATTGAAAATGTATAAAGTTTCTAAACATGGTAATTATTTCATAAAGATACTATTTGCAACACGAAATATATTGCACACCATCGGAGGTTTGATTAGTCGGAATACCGTTCCGATGCTCTACCGACTGAGCTACCCGGTCGCCTACACACTTTCTCCCCGTTTTAATATTCAAGTTCTATACCGTGACATTTTCACCATCTTCCAAAAGGCATAATAGGCACCTTGGCAGAAACTTCAATACACTGCAAGCCCGGTACATCCACAGTTGGGTTTCAGACTTGCAGCAATGAGGGTTGCTTCGATATTGCCCATTCGCTCGGCAACTGAGGCCCCGTTGTCTTGCACTTTGGTTAGGTTTTGTATGTATTACATATTGATTATTTATTGACATAATAATTATTATTTTAAAACTTTGAGCTCAGCTTCCTATCGATACGTAACCCTTCACAGATTCCTATTATATTCTTGGTAATACCAAATCATTCTAAAGAATTATTAATCAAATGTTTCCTGCGTTATATTTATCTCTTTTGTAAGGTTTCTGCAAGGAGAAATTTCTCTGAAGTTCAATTTACGGCAAAAGGATCGATCAGAACTTGGAGCAAATGCAATAATTCCGTGTTGTTTTGAACACAGCTTACGTCTCTTTTTTATAAACCGATTGCACTCTGGAACAAAATAACTTTACAGCTTAAATGTGATTAATCAGATTCTGATCACGCAATGGATATATTCGAAAGTTTAACAAATGATCATTTACACTTTTGTGTGTCCACTGACTGCTTAATACATGTTAAATTTCACTGTAATTATTTTAAAAATTTGATTTTCCTATCCTGGTTGCTAAACTAAGATCAGGGTTATTTTAACATGTGTATAGATTTAAGAAGCATACTTTGTCTAAGAAATCATATAGATATAAGAACTACTGTATTATGTTTGCCAAATATGTACATTTAATTTAAAAGGACTAGCCCACATATTTTATGCAAAAGTAATTTCTCTCAAAAATCCATAAAACGCGAGTTCTCTGAAAGTGATTAGTGGTACAAACCTATTGACATAAGATTTTTGCAAGACATTCTTATAAATAACCAAACTTATTGTGCAGATATAACGCTTTTGAAACAATGCAGAAAATTTGCATTCTTCTAGCATTGTTACCAATATTTTACTATTATTTTCACTCACTTTATCATTATTCAGTGTCATATATGCATTATATGCCAAACTTGGGGATGAACATGAAAATCCACCCAAATTGTGTGTGAGTAGCCTCAACAAATGTATATTTAGCCGAAATTCATAAGAAATACAAGTTTGTAAAATTCTCATTTCCTCCCTTTACCTGTCTTGGTTGCACAAACAGGAGAGATTGGAAATTTATCAATTCCGAAGCAACACACAGTTTCAAAACTTGCCTGTTGGTAGAGATTGTTGAGATATTCCAATGTCTATAAATTACAAATGCAAGTTTATAAATTACATGGGATTCAAAAGCAATAGTCCACTTTTTTGAATACTTTCTTATTAAAAGGGAAAAAATACAAAAGTTCATAAAAAAGAAAGGTATCGTATAATCCTGCTTGTGCATTGTAAAAAAAAGGACTCGTTTACATAAAAATGGCCATGGTGTTAAACATGGAATGAAAAATGACTATTAACTGAGTATCTGATCGATTTATTTTACAACCCAAACTCCTGCAAAATATTCCGATAAGGAAAATAACTGGAATAACACGTAATAAATTACATATTGTAATTTTACATTGTCTTAATATTTTCAATACTATTTTGGCGTATCATTTCATAACATAACAATTCGTGATAATAGGAATGTAAATTGACGTCATAACTAAACAACTATCGTCTGTTAATGCAACAATAATGTTTCGTAACATAAATACGGATAATAACAATTCAAACTTATTGTATATACACGATAATTGCACAATATAATCACTTGAATAACATCACAATTACGCTTATAAACGTCAGCGTTACCAAAAGCAACCGCACGCTTGAGTCACAGAAAAAGCACCGAAGTTTGTTAGCATGGTAATGATGTAACGGCTGCAGGTCCTTCACTAGTCACAGAGATAATAACCACTCTGATATTCGTACGTCTCGTAAATGTTTGTCTACTTTAGTGTCAATACCATGATTTTGAAGGATAAGAGCCAAGTTATCCGCTTGGTCACTTCCGGATGCGCATTCATCCTCATCCTCTTCCGTTGAGTCGTCCGAGTTGCGACATGGCAGCAACCAATTGTCATTGAGATACTTCATTATTTCTTTCACATCACACCGTCTCTCTGGTTTAATGTCTAAAACTTTTCTGAAATATCGCAGAAATTTTGGTGTGAAGCGTTTCCATTGTGACGGTATTTTTGAGGTTTTTCTACGTTGCCAAGTTACAAATTCACTGAAGTATATATCACCAATGTCCGCATTTTCCCAAGGAAAATTGCCCGTGAGCATGCAAAACAAAAGCACTCCAAATGCCCATACGTCCCCACTTGATGACACAGTTATATTTTCATTCCGGACGGCTTCACATATCTCTGGAGGGGTATATGGAATGCTTCCGTTAGTTTTTCTTATCACATTGCCGTCTTTCCGCGTCATTCCGAAGTCCATGAGTTTTACTTTATTAAAGTCTGCTTCGAAAATTAACACATTCTCTGGTTTAATATCACGGTGCACGAGTTGCTTACTGTGCATAAACTCCAGAGCTGATGCTATTTGTTTCACAACCAGTTTAACATCTCTTTCTTTCATACCGACTTGTGGTGGAATGGCATCGAACAAATCCCCAACTGGAGCGTATTCCTGCGCGAAAACATACGAACTTCTAGTTTCAAAGGCCACATTGTACGAGTCTACAATGTTACTGTGCGGAGACAAAAAATAACTATACTGAAACTCCCGCTGAAACTCTCGTAGCTTAGTGGAGCTTTTTGGCAACACCTTTAAGGCGACATTTGTTCCCGTCTCCATACATTTCGCAAGAACTACTTTCCCGTAAGTGCCTCTACCAAGGTCTCGTAGAACCTCGTAGTGGTCTTTGAGATTGAGTTGAAGAAGGTTATCTGAAGTACTTGAACGAGGTGACTTAGGCATGCTCATAGTTCGTCTGCTATGACTTTACTAAAAATCTTTCATCGAGACAATCTGTTATTGTAGCACCATGCTACGCTGATGACGTCATGGTCTCGCTGAAACGATAAATAAAATAATGATAGTTTTCATATTGTGTTGAGAGAAACATGATCTATGGAATTCCCAGCTATACATTATTCAATCGCACCTGCCAAGATACGTTTCCTGATAAGCAGCAAAAACACATAAGGTGCACGTGTTTTTGATAAAAATCACGTTTTTGAAACAGTTTCAAGTTTAGTTCAAGATTTCAAGTGTAAAATGCAAACTTAATTTATTTTAATTTGTTCTAATTTGTCGACTAAGTTTTGTTTAGTCCGACTCCTGGTGAGATGAAATCTGTGCACCGCAGTGTGCGTGCTATCCAGTTCTATTCTTTTGAAATAGCGCTTTAATAGGATGAATAGTAAAGCCTATTATTGTAAGGCAATTAAGGCACCACATCTTCCCTTGACTGAACTCATTTCTTCCTCACAGGAATATTCAAGTGCATACTTTTGATATAATGAGCTAATAACGCTGAAGAAAACAGAAGTTAGTCTTATCAGACACACACACACACACACACACATACGTGCATTACGGACACTGACATGTCCTCATCATGTTTAAAGTATTATTTTAAATACGAAGTACCTTCTAAAACGATATCGATCTAGGATTAAAATCATATGAAACACTTTATAGATAATGTCGGAAATTAATCTGACAGATCAATCTAGCTCCATGAAAGATATCTTACATAAATCTCAATATTTCCTCGACAGTTAATGGAACAATGATGCTTTTAAAATGTATGACAAAAATAGCTGCTACAATTATTATCCTGAAACGTATCTGAATTTTGCTTTTAAACTATTTATGGAAGAAAAAGCCATTAATATATGTTCTAAAGCGGTAATTTCTTGCAGGAGGAAGGATTTTATTTTTCTTCAAGACACATATTTAACGAGATACACGGGCAAATGGGTGGAAGGAAAGAAAACTGTTCCCGGAGTGATTTATGATGACAAATCCAATTAATTTCCAATTATGGACGCTGCAATTCGATCCGTCATTATTACATTTCAAAGGGGTAATAACGGCAAATGCTTCAACGTCAAAGTATAGTATAATTGTTAATATTTATTGATTGCAGTTGATCACGGCTGTGGAAACCTGTGGAAACTACCAGAAACGATAAAAGATAAAGAATAGAAAAAGATCAGAGGCGATATATGGTAATTTTGCTACTTTCTTTATTCTTTCCTGCTTAAATTATTTCTACACGCTATAGAAAACAATTCCATAGATATGTAGGGGTGGGTGGGGGAAGAAGGGGGGTGGGGGGGGGGGGGGGGAGGAGAAAATGTACATTATCATTCAAAGTATATAAATCATGTTAAAAAAATCCGGTTATACAGTCCACGAATAATTTATATCAGTGTGAGTGTGTATATGATTGTTTACGTATACATTTTGTTGCATAACTTGAATTTTATAAGCCTCCACGAGATCTTAATTATAACCATAGAATCAGATCCATTAGCCTAGCATCCGATTTATACCGTCATTATATCAAACTACAGAAAATCTTTGATTGCCGCAAGTTCTCTCATAAAAAATCCTTGTAATGAACCGTCTTAAAATTACATCAGATTCCATTAGGATGACGTCTGTGGTAAAATCAGCGATGTCAATTACAGGGAATATTCCCTATCGCAATTAGTAGACAGTGCAGTCGTCCTTAATTAACCTTATTAAACCGTTATAATGAAGAGATTTATATTCAAACAATTACTGACACAAATGTAATCTTACTGATGCAACTGTGTTGAAAACGTTATACGCTTGTCATAATAGAAAGTTGTGTGTCTTTACATAGAATACTGTCTTAAAATGTTGATAAATATTGAAAAAAATGACGCTTTTTTTACCTTTAATCTTTCAATTTTCATCTCAATTCGTTATATTCTTTTTATTTCTTGCGATATTCTAAAAAGTCTGTCACATGTATATATTGTCTACGCGTTCTATTATTATACATTCTGTTATCTGAACGGAATGCTTCATATACACCAGAAACAGGATTTCGGATGTGCGGACGTCATAACCTATATTAATCAGAAATAGTTTTAACACGTGGAATCAATCTATCAAGCCGGTATGATTCATACCTCCTTGCATCATACAAGTCTCTATCTGTGTTTACCTGTGTTATCAAACAAGAAATTCCCGAGATTATACAAAATCAGATGTCTAGTTGCAAATAGAAATTCACAAGACTGTTTACACATTAAAGTACATTAATAGTATTCACATTTTCTATGCATTCTTAAGATTGATAGTTTAGGTGATTTTTAAGCAACAGGATAACAATTTTGCTACGATAAAGCTTGTTCTGAACGCATGCCTAGGAATATATAATTTTGATAGATATTATAATCAAGCGCAACGTTATTATTCAACAGCATTGTAAGTTGAGGGGACTCCCTCTTAAACTGAATGTTTTCTCTGGTAAGCATGCATCTATTAGCTTTCGGCTTTCCGGTACTGTTAAAAGTCTTAACTTTAGTAGACGGCTGGTATGAACCCGATACTAAGTACGTAAGATGTTCACACGTAAAAACAGATTGCGGCGCATACTCAGAGAAAATTGCTTGTAGACCTACATCATTAATATTATGTTTTTATAAGCTAATTGAGACATGACAAGCGATTATTTGAATTTTAGACATTAAATGCAATAATTCCATCAGTCTTGTTGAAAAGTTGATATATATATATATATATATATCTATATATATATATATATATATATATATCTATTGTAGGAATAAGAAAAATAATATAATAATAATAATAGAAGACATAACATATCTCTTGAAATGTTTAATTGTCGGACATATTGCAAACGGTAGAATGAAGATGAAAATAAAAAATGTAGACGTCATTGCGGTTAGAGATACCACCCATCTCACATGGAACCAGACGACATCCTACACCAGTATGCAAATATATTCTATTGAATATTCAATTTTTTATAAATCAAGTTTCTGTCTCGGACAAAATCGTTATTACGTTTGCCGTTACTTTTAGACAGCGCAGCTTCTTACTGACTCTTCCTAACATTGATCTAAAATCAATTATTTTCTCGGGGAAAACTCTGACCTCGTTTCCCGTGTTTGTTTATTGTCGTTTTAGCTCTTCAGTTTCGTATGTACCACTGGAAACAATTATCCAGTGACTGTTTATATTCCATTATTCCGTGACAACAGTATTTTATGTCTTTAGTTTACTTCACCGAATTTCAGTCGTTTCTTTTACATTTTTGTTTACAGTAAAATGGGTAGGGATAAAAATATATAATACATAACCCCATACTTATGACTTTCTGATAAAAGGGATAGGTTCAAGAGGCTGGTCGCCAGTTGCATTGTTTCGCACATAGAAACCTTTTTTAGAACTATGTTTTGTCTACTTTAGCACAGCTGTTAATGAAAGCACAAACAATAAAAGAACGTATCATTTCAAGTGTGTTGACCGTATACATCGGTATTGAGATTCTGTAAGCAACCTCTACCTTTTTAATGATTCTCTTTGAAATAACCGACAATGCAATCTGAACATGTATTTACTTTAACTATTTATGGTGAAGCATTTATCGTGATGAACAGAGAACGTGCTTACGTTCCCAGATTTTAAAAAAAGTACCGAAAACATACTGAAAACTCTGAGACGCCACCGAATCATTTCAGAACTTTAAATTCACGTTTGGTATTTCATTAGCATGATATTGTAATTAAATAAATGTTGTGTAATTGCTTAGTTGGAAAATGAATCAGTTGGTAAAAAGGAAGTTATGATTATCAGTAAAATGACTGAGGTTTGCTGTTATTTTGTTTGGTCACTTTCGTGCAATTGTATTCGGCTGGAAAATCATTCCGTCAGTTAGTAAGTGTTTCTATTCGTTTAAAATGCATCGCGGTGGAATTAATCAAAGTATGTCATTTTATTCATTATTGCAATGCATTAATTTATTGAAAAGAAATTTTTTATTCTTAAACTTAATACTGAAAACGCTATTCGCGAAGAAATGTAATCAAACCGAATTTTATCAATCAGTTGATTGCCACAGTTTTCGTGCTTCATTTTAACATTTTAACGAACAGATCCTTACCAACTTTAAGTTTCCAGGACAAGCGGAAAGAACTCGTCATAGATACTACCTTAAGTGTTCAATCGTATTCAAATAGGTATATTGATACTGTCTTGGAATATAAAATTCTAACCAAAAATGTTTTACATCATTCATAATGCTTAAAAAAGTAGGTTATATAATACAACATCTTATTTTCAGTTTCACATTTGATGATTTAAACATTCATTTAACATTTGATATACATCTATAATACAACAGATATCCGTCATATTATGACTGGAAATATACAGAATGTTGTATAATTATGCTGTTAAGTTTGCAATATAACAAAATCACACACTTTGTCGCAATTGCTATTCTTTAAACATATTCCAAATAAACAGAGTCCCTGAATACAAGACTTATAAAAGTTTGATTGTGTCACACACAGTTTAATACAGTTTGATGATAATAAGTCAGAATATAATCTACAAACCTCTTGATAAAATGCATAAATCCCGTGTTTGTAGCAGACACTTCGTAAAATTATGATGCCAAGAAATGTGTTTTGACTATGAGCCAATTCTCACACGATTAGATTATCCCAGAAATACACTAGCGTAATATCACCAACGTCTTTATATAATGTTCGCCTAACAGAAAAATAGCGATTGTGCGCTGGCTGACTATGTATATAGAATTGAGAGAACAAGGCAGGCAGAAGCTATTATATCTGCAGAATAGTTATCGATTGGTTATAACGGCCTTCTGTCTCGCTAACAGCTGTTGACGTCGTCTCTCGTTCGCTTAAACAGCCGTAATTAAGGACGACTGCAGGAGATTTTATACCTTTTTGGCATTTGTACGTAATTTGTTTTATGCAAAGCCAATACTGTCCTGATTAAAGATGCCCAGAATGTCAATTTGCTACTGCTGTGTGACGCAAATGCCAAGAAAATAAAGAAAAGTTAGTATGCAGAAGTACTGATATATATGATTTTACGTAGGTCAAGTCTTTAAATGACTTTATGCCGTTTTGGGTTTTCCAAATATATCTCTTGAAATAGGCTTAAGTTTGATAATCAAAATATGTACATTTCCACGACTTGTGACGCAAAAAGTCCCCTGTGACGCGCATGTCAGTAAGAATCACTACAGTGAACATAATTATATCCAGCCACAATCGAAACAAACGCATAAAGGAAATTTACGTTATTTGAAAATTGATTTAAGTAATGAAAAACAGTTACATTTAGCCGATTTTAAAACAAATTGACACGTCGTAATTTTAGTTTACTAAAAGAGATTTATATTATTTGTACATCGCATGAATTTGATCTTTAGTTCCTAAAATATCCAACTGCAGGCCGCTAGCAACTATGTTGTGACGCATTGATACCCAAGTAGGGTCAAACACGCGTTGACACATGTGTTTATGACAAATATTTGGACATTTAATTAAACTACACAAACAATAATATATTTAGGCTAATACTGCAAAGCAACAAACGCATATAATAGATAGAAAAATGAAAAAGTCAACGAGGACAAGTTGTTAGCGCCCTTTAATAATACCAATATTTATATAATGTATACACTTTAGCCATTTCACATGGTGGGTCTAAAGTGGCTTGATTTTGCTGTGGTTCCATGTTGAAAATCACGCGACGTGTATTATCTAAGTATATATCACATGATTCCAATTGACTGTCCTTGTTTTGATGGGAATTAAACACTTCTATGTGGAATGTATTATCTGAGAACAAATCCCTTGCAGAAATAAGATATCCTTGCTATATATTACTTACCAGCATGACCAGGTTAATAATATAGCACTTCTTTTCTTATATCAGAACAGACCAGAACGGAAAAGAACAGAACAGAACATAAAAAAAAACACAACAGAACATAGAATTTTATTTTGACTAGTAAAAAGTACATCATCAAACATATAAGGATTTAAGGTACATTTTAACAAAATATGTAGGTCAAATACAACATAAACACTATAAATATAACTCATTTAGATTTTTCCGCAGTTACGTTCTTTCAAAACATAATTATTATGTCAGAATTGTACATATTTAGTTTTGCCTAGGCTGATATTTGAACTGCAAGCATTTCGAAAGTAAACATTAATATGAACAGTTCAAATGTGTCAAAAAGTTTTACTAAAATAGCTGAATATAATTAATGCATGTTTATAGAGTTTACGCTATATTACTAAACCAAGTATACATGACCATTTGTATGAAATATTAAGCCAAGCATAGAACTTGAACAGTACGTGTAAACAATGAATCAAGCCGTGGAAACAGTCTTTTTTAGGCAATAACAGCAGTATAGTGGGAATAATTTAGGTTGCATGACACAAAAACAGTCATTAAAATAAATTCACGCAGGTATCTGACTGGCAATATGGCCATGTAAACAGCAGTAGAAATATATAAAAAATCTACATGAAGATGAATGATAGGACTGACACCCAGTAAAGTTACATTTTAGACATTAGAATAAATAAATAATGAAGTCTCTCTGAATGTGTCTTGCAATGTGCGCATTGTCTGTCATCCACCAAGCTAAAATAGAAATCATCTTTTTTATCTTGCGCTTTCACAGCTAATCGTTTTGTGTTCGTCTATGAATTAGAACACACCATGTCAACTGATAAACAGAGGAATATAAATATACAAAACAGGGAAAATTATTGTGTTTGCAGTTGTGGAATCTTTTCCACATTGTTTGGAATCATGGCGGTTAGGCAGTCTCCCCTAGTATATCTTAACTAGATGTGATTAGAAATTTATGTCAGAGACTCTTTAAGTATATTGTGCTTAGTATCTTTCGTGGATCTCTGTTGTTGCATTCTCATCTCTAGTGTGGTATGTTGACACTTATGGGAAGTTAAGGCCAAGTTCTTCCAAATATTAAGTCTTAGTTAATATAGCCATGACTTCGTAAAACTAAAATGCGGATTGTCTTAGATTGCTTACATGAAGTTTTTTTTTTATAATTATTGTCCTTTACGAAGCTATTTTCGATAATGTTTTTATACTGTTTATAATTCTGTTACAGGAGTGCCGTTTTCCGTGCATATGTCTGTATATACGCCTCTTTGTGCTCTATTTGAATAATGAAAGGGAATGACTTACTTTGTAATAGTCAGCTTTGTTTTGTTGTTGTTTTTTTCTTTTGTAACAGCGTTTTGTTTCAGGTTTTAAACGATTTCTGTGAATACCACTGTCCGTTTTCATTGATTGGATACATGAAACACAATAAATAGAGCCCGCCCGAGTAGCTCAGTATGGAGAGCACGGATCTACGGGTTGCGGCGTCGTGATCAGTTCTTTTTCCTGGCGAGGCGTATGTTCTCGGTGACCATTTAATAAAAGACAAATCGTTCTGTTGATAGCACTGGTACTGGTTCAGAATCCAGGAACACTGGTTAGGTTAACTGCCCACTGTTATATAACTGAAATTCTTTTGAAACAAGAGCTGTCACTATTGGTGACAAATGCCCCCGAAGTAGGCCCAAGAATGCCACAGATGTATTCGCAAAAATCACAGGCCTCGGTCATAAGTGTGACACATCTTCTCAATATGGTTAACATTTGTGTCAAATTATTTTCAAATCCATTGATAAATGGCAGAGTTACGGACCAGACAAGAAACACCTTTGACTTCTAAGTGTGACATTGACCTTTGGAGCTAGGGGTCTGGGTCTTACACATGACACCTCATCTAATATAGGGAACATTTATGCCAAGTAATTTCAAAATCCCTTCATCAATGGCAGAGTTATGGGCCGGACAAGAAACAGACCATGTTAACCTTTGACCTCTAAGTGTGACCTTAACCTTGGAGCTAGGGGTCTGGTTCTTGCTCTTGACACGTCGGCTTATTACGGTGAACATTTATGCCAAGTAATTTCAAAATCCCTTTATGGATGGCAGAGTTATGGACCGGACACGAAACATACCCTGTAAACCTTTAACTTGAAAATGTGACCTTGACCTTGGAGCTAGTGGTCTGGTTCTCGCGCATGACACGTCATCCCATTATGGTAAACATTTATGCCAAGTTCTTTCAAAATCCCTTCATGGATAGCAGAGTTATGGACCGGACACGAAACAGACCATGTTAACATTTGAGCTCTAAGTGTGACCTTGACCTTGGAGCTAGGGGTCTTGGTCTTGCGCATGACACTTCGTCTTATTATGGTGAACATCTATGCCAAGTTATTTCAAAATCCCTTTATGGATGGAAGAGTTACAGCCCGGACAAGATTTAACCGGACGCACGCACGCACGCACGCAAGGACGGACGGACAGTGCGATTTTAATATGCCCTCCTTCGGGGGCATAAAAAACCCATTAAAACAAAGCAAACAGACACTAAATGGATTACATGGAAATCTTACATGGTGACATTGTACAAATATTTCTAACATTTAGCATGTACACAACTTTACTGTACTTCCACAAAATATTTGACAAGTAATCGTATCACATTATGTGATAACGTTTAATTTCCTACCCCGCCTTATATGTTAGTAAGACTTCCCGCTTGTGTTCATTATCTCTATTGTTTCAGGTGTGGAGGCACACGGTTCATCTCAAGTTGTTCGTCCTCTGCCTTGCAATAAATACTTACAGATTCACAAGGAATATAGATCTAGATATTTTAGGGCTTAACTGATGGGCACCGACTTCTACACTTTGAAACGTTTCTTTTTTGTAAGATTTTTTAAAAAAAAATCTGGTTCTCCGGGTTGAATAAATACTAGACATGTCTACGAATACTGACCGAAGCAAAAGAGCCGGTATATGATTAAATGCTCGAATAAGCAGTGTCTGTAGGTTGTTTCGAAGAACACGATAAGTACAGAAAAAGCATCACATTGTTTGTGCCATTTTGTAAGAGAAAAAAACTAAGCTCTAAAATTGCAATAGTTTCTTAATTACTCTTAGAAAACATGTGCGGTAAAACTAGTAATTAGGAAAATCGATTAAAATCTAATTAGTATTTAAAATTACTTTTTCCGAAGACAGAAGTTCAGAGAGATGTGAAGTTTTAATATGAATCTGGAAAATCTCCAATCATTGTGTATAGAAGACAAAGAGAATAATTCATTGATTATCAAACCATTATCTAATAAACAAATGTATATAACTGTTGCAGCTGGAGCTCATTGGAAGTTTTTCTAATCAAGAAAAGAAAACTGTGGTAGAACTAATAGTGGAGTTGTAAAAATGTTGAGAACGTGAAAAGAATGTCAAGGAGACAACTTCAAAGTCAGTAAGAAAAGTACTAACAAATGCTACTAATTAAAAAGTAAGTCCAAAGGATTTTGACATTAGATTTTAAAATTCAAACGTGAAAAACGATATTTGAGCCGCGCCATGGGAAAACCAACATAGTGGGTACGCGACCAGCATGGATCCAGACTAGCCTGCGCATCCGCGCAGTCTGGTCAGGATCCATGCTGTTCGCTAACAGTTTCTCCAATTCCAATAGGCTTTAAAAGCGAACAGCATGGAGCCTGACCAGACTGCGCGGATGCGCAGGCTGGTCTGGATCCATGCTGCTCGCATACCCACTATGTTGGTTTTCTCATGGCACGGCTCATTTGTCGAATAATGCGAAAATAAAATATAAGCAGTACATAAAGTAGCAGTGGTCTGATGAGATCCTATTTATTACTGCTCCATAAGGTTAGCACAAAGGTCAGTAAGTCAGTGCTTATTTGCATATTTCCTCGTTGTCAAAACTAACCTAAAATTCATCTTCAGTCTTCAGTAAAGATAGATAATTTAAAAATTAAAAGCTATATTCTGCTATTACTGCGTAAACTGCGACCTAGCGGATAATATAAATCATCAACCAGAATCTATTACTGGGTGCCAAGCAACTATTGTATACAATTTGCTATGTATAACACTTGTCTGCATTAAATGTAATAAACAATCACTCACAACAATGATAACGTCGATGTTTCCGTAATATTGTTATCATGGGAGAAGGCTAACTATAATAAGCAATTTTCATTTATAGAAACAAACGGCCTGAAATAGACTATCTAATGTATGTGCGTGTATTTTGGTTTCAACATTTTTCTAATCATATAAACGACGGCGTCTGCTTGTAGCAGTGCTCAGATTTATAGTGCTGCCTCAATGGAATATCACGCCGTAGTCAAAAGACTTTATATCCCACCTAGTCCTTGAACTATCCTATTTATGCTTAGCGCCAATCGAGGAAGCAACTAATACCATTTTTCATGTATTTGGCATATCTCGTCCAGGGAGCAAACTCACGATCTCCCGCTCTCGAAGCGACCACTCTTAAAGTAGACTTCTGGGATTATAGTGTCGGCAGTGTATTCTCTACATAATCTGTTTTCATTTTTTTAAATACTCTAGTCGACAATTCATCTGTAAGAAAATATTATTGGAACATATTACGTCAACCTATCCAATATATTGGCAATGTTACACATTTTATAGGAACAAATGTCATAGGCCCACAGCAAGATATATATACCAGGGTCGAAATTAACAAGTTATCGGTGTAGAGATGATTCCTAAGGTTACAGAGATTACAGACGCTTGTTTGTAAAATCTGTCTGCACCGAAAGCTCTAAACAACAGACAATAATAAAGACTTAACAATATGTAATATTTGCATAAGGCGGCTCACTTGCCAACTATACATAAATCATAACAACTTAGAAAACAACAATTTGGACAGAAAGAAAGGTTATACAGTTCAGTACAGTCAGTCGCTGCTAGAACCTATCAGATGTTCGTCATTACTTACCTAAAGCTAGATTAGTCACTGGTATTTAATTAACTAAATCTCAGTACCCAGTGTTGATTACTAACTAAAATCAGTAAAGGGAAATGCGATAACAACTCCAGTGATTCTTTCAAAATGAAATTCTGATTATCAATATGTTAAACAATGTTAAAATTGTATTGAACATTCACCTTTAATAGAATATAGAAACAACGTATGACAATACAGTCGACATTGTATTAAGAGACCACCCAAGGGACTGCTAAAACGTGGTCTCTTAATGGAATGGTCTCTTAATGAATTTCAGTCAGGTGAAGAGAAAAGTTATTTGAACTGTCAATGCAAATGTATTTATTATGAACATACATACATACATGTATATATATTTCAAAATGTATACATATGTTTCTGTTCTATAAAATCAATTCATCACCAGCATCATCATCAATCATCATCAACACCCGGTTGTTTAATAGATACTTTTGTCGAATATTTTACCTGTCGGGACTACATTAATGTAGTCGCTAGTCGTTTAATAAAAAAGCCGTTTAATGGAATGAACTTATGTACTGAAAACATTCGGGAGGGATTTTGACCGGTCGTTTAATATGAAAATCGCTTAATAGAGGTGGTCGCAAGTACGATGTCGACTGTATTTGTCTACAACCTTAACTCTTATCATGCTGGACACGATTGATTCTGCCTTTGCGACCAGTGCAGATCATGATCAGCCTGCTCATCCGTGCAGTCTGATCATGATCTGCACGGTTCGCCATTCAGTCATTATCTTTTTTGGCAAGCACCCCTTTTAACAGCTAATGGTATTGTTCATATTGGAAGATGAAGAAATTTAGCAGGGTAAGGGTTAAAGTCAGCGTTACATGTTTTAATACAAATACATTTTACGCTTATGCTGTGCAGTTTAACACTTGATACTGAACAACCTTTAAACAGTATAATATATTATGTTCTTCATATTATAACAGTTTTGTTAAATATCTAATTTCAACATGTTTTTACGCGCGTATAGAATAACTGAATATATTTTAGATTTAGTCTTGAATCAATCAATTGTTAGCAACAATATTTTCACAATTATGAAAAATAATCCATTGTTTAAATCATACACATATGACTAAATCAATTTACAATCATTCGAAAACATGATGCCTTAGCAGTTTGCTCTTACCAGTGTGTCTTTCCCTATTGATTGTTTAGTACACAAAATCTAAATGGAGTACGTGTGTAAACTCACATACTCTATGACCGCATTACTTTCAACCTTCCGAAAACAAACATCTATAGTATGTTTTTCTCATCATTTTCTCCGAACGAAAATCATTCGCAGGATATAACGAACAGCAATCGGTTATTGGGAGCAATTATACAACCTTGTGTATTGAATAGTTGTCATAAATAAATCACTGAATAACCTTGAGCAATGTCAGCGGGATTTATATCAGACAGGTTCCAATAGAGTTTCAGACTATTTGTGTCAGAATGAAAATCGAAAAACAACTGACTGTTTTAAAAGATCATTCCTACCACAGGAGTAGTTAAAATTAAAGTGGGCCATAGGTTTTTCACAATAGGGATTGTTGTCTTTTTCATATAACTCAAAAATATTCTCGAACTGAAAAAGATCATATACTTCCAAGTTACGACACATATATATAACAAGAAAATGATGTTTCTATGAAAGGCAACAATTGTACTATTGCACACGAGTTAAGAAATGATAATTTGCTGTCATGTATACATACTAATTGATTTAAGAATATGATAACGTTTTTAATCAAATTTTAATAAACAAACAAAGCCAGTTAGAAAGGGAACAGACAAAGATATGAGAAAATGAAAAGAGCGACATATATCCTTCCTACGGGATCTTTATAAATGCAATAGTATCCTTCCTTTTAAGAGGAAGGGAAATGATTGTCTAATGAGATGTAACTTAAATTTTATGAATACTGATTGCTACACAGTTCGAAAATGTGAATAACAAATATGATGGACTTATAGAGTATGATTTATTTATGATTCAATGGGTCAGCTCTCTGTGTACATGTTTTGGAAACAAGAAGTGACCACGTCTGTTCTAGAAATGCAATGTGACAGTCGTTATGAATTCCAAAACGTTCACACATGATTATCCGAAATTTACCTGTGGTAAGATTTAAAATATAGAAGGAAAGACTGCTATACATGCAAGATTTTCTTTATTCTAGCAGTTTCTCCAGAAAATATTCAAGTAAAAGTATCGTTGTTGTAGTTCGTTCACGGGACACAGGTTGGAAGTACCAAATCAACACTAATCTTTACCGTTGATTTTTCTTCAAAAGATTGCTAGTGATTCTAAAAATACGTAAGGGTATCATAAAAACTGAGTGTCATAGATATGCAAGAAACTCAGTCAATAAACTGGAATATACACACATATTTAGTTTGTTTCAACTAAGACTGCATAAATGCGGTTACTCTTATAAGTTTATCCGTAAGCATGTTTTAGATTTTGACGGTTCACCAATAGGTAATGGGGGTCAAGGTCGTTTATCTCGGTGTAAGAAAAAGCATAATAGGACAAATTCTAAAGGTACAGCAATGACGGTCTACGCCAATATACTTCGATAAATAAATGCTGAACTTTGTATGCCACCGAGCAAACCACGTGACAATCAAACACTAGGAAACGTCTTCAGACAAATTGACATTTATTCCGCAATGTTAAAGAAAATACTGAAATGATTATGTCTATTGTGGTTTTGCGGTAATCGATTCGTCTAATTCTCGTCTGTTTTCAGAATAAATTCAAATAATTCTTTTGTTTACATTTTAAGCGATGCGCGTCACGACGCTAAGAAAAGAGGAATATCGTAATTCTGTACTATATATGTTGTAGTTGTTATCGTAAGCCAACTATGCTGATCGAAATTTCTAACGCAATTTGATATTTTTGACAATATTTTTCAGACTTCTAGAAGAAGATTTATCAAACTTTTGTCACACTCAGTAAAATTTGTTGTAGGTAACATAAATATTTTAACAAGATCTAATAGTACAAAGACACCATTTCATTTGTATAACGACCTCTACCCAAAATGTAAAAGAAAATACACGAAAAAATTATAATTTTACCAAACGAGGAAATATCATTTATAACGATACAGACATGTAAATATTGACTTTTCACTGAGCCAAATTTTAATTTTCCCCAAGATATGACATTATAACATATTTATATTTAGTTGTTTAATTGTTGTCATGCATCTTTTGATTTATAACGGAATCGACTCATTTTTAAATTTATGGTTTGTGTGTCTATTTTAGGACGTTTTAAAATTCGGAGAAATCCAGGCCTTTCCGACTAACTTAGCCGATCTCTTTGCGAATAGACAGTGTGGTTCTTAAACATGTCCGGTGTATAACACCGATACACGTTAAAGCGTCTTTTCTTGGAAGAACTTGACTAATACTTTGTTAAGTGTGATACAATAAATGATATTTACAACATCTTTTCCTAAATGAGTAAATGAATTTAAAAAATGCACCTTTATTAATCTGATAGATATTGTCAAGGTTCGTTAAATATAAATATTTTCTGGCATCTTTGAACAACCAAATTAAAAATAAAAAAAAAACATTAAAAAGCAGCTGATATCCAGCCCTGCCTGAACGAGAAAGCCTACAGAATCTGAAAAGAACCTTAAATTTGAAGTAAGACCTATCAAAGTTGCAGGTACTCGTCATTTAGCAACACATTTTCTAGCAAGCAGGTCCAGTTGCATAGTTATACAATGTATTCAATAAAAAATAATATATTTGCAAACGAACTTCGTGCATGTAGCTTTTTCATTGTTTTCCTTAGTCACTGCCGAAAAGAACTTTTCTAAAATAGTTCACAGTGGTTGCGACGCTTTCACGTCTTTACAATGAAACTTTGATGTCATGCTAATGTTTTTTTATGCTGTGTATAAGAATAAATGACAAGAAAATTTGCATGACAACTATTCCAGATTAGAAACTGAACCCATAGTGGAAATCAGAAAAAAATGTAATGTATTTTAGTTCAATAGTTTTATTGCAAAACAGAGTACAGTCTAACCCCTCCTAACGGTCACCCCTGATCGGCGGTCACCCCTTCCCAACGGTCAGTCTCAAAGTCCAACGCAGTGATCTCCCTTGCCGCTTCGCTCATTGATCTCCCTTGCCGCTTCGCTCATTGATCACTACCACCACAACATTCACGTGACCATGGTTCATCACGTGATGTCAGACCGGTTAAAAATTAACTTATATATTAATATGTCATTATGATATACCAAACTTTTGACAATAACATATCTTGGCCAGCAGGAAAATGTTCAAAAGCCTCCATCTGTTTCGGCTTGGGTTAAATTACAGCATTATAATAGTGAACGGCGTTAAAGAACAACGTCGACATACTCGTTTGTTTACTTTCAGTTTCGTACAGTTACCGGTCGTGTAAATAAATACCTTTTTTCATTCAGAATCTTTTTTTTTCATTATGGAACATTCGCCTATGCTAAAAGAAGTGTAAACTTCGAAAACATTGTGGGGGGGGGGGGGGGGAATAACTAAATAATCATATAACTAAAAGAAGTCCACTTAGCTGAATTAAAAACATTGTGTTGACAGTGATCAATGAGCGAAGCGGCAAGGGAGATCACTGAGTTGGAGTTTGGGTCAGTCTGTGACGCCCCCCATCGATTTAACTCTATTTTGTTACCCGCTTCAGCGGTCACCCCTCATCCGTGGTCAGCGGTCAACGATTTTACCTCCCGGCCACCATATTTACCCTTATCAGCGGCCAATCATTTCCAAAATCTCGGGACCGTTTGAGCACAAAGGACGTATCCGAAAATATGTACATTTGCGGCAGTTTGATAATAATTACTAATTATGATCTCTTAGTTGGAATTCTATGTGTTAACAAGGATTTTGTCTTCTAAACGGAAGTGTATTTGCATTGACGCTGATACATCCCATTAAAGTATATGTACATGTATTATAAGATATGTTTAAACACTTACAAAGAGATAAGGATATTATTAGACTTCCTCTCTATGTTTGCCTAGTTTATTTGTAACTAACAAAGCTATTCAAAATTGAGATATGAGACTACTATTCATCAACAGCATGTTAGTACATTACTTGTTTACCTCTCATCAAGCTGCATATTAAACGGCAACATGGATGTCGCTCTGAATTTGTCTTAAACAGGTATCAATAAGTCAATGGATATTGCATAATTATTATCTTTAATAAACAATAAAACTGTGTAGTCTACTACTATTTTGCTTGGCTGCGTTCAGCACTTCTGAAGGATTTTCAAGTAACTTTGATTTATGAAGTGAATTGAACTATGAATCTGCAAGACAAACATTATTTAAGAAATGATAAGTTCCCAATCGTGGTTTATCGTAGAATAACCCGAGTTTTTCGTTCTTATGCGAAACAATGTATCACCCAGGCAGTAATCACACTTGGGAACTTGTTGTTTCGATTCTAACACTGCATAATAGTATCAACAGTGTTAGAAAAAATAGTAACTACTTTTTACGACCGTGCTACGCACCTGGATCGGATGACGTCATTGCACGCGCGTGGGTTATTGCAGAATAACACGAGACTTGGGTTAACCCGATGACCTAGAGGTCATCAAGACAATTATTCTGATCAAACCTCTTGAGTTTCACAGTGGCCTATAGAGTGTTAACAAGATTTTCCTTTGATTTGGCCTACTGACCTAGTTTTTGACCCAACATTACTCAGATTCAAACTTGACTTAGAGATCATCAAGACAAACATTATGACCAAGATTCATAAAACTTGGATTACAATTGTGGCCTCTAGAGTGTTAACAAGCTTTTCTTTTGATTTGACTTGGTGACCTTGCTTTTAATCCCACACAATTCGGATTTAAACTTGACCTAGAGGTTATCAAGACAATTATTATGATCAAATCTCAGGAGTTTCAGACTTAAACTGTGGCCTATAGAGTGTTTACAAGATTTTCCTTTGATTTGGCCTGCTGACCTAGTTTTTGATCCAACATTACTCAGATTCAAACTTGACTTAGAGATCATCAAGACAAACATTCCGACCAAGATTCATAAAAAATGGGTTACAATTGTGGCCTCTAGAGTGTTAACAAACTTTTGATTTGGAACCTGCCTAAAGCTACTACATCTTCCAAATGACAGTTTCTTGCTATGTTATGTGCCTAATATTCTAGATTATTATGCATATGAAACCTTACACTGGCAAAAAGCGCGTATACAACAATCATTCAGTATTTCCAAGGGCTTTTTATTGAAAGAGTAAAGACGCCTTTGTTTGGCTTTCCTGGGAAATAGAGGAATAATAGTTGACCTCACACCTCAGTCAAACCTGCCATCAATAGTTTAAAGTGACTGAAATAATTTTGAAACTATTGAAACTTCACAAATGTTTAGATATCCGTGTCAGCACCTGCAAAATCTGTCATAGTCATACCCAGGGTCCTCTCTTCAACTTTGGGTAACGGGGCCATTTTCTTTCTATCACAACATACTGGTTACTATAGTTAATGTTTACACAGTTTTTTTCCAGTGTAAGATTTACATAATTATGTTTAATAATTTTGGCAGCAAAATGAGCAAAAAAAAAAAAAACATGCTGGAGGGTTGATTTTGGGATCATTCCATCAAAGGTCAAGGTCAAAGGGGTCTGAACATGGAAAACCGTTTCTGATCAATAACTTGAGAACCAATTGACCCAGAATGTTGGAACTTCATAGGATGATTAAACATGCAGAGTGGATGACCTTATAGCTTTTTGGGTCACTTAATCAAAAGCCAAGGTCACAAGGACCAGAGCATGGAAAACTGTTTCCAATCAATACCTTGAGAACCATTTGATCCAGAACCTTCAATCATCATAGGATGATAGGACTTTAAGAATAGATGAACCTTATCGTTTTTGTGGTCGCTTGAGTTAAGGTCAAGGTCATAGGGGCCTGAACATAGAAAACTCTTTCCAAACAATAACCTGAAAACCACTTGACGCAGAATGTTGAAACAATAGGACGATTGGACATACAGAGTAGATGACCCCGACTGAAATTAGGGTCACCGTTTCCAATTCATAACTTGAAAACCAGTAGACCCAGAATGTTTAAACGTAGTGTGATGATTGGACATGCCAAGTAGATGGTCCCTATTGCAGCCAACTATCAGTGTCTCTTTGACTTTCGCTCCTATCCCCTATTGACTTCTTGCCTATACGACTATGCATTGGAGGAGACATGCGTTTTTCTACAAAAGCATCTTCTAGTTAAACTTGGTCTGTAGCATCAATATTATGTCCTCTCCATTTTTATGCGAATGGGAGCCCTTGGCCCCTTATATGAAAAATATGCTCCACACTGTCTTTGTGTATGTATTTTTCATGCCCAAGTGTTAAAGACATAAGAACTTTACAGGTTTTGAACTGTTTTTCATCTGTCACATTAATTTATGTAATTAAGTTCTACTGCACCTGGAACTTTCGATACTTGGAACATATTATGTACTTTATACAAAGTTGTGTAATCTCTAGCTGATCTGAAAGTAAGGTGAGCGATAGCCCTCTTGTTATGCTCCTTTTTCGGAAATACATGTTTTATCACTATATCAGTACCTTGCGTACTCAACTTTTACATTTTCCATCCTGTCTTAAATGAACTATGGTATAAATCATCAACATGGAGTAGACATGTTGACATTGTTGGGACTTTAGTTTTGAAGTTTCTCCTGTTTTTTTTTTTTTTTTTTTTTTTTTTTTTTTTTTTTTGCAAATATCTTTACTTAATTGAGTTTACTTTCATTCCAATTTTCTTGTTAGAATGTCTAATCATCAATATTTTGCTACAATTATAACAGTCAAGGTCTGTTGACTCTGTTACACCTGACTATTCAGTGACCACCTTCATAAAACAGCAAGTCACCTAACTTTCTAAGTTCAACTTGCTTTAAGCTGTCAGATTTTACTGCTCCCTTGGATGACTGCTTTTGACTGTAATATCTCAAATCATTTTACTCTTCTTATGCTTGAAATGACGAATAAATTAGAAAAAGAAGGAACTTCACAGGTCGCTCAACACGACAAAAACGAAAATGTTGCAGGCTCGGTTTGATTGAGCAGTTATTTTGAACAGATTTCTTATGCATATTTGTATAATTTGTTAGCATTTTTGAATAAAATGATCAGTCTGTGTACATTATATTCCAACAAGGCCTTTCAGGAATAAAAAATAAATTCAGTATTTGTAAGACCCCGATTTCTCCCATCATAGTCATGCGTAAGATTTCTTTGGATCATTTATAAGAGATTCACTATTAAATTCTATTATTTATTTTTAAAATAATAATTTCAGAAATTCGTTTTACCGGTAAGTAAAAAATGAATCCAAATAATGTATTTGCCTGTCTGAGCGTTTGTCTTACAACTAATATTGCATATTTTGCACGTGCAGGGCATGTGCACCAACATGTATGTTTTCGTTTACACTTTTGGCATAACTGACGAAAGTCCTACTAGAATAACACATATCATGGTACAACTGACACAAGAGCAACGCGATCGAGCTGTCGGAATGTTGCTAGCCGGGACACATTTACGACACGTGTGTAATTATATTTGCAATTTCAAAAGAATTTTGATATAATTTGTGTGTAGCTGTAACTTTGATGGTTATTTCCTTATTTAACCATATTTCCATTCACAAGAACCTTCAGTGGTTGGTTATCTACCATCCGCGCTCTTTTGACGAAATTTAACCAAAATACAATTCATTGAAGTGACCGATTTTGAATTTTGTTGTATAATTCCAACAGCCCGGGCGCGTTGCTCTTATGTCAATTTCCCGATGATATGTGTTTTTCTAGAAGGACTTTCGTCAATAATGCCAAAAGTATTCATTAACAAGCGCATATTGGCGTACATGCCCTGCACGTGCAAACTATGCTATATAGGTCAAAACGCCTAATGCCGTTACTTTGGCAGTGAGTCGGTCATAAATAAATCAATAATTAGCTGCAGTACCTATTAAAATGTCAGTATGTGAAATTTCGTGGGAATACATGCATTATTAACAAAAAAGTAACACAATATAAACTGACCGATTAGGAATTTTGTTGAGTGTATATTGAACTTTTCTTAAAAATGATTTCAAACAATGTATTTGTGCCTTTGAGTGTTGCTATTTTCAAAGGTTGGCAACAACCCAACCAGTAAAGCCGACTGTAACCCACACCACTGAAGCAGACATGTATTATTTATTATACCAAATACATACCATTGCTAATATACTCGTACTTTAACTGAGAACCTGCAGTATTAACACGTGCTATACATGGGATATCACATCTCATTAAAGAGGGCTTGACTCATTGTTTGTAAAGATGTTTGTAAGCGCTTACTCACTGTCGGTGCAAGAAACATTTTGAATTTGAATTGTAGCATGTTTAACAAATGCATGCTCGTCTATGCAATATCAATATTTATTTAAAGTATAGTAAAATATATTTACTTCCCTCTGTGATGCTATAGTACCTTGGTCAGCTATTATATTGCTAGGGTGCGTTCTATGCTTCTTCACAGATTTTATTGGTAAATTGAAAGTGAATTTCGCAGGGTTTTCTTTCACGTGGTCATTTTCAATTTGTATTCTGTATATATAATGCAGCAAAAGTTGATTGTCGAAATGTTGTTAAATCAATAGAGAGAACATGGCTATATGTATTCACCAAAACTGAAAGCAATAAAAGAATTTCTGAACACCATAAGAAGTAAATAATACCGTAGTATTTGTAGATCTATGAAAGCCAATGCGCTCGAGCCGCTATTCGACTTCAAAGTTACACAATATATACCAAGGTGTTTCAACATAAAGTGAATATATATCTAAAAAAACCCTGAAACATCAACTCAGTATAATCGAATAATGCGTTCGTTTCATAACTGAAGCCGTGTAACTAGTCGCCAGACGTCAATTTTCTTACAGACTCATTTATAAATACAAAATATCAGGCAATTACGTTCAATTACTAGAGTTAAAAAAGTGAAGGCTGTATTTTTTCTTAGGAAATGAGCAAATGATCATATCTCAAAGTTACAGTAGGATTGCTACAATTTTTATTCTGGAAATAGAAACAACAATACCTTTACCTGCCAGTGTTAGTCATGCTGGCAGATGTTTCATGCTGATTAATGAGCATTGTGCAGACTAAAACATGCTGTACTTCAATTCGGTGTATTATCAAATTTAGGTAATTGTTTGAGTTGCCTTTTTGAGTATTTCTGAAATGCACAAAATGGTACATTACGGAACGCTTTTATGGAGAAACAATTTCGAGTAAAACCTTTTATTTCAACATGGTGTTTGTTTGTAACAGGTTGAAGTTGCTTTAACACATTTGCGGCTCTGAACGGAGAGATTAAGACGTGAAATCACATATAAGCTGTTAATGATTTATTAAAAGTATTTTAGGGCATTCCATAGATTATCATGGCATCAAGCGTCAGTAGTAAAGCAATGGTGAAAACTCGCATTAAGAAACGTTTTGAAATATGTAAACTTATTTTATATTTGACAATTGCCTGCAGTAACTGTTGAATTAAGATCACACCCTATAAACGACTGTAGCCCCCCTCTTCCTCTTGCGAGTGATCAAAACAATAAACAGACACGCGAAAGGTAAGAATCGTCTTCAAATTCATTATTTTGCTTTACACTGTATGTGTATTAAAGTTTAACGATAAGTCTAACATAAATATGTGTATATGGTGATATAGAAGATGAAACTGACAGGTAATGTTTACAAAATGTTGACTAATCACACTCATTGCATGAAAATTCACTCGACCAAGTCACGAAACTGATAAAGATTACGCCAAATTGATTTGTAATCCAATTATCCATGATGCTTTCTGTAATATGTATGCATACTCCATAAATATATGTAAATAAAATGTTTCGTATTTATTGCGTTTTTGAATGAAATTGATTTTTTATCTAGTCTGTGTAAAAACATTAACTGTATGCCGACTTGCCAATTTTGATATTTGATCTGAACGCGTATTTGCGAGTGATACTGTATTCCATCTTGCGAGTACAGTAGACGATTTATGTCCTTTAAAGGCGTCAATGAAATTTTAAATGCAAACAAAATTGTCTCTTTTGATCAGTCGTCATGTTTATAATGTCATTTAATGTCTAACCCCTCGTGCGATACTTGTACTAACCATTGGGGTGGGGATGGAGTGTCTGTGACTCGCTACTCTACTTAATTAAATAATTAATTGAATGCTTCAGCGTCGTTTACATGCAAGTATTCGGTGTTGGTTTTACACACATATGTCACAAACTGACATACGGGCCTCAATGCATCTGTAGTGTAAATACAGGTATTGCATCATCTTTTTGTAAATTTTTGAGTTATTGAGGTAAATGTCAGATTTTACGCATAAAATACCTCTCATGTTTTTCTGTATTTCATAAGTTAAATTTCCATGTAAATTTTATTAAATTCGGTTCAGTAACAAGAAAGTTGGTATTTTATAAACTTCAGTAACTTATGTTTTTATCCCCCAAACCACTAAAACGGGCCTTAAATTGTAAATTTCAATCCGCGCCAAAGTAGTAAGATTTCCCGGCTATAATGTGATTCCCGTGAAAATGCAAATAATCAGAGTACATGCATAAGCCGTGAGTCCCATGAAATTTAGTATTTGACGGGACATTACCCTACAAATAGACTGGACTAGATATGCCTAGTGCACACCACTTTCGACATTAGAAGAATTTACATCAAATTGATATTATATTCATGCTTGCTTTTGTATTACGTTTATTTCGCATTACATCGTATTAATTTGTGATTATAAATAATAGCTGCAGTTTGTCATTTCCTTATCTATAATTTTTCATCATAAACTTTTCATATCTTTTCCATACTTTAACTTTAGACTTGTTAGTAATCTTAGAAATAATGGATGTAATAAGTGACGTATTCTAATCATGTGACGTATGAACTTAGTAGCACATAATATTTTGTATAAATAGCACGTATTATTTATGGGAGCCTATGGAGGTATGGTGTACCCAAAGGAGCAGTTTTATGCCCTTACTTATTTGTTTTGCTATGGTGCTTACCATATGTTATATACTTTAGCTTCTTCCACCAGACAACTTTTACCTGGTGATGCTGTCACGACGCGGAAGTACAATACCCGAGGTTCATTTGTCTTCACTCGCCTGGATGTGATTGTCCCAGCGCAAGGCTTTTTTTCCCATGGTTGTGCCGTAAACTGCAAAGACGATGATTTTTGTGATCCACTGAAGTCAGCTCAGGGATGCAATCACCTACCATCATAGGTAGCCAAAACGGAGTCAACGTATTCACGGTTTAAAGGGACTTTATTTGAAGATATTTTGTATTTTTGTGCTACTTAATGTTCAAAGTTAACGGAAACATCTGTGTCAATGAACAGTCAGTGTTAGAACTTTACACTTCACAAAAGAGTTACTGAGCTCAGATTTTTTTCTTTCTTTCTTTTAATAAGATTTTTGTTTCACTTTTCATTTATTCATTGTAAATAATCATTTTCTGTAAATAAATTTGTAAATATTGTAATGGGTGTTGATTTGTTCTGATAGTTATTGTCCCCGGTACGTCCATCCTGTCACAGCATATACTATCATAAAATACTAATTAGAAACTGAAAGTATAAACAGGGTCCCTACTATTTCATGCAAGAAATAAACCGTCGATTCCCTACGGAAATCACGGTTATCTGACGATTTAAAAATAAATATGAGATGAGACAGGAGGGGACTATAGGTTGACTCCCATCTGTCTGTCCGTCTGCAACAAAATGATCCTCTGATTTTTTTAAAAAAAACTATTTCACCCGCAAGTATCCTGCGAATAAACGTATAAATAGAAAAGGATAATGAAAACATTACCGGGAAAGTCGATTAAGTCCTTATTAGTAATTCAGAGTTTACTTCATGGTAAACCAGTCAACATGATTCAAAAGTAGTACAACTATTTTGTCACGAATGGCCTAATGGTTTAACTACCCAAGTCCCCCTTCCTCAATAATAACATAAACATGTTATCGTTATAAATACCGTGCGCGAGTAGTACAGCCGTTGTGATTACTACCTGTCAAGATTTACTGCTATTTCTCAGGTTAGAAATAATTTACATTTGATAGTGATAACACGTCAGGAATCTGTCCTTGCGGATTTGACCTGGTGACCTAGTTTTTGAGCCCCGATTACCCAATATCAAACTCGTCCAAGATTCTATTGATGGTAACATTATGACCAAGTTTCATTAAGACTGGATCAAAAGTGTGACCTCTCAGTGTTAACAGTCAAATTGTTGACGACGGACGAGGACGACGCACACAGGGTGATCACAAAAGCTCACCTTGAGCACTTCTTGCTGAAGGTTAGGTTTTCCTCTAATGGCACTTCTGCTTGTAAAATGGGAACTTATTTCATTCGCAGAACGTATTTTCAGTAAAATAAGACAAGTTTCATGTTAAAGTTCGTGTGTTTATGGCAAATACAAAGACAAAACTAAAATAATGCTGTTTACTGTGCGACGCTATCAAGAAAGCGATTCACAAAGGATTAGTAGATTCAGTCTGTCGCCGTTTCACTCCAAATCACCCCATTCACTGTTCATATTTTCACATCTTATTAATTGTAGTTGCGATTATATACTGGTTTCAATGGTTTGAAATTCTAGAAAGTATAGAATTGTATGCGACACATTGTCTTATTATGGTCTCATGATGGTGAACATTTGTGCCAAGTTACTTCAAAATCCCTTAATGCATAAAGAAGTTACGGCACTGACACAAAAAAAAGCAGACCATGTTTCACCTTTAGGTGTTACTTTAAAAAGAAAAAGGAAAATAATAAGATGGACATTAAGTACATATTGCCGATGTTTGTACGTAATCTTTGAGAGAGGTAGGTGTAATAGCATTGAAGTAATTGCACAACCAAATATATGAGGACACATATACAAACAGATCGAACAGACAGACCGCATGTTGACTGCTATATTCCACCCTCCTTCAAACTTTGTTTGCAGGTTATAATTATGAAGAAGTACTACAGGACCATAGGAAACGCCGATATTTTATAAAGAAGTCACTCACAAACAGGCATACAGTCTTTTTACGAAACTCGCAAGGACTTGTACAGTATTTAAGCAAGCACGCATACAATCAGGAAATAACACCGAATCTTCTTTCATTGACGGGTATGAACATATTGGAGAATTTATCAATGATTTTATTTTATTTTACCAAACTAGTATTGTTTCTTCATCTATGAAACAGTGAAATTTACATGTAGGTCATTCTTCAAGCAAGAAAATAAGTACTTTTGGCGCCGACAATGTATAATTCTGGACAAAATCAGTGATCAATCAAGTTTTTTGCTATAATTCTACCTGTCATCAGACTAACACATTATATACAGAAACAAATCATGTTCAGCTTCCAATAAAATGTAAATATACATACCTTCAAAGCAAATCAGTCACTTTAAAATGTAATTTTTTAACTTTTAGCTGTCAGTTTATTGTTTTGATCACTCGCAAGAGGAAGAGGGGGCTACAGTCGTTTATAGGGTGTGAAGATGCGATGTGTTTAAATAAATAATCCTATAGCAATTTAGAGCAGCCGATAAATCATTTTTATGGCATCAATTCAGGTAATGATTTTAACGTACAAAAAATATTATGATGCTAAAACTGATATACCTGTTACACAGCTGGTCCGTGATTATGTACAATATCACGCATGTTGTGTTGCGTTTATCTGATTACGGAAACAGAAAAGTTGCAAATTGATTCATTCTTCACATAAGGTTTATGATAAGTGAATGTTATGTCATACTATTTCTACACTTTCTCACAAAAAGAAGATAAAACGTTTGTTCTTCATTTAAATCATATACTATTAAACAGGGAAATACTAGGTATTAAGCTCCACTATAAATAGTTGGTAATTCTGGAAATCATACGGTTAAGGAATTATGAAAATATGTGGACTGGTTTCTGTGGTTACGTTTAACGTTACACCGACACAGTCATAGAAGGTAGAAGGTGAGGATAGATTTCCCGGAATCACAGAGCACCCAAAAATACAGCCATATAGGTCATAGGTCATACTAAATTCTGGCGGGTTTTCAGCTTTTAAATGTTTCAAGAAGGTCCAATGTGTTACCCTGGATGCACGGAGGACTTCCTCACGTGAAGGAATTCTACACTCAGAGGTTTCCTAAAGCAATGTGGGGAAAGTGATTCAAGCCTGCGACTAGTATTATGTATTACTCACTAAGTAGAACAGAACCAAAAACTGAGCATGTACACCTTTGTCTGTTTTATAACTTGACTGTTGCGATCCAAGACATTTATTACAATTTTGAGGCATGGCATCTGATGCAATATATTAAAATACCTTCAAAGGATTGTACGGAATGCCGGTACACCTCGGGAAGAACGATCAGGGGCTTATAGACATTAAGTTTTGAAAACGTGTTTTGATGAATGTATCAATTTTATAGGTTAATAAAGTTGTTTGCTCAATATGATATGTTTTTATCATGGAAGTATATCTTTATGGATTGATCTAAAATATGCCAACTGTCCTTTGTAAAGATAATTCTTTTGAAAGTAAGGTCATTGACTTGAAATTACATGTTTATTTCCAATTAAATAGTTATTTTTGTTCCGATTTACGGACCAAGCAAATCATATTATGGCGGTAATCGTGTTAAAGATATACACATATAATGAAACAATTTAAAGTAAAGCTATATTTTTCCTTTACGAGCTGATGATAAATAGCACAATCTGTGTGATATCTGTTCCTTACGGAAGGTCGGTGATGCTTCCCCGGTGCTCGCCCGTACAAGAAATAATGCTCTCGGAGGGGCACTTGGGGTCTTTGTCCATTATCAAAAGCATTATAAATGTTTTGGTATAATATAAAATCCAACAAAAATAAAACAAGTGTTTAAATGAAAGTTGAGAACAAAATTAAGTTTCAGAAAATATAGAGCGAGTCTATTTAATAGTATTATTCATATATGCAAACCAGTTACTGTCCGCACAAATGTCATAAACAATCGTATATTGGTAGTTTTCTTATATTGTATCAAAGTTAGCTATTACAGTAATAGAAACATGTGTTCTTGAAAAGATTAGGATGCTACAGCGAATCATACGATACACTTGTATTATATGAACTATTCGAACAGGATAGCATAGGAATATTCAGTGTCATGTCGTTAGTCGTACGCATATGTGTGATCGCATACTAATATGCCGCATCTTGACAATGAGTTAGATACTAATATGCCGTATCTTGACCATGAGTTAAGTACTAATATGCCGCATGTTGATCATAAGATGGTTTTAATATGCCGCACCTTGACCATGAGTTAGGTACTAATATGCCGCATGTCGACCATATGATGGTTCTAATATGCCGCACCTTGACGATGAGATAGATACTATTATGCCGCATCTTGACCATGTTTTAGGTAAATTGGATGAATTTATAAATAGCAAGGTAACCGAAAGTCGGTTAAACGTATGAAATACAGATAGGTAGAATGAAGTGTTCTGTCTATTAGCAAAAAAAAGTAGATAATTTTCATTACATACGGTTAAACTCGTCTGTTTGGCAACGTGTATTTAGCAGTCACTTGGATTTAAGCAGCCATTTACATCCCGAATTAACATTTTAATCAAATTTCACCTGCACTAAGCAGCAACACTGTTTCACTCCCTTGAGTTGCCATTTAACTGATGTATGTCTGTACTCAATCTTTTATACAATAAGTTTGAATGTTAGCGAAGAAGCAAATGAATTACCTACTGTCAATGTTTTAAGATGGTCAGCACCGAATCTTTACATGTGCTTGGTGTTTTGTCTACAATATAGGATCAATTAAGTACGTATAATATATGAACAACAACAACAACATAAATATCCATTTTTCCCGTTTAAGTGAATGATGCATTTTCATACCATTCTGAACAAAGTTCTTTACACTAGTATTCTAAATCGGGCAAACAATTATTGTCTTTTCTTTTCATACTGCATACCGTATCATATGAAATCCGGCATAGCTGTCTGTAAATGTACATACGATTTAACCCATTAATATTACCCCTTCGAAAGTACACTAGTAGTGAAAATTATGTTTTCCCATTATTCATCTCCAACAAAAATTCGTTTGTACTCAACAATAAACGGCTATCGGCAACCTCATGTTTTGAAGAGTTGCCATAATTAAATCACTAATATGTCATCAGCCCGTCAGAGGAAAGCATAATTGATGAATATCCTATTGTTCGTCAGACAGAATCAATTCGAGCCGCCTGTTATGTATGTTATACAAAAGCAAAATCCCAAAGGAAGATAAAATGAGCCGTGCCATGAGAAAACCAACATAGTGGATTTGCGACCAGCATGGATCCAGACCAGCCTGCGCATCCGCGCAGTCTGGTCAGGATCCATGCTGTTCGCTAACAGTTTCTCTAATTGCTATAGGCTCTGAAAGCGAACAGCATGGATCCTGACCAGACTGCGCGGATGCGCAGGCTGGTCTGGATCCATGCTGGTCGCAAACCCACTATGTTGGTTTTCTCATGGCACGGCTCAAATGATTAGTAAGTAAGTAAAGACTTTATTAAAAGAGGCTACACATTTTTGTTTCCTAGTCTTCAATGTGGACCTCCGAATGATTAGTGTAGAATTGCCAGCCTTACCATGCCCATTACAAGCGAATTGTAGTTATATAGCACAATTTTCACCACTGACTTCGTTAAGATGGTCCAACACTTTCAGATGAATGACAAAACGAGAGAATATTTAATTGTTTCCAAAACGGATATTGTAATGATCCACATGATTTGTTTGTTATCTTTACAGACCAGAAATTAACGATTCTTATCCTTTAAGATGGGGTTTCTATAGCCCTTTTACTAACCAAAAGCTAAAACAAAAAAATCTTACTTACTTTACAAAACAATTTCAAGCACACATTTTCATACTGAATTTATTGCAATGTTTTACACAACAATGTCTTACCGCGATAATTACTAAAATAATGAATATTAAGAAAGGAAAGATAAAATGAATCTTCTAACATTAAGTGATAAAAGAGAACGAGAAAATATAGAAGATTGTGAACTGTCGTCTGTTTTATCCTATTTAGTCAGCCAATAGATGAACAATCAATCATATGTTTTTATTGTTGTTGATTCTTGATAGGTTTGTTTGACATATGATACTAATATATCTTTCACCCTTGAATACTTGATATTACATTTTTATTTAATGATCACAGCACTAATGTTCTCGATTACACGGAAAAAAAGCTACTATTGACACTGTCTGTCTGTCTCTCTGATTGTCTGCTTAACTAAATTCAAACAGGATAAAATCTATTTGACTTTTGCTGTTTAGATTCTTTTCAAATAATTTATTAGAATAAAATAGTGATATTTAATATTGAACTAATATCGGCATTTGAAGTTAAAAAAATTATAGACAAATTAGATACTAACTAGAAAATGCTTTTGTAAAAAAGCGCATGTCTCCCCCAATGCAAAGTCCTATAGGCAAGAAGTCAATAGGGGTCAGGAGCGAAAGTCAAAGAGACACTGATGGTTGGCTGCAATAGGGATCATCTACTTGGCATGTCCAGTCATCCCGCTAAATTTCAACACTCTTGGCCTAGTGGTTCTCAAGTCACTGTTCAGGCTCCTGTGACCGTGACCTTTGATCAAGTGACCTCAAAATAAATAGGGGTCATCTACTCTGCATGTCCAATCATCCTATTAAGTTTCAACATTGTAGGTCAAGTGGTTCTCAAGTTATTTCCAAAAAATAATTTTACATGAACAGGCCACTGTGACCTTGACCTTTAATAGACTGACCCCAAAATCAATAGGGTTCATTTACTCTGCATGAACAATCATCCTATGAAGTTTCAACATTCTGGGTCGAGAGAAGTTATTGACTGGAAATGGTTTTCCATATTCAGGCCCCTGTGGCCTTGACCTTTAACAGAGTGATCCTGAAATCGTTAGGGGTCATCTACTCTCCATGACCAGTCATCCTATGAAGTTTCATCATTCTGGGTCAAGTGGTTCTCAAGTTACTGACCGGAAATGGTTTTCAATGTTCGGGCCCTTGTGACCTTGACCCTTCACAGAGTGACCCCAAAATTGTTAGGGGTCATCTACTCTGCATGACCAATCATCCTATTAAGTTTCAACATTCTGGGTCAAGTGGTTCTCAAGTTACTGACCGGAAATGGTTTTCAATGTTCAGGCCCCTGTGACCTTGGCCTTTAATGGAGTGACCCCAAAATCGATAGGGGTTATCTACTTTGCATGTACAATCATCCTATGAAGTTTCAACATTCTGGGTCAAGTGGTTCTATAGTTATTGATTGGAAATGGTTTTCCATGTTCAGACCCCAATGACCTTGACCTTTGATGGAGTGACCCCAAAATCAAAAGGGGTCATCTAATATTCATGACCAATCATCCTATGAAGTTTCAACATTCTGGGTCAAGTGGTTCTCTAGTTATTGATCGGAAATGGTTTTCAATGTTCAGGCCCCTGTGACCTTGACCTTTGACGGAGTGACCCCAAAATCAATAGGGGTCATCTAATATTCATGACCAATCATCCTATGAAGTTTCAACATTCTGGGTCAAGTGGTTCTCTAGTTATTTATCGGAAATGGTTTTCAATGTTCAGGCCCCTGTGACCTTGACCTTTGACGGAGTGACCCCAAAATCAATAGGGGTCATCTAATCTTCATGACCAATCATCCTATGAAGTTTCAACATTCTGGGTCAAGTGGTTCTCTAGTTATTGATCGGAAATGGTTTTCAATGTTCAGGCCCCTGTGACCTTGACCTTTGACGGATTGATCCCAAAATCAATAGAGGTCATCTAATCTTCATGACCAATCATTCTATGAAGTTTCAACATTCTGGGTCAAGTGGTTCTCTAGTTATTGATCGGAAATGGTTTTCAATGTTCAGGCCCCTGTGACCTTGACCTTTGAAGGAGTGACCCCAAAATCAATAGGGGTCGTCTACTCCAGCAGCCCTTCAACTCTATGAAGTTTGAAGGTTCTAGGTTAAATGGTTCTCCAGTTATTGCTCGGAAATGAAGTGTGACGTACGGACGGACATAATACATCAACGGGATTAGACGTCCTAATATACTTAAATATTATGGTGACTATATCACGTCTGCAATTGCATATTACATAAACAAAAGTATCGACACATGTACGTTTCCAGATTCTTTAAAAGATGCATTTGTTGTTCAAGTATTTAAACAAGGAAACATAGAAGATCCAAAGAATTATCACCCTATCTCAATTTTACCGACAATATCTAAAGTATTTGAAAGACATATAGCGATTCAAATGCAATCTTTTTTCAAAACATTTAACATCATTCACGAAACTCGGTCAGGATTTAGACCCAATCATTCATGCCATACAGCTCTTACGCGATTAACAGATGCCTGGTTAAAAGACGTAGATTCTGGAAAATATGTAGGTGCTGTATTTCTTGACTTAAGGAAAGCATTTGATCTTGTTGATCACTCTATTTACTACATAAACTAAGATTATATAAATTTACAGATAGTACACTTAAATTATTCCAGTCGTATTTATCCAACAGGAAACAGTTGATTAAAGTTGGTAACTTCAGATCCGAACAAATGACAGTTAGTTCCGGCGTTCCACAAGGGTCAATTCTCGGTCCCCTGTTATTTTTACTTTATATCAATGACATAGCATTATCAACAAACGAAGGTAATATTGCTCTATACGCTGATGACTCGACAATATATGAATCTGATTATGATATGAAAATTGTTGAAAGTAAACTCCAAGAAAATTTAGATAAAATCGAAAAATGGTGTTTTTCAAACAAAATGCTGTTACACCCATCAAAAACAAAATGTATGCTAATATGTACAAAACACAAGAAGCGCAATTGCAGCAATTTGAACTTAACTATTGGTGGATCTATCATAGAAAATGTGACAGTTTAAAAAGTTTTAGGAATCTATATCGACAATACACTTTCGTGGAATATACAAATAGATAAAATATGTTTGAAAGTTAACTCAAAAATTGCACTATTGAAGAGGATTGTATATTTTTTAACAGAGGATATGAAAAAATATTCTACAATGCATATACATTGTCTGTTTTAGATTACTGCTGTACAATTTGGTCTACTTGCAGTAAAGGCTCATTCAATAAGATTTTTGCACTTCAAGGAAGAGTTGCTAGGATTGTTTTAAATAAAGAACTGCAGACAAATAAATCTGAAATGTTAAAAGAACTCGGATGGATGAAATTTTCTGATCGGTGCAAATACCATACTGGAGTAATGATATTTAAAACTATAAAAAAATCTGGTACCATCTTACATATCTGATATTGTAACATTTTCCAGCAATGAAATTTATGGCCTTAGATCAGTTGTACATAATGATATTTTAATACCTAAATGTCGCACGAATTATATGTAAAGATCATTTGGCTATAATAGTGCTAAAGTATGGAATATCATTCCACAAAATATTCGTTGTGTGGATTCACTTACTTCTTTCAAAAGCAAATACAAAAGATACTTATTAGGATCTGAATAAGCTACAACTTTTTTTCCTGCAATTGCTATTTATTTATTTTCTTTTAATGGGTGAATGTATATCTGAGTGATTTTACTTTTTATAATTGTATACATATTTTTTTTCTAATTAAATTGAGTGTTTGTCAAGAGTGAATGCTGTATTTAAATGTTCATCATTCTAATTCTGTCTTATATTATAATTAGATAATCAGTTTTAATCTATTTTTGTGTGTTTAACTGTTTTTATTAATATTACAGAAGGCCACATTAAAATTTAAGATGTTTAATATGTTCTAACACTGTTATATATCTTTATGTGTTACCTTCTTGAAATAAAGTTATTATTATTTATTATTATTATTATTATAGACATCATACTAATAATAACTGTTTAGTGTAAGCCATGTTCAATGTGTCATAGGGCCATAGATAAAAATGCGGTTTTTTGTTTGCGGGTTTACCCCGCTACCAAAGTTAGAAGTGTATTTCTGACAATCATATAGCATCTTTATTTTATTCTTAATCACATCAAAAGAATGTTCATGTGCAACACAAAATAGTCACATTCATTAACAATGCGGATGAATTCAACCTGTATACATTCACACTGACCATTTAGATTATATAAGATATATCAATGATAAGGTCTTCCAGCCCACTGATTTCCAGCTGACAATTTAGATAAGTTCATGTAAGGTCAGACAGAGTACACCTTAGATATGAGGTACATTTGTATTTGTTTCTCATACATGCATATTTATAGATTGGCATTTGCTTTGTTACCAACAGATCAGGTATACTATAGTACAATTTCTTGTCCTGAATATTCCCCAGTAACTACTGGCTGGAATTCATTGAAACTTCACTCCCAGTAGGAGATGCACATATTATCTTCAGATGAGAAACTGTTCTTTGATTACTCAACATGAGTAAACTACAGCGCCATTATCGATCGTCATTGAATTCCACTTTTGTTCGTTTAATATGTAATAATGCATATATCGGGGAGCATCCATCAGTTTTACTGATATTTTCTTGTTTCATAAAGTTACATTTTGTACAGGTGACATGACATTTTTAATAAACAAAATGTAAATGCAGATGCTCTCTACTTTATTCTTATTGCAAATGAAAGGCATCGGGGTACACAACAGTTGCCATTAAACAGAAAACCCGCAACCACCAGACGTTTCAAGGCTTTGATTTGTTTGTCTTGTCATTTGTTTGAGAAAGAGCTTTTTGTCTTCTTTATCGCTGATAATACTTTTTTCCCAGAAAATTGTAACACTATTAAAGTAAATTATGTCTAGTGATATCAAACATATTTTTTTTGTGTTTGTCAAAATAATATTATAACAGATATTACGTTTGCTCTTGTAACCACGCCATTCTCAGAAATATTTGGTCTGGTGTTCATCTGGTGAACAAGTTTCGATCTAACGCTGATACAACAGCTTATTTTACAGTTCAAATATTTTTTCTCTTTCATATAAATGAATATAGACTTTTTGTTACATGTCATATTTTCGAGTACTTCTAATATTTTACCATGGATGAAAGCAAGTTATTGTAAATAATTCGCAGTTAAAAGAAACAGACTACATTAATAGACTCTCGATCTATACATACCTTCTATTTATCCTAGATCTATATTTAGCTTCTATTTATCAAGATAATTATTTTATTATAAACAATTATATCTAAATGTTATGAGTGGAAACACACAATCTTGTTTTTCTTTTTTTTTTCTGTTTTTTTTACTCAAGGAACCATATGCACTGTTCAATGAAACACCACAGGCTTCAATGCTAGGAGTAATAGTCCAAAAGAAGCTGCAATTAGCTTTTTCATCTCAGCCGGTTACTGGCAAACATGATCCAGTAATATTGAACAACTTTTACCTGTGTCTGCTATGATATTTTGGAAGTTACAGTAGCTGATTTTAGAGATTTTAGGTAATATTTTGTGTTTTGAGGTTTACGATGTGAATGTTTCTTTGTGCGGTGGAAGCTCTGTAAGAGTTCTGCAATTTAACATAAATGTTCACAATTCAGGTTCGCAAACGCCAATGTATGTGACTATGTGCAAACAATTCATCTGATAAGTCATAGTCTGGTCACTTTATTGACGAAACAAACCTTTTAGGGGATAGCAAGTGAACATAATTATATAGATAGTCTGCTATAGAGAACTTACATATTTATTTGAACTGTCAATTTGATTCGTCTGTTTTATCATTTCAATAAAAGTATGGCGTGTGATAATGAGAAAGAAAACAGAGAACAGAAAACCTATTTCGCACACACTTTCAACCAAGGGCAAGTCTCTTGCGTGTTAATATCGTGATGTGCAATATATCTTCGAGGATACTCTACTTTTATTTCTAATACAAGATTAAAAACTAGATTCTTAGGTTTTGTAAATTGCAGAAAACTATCTTGTTTTGTCATTCATCCGAAAACTTGCGGTAATAAACATACTTTATCTAGAATCAATGAACCATACTCTACATTGAATGACAAGAAACAATTTAATACATATAACACTTCTATAACTCTGACTTTTTCATATCAGTTTTATCATAATCTGTAAGCAATATATATATCAGTAGAAACAAACGGCCTGATAAAAATATGTCTCCTATGATAGATGCTCCTGAACTATGGAAACAATAACATGGCGTAGATCATTAGAAAGGTCAAAATTGCAAGTAATGAAGAAGTGTTTCCACCTTGTTTGCAAAATGCCATTGCACTTGCAAAATGCCATTGCACATAATGCTCGAGAAATGGAAGTGGATAAAGGCGTATATCATTTTGTAATAATTGCACATTCGATAATCTGATAAAAAATTATTTCTACAGCGGGTCGAAGGAATAGACGAAATTCCGTACTCATTCAACAAATCATTTACAATATCACATGTTGAAAACACACTGTCGTATACAAAATTAACCCTTGGAATATGTTTGTTGTGTTTGGACAGGAACATAGAAGAATAGTTTTGTTCAGTATTGCCAGTCTTTATTAGCGGCTAACGGATGTGCGTCATCATCAAATAACAATAAGATACAAGTATTGTACAAACATGTAGAGACGAGAAAATAATAAAAAAATATATAAAAATGAGTATATTTCTTATTGGTACTTAGTCACTTCACAAAACTATTTCCACCGGGTGTTCTGAAACTAAAAGAAAATTCACTTTGCATTGTTTTGTACAGAAAGTTTGTTTTCAATCCTATCCAAGATGGCACAAAAAGGAAACAAATTTGAAAATGCGATAACGTTTACAAGAAATATGATTTTTTGTTGTTGTTGTTTTTATTGGGGAGGGGTATATTTATTGTGAACTGTACATCACGATCTGTTTAACAGAGTTTATATTGCCTTCTTGAGTGTAACATGTTTTCAAAAGACGTGCAAACTGTAATTTTAGAGATTATGTATATTAGCACATATACAATGTTATACCCATATCAACTACTTAAATGACTAAATGAATTTGACTAGCATCAATAACCTTGTTGCCTGTTTACATTTTCAGTTCTTATTATGTGTTACTTTGTCATGTTTCGGACTTGATCTCATCTACTTATTCCGGCTGCTTTGCCACGTTTAATTTAGAGTCAGCAAAACAATTGGCCTATATCCAGTGAATAACGTGTGCAAATTAATACACAATGACCTCATTTCTAGCAACCTTCCGAAAATAGAAAGCAAACAATATCGAAACGGTTATGTTTTTCTCATCAATGGAAAATGGTTTGTTCTAGAACTTGGACTGATATCGCCTACATGAAGAAATTATCCTAACCGATTTATTGAAAAGAGGGCACAATCAATAACTCAGCTTACAATATTCACATTATTATTTCAGTCAGTGTCATTAGATTCAGAATTTATTCAAAGCGAAACGAAAACGTCTGTTTATATATTATTTCGGTAGTGTTAACACGTTTTACTGGTCAATGTTTAAAATTGGTCTAGATCTTCTTATGACTGTTTCCTGATACTATTGAATATGTTAACTTTTTTAATGAACAATATTTTGTCTTTCAAATTTTAATTCCTACCATTTAGCCTAAAAGGAATGTTGATATCAAATCAAATTGACAGAAAATGAAATATTCACCGAGAAGTCGAAGTAATGTCATCCGCGAGGTAAATGTTTCCGCAAATTCCTTGGCTTATTTTGTGGCCAACACTATTAGCATGTAAAGTGATTGATAAACAAAACTCTTAAATCAGTTTGAGTTAATAGACTTCAAAAATGTATTTTCAGGATATTCTGTAAATATACTGCATTTACAGGCACCGACACTAATTAGGCGGAAACAGTTGGGTGGCAGGGGAGTGCAGATTTGCGAATTCCACATTGACGTGTGGGTACCAGTGTTGAAATATCCATAGAAATCTCGTTTTTGCTTATTTTTCTTTGAAACTACTATGGACTATTGCAGATACTATAGACTACATAAAGACGACTCTCCGGTCCTATGCACCTGTCGCTTTCCATGCCAGATGTAGTGAAAATTGGCCAAATCACCCAAACTTTATAGACCAAAATTAGCCTAACCGGGCCTCACTTTGAACTCTGCCATTCATCCATTTTGTATTTTTAAATCCAATTTCGTAGCATATATGTATAGTGCGAACATAGATGCATACCCAGGTGGTGTGGAATGTGTCTCCCAACCACCACTTTATTTCCCTAATTTTCACTTGAAAAAAAGTGGATGGATAACAGCCGAGCGTCTGGCCGACTTTTTGTTCTGATGTTTATGTTTTAGCCTCAACCGGAAGTACGGAGCTAGGATTTTTAAAACACCCGCCATGTAGAATCATTAACCGTTCCTCATTCCCCAGATATATTAAAGAATTAATAATGATAAATAACCAGTAAGATAGATATGCCTTTATATCTACCCTGTCCTGTTTATACAGAAAATCGACCGGGGCCAAACTACGAAACCGCTCCCCTGCCACCTTTGTCTTCTCTGGGCTCTATTTCCCCCATCTACCTCAACCATTTCTTTCTATTTCTTATTCCGGTTTAATCATTTATCTTGCATGCGGATTAACTGAACCTACAACAATCTGCCCATTAACAGATAGCTTAAATGTTTCTGTTTATTATAATCAAGCTTACAAACAACATTCACGTCACGTTCACATAAATCCTTCATACAAATCTGTCGTTCATCTACTTCCGCGTCTTATGACTGCACAGGACCAATACAGCAATAAAACACTCAATGTACTCTCGGAAGAGACCTGTAGCTGGGGCTTTAGTCATGCGGCTTAAATCGAGTAGCACGCGATGCGACAGCCATTTTGTTTTAACCAAACTACTTCCAGCCCTATGTAATATTGGGGTTAGACAACAACAAAATCAGATGTTTAAAGGTGTGTCAAGCCTTGTTTCAACTGAACATATACACTAAAATGTGGATATGAAAAATGAAAGTACAATGTACGTTTTCGGATTAGATAAACGAAAAAAATATACCACTGTATTATTTCACTTTCAGAATCATTTTAAGACCAGTATCATTAATTTCAAATTATGATTACATATCATCATATTACTTTAAATATTTCAATTTTCTCTTGTCGTTTGCTTGCGTTTCGCCTGCATGTGTATAGGGCCGTGTTACACATAAAAGTCAGATATTATCTGAAGATTTACGGGGTAAATCCTTTCTTTGTTTTGAGCAAACATAAATTACGTGGAATTGCTCAAGAGAGAATGACAGATACATTAGTGAAGAAAACATAGTGGTATTTTCAATATGTATAGTACGCAAAGTAAGCTCTTGACTCTGACTCATATAGGAGTACATACAATGTACTATCATCTATGATATCTTCTCTCTGGTCTAGTTTAAGTGCTCCAGCATATCTGGTTATCATCACATACACTAGTGTGTTCATCGTTCTAAATAAGACTCATAAGTACATAAATGTTCTGTAATTGACCGTAAAAAAAAGGTATAAATGATTTAAACATGTTGTACATCAAAGTTCCGAACCAGATACTTACCAAAATTTCCAATCATACGGGCTTTCTCATTTTACTATGAGTAACCATTGTATATACAGGTGAGCTTTGTTTTGCAAGTCAATTTTACGTGTCTGCAAGAATTAGGTTTTTGCATCGTTTTATAGATTGTATTATCTACCACAGCAGCTTTATTTTAATTCCGTGTAACGGCAATAGGAAAGTCTCTTCGTATAAAAGTCTCTCTTTGAGTTGGTCTTCTGGTGTTCTTTCAAGGTCACGCGGTCAATTTAATCTAACCGCATAAATGACGTCCGTTTATGCCGGTGACAAAGCGGCGTGGGTGGTTTTGCACGTTTCAGTACGTCTCATAAAGTTAACCAATTCAAACAAAAAGCATTCTGGAAGACCAATATTTTCACGACAAAATGAAACATTATAAATTAAGTTAATAGTGCGTTCATATGTGTACTGAAGCTGTATTTTTGGAGTAATGACTGGACGTGCTCTAAAAGTAATTACTAAATGTCAAGCAATTATTTCAGACAGAATGCAAAATGGTAGTTCTCTAGGTTATAGTTGCCGCCACGCTACTGATTTCATCCTGGAAAAAGAAACAGAACATGTCAACCAGCTGACTTTGCAGAATGTTTTTTTTTTTACGAATGAGAAAAGGCATGTTTAAGCCAACAGTATTTTTGTAAAAGCAGCGGTATCATAGCTAAAGTCATATAAAAAATGAAAATCTTAAAATATTGAAGTATATCTATAACTTTTAATTAAACTGATTGTTATGATCATGTAAGATTGCTGTAGTAGATTTACTATAATTAACACATAGTTTCAAATGTGAACTATTTATAGGTATGCTCTTGATCACCCATTTACTTTTGCTTACACATTCCTTTGTTTGTGCACACTAGGCATCACTGCAGCAACTTTGACGTACGTTCGACATTTGAAACGTTTTGAAATATGTTAAAATGGCCTATTTTACTCTTGACAACTGCCTGTAGTCGGGATGATTTGTGGTCAAATACATAATTGTGATAAGATAAATAATATTGGTGGGTTGCAGCTTAAATGACCATGTAAAGAAGTGTGTTTGTGGTTAACGTGAAGAAATATTCTGATGTAAATTTTGTACAATATTAGCTTTTAAGTAGCTAGAATGCGGCTCGCTCGGTTCTTTTTGAACATGTAAACGACAGCCGATAACAGGTCAAATTCAGGGGTTTCTTTTCAGTTGGAACATTCCTTAAGAATTTTGAAAGCGATAGTAGAGGTCTATATTTTACGCTTAAAATCTTGATTTAGCTTGAATCACAGGAAAACATTACAAAGCAGAGGCTTTTTATATAAGCATCTTAAATCACTTTAGAAATACTAGTAAATGAATCCTACATAACTGGCATAATTAAGGTACGGTACGCATTCATTTGTCTGATATAATTATTAATGTATTCATCTGGCTGATGTACAAATTCATATGCCTAATGAACCAATGTATATGTCTGATGTTCCAATCATATGCCTGATGTAACCACTGTAGGTAGATTGTAGATGTAGGCAGAGGTACCATATCAAAGTCTTGGAGCGAAGAACTACAATATGTCTCAGGTTTAGTAAGTATACTTTTTAAGCCGGCAAAATTAATGCTGTTGACTGTGTCAAATGGATATTTACGTAATTGTAAATGATAATTCCGACACTCGTACAATTTTCATAGCTAAGAAAATTACATGAATATATCATTGAACTTTTCTGAAACTTGTGAAATACATGTATCCGTTGTAGATTAAATTCAATACATACTATAAAAGGTATTATATTGTTTTTGATGAAATGCTAGTTCTTACGTCTCAACAATGATGTTTTGTTGCATACTAACGAAGAATATCTGCAGGGTCTCTTTGTAACTAATATGCTTATTCCAAATGGCCATGACAAACTATTTTATATGTAAATGTGATACATGATATTAGAATTTGAGTGAATTTTTAGTTCCAGTTAAATTATTTATGCAAAGCAAACATACACGCTTGTTTTTAATTAAACTGTTTTTAAGTGATCTATGACTATCTTATAAACATAGAAATATATACATACCAATTTTTTTTTATGTTCGTACAGAAACAACGTAGATATATAAGCTTGCTACAGCGTAATATCAATTACACGGATCAATTGATTTATATCACCGACTGAATGGCAGATGCCATATTAGCATTATCGGAAATGATTTTTACTTATTCCATTAGATTTATAATGATCAACATGAAGCGTTATACAATAGGTAATTGTTTATTAACATCACTTTATAAAACGACAAGTAATTGCCTTATGTATTGAAATTGTTGATTTACAGCTCTGTCCAGGAAAAGATGCAACCACGTCAGAAAATATCGAGTAAAAGTTTTAGATGTTATTTTGCCAAAGAGACTTTTAAACAAATAAGAATATGTGAAAACACCATGAATGTGATAGGAAAGGGTATGTGTTGATCAATTAAGTTTTACATTACTTGTGGACTATGTTGTATCTAGAGTAAAAAAGTATCATTATGAATACTGATTTACATGTTTCTGTATCTAAAGAAATGCACGTATATGATGAAATCAAACGATCACTGCACTTTAGTGTACGTTAAGGCTATAGATCACATTCGAGTCCGTAATAACGAATATCAAATGTACCTGTTAATTTAAACTGTTCTAGTTCACAGTATACCTGATAGTGAGGTTGTTGTGTTATAACAATAAAAGTAAAAAATGTACCAGGTTGTATAAAGAAAAACAATCCATACATTTCAGAAAAGTTTCTGAGACAAACCAATTACTGAACTCAAATCGCTACATATACACTTATTTTACTTAAACGATGATTGGTAACAAAGTGGCATCGGCGTATTTATAATAATTATATGTACAAGTGACTGTAGTTGCTGCTACAGAAACAGCCATCTTTAAACAGCTCTAATCAATAGAGTTATTTGTTTTTTTTGGACAGACAAACATAGGGCAAGCTAGTACATTGCGGTCATTTGTTATCTGTTAGGAAAACACGTACGTCAGCTCATGTACTGTTAACGATTTATAGGTCAAGCCATTTCAAAGTTTATCCGGTTCGTTTATTCAGTCATAACCTACAGAAGAAGAATTTGTGATACATCTAATAAACCATGTAACATCTTCAGAAACTAGAAACTTGAATCTGAAAATTAGACGTAGTAACATCATTTAATTAAATGTAACCACGTTTTGCATCTTATTTAGCAACAGAATAATTTCATCATTATAAATTTTGTTACTATTAATTGCAAATTATTCCGGATGCTCTTTTTACTTTATTTTCAAAAGTGAGTCAAGTCATCTTTTGAACTTGTTGTCTCCTTGTTTTATATTTACAAAAGATTTTACATGACTTGACAGGGGTTCGAACAGTTCGTTATTAGTGCTTGCTTTATTTGCACAGTATTATATCCGGTAGCCATTGAACCCACAGGTTGATAATTAAATCATTCACATGTCTATCCTCTAAAATAGGCTTTACCGGAACGGACTTCCGAGTGACTACCGGAACGGACTTCCGAGTGACTTCTGAGCCTCAAAAATGAATATAAGCTAAGGGTAAGCTTAAAACACTATCGCTCTACGTGTTTAATTAAAACAGTTTAACACACCTTTTCTAGTAAAATGTAAGTTAGATTAGTTTATAGTACAAGATGGCTGAAAATAAGGTAAACGTACTGACCCAAGATGGAAAGATTTGGGAGTTTTGGTCTGTTAGCTAAAATAATCAGGTGATTTTCATTATATATTCAATACTTTGTACATAAAGCCTGCATTGATAAAAAGTATCATACAAGAATGTTACACATCTGTTGTCGTCGAAGGACAAAGACGTTCATAACAAACTCTTTATATATACATGTTTTATATCTACAAATTCATGCACAATTACATGATATCCCTCTTCATCCTCAAGAGATATATTTCGGTAAACAGAATTGTTACACCTTTAATCAAACAGAGTACCTGATTTTCTATCCTACTAAAATATAGTAAACAATGTACTTCTGTTTCTTTTCATACCACATATTGAACCAGCTGAGACCTGGCAGTACAGCAACTGAAAGATGTATGTAACTGAACACGTGCTTTCTTCTGTTAATATTAACCAAAATAGACACTAGTAGTGAGATTACCTTTCATAACATCTGTGGTTTCTCATTATTCATCTCCAAATAGAATTCATTTGTACTCAATAATGAACGGCTATAAGCTACTGGAAATAATTATCTGACTTCAAGCACTAGAGAGCCTTATAATCAAATCAAATCATATCACTGATATATGACTGAGAAGTCAGATGATTAATGAAAATTCTATTGTTGTTTAAAATAAAATTCATTAAAGCCGATCCTATATGAATTTTAAGTCTAATATTAAAATGGGAGATAATGCGACTTGTGTAAATATGATACCGTAACCATATGAGCCGTGCCATGAGAAAACCAACATAGTGGGTGTGCGACCAGCATGGATCCAGACCAGCCTGCGCATCCGCGCTGTCTGGTCAGGATCCATGCTGTTCGCTAACAGTTTCTCCAATTCCAATAGATTATAAAAGCGAACAGCATGGAGCCTGACCAGACTGCGCGGATGCGCAGGCTGGTCTGGATCCATGCTGGTCGCATACCCACTATGTTGGTTTTCCTATGGCGCGGCTCATATTTCTATTACTCTAAATATAGCTATACAACAAACATTTCTTGAGAACAATCATTTTTTAGATGAACGGCAATATAATGATATACTCGAAATAAACACTTGCTTTTATTTTGTCTACGTGGTATATGTGAGTTTTGTATTAGGAGGAAGTTTTCAGTCTCAACATCAAAATAACTGAATATACTGTTTTTAGTGATGACCGCTTCATTTCTGAATAATGTATTTAACGGATAAATTTTTTATCCAAAGTTTTAGCTCATAAGGGAAATGGATATTGTTTTAATTTGTGGAAAATTAAATTGCCATTTATGACAAAGAACACTTAAAAGTGATAGTTTGGTATAATGTTGCCAGCCAAAAGACTTACATGAAATAATCGAGCTTATACTTATATGCATAGAGAATGTATGACAGTCTCGGCCTAACTTATTCTTGACGTCCCTCATGAAAATACACCCTATGAAAGTCTTCCATAGAAACAAATGAAAAAATCCTCTTAACGCCTATAATCACCGTTTGTTGCGATTATGTCTTGTAAATAATATGCACAAAATCGTTCTGACATGTTATAGTTGTTGTTCGGTATAAAAAGGTGTAGGACATAAATAATTTTAGTGTCAGTCTGAAAAGAAGTGATGTGGATTCTTGAAGAAGCTGTTAGTTTATTTCGGACTGAAAACAGCTTCATTTCATTGGTCAACTTTGACATATATGAAAAAGTACATTGTCTGAATATAAAACATACTTAATTTCTTACGCATTATATTTACGTAAACAAAAAATGACTGGTTACTTGTGTAGTTGTGATATCTTATCATGGATAAAGGATAGTTACTGCGAATAATCCGAGATAAAAAAAGAAGCAGACTTCTTAAATTCTGGATCTAATTTACAGATACATCGGTAAAAACAGTCTGTCTTTAAAGATCAGAACGTTATTATAAACAATTACATGTTAATGTTATCATAGGGAACACACAATCTGTCTTTTCTGAAAAAGCACTTTACATACTTTATATAATAAATATCAGCTATGACTAATACCTACATTTCAGCAAGAAATGACCTACATTTCAGCAAGAAATGACCTACATTTCAGCAAGAAATGAATATACCCGGTTATATCCTAGATCTTACCAGAATTGTTCATGCTGACATAGTCAACATAGTAATAGACATTGTCGGTTTATGTGAAGTCTGACTGTGAACATCGAATGTGGACTGACTAGGGAGCGTTTCAAAACACATTTATTCATGTATTGGTTTGTTTTGGTATGCGCCGTTTTTTTACAGTATTTATGTTATGTAACGGCAGGCAGTTTGCCTAACTAGAGTTCCTGGATTGTTTACCGGTACAAGTTAACCTGTTCAAAGCAAGTAATTGTTGCTGATTTTTCATGGAAAATGTTAAAATGTAACGAGCAAACTATTTTTAAGTTGCTTTAACACAGTGACAAGTCACACCCATTAACTGTGCATACTGAAATTAGACTGATCGGATACCATGTAATTACAGTTTGGTTATCATCTGAAGTTCACTTTAAGCTAGTGTAGAGATTTTTAAACTATCACAGTAGTATCCCTAGTCAATGAAACTGGTAGAAGCCGTGTATTTTATTTTCATGTGCTTAAAGTGCGCAATCCTAAACAAATTATCTTCTTTTTTACATTATTTTCTCGACAGTCTCTTATACATTTCGGAGCTCGTCAATCTATAATCATGCTGGAGAGATATTTCTAAAGCGACTTTTCTCCCTTGCTGAGAAAATAAAACGGGGAAGTTAATGTTAACTTACAACAAAGAAACATATACTGCAAGGGCGTAGCCGGAGGGGGAGGAAGGGGTGCAACGGGTGCGATCGCACTCCCTTTTCGGCAAAGCTCACTATCAATGTTTTCAAATCCTGCTATTTATGAAGCAGTTCGGATTCATTCAAAAACTACTTTAAAGGGACCCTAACTCACAAAAAAAATCGAGGATACGCACAACAAGGCTTCATAATATCATTTCTGTGAAGTTCCGTTCAAATCCTGGCAGAGCATTTTGAGAAGCTAGATCAGACTATATGAAGACGGACAGACGGACGTACATATAACGAAGGCAGAAAAAATGTATCAATTGAAATGGGAAACATAGTTTATGGAACTTTTGTAGAATTACTGTCTTTTTCAAAAGAAATTTTATTCTAAGTATATGTATATTTTGGAGAGCTCTTGATAAAACACTTTACTCATGCTTGGTTAAAGTAACTCTTCTAATGTCTTATGAGAACATTCCTATACTAACATTCATTTAAATTGTCCCAAATTTAATTTCGTCCTAAAAAAGCATAGAACATAACCAAGACTCAGTTTCATTCAGTCTGTTTATATAATACTTGAATGACGTTCTGTCATGAAAAAGGTGAGCTACTGTAACAGTTAATGAAATAAAAGTATGTCTTGAGAAGACCCCCAGGATTTACAGCACATTCACAGTTCATTGTCCACGTCAACTTAAGCCGACAATGTATAATAGCATAGTAATGTAATTCACGCTGTTAAGCTTTGTTCCTGTGCATTAATGTAGAATGTTAATAGTTATGGCATCCTGCTGTCCGTGTACCTAGATGTTAATAATTACAATTACTGGCGGCGTGATCTGTATGATTATAAGCATCAAAGCACTACAACGAAATTACCTGTGCTGCATTCAATTTGAATGTTAAATATCTACCTAGTAAAATGTTATAGTTCTCTTTTATAAAATTATTCAACAATAATTTGGATTCATTTATATTTCTAGTAAAAATATCAGATAAGCAGAAAACATGGACTACATCGTTTGAAATGGCGTTTAATGTACCATCAGTTAACCGCCTGAAGGATTTATCAGATTACCCTTTCGTAACATCTTTTCTTATGTATCACATACAAATAAAAAAAATATCACCTGGAAAACATATGCTATTACCACCAAAACATACATACAGTACACTGTGGTTATTTGTTAATTTACTGTTTTGTTAGTTAATTGTGATATTGTGTTAACTTTCATATTTCCTTCATTGTAATTTTAGCTCACAGGTGAGTTTTTCTGATCGCTCGATATCCGGCGTCCGTCGTCTGTCGTCTGTCAATATTTAGCTTGTGTATGCAATAGAGGCTGTATATTTCAACTGATCTTCATGAATTTTTATCAGAATGATTACCTTGATAAAATCTAGGTCGAGTTCGAAAATAGGTCATCTGGGATCAAAAACTAGGTCACTAGGTCAAATCAAGGAAAAACCTAGTGTATGCGATAGAGGCTGTATTTTACAACTGATCTTCATGAAATTTTGTCAGAATGATTACCTTGATGAAATCTAGCCAAGTTCGAAAATAGGTCACCCGGGATCAAAAACTAGGTCACTTGATCAAATCAAAGGAAAACCTTATGTATGCGATAGAAGCTGTATTTTTCATTTTATCTTCATGAATTTTTGTCAGAATGATAACCTTGGTGCAGTCTAGGCTAAGTTTGAAAATGGGTTATCTGAGGTTAAAAAGTAGGCCACTAGGTCAAATCAAAGAAAAACCTTGTGTATGCGATAGAGGATGTATTTTTTAATTGATCTTCATGAAATTTTGTCAGAATGATTAACTTGATAAAATCTAGGTCAAGTTTGAATATGGATTATCCGGGATCAAAAACTAGGTCACTAGGTCAAATCAAATAAAAACCTTGTGTATGCAATAGGGGCTGCATTTTACACCACATCTTCTTGAAATTTAATCAAAATGTTTGTCTACATGAAATCTAGTTGGAGTTTAAAAATGAGTCATCTAGGGTCAAAAACTAGGTCACCCAGTCAAATTAAAGAAAAACCTTGTGTACGCAGTAGGGGCTGCATTTTACACTGGATATTCATAATATTTAGTCAGAATGATTGCCTTAACGAAATCTAGGTCGAGTTAGAATATGGGTCATTGTTGGTCAAAAACTAGGTCACAAGATCAAATCAAAGAATACCCTTGTGTATGCAATAGAGACTGTATTTTTCAATTGATCTTCATGAAATCTGGTCAGAATGCTAGCCTTGATGAAATTAAGGTCAAATTTGAATATGGATTATCTGGGGTCAAAAACTAGGTCGCTAGGATATATCAAAGAAAAACGTTTTGTATGCGATAGAGGCTGTATTTTTCAATCGAGGTTGATGAAATTTAGTCAGAATGATTGCCTTGATCAAATCTAGGTCAAATTCGAATGTAGGTCATCTTAGCTCAAAAACTAGGTCACTAGGTCAAATTGAAGAAAATGCTTGTTTACAGTTAAGAGATCACATTTTTGATCCAATCTTAATGAAAACTGGTCAGAATATTTGTTTCCATGAAATCACTATGTCAAACATGTTTACACTGTTATGGTGTGTTTCTCAGGTGAGCGACCTAGGGCCATCTTAGCTCACTTGTTTTAAATTGTAATAAGTTTGATATAACAGATATTGCTCTTACGTTCGATACTATAATATATATATATGTTTTAGTATATATACTCCGTTTTATTTCAAGATAGTGTGCTTTATCATATGATATTCTGTTTTATTGTATGATATTCTGTTTTATGTTATAATACTCTATTCTATTGTATGATATTCTGTTTTATCTTATGTCACTTTGTTTTATCAGCTGATAAATTATTCTATTTTATTAAAAGAGTTTATGTAGGAAATACGTCTCTTTAAAATGTCTAGATAGCTGCCAATCGCTACCTAAAACAAAGGTACACTCATGCCAATAAATCATTATTCGCATTTTCACTCAGTGAGAGCTTTCTACTGATTGACAACTACTTTTACTACTTTTAATTGTCGTTTGCATTGAATAAACACAACATTCCGTAAAATGTCCCTGTAAACAGGAACTGGTTCGGTCCATGTAACTAACTGTTAAAAACAAACTAGAAAAGTCATTTGTATTTGAACATCTCACTCCGACTCTGAAAAGGAAAGACATATAAAGGAATAAAGCATGGAATGAAATCGTATTAAATTTTCACATGAACCAAAATCACCTACCTACCTACCTACCTAGCTAGATCCATCCTTTTTTGACAGGCGGATACACTTTTAATGAAGCAAGCGGGTTTTTACAATTTTTACAATGATCTTAGCTTTACATAACATGGTTCAAAATAATACCGCTGTGCAGGACAAAGATCATACTTTTCAACTGCTTAATGTACGTTGGCTTGAAGAATCGACTCCATGCAGTTTCAACATGTGTACGACCGGCGTTATTATTTTTGAAATATGGTGACTTTCTTTACAAGTATTTTGTAATAAAAAATGACGTTATTTCAAATGCAAGAGCGGCTTTTCTAAACGTGCTGATTGAAACAAATGCCAGATCTTTGGTGCACAAGTTTGATCATTTAACGCTACAATGAAACTTCATGTCTTTTGAATATATACTTTGTAAGATACAATAAAATTACAGGAAAGAGTTCCAACAGGGAAGTTCAACAAAGTCATTGTCTATAACTTTGCTCTTACGGATGAAATTATTAGGTACACTTATTCTTTCCTATCAGATATCTTTATTAAGTTTTACTGTTACTTCTTAGGATATATTTTTCAAGGAACGTCTAAACAGATATTTAATATTTAGTTAACAAAGTACGGAAGGCTTACTAAATCGTTCAACTTTTCAAAGAAATATAAATAAATACATATCTAAAAACTTCTAAAACTTGTTTGGTCTAAAACAACCTGCCATTAGTTTATAAACTAGGGAAGTGCTTAACTTAATCAAATGTTTGTACAATATGTTAGCAAATTTATCGACAAATGATACACAGAGAATAACAGACTACTGTCTTTTCACATCAATGTTATCAGGTGGAGGTTGATATGGGCTGGAAGGGGTAAGGTTCACGGAACCTCCTCCGCTCATACCTGTCGAGCCAGTTGATATCAAATGACAGTTGTCTGTTATTCTATTTATCATGAAATTCATACAACCTGCCTAGAGCAACATATGTCCTCATTTCTTGTTCCGTAAAAATTAACTTCTGAAGCAAAATAAATAATTTTATATTTTACGGATTTGAAAATTCATCCGCTCCTGAAACATCTGAACGAAACAATAGGGCAGCCATATTGAATTCAACTTAGACGGTGTTTATTGGCTTTCTAATATTCTTCTAAAAATACTTACAATAAAATATACTCTTACCTACGTAAAAATAAAAAGAATCATCCTCTTGAATAATTCAGGACATGCTTTATTTCAACATTTTTAAACATCTGATTCAGGCAGTCAGGCAACTACATGTCCCAAGGACTGAAAAATTCACTTCCAATTCCAGAATCAGTAAGAGAGACATTTTTTGTGCCGTGTGGCGACCGTAAAATGTCTGTCTCCCCGTACAACCAGGGCTGTCAGTAGCTTGCATTTCCACTACCGTCCATGAACAGGCTCAGTCAAAACTAGCCTGCAACATTTTCATTTTGTAGTGTTGGGCGACCTGTGGTTTTCCACTTTTTCTGCTAGATTTACAGTTTCAAGAATTGTAACTAACACAAACACGTGCTAATTTATTTAATAAAAAATAAATCATGCATAAATCAAGAATAAGTATAGTTTCAAGTGTATTATAAACCTTTCCAAGACCTAATCGATGTAAACATTATCATGTCATGATGAACGTTACATATTGACGTCATTAAGTACTATTATCTGTGCGATGAAAATGAAGACGGGCATAATTAAGGAGTTGAGATTACAGGAGCAGTCTAGAAAAAGAGTCGTGCAACATCAAAACTGGACTCTGTAATAAAATTCAGTCTGGAAGGAACCTGATGTAAAAACTAGTCCGTCAATATGGGAGAAGCTTAATATCAAAAAATTACTAGGCAAGTGATTTCAGGCACTTTGCATAGTATTACATGATAATATGCAAACATCGTCAAGTACGGTGTATATTTGGTTACTGAACCCTCTACAGCTAGTCGCTAAACTTTCGTATTTGATGGTGCGATTACTGTTCTAAATCCTGCAGAAGAAGGAAGTGGAATTTTGTCTTGCAACTTGCCTAGTCGTGCTCTTATGGCCATGCAAATTTAATCAGTAGTGTCTGTTCTCTGGAAAGTGAACAGAATATTAGATTTTCAAGCAATTTACTTAAAAGACTTGGAAATCAGGAGACCATGGTTTAAATTTCTTTCTCTATTCAGAACAATGTTCTCTAGAATCAGTAATTTATGATGAAGTTTATTGATAAAGTTGTCACTTGAAAGTATAAAATGTATACAATCTGGAAAAACCTCTATATTGGACAGTGAGAAGACCTTTTATGGCCAACTAATTAGAGTGGTTGACTTTGACGCTCCCAGTCACCTGTGGAATCGGAAAAAAATGTTTTAATATGTACAATCTGCTGACTTAATTGTAATCTGTATCTAAAATCTACTGACTTCAAGCAAACTCTAGCGAACTAGCGAAGCGAATGAGTTGTGATATATAAATACCGCTCGTATGATGTTGCTCCAGGACCATCTGGGTAAATTGACAAAAAAACAAAGCTGATATCGTCCCTTTTATCATACATGTTTGTTTTATAAATTACCATAAACAATTGTTGAAAGCTGACCAGAGAATGACGTTTCAAAATCTCGGCTATTAGCTTTGTTAAGCTGTAATTCTTGAGGTAAATGTGTTTCACCATTTCTGAAAAATATAGGTTATCCGTATTTGAAATATCACCGAGGCACTTTGGGGAGATTTCATTTGGATATTAATAACGTGGTCTTATTTTTATTGTCAAATAACAAATACAATATATATTAGATAAAAATAAATTCACATCAGCATAATTATGTACTGAACTACTAAAAACTAGGTTAAGTCGAACTTTGAAAGTATCTGCCTTTAAATAATAAGAGCACAGGTGTTAGTGCAAGGCTTAATTAATCTTAATGAACTCGTGTATAAAAGTTGACAAAAAATGTTGGTAGGTCTGGTCAGTCGTTCGCAAAGGATCCTTATTTATCTTGTACCTTCACGTTAATAATAGCTTATGTTACATGTTTTCAAGTGACATTGTGATTTTTCCGAGTGGAAATATTGCATCTTGGTGAAAGAGATTTCTGTCTTTAAACAAACAAACAAATATCTTTTAAGTATTTTGGCTTTAGTTTCGTGGTATGCTTAGAGGTCTTTCCTTTACGTATAATATCTAATGATTTGTTACGTTCATACTTACTTACAAATATAATGACGAATTACTCATATAGCACTGATAGTTTATCATTGATAAAGGCTCGTTATTGTAAGTAATTCTCAATAAAAAAGAAACAAATTCCTTAAAATAGTTTTTGAGTTTCTATACATTGGTTAAAACAGTCCATTTATCAATATCACTACCTCCCTATAACACATGATTAAAGCTTTATTTACAAAGGAAATTGATTGGTCGAAAGAGACAATGTGGTCAGACTTTATACTTTGGTAAAATCCATCGCTGATGTCACTTATATAAAATATATAAACGTCTGTAAGTTGAAATGTGACAACATTTAGCTAATTAATTGAACTTTAAGTTGCTATGTAATAAAAATAACGGTCAATACAAATTCCATATGATCAGCTTTACAGAAGACAACAGCAAAAGTGGAAACTTTTGACCAACTATTTTCTCAACAATGGCCATAGTCTTGCCCAGAAATTTCGGAGAAATTAATACATGAAAATTATTGTAACTGTAATTGTAAGGATGATTTCTATAATTTCTGTTTTCTAAACTTCATGCATGGTATAAAATTTGCAAATGCATAGTATAACATTTGCAAATAACGTGTAAATTGATCATGATATACTTTACTCAACACGTGATATTGCATATGTTATACATGCATAAAGCTCAGATAACAGATACCATTTCATAAATTACATACCAGTGTTATCACCGGAACCACAAGCACTTTACATCAGTTGTAGTACAAATATAGGTTAGATAGGAAATCAGCCACCATACTAAATACTTTCTAGTCATTTTGGAAAACCTGTCAGTGTATTATCCGCCTTTAAAGTATTGACCTGGCACCAATATTTCAGGGCATCAATTTACGCAATATTTGTATTCTGAAAATTACTATATTACTAAATTAACCTATATAGTTAATCTAAGACATGGTGACGTGCTGGTAAGATGTCTGACTTCCACGCACGCTTCCACGGGTTCAAAATTTCCTCATTTTTTAATGTTATGTAATGTTATCGGTATTGCTTTTATTTTTACATTGTCTTATGTATCATATGTCATGAATTTTAATCATTTTCTCTTGTAGTATTTATTTTCTAGAAACACTGGTTACAAGTAATTTGTCTATTTATCTAAGATACTTTTGAAACAATTCTTATCCCACCTTTTCTTTAACGGTTAAATTGGATAACTTTCAAGAAATGAAACATAAAAATCATGATAGTTTTGATGAGATAAGTGGTAAGTTTGCAGATAGAATTAGGAAAAAAGAAGATATGGCATGACGTAGGACTCGAACCCACGACCCTGATATTGGCAGCTCAACGCTTTGTCCGCACAGCTACCTGCACATGCAACACTGTATCAGTTAAGAAACATATATTCAATTGTTGTATCGCTATTTAGGTTAGGACACCGAAAATGAATTTACGGACCTATACGGAATATTCACGAGTGCCAGCTCAATACTTATGGACAACACAGCATTTATTGGTCAATAAATCGTCTGACATGATAACATCTACACTGTATATTTTAAATAGCACATTCCCAAATCAGCCCCCTATATTTATTTTTAAAATGACCCTATAACAGCCAGGTTTACTGAGATCTATGACATTGTCAATAAGAAATAATATTTCAGAAAAACTCTAATAAAATTGAATCACATGTTCTGCATTGTCATTGGTGAAAGAAAACAAAAATTATACTGAGGGTTCTATCATTTAAACCTACATGTATGTGACACTTTAAAGAATACCATTTGATTGAAATCTATGTTTAACAAAAAGAAAATAAAAATATGAAAGTTACATACAGTGATCTGTCAGTATAAAACTATTTCTTCTTTCTCTGAAAACAAGAATAGGGAAAGCAGAATTCTCGTTCAAGAACATCTTTCTTATTTTGTAAGAAATTGTTTTAAATTAGTTTAAACAATAAACATCATCAGCATGTGAACCAACTCAGCGGGGTCAATAAAAATGTTGCGAGTTCGAACTTAGACCTGAAGTCATTTGTTTTCAACCCAAATTCTGCGGGAAAGTTGTTAGATTGCATTGGTTGAGAAAACTGATAGCATAACCGGAAAAGTGCTAAAGTGGTATTATAGCTGTCAAACAATAAACAACCAATATCTGTCAGAATGAGTGTTCTGAAGTTGAATATGTAACCAAAATAAAACATTTTATATTTTCTGCTTATTTATATGAACATCCAAGATAATAATCTATGTATAAGTTTATAGATTCAAAATTAATTCATCAAAATATTTCTTCAATCTTTTGTCATTTTCTGTCGATTAAAAACAGTGATTGTTAAAAAATACAATTACTTTTTGTCGATGTAAAACAGTGATTGTTAAAAAAAAATACAATTACTTGATATCATTAAAATATTATCTAATAACATCATGCAAAATAATAGTTTGGAAAGATTGTTAGGCAGCTTCACTTGTTACATAAAATAGGTTGAAATATATATGCAGTCTATTTATTTCTTTGATTTATAACCTTTTTCCACTATTTATTAGGTCAAAAGATACAAGTGTATATATATTAAAATTATGCATATGTTCATATTTTAAGTGTCTCTTTTCATTTATTATTAAAATATTTCATGTGTATTTTCTTTTTTAAAAAGTCTCATATTTATACAGGGATATTACATTCATGTGTAATTAAAATGGATATACCAACAAAATGTACCGAACATTCAAAGTATGCATTTCAGTGCTTTAAATATATAAACAAAATTTGCATCACTGGCCAGGTACATTATTTTCTGTGAAATTAGAAAGGGCAAACGCAATACTAACAGTTGTTAATTCTATGTGCTGTAGAATTCTATTCATGAATGGAACTATTTGATGAAGCACAGACATTTAGATGTTGTTTGGAATAAAATAAGCACTACCTGATTTCAGAAAGTTAGTATTACCTTTGGATGCAGGTAAAACCCCGCAAGCCCTTAAAGCAATGGACAAACAAGAAGTCGCGTTAATTGTACCCTCACTTAACCCATAGAAAGAATTAGTCAGATTAGCTTTCATAACATCTTGCCATTTTCTTTGTTTACCATCAGAGAATAACATCTACAGTACATAATGAAAGACCGCCGGCCGCACTGCTGAGAGTAATTACCCAAAACAAAGGTTTGGAAAGCTTACAAAATATTTCTCATCTCACTTTGGCCTCATCTGGAAAATATAGATTGATACCAGCAAACAACATAATTTATTTTTCAAGGTATATACAGAAACCGGGTACAAAAATATGATAATGTTTTTAAATTATAATTTATGTTTTACGCTTGATATTTTGTTTTATTTTATGTAATCTTGGACGTTTTATCATATACAGTTGGGGGTGGCAGATTTTCACCTATTGTACTATACATTTCAAAATGTTAAAACAACTTTCTTTAGATGAAATTACGAATGATGGTGTGGCGATTTATCTGTATTTGCCCTGTAAGAGTTCAATTCGATTAAAAGGACTTTTACAAAAATATCAGATGGGTTAAAAAATCGTTTGCAAACAAGTTTACAGTAAACAGATACAATTTAGACGAGACTTATTTAAGCAAGGAACACGTCTCAATAAAATGTCGCAATAGATATTACAAAATATATCTTCTAACTACCACATAGTTCACATTTACCCTTCCTTAAAATAATTTATGTCTTAGTTCTCGGTTTGTTCTCATTCAATGAGAGCTATCTCAAAGTAAGTAAACACTGCTTTACGCATATTCCTATTCATCGTTTCCACTAAGTGGTTGTGAAGACAAAATATAAGTTAATTTATGTAACTGTAAACGATTTCAGATCACTTTTTAAATGAAATTACAACTTGTTTGCATGTGTTCAAATCATTATTTTAGATCTATGTGCAAAAAAGATAAATTAGAGATTTTGCAAATGTCAAGGTTAGTTGTTTCATCATAAATTTACCGTCAAAATATAATGTATTGTAAATAATATGTAGCTAAACAAAATATTTGCTATACTGGCAATGTTTATGCAACAGAGAATCACACGTGAGATCACTGAAGTCTGTGGAAGTTAAATACATGGACTATCTTAAAGTTTTGATGAACAAATGATTCAACTACTAAAATGTCAGGGAGAACTTGCATCGTGCATTTTCATGTCTTGAAGTGTGTTAACCAACAGCTCAGTGTAAAGCTATGCAATACGGATATTTCGGTCATCAAAACTTGCCTAAAATACGTAACTTTACCTATATGCTAGCAAATATTCGATCATTACATAATTCCTGGTTAAGTTCAAATACTCCTGTTTTACTTATCATTTATGATGATTGTGAGATATCAGGTTATCTACATATCAGCAGCAGGTTTATACACGGTCTATAATAAAACATGAACATACACAGGCTGATGAATTTTGCTTAGTACGACTGAGCAAATTGAAAAAAAAACATACTCGCAGTACTTGGACTCATTGTTGATATATTTTCTGGTCCTTTGGAATTATAGAATAAATAATATATCTGTAAAACAGCATTACGCCGAAGACAGTGCTTAGTAAAATGAGTGTTAGGGGTGTTGTACATGTCATTACCTCTTATAGACAGGATCAATCAAAACGAGTCTGCTATATTTTGCTTGGTTGTTGTTTATGCTTCCAAAGTATCTTCTTGCTTCCAAAGTATCTTCTCGGGCAGATTACTTATTTTATTACCTTGAAATATGAGAGTCCGCGCATATGATGCCTCGACATACCTTATTTAAGTATTGAGATATCAGTAAGCTTCAAGGACGGTCTCTGGTGCAATCTGGAGTTGGTTTCTTTCTATACGCCCGTCTTGAAAAATCAGCGGACACTAAATATGTCATGGAAACAAGCATTTGTTTATTACTTATAAAACGAAAAGAATGTCTTTGGCACATAAATTAATATACATTTCCTGAACTACCTTACACAGCAGTTTTATCAATGTTAGATAAAGTGAAAAGAAATGAGAGCACTTTCCAGGTATTTATTGAACCCCTTCCACCCCTCGTAGATTGTGATTTTGACGAAAGCACAAAATGAAGATATTTGTGTTCATCAAGTTCTTAATACACGTCAGATTTTTTCTATTTTTTAAAATTTGATTTTCCTACCCCGGTTGCTCAACAAAGACAGCATCTTTTTAGCATAAATATAAATATGATAAACAAGTTTTGCCTAAGGAATAATATGAATAAGCACTATTGTATTTAAGTTGTCAAATATTTGTATTGATATTATGCCAAAATTCATTAGAAATGTAGGTTTGTAAAATTATTATTACCTCCATTTGTCTATTAAGTGAAAATAGACGAATTCCGAAAGCTACACCTGTTTTAAAACTTGCCTTTTGTTGAAATATCCTAATATTTATTAAATGCAAAAGTAAAAATAAAAAGATGTAGTCCAGTTTTTAAAACATTTATATTAATGGGAGGTAATTACAAAATATCGTAAAAGTTAATAAAATATACATTTGCAATATAGAGATCTACCTCTTTGTAATGGGTCTTTTTGTCTGCCTTACATTTTGAGAAAAATATCAAACAACGCTAAATCATAGAAAGAAATAGTTGTTTCACGTGATAATTGAACAGCTTAAAAACATGTATATTACTCTACAAAACAATTGTTAGTATACTGATATAATATTATATACATTTGAATCCGGAATGAAACTGCATAAGGGGGTCACACTTTTGGACAGTTCAACGTCTTTAAAGACTCACCATTTTCAAAGAAGTGTTATATGTCTATGTTTTGATGCATTTGCAATAATGTCCCAGTGCTGACATTTCACATAACTAGGTGAAACGTAGTTTTCAGCAATTGTTTACATTTAGTTCCTTACAAATGGCATTCATTTGTAAAGTGGGGATTGGGGGTGGGGGCTGGCAACTTTTTCAAAATATCTGAAGAATCTTTCGTACCGGACAGTAAGGTAGAACATGTTATGGTCAGGTAGATTGTTGGTGAAGATATTGTTTATTTATCAAATATTTCTATAAGTTAATGATATACTCCTAAAACTTAAAAAATCTATAACAGAATACATGAACACTCCAAAATGTCATAAAATGTTGCTCAAATATAATTTGACCAACGTTAATCAAATGTACTGATAACATGAATTTCCGTTATTAATTGCCGTATTTAGTTGAATTAAAATACGTTGACCATGAGCTTCAGCTTATATTTGATCTCTATTTCGTACACATCTCTTAATATTTTGTATCTATAAGGGATAGCAGAGTCTGCTTTTATTTTATGTTTGCGTTGTATTCTTCAAACAAATAAAAACTTAGGATTTTCTAAGGTTTTATTTGTTTTAATTAGCCATGATACATTTTATTCTCCTGTCATTTTGTGCTTTGTTATATTCCAACTGATGATTTGAATTAATTTCTCGTTATAATTTTATCTATCTAGATTTCTCTTGCATTTAAAGATGTTTTTCACAATTATTTCTAGCGGACAGAATTTTTTGTAACTTTGCATATTTATAGATTGATGTATGACAAGTTAAAATAGAATATAAAAATGATAGGTACCTGTGCTTTTTTTTCAATATTTAAAGTTTATTAAGAACACCAAATCGGTATTTTTGTCTGAAGAAACAATACATACATGTTATAATAAAACTACTGCAAACAACTATTTATTCAAAGTTTCACTCTGATGTTACTGTTTATGCATCACAATTAATGAAACCACTATAACTATGCATAAAATGTCAACATATAGATATATTAACTCAGAAAAATTACTCTTGACAGATGTCGAAAGTATCTGAAACTGAGAAAAACACGAAGTATTTCTTAATGATATGAAAAATCTAGCGGACAGAATTTTACCAAATTTTCTACTATGTAAGTTAAAACTAAGACAAAAGATTCTAAACCAAAAAAATAATACCAACCCGTGCTTGTTTTCAAGAGAAATTAAAAAATATTTACTCCACCCACAAAAGTATTTTTTCATTACCCCACCCACCTACAAATTATGAACATTTTTTTCTTACAAAACAAATTGCACAATGTTATTATCAGTTTCTTAACCAATTTTCTTACTCACATGCGGAATAATCGGAATGATGCTCCTTTGAGGTTGCATGCCTCTAGGTCAAATACTTTTTGAGATACGTGCTACACAAGCTTTCACATGCCATTTACGTATATATTTGACCACGTCAAGGGACATAAATCTGTTTTCACTGAGTGAAACCTCAAATCAAACTCATTGGTGCACAACTTCGCATGCTGAATTTAATTTTTGTGTGGTTTCATGACTCTGGGCGCATATACTTTTGAGGTACATGCGACACAAATGTTTAGAACCTTTATGTAAAATTTGACTGTCAAGGGCCATAACTCTGGTCTTACTACGTGAAATGCGGGATGGGGCACAAAAAGTAAAACAACATTTTTAGGAAGTCACATTTGAACCTGAAGGAGATAGATCTACGTTAAGACTTTCTGGAATTTTATTTGACTTGGAGTCGGCTGCATCATTACTGGACGAAATGGTTTACTTTCAAATTGGCTGCCCACAATGTATTCGATTTGAGCACTTCCTACGACTACTCCTCCATCACTTTTAAAGGTAAAATATGGATGCAAGAAGTATATTGTCAGTACATACGATGTTTTTGCGTGAGTGCGCTGCATATCGGACAATTATGTACTTTCGGCGGAGAATCCTGAACATTACAGTGGTTATCGCTTGCTGCGCGATTGAGCTGCGCACAAAATATTGTGATGAACTCCTTTAAAGTTATTCTAAAAAATAGTTTCAATATTTTCACAAAAAAGGATTCATCTACGACTATTTGATGGCTGTTTTCTTTAGCTTTATCTTTAACCTTTTCATAGAAATGGCACGTTTGTTCTAATATAGTATAATCTTCTTGGTTTAAACAACATAGGAAACCTTAATTGAACTTGGCAACTATGTTCCTTCACAGTTCAACCCAAGTTGTTATCTGTAACTAATGCTATACAAGGATGTTTTTTCCTGGACCAAGGAAGGGAAGGGCAATGGTGACCTTGTTCTTTTGTTTCATTCAGAGACAATCATAAAACCGAGAATATGAAACGCCAGACAAATTGCCATCATGATTAATACGACAGATTATTTATTGTAGTCTATATCATATCCTATTTATTGTTTACAATGGGTAATTGACCATTAGTCTGCAGCACATTGTATTTGTAAGCAAGAAACAATTCCGTCTGTTCAAGTAACTGTTAAAATACAAGTTTCTCTGAAATTGAGCATAGAGAAGATTAAATCTTTACTCAAAGAAACTATATGAAAGATACTATCATACTGAAGTCAATACGGTCTACTATATATGGAATGTACTTATGCAAAAACAATAACCTACATCTTGCTACAAGGTCCATTTGGAAACGAATGGGTGTTTTTAATATATTTGAGTCCAACATGAAAAGCCACATTGAAAGAGAATTTCTGCATATTTGGGCCCGTGTAAATGTATGCACGTATGTTCCGACTAAGCACATGTATACATAAACACAAATTAATGCTATCATGAAAACATAACAAAATTAAACATGAAGAAGGAACATCTTTTGAACGGTCAGTGGCAGTGGAGTTTAATCTAGAATATACCAATCACAAATGAGATACAATAGTTATTGAAAATACTAAAGGACGTTGTAGTTATGGCACTACAGTCCCTGTTTAACTTAAAATGGAAATGAACTAGGCATGGCTGTATGTTGGACTTCTGTGAAATCTGTTAATTAAGCAAAGTTAAACAAAATTTAAGTTTTGTGAAGGAAAGTTCATTAGGATTGTATACAACAATTCTAATGTAATATAGCTCTGAAATTAGTGAAAGTTGATAGATACGATTCATTCAGCATGTCATGATAGATAATTATGTTTTATTTGTGTATGTTGTTCATCTCTTTGTAGAAAAGGTTTTCAACCATTTTTCAGTATTTGGGAGATTCTTTTTTAATGCGTCAGGAGGGTGTCAATCCACCGACATGTCAAACAAGATGGCAGTTTCTCTAGCAACTACTAACCGTACGATTTTTAAACATGTATAAGCAAAGTTAGAGAAAAACGAAAAGATTATCACATCGACACTGTACAACAGATTAAGGGCTCTTACCTTGAGGTTGTTTAAAACATTGTGCAAGAGACATGGGAAAAAACTGTGTTACCTCTGATGAAAACACGTTCTTCTTAGATGGAGTTTGCTATCAATGATTGTGAGATAACACGATTTCTTTGATTCTTTGATACAGAATTTATGGCTTTGACAGTCTTTATTATGGAGACAAGACTGACATTCAACATATCGCACCCCCCCCCCCGCACCCCCGAAAAAAACTATATATATAAAAAACTACTGCAAGAATAGTTTATATGTGATGAAAGGAATAGCATTTGTGCCTTTCCACATAAAATTGATTATTTTTACTTGAAAATAAAATGGAAAAAATCTCGACAGAGCCTCGCGTTTTATTATTTTATTGGATTAAACAGATATATGTAATATCCTCTATTTTGATATTAATTGAACACCTCTATTTGATACATTTCTTAACCAAGTATAAATGGATTAAAGCTCCTAAAGATGAAAATCATTATTAGGCAATCAAAGTTTCATTTGTGATATATTTATGTGTTAATTTCACTGGAAAAACTGTACACACATTTTCTACAATATCTTTTCTTCAACTAGAGTATTTGGTCTAATTAGATTAACGTACATAGTATCAGCTCATTTTCGGGCACAAGCCATTGTCGTCACTCTTGTAGTTAATATTTTTGTATTGTGTTACAACACTGACAGAAAAACAAAGAACCGTCATATATTTCAAACTGTTTGATTTGAAGCAATGTAAGCAATTTGAAGTCTCTCGCTCAGTTACATTTATGTCCTTTTTTCACGCAAACTTCAAAAAAATTGATCGTTAAACGGTGTAAAATGAACACACTAATGAGTATTGATGGTTTTCGTGAAAGGTCTTTGCTAGTTCATCATGGCATATCTGATTATGGCCTATATTGTATGTTTACTGGTAGAAAGCGATAAAGGTACGACCAAATCCTATATGCTGTGAATATCAAAAAGACTGCTGCCTGTACTAAAATTATACAACCAATTCGGCTAGACCTAAACTGTTACAAACACAATGTTAGTTCATTTTGCACCACAAATAGCATTTTAACAAGAATGTCCGAAATTATTTCTAAACACAACAATTAAAAAGGGAAGTGAGACAATGATAATATTTCCGAGGCAGGCGTCTAGGTTTACGATCCAAGCTGGTAAAGAATATGACTGCTACTGACGTTTGAATGTTTTAATCATCTCGGCAAAAGAGAAAATGTATGGACAGGTTTCTGCTAGAATACTGGGTAAACGTACAGGAAACAGCTTCTTAAACATGCTTTCTTGCATAAAAACTACTTTTTTTACTTGATCCGCCCATGTAATAACGGGAGAAAAACCGTGAGCAAACAAGGCAATTCACGTGCTGTTAATACATGATTTTTAGTTTTGAAATGCTTTGTCAGGGATTTATATATGTATTTCTGCGCAGATTGACATCTGGTATCTGCGTCTTGATTCTTCCATAATATTCTCTTCTTGTAGCATAAAAGATGCAATCTAATCCATAGCCTGTTTTGCTGTATCAGTTACCAAAACTAAACACACTACAAACACTTGTTGATAACCGTGAATGTATAAGAACTGCGTGTAACTTGCGCAATTCTTTGTTTTTAGGAAACATTTTAATGATTTTTGTAAGTATCAGTCGGATTGTTTTTATCTAATTTCGCGAAGAATTCGGATAAAACATTTGAAAGCTTGTCACTACGTTCGTACTCATCCGTACTCTAAATGTGTTCGTACTCAAAATAATTCGAATGTAAAGTTATACTTTAGAAATTGTGTTCCTGTTTACCAAAGTTTTAAGTGATATGTAAAAATATGGGTAATTTGTATGTTTGTAGTAATGACAGATTAAAAAAAATGTTAAAAACCTTCATTACATGCTTTTGGAAGTGTTGTTGATTTCTGGCCATGGTTATGGATATTTAAAATAAGATCAACGTTTCCAAGAACACAGAATGGTAATTAAAAATGTACCGGAATCGTAAAGTCATCACATATGAAAACAATGCATTTAGTCGCCGTGTCTCGGTCACAAACAATCCCGCGGGCTTCTGCAGATGTTAATACATAAAAATTGTATTATCCCTACAATAATGTAAGCATGTATATGCAATTGCCAAGACAGAAATATGTTTTACACACCATTCACCAGATGTTTTGGATAAGAACACAAGTAAAACACACAAAGTAGGAAATGAGCTAAATCGAAAAGAATGTAGACACTGCAAATTTGTTTTATAGCAACACAGTTATTTATATTTCAGATCCAGGTATACTTTGAAGAAAGGTAAAAGCCGAGTAGGAAAAACTCAGTTATGCGGTAACATTCATCTGTTTCGGGCTTATTTAATGATATTCCGTTTAACTAAATTTATGTATATTCGGATACGACACAAACGCGATAATTTTTCTGCAGACAGACATCGGACAAAACCGAGAAAGGCAAGGTATAACGTTTACATTTACCGATTTAACGAAGATCATAAATATTTTGAGAAAAGATACTCCCAAGGAAATGATTGTCATGTTATTTATTTCATGGAGTGCTATCTTATAATCTGCATCTTGATTACTATACAATTCGGTTATATGATAAAAAAAGACAGCCAATCTATTCTTTATCGTATTATCTGTGTTTACCGTAAGCATCGACTAGAGTACATTAGCAACAAAACAAAGAAAGAAAAATAGTAATTACATATCACAATGATATCTTTGCAAACGACTTCATATCACCCGAGAAAAATGGACGATCAATCCATGTAAGACAGTATAGAGATTTAGCATTTTGCGAAGTTATTTGATTAAATTTTAGAGCTAAAGACTTATGTGATCATACTTCACATATTGTTTAATTCTAGAAAGTGATTATTAGACTAGCAGTAAAACTTTATAAGATTTATCATTCTCCTCCAAACACGGTTTGCTATGTAGGTATCACTATATGACTCGTCCGTTTGTTTTCCTTAAATATCACAGGAACCGATACAAATATTGCTTTGACATTTAAAACATGATTTTATACAGGATTAAACTTATAACAGGATAGGGGCTAGAGGGCGTCGACGATAGCTTGCATTTCCACTACAATCTATGGAAAGGTTCAATCAAACCGAGCCTGCAACATGTTCATTTATGTCGTGTGGGGCGACCTGTGGTTTTCCATCTTTTTATATTCAGCATGACTCGAAAAATTCACATGCTAGGTTTTATAACTCTGGCTTTTTTTTGACAGGAATACTTCCCTTTTTGACATCTCGTCCATCTGAGGAATGGTATAGACTGTAATAGACTTACAAGCTCATAAAACAAGTTAACATACCAGGTCCTATTACTCTGACATCCGTTTTGACAATACTATTCCATTTTTCGTTTCGACATGTCTATAAATTTCAGTTATTATTTCTGAAATATATTTATACATTTGACTGAAACTTCAAACAAGCTTTTAAGATCATAATTATAGTTAATGTATCAAGTAACATAAGTCTGCCTTTTTTGACAACATACATTTTCACTTAGAAAATGTAACACAATTGTTCATTTCTTTTTTAAACATTCTGAAAGCAATAAAGACGATGCATTGATCTTCAAAACATGTTGTAAAGATATACAAGGGTAAATAATTCTAACTTTCATTTTGACAATATTACTTGGAAAAAAAACGACGTAAAAGTGCATGTTCCTTCAAACTTATGCATGCCTTGAATTGCAGCTTCACAAAGTCCTGGGATCAAAATTCAATTATCAACGTATCAAGTCAAATCTCACATGAAATATGTGCTATAATGTGACTTTGATGAATAGTGATAAGTAGGCGGACATAACAAGACCGATGTCTTGATTTTGTCAATTTTCCTCACCATGCTACATCTTATGGGGTTTATATTTCACAGCTAATACGGTCGTGCTGAATACTTTAATCCTCGTAATATTACTTTGATCAGAAAAGTTCCAAGGCGGTACCCTACTCTGTTTCTTCTTCAGTTATGTTTCTGTTTGTTCCATGTTATAATTGCTTTCGTTTGTTTTTAATATGTACATGTGATCAGCCTCTGTGAACGATTGTACAATGACACATGTCAATATTTCCACGTGGAGAGCTGTATGTCATTCTGCGTTCATTGAATGTGACTATTCCTGTTGTACTTTTGTCCTTGTGTTGTACTTATGTCCTTGTGTTAGTGCGGACCTGTTGCATTTTAGTCCTTGTGTAAGTGGGGACCTGTTGCACTTTTGTCCTTGTGTTAGTGGGGACATGTTGTACTTTTGTCCTTGTGTAAGCGGGGAATGTTAATTACATTTATTGATAGCTCTTGTCTTATGAGGTTTTGCATTACCAGACAGGTTGTTTCAATATAACATAGGTAAGTGTGGTTATATCAGCAGCCAAAGATAAAAATTTGTGATAAAGCATTTGCAAAAATAAATTGCTACTTTTGCGTAAGATGCATCACCTGATAAGCATTTGAACGATAATAACAGACAGACCGAAGGAAAACAGTACCTGTCAGCGTTTCAATTGATCATTGTGTTTACAAACTGTTTGGTTTGTGTATAGTAGTCGCAACTTGACCGCGATGGTTGACCTTAGGCTGATTATTCATATCGATTATTTCATTGTAGAAAATAAGGGGTGCTTAGAGTAGCTGTGCATATTTATATGGAATTAGTTTGTACACAGTTCAGTATCAAAGTATGTGTACTTACATTTGATCTGTTAAAATTTTCCAATACACTTATTTATATTCACACAAATTTATATTTCCATTTTCTCGTGCAGCTCGTGTTTTACTTCCACTCCTTTTCAATAATAGGTTGTGCCTCATTATGTATTATAATACAAAGGTCAACCATCGGGGTCAAGTTGCGTCCACTATACCATTTGTCGAAGATTGACTTTCTTATACCAAGTGCACCATTGGATCTTCCCTGTTTGATTTCAACAGGAAAACCGGGAAAAGTAAATGTTAAGTGTTGTCGTTTGCTGTAAGAAACAAAACAGACGAATGTCATCATGTGTAATCATAACAGCTAAGGATGTATCTTGATTGGTACAGTACTAGTGTTATAAAAACTAATAGGCAACCATCATGAAGACATTACATTTGACCCAAATGGAGATTCTAGCCAAACAAGGTATTCTCTAATCACGTTTAACATCACAAACTCGCACTGTACACCTAAGATGGACAGTAAGTCGCAATATTGTTTACATTCCCTACTTAAGGTGATAAGTTGAGAAACCCTTTAGCGTTGGTGCATCAAATTGAAAATTTATTTATTATTTATTACATCTGTGAATCTAAAGCATATTTGAATGAGCCATTGCTCAGGCAATATTTATGAAAGCATGCGTAAGCAAGGACGGATCGAACAGGCTACGTTGGTTTTGAAAGTCTCTGCTTGCTTGATTTGTACCTTAATTTGCTTTTTAAAGCAATGATTTACATTAACCAGAACGATCATGTAAAAAATATTTAGAGTCATTAAACAAGATGTTTTTTGTTGCTTTATTGATCTAATCGTCTTGTTTTAATCATTAAGGAAAGCGTGGCAGTTGAGCACGTTTATTATTGGCTTTAAGCTACAGTTGAAAACCATTATATTTTTTTCGGTTAGTTTGCGTCCACGAGTGTCCACGAGTGTAGGATAGTGTCAATTAATGAAAGAAATCAGTGTGCTCATGCGGGTAGCTATACAAAGCAGATGCAATACTTGGCTAACCTAGATTCATAAATTCTGTGAGTCATTATTTTGGAGGAAGCAGTTCGTTTTGTGTGGCAAAACCACAGTATTTTTGGCCTGCTTTTTCTCCTAAAACTCACTATATTGCAGATATTTGCCAAGTTTGCCTTTGAACCGTTATAGTTAAATTATGTTGAAGTAACGAGTATATGGCATATGTTGGAAATAAGGATAAAATACATGTAAATGCCTAAATTTTCCTGATTTTAGAGCTGTCGGGGTACGTTTCAAATACCTAGTTATTCTAGGAAATCATAAGGTCTAAACTATAAGTGTCATTTTGAAGCACACATCATCATACCATTTTACAGGATAAAGCACAAATGCTGCTTTAATACAAATCTTCGATAAAAAAACTCGTTATTTAGCTTGAGCGTAAAGATCACAAGCTATGTTTCATTTTAATGGCTTCGTACATTTACTGTATTTTCTAGAACACTAACTAGCATGAAGCAATTGCTTTTCTGTGTATTATATTTCCTAAACTAACAAAGCAATTCCCCCCTTGTAAGGACGTTTATTTTTAAATGATATGGATGGACACATCCATTCAGTAAATGAAATGTTAGTACTTTATTGATAAAATAATTAGTTCACTTATGTTATACAATAAACGTGTTAAGCTGCTTAAGTGATACAGCATTTTTGCGTAAATGATCCTTGTACTGATAACAATATTCTCAAAACAATGACAAAATAAATAAAATTTGAGCTCGGCTAATTTCTCAATTATTGTTCGCTGTACAGTGTCATTGCACAAACTGAAAACATATTACTGTTAACCAAATAACTCGAATACATGTAAAATGGGTTCGGGTTAGAAAAGATATTATGGAACGACAGGCTTTGAACGTAAACAGGACGTGTATAGATATGAAGTAATCTTAACTGTCGGCTTAAACTTTAAAAACACGCCGTTTTTCTTAGGAATACAATATACACTGTATTATGGACGGCTACCGGGTTCATTAAGAAATTCTCCCATTTCTCCAAAAGCTGACATAATTGTCATCAATACGTAAACAATAATAGTACATCAGTATGTTTGTAGGGATTCTCAGATTGTAAATGCAATAATTCAAACGATCTAGACTTTTGATTACTACGTTCTTTTTATCTTTTTTTACACTTTGCAGAGAAAATAGGGCACACGTGTTTTCACTAATACTTTATTTTCAAGTTCAAACGACTTGAGAATAAGTTAACATCATTTTCTGATTTATTTCGGCAGATAACGGTAATAGTCTGTAATAGAAACAAGTTATACAGTCTAGACCGGATGATTTTATGGGGTTATGAACGAAATTTCATACAGACTGATAGATAGAGACCGGAAAATCGATGGGAAAGATTCCTTTTCCGATATGATTATTTCACAGAAAGACAATTTCCTAGACCAGGGAATGGAAATCACTATTCTAGTCATTCTGTTTAGAAGGAATCGTAAAATCTGAGAATATGAATCGCCTATGGTAAACACGACATATTAGTCTATATGTGTTCAAGATACTGCTTGCCATTATTAAATATTTCAAAAGTTCTTGGAAAAAATCATTTCAAAATTTGACACGTGATTATAGACAAATCATATCCCTGTTTGTTTCTACCGTGCAAGTATATTGTGAAATAGAAAACAATTATCACAGGATAGAAAATGCATATTTTATGTTCTAAGCATCGTTAAAATTGCAACGTGTTTCTCAAAAGTAATACGAAACCTAAGATGGGAACTAATGCATTTAACTCATTATGTTCGTTTTTATTATTCTATATATTTTTGCAAGATATAGTCAGACCTGATAGACTAAAGTCAAACCAAACACAAAGTAAGTAGAGTATTAGAAATAAAGTATAATTTAGCTCATACCCATATATCCATATAAGAAACATAACTTAGACTTGATTTTCAGATGCACATGAAAGCTAGAACAATAATGAGCAGCATTAATGTAATTACATTGCAAACAAGACCTCTTTGCTTGAAAAGCTTCTAAACAAAGAAGACAAGGTTATTTTTCGGATACTATTACTGATTTCACTGTAACAGAACCACTAGTTTGTAGTACAATCTAGAAAAATACGCCGGGCTGTTTATTCCCCTGAAATAATATTTGATAAAGCAGAGATTTTGCAAGTATATCTTGTCCAATCAAATGAAAGATGTTTTTCATATATTGTGACCCAGTGGTCTAGTGGTAACACGCTTGACTGTCAATTGAGAGGTCCACTGGAAATTTCCGAGTGGCCTTGAGTGTCCACACATAATTGAGATATACTGTTTTTATTGTAACTACACAGCGACTGAGATGGATAACAAACTGTTTGATTCACTTTGAAGTCCTTGTCTACATTACATTTGTGCGCTTTAAGTACTTTTTCAACGCAAACTTCTAACAGAAGTGTGTCGTTAAAATACTGTTGAATGTACGCAATGTTTGTTAGAAAGTGTTCTGTTTGGTCAACAAGCGGACAACCTTTTGTCTGTGTCTTACCAGGGATATGAACATATGTATAAATTTTATCTGTCGTTAGTCTAATTATTCAAATATAGAAAAAAGGTTTTGCTTTTACAATTATGTCCCATTTGTAAAGATCAGACTGAAAATGAAAAAAAAAGTTCACATTCATTTTTACTAGTGGAGAAATAACTTATTTTACTGCCAAAACCTGATTTTTATTTGGAGAAGAAAGGAATTTATATAATTATACATAGTGGACTATGAATTGTATGTAATATAATATTTTCACTTAAGAGAAAATAATATCTAAGATGAATGCTTAAATCAAGCATGGTTAATCAGGTCCTCCCATTTCTGACATCAGACGATGGTTTTATTACATATACTTAATCACAACAGTTTCCGCTTAAATGTATATGATCAGATCTTACACTCCCTGTTTTAATTAGATTTTAACAGACAGTAACTGATGTTTTCTTAAAATATCTGCAATTAATTCCTGTAGGATTAAAACTGTCTCTTTAAGTGTTAGTACGTAAATGCTGAAATATGTCAATGTAGGGTTAACGCACGTTTTTTTGTGTAACAACATCTGCAGAATCCCAAGGGATTGGTTGGTGCAGGAGCCCGTAGGGCGAGTGCACCAACATAGCCCGAGGGATTCTGCAGATGTTGTTTCACGAAACAAACGTGTGTTATCGCTATTCTTGCATAAAACACAACTAAAGTGCTGGAAATATTGAAAAAGCAAGACTATTCAGCTGACATTAGCCGATCGAAGTCGGCCGTTTCAGGTTGTTATGGACACATGTTTTATTTATGCATTTCCAGGGCATACAGAAACAGTGCATATTTTATACATGTCGAACGGACATTCTTGTTATGGTAATTTCTTTAATATTAAATATATGTAAAATAAGCATGACTTCCCCTTTTTCCGATATATCGGTAGGAACTTTAGCTTTAGAGGCTCGGAATTATGAGAAAAGGGCATACTGTACACGGCATCCTGTCTTTAGACAATTTGCAGGTGAGGTGCCGACAGAATACAATTCTGCTTGGTTTAAATTAATAGTCTGTCCCTTACGCTTTTTAAATGTAAATATTATCGTTTAATAGAAACTGGTATCGATACCTATATTCTTCATGTCGTTAAAAATGAAATCTCTAGGCCTATAACTAGAAAATTTTGCTTTGCACCCCACCCCATCGCGATCAAAGTTTGATAAACACAAAAATTTGAATTTTTCCAACATCGATATAATCAACTTAGATTGGATTTATAAACTCAAACATGGTTGGTGAGATCTACAAATAAATTGAAAAATATATAATAAATACCTTCTGTTCATCAAATGTTCATTATGGAAAAATTCTTCAAACTTTACGCTTCGTCATGTTTATGCTTTACATTACACACCATCACTACATCAGTAGACTGCATAGATGTGTAAAGTAGACACAAACATTTTTTAAAAGTTTTAGTGTAAGATTTAAAGTTAGCATGTCAACTTTCTCGACTCAAATTAATTTGGAAAACGAAATTGTATTTTTGTAAATATTGTTTGCCTATCATTTTCAGGGATTAAATCGCGGCGTGTAAACTTACTTTGAGTCTAATACGCGTAATAATACAATAATAAGGAACGTCAATTCAGTCGCGTATCAAGAGAGGTAGCGCTTATTACAAGTTAAAGTAAAGTTAGGTTGAAAAATGATATTTTTAATAAAAATGCAGATGAAAAGATTTCATAAATCTCGGACCTTTCGACTTCGGCCAAAATTGATTCGGGATCCATAATTTGCTTACGTTGGACCCGCAACAGCATATTCAAAACGTTCACCAACAGCGCGTGCTCACGAGAATCTCCTTGTTTGTACACGTTTTTTCCCTGTTTGTGCATGCCCGAAATCGGCAAAAAACAAAGGTTTTATGCAAGAATTATAGTTCTTTATAACATTTTAAATAATCATGACGTATGATCAATTTTTTTAACTTGACGTGAACACTTAAGATTCTAACATGAAAAATCCTTTGCTTCCTTCAAAATCACATGTTAATGTTATTACAATATGGATAATGTTTTATAAGATGACGTATTCGTTGTGTCATGTAATGTAATTCAAAAACCGAAGTAGTATCTAGGCGTACAATGCACACTTAAACTTCTTCGTTGCACTGGTATAAGAATTGTGTTATAATGTACAATAGTTAAATTCTGATATACAGGGTAAATATTAATTCTATATTTTACTCACTTTAAATACACATAATTAAAAGTAAAACCAAAAGGCAGAGTGCTTGAAGTCACTTGACCCTCACTGATGAAGGTTCAAATCCTCACTTCATGTGTAGAATTATTCGTGCAGGGAAGTTATCCAGCTGGCTTACGACAGGCCGGTGGTTCTACCCAGGTTCTCTCCCATGCCTAACACAATGCCTTGAGGGGCACCTGGGTCTTTCTCTACCATAAAATGCTGGAAAAGTCGCAATAATACCTAAATTGTATCAGTGTGATTTTAAACCTAACGAAAACAACAACACAAAAAAAGAGAAAAATCAGTCAAATAATATCAATAACCAATTTGAATTAACGTGTTGAATTATAAAAGATAATCATTTGATGTATCATTCTCCGCCATCCGCCGTTAAATTGCATGCTACAGTTGCATGCTACAGTTTGCGACAATGTATTTGCGCGTGTTGCTTATTAGTGATAAAATGTTGATTTTTGACGAAAATGACGTAATTGACACCACCATGCTGTCACTGTATCATGACAGTCAGATTGCTTGATACCTATCTGATATATTTTTATGATATCCTTTGACCATATCGGACATACAGTATGGTATTTTGATATGATGTTTGTTTCTCTACTATCATTGACTCCAGTGATATTACATCTGCATCAATCCACTCCATGCACGGTTGTAAAGCATAATATGTTAACGATAAACAACCATTATAGACAGCTTCAAATATCATCAGATAAATTGTTTTAGCGCCTTTGATGATTTAAATTGACTGCTTTTATAAATAGGGTCAAGATGTATTCTAGACGTTATACAGTTTCACAATGTCAGATAATTATGCCCAGTAATATACTATAATATTATAGTAACTGAAGAAAATATCAAGACGTGCTATAAGAAGAAACGTTAACGAAAAAGCATCGAGGTTTCTTTTGGGAATTTTTCGGCGTTGATTTGTAATTAGAAACAAGAAATGAACCACGTTCAATGTAATTCTTACAGAATTCAAACTGGTCAATCTTGTATGTTTTTAAAATCATAATGCCGCATTGGCCTAATCTATGAATTAAAATAGAAATGTTACAGACAACTATTGTAAACACGTAATATTTATTATGCACCGCCGCTGAAATTGTTGAACAAGAATATACAAAACTATTTGTAATCCCAATGACTAAGACATGAATATATTTTTGAGGTGTCTACTTTCGGCCCGTAATTATCCAAGTTGAAAATTTACGTGAGTAAAGAATATGGCTGGTGCTAACAGAGATTTGTCCTATTTGTAGCGTTGTCCAATTTGCAGGTCATATTTAACAATACATGGCTTATGTCTCAGTCTACATCTAATTAATTAAAAATGACATATACGATACAATTTGTACATTAAAATATTTTATCTTAATATGTAATCACTCATACATGATGAGTGCTGCCGTTCAATTTCATTACAAACTCGAAGACTTGGTATGATTTATACACTAGTATACCATGCTGCTTCATGATAAATTGTCGTGTCGTCCTGTCAAAATATCCAGAAAATGCTGGAAGTGCTCAATGTACGTATTAAAATAAAAGCTATGTTAAATTGTATAATCAGACATGATCAATCCTAGATTTATGCACGAATACCCCATTTCGATCTTGATACATGGCAGATACATTCATTAGAATTAAGACTTTAAATTGAATTGAGAAAGAATTAGCTTATAATCAATCAGTTAAGACAATATCGGAGATTCTCTGATATAGCTTTTACACTGTTAGTAACTATTTTATGACAAGAACCTACAGCTCTCGTTCAGGTAATAAATCAAGAGAATGGTTAATACCAATCGATGAAACATTTGATTTTTGATCGATAAATCTAAATAAATCATTGAAATATTTCATGTTTGCTTGATGAATCTAAGACACAGCGTTGGAATATTCGATGTTTGCTCAATAAATCTAAGATTCATCTTTGGAATGTTCGATGCTTGCTCGATAAGTATAAGCTCTACAAATTTAAGATCCAACATTAGATATCTGCTGGAACTAGTAATCTAAGACATTGTTGACGCATATGATACCTGTTCAATAAATCTAAGATACATCTTTGTAACATTCGATTTATTGCTCAACAAATCTATGATACACCATTGAAATATCTACTCGATTTAGTTAAGAAACATTGTTGATACAATTTATATATGTTCGATAAATCTTAGGGACATCGTCAAAACATTGATTTTTTTCTCGATAAATCTGAGATACCCTGTTGAAACATTTCATTTTTACTGCACTACTCGATAAATCTAAGATACCTCATCAAAACAGTTGAGTTTTGCTGATTAATCTAAAATACATGTATTTATTTGAACACTAACAAACTAAATTCGCTATATGAATTTATCGCATTCACTTTCATTACTAATGATGATACACGTGTGTAGTGTTGGCTGAAACTAACGACAGCACCTAGTGCGAGCCTGTGATCTTCAAGACATGGCCATTTTTGAACCTATGGCATTAATTTGAATAAATACGGTAGACATTCAACCCAAATATCCAAGAAACATTTTGTGTAAAAATTGTTTTAAAATATGTCCTGCTGTTTCTGACAAGAACATTTTTAAAGTTTCAAATTTATACATATAGGGAAAAATTGACCACGCCCTCTGGTGGCCATGCTTTTGACAAATCAGAATAATTTGAACAATCTTTGTAGAATGTCACACGAAGATTACACAGTGAAATTATTTTAAAATCGAGCCAACAGTTTCATTAATTATATAGAGGATATTACATGAGTGTCTTTTCATATTAAATTTATTAAACGAGTTTAATAAAATAATAAAATGCGAGGCTCTGTCGAGCATTTTTTAAATTTTATTCAACGAGTTTAATAAATTCAATGTAGAAAGTCACAAATGTAAAATTCTTTTTATCACATGTCAGCTTTTCCTCTCGAAACACAAAACATTCTACTTTCTTTTACTATATAAACAAGTCAATTTGACCATCGTTTCCTATACTATAAATGACGTCGACGTCAAAGATTTATTATACTAGACTAGCATATTATCATTTTTAAGTAACGGCTTTATTACACTCCCGCGACGTCAAACATGTGATAATATTTTTAAGTTCCTTCCATATACATAAAAGGGAAAAGTGACCACATCCTCTTGTGGCCACGTTTTTTGGCGAATCAAAATAATTTGAACAATCTTGGTAGAAGGTCACACAAGAACCATTTGTGTGAAATTATCTTAAAATCGGGCCAACAGTTTTACACAAGAAGATTTTTGAAATTTCCACTTTATGCATATAGGGAAAATGACCACGCCCTCTAGCGGCATTTTTAATGAATCAGAATAATTTGAACAATCTTGGCAGAGGGTCACACAAGGACTATTTGTGTACAATTATTTTGAAATCGGACTAGCAGTTTCACACAAAAAAAAAATTAAGTTTCCATTATATACATAGAGGTTAAAGTTATCACGTCCCCTGGAGGTCATGTGTATCGACGAATCAGTATATATTGAATAATCTTTGTAGAAGGTTATATAAGGACTATTTGTGTGATCGGACTAGCGATTCAGGAGGAATTGTCGTTTGAAGATTTCTCTATTTTTAGCTCTGGCGGCTCTTTTGTGCAACCAAGCAAAATCATTTAAACACTTTTGATACAGGATCACCCAATAAACATCCAGGCCAAGTTTTATCAAAATCCATTTAGTGCTTTTGAAGGAGGTGTCGTTAAAAGAAATTGTTGACGACGATGACCTTTATTTCAATAATTTATAATAACATTCTTTGTCTTGGACAAATATATATATTAGACGAATGAAATATTCTAAATTCATAAACAATATGTTACATAAATAAACTCAGAACATAAATGTATTTCAGCCTCATTTAGTATCAATATTTCAATTTGCAATAATATTCTTATTCCAAAGAGAATTTTGCAGCAACAGCATGTTTATTGCATGTGGTTTTTGCCGATGTGCAAATGCGATACTTTCTTTAAGTATTATAGCCTATATCAGACCACTTTATGGTATATACATTTTCTATATTTAGTAAAAGTAATTAGAAAACACAGATTTATGATCAGTAATAATGTTAACTTTTGTTATTTTCGTACAGATAATATTTGATACAGCCATTTTTTTTACAGATTCTATATTTTGTCTTGAATATAAATAGCGAGAATATAACTTTACTCGATTATGTAAATCTGTATAAGTAAATCATAAAGAACTATGTGTTGGTAAGTGATTTTTGGTACAAAATGAATGAATGTGTCTTACACTGACTGATGCCATACTGAGAGGTAATGATAAGATACGAAAGGCAATGCATATTTTACGGCACAGATTAATGTTTCACACAAACATAATATATACGACTGCCCTTTATAAATTCATACTCATTAACATACATTCTTAAAGAAACCTCACTAATCATATATACGTAATACCCTAAGGAATCTAACGATCTATTAGACTGTGAAATCAGTAGAATGTGGTCTAGAAACACGAAAAAATATATAATTTTGCGCTTTGTCTTGTTGGTTAGCTTGTAGATTATTTATGGTTACAGGGTAATGACTGAACGGCCAGTCACCTTTAAATAGTTTCCAGACATGTAAACAACAATAAACTTTCAAATACGTATCTGAGTTGTCTTTTATGGTCGGCTAGCTGTAACACTTGAGATGTAACTAATAAAGAAATATCATAAAGCTGCTGGAACTGTCATATTTTGGATAAAACGATATATATTTCTCACCAAAACTATCGTCTCGAAACTGCTTTCAAATAATTGAGATCCTTTTTTAAAGTCCCTATTAGAAATAGATAGATTCCAATCAATATGCTTTTTTGAAAATGTCTGAATCACACTTGGTAACCGGCTATCCTGATGCCCGATGGACAATTAACACCGCAGGAAATATAACCCCGCTATAAATGGAAAGATAGAGTTTTTCATTTATTTCTATTCATATGAAGCCAATCTGACAGTTTTTAAGGAATATACATGTTTAAATTTACAGCTTGTGGTCTGAAAACGATTGCTATAATTTTAGAAATTCCCTAACAATTTCTCCAGTCTGAATATTCAAACAAAAATCCAAAGTTTTACGCAAATATCTTTGTTTATCAATATTCTTTGAAAACTTTATTTATTTGTTTAACAAACGTGTCTTTTCGGAACATCTGTGTGACATTTCCGGGTTCTAAGTTCTTTTTGAAAACAAATATTAGCCGTTAAACTAGTATGGGGACAATAACTGTCGAAAATGGCCGGTAGCATTTGCAATTGGCAGGCGTTGAAGTTGGATGTTGGCTATCGAGTATACAAGTGTATGCAAGTTTAAAGAAAGTCTTGTAGTCATTTTATGCCCTACTGCGTCCCTTCTTCGTGGATGTTTTTATCTGTTTAACCTGTCCGGATTTTATTGCAAGTTATTTCGTCTTTTTCAGTGTATGGCCAAGTGTACACATGTAGTCAGTGTGTACGTTTATATATACTTTTATGTGATCCCTTATCTATGTCGAGTTATTCAGGTTGGCTCCATTATCCGTTATCTGCTGTTTTGGGCTAAAGGTTTACTTGGTTCCCTCAGATGTCAAGGTCATATTTAGGGCTCAAATCTATTACATAGGCCTATATACTAGTGTACGTACTTTGTGTTATGATAGAATATGTAATTTCTACATTCATGGACTAATTGCATTGTCAAATATCTTCACGTTATTCTTTACCGGAGCATGACTGTTACAAAATATAGTAATCCAGTTCCCTTGCTTAAACGTAAGGGTCGCACATTGGGATCAAATCTCTTATGAATAATTATATAGCATTAATTCACTTTTTATACAAAATGTAACACTCATTGATGTCAATGCTGCATTTTAGTTTCAAATTTATAGTATTGTGTTGTATAGCATAATCCTAAATATCACACACTCATTATGAAGGTTTTAATTGGTAGGGGACATTGTATTCCATGACAATCTAACTTGTTTTAATGTGGCCTTTCCTGTGAGGCTCTCGAACTTGCTTTCTTAAAAATAAAATATTAAGGATTAAGTAACTGGTTTTAAAAAAATATGCTAAGCATTATTATTAAGCGTTTGTTAACTTGGTTTGCACAAAAAATGAATTCTAGCTCAATGATGTATAATTTATGGGTCATACCTAAACACTATTGATATTGTATACAGTTTCGATTTGATTTCAGAATGATATACATCTGATACCATTGTTCAAATATGACTAGTATAAAGAGAAAGAACTGAACTTTTAAATGGGAAAATTTGGGTACAGAGCTATAAGTTTTTAATGGGTTATTCCAGAAGAGTGTGATACATGTATAAGTACTACAAATCATTTTTCAAACAATAGAAAAAGGTAGTTTAACATCTACAGGGTTGAACGAGAATCAGTCTACAGTAAAAGAACCACAAATAACTACAACACGAGGGCTGTTCAAAATAACGTATACTTTGTCTCTAGCTTTCAGATACTTTAATTAAAACAAAAGCAATATATCATTAAAATTTGCAATCTTTTTACTAACTTCTCTGAAAATTTGACGTGGTTATGATCACACAGTCAGAAGTTATGATTCCTCGAAAACATAACTTACACGAAATCGGCACATGGTGATTCTATTTCAACAACGTTGAGGACGTCTCGACTTTGACGCGATGCATTCATTCAGTTTGCATAAGTTTTTTTTTAATTTCATTGATTGATTTTGATAATTGATACCTAAGTCATTATCAGTTTGATTGGTTAGAATACTTAGAAAAGTGTGAACACTTATGCCAAGCATTTCAGACAGGGTGTTTACCGTGAGCAGTTGGTCTTTATCCAAGGCGTAACAGATTGACGTTAAAGTCGAATCACGGATTTTTCGGGTTTTCCCTCGAGCTTCGTTGATGTTAATCAACTTTATCTAATCTGAAGATAACGATGGCTGAACATTGATGTTGCGTCTTCTCTATTGTTTCATACATTTTAGTTGATATTTGCAAAAGTCTCTACATAACAACTGTCCAATTATCTCTGAGTCGATGGCGACATTACCTACGTTATCACCAGCAATACTTGCTTAGTTCATACGTTCTTTACTTCCGCCTGCCACCACCGAGTGACGCCAAACTTTCGGTGCATGTCGCCTAGACGTATTGCACTTTGGCGAATTTTCTGGTAACCCTAAACAAATGGACTATCAGTGCAAACTTTAGTGGTCAAATCGAAGTCATGACAGATGAAAAGCAGCGGAATTATTTTATTCAGACACTAAATAGATTTCACGATACCAAAGGTGCAGACAAATACTGAGTGGTGCTGTTCGCGAAAACTTGTATAAAATCTGTTTTGTCGTTTTATTGGAGGCATCAGAAGGTTCATTAATAATATCTGTCATGTGTTTTCGAATCGGATAGAAATATCTGTCCCGCGGGCACCTGCGCATTGGGCGGTAATGAGGCTTGCCGAGTTACCGCCCATGCGCAGGTGGCCGAGGGACGGATATTTCTATCCGATTTGTAAACACATGACTGATAATTTTTTCTTGCATATCGTATACATGTTAGCATTTTATTCTGGCAGATTATTTTTCTTGCACACCGTATTTTACAAATAACAGGTAGAAATACTTACGTAGCACTCTTTGTTATAGTGGAGAATGAACACAAAGCGCGGGAAATTAACGTCCGTAAGCAGAAGTGACGTCATGATCTTTTGCGTTACGCACAATAACAAAGTTCCACTTTAGTTTTATCGCTTGTAGCCTAACGTTATGTTCTTACGCTAAACTAACGTATTTTGAATCGAGAACTATACTATAAGGAACGGAGAGAAACTATCAAGGTGCCTGCTTTTTTCGTGTCTTTACATAAACAATATATTATCAGTGCATGAACCACTAGTTGTCATAAACAGCACGAGAGTCATCTGGCATGGGGGTGTCAGATGGGTTTTGCCGGAATGGGTAAAATTACCGGAAACGCCAGTCCGGTGTGCAAGAAAGGTAATTCCGGTGCACTTTAAATCGAAGACTCTTTTACAGGTTAGTATGATTCATCTTTACACAAAGAAAATGTGTACCTTACGAAATTTAAAAATTGTTCAGAATCAGCCCTCCGTGCAGATCATTATAGACACAGTATACCGTTTAGCCCGGATGAACTCATGCAGACAAGATAGATCATTGAAATGTACTGATAATAAGATTACTTTATGTTGAAGAAATGATGGAATCTGTCTGCAATCTTAGCATGCTATGATAACACGATAATGCTACAGCAAACACATCATTATTCTTGCTTTTCCTTCAACATAAAGTTGAAATCGGATTTAAGATGAAAAAACATAATATTTTATTTCTAGATTCATATGATTTATATTTACCTAGATATACTTCAAAATATATTTATTCACAGCGAATCATTTGGCCATCTTTAGTAATTGTTGCATATTGATGTATCATATTAAATTAAGGTGTATCCAGTTATAAGATGTATGCTACTATAGATCTATAGCCAAAAACAGGTATTGACTTCTGACATTCTAACATTTAGATTTTATAACAAGGTGACGTCTTACACAACACGTAGAAAAAAATTACCTACCGATGCAAGTGCTTAGATTTGTTCCCATATAACCTTTCAGCAGTTGGATTTAATAATAAAACTATTGTAACATTTTAGGTTCGGTCAGTATTAAGGCTTAACAACCTGAGAAAAGTGGTGTCAACATAGGGCGTTTCACTTTTTCCAGGTCGATGAATCACCATACAGAGCTCTCTTGAAACAGTAGTTGTATAATATCAACAAGGAACATTTGTTCATGTAAGAATGAATAAGACAAACGTTAGCATTCAAGTAGTTGCGAAAATGCTCTTCAAATTCAACATTGCAACTTGAGATGCCGAATATTATTTGGTTTTTAGTTCTATTTCTATTTTTACCTTTCATTTATGAATTAGTAGGCGGAACAATTTTGCCAACATATTGTTTCTGTAATAAGGAATTTAAGGCATTACATTACTCTCTGTAACACAAAAACCGCTGTGAGTGTATTTTAGGATTTAGCGCAGAAGTCAACGAGTTTCCGCAGAATCTCTCCTAGATGAAATGACGAAAATGTTTTATTTTTCCTAAGGGAAAAGGCGTCAGGAAGCACGATCACTTGTTGTGTAGGAAGAAATGATTAAATGCTAAAAAGCTATTCGTGGATTGAACTGCAGCGAGCGTTTGACAAAGTCTGGATTAATGGACTCTTCGTCAAACTGATGAGGTGTGGAGTAGGAGGTCACATGTTGAGGTTGATTAAGTCATACCTCTACAACAGGAAAGCAAGAGTCAGCTTTGAACATGCCAGCAGTAGGAAGTTTCATCAATGATCTGATGTCTAAACTACCGAAAGGAGTTAAGGCGGCACTCTACGCTGACGACCTGGTGTTATGGTTTAAGGAAGAACATGCCACAACAGCCACACACAGGATGCAAGAAGCCATCAACAAGCTTTCAGCTTGAGCTGAAAATTGGTGTGTCTCGATCAATACAGAGAAATCGTCCACCACACTATTCTCCCTATCGTCAAAGCAGAGGGCGGGTGAAATCAAGATGGGAAATACTTCGCTGACTGAAGCAGACGAGGCAAAATACCTTGGAGAGACCTTTGACAAACGGCTAACCTGGAAAATCCACATTAGTCAAACAGAAGGGAAGGCCCGTAGGAAGATTGCTGGAACAACGTGGGGAGCAAATGAGCAAATACTCAAGACAGTATATCAGGGAACAGTGAGACCCCATTTAGAGTATAGCTCAACTGCCTGGTCCACTACTGCTAAAACTAACCAACCGGCTCTAGACAAGATTCAAAACCAAGCATTACGGATCATAACAGGTGCTACAAAGTATACCCATATCTCCTTCATGGAGAAGCTAACAGGCACACAGCCGTTACAAGACAGAAGACGTGCAAAGATCCTGCTTCAAGCAGAGAAGTCCAGGTCTTTTAAAGACCATCCCATGAAAGCCAAGTTGGATAGCTACACCAAAAATTGGCTCAAACGTAGCAGCTTCGTTCACGAGGCAAAGAAACACAATCGAGAGCTCAAAACTGAGCTGAACATACCAACAACTCCCCTAGGTAGTGAAGACATTAAAAATCCACTAGCGAATGATTTGTCCTCAGTGACTGTGAGACTTGCTGTTCCTCGTCTTGACCGCGTAAAGCAAGAGGATGAAGGTATTCGGAAGAGCCTCACACTTGCTATGATCAATGAATACTATCCTCCGGAAACATGGACTTATGTCTATACAGAAGGAGCAGCCACATGCACCATCAAAGATGGAGGAGCAGGAGTTTTCATTCAATACCCATCTGGCAAGAGAGAAACACTACATGCAGCCACAGGAAAACACTGCAGCAATTATAAGGCAGAGACTGAAGCACTCATGAAGGCCGTCTCAATTGTTGAAGACTCGGCAGAAGTCAGCTCCTCAGTCGTCTTTCTCACAGATGCACTGTCTGTCATGGAAGCTCTGATCAACAATAAAACTCCGCACCTAGCCAGGAGAAACCAAAGCCTGAGTATAACCCGCAAAGTAGCACTTCAGTGGATTCCATCCCATTGTGGACTTGCAGGCAATGAAGAGGCAGACCAACTGGCTAAGCTAGGAGCTCAGTCATAACAACCAACAAAACCTGTGAGTTACAAGGAGAAAGTCACCATCATCAAAGCAATAACGAGACAAAGGATACAGGAAGGCGCTTTTCAACTCCTCGATCGGTCTGAACAAGTGATGCTGGTCAGGCTTCGCTCAAGGCACAACAAACTCAATGTTTACATGTACAAGAAATACAAACTGGCACCATCGCCAACCTGTCCATGTGGCGAGGAAGATCAGACTGCGGAGCACATACTTCAGAGATGCAAAAGGCATGACCAGGAGCGAGCTGCGACTTGGCCGATAGATATCTCTATCCACCAGAAACTGTATGGAGGCATTAATGATCTGCGGCAAACCAAAAGTTTCATCGAGGTTACTGGTCTGACAGTGTAGTTGCGAACGAAGAACATGAAGAAGAAGATGTTTAACTACGTAGAAAAGGTAACATTTCAAATTCAAAACCTCATTTATGCTACATCATTTTAATTTACAAAATAATTCAGGGGATACTACTTGTAGTACAGAACTAATTTCCAAAGTTCATATATATATTATGCATCAATTCCAGAAAACAATAGGATATCAAATGATGATAAAATAAGCTAAGAGCAGACTCCCTTGAAGCATGGAAAACACAGCAAAAGTCACATATCATAAAGTAGACCGGATGCAAACAGAGTCTGTAGTCGAAAGACAGAGCAGACCAGTTGCTTCGAACATACACCAACACGCGCATTTTATCAAAGGGTGGGGAAGGGAAACAGAGAAGTTAATAAGTGGGATATAAAAACGGCGGCGAACAAAAATGGGGGGGATTAAAGGAAGCAACAGGACCAAAATACAAGACAATATACATAACATGTAAAATGAAACGGATAATGATCACCAAGAAAGTCTAAATAAAATTAGCCTCTGCTAAGGTAAGCTCTAGTGACAAAATACCAGATTGTGTAAGGTAGAATATAGAAGAAAGACCAATCCGAGGTTTCAATACACTGTTTGTACCCGCTAACTTAACTCGTCTGATGCCAACGCATCAGTATTATAACTTTTCAGGGCACGACTATGCAATTTGCTAAACAAAACAAGCATACACTTTCCGCTGTTTATGTATGATTTAGGAGAAAAGCATCACGGAGTCATACAGTTGACAAGAGTAAGATAGCGTTGCGGCTGTATTTAGAGGGACAAATCATCACCAATCATTCACTGTGCTTCATAATTATTTCATTATATCAACCTGATAAATTTTCCAACATACTTTACAATATTTGAATAAAATAAACATCATGTTAAATTTTCTGTTATTTAGAATTGACTACCACGCACTTTTTAAACATTAAATTGTAACATACATAGATGAATATACTATCGAAGACTCCAAGGAAGATTCGTTTTTATATTAGCTGAAGCCGTTTTAGTTGTATCAGTAACACAATCTTTGTTGCGTGTAGGAAATGTTCGAATGCGCATTTGCTTTTAAGGGGCCTCCGTGGCCGAGTGGTTAAGGTCGCTGACTTCAAATCACTTGCCCCTCATCGATGTGGGTTCGAGCCTCACTCGGGGCATTGAATTCTTCATGTGAGGAAGCAATCCAGCTGGCTTACGGAAGGTCGGTGGTTCTACCCAGGTGCCCGCTCGTGATGAAATAAACCCAACAAAATAAATAAATAAATTGATTATATTTAGTTTTGTTTACAGCAAAACATGCTCCTAAATAAAATAATATATTGTGATAATATCTATGATTTATTATTTCAAAAACTATATCCAGATAATACATTTAATCAGCGGATAAACGATGCGTGACCTTACTTTATTAAACATTGGAAAACATAAAAGAGCTAGTTACGTATTTCATTAAAACAAATATGCTTTTCTCCCTATCTGCTTGAAACAAATGTCATTGCACTAGATAAAAGAGGGCTATCGGCTGCTCGAAGAACTAACACATATTTATTTAGCAAATCAGTCATAAATATATCAGCAAACATAATACTTTCAGCTGATGAATTCAATATTTTAATGAATTAGAGTTTCATCTCAGACTTTCTTTTATCAATTCTTCTTTTGACCTTTACGTAGAAAATGGAACACGTCTGCTATATCAGATTAAAATGTTTCAGATTTTGACAGACAATTATATTCGTTTGTACTGAAAGAAAGATTTTTTTTACAGTTTAAACCAGACGAGATTTTTAATGGATTGGAAGTGAAATATTCTTTTCTTGACATAATCATCTTATACAGGAAAGAGCAATGATGATTCTGCTCTGTCCTTCAGAGGCAATTATAAAATCTGAGAATAAATGGCCAGACGATTTGCTTTCACGTAAACTATGAGATATTTTCTAGAGAAAAGAATCACATAGAATAGAACAGTAAAAACATAATTAGATGATGCAGCGTAGTGCTTCGAATAAATGTTCAAAAGTCAATGTTATTCATGATAGCGGACCTTTCTTTAGAAAAACAGTTTTATGTTAAATAAAATCGTAAATAAGTACAAATAGTGTTTGATTAGAACTGTCCAGCTCGAAAAATACTGAATATCTTAAGAATTATCATTCAGAACATTTGTTTTTGTTTGTTTTGGGCTTAACGCCGTTTTTCAACAGTATTTCAGTTATATAACGGCGGGCAGTTAACCTAACCAGTGTTCCTGGATTCTGTACCAGTACAAACCTGTTCTCCGCAAGTAACTGCCGGTTTGTACTGGTACAGAATCCAGGAACACTGGTTAGGTTAACTGCCCGCCGTTATATAACTGAAATACTGTTGAAAAACGGCGTTAAGCCCAAAACAAACAAAAAAACAAATATTCTGAATAATAATGATAATCAAATAGTGTTTGATTAGAACTGTCCAGCTCGAAAAATACTGAATATCGTAAGAATTATTATTCAGAATAACCCATTAAAGATAACTGCATTGCTTGCAAGTATCACTTATAGAGAACATGCTAAAGCGCGAGCAATTAAGACTTATTAGTGTTGAAATTACAACAATAAAAATATTTCTATGATTGTTTTTACTTTATATTTTCCAATAATTACTTTTATACGGAACATTTAATTCAGCTTGAAAAAAATATTCGATTAAGGTCATCCAGTACAAGAGCTTATATTGACATTTCAGTGTTGAAGTAAATAAGAAACGTTTCGTTTTTGCAATTCATAAGACTGATGTTATTTTAAAACAGATTAGTTTGAGATGTAGATATTATACAGTTACGATCAAGCTCGGATCAATAACAAGAAAAACAAACTAGATCGCAATTGCTGATGCACTAGAAAGCTCCCAAGGTAATGAGGTTTAACTTCCTGATGTGCCTCTTTGAGTAGGTGTAACTGATATCATGGTAATTTATATTAAGTTTTTCACTAAATGACATTTGCATTTCGTATAAATTAACAGAGGCCAATCAGCAATTTTCATGTATAACAGCATGCTGCTGATATAAAATATCGAGTTATTAAACTTTGAAATTCTTAATTGCACTTAAAATAGACATTGTATGGCTGAGATTGTTCATAGAAGACATTTTATTTAGCTACGATCGACATATTGCATTAGAAAAAGAGTCGAAAGCCGTATAGCATGCGAGATACGTAAACGTTGGATGTCTTTTCGATATTCGAACTTTGAACTTTTACAGAAAAAGATGAATGTCATTCAGAACAAAACTTATTACATACAACATTTGACAAGTATGAGTGGCGCGTCAAAGCTAATTCGACATTAAAAGCTAATTTGACATTTCATTTTACATGTAGTCATACTGTATCATAGCTTCATCAAAACGTCTTAATCCGGAAAACCGGAGAAATTCTCTATGTAAGGCAGTTTTGTACTCTGTGAGCAACACCTCAATTTCAAGATGTTTTTCGCATTCGCGTTAGTGTCTACCAAAAATTGTATTTCCCACACACTTACTAATTCACTATAACAGACACTGGTTTCCAGTGTAATGTGGTAAAGCAGGTCTGACGATATATTCTCCAGACATATTATTTAATTAATCAGAGATCTTGGGGTGTAACCAATCCAATTAAATATAAGACCAACGGCAAAAATACAGACAATTTAATTATTATGATACGTGTGTTGTTTTTTTCGCTTATAAATGACGTAAAACGTATGTAATCTGTTATGAAAAGCTATCTGTCGCTATGTTATACTGAGTCCTGAAAAGTTGATAAAATGTCTTTTGCACTCCAGCAGAAACACGGCATATCAGCATAGTTGTAAGAATGTACTATCGATACAAGCACAAAGTGAAGGCAGTTTCTGCCACATTAAAGCAAATAACATCAGAGGTTGATTACAAAACCAAATAGAATGTATTGATAACTCAATGTACTAAAGATAGATTTATTTTCTGCATTGACTTAAGATTGAGCTGCTGGTTCGAAACAAAGAACTCGTTTATGGTTTTGTACATTTATTACACCAAAATGTTTAACTTTTTAAATCACAATAGGAACGAAAAATGAATATTGCACAGGTCTGAAACAGTTAATGATATATAATTATTTTGCGTCATTACATTCGGAAAGAGAAACAAAGAAAAGACAGAAAAAACAAATTGTACTGTACTTTGAAGTACTAGGTTTGATTACATCGGTAACATTTATGTGATTTCATCACGTAGACTTCATATGGAAGTTGGTCGTTAAAACGCTGTAAAATAAACACAAAACCATTTATTATCAGTTACAAGGTTTTTCGTTTTGCTGTAAACAGAAAAAAAGCTTTGCTCGTTCTACATGACTACCATCGTCTCTGAGAGTTTTCAACGTTGAGTGTGAAATATATGTTGTTTTCCACAGGTTAAGGTATGGGCTGAAAACAACTAGTGTTGAAATAGTTTGAGTCAATTAAGTGTGTGGTGATAAAGTGTAAATATTTCTATTCAGCGTTGAAAACGTGCATGGTACATTGGTGTACAACTCTAGCTAAAACTACAACGTTAAACAATATATTTTAAGAAGATACGCTATTTGAAAACAGCTTCTTAATATTTATAAAATGTTTTCTGACTGATTTTCTAATATCAATTAACTTTCTGGAAAACAAGACAACGTTTGGTTAATTCATCTGTTTATGAAAAGTCACGTTCAACGAACGCACGTGAGTGCATAGACTATGTATACAAACACACATAGACAACGTAAAACCTAAAGATATTCAGATTCTAACAACTCGGATCTACTTTCTACAGTCCACTTCCCACTGTTGTCTCATTTAGGGTAAAACTGTTGGTGAAATTTGAACCATATGTCGCTTTACATGTAATTGTACCCTACATCATTGGCGGTTCCATGCTTACCGCCGTATGTACACATCTGCCGATCTCTCTTGATTGTTCTTTTGTACTTGTAACATGTGCAAAATGTAGAGTTATGTTTAACCCGGGGCTAGAGGGAATGGGCGGTTGCACTGATTTCAACAATCGTCGATGAACAGGCTGAATCAAACATTTTCTGCAACATTTTCATTTTTGTTGTGTTGGACGACTCGATGAGTTTTTACTTTTTCTATCAGAAGTAGGGCGACGTTGACAATGGCAACATTATTTTTCGACTGGTACTGTACACCCCACCAGTGTTTAGTTTACAGTTATGTTGCGATACAAAATTATTTGTAAATAAGTTCTTGCTTGTTTGAGTTTTAACAATTGGAAAAATACTTTAACATTCTGATATATTTGCAATCTGTCTACAACATTTGTGCTATCTCTAGACAAATAACTTTCCCAAAGTAGATAAAAAGTTTAAAAGAGTTTTTATCCGCAAAAATGATATCTTCATAGCAGATTTTGGAGAGCACCAGTAGGCTCAAAGATAGTAACTAGAAAATGCTTTTGTAAAAAAGCGCATGTCTCCCCCAATGCAAAGTCCTATAGGCAAGAAGTCAATAGGGGTCAGGAGCAAAATCAAAGAGACACTGATGGTTGGCTGCAATAGGGATCATCTACTTGGCATGTCCGATCATCCCGCTAAATTTCAACACTCTTGGCCTAGTGGTTCTCAAGTCACTTTTCAGGCTTCTGTGACCTTGACCTTTGATCAAGTGACCTCAAAATAAATAGGGGTCATCTACTCTGCAAGTCCAATCATTCTATTAAGTTTCAACATTGTAGGTCAAGTGGTTCTCAAGTTATTTCCAAAAAATGATTTTACATGAACAGGTCACTGTGGCCTTGACCTTTAATAGACTGACCCCAAAATCAATAGGGGTCATCTACTCTGCATGTTCAATCATCCTATGAAGTTTCAACATTCTGGGTCAAGTGGTTCTCAAGTTATTGATCGGAACTGGTTATCAATGTTCAGGCCCCTGTGACCTTGACCTTTATCGGAGTGATCCCAAAAACAATAGGGGTCATTTACTCTGCATGAACAATCATCATATGAAGTTTCAACATTCTGGGTTGAGAGGTTCTCAAGTTATTGATTGGAAATGGTTTTCCATGTTCAGGCCCCTGTGGCCTTTACCTTTAACAAAGTGACCCTAAAATCATTAGGGTTCATCTACTCTGTATGACCAATCATCGTATGCAATTTCATCATTCTGGGTCAAGTGGTTCTCAAGTTACTGACCGGAAATGGTTTTCAATGTTCAGGCCCCTGTGACCTTGACCTTTCACAGAGTGACCCCAAAATCGTTAGGGGTCATCTACTCTGCATGACCAATCATCCTATTAAGTTTCAACATTCTGGGTCAAGTGGTTCTCAAGTTACTGACCGGAAATGGTTTTCAATGTTCAGGCCCCTGTGACCTTGACCTTTAATGGAGTGACCCTAAAATCGATAGGGGTCATCTACTTTGCATGTACAATCATCCTATGAAGTTTTAACATTTTGGGTCAAGTGGTTCTCTAGTTATTGATCGGAAATGGTTTTCCATGTTCAGGCCCCTGTGACCTTGACCTTTGACAGAGTGACCCCAAAATCAATAGAGGTCATCTACTCTTCATGACCAATCATCCTATGAAGTTTCAACATTCTGGGTCAAGTGGTTCTCAAGTTACTGACCAGAAATGGTTTTCAATGTTCGGGCCCCTGTGACCTTGACCTTTAATGGAGTGACCCCAAAATCAATAGGGGTCATCTACTCTGCATGTACAATCATCCTATGAAGGTTCAACATTCTGGGTCAAGTGGTTCTCTAGTTATTGATCGGAAATGGTTTTCCATTTTCAGGCCCCTGTGACCTTGACCTTTGATGGAGTGACCCCAAAATCGATAGGAGTCATCTATTCTTTATGACCAATCATTCTATGAAGTTTCAACATTCTGAGTCAAGTGGTTCTCTAGTTATTGATCGGAAATGGTTTTCAATGTTCGGGCCCCTGTGACCTTCACCTTTGACGGAGTGACCCCAGAAAACAATAGGGGTCGTCTACTCCAGCAGCCTTACAACCCTATGAAGTTTGAAGGTTCTAGGTCAAATGGTTCTCCAGTTATTGCTCGGAAATGAAGTGTGACGTACAGACGGACGGACGGACGGAAGGACGGACGGACAGGGCAAAAACAATATGTCTCCTAGGGGAGACATAATAATTGATCTAGATACGCATCACAAAGCAGCTGTAACTGTCAGAGAATTTATTACTATATAACTTAATATACAATATAAGAAAAAAAGGTCAGAGAGGACGTCTAATATATCAGCATCAGGGTAAGAGGTTCTTGCTTTATATATATGATATGTCAAGGATTATATGTTCAAAGCATGTGAAGTTCCTTGCAGGCATTTAATACTTGATATGCGTACTTCTTACAGTTCAGAATGTTTATGATTTAGATGTTATTTCACAAAACATGTAATCAGTTTGAAACGTTTGTTATCAGCATATTATTTTTGAATATTGGTAAATGGGACCTTACGCAGCTTTTCATGGACTTGTACTCTGTGCATCATTGAAGGTTACATGTGCACCGCCGTATGAATACATCTGTGGATGTCTCTGTATCACATTCTCGTACTCAGCACGACATTTATGTTTTGTTACTGTATTTATTAGTTTTTCAGCTTGAACATTTCGGCCTGGGTGGTTCCAATACTCCCGCTTTAAAAGCTTTGGATATTGTTTAATCACTCATTGGATATGGTGCCTGCTTTTTAATTTTGTCGTTTAGCAGATTCTGTGATATGCAGGCTCCATAACCACAGATCCCCTCTCTAAATTCCAGTTTGTTTAGTTCTGTCCATTGTTTTCCCGTTTAGGACACAGCCATTATTTTATCTGGGGACCATACGCCGCTTTTCATTGAAATGCACTCTGCGTGTCTTTGAAGGTTCATGTACATCTGTGGATGTCTCTAAATTACATTCTGGTACTTATAACATGTGTAAATGTTGAGTTCTGTTCAACCCGGAGCTAAAGGGCTTGGACGGTAGCTTGCACTGAACAAGGTCAATCAAACCGAGCCTGCAATATTTTTGTTTATGTCGTATTGGGCGACCTGTGGTTTTCCATTTTTTTTTTATCTTATTCTAAATACCAAATATATTGATTTATAATGTGTTTATGCGAATCGCATTGTAATCAAGGATGGAGGATCGGTAAATAAACAAAACTAAAATTGGAAGATGATCAGCTCATATTGCCTGAGCATGACTTGTTATCATATTATATCTGTGGCGACCAGTCGTCTTTTCTTATGGGACGAAAGAATGACGTGCACCCTGGCCGGATGGAATAACAAAGGCAAGGTTATACACTGGGAGCAGTTCAACGTTTATTAAATCAGTAGTGCTCAGACGTAACGATGCTCACTATGCTGACAATCACATTGCTCACTAGGCTCACGTGAAAACTCTTTGCCCCTATGGAAAACTCTACTAAATTAACGAAATTGGCTTTCTTTTATTTTTCCCTCGAAAACGTAGAATGGACGTTACAAAAGGTGTCAAATAACCAAAGGGCGATAATACGTTCGTCTTAAAGGATTCGTACATCTAAGCATTCGACCCAATCGGGTACGAACCTGAAGTATGATCAAAATCCATTGCAACCTGCGGTATAACACAGAGATTATAGGCATTCTGTTGCAAGCACTTACTCGTCTTATACAGAAACAAAGAAGGTATTCAAAAATGTTCTTTTACTTAAATATGAATGTTTCTCAAACAATGAGATGAAAACAAATGTAACTGATAAAACAATCGATACCATTTACATTTAAAACTAATGCAATGATAGAAACACGATATTGTATACATTTAGCAATCTTAGAAAACCGGCATAATATTTTCGACATATTCTGTTGATTTTTTTCCTTAAATAAATGTTGTATAACAACTCAGTGTTGTTATATTTTCTGGTCAGACTCAATCAAACCGAGTCTGCTATCATTTTGCTTCTTCTTACAGTTTTTATTATACCATTTAGTCCGGACGACTTCGTGCAAACAGGCAAGCTCAATAAATTTACTGAAAATAAGATTAACATTAAGAGGAAGAAATGATGGAATCTTAATACTACAGTAAATACATTATGAAATGATAGAAATGATCGTTCTTTGTTACCTATGATTAAAGCTGCACAGTTATTTGTTAATAGCGAATCATTTGGTATTCTCTAGTAATTGCATATGGATGTATCTTATAAAATTGAGATGTATCCAGTTGTAAGCGGCCAAAAACCAAAATCACGTATTGACCTCTGGCAGTGGCCATACTTTATAACAAGGTGACGTCTTACACAACACTTGTAAAATGACCAACCGATGCAATGTTTACATTTTTTTCTTATAACCTTTCAGTTGTTGGATTTAAAAATTAAACTATTGTTGCATTTTAGGTTTGGTCAATATGAGGGTACGTCAACCTGGGAAAAGTGATATCAACAGAGGTCGTATCACTTTTCCAGACCGATAAATCATCATACCGACTTTTCTTAAATGCAGTAAGTGTATAATATGAACGAGGAAATTGTTCTAAAAAGAATAAAAAGAAAGTCTGCAAGTAGTTGCGAAAATGCTCTCCAAGGTCAACGATGCAATTCTAATGAATGTTAAGCGTTTTGTCTATTTATGAATTTGTGAGTCGAACAATTTTACCAACATATTGTTTCTGTAATAAGCAATTAAAGGCATCACAGTACCCTCATTAACAGAAAACCCGTTGAAAGTGTTTTGCTAGGAGTAAGCGAAGAAGTCATCAAGTCTCCGCAGAATCTCTCCTAGATGAAATGACGAAAATATTTTATTTATCCTAAGGGAAAAGGCGACAGGAAGCATGTTCACGTGTTTTGTAGGAAGAAATAATTAAATGCTTAAAAGCTATTCACCTCTTTTAATGTCACGACCGCAGGGTATTATACCATACTTGTTTCCGAAAAAAAGACACAAACACGTGTTGTTTGTTTTGTACAACCTTCCGAACAGAGATTACATCAGATCGTGTCTTTATGCTTAAATTGTATTTTTCAGTTCGATGAAATTGGTCTCATACAATATCATTCCTTTGCACAGTACTATGTCATGACAGATATGCACAGTTCGTGCGAACAAGTATTATTGTTTGGCAAATGAAACATGAACATTTGCGTGACATGTACTAAATATTGTGGTTTAGTAACAGCAATTACAACTATCACATTTTAAATTTCATCGTAGAAAAAATCTCGAGAGAGTATATTTCAGGATTACACTTCTTAAAATCTGTTACAGTTTCTGTAAAATACTTGTAGCCATTTCTTAAGAGAGCAGATCTGAATGTATTATTAAATAGCTTCTGTTATTCTGTTACAGTCGTAGGTAATATTTGCAGAGATAAACTGGTGCTGTCATCTAGAGATGAAGTGTTTAAACTGTTAAATGATTAGAGACTGACGACTGAACGAAGTTAAAACTATTGTGTTTAAAAGCGTTTCATCCTTTGTGCCATCTCTTATTTCTACACCAACAATCGTATGCTTGGTGAACCATTCGACTATTGTTGACCTATTTCCAGCGGAATAATTGACACTGTAATCTCATTATATTTGAGTTGAATCTTTATTGGTATAGTATTAGTTCTAGTATTTTGACTCATTAAAATAATAATCAACTCCCACGAAGTCATTACTACTTTTCGAAGGGGAAAAGTGGATTCATTTAAAAGCAAAAAAGTACCGGTTGCTTAATAACATTTACTTACATGTATATCAGAAAAGTTCTTTCCAGGATTCTGTTAGAAGACATTATTTATTATTAAAAACTTATAGCTTAATTATATTAAAGATTATTACAATTATAGTAACAATGAAGTACGATTACCGAAAATTGTGATATGAGATATTCAAAGTTTAACAAAGTCAAAAAGGTAACATTTTACATTCACAACTGATACCTCAAATATCCTGTATTGTTTTAATCTACAGAATAATTTAGTGATATTGCTTTTAGTACGGAACTATTTTCCAAATTTAATAGATATATCTATTATGCATCAATTCCAGAAAACAATGGAATGCATCATAACAAATATCAACAGTTACTGATAATGCAAAAAGCTAAGAGTAGACTCCCTTGAAGCAAAGCAAACAGTCAGAGACACACATCGTAAAGTAGGCCGGCTGCAAACAGAAAATGCAGTTGAAAGACACAGCAGAACAATTGCTTCAAATATCCATTAACGCGCATTTTATTTATAAGATAAACATAAAAAATGAGGACAGGCACATGGGAAAGTTAGACCCATCGTAAAAGTCACCACAAAAGCCGTAAATAAATTTGGCCAGGCAAATCAGCCGTCGAGACTGTTCGGCAGTTTTCGGTCTAGTCCGTTATTTGCAGTCGATGTCAAACAGGTAATCCCTTCTTCGCCAATGTATCGTTATTATTAATATTTTTGATAATAAGGATTAAACAAATATTAAAAAGGCTCATTTACAGTGCTTGCAAAGATAAACGAGAATGGTTATTAACAAAAATAAACTAAGTTCTACTACCTTACGATTAGATAGAATCTCGCTATTTTATTTGATTTTATATAATAATGAAATAATGGTTTTAAATAGTTTTGTGTGAAATCAAATAATTGTGGTTTGCACATTTATTATCGTCAGCCGTGACATTGTCTTCTAGCTACATTAGCTCGAAGATCGAAATTCAACTTAATAACTTGCAAAATTTTGAAACCAATCTATCTCTTAATATCGAAATTCAAATTTTCAAAATGTGTAATTTTAAAGTTGCATTTAAATTCGAGCCAGCTCAATGATTAAAATTCATAATATTCCAAGAGTTTCGACCTGGTATTAAATTAAGGACGCTCGCTACAGTTTCGTAATTTTTTCTCAATAATAAATTTTGATGAAATGTTCTGTAATAAAAGATCATGTTGTGATGTATTGAAAAATGAAATAAAAATACTAGGTCACCAGCTTTGTTTCAATTTAATTTGCCCTTAGATATGGTGCTATTTTAAACATTTTTCAAAAATTTCTATAATCCTTAAAATATTTTAGTAGAGTACAATAATTAGCATAAATTTGATATCTAAGCATTTTTATAACGGAAAACAATGTATCTATTTGAAACATGCTCAGAAAAATCAAAAGAAAATGATTTTGTAAAGAAAGGAATACTTGTTCAGCAGACAAAAGGGCTATTTGTGCATATTTTTGTCACTTTTAAGCTGGTACTTCTACTGTTTTATCGAGTTTCATATAACAGAATTTAATCAAACTCTACACATACCTTTGGTTATATCTACCTAATCTAAAACAAAAAGAAAATTGATAGGTCACCATATTAGATTTCGCTTAAATCAAATAACAACGAGGCGGGGTGTGAAGGGCATCTATACAACGCCGGTTGGTACGAAATACTCTTTCAGTGTTTGAGCAAATGACTTAGAGATATATCAAATTATCAAACGGCAGATTTCTTAATAAGCGGATTTAAGGTGTTTCTGAAGCATTTTGATGTCATAGAACGATGAAAGTTTCAGCCTTTCTCTGAACAAAACCTATAGTTTACGAATACGGATGTACGGTATGGGTACGGTACGGGATTAGAAAACTACTCCAGACTGGTAGACATGACAGATGTGTATTGGAAATATAAACATGGACTTAAAACTTTGATATGTAGCAAAAAAGTTCATCGTTGATGATAGTGATTTTCTAAGCTATATTGACTGGAACAGGGTCATTCTTCAGACGTACAGGACTGTCAATGCTGCAATTTGTGTTGTGAAAGTCACAATCCATGTCAGAAGTTGCTTGTTTTACTATACAGCAAAGAAGAAGAAATTGTACTGGGCCTACACCGTTGGAGTGCCGGTATAAATTACAGACTCCAGTATATGTCGGATTGAAGCAATTTGAAGTAAAAGTACTTTAAATGTATATATTTTGTAACAATGTTGATACTTACCCTAACCTCTAGTCAGTATATTATACATATTATACACTAAATGCATGCGAACATACAATAATTTGCGAATTTTTGCCGTACGCGACATTAGATAATCACTTCCGGGCATGCGCAGTAGACCGCTCCAACTCTGCAATGAGCTACATCGATTAGAAACACAACCAGCTAGGATTGAATGGAAACTATTGAATTTCGATTGCAATGAATTAAATTTGGATCTAGCTCGACATTTCGAAAATGTAGCACTGCAAGCCCGAACATCAATATTCAATTTTTCAGATTACATATCGAGCACATATTGAATTTAGAGCCAGCTTGAATATCGCAGTTCAAATTTTCAAAATGCCGACAGACAAGAAATTCACACTAGCTCAAAATATTTGAATTTCGATCTTCCAGCCTGTCTATTTTCAATTCTAGCTCGAATGTTTGTATTCTTTTGATTTAATTTCGATCTCAATGCCAGTGAAACTCAATGTCATCCTTTCGGAAATCTGAATTTCAATCCTCTGACTTGCTTCAAAATTCGACATTTTGTGGCTTGTAATTTCAGTTCATTAGATTTTCATTTTCGACATAATCTAAGTTCAAATCTGGCTCAAATTTAACACTGAAAATAGTTCCGAGCTTCTGTTCAGGTTCAAAGTCGAAGCTAACTCGAAATTCATTTTTGTGAAAATTTCAATTTCGATCATCAAGCTGTTTAAAACTGGCTATTTACTGTAAACAAAATCAGATTATGAAGCGTCCACTAACTGCTTAATCCGTACATTTGTGCAGTTAAGCGGGTGAGAAGAAATCAGTCTTTACCGTAAGGGAAGTAGGGAAGTTAATCAGATTCCGTTAGAATTGACGGAAATATACGAGAAAGTTCGAGTCTTGTCGATAACGAAAGAGTATCTATAATCATCTGCAAAATGCTTAAAAAGACCATTTTCTTCTTCACATATGAAAGTGAAGTTAATATGAAACAATAGCTAAATGAATACAGCTTACTAAGCCGTTTGCAATAGTCTTACAAAACATTTTCTTTAAAATTCATTTTACAAATTAAATATTCATAAGAAAGACAATATATTGAATATTATCACATCGTTTGCAAAGCTAAATTACCTATAGTACTTTTTTCCATAAATCTAAATAAAGTACAGGACTCCTTTTGCGCTATATAAAATATTTTCACTTGTGTGAAAAATCGGTAGGTCTAATTTTCCTATATGGTAAAAAGGTGGGGAAGGTTAAGGATAAGTTAAAAGAGGAGAGAAATAAGAAAAGATGGGGAAGGGGAGCATAAAATGAATGGAAGTTGCTGATCACCAATCATTCACTGTACTTTATGATTTTGTTTTTTTATATTAGTTGAAGCAGCTTTATTTGTATCAGCAACACAGTCCTTGTTGCATGTAGGAAATGTTCGAATGCTTATGTAATTTGATTATATTTGATTGTTTTTACAGGAAAACATCCTAGCAAATAAAAACAACTGCTGTGATCCTATCTATGACCTATTTCTTCTTAAATCCTTTTTTACTAGTTTCCAGATAATGCATTAAATCATTGGCTAATGATGCGTGCACGAGTGACCTTACTACTATTAAACGTTGGGAAAAAGTAAGAAGATGGTTATGTATTTCATTAAAACATATAATATTATATGCTTTTCTAATAATTCCCTCGAAAAAACATTTCATTGTACTAGATAATAGAGAGCTATCGGCTACGTGAGGTACTAACAAACATTTGTTTAGCAAATAAGTCATAAATATATCAGCAAATATAATACTTTCAGATACCCAGCTGATGAATGAAATATTTTAATGAATTAGAATTTAATCTCATACTGTTTTGCTCAATTCTTCTTTTGACCTTTACGTAGAAAATGTAACACGTCTACTTTATCAGATTAAAATGTTCCAGATTTTGGCAGACAATTATATTCGTTTGTACTGAAAGGAAGTTTTTTTATAGTTTAAGCCAGACGATATTTTTCACTGATAGTGAAATACTCTTTTTCATCTTATACAGGACCATGAAAGAGCAAGGATTATTCTGCTCTGTCCTTCAGAGCCAATCATAAAGTCTGAGAATGAATGTCCAGGCGATTTGCTTTCACGAAAATTGTGATATGTTAATAGCCTGTATAAATTTTATCCATTGTTAACAGCGGATTTTGGCCGCAAGTCTACAACAACATGTAGATGTAAAAAGAAGCAAAATTTCGCCAGTTCAAGTAATTGCTTGTCATTATCATGTCTTGCATAACTCTGGGAATGAAATAATTTCAAAACTTCGAAAAGGAATTGAAGAACTTCATACCGCTGTTATTATTTATCGTAAGTATAAATTTCCAAGACAAAGGTATCACTTAGAATAAAACAGAAAAAAGACGAAATTTGAAAGAGAAGCGCAATGCTTAAAAAATATTCAAAATTTATTCTTGGTAAAGAGAAACATGTACATGTTATCATAAGTATCGTGAAAAAGTACAGATATTTTTTTATTAAAACTGTTCAGCTCGAAAAATACTATTAAATAATATTATTAGAACTGTTATTCATGTTAGCCCATTAAAAATAACTACATTGCTTGCAAGTATCACTTATAAAGAACATGATTTAGCACGAGTAATTCCTAGAAAGAAATATTTATATAATTGTTTTAATCGATATTTTTCGATAACTTCTTTGATGTACACATTCAATTTGGACTCGAAAACGGCGCTTGTTCTTTAACTTAATTAAGGTCATCCGGTACAAGAGCTTATATTGACATTTCAGTGTTTAAAAAACGAGAAACATTTCGTTTTTGCTATTTATAAGACTGATGTTATATTAAAACAGATTAGTTAGAGAGGTGGATACACAGCTACGATAAAGCTCGAATCCTTACAAGAAAAACAAACTAGATCGCAATTGCTGATGCACTAGAAAGCTCCCAAAGTATAATTTCCTGATGAGTCTCTAACAGTAGGTGTAACTGATATAGTAATTTGTATCAAGTTTTTGTTTTTCACTAAATGACATTTGCATTTCATATAGTACAATAACAAAGGCCAATCAGCACGTTTCATGTATATCAACATGCAGCTGATATAAAATATCGAATTATTGAACTTTGAAATTCTTAATTGCACTTATGTTAGACATTGCATGGCTGAGATTGTTCATAGAAGACCTTTTATTTAGCTACAAGCGACATATTGCATTAGAAAAAGAGTCGAAAGCCGTATAGCACGTGACACACAACATACGAGATACAGAAAAGTTGTAATGTCCTTTTAGAGAAAAAAGTGAATGTCATTCAGAATACAACATGTTACATACAACATTTGAGAAGTATGAGTGTCGAGTCAAGGCTAATTCGACATTTTATTTTACATGTAATCATACTGTATCACAGCTTGCTATAGTGCGTTCATAAGAATGTTTTACTGCAAAAATCTTAATCCGAAAAACCGGAGAAATTCTCTATGTAAGGCAGTTGTGTACTCTGTGAGTAACACTTCAATTACAAGACATTTTTCGCATTCGCGTTAGTGTCTACTAAATTTTTCTCTCTTCACAATTACTAATTCACTGTAACAGACACACTGGTTTCCAGTGTAATGTGGTAAAACAGGTCTGATGAAATATTCTCCAGACACACTATTTAATAAATCAGAGTTCTCGGGGTTTATCCAGTCCAATTAAATATTAGACTTTTATCATACGCGGTCCCCTCATTACAGTTAACCAACGGAAAATATACAGACAATTTAATCATTATGACACGTGTGATGTGTGTTGTTCTCTTCGCTTACAAACGACGTAAAACATGTAATCTGTTATGAAAAACTATCTGTCGCAATGCTATACTGAGTCCTGAAAAGGTGATAAAATGTATTTTGCACTCCAGAATGTACTATCGATACAAGCACAGAGTGACTGTAGTTTCTGACACATTAAAGCAAATAATACCGGAGGTTGATTACAAAACCAAATAGAATGTATTGATAACTCAATGTACTAAAGAAAACTTTATTGGCTGCATTGTGCTGGTTCGAAAAAAAAAGAATTCGTTTAAGGTTTTATACATTTATTACACGCAAAGGACTATAACTATATTTAAATCACAATAGGAACAAAAAATTATTGCACAGGTCTGAAACAGTTAAAAATATTTAATTGTTTTGCGTCACTACATTCGGAAAGAGAAACAAAAAACAGACAGAAATAACAAACTGTACCGTACTTTGAAGTACTAGGTTTGATTACATTGGTAACATTTATGTGATTTCATCACGTAGACTTCAAATGGAAGTTGGTCGTTAAAACGTTGTAAAAATGAACACAAAACCATCTATTATCAGTTATCAGTTTTTCGTTTTGCTTTAAACTGAAAAAAGGCTTTGCTCGTTCTACATGACTACCTTCGTCTCTTTTTTTATGAACTTAACTGAGAGTTTTCGACGTTGAGTGTGAAATATATGTTGGCTTTCCACACGTCAAAAGTACGGGCTGAAAACAAAACTAGTGGAAAAATAGTTTGAGTCAATTAAGTGTGTGGTGATAAAGTTTAAATATTTCTTTTCAGCGTTGAAAACGTACATGGTACATTGATGTCTTTGCTATTTATGTTTTCAGTGCATGTGAAGTTCCTTGCAGACATTTAATGCTAGATATGCGTACTTCTTACAGTTCAAAATGTACATGTAATCAGTTTAAAACGTTTCTTATCGGCATTTTATTTTTAAATACTGGTAAATAGGATCTTTATTATCAAAACCAAATATATTGATTTAAAATGTGTTTACGCGGATCGCATTGTTCTCACGGATGGAGGTTCGGTAAATGAACAAAAGTAAAATGTGAGGATGATCAGCTCATATTGCCTGCACATGATTTGTTATCATATTATGTATCAAATATGGTCAAAATCCATTAAAATCTGCGGTATAACTCATTAAGTATAGGTATTCTGTTGCACTTACTTACTCGTCTTATACAAAAACAAAAAAAAAGGTATTCAAAATGTTCTTTTAATTAAATATGATTGTTTCTCATACAATGAGACAAAAACAAATGTAACTGATAAAACCTTAAATATTCTGTCTATATTATATCCAAAACAATACAATAAATGAGACATGTTTACATTAAAAGCTAGCGCAGTGTTAGAAAATCCGAATAAAATATGTCGTTTTCTATACAAGACAAATCCACTTGTAAAGCTCAGTGTTTATGCCAAGCTACTTGAATACCCATGCATACATGAAATGATTACACTACATTCTGAACAAGAAAATGACCTAAATCTTCAACTTCTATGAGATTTTTTAGGGAGAGGTTTTAGACTTCCGCCTTGCATGATATTTCGTAAAAATGCTAAGCATTATCAAAATCCCTTGATAGATGGATGAGTGATAGATGGAAGAGGACACGAAAGAGATCCTGTCGGCTGTTAACTTGACCTTCGAGCTAGAGGTCTGAGATGTACGCCTAACAAATCAGATCATTTGTGTCAGGTAGTACGGAAATCCCTTGATATATGATAGTCACTGAGCAGACGCGAAATATACCTTGATAACATTTTACCTCTAATAGTGACCTTATCCGTTTACCTTAGGGTATTGGAGTTGCGTATGACATGTCGTCTCATTATTTACTTCTAAGTACAAGATTGACCTTTGAATGCTAGACATGTATGCATCCTCTTGTTATGGCGAAAGTTTGTTCATAGCAAAGATAATGACTAGAATGACTATGAAAATTCCTCATATATTTTATCTGTAAGTGAGACCTTGATCTATCATTTAGGGGTCTGGGTTTATCGCATAACACATGGTATGGCATTGGTTATTGAAAAGTAGTTATTGAACAATTCATAATTCCTTGTGCACTTAAGAATATACGTTTAAAAGTTTATTTGCTTTCCTTTTAAATATTTCTTTATCTAATTTACAGATAGAATTGGGATCAACATCCAATTAGCCCGTCTGTTTCGAAAATCTTGATCTTGCGGCAACAAAATTTTTTGAAATATCTTCAAAAAACTTTTTTTATGCAGCTAGAATAAAAGCGTTCAGGGGCCCTTTTGTTTCATTGAAAAGATATATGTATAAAGCCTCCAGAACAGATAGAGAGAAATCCTTTTTAGATACAGACTTGTCCGGCTAACTTAGCCTAGCTCTTTGCGAATAGACAGTCTGGTTCTTTAACGTGTTCGGTGTATAGCACCGATACACGCGAAGCCGTCTTTCCTGGAAAGAACCAGTACAGCCTCTAAGTTGGATGGGAGACACTCAAGAGCATCTCAGAAATTTCCAGTGCCTGGACCGGGATTCGAATCCCGGACCTCTGGATTGACAGTCAAGCATGTTACCACTAGACCACCGGCCCACCGGTGTTTGAGTCTGTCGGTAGTAGAAATACAAGCTATCGTCCACGCCGTCTAGCCCCGGGTTGAGCAGAACTCAACATTTTCACGTTATAAGTACCAGAATATAATTTAGAGACATCCACCGATGTATTCATACGGCGCGGTGCACATGGAACGTTCAATGATGCAGAGTACAATTCCATGAAAAGCGGCGTATAGTCCCCAGATAAAACAAGTGAATGAAGTATTACCATGCAATACAAAGTCTCCTACTGGAGGGCATCTTATTTTCTCTATTGCAGTATAACATAATGAACTGATATCTGTCAATGATGTATAAACAATATTGTACTATATATACAATAAGTTATAACAAAACACTTGGAATAAAATTTTCATATTCAAAAACCTACAGTTGTTGATTGCTTCATAACATCTATAAATATAAACAAGAGTGCCAGAATGTCACAATATACGCCTGTCATAGCAAATTTCTTTACACTTGCACCTGTGTTTTCATATGGACTTTTTTTGGCCAGTTATAAAAAAGTTATAATAGAAGTTATTTATAGTAACAGCAAAGGGAAGCTAATCCTAAAAAGAAAAAGAAAAAATGAAAATTCTATATAATATAAGTCCACATAACCAGCTCCAGATAGGTCAAAATATACCTAAAAATTGGGTGTAACATGAATGTTGTACCATAGAAAAGTGGCCTCGATTTTTCCCTACGGCCAGTCATAAAAAAGTTACAATATAAGCTATTTGTAGTTACAACACAAGGAAGCTTCTTGGTGGTGAACATTTGTGCCAACTTACATCAAAATCCCTCCATGCATAAAGAAGAAATGCTCCAGACAAAGTCATTCTTGTTTCTGAACTTTGGCCTCTAAATGTGACCTTGACTTTAGCCCTAGGGACCTGATTCTTGCACCTGACAGTCCGTCTCATGGTGGTAAACATTTGTGCCATGTAATATTAAAATCCCTTTAAGGATTGTTGAGTTACAGACTGGACAGGGAAAACAAGCCCTTTTGGCCTTTGACTTCCAAGTGTGACCTTGACCTTTCAGCTAAGAGCCCGGCTTTTGGGCATGACAGGTCTCATCCAGAGGAATATTTGTGCCAACTGATGTCTAAATCCTTTTTGCATTTCAAAGTTATAGACCAGACAGGAAAAAATCCTATTGACCTTTAATGTAGTTCTGCACGTTTTATAAACCAGAAGTGATGGCGTAACGTCATTTATCCGGAAAACATAGAATAAATCCTGGATTCGGCGTACGGAAATTAAAATCGTTTTACGAATTAATCGAAACCTGTGAGTACATTTATTACAATGGCACTGTTGCTATATTTCTTAAGTCAAAATATGATATTAAAACATATGACACGTTAAAATATTCAAACAAATGTATTAAAATTAGCGTGAAATAAATCATGGTCAAATATTTCAAAAATAAGCACAGGTACCTATAAATTTTATTTCACCAAATTATAGGCCATGTGTTCATAGAACTGTGAGAAGTTTCATCACAATCTACATTGTAGAAAAATTTCTATTCGCAAATATGTTTTGAAAGTTATGATTTTCCCATAGACTCCCATTATGAAATATTGTGTGAGGTCCAAATTTTTCAAATCAGTCTAGCAAAAAAATCAAGCACACGATTCTATCTTTTTTATTTGCTGAATTGTCTATGTATATTCTTAAGTTTTGAAAATCAGAGTTTAATCAAATTCTACATTGTAGAAAAAATTTCGGTCCAAACGTGCAGAACTACCTTAAGTGCGACATTGACCTTTAAGCTAGAGTTCTGGGAGTTGCGCATGACACGTCGTCTTATCATGGGAAACATTTATGCCAAGTAATGTTGTAGTCCCTTAATGGAGCACTGGACCGGACACAAAACAGACCCTGTTTATGCCATGTTAACATCTGACTGCCAACTGTTACCTTGTCCTTTTAGCTAGGGGTCTGAAATTTGTCCAAGGCATATTGTCCTATTATGGGGTGCATTTGTACCAAGTAATATTAAAATTCCTTAATGGATGGCAGAGTTTTAGAACGGACAGGAATAAACCCTGTTGAAACTTGACCTCCAACTGTGGCCTTGACCTTTGAGCTAGGGTTCTTGGATTTGCACACGACACGTCGTCTCATCATGGGGAACATTTGTGCCAAGTAATATTAAAATCCCTTGATGGATGACAGAGTTATGGACCGGACACGAAACAGACCCTGTTCATGTCATGTTAACATTTGACTGCCAAGTGTGACCTTGACCTTTAAGCTAGGGGTCTAAAAGTTGTGCATGACTCATCGTTCTCTTATGAGGTACATTTGTGCCATGTAATATTAAAATCCCTTCATGGATGGCAGAGTTATGGATCGGGCACTAAAAAAACCCTGTTGACCTTTGACCTCCAATTGTGCTGAGTAATATTAAAACGCCTTGATGATTGACAGAGTTATGAGCCAGACACGAAATTGCGGAAGGACGGACGGAATGACGGAATGACGGACGGACTGGTTTTCAACCAGTAGTGGACTAATAATGCCTTTGCCCTAAACAAGAAAACATTCGGTAGAACTAAAGAGACTGGAATTTAGAGAGGGGATCTGTGGTTATTGAGCCTGCAAAGTGTTCCAAGGGGTGACTAAACAATATCCATATCTTTAAAAGCGTGTGTATTGGAACCACCCAAGCCAAAATGATTAAGCTGAAAAATTAAACAGTAACACAACATCAATGTGGTGCAGATCGAAATATAACAGCTCTGACTGACGGTACGGGGAGATTTTTATGGCCGCCACACGGCACAAACAACACTGCTGTGATATAAAAATAAAAAAGTGGAAAACCACAGGTCGCCCAACACGACATAAATAAAAATATTGCAGGCTCGGTTTGAATGAGCCTGTTCATGGACGGTAGTGGAAATGCAAGCTACCGTCCATGCCCTCTGGCTACGGGTTGAGCAGAACTCAACATTTTCCAGAATATAACCCTATTAACATGGGTAGTTTCGCGCTAGATGCTGTCGCAGCAAGGGCAATGGTTCGAATGTTAGCAGATGTTCATTTACACTGCTGTAGTTCTTATATTGGGTCAAAGGCCAGATCATCAGAACATGGCATTGACGTGTGCTAATGTTGCCATGAACTGAAGCAGTATCAAAATCATGAAATAAACCCTCTTATTGACAAAAAAGTCATTTTTACTTTTTAATATTTTGCTGGTTGGTACATTTGAATTGTACATGTATATACATTTACAAAAAATAAACATCTTGTCATGTTTTACGCTTTTCTTCTCTTAACTGTTTTAAGAAAGTAAGTCCGTCTTTGTATTTAAATAGACGGTCATTTGAGGAATCAGAGAGTTCACTTTTGTGTACTTGTTGGATTTTTGAAGCAGCCCGTCTACAATGTTTTTCCGTTACAGCTTTTTTTGTTGTTCGCCTACTTTGTGATGCATGGCTTTATGGCTGTGTTTGGTGTGCTTTGTGCTTCCGAAAATCTACCCTTACCTTTTATCTTTTAATATACATTTGTGTGCATTAATCATTTTAGTATGTCAGCCGGACCTTTGTTACATTTTATGACAAACTTTTGTCCGTTGGGCACCTCTCTCATCTGCCGCAATGAATACATTTTAATGAATATATAACTCGTATTTTAGGATTTAAAACTTGTGAAATTGTAATAGAAACAATCAACAGAATGATAGTAAGTTTGATTTTACGTACAAATAGTATATGTAAGTTGGCTTACAGATTGTTTATGATTAAGAGTAATGACCGAACATCAAGTCACCTTTAGAAAGTTTCTAGAACTAGTAAAGGTCACGGAACTTTTTTTACAGCTTTAGAAATAATTGAATTTTTAGAATGAAGCTGTGGCACAATGTTGTGATTAATCTGTATTATAAAAGAAATATTATTAACCCATAGAAAACTCTTATACCACCATCAACCTAATGAGATCTCTTCCGTCACGTAAGAATATTGTAATTAAAGTTCCCTGTTAGATATAACATGTGCCAATCCGTATGACTTGCTTGAAGAGTAAATTTGCATTTACAGGAAATAAAATGAATTAATAAATTTGGAATTTAACTGAAATAGTATCAACACGACAACGAAGTATAACACAAGAAATAACGGATTTTTTAATATATTGACTTTTTGTACCGATTAGTTTTTAACAGAAATACTTCCAATGCTTCTATAGTCTCATGTAGATACAAACTGATCAACAGTTTAGTGAGTCTAGTTATCTGTCCATGATAACGATTTGATGAACATCCAACGTTGTTGAAGATAAGCGTATATATTTTAAAATGATAATAATAAAATGCCGCCTACCATTTACCTTAGACATTGTAATTTCAAAACGTTTAGAAATATGTTAGAGAGACGCAGTCGATGTTTACAATATTTGCTTGATGTTGTTTTGTACGTTTCAAGGACTTCAAAGAGTATTCAGTGTAACGAGCTCAGATGTTTAAAGGCTACCACACATTACATCGTTTGTGCTGACAACTACTCAATTAGAAGTTGATGGTTGTTTACTCATACATCTTTCATAACGGACGGAGTAAACAGGTATGTTTTCTATGTTCAAGTTTCTCATTTCAAAACAACAAATGAAACTTTATGCGCATCACATAAACTTCACAAGAAAATATCAGATTAACTGCAACTCAGGTTCTACAAGTCACAAGATATTAGATATTCCTATTTGTGACATGAAAACGTTGTGTCCTAACACTTATTAGAATTGAAAACCTGACATTTTATCAGTTTACGAAATGTACTAATCTAATTCCGGGCTGTTCCCAATTTTATCAGAGTCGCTGGATGTTAACCAGCCAGTCAGTGCGTTTATGTTTTATATGAAAGAATATGAACCTTCAAATTATATTCAGATTCAGAAGGTCTTCTTCAATCGCTAAAAATCTAAATATACTTCATAATACATCATAGATCTATTACTGGTAATATAGGCTGACTAGTTTAGGTCTTAAGAAACGGTCACCAAAGTTTTTAGAAGGTTCTGTGATTTTTAATTCAATGTCATGCAGATATGTGCTCTTGTTTCTAGTTTTTTGCGGCACCTCACAATTACAAGGGTAAAAATACGAGACATTCCTGCCAGAACTGTTCAAGAGCATGCAGATCATTTTGTATAGATTAGGAATCTGATGAAGAATACTATGTCAGATAATTATATTATCATCTGCAAACAATCTGGTTTTGCTTTTTTCGAATCAGGACGGTGGTTTATGACAAGGACCAAGAAAAGTTTTTGGGAACTACAAATAGGACAGGTAGTGCAAACATGAGAGAAGCGCAATTTTCAACTCTATGTCCCTATAACTCTCCACACATAAGAGTTTTAGACCTTCCCAAGCGAACACCCAAGTTTGCATAGTCGTAAAACTGTAATATACTAGTGTGTGAGTTTCACAAACATTACACAATGTACTTGTAAGATACAAGTTAAAATTCAGCTTGATATAAGACATTGTAGACAAATACCTCAGAATAGAATAGACGTATAGAGGAGTTCTATGTAAAAATACTGACGGGAGCTCATGATGTCAAGAACTGTAGCCCATGAATAAATATCCTATTTGGGACAATAACGTCATTCTTACGTTTCGTATTTTGTCGATGGGTATGTTTGAATTGTATGTACATTTAGATCTTAAAAGTTCTGTTCGTTTATGTATTTTTGTTGGGTTTAGAGTCGCAACGAAACAATTTAGGTTCATATGGCGACATTTCTAGCTTTTGGTTTTAGAGAAATAGGAAATGTAGGAACTTTCCCTGATTATACATTAAGTACAATTATATTAGTAATACAAATAACCATTTAAAGGCAAATCTAGAAAGCTATTTTTGCCTGTATTTGTTTCTGCATTATAAGCACAAAACATACACATGTGTACTATAACTGTAATAACCGGTTTTGATACCCAATACTGTAACTGTAACTATTGACAACATTTATGTTACACAAGGTCAGATTTTAAATACAGATAAATGTAAAACTATAGAGACTTGTGATATCTGTGCAGCCAAAATTAAATGCAATTGTGACATGAAGGGTCATGTTTCCCGAAGTAACTTATATACAAATATGAAGATAAGTGACATATATTTCAAGAAAATCCTTTAATCAGATTCTTTTTAAACATTCTGAGATTCAAAGGACCAGAGTCGACAAAATATACTGTTTCGGGACATATTATGAGATGTTAAGGCGATAAATGCAACAGCGTATAAAAACATCTATTGTATGAAATACACACATGGATGAAACTAGTGAGTTTTCGTAATGGAAGGGCTCCTAAATGGTGTGGGTTCGAAAACTCGCATGTGGTGCATAATTCTGTGAATTCTGTGATGCAGCGATCCAGATGGCCTACAGAAAGTCAGTGTTCTACCCAGGTGCCCGCCCTTGAAGCTAGAAAGTCGCTATAAACTTTGACTCATGTTTTTGCAGGAGTGACGTTAAACCCCACAAAAAGAAACAAAACAATCATGAATTAGTGTAATGGAAAAGCAAAATAACAAATGTCTAACCATGGAAAAGTTGGACAAAAGTAAAATAACGTACAGCAAATACTATCTAAAATATGAAATAAAAGATCCTGCTTGAACATCTTATAAAAAGCTGTTGGCCACAAGTTAATCTAAAATCAGTGAATCAATACTCTTCTAATCAGAATGCTAATACTCGAAAACTGTTGAAAATTAATTTTTAAATACCATTCTAACACGATCCGCAGCAGTTGCTATATAAACATATAGCGAAATCGCCTATACATGAATCTACGATAAAATATAGCTCTTCCATTCCGCCCTACGATTGTAACACGACTGAGATTCTACTCTGCTTCCGTTATATACCGACTAAATACTCGACTTTTTCAGTGTTATGTAGTAGTAATAAAAAGTACATCAAATTTTCTGAAACAAACAATATCTAACTGATGAATTTATTTGTTTATATTTTACCGTAAGAATATGTTTCAGCCCGGTAAGTTTCAACTTCAACACTAGTGCATCTATGTCTGGTCGTGTGTGTAGTTTACAATTTCTGCGTTGTAGGCACCACAAATGTCAACTAGATTCTATTTTGACAGTAAATAAATTATAATTTTTTATTTTTCAATCTTCCAGACTCAAGTTTTTACGTGTTTATATGCCGCCGCAATGTTCTGGCGTGTATGTTTCAGTGCCATCATGTAGGTGACGTGTACTATTTTTAGAAACTGCATATATAAACCTTGAATTACAGATCAGCTCACGCGGAAAACCCATTCTACTGGATCCTCGGAGGATGGCCAAAACGAGTACTAAGGCTCCGACTCGAAGTTTCTTCGAGTCAGCCATTTTCCGTCAAGGAATTTCGCTATCTGACTCCGAGGATTTATGCGAAGTTACTCGAAGGAAATCCTCGAAGTGACTCGAGAAGAAATCCAATTAGCGGAATACACACCTATATTGCTTTCTTTTGTTTCCGATCGAGTCACTTGACGGAATTCTTTCGAGTGACTCTGTGACAAATAAATAATTACCTTTACAAATTTAAATGGGCCTTCGAGTAACTTCGAGGACAGATTTCAGATTACTCGGAGCAGGGTGATTATATTTTACATTATGATAGTGATACGCGAAATAACACAGTATTTGTAAATAAAAATAATACTGTAGTATTTTTATCTTACTTTAAAATAAACTAAATTTTTTTGTTTACTTATGATATTTTATCACTTTATACGGCAGTAGTATTTCTTATCCCATTTATAATTCCTTCAAAATGAATAAAATAAATCATTTCTCCTATAATTTTTATTAATTTATAAAAGTAACTTTTCTTCAACGGCCATTATCTTAACGTTTATCTAGTTTTATATAATTTATAATTTTGTCCATTTTACCTCAGTTTATTTCTAAATTTAATTTGCACTGTCAGAAACTATTTCAACATAATATTTAACAAATCACTATTCTTTAATGGCAGTTATTTGAAAGTTTGTTTAGTTTTATATAATTCTTAATACTTTCTAGTGGGTGTATTTTTAAAGTTGATCTAGTTATAAAATTTTCATAATTAAGTAATTTAGTGCATTTTTATGACTTTATTTCTAAATTAAATCAGAAATTGTTCCTATATCAAAATTTAACGAAGCAGTTTCCTTTAACGGCGGTCATTTGGAAGTTTGTTTAATTATATATGCTTAATAATTAGTCCGTTCTACATAAATTTACTTCTAAATCTAATTTTCATATATTTCAATATCATACTAAACAATTTACTTTTAGCGAGTGTTATTTCAAAGTTTATCTAGTTGTAAATTATTCTTAATTTAGTGCATAAATTATTACACGACTTTTTTCCTAAATTTAATTCGCAAAGTCAGAAATTATTTAAATATCAAAATTTAACAAATCACTTTCCTTTAACGGCGGTGATATGAAAGTTTGTTTTATTTCGTATGATTAATAATTTAGTTTATTTTACATAAATATACTTCTTAATCTAATTCGCATGGTCAGAAACTATTTCAATATCAAAATTCACACCAATTTCATACAATTAAAAGAACAAGCTAATTATATTAAAAAAAAATCCGTCCAAGTAAGGAAATACTGCCTCGAAGTTTCGTCAAATCATCTCGCGGCACTCGAAATGACAGATTTATTGTTTATTACAGACTCGGAGTCGCGCGGAGTGGCCATAAAATACAGGAAATCATTATAGTGTTACCTGTATAATTTCGACTCGGAGTTCCGTCAAGTAATTTCTCGGAGTGACTCGACGAAATTCCGCTAAAGTAATAAAACTATAACAGTCGGTACTCCGAGTAAGAATTAGGCAGTACTCGGAGGAATTCCTCGCTATACAAGATTTTTCCTTCGAGGAAAAACGGAAAGTGGGTTTTCCGCGTGAGCTGATCTGTAAGTATTTACCTCTGATTTCTATATCCGACCTTTGATGTTATTGAAAATAACATTTTCACGGCAATAACTACTTAATACTTTAATTAAAATTTACTGAATATCGGAAAATTCCGTTTGATGCAACGCTTTCCATTCGTGGGGAGGTTTTTATAATAGCATATGGCCAGCCGAATGACAATCGCGCTAAAATGTAGTGCTGTAAAATGCGAAGAATTTACGTGGTTAGAATCGAAATAATAAATATGTTCCAATAATTTTATCAGTTAATAAAATATGGGCAGTCGTTCGGATGCGAATATTAAATCACTCGTGCTACGCACTCGTTATTTAATTATTACGCATCCGAACTCCTGCCCATATTTTATTAACTGATAAAATATAGGCACATATTTATTATTTCTTAATTAAGAGTAACGACTGTATTGAAAGTACAAACATTTCTGATTATGATGTTTTTATAATGTTGCAGCATATGAATGGGTAATTTAATCCACTGAAGTTGAGTGTTATTATCCTCCTGCAATCGTAGATAGACGTCCCTATTGTCAATGTCCAGTATGCTGGCGTATATAAAAAGCAACCTTTACGGGCTTATTTTTCAATGGTCTTCACAATAGTGAACGCCCTCATATTATTTTTTACGAACCCACTAAAACTTTGGTAAGAATGTTATGTTTTCCACGAAAGCAATATATTTAGGTATGCAATCTATAAACACGTTCAGTCTATAAAACAGGCAGAAAAGCTCTTTACTGTGTTCGTAATACGGTTAAAATTATGTAATAAAAGTAGTATTATTTAGTTTACTACTATTCAACACGAGAAGTATCATGTTTGTGACATAAACACGGAGGAATTCCCCCTTATGAACCGATCCTTCTGAAATATACTTAAATAACCATTATCGGTCATACGTTGTGAAAATGTACTTAACGATATCTACAGTATTTTAGCTTTTGATCAAGGATCTTTTGCAATGCTGTCTTCCGCTCTCTGAGTCGCTATAAAAAATAAGTTTAGATACTTGATGCCCTGTTGTGTTACAACATCTATAGGTTCTGTAGACATCAGTATTTTCGGGGTATTTGTTTAGTTTAGAATTTCATGTTATGGTTATCCTGCATAAAATGTGACATATTCAGGCCCATGTCATTCATTCTAGGTTTATCTTTCAGCTTAAAAGCGAATAACGATTTCTTTTAAGATTCAACACAATTTCTTTCGGAATGCAAATATATTTCTTCACATTCCATAAGAATAGCATTCTTTTCAGTTAGCTTACACAAACATATTTAAAATCATAATTTCTTTATACCCACTGGTTTAATTAAGCATTTATAGCTGAAGCATGTGTATTACGTTAACTTTACTCTGTTCCCAAGCTTTCGCTTTTTTGTTTCCTTGTCTTTTCATAATGCTTTAACAGACAACTATCCAATAGGGATAGATACGCTTTATGTACCCTGTCTCTCAAATGAGAAACCGTACAGCCATATTGTCTGTATGTGTAAGTGAGTGGCATTCACAAAATATATAAGCTACGTAAACAGGTAGATAACTACGTCAAAACAAACAAACAACGGACTGTCTTAGAACGGCCAGTGGAGACCAATTAATGGCGCGCTCCAGACCTCACTCTGAACCTCCATCACGTTCCAAAGTTAAATTTTAGCATAGTGTTAAGTAAGGTGAACGCTTGCCACGTAGTGGGATACAATTTTTCATCTTCTGTATTGCTGATAAATTAAAATTCTGACCCAGTTAGTAAGTAATTCAAACATATTAACGTTAGGTAGGTTACTTGTGAAGAATTATAAAATGCCTATCTAACGTAACGTTTATCGATTAAATCATCTTACTTTATGGGCTATAATTTGTAATTAAGCTTTTGAGGAGATTTCATTTAACCACAAGTTCGTTTCTAAGTAATGCGTTTCATTACATTTTACATGCTGATTATCCATGAAATATGCTTACATGAAAAGTGATTTCTGCGGTTGCTGATAATTGGTACTCCAGTTACCCAGTTTCACGTGAGTACTTTTATTTTAAATCAACAATATCATGCTAAAATATCAAATGTACTATTAACTTTATCAAGAGTTATCCTGGATTCCAATCGCGAAGAAATTTTCAAAAGAATATTAGAAATAATGATTCATGTGTTTACACAGTTAAATTGACGCAACTGGCTCTTGTTTGCTTTAAATTCCGTCCTATATTTACAATACGACAGTACCGTTATTAACGAACTCAAGTATTTTTCTCAGAAGGACTCAAGCTTTCATCACATACGAGCTAAAATAAATTAGTATAAACTAACTTAACGTACAATCCTAACAATGTAAGTTATCATTAGTATGCGTATTTGTACACAAAGGTTGTTTTTAAATATTTAGATAAGCGTAAAAGATGTCAAAATTCAGAAACTTCCAAAGAAACCGATGCACATCCTTCTAGGAAGACTTTTATATATTTTACAAACGAGTATTGATGTAGTGATGTACATATGTACACACACACGGATATGTATTAGAATATCAGCCTCGTTCTAATATCTGAATAAACTATTTTTGGTTTGTACTGCTGTAAAATTATGGAGTGCTGCCTTTTAGGATGTTATTTGGAATGAAGTACTGTTCGATTTCAGATTATCAGTACGTGCAGAATGCATTATAGCAGTGAAAAAGTGTGACCGAAGTACCATTCTACATGAAAATGCGCAAAAATGGAAATGGTAGGATCTGTTTAATATGGACTTCTTTAAACCACGGAAGAACATTTTTGACAGAAATAAACGACCTTTCTCCTTTTTTCCGTAGACCGCAAGATGGCCACTCACGAAGCACTGTATCTAAATATTGAAATATCTTTACAGCGACCGTATTCAAACAAAAGTGGGTTATTTTTGGTGAGTCTAAAACCTGCTTGAAGCTAAGCCAAGTCAATATTTACAGACACCATAAGTTTACTTGTCCATTAAAACCTTTCTGATTTTCGAACAATACTGAAATATAGCGGAAATAAAAGTTGTCTTTGATTATGTTTTATATGTCGTCTGTCGTTTACAACTGTCTTGTGTTCTATAATGAAAACATACTATTTTGATGACATATCAACATATGTATTCATTATATGCCATTCTCTTAAGGGTATTGTGTAATATTCCACAAACAGTTGCGAGCAATGATGACCAACCTACAGTCCGTATAAGTTTACGTAGAAATGAAGTTACAATTGTACATCAATCAAACACCCACTTATGACTTATAGTACGGGACTTTATTAAAAGCCTACGAAATTTCTCTCTGCAGTACAACTTGATTTTACTAACTAATACCATGGTGACTGATCATTAAGCATAAATTCAAGTTTGTTATGCAATATCTTAATATATTAGGGCCGGGACGTCATATATGATGGCCAAGGCCTGAAACATAAACATCTAACAATATTATTGTTTCTACCTCCATTTTTAAAAATCACAACCTTAGTTTTTAGCTCACCTGTCATATAGTGACAAGGTCAGCTTTTGTGATCACCCTTCGTCCGTCGTCCGTCGTCTGTGCGTCCGATCGTCAACAATTTCTTTTCTGCACGATAGTGGGTTCATGTATGATTTTATTTTAACCAAACTTGCACACAACTTGTATCACCATAAGATCTCGGTTCTTTTCTTGAACTGGCCAGATCCCATTATGGGTTCCATAGTTATGGCCCCTTAAAGGGCCAAAATTAGCTATTTTGATCTTGTCTGCACAATAGCAGCTGTATTTATGATTTTATTTTTACCAAACTCGCACACAACTTGTATCACCATAAGATCTTGGTTTCTTTCTTGAACTGGCCAGATTCCTTTATGGGTTCCAGAGTTATGGCCCCAGAAAGGGCCAGAATTAGCTATTTTGACCTTGTCTGCATAATAGCAGCTTCATTTATGATTTAAATTTAATCCAGCTTGCACAAAACTTGTGTCACCATAAGATCTCGGTTCCTTTCTTGAACCAGCCAGATCTCCTTATGGGTTCCAGAGTGATGGCCCCTGAAAGGGCCAAAATTAGCTATTTTGATCTTGTCTCCACAATAGCAGCTTCATTTATGATTTGATTTTAACCAAATTTGCACACAACTTGTATCACCACGAGATCTTGCTTCATTTCTTGAACTGGCCAGATTCCATCATGGGTTCCAGAGTTATAGCCCCTTAAAAGTCCAAAATTTTTTTTTTTTTTTGCTTTTGCAGCCATATAGAGACTTCATTTATGGTTTGATTTGATACAAACTTCCAAAATATCTTCAACAACAATAACTCTTGGATTCCATGATGAATCTGTCAGATCCAATCTTAGGTTCCAAATTATTTTATATCTGATTACTTCCCTTGATTGTAATCAAAATGGATTTATATCAGTAAGTACTTATAGGACTTTTTTGAAATTTCATTATTGCCATTAGTTGGACAGAGACAATCAGGGTAGATAACTATGGACTGATTTTATGTCAAATTACCTCTCTTTATTTCAAATTAAAATGGGAATATCTCCTTAACTAATGAAGGTACTGATCAGAAATTTCATTTATGTCAACAGATGGACTTGGACAATCAGTGAAGATACATATTGACTGACTTTATGATAAATTACCTCCGTTTATTTTTATCTAAATGAAAACACCTTAGCAGCTTCTAATGAGATTGGTTTGAAATGTTTGTTATGTCTTCCATGGTAAGAAATAGTCATATTAGATAACTCTTGATTGAACATTTATCGATATAAATACTAATATATTGTTGTATAGGCTTGTACTCTGTATCTTCTACATGCATATACCAATGCATGATTACTTCCCCTGATTTTAATAAAAATGGATTTATCTCGATAAATATCTATAGAACTCATTTGAAATTTCATTATTGTCTTTAGTTGGACTGAGGCAATCAGGGTAGATAGCTATGGACTGATTTTATGTCAAATTACCTCCCTTTGTTTCAAATTAAAATGGGTGTATCTCAGTAACCAATGAAGATACTGATTTGAAATGTCATTTCTGCCATCAGACGGACTCGGACAATCAGGGTAGATAATTTTGACTGAATTTATGACAGATTACCTCCCTTTATTTTATGTAAACGAATATATCTTAGCAGCATCTAATGAGATTGGTTTTAAATGTTATTTAAGTCTTCCAGGATAAGGAATTGTCATGTTAGTACAAAAATGCAGCATTTGAGCCTAGGACCCTCAAACTTGGTATGAAAATTGGCCCTGACTAGGTCAAAAGGGACTGTTACAAGAAAATGTTTATCCTGATGATATTTTATGTGTATGCCTATGTGCTCTATGTCAAAACTTGATCATATCATTTTGAGCAATGGTACTCAGGTGAGCGATACAGGACCATCATGGCTCTCTTGTTGTTATGTTTATTTTAGAAGTTAGAAGGTCAATTAAAAAGAATAAATGGCTTAATATGCATCGATTGTACATCACAAAAGCAACTAAATATACCTTTACTCAAACATTGCTTTTGTTTGTTTCATATACTGTATTTCTCTATTGATGTCAGAGTATCGTTCAGTCAGACGATAAGCAAGGTTTTATTTAGATAAATAATATCATAAGAAAATAAATGTCTATAATTATATCTTGAATTTACGATGGTATATATAGATCTCTAAGATATAAAATCTAGTAATATTCCACACACCAGCTGTGTGTTGTTACGGACATTATTACAACATTGATGGCTACATGTAAATCATTTTGCAATAAAAGAGAGATCGGACAGGACGTACACTCAAGGATTTTGAAAACGTTCCATCTATGCATTAAGAAAAAATTGTGTCATGCATATGTTTATGAAATATGCATAATGAAAAGGTGGTAATCTAGCTATGTTAAACTACTGCGCGCGAGGCTCATATTCGGAAAAGTTTTATTGGGATATATAGAGATTCGGCTGTAATCGTCGAAAGGTACATCAAATATCCAATTAGGTCGTTAAACCGTGAAAAGAATAAATAAATGTACCTTTTTTCTCTAATAATAAGAGATATTAATATAATATTAACTTGATTTTTACGATGCTAAACGGCAGACGTAATTCAATACGTTCAAGCGATGGTGTCAAACGTGAAACCCTAGAGTCACAGACTACCAAGTATAATCACCGAAATTAGTGGACGATGTTTGATAATATCGCTTTATAGCGTTTCAACAAAAGATTTTGAGAAACGCCTACATTTCAGAAGAATAAAAGTCATTATAGTTCAAACATCTTTTTTATCCAATGACAAGCAAAGGATTTTCAAAAAAGTAACCAACTTATTTTCATATTATTTCATAAGTGAAAAGAATGGTCCACTTAATCATGAAGTGGTACAAAATTAATGAGTATTCATTGTTCCGCCTATTATGGATTTCCCACAGTCAGAGAGGCGGAACAACTGCCAAAACAGTGACTGCATACAAGAAATAATGTGTCTATATCAATATAAATATCAAACTGTGTTGTTTTTTCTTCTTATAGCTGTACTTTCATAGTTCAAGTTTTAGCTTTTTGCACCTTTCACTCTTTGTATTAACTCCACGATTTAAATACAGCAGCACTAATTGTTGCTATTTATATATATCCAAATTTTCCTATTGTTCATTAAATTCAAATGTAAACCGGAGGTCAATTAACCTCTACTGGTCTAAAATAAACCAGAGTGCATAAAGTTAAACCTGCATATTATATTTTCATTGAATAAGAATGTAAAATTGTGTTCGACAAACTACTTGATAAGTGAGTCTTCTACTATGTATTTATAATTAGATCTACATCCGCATGATTTTGTGTACAGACAATGTTGACCACACCTCCCAAGTCATCTTTGCAAAATAAAACAGAAACAGATTTTTTAATAAGATATTGTAAAAAGTCACTATGTACAAATGTGCAAATTTAAAAGAATATCTTTCTACTGGTTTAAGGTAATTTCATAGAAGGGTTCCCTATGTGAGACGGAGATGTTGCTCATTGACGAAAAGGGGCGTTTAAACTATAAGTCGGTTATAGATATACCTTTTGACATTCTAATCCATTAAGTTTTGCCTTCACTACGCTGCACTCCGTTTCGGCAAACTTAATTGCATTAGAAGTCAATAAATGATCTATAACCTATACATATAGACCAGTCGGGGAATATTGAAAATGTTGGCAGTTCATGATTTTGTTATTGCTTCAACATAACATATTTTCTAAATGCACGCTGTATGAAGCCAATTACAGAACGAGCAACACGCGTACAGATGATAACGGTCACGCCTCAAGTCTCACGAAAAGAAACCAGTGTACCGGATCAGATTAAAAGAATAAAAATCAAAATATTTGAATACAATTTGCAAGGGTAATAATTGCCCTATATAGATGATGCTTTTTAAAGTCATTTGAAAACAATAATGTCTTACGATATAGTGGCGGATAATAACGATAATAACAATTGTTAATAAGAAAACATATATATATCGTAAAATTATAGAATGACACGCTCGCTTAGATTTTCTTAACATTTAATAGAAACATCACAAACTAGTTTCGCCGTGAATGGCTCATCAGTGTGTTAAATTATCATATGAAATATCAAATATATATGTGTGTGTGTGTGTGTGTGTGTGTGTGTGTGTGTGTGTGTGTAACTGATCATGATTTTAGGAAATAACCAACTCGTCTGCGGGTATTTAAATACCCGCAGACGATTTAGTTATTTCTTAAAATCAGTTACACTTATTTCTGACCGTACCGTGGATTTTCTTATTATGAAGAAAAGGAGGAATGGGAATATTAAACAATACAACTGGACTTGTGAACGAAACCGAGTGTCAAATGATTGACATTACAGCTAGTTTATGGCTTATTCTGACTAGTACTGGCATTATGGTAATTATTGGATAGTTCTTTGAAACTGAAAATAGTCGAGCTATTATTCGATAACATTTATTAATTTCCGTTACTGTTATATTTCTATATATTTTCTTTTCTCACGAGTTAAGCATGTTCGAGTGATCTACTTTCGATAAAATACCTATTGTGTAGAGCGGTAATACAGTGTTTAAACCAGACAAAGTGAAGTATATAATTGAGATTTATTGATATGAAACCCATTACTGTTACTGGAAAAGATTACATAATGCATACAACAAGACAATTACTGTTCTGTTATTTATTTCATCCTATTTCTATCTAAAAATATATGCATATCGATACTGAAATTCGGTTATGTGATAGATACGACAGCCTTTCTTTAATAAATTCTTTTAGTCTAAGAAGGTTATACCATAAAACCTATGTAAATGAGAAACTATTGTTGTACATGACACTACAAGGTCTCTGAATTTTGCTAGTTTATAAAAACGAATATTCGTTTAATCGCGCTGTTGTTCAGATTTTCTAGGAACGTGCGTAATATATAATTATAAATATATTGTCATGTTAAAATGAAGTGATACATCTCGATGTGTCCATTTACTTTATCTCAATATCCTTTATATACTTTCTTCACGTATACAGTTTGTAACAATATTTTTAGTAATTTTTATAAAAGTGTACGGACATCTGTGACCGGGTAAGAAATTGTTGAAGGGAAGACCGAAAGTTCGTTACAGGGTAAGCTTGAAGTAAATAGAGTAAATATTCGTGTAAATACGGACATATTAAAGTTGATCATTATATTGTAAATCATTAAATTAATTGTTTAGACAATCATTTCAATTTTCCTATAAATAATGTAGGGACCTCCGTAACCGAGTGGTTAAGGTCGCTTACTCGAATCACTTACTGCTCACTAATGTCGAACACCACTAAGAGTAAGAATTCTTTATGTGAGGAAACTATCCGCCAAATGGAAGGCCGATGGTTCTACCAGTATACCCGTTCATGTCAGAAAAATACTCGGTACCTGGGGTATTCCTCAGTTTAACTACAGTTTCACTGATCTTAACTATGATGAACATCTGTTCAAGAATCATTATGTTAAAAGACAAAATGCGCTTCACTAAAAATACTAAGTGAAACTTCCTTTTATTACCGAGATATTGTAAATTTGCTGTTGCAATAAGATATGTCATACATAGACAAATGAATCATGATTGTCTTTGCAAATCATTACGTTCTGTGTTCAACCGTTTTCATACGGCTTTGGCAAACCTTGTGATAATTTTCTGACAACAGATTAAGTTGATGCCTGGGAAACATAAACTAATTCCCATCCACAAGTACTTTGCTTTCTACTGACATTCTCAGGGACAAAGCTTTAGGCTAAAATAGCCTTTGATATTTCCCGAGATGTGATAATTTATAATTTGGATCTTTAAAGCATTTACTAGAATAGTCGATTTACTTTATAACAATGAAGTTATATACTTAGCAATATAGTTAAAAGAAAAGTGTATTTACAATTTAAATGCAATATATTTTGTTTTATAAATAACGCAAATGCTCAATATTTCTTCCACTTTATATTTTAAATGGCCTGACACCAAAACCTTTTTTATTTGTATTTCAAACGGAGTGAGTTTTTCCACAGTCCTGTTAATAAATAACGTCCACGATACAGAAACACAGGGAGAGTTAAATCATACACTTATCTAGCTGCAAACGTCAAAACTGAAGTAACATGCCCCATTTCTACTTATAAAATCTGAAAAGTAGATCCCTCGGAAGCACCGAGAACAAGGCAAACAGTGAAAATAACCCCAGAACGTGAACAGCAGTGTGTAATTAACATGTTGTATATTAAATCAAAAACCGCTAATTAATATGATACATTATTATTCAACTTTACAATATTACACACTGTATTAGATCAATTACAAACATCATATGAAACAGACAGAGCCAATACAAAACATAACTGAGCCAATATGAGAAAAACAGGGCCAATACGAGAAAAACAAGGCCAATATGGAATTCAAGCATTTTGATTGGTTCAAAAGAATGGGCCAATACGGAGAAGCCACTTCCGTTAGATTTTTAAATGGCGCCATTTTGTTTTACATCATAGTTACAGATTACATTTTTTTCACATTTTGACAAAAAATCGTCCAACATGTTAATTTAATAACCTAGTATGACTAAGCGGGATGTACGTCTTCAGAGATTACAACGATACTTATATTTATTCGGTTTTGTGTAAAATGTAGGTGTTTCCTGTCAGAAATTCTGGCAGTTGTAAAGGAAAATAATAAGAAAATATGGAAATTCAGATTAATTAAAAGGATGAGACTTATCTTTAACAGATATTTTGATAGTGTGGACTATTTGTGCAACGATAAATAGCGATTCAAATGCTGGAAAGTGGATGAATAAATTGGCGAACAAGAGTGTCAGTTGTGAACTGCAAATAATTTCGGATAAGAGTTAAACGAGGAATGGGACTATATAATATGTGCTTGGTTGGTTGTATTATCCTGATCAACACATATGTGTATAATTTTGTGTCTCGTTGCTTGCAGCCTAAAAGAAAACGAGTTTTAAAGCAGTTTTTATCACAGTTCAAATGATAAGATACTCGCTAAAGAAAGTAAATAGGAATTCCAAAAATTAAGGTAAGTTCTACACTGTTCTAGTTACTCTTGATTATGTCGCATTAAAAGTATCTCTCAAAATTATTCTCAAGTACCTACCACTACTGGATGCACATACCATTAAACATGGATTAAAACCCTGTAAAATACCCATTAAAATAGGAAAAACCGTTAATTAACCCCATAAATTCTTGCATCACTTTATTTAACAGGTTTCACAATATTAATGGGTTACATGTTAAAATACCATTAAAACACCCACTTTTTACCATGAATCATGCCATCAAAATTCAGTTTGGTAGCTAAAAATGTTAATGGCTTTGAAAAAATAGTGAAATTCTGTATATTTTGAATTTAACAGGATTATTCATGGCCCTTAAAATTGATTTAATGCCCATTAAATGTTCAGGTTCTGTACGATTTCATTTAAGAGTAAACTTAATGGCCCTTAACAGCAATGTGATGCCGATTAAATCCTTCATTCTGTAAAATGTGATTCGTATATTTTCTTTTTTTGGTTTTTGGCTTGCACTCCCATTGAATGCTTATAATTCCAGCCCCATATTGTTTGGACTTTAATCACAATAAATCATACTATGCACACATTTCTATAATAACATTGATTAATAAAAATGTGCTAACTTTTTCCCATGAATTTATACGCATTGTAAAATACACGCCATGAAACCAACATAGTGGCTTCGACACAGACAACCACCCATACGGATTCAATCTATTGCAGTTAGAGAAACGTCGCGATGGACCAACTCAGACTTCAAACGCACTTTGATTGTGATTACCATGGCCTCTCAATCATTCAATTTCAGTGTCATCCATTTTCCATGATGCATTCAACCTTTCTTTTTTTTTTTTTTGGATTGTTTTTATTTCATCCTTGCCCATCAACTAATTATCAATTTGTATGTTGTCAACGGGTGGGGTAAGAAAATTACGATTATAAAATGTCTCAACCGTTTTAGACTTTCAAATTAAATTCAATACCTGTAAACATAAATTTTAGCAACTGAAATTAATTGTGTTGAAACTAAACCAGTCTGTAAGCTTTAAATTATTTTGGTGGTACACATAATTATCTCGTTCCATTTTCAAATTGTGTACGCTTATTGGCAAAGACATGTATGCAATCCTCAAAATTGCACAGGATTACCTTTTTAAGTCATATAGCACAAGTACTGAAAAGAATGTAACCATTGATAATAAAAATGATATTCACCTTTTTTATGTCCCATGAATTTGATTACGCATGACACAAATAAGCCACGCCATGAGAAAACCAACAGAGTGGCTTTGCGACCAGCATGGATGCAGACCAGCCTGTGCATCCGCACAGTCTGGTCAGGATCAATGATGTTTGATTTCAAAGTCTATTGCAATTAGAGAAACCGTTAGCGAACAGCATGGACCAGACTTCGTGGATGCTGGTCGGAAACGCACTATGTTGGTTTTCTCAAGACGCGGCTCAAATCATTCAACTTTTCAGTGTCATCCTTTTTCCATTATGCATTAGAAGCCATTTTATATTCAGATTTGTGTTCATTTTTGGGCAATTGTTTCTGGAATTTCATTCACTTGCCTCTTATCAACTAATTATTTACCAATTTGTTGCTTGTCAACGTGGGTGGTACGTAAGGCAAAACTTACGAAATAGAGCATGTCCCAATCTGTAAGTCAAGACTTAAGATTTACGAAATCAAGGAATAGCATCGTACACACGATAATATTTGTCTGCACATCTTAAATTTAATTGGTGTTGTACAACAAAAACCTACCGTCTGTAGAGGGCTTTAAATTCATTTGGGGCATGGGCAGATTAATCTATTCTTCGTTCCGATTAATCAACGAGTGTGGTACGCTTGATTGTGGAGGGGGGAACTTGTGATGCAACCCATCAAACATTTGCTCTAAGCTGTTTAAGTGCACGCACAAAGTACTGAAGTAGAGCTAAGTTGTGATTGCCCATTGTGCGCTGACATTGTCATCAACAGTTGCTTTTTGAATACACCTGATGCCTAGTGTCTGTACCAATAAAAACTTGGTCAGAATGTTGGTCAATATTATAATGTTGAATAGTTAAAACTATCCGTATGGTCACTTGATCTATTAAACCGGTACCTGTAAACCTTTCTCAGTACAAAACAATACAATACAAAATCCATTTATTTTCTCATTTCATATGAACATATGACAGAATAAGGATACAAATGACAATATGTACGAGGCTGTTACATGTGTTTACATTACAAAATAATGAGAGAAAAGAGAAGAAACAAATATTCTTAGAGCATTTTACAAAACAGTACATATGTATAGATACTATTACACATGTAATAATACGTAGTTTAAATCAATACGGCAAAAATAAATATGAAGTTGATTATATTAAGATATCTAACTCTTATGACAAATTTTTATGGCCCTTAATTTGATATACCATTAAAATATTACGAACCCATTAAAATTGAATCTTGCATATTTAATGAGACAATTAATCAATTTTTTAATAATTAACGGGCATAAACAGGGTATTAAAAGAATTAATGGCCCCATTAGTTCTTACTAATTAATGGGGAATTAAGGGGTATTTTTTTAATAGCACATTAATTTCATGCCAATTAAACTGTTTCATGGAGTTTTAAGGAGCTTGTTAACTTATTTTAATGGTTTATTTTAAGCAGCTTTTCATGGCCATCAAAGTCATTTTAACAAGGTATATTTTACCAGGGTTTTAATATACATATTTCATGGCTTTTTAATGTATGGCATTAATTAATCGTTGTTCCATTGACAAATTCCATTAAATCTACGGAGAAGATACTAAACGGTGGGTTAAGTCTTATAATGTGCGACACCTGTTTAATAACTATCGATATACTAAAAACGTTGAAAAAATTAAGGCCAATTTCAATGAACCCATTTAAATGGCTAAAGGTGGACATGCATGTACGTGAATACATATCAACTATCATGTCATCTTTTATTGTCTGGCGAAAATGATCATAATTTCTAAACAAGTTGTGAACGTGCATAGCTGTCATAAGGTAACTCACAGAGTTCTTACGATATTACCGTCAACAGTTGAAAGTTGAATAATAATATTACCATTAATCAAGCGATTTCATATTGGCCTAGTTATTTGTCCTCGGGCAGTCGTATTGGCCCTCGGCCTACGGCCTCCGGCCGATACGACAACCCTTGGACATATAACAAGGGCAATATGAAATTGCTTGATTGATAACATTATATTATTTCGCTGATATAGCATACGTCCTGTCTGATCTGTCTATATATTGCAGAAATGTTAACCTGTAACCATAACATTGTAATAATGTTCTTGTCTGCCACAACTTGAATACATTAGTCCCCTCCTGGTGCACAAGCACTTGCAATAAAACTTTCTGTTTATATATACCGCTCCAGACACAGTATTGATAAAATCTTACGCGTATCAGATATGCTTAGGCAAACAATGACAAAAAACATATCTTTCCGTTAAGAAGACACCTCATTACCAAGGAAAGCCATAAGAATTGAACACTGACGTTTTCAAGTAACATATCAATTACCTGCATTGTCAGCATTACGTACGTTGTCTCAGTGACTATGTTCGTTCTCTTTCATATCTTAACCGTCTGCTAGTATGTTTTTATGGGCGTTTGTATCACGTCGAGCTGGTTGTGATCATTTTCGTGTTTTCTTTGTCAAGAGTGAGAGATTAGGGAGATACAAAAAGTAACACAGTGTTTAATCAACTCATTTCACTTAATTGTATCAGTCTGATTGACTACTTTCGCCTTACTTATGTTTTACAGGATCTTTTTAGTCTGTTTATCAGCTATATAGCGTACTATCTACAATAAAAGCAAAGCCGACCGACTAAGGTCATACGGATGCAGTGAACTAAGAGATAGAAAATTAATATGTAGGTAACAAATAACTTCAATGCTGCATATGTGAAAGAAACAAAATATCAAGAAAAGATTGGAGCATTCGTGCTTGACGTTTCGAAAACAGTTTTCAGCTATGAAATTTCAATAGTCTAATCTAATCTAAACATATTTCTAAGGTCAGAATATTTCCAAATAAGCAGGTTATCGTCTCAGCGTTTTAACAAGAAAACGTACACGTTATTACAGCAAAGAACACATCAGTTTGGAAAGACCTTGGCATCAGATAAAGTTTCACCTGGCGTTATAAAAAATTCAACTGTACCATAATTCAAAAGCTGTATGGAAAATATGGTTATATTTATAATTATAAAGCAGATATTCAAGAACCGGCTGAAATTAGCCTTTAGAAAGGCAGCTGTTTGCTTCCAAACATAGAATAAGCATAAAATGTCACTGAAAATATGTTTCGATAAGAATATATAGGTAGTATATAATCGAGTTTGATTAGGAAAGTGAACGTCGTACACTTCATACCAGCCTGGTCATGGAATTGCATAATTTGTCAAAATAGCCTTGCTTAGATTTACAAAATGTTTTAATATTTTTATGTAGGTATGATATTGTAATTAATAAATCCCGATGATGCGTATGTGACGTCATTGAGTATTTAGCTAGAAAACAAGTTATGGCCAATATATAGTTTCTATTTCTACATCTTGATATATTAAACATATGGTATAACACAATTTAAATACATATGCTATGTATGAGTTCTGATTTATGATGGATTCTATCTGGTTATAGTGTTACGTTACATAATGTACGAAATTTTGCATTGTTTCATATTAATATATAGTTTGAGAAATGATAACATTAAGTTAAATTATGATAACATTATCGATGATTATTAAAGGCAGACATGTCATTTACGCCCAATCTGAATATACCAACCGTTGCCATGTCAAGGCTCTTTATGGACCTGACTACAAATACAGGGGGCGGGGGATCGAAAACACGAAAACTCGACAATTACCAAATTTGTCGAGTTTTCATGTTGGCGGGGCAAAACACGACACATTTTATGCGAAAACTGGACGTTTAGAGGGCGCCGACACGACAAATTTATCTGTCGAGTTTTCATGTCGGCGGGTATAAATATGTTGCCGTATTTTTGTCCCGTCGACACGAAAACACGACAAATACTGTTCAGACATCTGAAAAAGGGTTTTAGAGGCATTTTTTTTTCTTTCTGTCTTAACAAACCGTCAATTCAGAACTTATTTATATTCACTTAAGTTGAGATTATAAAAAAGTACACTAATATGTCAGATGTCAGCGTTTTTTTATAATACGAATTAAGGGTATGTATAACACACCTGGTTCCAGAAATATTCCATTCGGGTGCGGGGAGCGTTAACAGTTAAGAATGAAGGCGGCATCGGCTAGCCGAGTGATGTTAGGTACGGAATATAGTAACCCCTCCTGCTAGGTGAGCCGGAAATGATTGAAATATATGTATAAAATGTTTGGCCCCTGCTGCATTTTTAGTCCAAATTTTGAGGTACATGAGGGGTTACCTCCTCCTGACAGCGGAGTCACACGGTCTCTTCATTGTTACTTTTGAAATAAAGGTATGAAATGGTGGCCCCTTCTGCATTTTTGTCAAACAATTGAGGTACGTGCCAAAATGGGTTGGGTGCATGGGTGCAACGAGTACAGGTCACTTCTCAGCCGGCCGATTGGAAGGGGGTCACGGCCTTCGGACCCGGCCCTGGATCCGAGCCTATACAATAAGAAAAATAATTACTTATACACGTGGGCCTTAGTGAAGATTAACTTATTCAAATGAGTTCCCTCGATAATAAGGGCTTATGATATTGTTCTTATAAAATATTAAGATAGAGAGAAAATATTATAAGAAAATACATAAAATGTAGGTGAGAAGTAGTACTTAGTTTAATATTCGGCGTTCGTTTTCCGATATTTTTCATGTAACAAAATGGTATTTGGCTAAAATATACATAGAATATAAGTCATTTTTTATTCTTAAATTTATATTTTCTAGTTGTTTTGGTATATTATTACATGAAGTTATGTTGTGTTCATTTCAGTAATTGTTGTGTGCGTGTCTAACAGAAGAGGCCAAAACGAAACACGAAAACTCGACAAATAAGATAATTGTCGTGTTTTCGTGTCGGCGGGGCCAATACACGAAATCTCGACGAAAATGTATTTGTCGTGTTTTTGTGTTGGCGAGGCGAAAACACGAAAACTCGACAAATAAGGTATTTGTCGTGTTTCGTGACGGCGGGGCCGAAACACGACAACACGAAAACTCGACAAATACCTAATCGACACGAAAACTCGACAAATAAAGGGCGCCAATACCACATACTCATACCCACAAACACGAAAACTCGACAAATGAATATGTCGTGTCGGCGCCCTCTAAACGTCGTGTTTTCGTGTAAAATTTATCGTGTTTTCGTTCTTCCGTGTTGTCGTGTTTTCGACCCGCCAACACGAAATGGCAGAAATCAGCCACCATATCAACCGGATTTGTTATACAACGTTAAACCTTTACAAGAGTGAAATAACATTTTGTATAGTAACCAATACATGCCATAACTTGGTTTCTACGAAACTATATCCGTATTACATTACTGTAGACATTGATCGTTTAACATTTAGGTGTAGTTTATATATTTTAATCGATAGTTATTACATGGATCTAAACCCTTACAATGAATAAGGCAAATATCGGTTCTTTTTCTGAATGTTACAATGTGTATACTTATATCATAAGTTTTCGTAAAATAAAAGAGTGTTGACAACGGATATAATTATTTTTGAAGAATAAACATACCTTTACTAGTACATTTTTAAAAACAAATCATGTATATCAAACTGTAAAAAATCATTGCGCGGAGTAAGTAAAAGACGGCAAAAACTGATTTTACAGAAAATTATTGTTTGTTATACACAATTTCGATTTTAAAATGATGTCTAAGATAACTTTGTTTGTCCTTGACGACATCCACCAAATATTTTCCATTTTGTATGGCTTTGTTTTCCCGCGCCTCTTTATAACATTTTATATAATAGTTAGACAAAGATTTTGTAGCATAATATCGTCACAGTTCCAGTCCTCTTTGTTAAACAGGAATACAAGTTATGTCATATTTGAACTGGATTTTAATGAGTTAAAACACTCATAATTTCTATCGTCACAGGAATGTTCTTCTTAATTCAGTTTGAAAGGAAACAACAAAATATTTTAAGATATTTTCGTAGTTCAGACAACCTATATCAGACTTTATTTTACTTTTCCAATTCCAGTCTACTGCAGAATTTGATTAATTTCACATCTTTGCTGATTATTTCTAGCATTTGTCGGTCTGTCTATCCGTCCGTAACACTTTGTGTCTGGTCCATAGCTCTGCCATCCATAAAGAGAACTGACATTACTCGACATACATTTCGCTATACTAAGCGACGTGCCACGCATAAGACCCAGACACTGACTTTTAGTCATGGTCACAATCGCAGATCAAAGGCTAACATCGTATATTTCGTGTCCCGTCGATGACTCTGTCAGCCATAGAGAAATTTTAAGAAACTTGGTACAAATGATCCCCATAATTACATTGTAGTCCATGTGTCGCACGCAAGGCTTAGACCCTGTCACACTTGAGGTCAAATGTTAACAAGCTCTGTTTGCTTTGCAATCGATAACTGCCTTATATCAAGGGGTTTTGAAAATTCTTAGAACACATGTTTCCAATAAGAGAAAACATGTTGCAAGCAAGACCCTGTCCCCTTGCCCATAGGTCAAGGTCACAACATGAGATAAAAAAGTAATAAGATCTATTTCGTATCCGGTCCATAGATCTGTCATTCATCAATGGATTTCAAAATCATTTAGAACATTTTTTTCCGATAACAAAGCGACGCGCCGCATGTTAGACACAGTCCATATCTAAAAGGTTAATGTTACACTTTGACGTCAAAAATCGTGTGGTCAAGAACTTTGTATAGACGGTAATGCAAGAAACTTGGCATTTACAGTCAAGGTTAAGTAGAAATTTCCGAAAGCTCATACCATCCCTAATACAGCCAGAGAGCCATGTATTTCAAAGAAGGGCCGCAACAAAAAGAAACTGTAAAGGAAAAATATAGCATACGGGTTGCTTTAAAAATCCAACAAAAAGAGAGGGGTGTTTAAGTTGAAGTGGAAAAAAGCAAGGATGAATATTCAGTAGGGAAAGCCATGCTCCAAAATCGCAATCACTTACCACAGCAGCGCAAAAACTGACGTGCGTAACACACACGCACACACGCGCGCGCGCACATGCACACAGCAAACAATATGTGCAAGACTAAGACCCTTAGCTCGAAGGTCAATGTCACACATGTCGATGAAACATTGTTTGTACTTTTGCCCGGTTTGTAAATATTTAATGTGCGTGGATATATATTTAAAACAAATTGCAAAATAATTTACAATGTGTCACATGCAATACCCAGATTCCTTCATCAAAGCTCAAGCTCGCAGGTTCACAAGTTTATTTTTTTTTGCGGGTACATGTAATTAGCTCCCATGTAATATGATACAGTACAAAACATGTAGTTTGTATTTGATTTCCCCACTAATAAGATAATTGATATAGACAGATGCAAAACAAAGCAGATTTCCAGAATACAAACCCAGACATGAGTTATTCAATATGTAACTAAATGTAGCAAGGCATTGATAGGATCCTATCATTAATATGATTGCAGCATCAGGTTATCCTGCAGCTAGGATATCTATTGAATACTAGTATTAGCTTTCACTGATGAGTAGTTTAATTGGTATTATATAAATGTTATGTCCCAAAGGCATGCATTCCATTTCTATATCAACTATTTCCTTTAAATGATAACACATTTAATTACTAGTACATTTTGTTTCCTTTTATTTATACCAATTTGAAGATAAGATAGAATTGAATTATTACAATACAGTTGTAAGCACTTGCAAACAATTTCCAGTGTTAGATTTCAATACATACGGTATTACTTCATCAGTTATATAATAAAATATATAGGATTATTTAATGGACAATTTTAGTATGCTGCCCCAATACTTTGAAGAGGATTCTGTATTGTATGGCAGTATTTATACTATTTATGTGACAAATTTGTCCTAAGGCGGGGGCGGGTGAAACTCTACTAACAATATCTTGTTTCGCTAGATTTTGATGAAATCGGTATCTGTTCAGGAACGTACACTATTAGTTGACTAGTCTATTAACCTTTAGCCAGCTAAATTTCTAAAATGGACTGGTCCATCATTCAATATAGGCAATAGTATTTATGATTGGAAAGGGTGTTCACTGAAAATTTACTGACAAAATAGCGAACAGCGCAGACCATGATCAGCCTTCATAGATGTGAAGTCTGATCTTGGTCAGCACTGGTCACATAGACAGAATCACTTGCCGCCAGCAGGCTAAAGTTTAATCAGTCTATTATTTGATGCACCAAACCCGTTACATAAGTATAAATCAACTGTGGCTTCGTTTGTGCGATATGAGCAATACATCATTCTAGAGGTCTCTCAGAGTGGTAGTAGGATCTTTTTTTTAATTCTTATGAAGTCTTTAGTCATGTCAGTTTTATGGTGAGAAATGTATTTTACCCTCTTTGAAATCCAACAAACATCACAACATCGAACATGTACATATTTTTACATGAAAGTGTTGCATTTATGTTAACTAAAATATCTTGAAAGTTTTATGATAATCTATTAACATACAAAGTTGAAATTGTTTTTAAAAAACAACTGTTATCGAAAATGAATGAAATTTACAATGGTAAGTATCCAAACGAAATAGTTCCACATTTTATCCGGATATTCATTGGAGGTTATTAGAATGACATTTCGTATCAATGGTAGTTTTTTTTATATTTTTTGAATTTAGTAACACAAAGATCATTTATTTTTCTAATACTTATATATTTGATTACTGTTATATTTCATTAACTGTCTTAATTTGTATTTGCATGTTTACTTTTTTATATATGTGGATGACAATAAATGAATAATGGCAGGTCATGCTTAGAGGATCTATATGTAATTGCGAGTATGCAGGCGTCAACTGAAGCATGTTTTTTTTAGTTAGACGATTGGCAAACTTTTGCGATATTTAGCCCAAAGGCTCCTTCCGTCAGATATGCGTCAGTCTTTACCTAGCACAGAAAATGCATAATCTTTCGCAAGGAAGTCGTGTTTATGGCAGTAGGTGACGTTCAGTAGACGGCCGATGTATATATATTTCTTAAAAGCCGTAGTTACAAGAAAAGTCTTTTTGCTTTTGTTGGGTTTAGTCTCCAACTGACTTTAGCATATTAACAAAAGTCGTAAAACAGACAGATGAGTTTTATTACAATTCAAGTCAGTTTCATAAAGCTATAATAGGTATAACATATCTATTTCCATTTGCACTGAATTATTCAAACAGTTTTAAGGGAAGGTTAATTTATTATCTCTGATCGTAACTACTGACTTTTTCAATTCAACCTTTGCAACCTGATGCATTATTTATGGACTGTGGTATATTTTTCTCTAATTTGATATTTGATCCGAGCTAGTTCCATTTGATGCACCGCTGATGAATTACCATTTTTGATAAAATGTTTGCGTATTTTTCGGAATCAGTTAAACCATTATCCCTGTTTAATTAAAAGTTTATCGATAAAAGCTATCTGTTTAATGAGCTATAATTTGTAATTACGTCTTTTTATCATCCTATTAAACCACAATGTCGCATTAAATGTAATGCATTGAAAGTTCAGTTTGATTTAACACTGATATTTTGTGAAACATTCATATAAATTGATCCCTGTGGTTGCTGAGAATAATTAAACTGGTTGAATTAATTGCATTGAGTACTTATCAATGGATTGCAAATGAATAAGAACAAACTAAAAAGTTGTCAGCAAAATCATCGGAATATTCACTACAATGTCTTTGAAAGATTTGCTAATGAGACACTGATGCAATATGCATCTGTAACTGAATAATGCTGTAAGTATTGGCACCAAAAATTCACAGAAGTGGACAGAAATCGGCTCAAACACACTTACACTTATATAATAACCTGAACCCAGAATTAGTGACGAACCAAAGTGCGACACATTGTAAAATGAATACAATGTGTTTGCTGCATTCTAGATTCATGTTTTTTTGTCTCATGATTCATACCATAACTTAATAGACTAGCTGTTGTGAATGTGTTGTCTGTAGCAAACTTTCTATGAATATTAGAGTATTTTGGCATTCCATAGGTGTACAGGTACGGTACCAATTACATATTCAAAGAACCGTAGGTGTAAGAGTTTTCCAAACGAACTGAGGAGAACAGGTAAGCAGGATTCATACATATTTTTTTCATTTCATTTACACTATGATCAATTTAAGGACAATTTTAGCAAAACAATACGGTAGAGGTACGCATACACGCACGTCTGTTAAAACACCTGTGTGTGTGAATTTCAATAAGATTAATAGTAATTAATAACTTACTTCAGATAATTTTGTTTCATGTAATGCTAAGTTGTAATGACGACTTAAAGTTAAGTAGGAAATCTTTCTAGAAGGAGATTAGATACAATTATAACATTTTGTGTTTAGTTGTGTGAACTGTCACGTGTGCTCAAGAATCTCTTCTGTAATGTGTAGCATAATAGGAATCATTTGCAAAACAAGAAACAAGAAGATATTGAGTTTAGAACAGTCGGTGATAGAAAACACGTTTTAATACATGTGTTTTATTTATAGTTTATACAAAATGTCAGATAAACGTGCTGTTGGTTCATGATGTGTTACATGTCATTTTTTGTCTTTTATTGACATACAAGATTATTTTTATTCCATTGTTCCAGACATGGTATTGATCCGATTTAACACTGTGAACCACATTCTGTCAAATAAACCACAACTATTATATAAAATATTGTATCGTGTAAAGGAGTCACGTGGAGGAAAGCGACACAGCTCTTGGACATCTGTATTGAAGTGATACGCAAGTACAAAAACTTATACAGTAAATGAAAAAGTCAATTTGAAAAACGAAATGTTTAAAAGGAAATATTTAAATTATAAATATGTCGTGTACGCCGTCTGTAATTTATAGGAAAAATTTACTTCATCTTCTCGGAGGAAAAGTCATAAAAATATCATATCATTTTAATATTTCAGCATATGTGTAATTCTTTTAAGGGTTATGGTAAATTTTCCAGTATATTGAATAAAGTCCAAATGATGGGGGCTGAAGTCCACGGATTTAAAACGTACGGTATATAAACGTTTATGTTTGTTTCGTCTTTCAAATCGTCAGGAACTTACTTTTGTATTCCTAAGATCGACAGTTCTGTTTTGAAGTATAGGACTATGATATTGTTTCAGTGTTAGAAATATACCGCCGACACAATTCATTTATTATGACAAGTTGTCTAGTTTTTCAAGGTGAAGAAAGACCCAGGTGCCCCTTTGAGCATTGTTTCAGACATGGACCAGCAGCTGGGTATAACCACTGACCTTCCTTAAGCCAGCTGGAAGGCTTCTACATAGGAAGATTTCTACACCTCAAACAAATCTGTATCTAATTGATTTCTCACTCTGTGTTCTATGGGTATGCTCTTGCTCTGTCCATCTTGTCAGATCGCTTTGTGTCTGTAATAGTAGAGGATCATTGGCGCCTGTGTGGCTGCCGCTGTATGTAAAGCGTCTTTGAACATGTTTATAATGTAAATGTTTATAATGTAATATACTACTACTAATAATAATAATACATCTCAAGCGAGGTTTCGAACCGATATCGGTGAGATGCAAAGTGGTTCGAAGCCAGCAACCTTAACTAAACTGCCACTGAGACTATTATAATATGGGATAAAGTTGTAATAGTTTGACTTAAGTACACAATACACTACAACAAAGGCGAAAACATTTCTGAGGCAACAGCAGTAACTCGTGACTTGTCTGGCTCATGGACTTACTTCAGCTTGAATTCTTGAAAACATTGCAAAATAAATTCTATTTAATTCGTGTTCTTGAAATAGAAACCCAAAATAAATAAATCTCTGTATGAGGAAATGATTACTTGTACTTTGGGAAAAGGAAATAAACATATTACAATGTAACAGAGATAAGACGATGGTTGTGTAAGGAATACAAGCAGTCGTTCGTTTCCCTTTTATAAGAATAGCGACCTAACATGTTCAGTTAATGCCTTCTGTTAAAGTGAAAAAAAAATTTCAACTGGTGTACTTGCATATATTGAGTCTTTATATATTGAAAATGTTTTTTTCTTCATATAAAAGGAATAATGTTAAAGAACTATCTTGAAGAAACCTATTAAGAGTGAAAAATACTAAATAATCTTAATAAATATCATTGCTTATTCTTTGGCAATTTCTGAATAATTTAATATTATTACGTTTTGTAAAATTAACGTAAACCTTCTTTAGACATTATAAATATTTATGATAAGGAATAGTTCTTTGTCTTACGGACGATTCTTGCAGCACCAAGTCAGGACCAGTGAACACTCTCAACAGGCGAAGAGGGATGATGGCGTTAAAAATGGCACAATTTTGTTTTTCGTTGGGCATTGTACATCACTTTTGGCTTGATAACCTCTTTTCTTTGTTGGTAAAATGGATATTATTCAGTCTTTTGTTACACACGCGCATGTTTCAATGAGTGTGATTGAATATCTACCTCAGCTCTCGGCAATGGCAAGTTAATCAGCAAGATGTATGCCATTCTGAAACAAAGAACATTAGATGTTAGACATTTTAACAGAAATCTTTATTGCAAATGCTTATGCACCAGAAGGAATGAAGATACAGTTGTTACCGACATGAACATTATTACAATGTTATGGCTACAGGTTAACATATTCGCAATATAAAGAGAGATAATATATCAGGGAGATAATATCTCATTTGATTTAGCGGTTTTTGCTTTAATATACAACATGTTGATAGCACTTCGGGTTGCTAAGTACAAGGGGTGAATGTAGTTAATTCAACTGTCCAAATATTTCTGTTCCATGGATATTATTATATTATTTATTAACAGAACTTTGAAAGAAATCGCAATCCCTTTGTATTTTTGAATTTAAAATATAGCCTGGTTTAATTCTGCCTATGCGTTATTTGCAAAACAAAATATATTACATTTAAACTGTGTGCACAAGAGTTTCAAACTGTTTAATTAAGTATAAAGTTTTATTTCAAAAACGCTGCTGATCAAATACACTTGTAAATGATAATATAACTAGAAGTAACAAAGGCGATTAAAATTAGATGACTGAAACTGTTTCTGAAGACGTCAGTACAGAACTAAATTCGTAACGGATGGTGATGGCTTTATGCTGCCCAGGCATTATCATGATCTGTTATCACAGACTTATCACCAAGGTTTGCTCAAATCATATGTTAACGTAGCTGTATAACACAATTCAATCAAGAATACAGAATGTTGGATTGAGAAAGATAACTCAACAAAGGAATAGCACATTTTACCGGTATGTTGTTTCATAGCGAAGCTGGTGTTCTTTATATAAGTGGTGAAAATAGATGGAAGAATAAAATATTATAGCATAATACTAAGTCCTAAATCTGAACTGATGTATGATTATGCCTTTTTATGAACAAGACTGTGTTAGATCATTGACATGACAGTTCTCTTTACATAGCATTCTGGCCTAGTGGCGCGGATAGTACTAGTAAAAAAACAATATTAACGGATACTTTTGAAATTAGGAAAAGACGAGCAGGATAATTGCAATAATGTGATATATGTAATCTTTCAATAACCTGTTATTTCTGTTATAGTTAGATTTAACGACTTTCGCAAAATGTATACATTCCAGGTCCTAGGATGATAGCGAACATACTCGTTCCAGTGTGCATTTTAACCCAAACTATATAGATAAAAGTTACCGATATAAAGAATATCAAACTCATTTAGACATTTTAGATATTGCATACAAAAAAAAGATAAAAGATAAGAGCTCTGTGCATATTGATTGCTTTACAATTCGGTTATTTGATAAATACGTCAGTCTGTATTTTATTTTTCGTATTGGCTGATTTCACTGCAATCATTTATAACAATATCTTGGTAAACAAGACATAATTCATTCGATGCCATTGAAATACCTTAGAGAATGAACTCTTATCACCATGTTTATAAATAAGAACACTTGTTTATATAAGAACGCTAACCCAATGATTCTATCGGAACACGGGCAATCAGTGTAACTCAGACATTTTATTAGACAAGAACTATAAAATCTCGATTTTTATGTGTCCCTTCATTGTACTTCTATAACCTTTATGTATTTTCTTCACGAATATGTAAGCAATAAAGGCACCTGTTAACAGGCTGTTACCAGGTAATAAATTTCCAGGGAAAGATCGGAACTTCGTTACAGGGTTTTCATGACGGTATGTGGTGGACAGATAGCTCAGTGGTTTGCACGCTGGCCTTCCAATCCTGAGGTCGGGGGTTCGATCCCCGGCAGCTACTCGGGAATTTTCAGAAACGTTTTTCAGTGTTTCTCACCCAACTAGAGGTGTACTGGTCAGGAACCCAGGCAATCCTTACGTGTATCAGTGCTATGCTCTGTGCACGTTAAAGAACCAGGCTGTCTATTCGCAACGAGCTAGGCTAAGTTAGCCAGACAAGCATGTATCTGATTTCTGATCTCTCTGTCGTGGGGGTTTTGTTTCACTCTGTCCCTCTGGTCAGATCGCTCTGTGTCTGTACTAGTAGAGGATGAATTATGCGCCCTGTGTGGCTGCATTTGAACTATGTAAAGCGCCTTTGAACGTGAAATTGATCATGAAAAGGGCGCTATATAAATCTGGTATAATAATTATAATAATAATATGTTAAGTAGAGTAATGTCAAGATTGTCCTATAGTGTTCTGTACTATCTATTCAAAGAAAGTAGACCTAATCCAGGTTAGGATTCACTTGCTTCAAATGTTACTGTAATGTCTCTTTAAAAAAAAATGAAATATTCAAACGGTATAAACTACAATACAATGTATATAGGTTCCGGTAAAATAGATTACGTTAACAACACCGATGTCACAAACTGTATTACATTGTTAAAGTGTATATTTTTCAATCTAGGAATATATAAACTTCTATTACATTTATCCTCAAATTGGATGTAACGATAAGAATATGAAAGAAAGAAAACAGAAAGAAAGTTTAGCATTACTGTAGCTATTAAAGTATCAGCTTGTTGAAACAACATAGTCCCCTACAGAAGTTATCTATCTCAATACTGATTCGATTTTACATTCACATCAGATAAAGTATTAAATAATGGCACAACATGGCTTTATTTTGTTAAAAAGAAGAGACGCCGCATTAGGGAGGAAGGCCATGAAATGCACATTTTCGACTTTTAGATCAACTTCTATGGTCTGCTTTATGTAGAATTATATACAGTATCACAATTGCTCTTTTCACGTCAGATGTATAACTACATTGATAGATAAGCAAATGAAATGTTAAAAACGTGCTCTTTTGTAAGCTCTGATATTGTAATGGTCAGGACAGGATAAGATATTTTCAAGGTAATTAAAACGTCTCCATTATTTATCATAATACAAGAGGTTACGGTTATATTACCTCTGTAAGGGTATACTTTAAGTTCTGTAATACGGTAACATATAATTATCACAAAATATAAAACTGTCTGGTAGATACTGATCATTGTAAATTGAGAAGCCATTATATTTTCATATCTTCAATCCGATATGTAATTTCCTTTTATAGTACCAACATTTATTACTTGAATATAAAATCGGTTCCACTAATAGCTCAATTTATTATCTCAAATACAATCATACTTCCGTAATATGAAAATCTTAATATAGAATATCAATACCTTAAAGAATGCTGTTCCTGAGAATATTTAAAGAAAGGTTATTCACGGAAACTAAGCATGGAGTTGTAATATTAATTTCTAAGTCCTGTATTTGGATGAAAATATACAAAACGTCCTAATTTCTTCCTACTTTGCCCCGGAATGTAGTTTGAACTATGGAATATCAATGTGGGGTTATTGTCAAACATACTAAGAATCTGAACAGGGATATCGCTTAAGCCTTGTCATAATACATTGTTAGATTACACTGTCTGCAGGAATGGACAGTTCAACATCAATATTTTGTTTTATACAGGTTTAAAATATTCAACATCAACGGGTTTTCGTTGAAATGTTATGTACGAGAGATCTTAAAATGATTGTAAATGTTCGATCAGTACATACACATTTGTTATGAGATGTTGTAACAGCTGCTCTAAAATGCTAAGAAATACGTGCAGCGAAACACTTAATAAATTTTTCAATTTTTTCAGCCGATGATTATTATTACTAATAGCTGATTTCTACTAGTGCACATTCACGCAAATGTCTGAAAATCACATTTTTAAAAAAAAAACCGCTTTTCTTACTTATACGTGAATAATGAAGTTTTTGTTTATATGACATGGTAAATAATAAGATGCTAACATGTTGTTTTGATGTAATGCCTTGATGCAAAGTAATTGATATTACTTCTAACAAACACTACAACATGACACCGCCAATAAGCTGACTACAAAGAATCTGTTTTTTTTTTTTGTTCGCAATAAATAACAAAATATATGAAAAGATCCTTTGGAAGCATATAATGCAACCAAACAAAATTGATAGAAAATTCGGTTAACTGAAGTAATGAAAAGTGCAACACTCATCACGTCCCATATCATTGGCTTAAGCGGAATTCTATTACATAGATATTAAATTGACTCCATGATCCTAAAGGAAATATTTCACGGCCGCGACACAGCACTTAAAAGACTGTTGTGGTAGTTTATAAAATCTGTAAAAAAAAACAGTTGGAAGCATAGAATGCAACCAAGTCAAAATGAATAGCAGACTCGAATGGGTTGAGTCTGTTCATGAGAGGTACCCCTTACACCTTCAAGCTTCGGCTCAAATGGAAGATATTAGATTGACTTCCTAATCCCGAAGGATTAGAAAATATGCCAACCCTGACTCAAACTACGGGGACACTTTTCACGGCCGTCAAATAGCACTTATAGACTTTGTAAATTTGTAAATATTGCAACACACCTACGCCTTCAAGCTCACGCTTCAGCGGAATTCTATAAGAGAGGTATTGAAAGGACTTTATGGTCCTAATGGACCAGAAAAAAATACAAATTATGAATACAAGTACGGGGAGACATTTTATGGCAGTCACACAGCCAGTCATACAAATCAGAACTATCTTCTTTTAGTAACAGCGCATGAAATGATAAAATTGGTTCGAAAATGGATATAAAGCATTTAAACTGTCTTTTATTTGTAAAATATATGAGTAAAATTCGATAGACCAGAAGTTCTGTTGTATTCTTCTTATTTCAATATCGCTGCTTTGATAAATTTGTGGATTTTGTTTAAATCAGAACTGCATCTAGTTAATGAATTATAAAATCTATGAAGATATATCAATATCCGCCTTAAGGTAGTAGAGGTGTAATAGAGTACCTCCTTTTTGAAGAGTATTCCATTCCTAGCATAAACCCGCTTTTACTGCATTTCTCATGGGGGCGTAGGTTCAAGCCCTACTGGGACCAAATTTTTTTCTCTCTTATTTTCCGTTTTTTCTGGTAAGTTTTTACTTCTTTCAAGATCTATGATTGATTTATTGAACAAAAATGGAAAAAATAATTTGATAAGCGATTTCTTGCTGTTCAAAGTGAATTTACTACTTAAACAGAAGGGGTAGAGTTACACATCTTTAAAAATATTGAGTTACATGTGGTAAAAGTTCTCTCTTTTGCTTTTACTCTTTAGATTACATATTGTGGAAGAAATTTAGGTAGGTTTTACATCTGCCCCAAGGGTCATTTTTGAATGAAGTAAGCAAAATTCAAAACAGAAACACAGGATTCGACCTTATTTTTTCAATGTTGAAGTTAGCATTCTGTATCATTAAGTCCATTTACTTAAGGAACCCTAGATAAAATGATACTCATATTTTTATTTTGTGTTTTATAATTGTTTACCAATAGTTTGATGATTCTTTTATTAAAATAAATCGTAAAATGAGTTCTCTGCAAACGTTTTGTATATTGGTCGTCACTTTGAAATTTGTCTCTACTTGAGCTAGAGGAGATACCGTAAGTTATACAAAATTTTGAAAAAACGGCATGGTAAATGTTAATAAAAACTTGCAAAGCAGTGCGAAACACGGTCATCTTTAAGAATAAACCAAGCAAATGCTATTTTGTAAACATTGCTATTACACCTCTACTACCTTAAATAAGGAACATAAGGCATAAACTATTTTGTTTCAAGTATTATCTCCAAAGCTGGGTAGAATTAGTAGAATCTATTCTATTCCGCTTACACGTTAAAGAAGAGCGTGCGTGTTGACATGTACACATTATTTTTAAATAACATCATTATTGTTATTCCATGTAAAGAAGACTTAAGGTCTTAAGCTCGAAAATAAAAACAAGAGGGTCGTTGACTATAAAGCGTTAACCTGTGTAAATAGCTTCAAGTGTGTTGTATAAAGTAATGGTACTGGCATTGAGTTAGGTTTACATAATACCAAGACTCGAGCTAATATGGCTTCAGAGAGGAAGATATTCAGTGTTTCTGTTATATTAGCCTATATGATATACATTTCACACACATGGGCTTGGGCAGTTTTGAACCTACGGCAATAATTTGAACAGTTATGGTATACAGCCAAAACCTGATATCACATGCCAAATATCAAGGCTGAGCGATTATGGATTCAGAGCAGAATATTATTCCAAGTTTCTTATATATAAGCCTATATCAAGTACATGTCCCACACAGGGGCATGACCATTTTTGACTCTAGCGCAATAATTTGAGCAGCTATGGTGGAGAGTCAAAACCTTATATCACATGCCAAATATAAATGCTCTAGATATTATGACTTCAGAGAAGATTTTCAAAGTTTCTTATATATAAGTATATGTGGATATAAATGTCACACCAAGGGGCGTGGCCGTTTTTTACCTTAGGGCAATAATTCGAACAATTATAGTAGAGAGTCAAATCCTTGTATCACATGCCAAATATTAAGGCTCTAGCTATTATGGATTCAGAGAAGAAGAATTTTAAAGTTTGATAACTGAAAATCTATTATTAACCAAAGTGACCCAAATGTTTAATGGACCGTAACCATTTGAAGAACTTTCAAAGAGATCCACGCAGAAATAATTTGTGTAAAGTTTAATCAAAATCCATTCAGTAGTTTCGAAGAAGATGTCGTTTAAAGAAATTGATGATGACGGACGCACGCACGCAAGCACGCACGACGGGCAAAGCTTTGTGCTCAGGTGAGCTGAAATTCGGGCCAGCAGTTTCATACAAGAAGATATTTTACGTTTCTGCTATATGCATATAGGGAAAGGTGACCACGCCCTCTGGTAGCGATAGTTTTTGACGAATCAAAATAATCTTAAATCTTTGTAGAAGGTCACACAAGGACAATTATTTTAAAGTCGGACCAGCAGTTTCACACAATTTCGACTATGCACATATTATAGCGAACATATTTGTGCAACCAATCGGAACCATTTGAACAAATATGGTAGGAGATCATCCAAGGAACATCCAAGACAAGTTTCATTAAAATCCATTCGGTGCTTTTGGAGGAGATGTTGTTAAAAGAAATTGTTGACGACGGACGGTCGGACGAACGGACGGACGGACGAACGGATACAGTGTGATCACAATAGCTCACCATGAACACTTCGTGCTCAGGTGAACTGAAAAAATGAGTTTTTCTTACCGTTCAGAATTCAATATTTTGAAAATCTTTGTGTTTGGTGTTAATTTTATCTATAGGTCCATCATCATTCATTTCACACACGAAGCATTTTATTGGTGATATTGTCGATTTTACTGAGGAGGAAAATAGTAGTGTGAGAAGTAAATTTTACCTTTTTTATTAATGACTAGAATGGCAGCATCGGATTTAATATGCCCTTTGAAGCTGTCTTGTATTCCATTCAGGGTTGGAACTATAACGGTATCAGAAGTTTATTTAACCTATGGAGAATCTACCTGGTGTTCTTGTAAATTTCATGGAAAACTTATAAATTCACCTACGGACTTTGGAGCATCGTTAGCATCATTTAAGACTACAATAGAGGCATGAACGTAGGTACAAGAGACATCACATTTTGATGAAACCAAAGGGAAATAGAAACTAAAACTAAATAAAGGTATTGGCAATCATAAGCCGTGTGATTTGGTGTAGAATTTATCGCTTGTGAGCATTCAATAATATGTGTAAATGCTGATTTCTACTCACCAAGGATTACAGGGCTAGCATGCATTTCAACAACCGTCCGTGAACAGGCTCATTCAAACCGAACTTGCAACTTTTCCTGGAGTGAGTTTCAATTTCTTTTCTAGTTAACTGTATTTTCAATTTAATCCCTGTAATATAACCTAAAGCTTTAATTATAGATTACGGTAAAATTTTCTACCGTTAGGATTTTACACTTGATGCTAACTATTTCTACCTGCTGTATCGCCGATTAATTGCATCTTTGATCCATGTGCTTTCTGATTCGTTTCAAACATTAATGACATTGCTGTGATCTTAGCAGGAAAGCATCATTAAAGACCTGTTTAATGAAAGGTTTATCAATGGTATCATGTAATGAAATGAGCTATAATGTCTAATTAAGCTATTTTGAAAATCTTTTTAGATCCCCAGGTCGTATCTCGTTAATGCACTCAAAGTTAAATTAGATTGTACACGCTGATATTTTGTAAACCAGGAAACATAAAATACGCTCATAACAGTATCGATTCCTGTAGTTGTTCCAGTAAACAAATTTCAATTAAATTATTGTATTATACAAAGTAAATTTGAAGGCTGTCAACAGTAGCATTGGACGTCTAATAGATATGTCACAGCCAGTAGATCTTTAAATAATTGTAATTCTTGCAATATATGATCAGGTTTAGAAGAGGATCCTTTGGAAGAAAGTAAAATGATAGCGGACTCAATTTGATTTAGTCTATTCCTGAGAAGTAATGCAATCTATAGGCGGAATTCTATTATTTATATTGAACCGAGTCAGTGATACTAAAGAAATAGAAAATATAACAACATCTTTTATAAATTGCTTGTCAAAAGTTTCTGCTGTTGGATCGATTAATAAATTTGTTGCCGGTAAATATTCATTGGATGATTACATTTCTAATGGATTATTACGCAGATGGCAAAGAAAACATGTGGCTCTGATGGAGAAAGTTTACACGTTTTGGTAAAAGCAGACATATAAATTCAATTATAAGTAAACAGCATATAACAAGAGACAGACAATATATGAAGAATAAAATAAGATTGTTATACATTTATAATGCATTTTAGTGTATTCTTTTTCTGCCCATCTATATGTTTGAAGCAGAATTAAAGACCGTTGAGTTTCATTACTTCCTTCACAGTTGTCATATTCAACGCATGTGAACAGGGAAAAAGTGAAATGAACAGAATCTCTTAAAACTCACTTATTTTGAAATGTGTATTATACAATAATTATACGTCAAAGATAAAAATAGAAAATGGACTATTCTAATGGTTTCTCATAATGGACAGGTTGGCTGGTTTTCAATTAACTTGATCTGTAGTATCTTTGTCTGACCCTCTGTCTGATTTGTTCAACTTCTCCACTTGGTATTGGCCCATTTTAGGTGTCATCAGAGCTAAAGTAGAAAATCCTTTCAACAATTTGTTCTCATGAGCCAGTTAATGGGTTTCACAAACTTGGTCAGTCCATTGAATGGCCTCTCTCAGGTTGGTTTTACTATTTCCACATTGGTTAATAGTATATATTTTCTGAATAGATTGGAAAAGAATTGGTAAATAGGTCTGGCTATTGATCGGTAAGCCAATCAATAAGTGTTGAATCACACGACGTCAAAAATAAATTTGAAAGTTAAATTTAGACGGCAGAACGCGCTTTGAATGTTACAAGTAAGATAGTGTATGACTGATCGCAACCCCAATCCCCGAAAATCGACCGCTTATTTTTTTCTGCGTCACAACTTCTTAAGATGGAAAGAAAGTGATCTAATTAGGCACAGAATATTAACATTATTATGCTACTTCAAATAAAAATGTGTTAAAGATATTCCACTTTTTTGTCTATTTATGTTGTCTTGACATTTTCTAATTGTTAAATTTATGTGTCTGTCTAAAATTATCATTCGGAAACTTTCAGCCCCACGCCTTTATTACATATATCGTTTTTATCATCTGTATATTAAGAAATGAATAACACGAAAGAAATGTGTTTCAAAAATGCACGCACGGAAATGTTTTGAGGCAAATAGTTTCAATTATTGCCCTGCCTCGATCAATATACACCTGAAATTTGATGTTGGCATGTACAAGGGTATTAATACAAATGGAATCAACAGAAATCGATTAAAGGTAATAAAAATGTGTCTGATAACCTAAATACATCATTTGTCACATATCAAAGGTATGAAATAATAAATTATTTAATAACGGAATGAGTTTGTTGTAAACAATTATTGTATTTGCACTGTTAAATTCACGCCATGTGAAATGTGGCAGTGCATTGTAAGTGAATTCAAAAGCATTTCCGTGAAAATAATCATTTTATATACTTATCAGAACCTGTGCTAACACCAGTGCGATTCTACGAGTCATCATTAAAGGTCGGTTTACGTACTTGGGTTTATCGATGATAACATATTACGTAATGAGCTATAATTTGTAATTAAGCTTTTATGAGGACCTTTTAAGCCTTAATATCGGATTTATGTCACGAATATAATTTGTAATCATTGAAAAGTGTGAACCACAAACACGATATTCAAAGGTTTCCAAGGGTTGAATAATAGTACTCGCTTAGTTCCAAATACTATACCTCACGCCTCTAGACTTTTTTGAAATGAGAAAGTGCTTTCATTAATAAGTAATCGTAAAACAGAAAAGCTCCTTGGAGTGTTTATTTATTTATGACACTTTCGTTTAGTCTGTAAGCATACAAGGAAAATCACAAAACCGCTAGTCTTGCAATCAAAGAGTGATATAAAATATGCGTTTATTTTTTTACATAAACAGCTTTTTTCATGGACACGATATAAACTTGTTATTTTTTAAAGCTACTAGTAACTTAAAATACCTCCGAGATAGGTTTTGTCATTTACATACGCGGAAGCACAAACACTTGCTACTTATATTCAAGCTCACAGTGCTTAGGGATGGGATACAGGGGGTGGAATGCAGGCAAAATTGCAATTGTGTACCAGTGTCTATATAGAACATATAGTAAATATAACTGTGGTCTTAAACTTGATTTATGCACAGTGATATCGAATATTGGTGATAAGATTCGTGAAACAAACACGACGCCATTTTGTTTTTAATAACAAAAACTGCATTTAAATATTTTGTGTTAAAAACACGATCCGCGGCTACAGGTTGGTGGCAAACGTCGATATGCAAAACGTTTCTTTATATTTCTTTGAATGTAATTGCAAGAATCTCATATCCATTCCAAGAATAACCAATCTAATAAACTTGGTGAAAATAGAAGAAAGGAGAACCGGAATGATATTCTTTAATTTTCATTTCATTCTAAGAGTCTATTTATGCCAACACAGCAATATTCTTTAGAATATTGAAACTCTCAGAATATATATTTCTGATGAAAATGTAAACGAGTGACGAGTATTGTATGTTTTGGAGAGGAAGGTCATAAAATATATTCTGAAACAAGCAGACTGTTCTACACTTCTATAGCAAATACTTTTGATATCCTCTTTTTTATAGTTTACAGTTTTCGACATTTAAATGATGACAAGTTTGTATTTATTTCAGGACTTTTTATAGGTAAATAAAGACTTGTTGGACGCCATTCCTTTTATATTTTACAAAAAAACACAAATCCTTACACATGTACACTTATCAGTGACTTCAAAGTTGTAGAACTAAGTACCATCCCACTGTATTCACAATTATAAAGCTTTAGATACTGAATCAATTCCAATGAATAGAAAGAAAACTTTCTGAATAAAGTATTTCACTAATATTACGTTTTGATCTCATTTAATTATTTGCCTTAATTAACATATAAAATATATCTTCAATATTCGGAAACCAGTTAAATGAATCATTTTATTATTTCTTCGAAATCATAATGTTGTTTATCTTACTGTATACAATAAATATTTTGCTATAATATTCTACTAGAAAGACTTGGATTAATGCCAGATTAGAATGTATAAAGGCTGAAATAAAAACTCGTGCCCTTTTGTGTTTGAATAAACATAAATTTATGGAACACCAAATTGGCGCATGGACGATATTCTCTGACTTTGTAATTATGTGCCTTTAACAAACTAGAGAAAAAAACTCGTGTTATAAAACTAATAAACTTAATCTTGTTCTAATACCTAGCTTTCATACTTGTCTATGTTTTTCTATTAGACAGGCATGTCAGAACATCAAGTTAAAAAAAGTTCTTCCTGTGAATAGTGGAATATATCGGGAAATATGGTGTACTTATTAGTATCGTGATGCTACAAAACCTCTAGAATACATGACAAGATATAAGGAATTGATGTATTTCTGTCTGAATAATTAGCATCACGAATCAATCATTTTGGTCCAGAAACGTCGATCAATAACATGTTTATAAACTGTTTTTAAGTAAATGAATAAATGCAGTTATAGATAGCTTACTATGAGAATTTCTTAGCTTCTTATGGAGCCATAATACATGTATGGAGGTAATGGCGAAAGGGTAATAATTGTAAATTGTCTATGCAGACACTGTGAAAATATTAGGATAACAGACACTTTAGCCTTATTCTTTTCAATTAAATTTGGGGAAGACAGTGCTACATTGACAGCGTGTATAAATATAGAAATATAAGTAACACACAATAATAGTATAGTATCATTAAATTGTGAACAACATAAAATTGAAATATGTTGAAATATAAAACAATATGTTCTGTGAAAGACATTTACATATTCTACGGTTCAAAATGACGCATTGATCTTATCGATTGAAGCACTGTATTGCATTATATATCACAGTGTATTTTACAAAATGTATTGTGATATAGTAGTGACATAGTAGAGATTGGCACTGTTTTAGGTATAAAGTGGTGATCGTGTCACATCGTTACTTGACTGTTATTTGTTTTGTTTCTTATTCCAAACATTATTCGACATTAACCCAAGAAAATATGCATGTAAATAAAAGTCATACACAATACTTAATATATGGAAATCACTGGAAATTCCAGTCCGGTATGGAAAAATGTCTGGGGTTCTATACACATTGTGATGTCTCTTTTATACAAATAGTCACGACTTTTCCATCATATAGATTTTCACAACAACGTGGACTTTTAACTACCCAGCAAACACCTGACGTTGAAACAACGTTGAATTTTGGTCGCGACGTCGGCAACCTAAATACAACGTCTCTTCAACGTCATATTCACGACGTCTAGTAGACGTTAGATTTTGATGTCTATACGACGTTGGATTTTGGTCGGACTGGAAGAGAGTGCAGTGTTGTTCTTTGTTAAACAATATCTGGAGTAGAATTATTATTATAGTTGTAAAATAATCACTTGTTCTCACAAAGTCCTGAAAATGCGCGTAAAACTGATAAATGATATTGCATTTGGATATTAAAAACAATAACTTTTTTTTACAAAAAGATCATACTAAAAACTGTCTATTTTCAGAATTAAAATAATAATAATAATAATAATAAATTTTGTACAGGAAATCAATATACATTGAACATGTATAAATTTTCAGACTCGTAAATTTTTATAACCCAGGGTCTTCTCTACACATGTTGTCTTTTAGTCACGCATTCTCAAGATAAGCCGGCATTGGTTTACACTAATTCCGGTAATTTGATACACAAACACTTTACACAAAGGGATCTGCAGCGTGAGTAAAATATTTTAAAACTAAAATGATTACTGTTTTTTTTTTTATTTTTTATTTTTTAGAACTGCATTTTACCAAACTTTGTAATTTTTTTTTTTTTTTTGCGAGGTTAGGAAAGATATCTGAATCTTGGATATATTATATATTTGTTTTGCATGAGGTGATTATGATTCTAGCTCTTACGAAAGTAACATTTTCGCTTTTTAATTTCGATTTAGTGCACATGAAAACTTTGTATTTTATACATTTCAGGTGGATGTTTTAACTGTGTTGAAGAAGCATGCATGATTGACTACACTTTATCTTTTGGACTTATTTATGTTGCCACAGTAGAAAATAAAGATTAGAAAATACATATAATTGTGTTGATAATATGCGGGGTCACAAGTACGATTCCAACGTTTAAACAGCAGAAATCCAATGCCTAAAATAGTTAAATTAAGGGTAGAATGCAGTCGTTAACATGTTGGGTTATGATTGGATTGTGGTTTGGTTAAGGTTGCATCATTGTTGGATATTGGTTGGATTCTCGACGTTATAACGACGTCGTATTATGACGTCTAAAAACGTTCAAATCCAACTATAATCCGACGTTGATCCAGGGTCCAACGTTAGTACAACGTCAATACAACGTCTTTTGTTTGCTGGGTAAATTATTCCTTCGCAGTATCTCGGCAAATTAAGAACAATACAAACGTGATGTACCTTTCGAATATTCACAAAGATAGGGAACGGAAATTGATTGACACGTTATTAACTCCGCCAATGTTATAACTATGATATAATTTAATGAAGTGTTTCCCCTTCAAAACAGGTTATATGTAAATATATACATGCATCTTTAACTGCACTTACCTACAGGGAAATAAAGTGAAGTACACACACTGTAAATGTTAAAGCTAATGGCGCACAATTGGGATGAGAGGTTTCAACATATTTCTTCCCATCAGGTTAAGCATGGAATTAAAAGTAATGAAATGAGAGATATTGGTGAATAATAGCGTTTCTGTGCGATATATCTGGTAATTTATCAGCATAAAATGTTGCAAAAATCATATTTCAGTAAGTTTGTACCATTAGTCACTCATTATTCCTTATCTTGAGAAGGAATATTATAGTTTGGTAAGTCACACTTGACTAAGCTACTGATATCGAAAGCTGTTGTCATTACAAGCTGGCCAGTCAAACTCCGTGACCTTAGAAATAACCTCTGACGTTAAAACTATTCTTTCCTAATTGAGGCGACTCTCTGACTGAACGCGTCCATGGATTACATATTACTAAACCCGAGGATGGTTGAATGATTCTTTTATTTCCTCCATTCTTGAAGAACATAACATATGTACAAACAGATTGACATATATCAGCAAATTTACATGTTAACAACTAAATATTATCGTTATCTTCAAATGCATTAATATGTGAAAACAAACCCCATTGCGACCCTCTAATGATGTGCAACAAATTCAGGCATCGAATCATAACGGATTGACCGGGTCAATGTCTTATTGCCGTATTTACTCAACTGAAAGTGGTAACAGATTTAATTTGTTGTTGGATTTAACAATTTATGTTAAATAATAACTAGCGTAAATACCTACTTGACATTTTTTGGCAGTACAAAACAGACATTGCAACCAAAATTTTACAAGATGATCATTATATATTTATATAGATGTGCCCTAGAAGGAACTTTTGCTTTAACTTGTTTTATCAAGTTTTCAGGGGAAAATGTCGCCTAAGTAAGGAAAGTGTAAACGAGTCGTATTAAGAAATAAATCCTGCAATGTTTACTGCTGATTCTTGGGGAACGTAAATAATTTTGTTATATCTCTATTATTCCAATGAGAGCACGGCGTTGAAAGGAAACAATAAACGCGAATCATTTTAGTGCACTCCTTTCTTCCTAAAATAACAAGCATGAAATTCGGTAGACCGGAAATTAATTTTCTTTGTACGCTTTTTATTGTGTTATCTCAGCATTTGATTGATCGCCAAGAATAGCCAGAAGTAGTCATTTAAGCAAATATTCAACAATCGAAACAATTGTTTGTAACAACAAAACGAAATAAAAATGATTTTTATGATTTCTTTTCATGAATGAATTTCAATAGCCCTATATCGTTTACTTTACTTGTATCAAATTTAGCCGTTCACATATTTAATATGACATTTATATACTTTCTTTGCATGATATATATACTGGCATCAGTCGTTAGAGTCATTAAATGTAAAGCACTTGGCCATAAAATCAATCTTCTCTTATTGCACTTTCTGAAAAAAATTACAATATCTCTTACCTCTGTCGCTAAGAGATGAGCCTAGAGAAAAAATGGATTTCTGAGAAAATATCAATGTCAGTATGAAAAAAGAAATTAATATTATTACAGATTAATTGATCTCAACAGACTTTGTAAGTCTACATGATGTACTATAAATGTGTTTTGCATAACCGAGGAATATGTTAAAGTGTCTATTAATTGAGCGGCTGAATGGTAATTTGAGATAAGACACTCAGCTTCACGTTAGTGCTTACTTTTGGACGCAAGCCTGAAAAGAGAGAGAAATACACTATTTTTAAGGAAACACTCTGTTTGTTAGAGCTTGTAAATGAATTTTATTTTTGTTTCTATCTATGTTGGAGATGAATCAGCTCATTCATATATGACAAGATTTAGCTCCATGTATACATATTTTCTAGTTAAGATCACGGAGTACATTCAAAGTATCTAGATAATAGAAATTCACTCAATGAAATGGTAGGGAACGTAAGGGTATCGCATACTTCATTCTAGAGTGCTATTATTTTTCTTGGCTGTAGTCTTCGTTTCAAAAGTTTCATCAGTCATCATAGTCTTTAAGCGATGAGGCGACCATACAATATCCCTCTACACATTTCATTATCATTCCTAAACAGACATAGTCCACCCGTCTGCAATTTTATCGGCTGCGTTTCATGCTTCCATTGATGTTAACATAATTTGTGCTGTATACTTCCAAGTGGTACTTGCATAAATTCAATTAACTTTCATAATAAGAGTCTGCGAGTGTCTTAAAATTCTCTTAATTTTGGCTTATTGTTGTTACTATTTCTGGTCCAACCATGTCTGCTACCATTTTGTTTGGTTGTTTTCTACACTTCCATTGGATCTTCATATAGATCCTTTAGTAACAAGACAAAGAACGACCTACATTCTTGAAACAGGTATGAGATAAAAGAACATGTAAACCACCAACATTTACAATTAGCTTTTCTTACAGACATATTTTTCCTCTGTATCAATTGAGACCTTCTGTAAAATGGAAAAAACTGGAACATCGCACAACACTACAAAAAAAGAAAAGTTGCAGGCCTGCTTCGACTGTGGTTCGGAATACTATTCTTTACCACATTAGAGGAATCGAATCCACATCTGTAAGGGGTTAGTAATTCGTAGCCAATGACCTGAACCACTCGGCACTGGAAGCCCCCTGTCGGCAGTTGAAATATTATATACATCAGCATGCGTACTGAAACACTCTTTCTGCTATAATATTTCACTACATTGATTATTTGTTGGTGTCCTGCCTTACGGTGAGTGGAACCTGTTGTGCCTGCTATGCCCAGTTATACATCTTGCCATATTGTCACTACTTGTTTATGGCAAAAGATAACTCTCTTGAAATCAATAGGATGAATTTATTTTCTGATGTTTATGTATATATTTTGCAGCTCTATCAACACATGCATTAGCACCATAAAAATTACTTAATCCCTAAAATACCATGTAAATGTGTTTCACCACCGGGAATCGAATGGGAAATGATCTAACTGAGAAAATTAGTGCTAACACTTACATTTTTCATTTAGAAATAAGAAAGTTATCATCATGATTCGAATAGTACTGCTATCTTATTCGGCATTAATGCACTACTTCGATACATAAATGATGATAAAGGAGTACGTCTCGGGTAAACCAGCTAAATTGCTGATGTTTTGGAATTATTTGCACATACTGGAATTCCTAACAAATGGTCGCTTAATGAACATATCTTTTGCTGTCATTATGAAATTAAATGATCGTTTCCTATAACCGGATGTCTCGTTTACAGACAATGAGCAGGAATAAACAAATTCACTTATGTACTAAACGGAAGCAAAAATATTTGCAATAATATTTACGTTATAGAGACGCATTAAATAAATGAAAACTACAGCTTTGTTTTCACAAAACATATGCCTCGTTCACTCTTCATTCCCAATGAGTATAAATACACTTAAGAAACGAAAATATTTGGAGAAATGTCACAAACAGAAAAAAAAATCCAATCATGATGAAATATGTAGAAATCCAATAACGTCTCCTCTGAAAGTCGGTCAAATAGAGAAATTTGTCATAAAATGCAAACCTAGAACTGTTGTATATTTTGACATCAAGAAAAAATATTCATTAAGATAAGACACGTTAAACTTACACAGCTGCCTCACACTCTGTAGTAGTGAATACCGAAGTACTCATAAAAGTACAAAGACGAAGTAAAACATACAGAAAAAATTACCAAAGCAAACATATGAACAAAAACATGTTCATGAAATACGTAGAAGATTAAGCAGTTACCCCAGTTGCATGCGTTTTTTGCTTCCTGGGGATCTTTCTATAGGTTCTAAAATTCACAAATGAAAACGACTGAAGTCCCAAAACGTCTGGAATAAATTTGATCCAATAATGGGGAAAAGTAATGTCGAAGTTTTCATGAAATAAAAAGCTAAATAGTGTAGTCCTGTAACTAACCTATATGTTGTCGGATGAAACAACTGCATTTACAAGTAACATTTTCCTAGAGGAAGTGCAAGGACGAGTGTAGGAGGAGTTATCAATATACTAAAACTTTGAATATCCTAGGTCCCTTAAATCTTCTTAAGTTCTTTATAGCAAAGCATTAAGAAATATACTTTATTAGTATTTATACTGCTTATTCCCACTAAAAGATTTCGTCGATATCTGACGAATCACGTAAACATTGATGTCCGAAAACAGAACGTTATGCCCCATAACCCGATTACACCGGAATACACCTGAACAAGACACGTTCGCGAGTAAACCAAACCAGTGTGAACACTATTATGTTTGTTTGTTTGTTTTCGGTTTAACGCCGTTTTTTCAACAGTATTTCAGTCATGTAACGGCGAGCAGTGTTCTGAATCCTGTACCAGTACAAACCTGTTCTGCACAAGTAACTGCCAACTTCCCCACATGAATCAGAGGTGGAGGACAAATTATTTTACAATGTATTTTATCAAATCGTTGCGGAGAACATACGTCCCGCACGGGGATCGAACTTACGACCTCGCGATCCGTACATCGACGCTCTCCCTATTGAGCAGCTAAGCGGGTGGGCTACATGTATGTTTAAACTTAAAATGGACTATCCAGAATCTAGTGAAATATGCCAGACAGACAGACAGACAGAATAAAGAATATGTATCTCACAAAGACTTTTAACCAAACTTTTTGAGTATAAATTATCAGAATAAACCTTGCCATAAATTTGCATAACGGTTATGTGTGCAAGCGTTAATAATTAGTGGATGTTATTTCAGCAATCAGTGACCATTCTTTTCTTCTTATTTGCACAACTGCATACTAAGCCAAACAAGCTCTCCTTTAATATCACATACACTGCATTATTGAATCAACAGTAGATGCCTTTACAGAACGAATGACGTTCACCATAACAAAATTTGTCATCAACAATTGCTTGACTTAATTTATTATTTCCATGCTAACAATGTAGTTCAGTAATAGATTGCCTTGAAAAATATCCTCTTGCAGGATACAATTGTGTTAATATATTCTAAAATAGAAAATCAGTCAATCTTGTGTTTCGCATCGGAATGAAACCAGCATACTTTGAAACAATTTTTAAGACGTCAATACATTAAATTTCAGAAAAAAAGTTGAAAATTAAACAAAATGAAAAACATGTTTCTGAACTGATTTTGATGGAATATGTTGGTTAAATAAAACACTTTCTAATAAATAACAAATTGTGAGCTGTCTTTGATTTCTTAAAAGTGAAATGTTGATTAAAAATAAGCTTTTCAGTCAGTAACTGTATTTTAACAAATGCTGTCTGTCAAATTTTTGTATAAATGGGTAAACCAATGTTATAAGTTTATAAATGTTGCTTATTGAATACAGTTAATATTGTTAATTTATAACATTTTGCAATCATAATAACTTATTTTACCTTTTGACAAATGCCATTCCAGTTTTTAATGGCTTTACAGAAGGCAATATAGTACTTTTATGATACATATAGTGATGGATGACATCGTTTTACGTGTAAATTCTTCTACATTACAATAAATACTTACTTCAGTTCATTATCGTAACATAATATTTGGAATATATTCCCAACGATGCAAATGATATACTTCAAATCTTGTCAGAATTACTAAAAGAAGTTTAAGCATATTTAAGTTTTATATCTAATTGCGAGCGAAATATCAAAAAAAATCTTTCGCCTCATAACAACGTCTATGAAAGAAAACAAAGATTATTATTTCAGACAATTAAGAAATGAACTATTTTTTTCGGTGTTTTCGATGTTCGTGCGAAATGAACGACAGAAAAGGATTGACTAATCCACGAATCGCGCTGGCTATTCATGTTTAATACGCCGATCCTATTATGTCGTTCATTTCGCACGAACATCGAAAACAAACTTCATTTCTTATATTTACATTGTATTTCCTTTCCATTCTGTTCACCAGACGGAACAACTGCGACGTCATCTAAATTACGTTCTCCCTGACTATTCATGGACGTCATCAAAACAGTGGCCCGTTATCACTAAGCAGTGTTGACGTAACTTTCGCGGCATTCCTTTTGCTGCTCATACGAAATGAATGTCATAACTTGCAATGGACCAGAATAGGGCGATAGTCCAGATTTCAATAAATGCGAGAGGTACGGGCGTTTTGTTAGTATTTGATCCCAAATACATTTATAGTATAATTTGGGTATGCCGAGTTCAAACATATATATTGGCCATTTGACAAATATTTTTATAGGTCAAAATGGCGGAAATAGAATGGCCGCCAAATTAAGATATTTTAATACAAATACAGTGCAACCTCTGTAGAGCAACATCCTTTGGGAGATACAAATATTGACTGTTATGTAGAGGTTGTTGTTCTGGAGAGGTAAATTTGATAGTATATTTCAGCTTAGGGAAATTTTGATGATGTTGTTATAGAGAGGTTTTTGCTTAAGAGAGGGCCGCTCTGAAGAGGTTGTATATAATAGTATCACAATTACCCAGAAATATGTAGGTTTCTTTATCAAAGTAATGTGTAATAGATTACAGAAACAACACTTGTCAAAATGTTTGCTCATTTAAGTGCAAAAAATAAAGTTAAAAAAGCACTCTAACATGACTATTTTTGCCGAAATAAAATAATTATTAAACAGTAATTGTTCACATTGGTTATGATTGCAAAGCTTTTGTTGTATATTTAAGAAATAATATATCTCATTTAGTGATTTGTCGCTGAATAAATCATTGTTTAGAGTTCAGATGCGAAGGAATTATATCACGTGGGCGCAGTCCGAATGATATAATAATACGCATCTGAACGACAAACAATGATTTTATTCAAGAGCAAACCACTAAATGAGATATATTATTTCGACCAAGGACCTTAAAGTACATCCTTGTCGGCATTCATTAAATATTTGCCCGTTTTCAATCGTTTCTTTTCCAGTGCGCCGCTATGCCGGTTGACGCTATGACGTAATGATTGTGACGTCAGAACAGTGAACTGTTGTATAATAATGCACTGTTTTCAGCCCTCTTTGTTTAATAGCAAAATGAATCGGATCGTGTTAGAATATAAATTTTATGTTTGAAATCAGAAGCTAAGTCGATAAACTGTTTGCCACATAATCATTTCAAAATGATACAGTTTGAAATATTTGAACGTTAAGGTATGCTTTCACAGTCCCATTTCATCTTTTTATTTACTGCCTTGAGTTCAAACAGCTGGTAATGCTTTTATCGCATTTACATACATTTATGAATAAGCGCACACTTTTTGGCCGGGTTTTCGAAGAAAAATCCGGCATGTAGATTAGGACTGTCCGGGCGGATGGATTGGCGGATGGGCGGATAGATGAAATAATGAGTCTCATGTTAACCTTTTTGTTCATTCAATATCTGGACAAGTATTTCACCTAGGACCTTGAAACTTCCGTGTATGTTGGTCTTGATGTATACATGACCTCTATTGATTTCAAGGTTACTGGGTCAGAGGACAAGGTCACAGTGACCTAAACATTTGAAAATTGTTTCTGCATGATATCTGGACAAGTATTCACCTAGGACCTTGAAACTTCATAGGTATGTTGGGCTTGATGTGTAAATGACCCTTGTTGATTTCAGGGTCACTGGGTGAAAAGTCAAGGTCACAGGGACTAGAACATGTTAACCTTTTTGTTCACTCAATATCTGGACAAGTTTTTCACCTAGGATCTTGAAACTTCATATGTATGTTGGTCTTGATATGTATATGATCCCCCTGTTGAGTGTCTGCATGATATTTGGACAAGTATTTCACCTCAGAACTTGAAACTTCATAGATATGTTGGTCTTGATGTGTATATGACTCCTATTGATTTCAGGGTCACTGGGTCAAAGGTCAAGGTCACAGGGACCTGAACATTAAAAATGGTTTCGCTCAATATCTGGACAAGTATTTTACCTAGGACCTTGAAACTAAAAACATATGTTGGTCTTGATGTGTACATGACCCTATAGATTTCAGGATCACTGGGTCAAAGGTCAAGGTCACAGGGACCTGAACATTGAAAATGGTTTCTGCTCAATATCTGGACAAGCCTTTACCTAGGACCTTGAAACTTCATAGGTAGGTTGGTCTTGATGTGTACTGACCCCCATTGATTTCAGGGTCAAAGGTCAAGGTCACAGGGACCTAAACATTGAAAATGTTGTTGTTGTTTTTTGGGGTTTTTTTTTTACTTTTATTTTTTTTTACACCAGTTTATTTCTTTAATTTCATTTTCTACCTGTCCATTTCTTTTTTTCCCTTTTTCCTTCTATATTGCTAATTAATTTGGGAGTTATTTATTGTATTCTATTATTAGAACCTTAACTCATTATCAGCTAATTCGGAAAACCCGGCCAAAACGCCGTAAGGCGTTAGTTGCTTGTTTAATATTTACATTTGAGGGTCCTGCATCCAGATTTACACTTTCAAGCAATAAACTCCATACAAGCTTGAATTATTTGTGAATGTTGTTTGGTTCTATGTACTAGTCCGTTTTAATAACAGGTATTTCAGTCCATGTAACGCAGGCATCACGTCAACTAGTGTTCAGTGGTTAGTACCGAACAAACCTAAATGTCCGGTTGCCAACATTCGCAAATAAATTCTCAGATTGTGATTACTTATAGATTTTCAGTCCAAGAATACCTTTATCATTACATGGCTGTAGAAGTAAATGCAGCCTCTGAGAGATTCCACACGAAATCGATCGTAACCCGTCTTACTTCAAACAAAGCTTGAGGAATGTTAAGTTTAGGTAAAGAAAAAAAGTGTTCATCTGCCGCCTTCCATCCCATGTCGGTAGGTGCAGGCAGGTTTGGAATGGGAACAGTTGCTCGATTCCTTGCCAGAGTCTTCTCATGTGAAATCAGCAGGCATCACTGGTCAGAGGCATGTGTTCAGGACCTGTAGGTCTGCCGAACATAACTAAAATAGTACCTTGACCATACATTCTGCAAATAAAATATTCTCAGATTTTTTATTACTTCATAAGACATTTGTCAATGTCCAAGACATACCTTCTATCAGTTTTACATTGGCTGTAGAAAGTTTAAATGCAGATTTTTTACAGATTCCACAGAAATATGATGTTGTGTCACAGCCCGTCAGTGCATGAATTACAAACAAATTTCTTCGCAACTCTTTAGTTATTATTGACCTGTCTAACACTGTTGACATGAATGTATATTCGTTTTTCACTGTTCCAGCCATCATCCATAATTTTGTATTTATTTACTGCAGGCGGCATAGTAAGTGCAAAAACACATCCGTATCTCTTGCAGAGACAACAACAGTGTTTCAGTTTGATCGTTTACTACAGTGAATAAAATAAAGAACATTCTTGTATCAGCTTCCTGTATGTTTAGTCTCTAATGCATCTAAATTAAGTTCGTTGGCATTGGTTTCAACAATATTTCTTCCTGAAAGCCACCACTAATAAACAACGTTTTTTCTGTAGGGGCTTGCATGATCAGCACTTCTGATATAACTCTAGCCAAGCAATAAGTGCTAAAAATTTAGACAAGTTTTTGGTAATGGTACATTCCTACTTTCATTTACTTTTCTCATTGGTTGATATGTCTTTGTGCGTTGTTTCATGTAGTTAGATGTTATTGAGTGATGCCTGTATCAGTCAAACACTAGATCGATTATTTCACATTTTTCCTTTGTTCAACACTGCATCAACATAATTATAAATCGGCATACTGACCAAATGTTGTTTCTACTTATATTTTCAGACTTAGTACTAACGCTTCCACAATATATGCAGACTTTCCTTGTATTTTTATGTGGTCACTCATCTCAATGTCCTTCACATGTTAATCTAACAATATATATTTCAAACCCGTTTTGAGAGTTCCATTTGTTTCAGAAAAGTAACCTGAATCTGGTACCAATTCTTGCTTTAGTATTTCATTAACATCCTGCCTGCCTTATATGCAGTCACTAAACGATACAGTGTATTTCGACCTACATTTAATATTTTGCTCTGTTGACGTTGATGCTTTATCAGTGATGTACAACGAAGTAAATGTAGATGGATTGATCTTTTTTATTGTATCACGTAGCTGAACTTTTGATACATTCTCACAGAGTTTATCTTTTACAAAATTATCAACTTGTTACTGGCTAATTGTTTCATCATTATTTACTTTTTATTTTCTCCTTTATGACATACATACAAACAAGTTACACTTGTTTTTGTACAATTCTACAGATCTATCAAATAATAAAACACAACAGAAATACTGGCTAAATTTTAGGTCAGGCAATAGATACTTTGCTATGATGTCAGTGGCAATGACTTTACTTACTACATTCAGCAAACTTTCCCCTTGCAAATATGGATCAGTCATATTATATCTTTGTAACATATTTAGAATTGATTCCTCAGCTTTTTTTTGTCTAAAACTTGCCTTCTCTTTTATGTTTCCTCGTGCACAAGTATGTTTTCGTAATTGACTATTTACATACCCTTGGTCAAACCTAGGGTTCTATGATAAAGACAATCTAGTCAAAGTTTAAGGGATTTTCGTTAAAATACGAATTATTCCTCCATGTTTCTTTCAAGTTGAATTCAGCCATTCCTGGCTTTGATTAGGATCCACCTATTTTAATTTGGTGTTTTACCACAAAGTTACCACTTCTGAACTTTTGCTAGACGTCTTGAGGTAGCTGATGTGCATCGGTCAGATAGACAGCTTCCAAACGTGCATGATTTGTATGATTATATCTATGAAATGCGTAGAGATATAAATAAAGACCATCCCTTACAGCTCGCATGAACAGCAGAAACACTGAAACGATTTCCAGGAACGTCCAACCAAACTGCAAAGTAGGATTTTGATCATTCTCAAGAAAATTATCAAAATGGCCTCTAAAGTTGTCGTTTTCCAACTCAGCAACGAGATTTTCTACGCTCTTAGAATACATTTCGTACTTCATTTCCATTAATGTCCCAGGTAAGTTAATGTCGCTCTGTTCAATGTAATTCAGTAATTGTGGAAGAAACAATGTCAAAAGAGACTGTGTTATTATCTAGTAAGCATTCATTTCCCTGTTGTAGTGCTTTCCAGCCAATCTCTGATCTGCGGCTATAGGGCCCAGAACGTTAGATGTATCCCATATTTCTTGTAAACATGTCAACCAGACCCTTTCAATGGTCACATATTATTTTCAAATAATTCATCGATATAAGCAAACCACGCATTCTAAGTATAGTCTCTGTATGCGGGCACTGCCCATTTCAAATCCATAAGCTTAAAGTACAGACCCTAGTCTACAGTTATAACTGTACGTGACTGTCCCAGTCTTTCTGACGTATGCATACACTTTCTGAACAACAGTGTCAAATGTCGATATCATGGGCTGGTGCATGTAGGATCGGCATGTATCTGGGTCAGTTCTACTGATAGACTGGTTGAAACTGACCAACATAAATTAACAGGTAAATCACTCCAATGTAACAACATTCTAGGTGTTTAGATAAGGGCTTTATTACATTTATTAGTAATAGATTATTCAATATTAACATGATCTTACCCGGATAGAATATGTTATAGATGGTGTTCTGTTCATTATTGAGATTTTACTTTCCACATTGTTTTTGTCTTACATGATTATTGAGAGACTGCAAACCATTTCATTAACAAATCATTTTTCTGACTTTATAATTTTTGAATCTTATACTAAGGTTCATTGTTTTCCATTTTATGAATGACGTTGATACTTTTTAAATTTCTTTTTAAAACTGTCTTCAAGTTCCCCTTTTGTTACCCCGCAAAGGACACTCTTTTAACAAGTAAAGCATTTTATTGATAGATTATTACCCATATATGCTAGTAATATGAAATGATTTATTTTAAACATTTATAAAGTAATATCTATGGTATTTTTGGCCCCATTTCTGTCCGTTTCAAACCCAGACCGCTGGCGTTATAGTCGAACCTACTAACCACTGCGCCACTGACTCTCTTAAATAATATATATTTTTTTATTCAGCATACCAAAAATATGTTGAAAAAGTATGTTGGACCAAATACTAACATTATGCTGATAACTTCTTAAATAAGCATATATCTGCTAAATCGGACTACACTAAATATTAATATACGCACCTGGGCAACTTACAATCGACTGTTCATTGTCCAATAATAAATACAATGACAAAGACATATATATGATAAGTCTGGAAACAGCCAATATATTAACACATAATGGAAAGTGCAAAAAGCTCTCACGCCCCTAGCATCGGATTAAAGAGTGCTGTTGTGACAGTAAAAAAAATATTGGGCGTAGAATACAACCAAGCAATAATTACTATTTAAGTAGTAGCTATGAACTGTGCATGGCATGCATTTAAGAAGTAACTATGCCTGCCATACATTTCAGTAGTAACAAAAATTCATTTTTTTCTCTCATTTGTTTAAGGTAACGAAAGAATTTCAACTTATATGTTAAAAAATGTTTGTAGTTTTCTTTTGTTTATATCTAAGAAACTATATACGCCTATGTATTCTTAAGAATGTCTTTCAAATCTCGAACAAAATAAATCGACAGTAATCATAGAGCACGGTAACAACAAAAAGATACAGGTAACGTAACGAGAAAGTACGTATACTACACAGTGAAAAGAGCAGTATTGAAAAAGAAAATAAGACTGGTAAAAAGAAAAATGGACAGCCTCCAGCTAAACGCACACACTCTGAAGTCAGTAATTGTAGTACAGAGGAACTGACCTACATACACACACAGTTAGACTGCATGAGTGAAAGCCTAACTGAAGTTAGGGGTGAGCTCAAAACACTGATGAAAAAGGAGGACATTGAAAATTTGATCACCACAACAATCACAAACATAATGGAAAAAATTGAAAATAAAATGACTGATATAATAAACAGAAAAATTAAAGAAAGAACAGAAGAACTCTTTGATAGAATACACAGCCTAGAGTTTGACAATGCAGAGCTAAAAGCAGAAATAGTCCAGATAAAAACTGAAAAAGACCAAGAACTTGAACACCTATTTGATCAAGTTGAAAAGAATACAATTTTGGCACAAGAGGCGAACAAGAAGGCAAATTATAATGAACAGTACAGCAGAAAGAACAATGTCAAAATAATGAATGTACCTGTGAAGGAAAATGAAACTGAAGAAGTCTTGACAACCAGTGTTCAAGAAATTCTTAAGAAACATAAGGTTACCCTAGAAAAGGAACAGATATTGGCAATTCATAGAATTCCTGGAAAGCCAGACAGCGTAAAGCCTGTATTGATAAAATTAAGAAATAACAACGCTAAAATTGCAATTATGCAAAAGAGAAAAGCATTGAAAGAAGCTGGTCACAGACTCATTGATGATGTGACAAAGTTAAACCATGGTCTTATTAGCAGACTTTCTCTACATCCAGAAATTTCCAGTGCCTGCTTTTTCAATGGTAGTGTCTATGGTTCTACAAAGAAACGGAACAGATATAAATTTGACATATATGATACCATCAGCTCCATCATTACTTGAGACATTATATAAACATATGTTTATATAATAACAGTCTTATTTGAGATACTTTCACTTAAACACACTATCAAACATAATGTGTTTTTAAAATAGTTACATTATATAAGTGTTTTAATAACCTACAAAGGTTGAACAATGCTTGAACACCAGCTTCTGACTGATATTGATAAATTTGTGACATGATCTATGATTTTTGTGAATTTATATGTTGTTTTTGTGTGTAAGGTTATACATGGGATTACCAAAAAATGTTGTTATAACTTTTAGGCATTTAAGCTCTAGCTTCGTGAATGTCCATAAATCTACTATGAAAGAGCACATTTCAGGAAATAGACTTTATGTATATTTTTGTTTTGAAGGCTAAGAAAAATTCTTGCTTGATTGTTGTGCTAATATCTGTTTCATCCTTGGTCTCTATGTCAGTGCTGTTCTTCTTAACACACAAAGTGTGAAGAGAATAGGTCCTTTCCTTTGAAAAGGAATAAAGCAAGCAACATAAAATACCTACATATTTATCCAAAAATTACCTAAATATTCAGTGTGATACTTGTATTTATAGAAATTTACATTTGTTTTTCTATATAATTTGTACATTTAACATATTTTGCACACATTCTTCTCTCTTCTTCTGATTTTGCTGTTATTGGAAAGGGTAATCTGTATCATGAATATGTTTATCAAGTCTGTTTACATACTATGTATAGATTATGGCTGATCTTAGAGTATTATCGGTAAATTGCCGTGGCCTAAATGGTAATAAGAAACGAACAGATGTTTTCAGATTTTTAAAAGAAAAGAATTATCATATATACTGTTTACAAGACACCCATTTCACCAAGAGTCAGGAAAAGTTTATATACTCACAATGGAATAATGAATGCTATTTTAGTTTTTCATCTTCAAATGCTAGAGGTGTAGCAATTCTCTTTAATAAAAACTTTGAATATACACTACATAAGGCTCATTCGGATAATGTTGGTAACGTTATAGCTTTAGATATTACCCTAGAAACAAATAGAATCACACTAATTAATTTGTATGGGCCAAATACAGATGATCCTGAGTTTTATGATAAGATTTTCACCCTTATTGACAAAATAGGTAATGAATCATATATAATTTGTGGAGATTACAATCTAGTTCTTGACCCATCTTTAGACTATGATAATTACAAGCATATAAATAATAATAAAGCAAGATTAAAGCTTCTAGAATATATGCAAGATAGACAACTAGTAGACCCTTTTAGAGAAAGTTTTCCTGATAAAAAAAGATATACATTCAAATCCTCTCCAGCAAGCACGTCTTGACTTTGTCTTATTAACAGAAGATCTTTTGATAAATATTCAGAAAGCTGATATTGAAACTAGCTATAAGTCAGATCACTCAATAGCATCTATATGTTTAAGTTTTTCCGAGGTAGAACATGGCAAAGGATTATGGAAGCATAATAATTCCCTACTTAAAGATGAAGAGTACTTAAAAATATCAGGAAAAAAATAAGGGATGTAAAGCAACAATATTGCTTACGAGTTTATAATACAGAAACTATTGATCAAATCCCAAATGAAGAAATTGAATTTATTATTAACGACCATTTTATTTTTAGAGACATTGCTTATGGAACTGAGAGGAACATCAATATCATATAGTAGCTATAAGAAACGTTTAATTGACAAAACAGAGGCTGATTTAATTTCAAAGATATCAGAGTTTGAAGAAAATTTAAATGAACAAAATGCTGACCAAATGGAAGAATTGAAATTAGAACTTAAAGAGATAAGAGAAAATAAGTTGAAAGGACATATTATTCGATCAAAAGCAAAGTGGAGCGACGAAGGTGAAAAACCTTCAAGTTTTTTTTGTAATTTAGAGAAGCGAAATTATATCAATAAAACTATTTCAAAGATAGAGCTAGAAAATGGGAAGATAATAAACACACAAAAGGATATCTTGATGGAAATGCAAACTTTTTGTCAGGCATTGTATTCTTGTAAAGATGATTCACTGATAAGTGATATTGACTTGAATGAATTATTTGAAAATATACCTGTTAGAAAATTAAGCATACAAGAAAGTAAAGAGATTGAAGGTAAACTAACATATTTAGAAGCTAGTAACACATTGATCAGTATGGCAAATGATAAATCACCAGGAAGTGATGGCTTCTCAGCAAACTTTTTTAAAATGTTTTGGAAAGACTTGGGTCATTTTATTGTCAGATCATTGAATTATGCTTTAGAAATAGGACAACTGTCTATTACCCAAAGACATGGTATAATTACTTGCATTCCGAAAGAGAACAAACCAAAACAGTTCCTTAAAAACTGGAGACCAATAACACTTTTGAATACTGTTTATAAAATAGCTTCTGGAGCAATTGCATAAAAACTGTTCTGAAAAGCATCATTAGCGATGAACAAACAGGCTTTATAAAAGATAGATATATTGGTGAAAATACAAGACTGATCTATGATATTATGCATTTGCTGAAGAAAGCAACATTCCTGGTCTATTATTGTTGATCGACTTTGAAAAAGCATTTGATTCCCTCTCTTGGGTATTTATTCAGAAAACACTGAATTTCTTTAATTTTGGAGATTGTCTTAAAAGATGGGTAAAACTCTTTTATTCGAATATACAGTCATCTGTATGCCAGTGTGGTTTTTTATCAGATTCTTTTAATATTGGCCGTGGCTGCCGTCAGGGTGACCCTTTGTCACCTTATATATTTATCCTCTGCTCTGAAATTCTTACTAAGAAAATAAAATAGAACAAAAGAAATAAAAGGTAGAAAGGTAAATGGTATAGAACAATTATTATCACTTTTTGCTGATGATACATCAGTAATTCCGGATGGAACAAGTGAATCATTAAATGAAACCTTGACAGAGTTGGACTTTTTTGCAAATATTTCAGGCCTCAAAATCAACTTTGAAAAAACTCATGTAATATGGTTTGGTTCTAAAAAATTCAGTACCGAGTCCATTAAGACAAAGTTCAAGCTGGCTTGGGGAAAACATGAATTTAAATTACTTGGCATTCAATTTCATGTTGACTTAGAGAAGATGATTATACTTAATTATAAAGATAAATTGAGTAGCTTAGAAAATTCTGTTAAGTTTTGGATAGGAGATACCCTACGCCAATTGGAAGATGTACAGTTATTAAGAGTTTATTGTTACCAGCCTTTAATCACTTGTTTATCTCTCTCCCAGATCCTGGTGACAAAATACTGAAATCTATTAATGACACCTTGTATAACTTCCTATGGCATGGACCAGCAAAAGTGAAAAAATCAGTCATAATAAAAGATTACTGTGAAGGAGGAATTAAAATGACAAATGTCCAGTGTTTTATTCAAAGTTTGAAAATAACCTGGATAAGAAGATTGTTAGCCACACAAGCAAATTGGGCAATTTTGGCAGAAAATTCATTTGATAATTAACACAAACTGATTAATTGCGGGAAACATTATGCAGACAAAATGGAACAAAAAATTGCAAATAAATTTTGGAAAAGTGTTTTGCAATCATATTCCAATTTTCTAAAAGTGACTCCTGTGGAAACTAAGACAGACTTTTTAAAGTGTCCAATCTTTTATAATCATAACATTCTTGTTGGAAAACAAAGTCTATTTTTCAAATCCTGGTATGAGAATGGTATAAGATATATTAATGATATGTATAGACAAAACAAGCTTATGTCTTATAAAGAATTTAAAAATAGCACAAAAATACCTGTGCACACATTACATTATCTTGGAATAACAAGAGCTATATTGAACTACAGTAAACAAATTACACTAAGAGAAGCAGAAACAGAATCACAATGTAATCCATTCATTCCTTTTCCTATAGGAATAATACTAAAATCAAAATAAGGATGTAAAGACATCTATAATATTCTAAACAGAAACTCTGATACCCCAACAAGCCAAACAAAATGGAATTCAGAATTTCACTTCAATTATGATGAATGGAAATATTTTTATAGTATGCCATTTAAAGTAACCAGGGACAGCAATTTACAATGGCTGCAATATAGACTTCTACATCGTATTTTGCCAGTCAATAAGTATTTAAGAACATTAAGCTTGAAAGATAATGATCTATGTGACTTTTGTAAGAGTGAATCAGAAACCATAGAACATTTGTTCTGGAAATGTATACACACAAATTTGTTCCTTCAAGATCTTAAGAGGCAGTTGGAGATTAAAAATATTTCCTTAGCATTAGACAAAATAAGTTTCTTGTTCGGAGCAAAAGGTACTCCAGAATACTTAACATCGCTATGTATTAAAAAATTCATATTCTCAAGTAAAAGTTTTGGTAGATTATTATCAGTGAATAATATGAAATATTATCTACAACATGAATTCAATATTAATAAAGAAATGTCAATAAAAAACCAAACTTCCAACAAATTTGAGGCAAATTGGAAAATAATAAACAACCTTATTAATTAGTTGTCAGGTTTTTCATATTGTTTTATTCAGGCAGAGGAATTTTTTTTATACTTCAAAAAATAATCAGAAAAAAATCCAGAATATTGAACAAGAAATACAGAGCACAACCCTTTCTCTCACTTATTCTTAAAGGCTTATTTGATACTTTTAGTACTTCAGCATTATATGTTAAGCATCATATAGCATTTTCGCATCTGTATTATACAAATTGTTTTGCAAATGCAGTGTTTCTAGATACATATCATGACAGTTTACACTTTCATATCTGTATATACTTCATAATGATACTTGTGGTGATGCAATGTTTCTAGATATGTTATATGTCGTGACAGTTCACACTTTCATATCTGTATATACATGTACTTCATAATGATGCAATGACTCTAGATACAGGTTATATATCATGACAGATTAAACTCTCATATCTGTATATAGTATATAATTCATAATGATACTTGTGTTGATGCAGTGTTTCTAGATATGTTATATTTCATGACAGATATGTTATGTCATGACAGTTTACACTTTCATATCTGTATATACTTCATGACGATACTTGTGTTGATGTAATGATTCTAGATACATGTTATATATCATGACAGATTGCACTTTCATATCTGTATATAACGCTACTTGTGTTAATGCAATGTAAGGTGTGGAGTGTGGATGGTTCCCCGACCAACACACACCTATGACGGGGATAATAAAAGTATCAGAACCTTAAAAAAAAAAAAAGTACGTATACTACACGTCATCACGTTTAGAACAAGGCTAACAGCTAGACAGTTTGTTTAGAAATTTAAGACTTTCAGAATGAATACTTCAATATGTAATCTTTTTTCCCTTATGAATTAAAAGGAGATCTCCAATAAAGTGCCCTTAACTGGAAAACAATTGTCGTGTATTTTTTCATAAACCAAAACACATTTGGAGAGTAAAACGTAAATAGCAGTGGCTTGCATTTACTTAGAAAAAGGGAAAAACCTTGCAATAAACCTAAAAATCTTGTTAATACGTCTGTCATGTAGTGGTTGTGTATTGGAGAAGGCTTTCTCTAGATCCAGATGCCACGAGGACGAATGCCACATGGGTTAAAAGTATTGGTATGATTCGCTTTGGAAGTACTCACAGAAACAATACATGTTAAATGATAACAAAAAGAAAACAAGTGCAGATGCGTCGTTCATTCTTTTACCTAAACAATCACCAGTCAAAACGAGCGATAAATTTATCACACACGAAATGAAGGACTAGAGATCCTTGATACAGCAAGATCATATTATGCTATGGCGTAAATAATATAACTAAAATATCGGGAGATAAGATCTGTACCCGTTGACATCGTGTTTACTGATATTTCGGCTTCTTGAAGAAAATATCTGTGGAATGCTCATTTCTTTTCTGGAAACGTTGCCACGTAAGATTATAAGTCATATTGCAATTTTACATCAAACAATTTTTTTTATACGCACAAGGTCATTATATCTCATTTGAAGCTGGTTCGATCGGTATGCCATTTTGCTGCACGATTAATCTTGAATGTATCAACGTTAGTTATGCTCTTATTAATGTGACGATAAATCATTTAAAAATTTAGTGAACATTATATACTAGCAGTAAGGTGTAAGTAAGTACTCATGAGCCGATACATTACATTATGTACGAAGATCATTTTCAATTATGTAAAATCTCCAGCTGAATGCGACTGATAACATTCGCTTGCCACTACGACAAATCTTAGGATAGTTCTTCACGTTTGAAACACTGTGACGTCAATTATCCGTAAAACATAGAATAAAGCCTGGACCCAGCTTACGGAAACGAAACTCATTTTATGAATTACTGGAAACACGTGAGTAAATTTATTAAAACGACAGCGTTGCTATCATTTAAAGATATGCTATTATATAAGAATGTTTGATACGTTAAATAACTCCAATATATGTCTTAAAATCAGCAAATGTGCAGATGTGCAAAACTATTGGAAAATATTACAGAAAATCAACAATCATACAGACCTATACGATGTATTTCACAATATGACCATATGTTCGGCTGTCAGTTTCACTAAAATCTGCACTGTAGAAAAACATTCGATTTAGGAGAATATTATCACTATGGTGATTTTACAATTACGAAAACTTGTGAGAAAATTAGTCAGGTAAAAGATCAAGCACAATGCGCTGTATTTTTTTTTTTGCCGACTTTTTAAAGTATATTCTGAAATTCAACATTGTAAAAAATATCCGAACGACGTGCAGAACTACCTTAAGAGACGATTTATCCGTAATCTGGCACTTGATACATTCAATTTGGGGAAAATTGATTTTGATTAATACGTAATTATAACTTTGCTGCAACTACGAGAGTATATAATTAGAGAGCCGAAATGTAACTCCCCTGTAAAATAGCTAACATATAGGTTTGTAGATCAAACCATGTGTTTTCCAACTTGATGAAAGCTGAAGATTTATCAAAGCAATCATTGATAAATGCATTAATCTACAGGGAATTAAGACAGACTAAAGAACACTATAAATGTTAACAAAACAAAACAATGTTTACTGCTTGATACATAGGAGTCTCAATAATATTTGTGAATCTATATTATTCCACTGAGAACACAATGTTGAAAAGAAACAACAAAGGCGAATCAGTTAAGTGTCTCCTTTCTTCCTCAGAATTACAAGCGTAACATTTATCAAACCGGAAATTAATTTTCTTTGTATACGTTTCTATTTGGTTTTCACATCATTTGATCGAAAGTACATTTGTGCTTCTTTCGGGACAAACATTATTAGAGAACCATCTAACTTAATAAAGTCATTAACTCAAGTACACAACGCTTCACACATTTGCTTTAAAACATAAAATATAACAGAAATGTGTTTCAAACTTACAGCATTACAGCAGAAATACGGTTTATGTCCATTAGAAAACTATATTATAACTTAGCCTTTTAAATCTCAGATATTAAAAAATCACTCATATTCATGTAATTTCTTTCGGTCATTCTGTTAAGTCCGATACGGCATGCTGCTAAATAAAATGTGTTACATGATAAAGAACTGGAAAATCTGTACGAGTGTGAATTACTTTAAAGGTCTGTTTGTCTCATAATATTATAATAACTGAGAAATAACAAGTTCATCAGCGCGCTGGAAAGGAGTACAAATGTATACACAGATAAATAGGTGAAAGTGTTTGATTTTAGTATGTTTATGATTGTAAATAGATATTTTTAGTTTATATTTCAGACGGTCCAGCTAATCTAAATTTGACAAAATGTATGCCCGTACTTAACCTCAATGCTGGTATATTTTCTGATCCTTTGGTATTATGGCATTATGGAGACCGTTTAATTCCGCTGAAGCAGTTGCTAGGTGGCCAATAGGGTGTTCAATATTTCTTGAGAACAGACTTACGTGTCACCAAATATGCTGTCATTGCATGGTTATGTACTTACAAAGAGTATTCTCATAAATTTCATTGATGGCTTCTCAATCGTCTTGTAATATTTGTTAAATGTTGTTCACTGTCGATAAATGAAAGCATACGTATTAAAGACGGCCTATGGCGCTTTATATCAGACAGCAACATATAGTAATCATATTAATTTATCAATCTAAAATATCGAACAATGTGACTACTGCCAAATGTTATAGCTACGTAAACTATTCTAGTATCATTTCAGCATTTTTTTGTGTAAATATATGTATAGGATAAAACATTTCCGTGCTAAAGAGCTTATACATTTTACAATTTATTATTGTAAAACAATATTCAGGTTGCGTGTACTTTTACAAATATTTTCTACATCTTTATTACTGTAAAAATGAATTAAACACCTAAAGCGTTTTCTGTTTTTTCTGCCAATCACACTGTTTGATTAGAATTGGAAAGTAGTAAAATGTATTATCAAAACTGCTAAGAAACTTGTGCGTATTTTTATCGCTTATATCTAAATAAGTTACTGGAAGAACACGGGTGTCCATAAAACTAGCCTGGGAATCCAGTCAGACAATTTCTAACTTTTTTTCTACCTGCAAATATTGTTGATAATATCAGAAACTCGATGAATGCCAATTAACACTAATTAGCACAGATTAATTCGGATCTTTAATGCATAGATATTATGTATTATTTCTTCTGACAAAGCACAAATATTATCAACGGCTTCCCAGGCTACCATAAGACACAAGTGCTCCCATTTCCTGATATTGTACGGTCACGTGTTAAATGTTTAGATAAAGTCTCATATTATCTTTGGGTATGAGTCGTCAGCAGGGTACAGGAGCGAGCGCATGGATACTACAAAACATCACAAAGAAACATAAGATCAAAGAAACAGACAGAATAAAAAAAAATCTATTTTAGTGTTGATGGTGGCAATAGCAGGAGGAATTGTAGGAGGGGGGAGTAAACACAAAATAAAGCCTCAAGTGAACGATTCCACATGATGAACAGCATTCTTGTAAGTTTCATGAATCCAAGTTAAATACTTTCAGAGGTGCGCGTGACACAATACCTGTGTCATAAATGCATATTTTTAATAAGTCGAGGGCCATAAAACTCTTTGATCTTTCTTCATGAAATCCAAAACGAAATGCGAAATTCAGAACTTCTTAATATGCTGAATAACAATCCTTTAATCTTTTCATGACTCCAGCTTAAATACTTGTTGCGATAAATGTGACAGGATATAATGTACATAATGAAGAGTTTTCACTAAATCAAGAACCATAACTCTGGTCAGGCTTAGTGAAATCCCAAACATAAACCCAGACGCAGAACTTCATTATCTAAAGTCAAATACTATTTTATATAATATGCGACACAATCTTTAAGACCCTTTATGAATTCTTTTGACTAAATCAAGGGCCACAATTCTGGTCTAGTGAAGTTCTATACAAAACCCCAGTTACACAACTTCATATGCTATATAAAATTCCAACTATGTTTCATTGGTTTTATCAAATAATGTTTTAGATGCGTGCGACACAAACTTAAAGAGCCATTATCCATACTTTTGACAAACTCTGGTCTGGCTAGATGAACACAACTTCACATGCTTTGTAACACTCCTCTTATAAGTTTATATGACACACTTTAGTTTAAGTACTGTTTGAGATACGTGCAACGCTATCTTTCAGGCCCTTTATGCTTATTTTGACTACGTTAAAGGGTTTTTCTCTGGTAAAATCCCAAAACAAAAGCCCGCCCAGATGGACACATGCTGATCAATAATCCTATAATGTCTCGTGACTTTTAAAAATCCTATAATGTCTCAAGACTCTATGTCAACTATTTTCAACAACATGTGCGGCAGAATCGTTTGGACCTTTAATGCATATTTTTGTCTAAGTAAAGAGTCATAACTCTTTTTTGGAGAAAAATTCAAAATAAAACTCAATGTGGGCAACTTCACACTCAGACTAACAATCTTATAATGTTAAGATGGCTCAGACTTCACACTTTCTGAGAAAAACAGTTCGGACGGACGGACGTACAGACAAGGGAAAATTCATGCCTCATTTCTCTAACCAAGATTATTTTATCAGGATTTTAGGTTGCTAATATCCCTGAAATAAATCGAATAAAATCGTTAAAATGAAAACAGTTGATATTTAATCAGAAATTGCACTTTGAAATTGCTTCGTGTAAGAAGTGAAGAAGGAAACTAATTTCAAGTGCTGGACTCAAGTCATTTTCAAGGGGTATTAAATCAACGTCATAATTAGACATTAGTTATAGCGCTAGTTGTGTCAAATTAATGTACATGTGCCGACTAGAATTGCTTAAACGCATTGTTGACAATTTTAGAGGAGTCTCAAGATTACCGCCTAATCTACATAAAGGCTGCTGTTATGAAGAAAATATTATATATAGCTGCATTTGTATGATGCGGTTTCGTGACTCTACATCTGTATTAAATATTTTCTTCTTAAATCTATTTTTGGCTTGATAGACAAATATGCGAGTTGTTGTGCAGTTATATGAACGCCTTACTATAGTGAGATGCATTTCGACAGCGCAGTCCTGAACTGAATCAATTAAATTAATTTTTGTAGTAAATTTAGCAAATCAATTTCTGATTGAATAAATTGCACTGTAACCTAGAATAAGTCTGTTTCATCATATGCCTTTATGTCTGTTGATTGATTGACTGACTATATCTTTTTCTTCGCTGTTACACTTGCATATGGGCCAAATCATGCTGGAACTATTTTCTATACTAACAAGGACAAAAATATATAGTTTGCAAAAATTGTAAAATAGAAATGCTAATGTATGCACAAAGTGAAAATTAAAGTTCAACACGGTTTTTTTATTTTATGCTAAAAACAGACAAAACAGTTGTCCAAATAGAGCACATGTATCATTCAATGCCTACAGAAACACTACTTACAATATTAAACATGACAGTCACAGCCGTAAAGGGATGTAATCAACAGAATGAATTCAATAATACTTTCTACTATATACGTGAAACGGTATGTGATAAAGGTGAGACGTGAAAAAAATCGCTCCGATAAAAATGGGATTATAATTGAAAAATATGGATTAATATTGGATATTTTTATACAAAAAAGTGAGTTTTGAACTTTTATTCATGTCTTCAAATGAAAATTTGTCAAAAAAGCAAATTAAAAGACGAAAAAAGGCTGAAAAACGAAGAGCTAGTAGTTCACCTGGGACAATAGAAAATGGCCAATTATCATCTGAGATTCAATCACAAAACTGTGGCGTGAAAAGCGATTTATCGAATTTCTTTTCAAATAGTCAAGACTATGTTCAAGCAGTTATGAACAATATGAACAACTCACCTCCGGTTTTGAATTACAATGGGCTTATGATGCAAGGGTTACAACCGCAATCGCCACTGTTTCCAAACATTCAAAATGTGCAAAATACTGCACCACCGAGTTAGGCAGTGTCATTAATAGAGGATGTAAAAACGATTAAACAAGCTCTACCAAAAATTGACCAAATTGAGCAATCTGTAAGCAATATAAAAATCACCGTCCAAAATATGCAAACAAAAGTTTCTGACCTTGAAAATAAAGTTGTGAACATGGACAAGAGTGTAACATATCTGAATCAAGACATTGAGGACAGTCAAAAAGATGTAAAAAAATCAAAGAAAGATATTGATGAGTTACAGAAACTGTGTGCATCTACGGAGAGAGCTCTTAGGGACAGTCATAGAAGAAATGATGACCTTCAAGACAAATTGTTAGAGCTCGAGTTCCGGTCAATGCGTGAAAATTTGGTTTTCTACGGTCAACCGGAACCACCTAAGCCCAAGCAAGGAGAAACGGCTCAACCTGACAAATGTGAGGAGAACATAAAGACATTTATCAAGGACACGCTTGGCATACATGATGAAATAAAGATAGACAGAGCTCACAGACTTGGAGGGAATGCAGCGAGCAAACCACGACCCATAGTCGTTACATTTCACGAATACACGGACAGGGAACTAATTCGTATGAAGTCGTACGACGAAAATATCAAAAAGAAGCTTAAAGAACTTAAACAAGTGGTCGGTGTTCAGCTTCCGCAGCAGTATAGGGATGCGCGCAAAATTCTTATGAAAACGCCGAGGAGGAAGAGAAAAACGGACATAAAACGAAAGTTGTCGGAAATAAACTGTTGTTAAATAATAAGCCGCATCAAAGATATTTGAACGGGAAAGTACAAACTTGGCATCACAGAGAAGTCGATCATTAAAGAGGTCATGGGAATGACATTAAAATATTATCGTGGAATATAAATGGATTAAGCCGTAAAATATCAGATCTTGAATTTATAAATGTACTTCGTGACTATGACATAATATTTTTACAAGAGACATGGATTTCTGATAAAACTCAATTGAATTTAGAAATTGGTGGATATAAAAGTTTTCACTTACATGGCAACAAATCATTTAACACTTCAAAAGGCCGTTTTAGCGGCGGAATAAGTTTATATTATAAAGACTTTCTTGATAAGCATATAAAAATTGTTGAAACCATTCAAAATGGAATAATTTGGATTGAAATTGACAAAACCTTATTTAGTTTTGATGAAACAGTATATCTATGTTGTACATATATAACACCAATTAATTCCACGGTAATTGATACTGATAATTTTGATTTCTTTGAACAAATTGAAAATGGATTAGAAAAGTACAAATTGTTAGGGAAATGTTTTATGTTTGGCGACCTCAATAGTCGAACCTCAACTTTTTCAGAACTTTTAACACATGATGATTATATTGATAATAACGATGATATTTTAAATAATCTTAATATCCCCCCACGTGTGTCTAAAGATAGAGTACTTGATAATCAAGGTAGGCGGCTGATTGAATTCTGTCAGGCGACTTCATATGTAATCTATAATGGGCGATTCCATAGAGACGCTAATATAGGTGACTATACCTATTATTCGTTAAATGGTTCAAGTGTCGTAGATTATTTACTTGTACACATAAATGACCACGATTTGATATCTGATTTTGTAATCACAGATCCAAACGAATTTTCCGATCACAACGGATTATGTTTACAATGCCAACTTTAAAGCTTACTGTGAACTCTAGTCAATCTCAAGATAAAGAAACTGTTATAAAATGGGATGCATCTAAAAAAGATATTTTTATGCAACATTTGATCTCAAAGAAAAACAAATTTAATAACATAATTGAGCAAATAAATAATAATGGCAACATTGACACGATTGCGGAAATTTTTTCAAATACAATGTATGAATGCGCGTCAAATGCCTTTAGCTATACGCGTAAACATAATATCAGTAAAAATAACAATAAGATTAAACAACCATGGTTTAATGATACTTGCTATAATGCAAGAAAAAAATTTAAAGAGAAAAGAAATAGATTTGTAAAAAATAAAAACAGTGAAGAATTTAAAAGAGACTACTTATCAGAAAGAGCGAATTATACGAAGATTAAGCGATGTGAAAGGCGGAAATTCCTGTCACAACAAAAACACGATTTAAACAAGTTAAGTAAATCGCAACCTAAAAAAATTTGGAACAAAATAAAGAAACAATATTCTAAAAATCAATCACCAGCTGAAAATCTGAAAATAGATGACCTTTTCGATCATTTTAAAAATTTATATAGTACTGACACTGCAAACAAAGATATAAATATTAATTATGATATGCATGATGAAGACCTAGACAAAGAGATACAGATTGATGAAATCAGAAGAGCAGTATTTACACAAAATGATAATAAAAGTAGCGATATCGACACAATAACGGCCGAAATGTATAAATGTGCATTTGATGAAATATCACATATTCTTCAATTAATATTCAATAAAATATATTTCTCGGGCGAATATCCCAAATCTTGGGGCGAAGGTTTAATAGTACCAATATTTAAAAGTGGAAATAAAAACGAAGCAAAAAATTACAGAGGAATTACATTGATTAATATTATTGCAAAAATATATTCCCAAATTCTATTAAATCGATTGACTGATTGGTCAAAGAAATATAATAAGATCATTGATAATCAATATGGTTTTCAAAAGGGAAAGTCAACTGCTGATTGTATATTCATACTGCATTCTGTCATCGCTAAAACACTTTCACAAGGTAAAAAACTGTACTCAGCATTCGTTGATTTTGAGAAATGCTTTGACAAACTGGATAGATCGTACATATTTGTAAAGCTATTTCAAGAAAACGTAAGTTCAAGGTTCATTATAGCAATTCAAAGCATGTATAGCTCTGTCCGTGCAGCAGTTAAATATAGAAAATCGACATCAGCCTTTTTCGATTCTAATATCGGCGCAAAACAGGGAGACCCAAGTTCAAGCCTTCTTTTTCTCTACTTTGTGAATGATCTGGTAAACAATATTAATAGTGATATTGACAGTTTGTTTACAATTGATGAAATAAAATTATTTGTACTTTTGTTCGCGGACGATGCCGTATTCTTTGCACACTCACCGGAAGCGTTACAATCAATTCTCGATGATCTTTTCCGATACTGTTCCGAATGGGGCATGAACGTTAACATCAAAAAGACTAAAATAATGATATCTGAACAAGGAAGACATTCCAGTTTTAATTTCAAACTAAACAATGAAACAATAGAAACAGTTACACAATTTAAATACTTGGGAATTACTTTATTTAAAAACGGAAACTGGCATCGAACACAAAAACACATCGCACAACATTCACGACATGCACTTCATAACCTTTTTATTGTCTTTAATCAGTTAGAATTAAAACCTGAAGACAAATGTAAATTATTCGATAGCCTCGTTGGGTCAATTTTAAACTACGGTTCAGAGGTATTTGGATACGATGAAGCAAAAGATATTGAACTTGTACATTGTAAGTTCCTGAGAAAAATTTTAAATGTAAGAAAGTCTACACATTTAGATGGTTTATACGGCGAACTAGGCAGACACCCTATGAAAATACAGCGGAAAATTATATTGATTAAATACTGGCTCAAGGTCATTAATCTCAATGAAAATAGTCTACTCAAAAAAATGTATAATATTCTTAAGGACGATGCTAATAATGACAATTCATACAGAGGAAAGAATTGGGCATTTCATGTCAAATTGATATTAAATGAAATAGGAATGTCAAATATATGGTTAGACCAAAATGCAAATTTTAAAAATCATTTCTTTGTTATAAAAAGTAGAATATTAGACATCTATAAACAACATTGGTACTCGAATATTAATAACTCGAGCAGATTATCCTCATATAGCATATATAAACAAGAATTTAAACAAGAACGATATCTGAACTGCATAAATGAAAACAAATTTCGAATATCACTGACTAAATTTAGAATCTCTTCCCACAACCTTGCAATCGAGACAGGCAGACATCATGGAATAACTCGGGAAGAAAGGATATGTCAAAACTGTACAATGAATGTCATCGAAAATGAATTTCACTTTTTACTTATTTGCCCAAAGTACTATAACATAAGACGAAAATATCTCAAACCATACTACTGTAGATGGCCGACTATGAAAAAGTTTGAAACATTAATGTCAAGCGAAAATTCAAAGGACTTAAAAAATCTTTCTAAATATTTATATTTTGCATTTAAACATAGAGAAGAAACTTAATTCTTTATTTTCAAATATTTTTAATTACAAGAGGTTCGATCATATAGATACTTTCTCAGTAAAAATGTTTTGTTGTAAATGTGATATTTTATAGTGTGTCCATCTTTTTCACATACATTGTGTATTTGTATACTTTTGTATTGGCTATAAATGTGCATATGCTATTTAATGCCAAATAAAATTTCTGTTCTGTTCTGTTCTATATTAATGAAATATTAAAACCTATGACAAATGTATGAGAAAACAATGATCAAAAATAGTAATTAGCATAAAATAGATATATTTTATGTTCATAACAAAACTATAGCTGCCACATTTTAAACAAAAGCATTATTTCAGAAGGATGCAATAATGCATGTGTATTTTCAACCAGTTCTTTTAGGGTATTTTACATATTTTATATGTTGTTGATGACAAGATCAAATTATTGAATATATAAGCAATTTTTGTTTAAACACACGTTTTATTTCTGGAATTGTTGGAAGCAACATGAACCCTTACCCTACTTCAGCTTATTATCATTCAGAATACAGTACTGTTTCCACCGAAAAGATTAATTTAAAATTTAGAGTCAAAATTTAACAGTATCGGACATGTTGTTGCAGATTAGTAATGATTTGCACTGGTTAGAAATTGTTGCTGTAATGCAGGGTAAGAGTTAATGACTGTATAAAACAAATAACCTTTTTGTAAAAACAAAACTTAAGGTAAGGAAACTTAACAAAACAGAAATATATCCGGATGAGCAGAAGAATATTTGGTTACGCACACCTGTTCAAGTGGTACGCATATAACCCGATGGTGCTATACTTATAGAGGTTAAAGATGACGAACGCGTTGTCATTTCACTCAGTGTCACACATGACTCAGAGTGAAGCAATTTCAGCCTTTCCTCCAATCAGCGCCACTCTTACAAAATCTCTCATTAGGGCTGAAAATACCGAGAATACCTTACCAAGCAATCCGACTGGTACATTATTCAGGCGGCATAAGATCATACGAGGTCATAAAATCGTGCTTAATACGGCACGCCGAAAAAATGTTTAACTATGTATAACATGCATTTTAGATTGCCATTATGTTTAAATACATCACTTAAAGCCCAATATTATCTTGAATATTTAAATATTCGACTGCAAAATTATGTAGAGCTCATACAAATTTGTTCTCTTGTTTACCAAAACGCTCGCTGTATGTAAACATGAAGCAGACTTGTTCCATTTGAAAAGAATTTATATATACGTTAGATAATTGCCCTGCTTTTGTATGTAAGTCTCCACAAACACGACTTTGTATTGAATTATCATGCTTTAATGAAAATCGTTTTGCTATGCAGGACATAAAGTGATTGGGTGGACGGATAGCTCAGTGGTTTGCACACTGGCCTTCCAATCCTGAGGTCGGGGGTTCGATCCCCGGCAGCTACTCGGGAATTTTCAGAAACGCTTTTCAGTGTTTCCCACCCAACTAGAGGTGTACTGGTCAGGAACCCAGGCAATCCTTGCGTGTATCAGTGCTATATACTGGACACGTTAAAGAACCAGGCTGTCTATTCGCAACGAGCTAGGCTAAGTTAGCCAGACAAGCCTGTATCTGATTTCTGATCTCTCTGTCGTGGGGGCTCTGTCTCGCTCTGTCCCTCTGGTCAGATCGCTCTGTGTCTGTACTAGTAGAGGATGAATAATGCCCCCTGTGTGGCTGCATTTGAACTATGTAAAGCGCCTTTGAACGTGAAATTGATCATGAAAAGGGCGCTGTATAAATCTGGTATAATAATAATATAAATCTGGTATAATAATAATAATAATATTTTATGTCTTGCCTACGTCTGAAGTTCTAAATCTCTGGAACGAACCAGCCTTAAACACACAATTCAAAGTGTTTACCTCGCTTTCTTTGAATAGCTTCTGTCTGTAAACCACAAATGTTTCACATTACAACGCGTGCAATCAATCAGTGTAATGACATCAGAAAACTTTCGCGTTCAGTGTTGAAATATTTCATTGTGATCCATTTACTTTTAGAAAGAGTATAGTAAAACAGCATTTTACTACCAAGAGAAATACTTACATCTAAAATATTTCTAAGCACATATATCAGTCGAATATATTACATGTAACTGATCTTGGGAAAAGTCACAAAAATGGTTCTTTTGTTTTTCGCGATTGCATGATTGTTAAAAATAACACAGTCCATTTTGAAATATGCATTTCAACCAGACGAATGACTTCTGATAGGTTCCGATTGTATGGCTGCCTACACTGAATATGCTTTTTGTAAAATACAATAATATAGTGTCAACTTCTAATTGAACCCCAACATGTCAAACACGAGCTTACATCATTGTGCATGCAGAATGAAAGATGTTATTGGTACAAGTATTACACGGTGACATTGGTGTTTAAAACGTTCAAATATTTTGTTTTAAAATGAATGAAAAAAAGTTAAAAATGTAAAACCTCGAATTTGTGAACTTGGCAATTCAGTAATCTTAAAAGAACAAAAAATTACATGCTGGCAGCAAAGAATGTTTTATTTCTTACTAAACATTGATTTAATCTTGCAGTGTCAAAATAATTGTTTTTATATATCTGTAAATAGTCTTATTGCATTATATTACATAATCTTAATGTCTGTTTAGATAGAAAATGATCTTTTGACAAAAAAGAACAGAGGTCCCTGGTAGCGTGAAATCACGTGAAATCACACTAGGTATTTCAGTATGCGGGATTTGTTGCTATGGGACATGCAGGTTTCATGCAATATCATTGGTTGATTTTATTGTTGTCGTGTACCTCATCCAAAGTCAGTGATAACACCATCAGAATGATTTTACCTACAAAATAAGGACATTTACTTTCTTGTTATAAAGTCGAGATATCCGACTTGATAACTACAAAATTTTAATCATTTTAGTTTTGCTTTGAGAAATTATTGTTGTTATATGGAAATCTATATGTTGCTGTTGAAAAACTGAAATAAAAGAAGAAATAGAATCTGGCTTTTGCTAATTCCCTCAAATAGTGGTCTTGAGCCAAACAAATAATTACCCGAAAAACTGAACTTGAGCAAATGTTCCCCGCAGAAAATTCCACGCGTCACATACAGCGTTTCGCAATGCACCATTTTAGTCCCTTCGACCCTGTTTTTTTTCTAACGGAAGTTTAACAAATAGGAATACGTTCGCTACATACACTTTCGTGAAAGGGAACGCATTTTGGAAATAATATTTTGAAAGGAAAGACAATTGATAAAACTGAACACCAGTAAAGCGTTGGTCATTTAGGAACAAAAAGTCTTTTTAACAACAAAAAACACAAGTAATTGTGCCAGTCAAATGACAATCTATCAAGTATTTTGGAGGACTGATTAAATGGTTTACATTTGAATTCATAATCAAGCCCAAGATTTACTTGCTTAAGCCCAATTCTACCAACTTGTTAGTTCTTACTGCTTTAATAACTATGGAAATAAGAATCTAATGATGAAGAAAACTTTTTACACTACCTTTGAATTATTATATATGAATTTCAACACTATTATTGTACAAAAAATGTTATAGAAATGAACTGCTTCACATTCTTATTTATTCATTTATCTTAACGTAATACGAAAGTGATAAGCACGGCACACATATGCAGCGGGTGATGTAAAGCCTATGATTTGGAAAAATGCCAAATTATACACATTTTGACCCACATACGGAGCTTACCAATTTTTAGAATGTATCCCCTGTGACAAAGAGTACTTCTGCTGTGTATTTATAATTCACTGAGTCTTAAAACAAGGTTAAAAATCCCAAAGAAACAGTCTCGTGTGGAGCACGCAACTCCCAAAATAAAACATTAAATTTGTTAGCACATGGACAAAGTAAAAACCAAACAACAAGGAAATAAAATAACACAGAGGGCACTTCCTTGGAACTGTCAAAGGCTAAAACATCAATCAATTCTAGATTCATGTTCTTATTTCACTGTTACAGCATTATCATTGATGTTCACCTTCCCTGTACTCTACACAATCGTTCATCGCCCTCAGCGTCAAGTATAAATTGCTTTGAAATGTAGCCCCTCTTGCTAAAGGCATAAAATTGAGTTAAAATACGTGGATCGAAGGCAAAATCAATCTCGATTTCCGCACTGGCTTGGAAACCAGATTTCGTATTGACTAAATACGTAATAAAATTTAAACCAATTTAACAGCTGGCTGAAACTAATTTAGATCAATTTGGTTTCCTGGTAATCTTTTCAAGGAATGCAGGATTTGGAACCATTATTGATTTTTAAAAAATCGAAGCTCAAAATAAAATTTGTATTCAGTATGTATAACATATAAAGAATAGCGGCTATTATATAAATCATACTAATCTATTATTATAATCTATAGATTTACATTATTGAAACGTTATACGCAGTATTCTAGAGGAGACAAAAGCAAATAACTAATCTTTAAAGAAAAACTATCCAAAAGAAATGAAACATCTATATCAAGCGGCAACATATTTGCTTCGTCTGTCCTCTACGGTGTTCCGTTTGGACAATCGTGACTTTTTATTTAATACTAAACCGCAATGCACGATGGTACGATGACAAAAACGCGGTGGCGCGATGGAAAAAGATGAAACAACGATGGCACGATGAAGAAATCGCTATGGTGCGATGGTACGATGGTGAAATGTCGATGTAATATCGCGTTTTCATCATCGTACTTTCGCGTTTCCACCATCGCACCATCGTGCCATCGCGGTTCATAATCGTACCATCGTGCCATCGCGTTTTCACCATCGTACCATCGCGTTTTCACCATCGTGCCATCGCGTTATCATCATCGTAACATCGTGGTTTTACTATCGTACCATCGCGTTTTAACCATCGTACCATCGCGTTTTCACCATCGTGCCATCGCGTTATCATCATCGTACAATCGTGGTTTCACCGTCGTGCCATCGCGTTTTCACCATCGTACCATCGCCTTCCGATTAGAAATGCGTAGTCCCGTACACTTGTATTTTTGTCAACAATAGATGAATGTATCTCAATGTATTTTGTGAGACGAAATTTACCATTTAGATTCTGCTGTTTTGCAAAATGTTTTACAAAATGTTCAGTGCTCAGTTCATTAAAACTGTAAAATCTTCAAGGCCACGTCCTATGTATTTTATGTATGCATGAAAGAAAGCTGGGTGTAATTTAGTCACATGGTATTATTCAAACTCAGCTTATTTTTGTTAGGATGTAGGAGGTACATAGTGCAATGTGAAATAGAAGGTACATAGTGCAATGTGAAAATGAGATTGTATCAAGCCTGTATTTTACTGACACATATTCTGTACCATTGTGCATGACCATTGGAAGGCGATGGTACGATGGTGAAAATGCGATGGTACGATGGTGATAACGCGATGGTACGACGATGAAAACGCGATGATACGATGGTGAAAACGCGATGGTACGATGATGAAAACGCGATGGTACGATGATATGATGGTGAAAACGCGATTTCATCATCGTGCCATCGCGTTTTCACCATCGTACCATCGTTGTTACATCATCGTGCCATCGCGCCATCGCGTTTTTGTCATCGTATCATCGTGCATCGCGGTTTAGTATTAAAAAAAAGTCACGATTGTCCAAACAGAACACCGTAGTCCTCACATTTGTCAGAATGGATTTTGTATTGCATTTTACCAAAGTACAGCGGTCCACCTCACTTTCTGTGCAAATCAAGAGATTCTCAAAATAAATCATGATTTTCCAGGAAACCTTGACCTTTCCGTCTGTCGGCACCCGTTCTGTAACACATTGTTTCTGTATGCAATAAGGGACTGATTTATCCTCGGATACACTCCCTTTTGTTGGGTAACGGTGGACAGATAACCGTATCTTGTTACTCTATTAATGTCTTTTAAAATAATTAATAATCGATGATCACGTTTCTTGTATAGTCGTTAAAGACCTAGCACGGCCTAGTGACCTACCTTTTCACCCACAAAAACTTAATGAAAATCATTCTTATGATACAGGTAATATACAGCTATACTACAAGTTTTCAGATGGACAATTTAGGCCCTTCCTGAATAAATGTGTTTTCACAACTTCGCCTGGAAACTTATTCAGTCAATTTCTTTTCAGCACAGTTTTAAGAATATAGATTAATAACTATCTTACACTTTAGAAACGAAATGTGATTGAAATGTAACTAAATACAGTGATTTCTGTACATATTGATATATAAATTAAATAAAATGTTAAGACATTAAACAGATTGTCTTGGCCTAATATATGTCACTGTCAATTTGAAAATAAACACTTATATATCTCATATTTTTCATGCAAATCCTGTATGATTACCATCATGGAAATACAGTATAATTACCATCATGGAAATACAAAAGAATACAGTTATTTTGTGGCGCGTCTTTCAGCTTTTTTAATCACGCTCTTCATTTGATAATGCTGCATTTATTGGCCAAGCTGTCTATTCTTACTTAAAATAATCGGAAAAAGTTGTCTCTCTTTGAAATTGAATATAATTTGTAAAGAAATAAAGATAAACATTTGCTGAAAACTGTGTTCCACCTTGTTATGCGAAATTGCACCACTCGCACGCTATTGCAAATGCATCAAAACGAACATGTGTAACTATTCTTTGAAAATGGTGAGTTTTTAAAGGTGTTTAACTGTCCGGAAGTGGAGCTCCTTTAGGCAGTCCTTTTCCGGAATTCAATGTTTATATCAGTACACTGACACTTGTTTCGTAAAGTAATATACATGTTTTACATGCTGTTCAATTTTCATGTCAAATAACCCTTTCTTTCTATCATTTGGTGTTGTTTGATTTTTGTTTCTCAAGGCCTGCACGGTCCAGTTTATTTCGTGTCACTTTTTTGAAGTTCTATGAATATAAACTATGTCCCATATTTTTCGTGTAGAAAAGTATCAATACTTCCTTCAAGTCTCTTTTCCAGCCAATTATTTCTTTTTTGCTATTTTTAGCTCGACTATTCAAAGAATAGTAGAGCTATTGGACTCGCCCGTGCGTCGGCGTCCGCGTCCGCGTTCCGATTTGGTTAAATTTTTGTATGTAAACTGGTATCTCAGTAACCACTTGTGGGAATGGATTGAAACTTCACACACTTATTCACTGTGATAATGTTACTTACATTGCAAAGGTTCCATAACTCTATTTTGCTTTCTTAAAAAAATATGCCCCTTTTTCGACTTAGAAATTTTTGGTTAAGGTTTTGAATGTAAGCTGGTATCTCAGTACCCACTAATGGGAATGGATTGAAACTTCACTCACTTGTTCACTGTCATCATCTGACATGCACTAAGCAGGTCCCATAACTCTACTTTGCATTTTTTTTTCAAAATTATGCCCCTTTTTTCACTTAGAAGTTTTTGGTTAAGTTTTTGTATGTAAGCTGGTATCTCAGTATCCACTAATGGGAATGGATATAAACTTCACACACTTGTCCCCTGTCATGAGCTGATAAACACTATGCAGGTTCCATAACCCTGTTTCTAATTCTTACAAAATTATGCCCCATTTTCGACTTTTGTATTGTTTCAATTGACAAGGCTGTTGAATAGTCGAGCGTTGCTGTCCTCCGACAGCTCTTGTTATATAATTGAGGAATATCTTTCAAAATAGGTTACATGTAAATTATTCTACTGCTATGACTTTTCAGTGTTATTTATGTGTTAATGCTTAATATATTCCTTTTGTAATATGATACGTTGGTTTGAAATAAAAACTGGAATTGGATAAAAATCCGTTATTTTTATATATAGTAGACAAGTATTATTTCTCATAAAATGCTTTCACATTTCTGTGGGTCAAACTGTCGGTACTGCTATGGGAAAGTATTAAAGAGGATTATAAAACTGTCAGATCAGGTCGAACCTACAAACATTACAGCGGTATTGCCCTATAAATACCGTTGCTCCTTCTGAATAATCCCAGACTCTAATTGAATAGAGCTAGTTTCTATGCAATACCCAAAGTTAGTATTAGAAAATAAGTTTTTAATTTATTCTCTATCATTGGCTGATTTACTTAATGGCATGTGGACTCTATTGTGATTTTTATCCTTTGATTGATTCATTAGTGTTTCCGTACTTGGATTCAGTGTTGTTATATTTTCTGGTTCTTTGGGATCATGGAGTCCATTGAATATATGTATAATAGAGTTCCGCTCAAGCCGATGCTAGGGGACATGAGAGGTATTGCACATTTCATTACCTCTCACGAACAGACTCAGTCAAACCGAGTCTGATATTATTCTGCTTGGTTGCATTCTATGCTTCCAAAGGATCTTTTTACAGATTTTATTCTCAAAAACGCTAATATTTACCTATATCATCTATTTCCTAAATCGTTTGGTTACCTCTGAATTTATGTTTTCTCTATGGCCAAAGAGTCAAAAAGGACGCAACGAAACAGTCTACGTTGGTTTTGATATGAATATATTATGCATTAATGCAAAACAAGTTAGATAGACATGAAGAAAAATGGTCAAAGTTCGATGAAATATAATAGCTGACTAAACTAAACTTGACAACCCCTAAAACTCTCGTACACATACTAGTATTGAGCACTTACTACTGAAACCAGGAAACGATCATCTCTTATTCCTCTTTTTAATCTACTTTTTCATTAATCAAAGTTAGAACTCCCAAGCGACATAGCTCTTTTCTTTCTTCTCTACTTCCTTCTTCTTCCTTTTTTTTCTTACCTTCCAAAACTCTTTGCATAATATTCGTATTGAATCTGACGAGATTTTGATTCGAAACATGTTAAGTTCATGTTTGTTTTTGACTATATATATCATTGACATTGTATATAAAATTGTATGTCATATGTATGTTATGCAAAGGAAAATAAACGGGGTTACCCAGCTGGGGCCTCAAAAAAAAAAGAATATATTGTGAAACAATACTGTTTTATGTGGAGATAAGTGGCTATATTTTCATGGAGCATCACCTACGAGAATATACGAACTCCATATTATTTATTGACTTTTCTGGAAGTTTCTGACTGTTCCATGCAAACAACCTGTACAAGTGACAAAACATAAAACCTAAATACACATGATGGCAAGTCGTTTGCTTTTTCAAATTCAAAACAGGAAGAAAATTTGAACAAATTACCTTTACTATCAAAATGCTTTAAAGTAAGTCACAGATTGATCTCCTAGACGTGAAAATTATTGAACATTCTGACGTCGCGTGTATATCATTAATATTTCATGTAATCTGTGCGACAAATAATGTGTGTACAAAGCAGTAATTGACATGATATATATAGTTGGAAACTGCTTGAATACATTTACTGAAATATGATATAACCGTGTATTTTTATAAGCCAGTGAAACGGGACGTACAATGGGAAAATTTACGGCGGGGCGGACGGCGTCCACATGCGTCTGCTCTCTAACCCGAGCAGTTCCTGTACATTGTTCACAAAACATGGTCGTTATATTATGGGCATGTTATCCCGGCCAAGTTCGACTAGTCTACAGATTGTTATAGTGGCTCTGGTTTATAACCTTTAATTGTCAAACATTGCAAAGATTGACAGTGTCCGCTGTCAACTTGAACAGTTCCCATGTAAACTTGTTGCATTATATTTCCAGATTTCTGGATAGCCATAACCCCCCTTGACTTAGGGCCTTTGAATTAACAAGAAGTGTGAAAATTAGCAATGACCACTTCATACATTAAGCAGTTCTTATCCAATGTTCAGAATGAAGTCAGAAAATTAATGGGCATAATATTTTAGCAAAGTTCCATAATTTTCCGGATAGATTTTTCGTTCTGGAGTTATGACCCTTGAGTTTGAATTGTCGACACTAAGAAAACTGATTTCCAGGGCAAAGTAATTTCGGACGTAAATTAAGACAGTTCGATACTCGTGTCTGTATTATTTTGAATGGGAACCATTGTTTTCTCAAGTAACTTAGATGTATTTGATTTTCATAAACATGAAGAACACGTACTTGTAAAAGATTTTACTATATATTTGCTTTGTCTTGGAAAGTTAAATCACACTTTACTAGTTTCTGTTTTCTGCAGAAACACCATAAAGAACAATGATTTTCCAGTATATCTAAATATTCATTTTTTGTACTGAAGCGCTTGTATGCACATTCTATAAACAAGCGAAAACACTGGGTTATTTCTCTCTGGTTTATATTCCCGAGCAAATAGAATAGCATCCAAGAGACAATGATCCATCTAACATACAATGGCCTTAGAACATTCTATGATTCTCAGACCTACAGTAAATTAGGCCGCTCTCTCAGACTTTAGCGCAAGGCTTTTGTCCTGGCCGGCGACCAAGCCGACACGCTGTAGCTGTGCATGTGTCGTTTAGTCCGCCAACGCACAGTGTCAACTGATCAAAGTGTGAAGTTTATTCTCTAACACGAAACGGAAAATCAGTTAAGATTATTATATTTAAGACTTAACATCAAGTCTACCAACTGACTGATATTCTTTGACCATGATTTCAAATGTAACTCATTACATCGAAATTCAACCGGTTGATTTCCAAATTAATCAACTGGTAGATTGATGCGATTGTAAATATTCTATTACTTCCGCCCTTTTTTTTACCTATTAAGTAATTAAAAGGACTTTTTTAAATGAAAATATTTTCATTTTTTAACATTAATTACATAAGGCTAATACCACAGCTTTTCTCATGGAATTGCCCAGAGACCGGTAATTACAAAAAGAACTAAAAGTGACAGAGAGGGTTTGTATCCCATCTTCTTTAACTCAGGAGGTACTGCTTTACAAATTCGTACACCGTCAGGAAAGTAAGTGACTAGACGTTTTTATAGAGACAAAGTACTGAAAGCTGTTTAATGAATAAAAAATATGCGTCCAAGGACTGGTCCTTACGTTCACCAAGGGAAGACTACTTTGCAGCTTTCACCTGTTGGATTTCTCGACTGCGGAAGTGCATTGAAATCAAGGACGAAGGAATAAAATTAATTTGAATTCTGTACACAGCCTGTAAACTATATTCTAGCACGACTGTCAATATTTTAGAATGACTTTTGAATCGATTTAAAGCAATAAATGCTTACCTTATATCATATTATGCACCGTTTCTCAATCAAGATTTTTTTCGAAGAAAATTTATATAGCTTTACTTTTACGGTGTATGAGAATGTACCGCGGCTCTAAATTGCTAATGTATTCTGTATTCATTTATTCCACTTACATTTTGGTTTCACATATATAGCGCATTAAGGCAAATGGCCTACATTTATCCCGAAAGGAGACGCATTTCTACAATGTAGTCCTGAAATTAATGCAAATATTGAAATAAACCGAATGTCGTTATAACAAAAGTACAGAAACAATTTCTGATCGCCGACCGAATTGTAGACTAATAAAGCTCTCTCCAGATTGCGGCAATTTCATTATTGCCTTATGTCTTTTCCAGAATCTGTACTGGTTGACTGAGTTTGATTTTAAGGCACAGAGGATCAAATACACACGGTTTTATCATGCTAGAGGTAGTTTTAATACAATGCCTACAGTTTTGAATGCCTACAAAATGTCTCAGACAAAAAAAGAAACGCTAGATCTAGTTATACATGTCTGCACAAAATAAGGTGAAACAAGCTTTCTTCGAAAACAAAGAATTCTCATAGTTGCTATAAATATCCCTTGATATGAAACAGCTGCAACACTGACTATGTATTTTTGCTAGTCTGTCAAGAACCTTTTCGTAAGTACGTCATACTTGCATTAAGGAAGATACATGTATATCACTGAAATTTATAAGCAACAGGTTCATAGTTAAATGTTTAAAGTGAAAAAAGGTGAAAATATGGGCGTTCTCAGTTCTTTGCAATACAATATTAGAAGGGTTGCGATGGAGAATCTCACGCTCATTTCTCATTTCTGATGGGGGTTTTTATGTTTGAACTACTTATAGAAACGGTCAAAATATTAATAAAAAATCATGATACACGCATGATACGGGATAGGATTTCAACATATGTTAATTCAAAATCTTTTTCTGTCTGGAAATAAAAGGCGTAATTTTAACAGACTTTGTATCGGTGTATGACAAAATGATATAATGTTTATTCTCAAGCCACACATGCTCTACAGAGGTTTTAGTTTATTCCATTTATGGCATCCACAGTAATATAAATCCAATATAGAAAGAACTATTTAATGAACATTTGAAAACACACCTGATCTGTGATTTTTTTCTGTACTTACTGCCTCTCATGTATCATTTACGAAAGCGATCACAAGTCATATACAACGTGAGTTTTATAATATAGCAGAAACGTGATTCTATTTAAATGACAAATTTACATAAATAAAACGTTTCATAATTTAGATTTTCACATTCTCTAAATGTCATACCTAATCAACCGGAATCCAATTTCATTTTTCCAAGAAAATAAAATGAATACGCCAGTATCAAGCAGTATTATCTGCAATAATGCAGTCATCATCGCTTTCCTCTGATTATTTCCGCCTTGCTATTTCCACAATTAATGGGATTTGAAATACACACATATATATATAAGGCTTCAAATAAAACATTAGTAACACATCAAATGCTAAATCAAGATTAAATTGAAATACAACTTTACTCAAAATGCAAGACGTACACGGAAAGCGTATGCTGTCCTTCGGATAAACGCCGATGGCTGAAACAATGTTTCTTGGGTCACCTAGGTTCTTGAAAATGTAGAAAAGTTTTCTCTATAACCTAATGAGTCGGTGTAACTCTAAACAAAACAAAACAAAATATTCTGTCATATGAGCCGCGCCATGTGAAAACCAACATAGTGGGTTTGCGACCAGCATGGATCCAGACCAGCCTGCGCATCCGCACAGTCTGGTCAGGATCCATGCTGTTCGCTTTCAAAGCCTATTGCAATTATAGAATCTGTTAGCGAACAACACGGATCCTGACCAGACTGCGCGGCTCATATATTAATGTGTTATAGAAAACAAATGCGCTTTTGAGTTGGTACAGTCATCAAACAATGTTTAGTCTTTACGTCTTACAAAATACAATGAAAGCTATATTTCTTGCGATAGCCTGTTTAAGTTTCGATTTGTATCACAGATGGTTGTACTGCTGGTTCGTTGTTTTAATTTGTATAATATTAGCTGACACACACAATGTATTACCTGATGTCATTAATCAAAAAATATAATTCGGCGTTTTAATGGGGATTTAATGTATTGAAAATGTTGAATTGTAGTGTAGGTAAAGAGCATTCTCCCGGGCGTTGTTTTCATAAGAATGTATAACTTCTTGACAAAAGTATGACAATTTACAAACTTTTCCTGCGTAATTAAAAATTAATACTTCTGACACTTTTCGGTAGATATACCAACAAATAGACGGTATTTTATGATTCAGTTATGTCAAACACTTGGATATATTATTTTTAGTTTAATCAAGTTGTGGAAATCAATTCGCAAGTATAACAGGGTTTACGGAACCGGGCTCACCACGGCCGTCAACTACTCTAAACATAAAAAGTTACACAAATTTGGTTTTCCAAAATTAGTGTACTAAAAACACCAATCATCATTCTGGTAAAATTCCAGTATTATGTGTTTAGATACCTCCTGTTTACAGTAATATTTTGCGCTTCTCTCATAACAGACAATATCTGCTGTATCTATGTAATACTCTGCTGAAATGTAACGAAACTATTTGCGAAACAGTATGTTAATTTCAGCCAATTAATAGTATGTATATTTCTGTCCAGACCCGCTGCTTTTCTTTTATTTGTTGAACAATTATAAATTTACAGCGTTTATTGGTTCTTTTAGTAGGACAGAAGTTGGCTAAGACAGCTTCGCCGATAAAAAACATGCTCTTTATAAGCAATGGTTCACATTCATTTCATTTTTTTATTTCATATAAACGCATTCTGTGCACATTTTCTTGAGTACTATTTTCCTTATTTATTTATATTTGTCTATCTTTTATACGTTAATTTTTCGACTGTTTTATCATTACGTATCATTGAAGTATTTAGAGTAAGAGCTGCTGATCCACGTTTCAGATTCAGTACAAGGCTGCTCTGTACCAAATTAAATGTAACCCTGTACAAGGCTGATCACTACCAAATCAAATATAAGTCTCCGCAGATAATCCAAATATAAATAGTGCTTATCTTTCTTCCTTTCCTGATGCCCTTTCTCAATAGCATCATGTTTTGTTTTACCCTACCGCGTTTCAGTATGTTTGTGTAGCATTCTATCGAAAGAGGCATGATTCTATCGCATGCTAGGTAAAATGGCGGCTTAAGAATCTTATGTGTCGAAAAGAGACATTGAAAGAAGCGAACAGGAGTAAATTTAGCGGGTTGTATTTAATGAACTGTAGTTTTCTTATATAAAAGTTAACACCACTTTTTCTTTTTTGTTTCTTTTTCTATAGTTAGCGATAAAGTTCTTTTTTTTTTTTTGAAAATAAGTCTCTGATAATCTGATATGCTAGTAAATGTCTCAAAACCGTTATTTTGTAAGTGGATTTTATATGAAATAAAGAACAGCTTGATTTAGTGGTGTTCAGCCTACAAGCATATTTCAATTGAACGTCTGATAGTTAACTCATTTTTGTAATTAAATTAACTTGTTATCAAGCTTTGCCAAAACCTTATTCATATATTAAGATATTAAGCTTCAAAAATTGCCACCAACCAAACAAGAGCTATGATACTTGGGAGAAGCTAAAGGAATCCATTGATCGCTTCTTCTCTGAAGGCACTGACCTCCAGAGCGTATGAAAACGAAAACAAATGTGATTTTGAGATATCAGGAAATTGTGGCGAAAGAAGGCTTTGAAACTAACTGAGAACTTAGAGATTATTTTTAACGGAAACACATGAAAAGATATTTCATTCTTCATTGAAAATTAAAAATGTTTGTGAGGAACCAATAATAAACTGCCTTTATAATAAAATATAAACGGTCGTTAATGGTGTGTACTGGTCAAGACGCAAAGAAAGTTTTTATTGCTGAAGCAACATAAGTTCATTTCCAAACTCAGACATGATTTGTTTTCTTATCGATTGATCATTTTTGAAGACAGTTTAGAAACCAATAACTAATGTTCTATAAAATAATATGACCAAACCTCAATTTTAAGGAAAGATCACTTTATGCCAAGATATTGGAGACCATTCCTTTTGAATCAACAGGGTCATGGAACAATATTACTTCTTTTTTTACCGATCATTATTGCCCGAGAACACAACACAATCGAATCTCAATTATATATGGATTTGTACATAATTAGTGTACTCACAAAAATACATATAGAAAGCGGGGACAATCAAAACCTTGGAAACTGCAGTGTCAAAATAAAACAAGTGAATTTTTACCGATTTATGGTGCACTCCTAATATAATTTTGTAGTTGTCCTTGACGTAAATCGAGAAAGATCGTTAAATCAGTTAATATATTCAAACTAAAAATGTCGTTAAAGGTTTTCCTCCTGAATTAGCATTAAAGCAGACATGTTTTACGTCATTGCTAAGGAAATAGCAACAAACCTAGCATGACAGAGCAAAATAATTTCAAGTGAATAGAATGACAATACATTTAAGGGATGTTAACGTCAGATCTTAAAAGTTAAAAACATAAAGAACTGTAACACGGCCTGTAAACACTGGCTCGTCCTCTTTGAGGAGATGAGTTGAAAAAAGAGCCAATGATACTTCCGAGGAGGCGCTAATGACCGGAACTTCATGCAGAATGTAAACAAAGAAGAAGGGTGAGTTGATTGTTTCCTTTCTCCGATAAATGTAAGGCCCTATTTTAAAAAATAGCCAATGTAGTTCCACTCAGAAATGATTATACTTTTTATATATGCAGGCCATTTTGCAAGGTAAATGCATTCCTTGACGTGAGAACTTTTGAAAGTTGGAAAATACAGTAAGTCCAAACCAAAAGTGGACATTTTCCCATATATTTCACCCTAATTTACACAAATTTAAGATTTTATAGTCCCTGCATCAACCTTGCTGAAAAGCATATCTTACTACTGCATGACTTACGTGGTTTACTAGCGTGTTTATCCCGTACACGTGCATTTATCACCATGTGGAGGAGCCAACGCCGCAGAGGAGGCGCTAAGAACCGGAGTGGGAGCCAAAGCACTTTGAAATTTAGTATTTTTTTAATGTGTCATCAATTCTCACATACCAGATCTTTATCATGATTTCCTTGGATTGTGACAAACATCTGATGGATGATGTTTTAACAACATCCTATTCATTTCCTTAGAATGTATTACGAGATATTTGCACTTCTCTTTTCTTTTGCACTTATTTAATGATGGGCTATCATGGCGTTATAAGTTGTATAATTATGATATTTTCTGTGAAAGGGACATTTCCTAATGCACAACGGTTTTCATGTCCAACACATTTTGGATTTTTTAATAGTTAGTGTTAACTTTGTGGTAGTCTTGAAATGCAATTGCAATATGTGCTTCACTAGGTACTTACAAATGCTAAATAAATATAATTGTTTACTTGTAAATTGCTTAATTCGATTACGTATGTGTATATGAAAATGCTAACACTCAAAATACCTCTCCCAGATGTTCTAACGATAACAAAGAAACTGAAAACGTTATATATTTATTCCCCTGTCGAACCGCATGTATCATATAGCTTTTGTCTTATCCTTGTCCGTTTGTCAGTCGTCGTTCTGCAGTCAAAGTCATATTAATTAGTTATTATTTAGTACTGGGAGGGTGCCATCTGTTGAGGCAATATTTGATGTCAGATTTGTTTTTAATTAATGCTACGTAGTAAGAATGGGTATTGACCGTTACTGAGCTTACAGGTACAGAATTATAAATACAGTTTTCTAATTTTACTTAAATAACGTTTGTAAGGAAACATGTATGTTGATACTTAATTTCCAGCTAGCGCGATTCACTGATTTGCCGATCCTATTCTGCGGAATATCGAAAAAAAATCATTTCTTATATTTACATTATATAGTACCGCTGCCTTTCTCGATTTTATTTATGCTTTCAAATAACTCTTAAAAAAATTGTTTCTAAATGAATTAGAAAAGACATAAATATATTGAAAAGATAAAAAAAAAAAAAAACAATTGAGCAAAAATATCGAGGGAGTTTTATAAATAAAGTGTACATTCTAACATGACCAGCAATGCTTAAATCGTCAAAACGATATTGTGTTCACGTCGCAGTCGGAGTCGGCGTCGCCGTTGGAAATTGTTTTTTTTATAAAGTCAAATATCTCTGTTACTATCAAAGCTATTGACTTGAAACTTAAAACAGTTATTTACTATCAAAGTCTATACCAGGAGAAACAATCTCTATAACTCTGATTGAATTTTGACAGAGTTATGCCCCTTTTTAACTTAGAGTTTTAAGTTTTATAAAGTTTTACTGGCAAAGTTCTAATTCAGAGTCAAGTACTGAGAAAAGTCGAGTGGGCTGTACAGCCCTTGTTATTTTAGGTAGATTATGTGCATTTGGGTAGTATAATACAATTTCAAGCATCAAATTATAAACATTAAAACGGAATAGATATTACATTGCGAGAACGAAAACGCTTTATACGAGTGTTCATCACCTAGGAAATGAACTGGTCAGTGGCTCCGACTCTGGACTTTTGCGCCTCCTCCAAGGCTTTGGCTCCTCCTGTAAGCCAAAATTGAGCATAGAGGGGTAAAACCCGCCGTTAAAACACATAAATAATACAGATTTAACATACCATTATGGGAAAAATTGGTACAATCTATATTTACTCTTATATGTGTAAATTGGGACAAAATATATGGGTAAATCTCCACTTTTGGTTCGAACTTGCCCCATTTTCCAACTTTCAAAAGTTCTCACGTCAAGGAATGCATTTACCTTGCAAAATGGCCTGCATATATAAAAAGTATAATCATTTTTGAGTGGAACTACATTGGCTATTTTTTTAAATAGGGCCTTACATTTATCTGAGAAAGGAAACAATCTACTCACTCTTCTTCTTTGTTTACATTCTGCATAAAGTTCCGGTCATTAGCGCCTCCTCGGAAGTATCATTGGCTCTTTTTTCAACTCATCTCCTTAAAGAGGACGAGCCAATGTTTACAGGCCGTGTGTAAAACTTTTATTTAAAACAGTGCTTGCAAATTCTCATTTTAATGGTTTTAACAGAATTTCTTTTTGTAATATATTGTTTAGATAGAATATTTTTAAAGCACATGAAGAATGATTTTATGGTAAAAGATATTTCCTTTTACTGGAAAACAAGCGGAGGAATTTACAGCATAAATGAACCGCGCCATGAGAAAACCAACATAGTGCGTTTGCGACCAGCATGAATCCAGACAAGCCTACGTATATATGGTACAAAACGAATAGAATAGTTAAATTGTTATATGTTTAAGTAAACCACGTCTTGCAATAATAGATATATTATCAGAAATTAGAAAATATATAAACACAAAACTACAATATTCATATTACATTAAAGGCCAAGGAAAGCCTGACAATAAGTTGATTTTACATGAAAGCCATCCTCGGACCTTCCAAAACGCTGAAAGAATGTTTAAAATCGGACCACCATTGAAAAAGATATGGCAGTTTGAAATTTAAAACAAAGATGACTGATCCTGGAGGAGGTCATTTTAGTGTGTTTATGACGTCATTTACACACTGCTGAATTCTTTATTTTTTTTAATAACCTTTAAAATAGATTGATTTTATATGTTTCTTGAGTGTAAGATGTAAAACATGGTGATTTCTTTCATTATAGCTGGAAAAATTAGAGACATTATTTTACAGAAATAAGTAAATACAGTTCAAATATGTGTTTAGAAAGTTAATAAATCCGCCATCTTTTTTCTTGTTGCCATGGAAACAAAATGGCCGTCATTTTGATAAAATATTTAAAAAAGGTCACTTCTTTCTCATTCTTAAACCGATTTTGAAAATTCTTTCACTTCTTCAAATGATTTAAGAAATCCTTCCATATTCAGTCTTTAAACCTTGTATGTACACTTTGTTTTATAAAATGGTAGACATCACTGAATAACGTTTAACTCAACAAATTACACATGTCTGACTCATTGCCGTCTTTAGGATCAGGCTGTGATTATGCATGTTTTAATGGACTCTTTGTACTTTGGACAACAACGTTATATTTATTTCAAGGAAAAATCGCTGAAATAATAACTTAGAATTACACAAAAACACAAACGCCAGTTTATCCTTTATAAGCAATATTTATGAATTGCTTTTTTTGGTGTATACTGTCAAGTATCTGCATTACAATATTTAGGAAATTATTCACGTATTTACTGGAAAATTAATTCCAGCAGGATATGACCGACGTGCTTCGTAAAATTCAACTAAACCAATAAAGACGCTGGAATACACATTTATCGATTCATTTGCTGTGCTTGGAAGGAAAAAAAAGCTGTATCGGGCTGCAGAGAAATTCAGTCGCCGGTAATTGATGCGTTTGTACTTTTATTTATTTATTTATTACGATGTTAGATTAAGTTCAACATTTGTGTTTGTTTCGGGGCAACATTTAGAAATGCATTTCCCTCCATGAAGAATATACGAGTAATTTATTTGATTCAATGAGCACTTGGATACCAAGGAGGAAAGCTACAAGTATCTACATGTTTGCTTTGTCTCGAACTCATTTTCAGGGCACCGCTGTGACGTTTGACGCTTTGTCAATGTATGTCTCCTCTGTTTATAGAAAACAAAGCGGGTAACGTTAGAAATAATTAATACTGAGGCAGTCTTTAACTGCAGGGTGATGACCGTAAAATGTCTCACCACTCTAGAGATCATGGAGTAATTTCAATTGATTTGTACAAATACCGGTGCTAGGACTTTGAAGGGTGTTGCACATAATTATTGCGCAAAGAACTCAAACAGCTACTATAAAGCGTCTCAGTTGCTACAATACTTTCAAAGATAATAGAGAACGGTAATAAACAGGCTGTATAGATATTCAACCTACCGATGATACGATGCGAAGCTGGTAACGGAAATACCTCAAGTATTTATTAATTCGTCTTTTGACATGAATAAAAATATATCGTAAAATATTGCCTTTTAATAATAATAACTTAAGGGTCTGTTTTGCCGAGTTGCTAATGTCACTGACGTCGAACCACTTTTCCCTCACCGCTGTGGGCTCAACACCTCGCGTGTGGAGCAGAATTATTTCAATTGAAGAAGCAAGCTGACTTACGTAGGGTCGTTTTTCTACCCAGATGCCTGGGGGTATTCTAACATCAAAAGCTGGAAGTCTCAATATGGCCTGTACACTGTGTCGGTGTGACGGTAAATCTAAATAAAATAAAACAACAGCCATCAATAAGAATACAATAAAAAAATAATACTCTAGTTAGCGTATATATTTTGGCAGATATCAATAGTATAGGGTGAAAATAAATAAAAATCGCCTGATCACCGTTCCGGAAATGAACTCTTTGAAACACACCAAGCATGTAGGTGGTCTTAAAATTACTCAATAATCACAAAATGAACTTGTATTCAACAACAGTTTGGAAAAACAAACACTTGCGGATAGAAATAAATAGAATAATTACAGAAGATGAAACTGAAAAATCAATAAAGACTCTTAAATCAAACAAAGCTAGCGGATATGATAAAATAGTCAATGAACACATTAAACATACGTATTCCCAAATGAAAAATATTTATGTAAAATTATTTAATCTCGTTTTAGATACCGGTGTTATTCCAGAATCATGGACCATTGGAATTATCAATCCTATTTACAAAAATAAAGGTGTTATAAGTAAACCAGAAAATTACAGACCCATTACATTACTGAGTTGCTTAGGAAAACTTTTTACGTGTATATTGAACGAAAGAATCACAAAATATGTTGAAAGCAATAATCTTTTGCATAACACACAAGCAGGATTCCGGAAAGGCTACTCTACATCAGATAACATGTTTATTCTACATCAACTTATACAATCACTAAATAATAACAAAAAGAAACTGTTTTGTGCTTTTATAGACCTAAAACAAGCTTTTGATATAGTTTGGAGAGATGGATTATGGTTCAAAATTGCAAATTTAAATATAAATGGAAAATGTCTTAACTTAATTAAAAATTTGTATAAGAATATAAAGTCTTGCGTAAGGGTAAATTCTGAACTATCAATTTTTTTCCCAAGTAACATCGGCGTACGTCAAGGCGAAAATTTATCGCCCTTATTATTTTCTATGTTTTTAAACGACTTACATGAATACTTTAGTACTAATGGAAGTACTAACGGCGTAAATATACCAATAGCACATGAAGATGGAACAATAGATCTAATAAAATTATTTATACTTTTATACGCCGATGACACAGTCATTATGTCTGATTCAGAAACTGAACTGCAAAATGCACTTAACACATATGCAGAATACTGTAACCATTGGAAACTTACTGTAAATACTTCGAAGTCAAAAGTTCTTATATTCTCAAAAGGTCGACAGCGAAACTTTAATTTTACTTATCATAATCAACCAATTGAAATCGTTAATGAATATAAATACCTAGGTATATATTTCAGTAGAAGCGGGTCTTTCTATAAATGTAAGAAACATATTGCATCGCAAGCAACAAGAGCTATGTACAGTCTATTGAGAAATTCAAATCGTTTACAACTGCCAATAGATATGCAAATTGAACTATACCAAAAAACAATCAAGCCAGTTCTACTGTATGGTTCGGAAATTTGGGGATTTGGGAACATAGATATTATAGAAAGGGTTCAGTTAAAATTTTTGAAACACATTCTTAAAATGAAACAGTCAACTCCGAGTTATATGGTCTATGGTGAAAGTGGATGCCCCCCGTTACGATTAGATATTGAAGAACGAATAATTAGTTTTTGGGCGCGAATATGTAACAGTGACAACAATAACCCAATGTCCAAGTTATCTTCAAAAGTATACCAAGGTATTATATCAACATCAAAAACACTAAATGATGACAATTTCAAAAAAAACAATACCCATGGTTATATAATATTAAGCAAATCTTTATAAAGTGTGGTACATTTAATATATGGAACGATCACACATTCCCGAACATTAAATGGCTTAAATTGACAATAAGACAAAAGCTTAAAGATCTTTTTATTAACGAATGGCACTCCAGCATTGAAAATTCATCCAAAAGTTCATTTTATAGAATATTCAAGACAGAATTTGGATTTGAAAAGTACCTAGCAAAATACTCAATTTCTTCATGTTTAACCTTTGCAAAGTTTAGAACTAGGAACCACCGAATGCAAATAGAAACAGGTAACTGGGCAAGAATTCCCTTAAGTGACAGGAAGTGTATATCATGTGATAAAATAGGAGATGAATTTCATTATTTGCTAGAATGTCAAGATCTTAGACAAGAACGAATTAGATATATTAAACCTTACTATTACAGAAGACCAAATACTCTTAAACTGTCCCAACTAATGACATCTGAAAACAAATCTGAACAAACGAAACTGAGTAAGTTCATGAAATGCATCCTTTCTAAGTTTGTACGTTGATTAAATTATATCTTCTATGTAAGTTATAGACTATACTTTTACTTGTTTTTGTCCATTAATTTAATGAATTGCATTTGATTCAGTCTTCTGTTTCGTTTCGTGGGCTTTTAAATAATGATCTATCTGAAATTCCACTTTATTTCCCAATTTCAATCTGAATCATGTTACAAATAGTTTGACCACACATGCCACCTATATCAATTAATTTGACTTACCTATACCATACTGTCAAACTCAACAGACTATCAAATGCTCACAGATGTTTTGTTTTAGTCCGAGAAATTCGTAAAATAATTGTGCACATCGTGTGAAAAGCATGAAACTTGGCATGATAGCTGATGAATATATTTTATTTTATTCAAGAGTGGGAAGCGGGCTGTGAAAATAAAAATGGCTGCCAAAATCCAAGATGGCCGCCAAAACATACAGTTCTATAGGAAAATACTGAGACGACTGTTAAGATAGCATTAAAATAATATATTTTGGCATATTATTATATAATTATATCAAATATCAAATAAGCATGATGTAAAAGCAAAAATAAAATCCAATATGGCTGCCAAAATTCAAAATGGCCGCCAAAATATTATGTTTACGAAACAAAAACGCACTACAATTGAGCATTTTTTGTAATTATCTTGAAACTTGGCAAATAATTGTATACAACCATACTCAGCTTCCAATAAGAATGACAAATTAATAAAAAAAGTCCAATATGACTGACAAAATCCAAGATGACTGCCATAAAATCATGTTTTCATAAGTGAATCACGCAACCATTGGGGTTTACTTTTTGTGTGAATATTTATGAAAGTTACATAATTCATGCATAAGTGTTCACTCCTGAAATAACATATAAGTGTACACTCCTGAAATAACATTAACATTTGTTAATAAAATCAATTAGTATGGTAAACAAAATCCAAAATGGCCACCTTAAAAGTTAGATGTAGTTTTACATATTACAGAAAAGTTATCATTTCCAAAAAATGCCATATATCAAAGTTCATTGGACCAGTTCTGACTATCGAATGTTTTATATGCATTCATATATATGTATGTATGTTAAAACAAAACTACAAAACAACATCGTTTAGTGGATACATACTAATGTTTTACATATTCCAAGTGTCATTTCAGTTCTACCAAACAGACCTTGATATTTATTGTTCGCAGTCACCACTACATTTACACAGCGCGGTGCATTTTAAGTTTGCCTTCAAGCAACTAGGTATTGATATATCAGAAAATCGAGGAATATATTGATTATGACAATGATGCAGTCATATCATGTAAAGCAGCAAACATTGTTCGCCGGGATATGTTCAGTGGTAAAAACTGTGCTTTTAATGGAACATTGCAAAAAAACTTGCCAACAGAAGGCTATACCAAAATTCCTACAGACTATTGTAGAGATGATCTTAAGGGGTTCAAATATTAAGACTAGGACATCGAAAGTTGATGAGTTTCAATCCGCCATGTCCAGAGCACAACTTATGATATTTAACAGCACATCTACTCGTCGCAGAGACACAACAAAGAGTGTGTATAATTGCAAGCAACGCGAACCATCTCTACCAATATATGTAGGACTCATTGTACATGCAGAGACCAGAAAGCGTGGTTTTGTGGATAAGCTTCATGATCTCGGTCTGTCAGTCTCGGTGATTCACGTTGAATGCAATTATACACACTCTTTGAACAATGTTTGCTGCTTTACATAATATGACTGCATCATTGTCATAATCAATATATTCCTCGATTTCTTTCAAGGCAAATCCTACATCATCATTAAATGCCAAAAATGTCCTCGGCCTTCATTATATGCATGCATGTCTTTAAAATGTGCCATGAGTCTAGTTTTCAATCTTGTTGAGTGGACTGCGAAATGTAGATACTTTATGCAAGGTTGACCCATCTCATTTATTTCAAATAAAACATGTGTTATTATCAAGAAGAGTTGCATTTGCAGTGCTCTTCCGTATAACTTTCATAGGTGTTGCATCACTGTATACTGATGCAGTCGCTTAGTTGCCGTATCAAGCTCTCGGTCTCTGAACTTTACTCTGCATGTCTTATGCCATTTACCTTTGTTCTTTGTCAAAGTATCAGCTGTGGATGTTTCCCTTTTCAAACTTTCCAGTTTTAAAAGTACTGGAAGACAAACCCCTGGTTCTATGAATTTGTAGATATTATCACAAAATGAGGTATACTCCTTTCCAAAGCCTGGATGAGTAGGGTTAAGGTTAGCAGGGCATTGTAGGGGTTCTCTTGTAGTTTCTTGACATATGATACAGAGATGCCAATTGATTTCAATACCCTCCTTATCTGTGTTTGAGGTATCATTTCACAAGTTAGTAGTTTATAAGCATATTAAGTATGTTATTTGTCCAACAATGCAATAATCTATAGCAAGAACATGCAGTAATAACCTCCATCAACAAGAGCTGTCGGAGGACAGCAACGCTCGACAATTCAACAGCCTTGTCAATTGAATGAATACAGAAGTTGAAAAAGGGGCATAATTTTGTAAAATGCAAAATAGAGGTATTGAACCTCTGTACTGCATGTCATATGACAGTGAACAAGTGTGTGAAGTTTCAATCCTTTCCAATTTGTAGATACTGAGATACCAGCTTACATACAAAAACTTAACCAAAAACTGCTAAGTCGAAAAAGGGGCATAATTTTGTAAAAATGCAAAGTAGAGTTATGGGACCTTCACAGTGCATGTTAGATCATGACAGTGAACAGAGTGTGAAATTTCAATCCATTCAAATTAGTGGATACTGAGATATCAGATTACATACACAAATTTAACCAAAAACTGTTGTCGAAAAAGGGGCATAATTTTGAAAAAAAGAGTAGAGTTATGGGACTTGCTTAGTGCATGTCAGATCATGACAGTGAACAAGTATGTGAAGTTTAAATCCATTCCAATTAGTAAGTACTGAGATACCAGCTTACATACAAAACCTTAACCAAAAATTTCTAAGTTGAAAAAGGGGCATAATTTTGTAAAAAATGCAAAATAGAGTTATGGAACCTGTGCAGTGTAGGTCAGTTTATCACAGTGAATAAGTGTGTGAAGTTTCAATCCATTCCCACAAGTGGTTGCTGAGTTACCAGCTTACACACAAAACCTTAACCAAAAATTTCTTAGTCGAAAAAGGGGCATAATTTTGTAAAAACGCAAAACAGAATTATTGAACCTGTGCAATACAAGTCAGTTCATCACAGTGAATAAGTGTGTAAAGTTTCAATCCATTCCCACAAGGGGTTACTGAGATACCAGCTTACATACAAAACCTTAACCAAATCGGGACGTGGACGCGGACGCCGATGCAGACGCCGACGCGGACGCCGGCGCATGGGTGAGTCCAATAGCTCTACTATTCTATGAATAGTCGAGCTAAAAACTAGGTCTACTACTACTACTACTATTGTTTCATGGTGGAAGTAAATTAAGGCTACAGTTTGTAGTTATCCAAACAACAAATGGGTAGAGTGCTATATATTAATGTTAATAGCATCCATGAATGATTCAATATATACAGATAAATACATGAGCTATAGTAGGTAAACATATACTGAAATGCATGGAACTATGTGCACTGCATGTTAGACTGATGTGAAAATTATACAGTCAGGGTATTAAAACGTATAGATAAACAGTTGATATATCTTTGATAGATTTACTTGGCACAGAAATTATATTTGTTATTTTGAATTGCGGGAACATGTGTCAGTATTAATGTTGTTGACATATATTATAAATGGCTAAATTTAAACAAAGGGGAACAACTTTTGTTAATAATTGATGCATTTAAACAAAATGAAGGAACTTTTTAAAAATCTGTTTTAAATATCAAATCAAATAATTGATATATAACAATTTAACTTTTATTTTGAATCCATACAGCATAAACAGTATTTCTTGTATACTTCAGTAACAAATTTCTGTTAGTAGTATACTTCAATAAAAAGTTCTATTAGTATTTACTCAATCAAATGGCATTTTCATTTACTTTGTTCTTGAAATATGGTAGAAAACATGTTTTGTTTATTTGTCTGTGTACTAGAGAGCATTTGAATTAAGTATTATTGTTAACAATGCATTACTTCCACCTAAAGTAAACAATGCTTTGTATTTTTTGGCAGCCATCTTTTATTTTGGCAGCCATTTTGGATTTTGTCAATACAAATGATAGACTTATTCCAGATATTATATTATGATATTCTATTAATTCCCATGTGCATGCTTATTGCTTGTTTTACATAGCTGTTTAATGTTTCCTTAATTTTTTCATAAAATTTTAATTATGGCGGCCATCTTGGATTTTGGCGGCCATTTTGGATTTAAGACGCTGCTTCCCACTCTTAAATGAAGAGTAATATATTTATCTACTACCATGCCAAGTTTCATACTTTTCACAAAAAGTGCACAATTCGACTCTTTTTAGGAACGGATTTCTTGGACTATTTGTTTATTTTTCTTTGTGGCCCTCCACAATTATATTATATTTTACTATTTTATTTTAAAAAAAAATGATATCAAGGTATTTCATTATGCTTGATATAAATTATACTTCGATAAAGTAGATTGTTGGAAACCAATTTATAGATGTAGATTTTGCTTAGTGAGTATAATCATTGCTGTAGTGTATATTTTCTTTACTTAAATACACATAAATATAACTGTTTATATAAAGAGCCTCGATTATAAAATGTTATATGTTTTGCCTCATGTTTTCATGTATGCCATGAATTGAGAGAATAAAAGAGTTTGAGTTGAGTTGAGTTGGATTGTGTCAATCATTTACGTCAGTCGTCCCGGTAGTAAGGTTTATTGACTTGTCATGATCATTTACCTTTGACAAAGGCGATAGTTTCAATGCTCATTGATAGAATTATTAAAAGAGAGCTTCTAATTTTAAAATTCTCGCTTTAATCTAATGCCGCTGCATAGAGTGATACATTGTCTACGGGAATGGATTACATGTACTGTTATTAAACATTTACGCAGACAAAACTGTTGACAATGATAAGTTGCCTGCTGTGCCTACATGTAAATCCCTGAATATTTTAAGAAATGAAATAGAGCTGTAAATGATACAATCATATTTGTTTAAAAAACAAACTGGAATTGTATTTAGAATGGTTTACTTTAACGGTACAAGACATATATGAAGAAACAATCAAGTTAAAATCTGATAGAATAAAAATTATGTCATATTTGTACCATCCTGGTATCATTTATTATTAACTTAGGTATAAATGTGATCTGATCTGAGATCTAGCCAAATGTGTCCTAAAACAAGAATCTAAATCAACAGTAAAATCTATATTTAATTTGTCATTAAAGAATCTGCGTCCGTAATTTTACAATTTAATTGCTTCTATTCTCGGAAAATTCTCGTCTCTATCTTATCATGCAAATGAAATGTAAATCTTATTATCACCGTCGTCATTACATTACTTCTGAAACTGAAAACCTTCTAAAACTGCCAAGGGTTATCAAATTGGACAGAGTCTTACTATAGACAGTCAGTCATAATGCAATTTATAAACAAATTGACACTATTTCCGAGAAAGAGAATTTATTTGTAATAAAGATTGTCAATATTCTATTCAAACTGTTTCCAGTAGTAAGAAAAGTATTTGTGTTTTGTAGCGGTATCAAAATGTTTGTGTTGAATAGTTGTAAACGGAAGCAAGGATGGTTTTTCTATTGTATATTTGTTCATAGTAGCAAGGAAAGTTTGTGTTTTATAGTAATATGTTTACAGTATCAAGGCGCGTTTTGTGTCCTATAGTTGTTCACTGTAGTGCTATTATAGCTATTTTGATTAACTAAAGAGCACTTTTGTTTTGCTATCTTGCCTCTTTTGCAATAAACTTAAATCATGAATCGTCACAATGATAAAAAAAAACATTTCTTCAAATGTCAGTTTTAATAAAACATTTTAAGATACATGGTTACAGCTATCTGAATAAAAACGAGGTACAGATGATTGTTAAAAATACGAACACGTTAGCATATAGAGTTGTGGTTTGTAGGTATTTTTGGGATGAAAGTGAAAATGATTCAAGTATCAACTGATTTTCTCGTGATTTTGATTATCACAAAATACAAGAGAATGGGATAAGGTTAAAGACTTATAGCTTAGAAAGCAAAACAAAGTAGTTAACTCTACTATTTTTCGCTCATTTTGTGCAAAATACAAGAGCAGAGCAACTAAGAAAAAAGCCATGTCATACGTCATTCATCATGCTTGGGGATTTAAACGTGCGATTATCAGAGCACGACTTTCTAACAGGATGCTAGAGCACACAATAGAAATAGAATAAAAATAAGACATTGTAAACTATGCCTAATGTATAGATTCTAAGTTTTAACATTTTGTAAACGACTTTCCCAATATGCAATAAACAAACTGTCCAACGAGAGACAATTATTGTAGATGAATGAACATTTTATTTAAAAGTTCATCTTAGAGAAAGTAGCTTGATTGATGACTGGGAACAACATTTAAAATGAATAACTTGACCGTTTTTTTCCATATTCCTGTGACACCAGATGCAATCTGACTAAAGTACTTGATCTTCTAAACGAAGATCTGAGAACGACCCATTCACATACGTCTTCTGAGTATTTTGGACTTCCAGTATTGCTATTTTTATTTTCGCAAATCTATTTTTATTTGAACCAATCAGACGACTTGTTCGAATGTCAGAGAGTAAGAAAAATGTGCAGTCATTCCAGGGCTCGAACCCGGGACCCATCGCTTACAGAGCAAGTGAGCTAACCGGCTATCTGACATATTATGACACAAGAACTGTAAATATCAAAGATCAAGGCTAAATGAAGATTTGCAAAATGTTGTAAGTTAAGCTCTGATTGGCTAGCGAAAGGGTCGTCATAACGAGGCTATCAATAGGTCGTTCTCAGATCCTATGCGTAGCGTAATAGGAGATGTACTTTAGTCAGATTGACACCAGATGTTAATCAAGTTATTTTGAGCTACCTATTACAATTTTTAATCATTTATCTAGAAACCACTGTTCCCAGATAAAATTATTTTCCTTTTTGAATGTATTATATAGTTTCTATTTTTGAAAACTATTCTACCACCAAGCAGCTGCAATATCTAAACAAGAAAAGATATCAGCAAAGCGCACCAGACAAAAAGTACATTGACTGTGCTTAAAATAGCGAGTTTTTACTCAGACATTTTCATTTAAAATTATTTTATAGCAGACCAGTAATTTTGAGGTAAGTATTTCTAAGATATCCTTAATTCAATTTGATTGTGCTTTGAATTCTATTTGATGACAACAAAACTGTTTCCTTGGATATCACAAAATTAAATTAAGACATCATTTTATAGAATTATGGATATCATACAATAAATCGATATTCAGTAGTCTATTTTGTGATATCCTTGATTCATTTTATGATATCTTTAATGATTTTAGGATATCACATTTAATGATGTTTAAATAATTTGTGAAATCATGAAATACGCTATATTTTAAGAAATCGCCGAATACATTTACTCATTAGTGATATCACAAACTAGTGAATAAAGGTAAATTTGGTCCTCCTTAATTTCTTATACTCCGTTCTAATTTCTTTGAGAAATTAACACCATCTCTTTAAGCTACGGAAATCAATGAAGGAGATAATGGTGTTTGTATCTGGTTTCATCAACCTTGGTCTTGAAATGTGAGATACGTTGCTACACACTGAATCCAACCACTAACTATTCTTCGATTAGCTGTATCCAATCGTTACATGTGACTGTTTTCGATTATAAACTCCCAATCAGGTGATCAGGTCTAATGTCAGAGTATACTAATATGCTTTTTAGTTCTTCTCAACCATTTTGTCTCATGATACAAGTGCAAGAAAATTAATAACATGATTTAAAAGTTTCGTTTCCGCTTCTTGCTGGTCAAAATCTGCTCAGTTGTATCACTTTAACATTTTTATTAGTTTGTATATCTATCAACTAAGACCCTGCAAAAAGTAATCTAAACAAAATAGTTCTTAAGTACAAACTATTTTCTAAAACTAGTATCAGCAAATATTATCTGCTTTCGCTCCTTAGAAACGGCCATATTGGAATAATGCAAACTTAAGGCTACTGGACAAAGTATAGTAGCCTTGCAGCAGCATAAAAGCTAGATTTCGGCACTAAGTCTGTCTCACCTAATTTTGGACATCGGGAAATTTATTTATACTTTGAATTAATTTAACATTTACAAGATCATCTTATTAATATATTTTAAATAGCTGCTGTGTTTGTCGTCGTGTTAAATCATCAGTGTCCTATATTTAGTTTGTCATTTAGTAACATATTTCAGTTCGTAATATTCTTTTCTTCCTAGAGCAATTTTCTCAGTAGTATGTTATGCGTATGCGGCCGAAATGGAAGATTAATGTTATTTCTCTAGAATTGCTGAGATCCTGAATGGTGCTGCAGTAATGAGGAACATTACATACATATTCTTGCAATAACAGGTTAGTTGATAAGCGCACAAAAAGAAAGAAAATCAACAATCGAATAGTTTGACCAAAGTATATCCTATGGCACAGATATTACTCGCTAAACTTTCACATTTGAGCTGCGAACTGTTAATAAGGAAATAATTTTCTTTTGCACATTCGGCTCTATCTTAGTTTACTCTGTATGTTGTGCTATGGAGGAATGGTTGTATAAATTTAAGACAGAAAAAAAGAAAGTAATATTGTGACAGTCTGATTATAATTTTGAATAATGCATGCTCTTATACCTAAACATTAAGATTTTAAAAAGCAATTGATGAAATATAAAACTGCAGAACCAGTGCTTATAAGATCGCAAATGTGCTTTTTGCAGCCAGCTGCACACTGTCAAAAAGACCATTGCATCGCCTGTACCACGCTGATACCTGTATACTGGTATATTTATGCATATCTTCATTTGATGTCATTTTAAAGGTTAGAAACACACTTTCCTTTGATGTACCTTGTGCATGATTCCAAATACACTGTACTTATGAGGGAACTATCATTACTTCACTTTAGAACACTTTATCACTTTTTATTATATTAATGAGCTGTAAATGTTTTTGAACATGCTTGTGTAAAAATGCATCTGTTTTCATGGGAAAAATTGTCGCTTTTTTTTTCTGTTTAACAACATAATATCTTCAGAAAAATACATTTTTGCTTATCATGTTTACCGTGTTTCTTTTTCTGCTTATATTTCCTTAAAATAAATCCTGCATGTTCTTGCAGAAATATTTCAATGGCATTACCATTGCGCCTGCACCATTACAGCATATTCTAGAAATCCGTTTTTGAGATAAGGTCTCCACTCCCCAGTGTAATTAACCGAATTCTGTTACTGATGAGAATTTTATGGCATTTTAGTGGCGTAATAATTATTAAATTCCGCATGCAATTTATAATCATTCTAGCTACTAAAGTACAAATGCTCGATCAATAATCAACACATAATTATTGTTGTCTTCCTCCTTAGTTTTGTAACGTACTACACCGGCATATACTAATTGTTGTTTGTTTGATTTTTCATAGTCTGTGCAATATCCTCCCTGACACTTAGCATTATATTATTTCTATATCAGCTGATTAATTAATATCAATGTATTTGTTAGTGTACCGGACATGAAAAGGTGATTGTTTTCTTTACTCTTTGTACTGATACTCGAGCAGAGAGCTAGTGCCAGGTGTATGTTATATTAAAACTCAATATTTCAGGATCCCATATTCAAAATTTAGGTTAAATAAACGACATTCCTAAGTTTCGTGACACTTTCTCGAAATATAGAGTTACTCAGTCAAAATTTTGATGAGACAGTAATTCGTTTATCGTACTGGAAAATAATTTGTCCTTGTGTTCATCTGGAGGTAGAAATTACTGTTTTGAAATTTAATTAAGTAAGACAAATCCGTGTATTGCAATTTTTCAAGCAAATGTTATTTTATTGTCACGACAACAGAAATTCCAGAACATCTTGCACAATGAAAAGATAGATGTTTATAAACCACAGGGCCAAGAAATTACGACATTAAGTAATTTTATGTAAAAGGTTTTCAAAACTGGCTCTACATATGTCAAGTAAATGATACACATAATTTGCTGCCTTACTAACATGATGTTATTCAATAGAAAACCACAGGTCGCCCAACACGGCATAAATGAAAATGTTGCAAGCTCGGTTAGATTGAGCTTGTTCGTGGGCTGAAACCCTACGCATAGAATCTGGAGACCGGGGATTCCAATCGATTATCACATATCGTAATTTTTAAATTGTAACATAATAAAGTAATAAAAGTAAAAGAAATCCACGCCTAGGAAACAACACTTTATAGCCGATAAATGTGCTTGGAAGGTTTGTGCCAATTTTAACGTTAAGCCAAAAGTTTGTTGAAACAAGTTGTCTGATTGGTTCAAATAAGAATAGATTGGTGGAAATAAAAACAGCGATGTTGGAAGAAGATGAAATTTATAATGATCGAATACTTAGTAAGATTGTCACGATATTATTTATGTAAGCTGTCTAAGCGCTTTTGGTGACGGATTTCAAAACATCGAAACTATTGAAAAAGTAAAGCTTATGTCTTCAAATCTTAATTTTTAATACAAGAATGTTCTTCATGATTATTTTATTATCTTATTAGGTTTTGTCATAGATCGACCCATATCCATCATAGTTGGGACATAAATCAGTTTAATGTTAGAAGATTTTCTTGTCATCTAGAACTAAATCTATGATGGGGGGAATATTTTCTTCTATGTTTTAAATTGTTTACATCCTATATATAAAGAAAATATATTTTTCGGCGTAGCTGAATAACATGGATTTTGACCTATATTCTATAGTAAGCGGGGCACGGAACGGGAGCGCGATGAAAAGATAAACCATTTAAATAACATTGAATATTAGAAGGCACATATTAAAAAGAGGATATCTAGTCATTTTAACCCAAAACTAAAATGATTTATTCTAACTTTAAAGCCTTTAGTAATTTATCATCTAAAGACTAATTGAAAGTACACTTCTTTCCCCGTTGCGTACCTCGCTTTCATTCTCAGTGAAGATTTTTTTCCTCTCGATTTGCAAAATTTTAAATCTTTATTTTAAATGTCTGCTCTGACCAATAATAGGGCATCAGATTAAACAACACAAACAAGAAAAATAAGTTTCACTAGAATAAAGAAGCAGGAAAGAAATCAAAGTGCAGAAAAGAAAGCAATTTGTGTCGGACATCACTTTGAAAATTCCTTTCGTTTTCACTTGATGAATGCGTCAGAAAGAAGGTTTCTTTTTTCGTGTGTTATAATTTTATTTTCTATTTTATTTTAAATATTGATTTATCATATTGTTGGCATTGTCTTTTTGTCACATTTATTATCCATAATAGGGGGTATAGATCTTTTATTCCAACGGAATTCCGGATACTGCTTTTTAAAGTTAATTTATGCTAATTTTTAAACCTTTTTATTGTGTTACTTTTATTGGTACAGCATATAAGTAAGTTATGTACGAAATTTGCTGAATATATATAATATGTATCCGTAGAGATTGTTCATTTATAGTTTTATTAGTCACATGCACAATTCTTGGATTACATACTTTGCAATTATTCTGGCTAACAAATACATAAGATAACTAAAGTTATATGAAATCACGAAAGTGAAGTGACGTTTACGTAAAGAATACAATCGACGTACACCCGCCAAAATTGGGGTACATACTTTCTACTTAAAAACCTGCGCTACTTACAGAAAGTTATAGGTTTCTACAAGAAAACTCTTATTTAGAAATTAAAAAATAATAACAAAGGGAGGTAACTATTCAATGATGTATCTGAATTATTTATTTAAAAAACTTTATCTATTTATGTAAGTCTTAGTTAATCGTTAAATTTATAATTATTATAATAAGAAAATGAAAATTAACAGGAAAAATAATAGATAAAGGAGACTTATGTTTTTGTATTGACAAACCGGTATAAAATCTACTACTCTGATTTGCACTATACATAAAAGAGTTGAAATTGTGTAACATTAAAATGCGTATTACAAATGTATTCTTTGATATAACAGAAATAGATAATGTCATCGATATTAAACTGTGTGTTATTAACAACTGGAACATTTAACTTTATACTTATTACCATAGTTTTTACTAATATCATCAGCATTTAATTAACACATTATATTTGAAATGTGAGTGGGAAAATGCACATATTATCCATAGGGGTATTATTAACATACTACTTACTCTTTCGGTAATCAACACCAACCTTGTAACACAGTACGTACGTTTGGAACACAACATCCATAAACAGTGTCTTATATTTTTAGGCTTTATACATTGATTTTTTAAGTTAAGTATTTATGTGTTTGATGTTTGATATGCATAATTATAGTCAAACCTTTTACAATTGTCACCTAACAATAAGGCAAAAAACTGGCCTTTGAACCAGCATGACTTGTATTCTAAAGTATCCTTGCTCTATTATCTCAATGTAGGTTCTTTAGCAATATTAGAACAATGGTCTTTCTTGAGAGGTGGCTGATTGCACAACATTGACCGTTTGTCCTTCCAAAATACCAGTTGATCAGTATATGACTGTATAAAGTGGTAAAGATGTTTATAGTAGTGAACTGTTTAGTCAATATTCATTGCTGCGTATTCAGAAGCTGTTCTCCTAAGGATGAGGTGAAGAAAACAACAACAGAAAATACTCTCTAAGTAAGTACACCATTGTATCGTCAACATATAACACTTGGGTTCCTTTTAAACTTGTGAGTTTCACGCTCCTAGGTGGATAATGATGTTTGTTGTTTTCATTCATTGTACATCTTGTCCTTCCTCATCATTTAACTTGAAAGTATCAAATAGAGCCACATGCTGATTAGCATTTTTCAGAATAATGGTCTTGATAACATCTGAGCTAAGTTTGAAACTCGGTCATTTCGGATGATCTGGTGTATACAATACATTTCAGTTCATATACCAAAACTTAGAAGTCAATTTCGCATATGGGTCATGATCAGTCAATAATTAGATCACTAATTACAACAATAAAAATCCTGCTCACACTATAAAGACAATGTTTTTTCTCCATAATTCATGAAATCCCATCAGACTGTCTGTTTGCCTAGTGTCTACAACAAAGACACCAGTATCGTTATATCATCTCTTGTTCTATCAGTACTACATGTATACATTGCTTTGTTTGGCGCGGAGTTTCATTTTGCTGCATCTTGCAGCAACTTTCGTACTTGTACGAATGAGTGGTGGATGGTTGTAACTGTAGTCTGGGTCGAGATATTGTGCTAGTGGATACTTTACGGGGATTCTGACCCAACACGAAATTATTTCAGAATCAGCACAGGACGTCGAATCATTTTGACCTTCTATTACTTAAAAGATACATATTGATCCTTTAAGTTTGCTGCTTAGTTGAAATATTTGCAAATGAGTCATGTGTTCATAGATGAATATCCAATTCTATTCTGTCTGTACTGTACATCCTGTTTAATTATGATTTTTCCATGTGCCAAAACATTATAACCTCTACGCCGTTTGTCTTTTTAAAGACATTTCTTGTTATTTACATTAAGAAATAGAACACCCTAACCTACGCATACAAATTAAATGGAAATATTGCCATCGCCACCGCAGAGCCCCTTGAATTTCTATTTCTATAATTTGGGAAACCTCTAACGTTGCCTATGGACATAGATTTCATTTGAGGAACTGTCTTTCTGTAACAATTTTATCGTAATGCAATTTATAAACAAATTGATATTAATTCACAGGAGACGTTTTTCAGACTACCTATATTTAATCCTTTGAACGTTGTTAATATTGTATATAATAGAAACAGAAAGTTTGTGTCTTGTAGGTATTTTCCGGAGGGTAATCTATGATTAATTTTGTCCCTTGAGCCTTTGACAGTTTTTGCGTCATGCTCCACAAGAACAGACATTAATATTTTTCTAAGACACCAATAGATATATGAATCTTTCAATGAGAGACATGAGATGGTTGCATAATTGTATAAATAATATTTGAAATAATAGAAAAATCATTGTTTTACTTGTGTTCAGGCAGAAACTTGAAACAAGTTTATTGTAATTTTGTCTTCTAAGAACCTAGAAATAGGTACCATATTTTACAAATAAATATAACTTGTGATGTCATGACAACTTAAATTCAAAAACACTCATGTTCCATGAGACTTTCGTATAAAAGATTCGTAATGAAACCAAAAATACACGTTCGTTCTCGATACAGTAAATGATGACATAACTTGGCCTTTTATTCCTTAATCGCAATTACCGGCTATTTGTCGCCATGAAAATAAATAGTATATCATGATAGGTCATTTTCCTATGATAGAACATAATACTATCAAAGGTCAAAGTCAAAGTTAAAATAATCATGGAATATTGTACGTAACCTGTAATAGGGTAAATTCGTTTTATATTTGCAGTGAACACCGTTTCGCCGCTAGCAACCTGCAAGTTATAGTAAGTAAGTAAGTAAGACGTTACTTAACGAGTCTACACATTTGGTTTCTCAATCTTCCATGTTTGGCTTATCAGCACTGCCCGGATCTATCCGGCGTACGCCGGTCTTTCGAGGTAGCTCAGCAACAAATCCTATATTTTCACGGTGTAAATTTGGATAAACATAATGAAAACATTATAGGTTAATATGACATTATTAGATTATAAATTACACGTTACAATACAATACAATACAATACAAATTTTATTTACTGTCGGTATGGCATAACAAATCAACATTAGCTGTGAATAGCTATTGACCGGCTCGACATATTCATGGAACTATTAATTCACTTACGCATATACATGGTAAATGTTTGCCATTGCATGTGATGTGTAATTTTATTTGTTTACTCAAACTGTAATATCATTTTAAAATAGCAAATGATGTAAACAGTCCTTGGCAAAACACAATTAAAGACAAAGTTTTCACCTTTCTACATTATAAATTATCATGATGTTCAAATAAGCACTCATTCTGAAATAGGCATAAATGAGAACTTTGGTCGAAAAATGTTTTTACAAAATACTTGTAAACAACAAATATAAAACAAATGAAATGCGTGTTTACGGTTACCATATTGTGATATTATGACGATAGCACTTCCTGAATGAGACGTTTCGTTTCTACAGTAATTGGCAAATCAATTATCATCGTATGCATAAATTGTATATAATAATCTTGTTGACTGTGAAATGTGCTAAAACGTTAAAGGTCAAATGCATTGTATATTTTTTTCACATACAATGGTCATTAGTTGTAGCACAAGATTTTGTTAGTTAAACGTGCACAAATTTATATCTATGACCATGGGTGGTGGACGTTCGGTCATGGAAATACATAAGATTTGAAGAAGCCAAGAAAAAAGTTGATTTACAATCTTCTTCAATCATATCCAGTCAATTCACAAGTATCTAGATGATTCATAATGAAGTTAGTGCGAACATTCTGAAGTTGACAGAGCGTCCGAAAATCATGAAGAAAGAATAAAACCACTTTCAAAGAATGCAGTATACTATTACTGCACTTAAATCAGATTTAGTTAGAAGTGATATTATTGTAATCTAACTTGATAAGATGTATCTCGAAAGAGATTTCAAAATACATAGATAACATTTTGGTAATATCTTACATTGTTCTGTTCTACATGGGGATATATCTGGACGAGTATCCATTCCAAGAAACATATTGTACGAACCAGTCAGCGAGTTAATATGTTTTCTGATTGGTACCAATCCAAATATATTAGATATCATTATAAGGTTTTATCTATATTTCATGTGAATTTAGAGTTTATAAGGAATTTAGATTGAAATCATTGATAAAAATATGTAAGAGTGCACTGCGGTGCAAAACGTAGGTTAAGCAAATTGATTAACCTGGCAGTCCATTTGCATTGAGCAGCATTGGCGTAGACTGCTGAACAAGGTTGACGTTTATTGTAAATGTGATTTTTTGGCAGTGTTTAGACCTTCTTTTGGGTGATATTTTTACTAACGATCATGCATCCGTAATTGGTTTTCCCGGGAGTACGTTGACGCCGTGCCGACTTCCTAAATAATATTATCAAAGAGAAAACACAGGCATGTAAATCACCGTTCAGTATTGCTAACACGACTGCCTTAAATATGTTGAGAATAATGGACATTTTGGAAATAAAAACACCTTTAAAGTGTAATGCAACTGTATGCTGAATGAAGTAAAGTACTAAAAGAAAAAAGATAATACAAATTATAATCTATATACACATAATAAACCAAATATATTTAAAATACATGTTGAAGGGATATGGATATCATATTATTAGATCAGAGTATGTGAATTATTTTATTCTAGTTGTGTAAAGTTTATATTTTGCCACACATTCGGTCTTGTGCACAAAGCAATATAAATGTTACGATTAGAACCTGCTTCGCAATTCAGATTGAACATATGTCAGCGGCTTGATAGCCCAGTCTTCAGAGCAACAGAAAATAATCCAAGGTCAGACCATTTAACATAGTTAAATAACTATATATAAAAGTTAAAGTCGGTTTTCAGTTTTACTGTGGATAGCTTCCGATACAAACTTGCTTGCGTTGACTAGGTCCATTTGATCCAGGTAAACATATTCAGATATAATTTATTAAGCAGAATGTTTAGACGTTTGAAAACATACACAAATATACCTTACAGCTACCTGATGTACAATATATATTGTAATGAATAATGTTGTATCCCTTATTTACATATTATCCTGGTTTCTTTTCCAATGCAACATGCAACTTAGTTCTACTGAATACATGTTAATGGGAGAAAGTTTACATCACATTGTATATATATGGTTTTACCAAATCCTTCATTTACTAATGACAAATTTGTCTTTTTTTTCTCTCTGTTGAAAAAAAAAAACAGTTGGAAACAATTTATTTAGATATGTACTGTTTGTATTTACCATCTCCAGTATATATATTTACTTGTTTCTTCTGACCTTTTAAGTTTATAATGTTATACACATGATACATTGTGATGAAAATAAGAATCCTCTAAAGGGCATGTGATGTTTGTTGGAGGACCACTAAAGGTTGTTAACGTTGGTTGGAATTCAGACTGCAGTTTAAAAAGGTTAGTATGGAAAAGATTTTGCAACGAAAAAGGAAAAGTTCAACGGCCTATTACTGTACCACACACTGGACCAGAAATACCTTAAATGTGCATATTAAGGATAAATACTGATCATTCCAATAAAAACTTAATATCCCGTCAGTTGTTTCAGGAGAATCATTTTATTTATAATTGCCTTTTCTCGGGTCCTCATTAACAATTATTCAACCATAAATAAAGAAAATATGCGATATCATCCTTCCCATCAAAGTATTAAAGGTTTTCATCTTACTTCGACGCGGACTGCGGACAACTTTTGCCTTCACTGTAAAAATCAGTGCAGTGTGAAATTATCCGTTACAGCTCAAAGACAATACAGGAAAATAATTGGATAGTGAACAGGCTATATTAAACTCAAGTAATTGCAATTTTCAGATGTACTCTTTTTTTCTAGGAACCAATTCTTGACATATCATAACATTTCGACTCCATAGATTTGTACATGTAGGATGTCTCCAGATTTGGCTTAATTACCATTTTTACTTGCCTATAGCATTTTCTTTATGTACCCGTATGATTTAATTTTTTTAGAATTTGAGACATTTCCGGCGTTCCCTATCTTCCCCGTGACGCTATGACTAGATTAGAACGTTGCGACATGCGAAATTTTGATGCCAACACTTCGCCACAGTTTGGTTTTAATTTTTTCCGTATACGTACATAGGATCTCTAAGCAAGAAAAATCGCAATGCAAAATATAATTTAGAAAAATTATAATAACTTTGTTTGTTATACAGGATAACACTTGTGTTCGCGTACACTTCCGTACGGGAAAAGTCATTGTTACTCATTGATTTCGGGTAATTGTAGATTGTTTCATGAAAAAGATATTCCAATGAAATATATCAAATGATTTAGTTCAATACTAAAGATACCTGAAATTTTTATGCATGTATCTTTCACATCCGATAGAAAAAAAAGCTCCGAAACATTACCATCGTTTGGCGAAAATAATGCATTGACATTTTTGTAAATAAAAAACAACGATCCAAATAGCCTTATCGTATTTCCATAAATTTGTTATCAGTTTTTGAAAAATGATCAATTGTTGGAAAAGACTGGCTCGTCCTTGAGAACTATTGAACTTCTGGTTAGCGTCCAAGGTCATACGTCAAAGTCCGATAATAAATGTCCAAAAATATTTCTATCGACAGTTTTTGCAGAATATTGTCACCAGGATAACAGTTTTGTCTTATTCGATTACAATAAAACGAGTTGAGAATTCTATCTGATCTTTTGATACACCTAGCTTTGTAGCCGGGACTAACTCTTTGCCATTATTGACGAAAATATTTTAATCGAGTAACTCTTCATACACACGTACTTATGGCATATGTAGATAGATACCCAGCTTTATGGGACTCGAACAAAGATCAAAGCGTAACATTTGGAACATTTTTTCCTGTACTTAAAATAACCCAACCAGTAACTGATATGTGACCGCAGAAGTGCAGGGGAAGAGTGTCGGACTCCTCACCGAGGGTCATTGATTCAAATCTTGGATTACAGTCATTTTGCTGCGTGTAAATACTTGCCAGAACCTCATGAAAGAGACAGCAAACGAAAATGATATAAATAGGAAGCGGTAAAATTTAGAAATGCGCCCACGCTGTTAAGAATGTTGTTCTGACGAATAAATTTGGAAATTCATATACAGTAAAGCTTTTTGCTTTATGCTAATGATCAACAGAACTGAGACTGAAAGGTTTGTGAAGTACATATACTGGTATTTCATCAACCAGTTATGCACAAAGGAAACAACTTTCATTTAGAAAGCGTCCCATTTAGTAGCTAGCTGGTTCCCAGTTTGATAATGTATTTGAAATGCTCGCACAGAAAGCAAGGTAAAAAATGGGATTCGAACGCTTCGGTCTTTTAGTTGTTTTTAAACAAAAATCGTATTGTAATATCGACCCGTAACTTGAGATCATTGTTGTCTTCTCAATATAATAGTTTAAATAGATCTTGCATTAACAGTATAACGGCATTAGAATCGGGTGCTAGATCTGTCCCTGTTTAGGTATGCATAACTTCCAAATATACAGTTTGAGAAAACCCATATTGTAAGCCCGTAATACGTATAGTCCGTAGTCAGCGTACAAGTAACCCGAACATCTCTATTACCAGTATCTTCTGATGGGTAGAGCGATAACAACTCGAAAGACTCTGACAAATACTTGGAGTATCGCACACTTTCATTTAGTTGCTATATCATTGTAAGCTGTCAGTGAATTGACACGAACCCATAATGTACTTAATAATACTGGTTAACTAGTTTTACTCTTTTATAGCCATTTATGCTATTAAAACAATTTTTCTTTATTTAGCATCCTTTAACGCGTTTAGCATCTTTTTCAAACTTAATACATCATACGTTCTATTCATCACGACGCTTAATAAACCACCTCATACCGAACAGGTTTCAGCTTGCTGAGCAATTATTGGAAACACGATTGCTAGCGTGCAAGCCGAGTCTTAAGAACAAACCCACGCACAACTATTCTATATATAAGTTTAGGATCGGTTCTAAGACAATTTGTCTCTCGAAAATGAAAATAAATGATCTGCCTTTCATACTTATACGCAGAACCACTTATTATGAATTATTTGCAAGGAGTGTGTCATTTATTTCTGGCTAGTACAGACTGCAGGAGATTCAAATCATACATTCGGTCGTCATTGAAATAAAGATATATCACTTAAATAACTAAAACAAAGCAGAGTACTAGTATTCAAATACAAACGGTCTTAAAACACGGTTGTGACGTAACCCGTTGTCAGTTTCATCCATTATTTAGGTTCCGCTCTATACTCACCGCTATTTTACTTTACTATCAATCATCTAACCTGTTACCTGTCCATTGCTAAAAGAATGGGTACTTTAAGACTGGACTGTAAGCGGGTAATGGAGAGGTGTACGTTAAGAGGTGTGTGTACACCAAATTATAAAATTCAAGGGCTTCCTAAATGCAACGTTGTATCGGTAATATAGCTGCAATAAAAATTCTGAAGCCTCAAATTCCCATTTTGTTTGCACCTCAAGCGAGAACCAGTTCTTGCATGGTGTGCTTACTTGTAAGGTTATGTCATATTAGTATGACTAAGAATAATCTAGAGAAACTAACGTAGTTATTTCTCCTACATAACTACATGCAATCAACGCTCGACCACTACATACTTTTAAGTTTTATTGTGCAATGTCACAGATGTGTATATATGTTTTTCTAAAACTATTGTATTCATCTTAAAATATTTTAGACTTGCTACCGAAAAGTAACTAATAGTAAATATCTAGCTGACTACACAAACGAACACGTTTCTCCGTTCCTGAGAAAAATATTCAAAAGCTATAAGTATTTGTCCTTAGTTTTTGAATATAGAAAGTTCACCTCTTTAAATTTATAACGCAGACATAATATAACCTGAATAAACTATTATATTATGTTTACTTATCTGAATTATTTATTGTGGTATTGTTAAATTCCATCAATTCAGTTATTTACATTGACGTCTGTCAGACCGCCGAGTTTAGTTTTTTTTCATTCTCCAAGTTAAAGCATGTGCTGTTATGCTTCAGTATATCATAAAATCAAATGTTATTAATAATAAGACTATTGAGAGCATTACAATTTAAGTTAAACCTTATCAACGCCTACTGACCATTTAGATATGGATAAAATCCCAGGGATCTTCAGTTAATTTATATTGCCAAATAAAATGTGCAGGCTCTCGTGATTCGCGAAATCTAAATCTAAGTTGAAGGCCTTACATAACTGTTTTTTTTTTAATTATTTTACATCAAAACCTATCTATTGCCAAACTTAGCCCTAAGAAAGACAGTAACACTGATCTTATTTCCGAAAACATTTACGCTACCCATCAAACCGCTACCAGGCATCATTCTAGGTTTTCCAGATAAATGACGTCACGTGATTTCTTCCAGTAAATCAGACGTACAGAACTACCTTAAAGTTAAACTTGTTTCATTTCTTTTCATTTCTAAGCAACTTAAGAGCGGCCGAAACCTCAGGTCCCTGGGTGATAATTAAGGTTTATTTGTAATTCTTTAGATTATATCAGTCTGTTAACCCTGATTATTTCTGGAAGTATGAAAATTTGATAAAACTTGCATCATTTTAGGTTTTCCAGGTAATGACGTCACGTAGTAACTTCCAGTAAATCAGACGTACCGAATAACCTTGAAGTTAAACACGTTTAATTGTTTTCATTTCTAAGCAACTCAAGATCTGCCGAAAACTCAAAGCCCTGTTTGAAAATTAAGGTTTATTTGTAATGCTCTAGATTATATAATTCCGTTTGACAGGTTTATTTCTGATCGTATGAAAAGGGATAATAGGCTTTGAAAAAAACTACCGTGAGTGACATTCATTCATATTTTATTTCCACTGAAATGACGTTATTGAGATTTTTAGTATATTTGAGAAGCACTTATCTGGGCTTTAGCCCTCCAGCTTTCATATCATGGCAAATATACCACGTCTTTTCATATTGATCAATCATTTAGTTACTGAGTGGTCTGTTCTAGACTTGTGTTCTACACAATTAGCTGAACTAGGCAACTTTCTTTGAAATGTAAAACATTTGCGTTCGTGAATTTGCATTTGACAATAGGTTCTTCAGATATGGAGAATGAAAATCACTGTGCTCATGTTAGGTTTCAACGTGCAGACTACTCAGATGAGCACATTTTGCCTGCGACCTTCTGACTTAGACATAGAAAAAGACATGACTATATTTTACCCGCGACGGACTGACTTAGATATAGGTAATCACATGACAATATTTTGCCTGTGACGTACTGACTTAGATATAGATAATATTATGACCGTATTTTGCCTGCGACGTACTGACCTAGATATAGGTTATGACATATCTACATTTTGCCTGCGACTTATTGACTTAGATATAGATTATATTATGACCGTAGTTTGCTTGCGACGTTCTGACCTGAATGTAAGTAATGACATAATCATATTTTGCCAACCATATTTAGTCTGTGACGTACTAACCTAGATAAAGTTAACGGCATGAAAATATTTTCCCTGCGAAATAGTGACATAGATATAGGTAATGAAATGACCATATTTTTGCCTGCGATGTAATGACTTAGATATAAGTACTGTCATGTATCAAAAAAGTCGACAACCACAGAAAAGCATTTATCAATAAGTGTTGACATAAACAGGTAGAGTTTTAACATGTTGTTTTTACAGCTATGAATATCGAATATCAAAATAAAAATCTTAAACAGTTTTGTTTCCTGAATTGATGTAAACCTGGTATTTGTGTATAGATATAGGGAAAGCAATATTCAGTCAAAGCAATCTATTCGATTGAATAGATAACTTTTCTTTTTTCGACGTAGCTGTTAAAGCCAAATTTCGACCTGATTTTAGAACCAATAAAAGTTCTTCAACTAACAGCAGGACTGGATAATGAATAAATACATACTTTTAATTGGCTGAAATTAATATACTGTTTCAAGGAAAGCTTCGTTTTACATTCCAACAGAGTATTACAGAGATACAGTAAATTCTTTACTAATGACGTTTATCGATTGCTGTAGACAGGAGGTATTTATACTTTTACCAAAATGATGATTAGTAAACGAATCTTGGAACTCCGAATTTGTGTAACAATGTATGTACAGTGTAGCTGACCGTCATCTCCATAGACTGTAATGTACTTGCGGATTGATTTCCACCGCTTGATCAAACTAATGGTAATACATGCAAGTGTTTAATATGGCTTTGAATCACAAACTGCCCTCTATTTGCAGGTATATCTATCGAGAAGTGTAAGAAATGCAGTATTAATTTAAAATTTCTTATGTAAACGTTGGAGTGTTGGAGGGTCACACAGTACAGTTATAGTGATATTATTGAAATTCACACGGTTAAAGAGGAAATTGCGAGAAAGTATGAACAGTATGAAGAAATAACTTTCTTGTACTTCTTTTTCTAACAAATCCAACATTTTCAATACTTTAAATCCCCGCCAACGTCGAATATTTTTAAGATAATTCTAATTTACTTGAAAACTTTATTTTGGCTAGTCTCAAAACCATAAATTTACATTCTGCATTTTAAAGCGCCAACATAGTCTAATCTGAATATGTGCTCAAAATATGCCTGTAATGGCCTTTGTGACTGAATGGTTAAGATCGCTGACTTCGAATCACTTACCCTGAACCGCTGTGGTTCTAAACCGCTTGAGTTTGGAATACCTTCATGTGAAGTTGCCACCTAGCTGGCTTGTGAAAGGTCTGTGGTTCTACCCTGGTGCTCGCACGTGCATAAAATACTGCTCGGCCTCCCCCCACCAAGAAAACCGCAGTATGACCTGCAATTGTGTCGGTCAGACGTTAAAACCAAACGGAAAAAAAACAAAAACAAATGTACCTGAACTATACTCTAATCTCCTGCCACTACACCGTTAACATATATGATGTTTGTTTGCATACGATTTAACTAGCCATATTGTAGAAAAAAGATAGAAATTGGACGTTTACCGTAACAGTTAAGTTGGCATTGTCAATACTGATTACGGTTAAAAGACAAGTGAAAGTTGAAAATGGAGGGACGATTAGGCAAAATTTAGGCGTGGTTACTTACTCTCATTTAACATTGCGATGTTCTTGCAGCAGAACAATTTTGATACACAACATCCTACAATATTTAACTTTGAAATATAGTCCGATAATATGTCAATTTAAATGTTCAGAATGAGACAACGTGTGTCATAATCTTACTATAAAAAGACATTATTGACGTCATTGCAATCTATATGATGTGGGAAAGAAATTTCATCTGCGTGCAATTTGACAACAAAAGAGCTGTTTTATCTTTACGTTCGTTTAGGTTTTAAGTTGTGGTCTAACATATACATCAAGATGACATTAAAAGAACAAATACTGAATAAGTTTTAAAACCAACCAGATATTTCGTTAATTTTCTAAACTAATAATTTACAAACTTATTTTAACATTTAAGCTAGAAAATTGCCAAAATGACTGATACGAATTATAAGACAGCTAAACGAATGAAACCAATTACTTTTTGCATTCTGCAAAAACATAAATGTAATAATCACAATGATTAAATGTAAAAGTATTTACGCAATTTAAATCGTTTGCTTTGTAAGTATAAAAATATTGAAAGACAAACATCTTAAGTACAAAAGAATTCAGTTTACTTAATTATTGAATATTACCCACGAAATAAGGGAAATTAAATTAAATAGCCAAAATTAAAGACAACAAATTTTAATCATTAATTACTAAACAATGAGGGAATTTTTAGAAGTTTCAGTTAAAAACGTTCCTTACAAGGTGAAAAAAATGGCTCACAAAATTTGCTGAGGTAAAATCTCACCGAATGCATTTCTTTCAAAAAGGATGTCGATGTTGTTTACATTCCACCTTTTAATAAGTCTATTACGGAGTAGGTCATACTATAAACAGTAGGTTAAAATAAAATGAAATATGCAATAATATAAAATTAAATTCAGATTGTTACAATATAGATTAAATGGAAGTACTATTGACTATAAACTATAATCAGTAATAAAGAATTATAAGGAATATACTATACACGGAAAGAGTTAACATGTAAATCAATTGTCTTCTTTAGATTAATTTTAAACAATTAACAGCTTCTACTTTTACACGTGAATAATTTGTTGCATAAATTGTGATGTACGTTACGCGTGCCTTATGTTATATGCGAATTTCTAATAACACGCCTATTTTCATCTATAAATTTACACAAACTAATTTCATGCATTATAATCCTTAAAGTGTGACATGTAAATTAGCAATTTGTTTTTTCACGTAATATATCTGCTAGATATATATACTTCGCTATTCTGTTTTTGACTTTATACTAAGTAGTTTTCATTACAACTCTGAATTTATGTAGATACGGTCAAGAGCAGTAATATTTTAGTAGATTTTCCCATCTTAATTCTCTATAATACGGACAAACAAGTACAATTGGTACTCTGCTTCAACCGCATTCATGTTACATCTTAAACAAACTCTCTGAATTCTATTAATATTTCTAAATTTACCTCCTATAACCAGAGTACATAAGCCGTGAGAGAGCTATTCTGTTATTTTTTCGCACAACTAAGGTATTTTTCAGCTTCAAAATCTTTAGTCGTATTATATGTCTCTAGTTTTGTTGAGTTTTAAACATTAATACAATATTTACGATAAAATATATTTAAATTGACAAACGGTATGCAATAATAAAACGGTTTATTATATATTAACCTAATGTTGTACAATGTCAGCTTTTCATTATTTAATAGTTTCAAGTACAGTGTTAACTCATAAATACTAGTTACTTTTAATTCTGGCTGGCTGTTACCTGAACAATCCCTTAAGTGATTTAAACTTACAAATAAGACATCATGTACTAGTATCCAATAGCCAAAAATATTTAAACTTTTAAAGTCCAAACACAGCTCTTTCATTCCATCGATTTACTAGTGGTTTTTGTTTTCAGTTACGATTTTATTTGAAACATTATATAAATCTTTGTTTCAGGTGACGGTTTATACATATTAAGACCAGGGTCATTACCTAGAACAAGATAAAAGATAGGTAATATCAGAAAAGTAAATCAAGGACATCCCTTGAAATATTTCTTGAAAACAATGCATACCTAAGAGCTTTGTCTGTTAAAACTATGCAATATTGACGTCTTAGACGACATTAATTCTAATTTATTACGAAGCAATAGTAATTTGGTCTTAGCACTGCTCTTTTCATCTGCTGTCTCTAGACTTAAACTTTTTACGCTTTTAGGTAGGATTGCTGCTTCTAAAATGACCTGAACTTTTCATACGGTTTAGCATTAGCGCAGCGCAATAATGTCGACCATGTGTTTCATTGAGGCCTTTTAAAACGTTTCTGCCAATAATGGCCACTGGCCTTTCCTGTGTTGAAGCATTATACAACGTTTATCTCTTTTAAACAGTCGCTTGATATCTATTGTTTCGTCTAATAATGATTATTAGTGATCTATCTGTAGTCCCTATAAAGAAACAATCAGTTCTGGCATCACAAATAATTGAATATGTAAAAATATATGTTCAACAGCATCATGTGTGGCATGATTCTGGATACGAAGAAAATGTGAATATGCATTGCTCCAGGTTGATGTGGAATTTTGTATCATGCTAAACATTCGTTCCTGTGCGCGAGCAAGTCGTGATATTTGCCTATTTAAGTTAGAACTGGCCTAATGATTTTGGTCGATATGTGTCAGTAACCTAGTAGTCAAGCCGTTACATAATTGGAAAGGCTTTCTGAGGCACTTATTCGAGTCCTGACCTTTGTGTAGCCAGGTCAGGACTTGAATAGGTGCCTCATAAGGCCTTGACCTGGCTACACAAATGCTCTTACACTGTGACAAGAACCAACTAACAAAATGGTGACGACATTTTATTGATGAAATTACGCGTATTTCTTATTTTAAGGTAGTTCTGCACGTTCGGATCAATTTTTCCTACAATATAGAATTTTATTTAACCCTGGTGTTTCAAAACTTTAAAAAATACCAAGAAAATTTGGCAAATAAAAACAGATAGGGTCGTGTGCTCATTTGTTTTTTTGTTGTTGGACTGATTTGAAATAATAATTGATCTTACAGACATTTTCACAACGGGAGTCAAGGGGAAAATGACAATTTTGATATTATTTAAGCGAATAGAATTTTGTCTACAGTGTAGATATAAATAAAACTTCTAATGTTCGTATAGAAACATGTGGCCTTAAATCTTTAATTTAGGAATTATTTAACTTGTCAGATGTTTTGATATCATATTTTAACTTTGGAAAGACAGTAACAATTCCATTGTAATAAATTTACTCACCCCGACGTTTGTCATTTCCGTACGCCGAATCCAGACTTTATTCTACGTTTTCCGGACAAATAACGTTACGCCATTACTTACGGTTTATCAAACGTGCAGAACTACCTTAAAAAACAATGTATGAATCAGGAAAATATATAGATTTAGAAGACAGAAAGATCAAAACTTGCACTACCACCGCTTGATATATAATATGTATAGAATCAGTCATGCTCTATGTCTTATTCTAAAGTTAATTTTAATTGATTGTTCCAGACTGTACCTTAAAAGCAGAGCAGTACTTGAAACAAAACATCACTATTGATTAGTAATAAATAAAGTTTATTGTCGCCATAGAGAGACTCTAAAGTATAGATAAGTGACGTAACGTAATTTTGTGGTTTTCTCATGATGTTTTACATCTAACATACATGTTTTACCCCAAGACAGGCTTTGTCTGTTACAATAGACGTGCTCTTGGAATTCTTATCAAAGAGCAACTATTGTTAAATTATCGAACGAAAATATGTCATACATAGGCCATTTATTCTTATGAACTGGCTGTGGTAGAGAACACTTACGTATATCAACAGAGATGTATAACCTAGTAAGGTCATTTCAGCCAGAGAATTATCAAAACACATAGTCGCAGACAGTTATTACTGCACAACACGGCGTATTTCTGTTTTTATTGCAATCTAAATCATTTTAAAGAGATTTCAAAAATAAAATGTTAAAAAGCATGGTCTGAAAATAGATCCATAATCTGTAACTTTGTCCTGTAGCCTAACCTCTGAGACATAAGGAAAACGTTTTTATGGCTTAATTACAGTCGTTATAATAATGCAAGGAAGATTTTGCATTTTCACGTGATACCGACGGGTGATTTCAAGAATACTACAATATGTGTTAAACATTGATTGCAATTCTTTTGGGTTTGTTGTCAACCTCTGTCACCGTGCCGATGCAATATCCTGGATAGAGCAATTCTACAAGCTGGTCGGCTTTGTTCTAGTTTAGCGCTTTTGCCCTGTCGATACGGTTTTAATAGCTGACCTAAGTAGGAATTAATCCGACTACTATATGTAAACTTGGGCCGAAGGACTACAGATAACAAAGTAGTTTTGTTGACTCTTAATATAAGGCCACTGTCAAGAGCCTCTCCTGGTTATAACTACTGGCGATGATAACTGTACTGCTCTGGCACAAACCGAGTGCTACTTATACGAAAGAATTTATTACCTGTACATTCGTTGCTGATTAAAACTGGCTTAGGGTTTCCAAACTATGATGTGCACCTTCAGTCCAGAAGAAGTCATTAAGAAATTTAGCAATACTGAATCGCAAGTCCTGTTATTGTACTATGCTTCTAAGCATATAATTCGACAAATTGATCTTGCGCATCTATTTTCAAGTACTGGTTTAAGTTTAATTACCGTTACCGTTCTGAGAAGGGTCTATACTATATAAATTACCGTTACCGTTCTGAGAAGGGTCTATACTATATAAAACCATTATCAGCCATAAATTAGAATATTCTTAGAGAACTTGCTTTTAAATTAAGTTTTGGGAAGAGAACAATGAGCTTTATAACATGTTCTTCTATCAAAATAGAAAGCATGATCTTTCTTCAATTAAAACACCAATCCTGTTTGACGTATAATGGGACATTGGGATAATCTATACATTCTTTATTAGCTGAATTCATTTTATCTAATTGTAGAACAGCTTCTAATGATGTAAAAAAGGATGCTGATATTTATTACCAATCCTGTGTGATGCAACAGTGACACTGGGATAATTTGCATATGCATAAAGACCTTTTTCTTTGCACTTCATCCTAACGTTTCCAAATAAGACAACAACAAATTCCATCTTTCTGTGTAATTAAAGTATTCCTGATTGAGCAACATAGAAGTTTCTAGTGGGAGATTGACAAATAGATACTTCTTAAATGCACGTTGACTGGGGAGCTTGCGAAATTATTCGGATACAAAATACAGAGATCATTCAGTGTCAGGGGAGTATTTGTATAATAAGATTAACAAATATCCTAGATTATTACATACTTATTTAAAAACTCCGTTAAGTTTCAATGGAATCTTAAGCACCAATATTTTACATATTGACGTTTAAATTTCATATCGGGTGTGTGACTCATTTGCGACATCAGTTTCATGTATGCCGTCGCGTTTAAAAGTTATTTAACGACCATTCTGGCTTAACAACAATTTTGAATCATTTATATAATAATTTTAAGTGTAGATGCGTATGTAATAAAAAGATTATTAGATTTGCGTCGAGAAATTTGCAGGAGTTCTGCAGCGGAATATTACACTCCTAAAATCGCGCAATATTTCCACTTCAGAACTCGTACATATTTCTCGATACAAATCTAATAGCCTATAAATATCATTTTGCACAATATAATTCATATACTTTGTACGCCTCTTACATACTACCTTTTAGTTTATTTCTTGCATCTTGTTACTAAATATTTACACATTATAAAGAGTATAAACTATTAGCAAGCATTTTGAGTGTAAGGAAAGAGGATTTGGTGGTAAATATCATGATATGTCGGCTAGGAAAAATTAAATTCAAGTTACTATCATCTGATATATCCAGAAGCTGGCCATAAAACGACTATGATTTACTAAATGAGTTCTTCCTAATAGAATCACAGTTCGTACAAACTAGCAAGACATGTTCTTTGTAGTATTTCATAATCACACAAGACACATTCTCATGTATTTCGTTTCAGCCATTTTCAGGTTATCTGGGCCAAACCAAACTATTTTTAATGCAGACCTATGCTTATATAGCAAAGTCAATTTAACACAACTATTCTGGTTCCAACCTTTGCCAACAGAAACGGCATTGTAAGAAGTATACATCCTTATACCTTAGCAAAACCGCTTATCACTGTAAAATACGCTGCCCCGTTAATACATGTCACAAAAAGCTGTTATACAGTTTAGTAAAAACTTGAAAGGGTATGCCACCCCGGCCCACCCGAAGACTTACTTGTAGGTAAGTAGGTAGGTAGGTATCTAAACAAACTATATGACAGTGCGATTGTGTAACTATAGTACATGTTGATTTAATACAGTTTTGAGAATATTTGTCATACAGTGAACAAATCTCTGAGTTGTTTTAAAACATTTAACACGTGTTTTTATCACAGAGACTGTATAAATTGTTCAATTACGTTTAATTGTATGAACTTATTGTAGTCTCTGACACCCTTAATTGCATACAGCCTCTTCCATAGTATCATTCTAATTGTATCATTTGAATCACAGAACAGTACTAGATTGAGGGATATGTCTTCAACATGACATTTGCAATTCGGACAAATAATTATATACTTTCTTGAAAAATATCTGCTGACAGCTGACACAAAGTTAAGCAGTATTTCAAGTAGTCTCTATAGATTCTGCCGAACACCCATAAATTACATGGTTTATATTCATTATGAATCATTGTAAACAGATGTAAGCTATGATCATTGTTAATCTTGGTTAAGGTTTCATGCTTAACATATTCATCTATGCTGCGCTTAACTAGCGCTTTCCATTGGGATAACTCTGGAAATTCAGCCTTATATACAAACATATAGAAATAGCGCGATAGTCCATATTTTCCAAATGTTTTATACAAATCTGGAATAAACCTTGGACAGTGCTGTGGACAGTTCATATAAGAGATCAGTCTACTTATAAGTATGATCTTAATACTCTTTGAATTACCAACCATGCTTAGTTGTCCAAAGAAGAATAGTTTCTTCCTGTCTATGTGAGTTTCAATTAAATACATTCCAATGGATTTCTGGCATGTTTTGGTGTACATTGCATATGTTATATGCACGTTCTATGTGTCTTTTCAAGCTGAGAAATTTGATTGTCAGTTATTGGATTCCATAGCTCACTTCCGAAAAGTGCTTTTGGTAGGAAAATGGTGTTATATATCCGTTTAATCGAAAGTGGGCGTAAACTATCTCGATGAAATCCTACGTCAACTAAACTGTAAAATGTAGGCATTAGTTTTGTTTAACTTTCGTTAATGGCAGGGTCTAAGTTCATTGACTTGTCACAAAGAATACCAAGATGGACGATACAGTTTGTTTCCTCAATCACACGATGACCCATTTTCCATGTATGTTTTCTTTGTGTGTTATTGTTTTCTTCGTTATAAACAACAATTTTACATTTGTCGGCATTATAACTGTACCGTTCTTTCAATACATTAGAGTTGCACATGTCCATCATTGGTTGTAAACCTTTCGGAGAAAATGATAGCAATGCCATGTCATCGGCAGCCGTAGGACAGCCGTAACATGTGTTGTTTACCTTTAAGCTGCACATATTACTACAGAGTGTATCCATCAAATCATTTATGTAAATTAAGTAGAAAAAGAACTTAGAACTTATCTTTGTCTTGCACATTTGTGTATTGGAAAGTACTCTGAGATCTTTCAATTTGGACACAACTCTGTATATTAGAGAGAAGATTTTCAATCACCTGTATAAACTTAATATTGATCTTAAGAGAATAAAGTTTGTACAGAAATATATTGTATGTAATATTGTCAAAAACGTTTTGAGTATCCAGGTAAACCCATAAAAAACCGAGTTATTATCCTCTGCATAGTGTATGCATTTTTGAGGTCATTAAACAGCTTATATGTTTTTGGAAGCCACCTTGAAGAGGATTTATTTAACAACGCCTGTCAGAGTTATCTGTAAGTTTATTTAGGCCATTGAAATCGGCTCGATTATAATTCCTACGTTTATAAAGTGTTAAACATTTAGATGAAATTTCAATATTATTAGGTTATTTAACATTGTTCTGTACAATACGGAGATATATTTGGACGAGTACCCAGCTGAGAAAATCATATTGGATGAGCCGCTATTGTACAGTTCAATGTTAAATAACCTTTTTATTCTATATCTATTTTATTTTAGTTTAAATTAAAAATGATTCACTGAATATTGTATTTCCACCTTTCTCATTTCAAGACGCATAATCTAACTCTGTACATTGAGCGCCTACTTCACCCGATTTACATTCACGCGTTCGGGCTTTATTGTATGTTTAACATGGGACTTTTTGAACCGTCCAAATACGGAAAAAAATACAGGTTTATTGTACGTATTTGTGTCCAATAAGGTAATATATTGTACAGTCATGTGTTGCAAATGAACGTTCACGATTGGATAGATACAATAGATATAGAATAATGACATATTTAAAAATCATCACTGATCTTATCAATAGCTGGATGTATGCGCGAATTTCTTTCAAAAGTGCTACCGGATCGAAAGGTGTTGGTAAAGAGATTGAGACGCAAATAGGTTCTTTTGTGATGTCATATATGTTATTAATCATTTCTGAATTTCAGAGTTTCCCGAATTGGAAATTTAACTTCCCAATCGGGAAACTGAGATATATGAATTTACATTAAATTGCGTATAAATTTGTGGGAAGGTCAGTTTACTAAAGTGTTTTCTCATATTATGTAAGAGCTGATATAAACAAAATTGAAAGAGTAGGAAAGCAACCTAAAAGAGAAAAAAATTACAATGTATAGTTTAACGTTTAACTGCCACAGAAATCCAAAAACGTTGAATAGAAATACGACATACGACATTCGAAACAAGTCGAATGTCGTGCATAAAACAACATTGGACAGGCGACATTCGAACTTTGACAAACAAAATTTGAATGTCGTTGAGTGCACGACATACGACATTCGAAAAAAAATGAATGTCGTTCAGAAAAACGACATTGGACATACGACATTCGAACTTTGACAAACAAAATTTGAATGTAGTTCAGTACGTGCATAAAACGACATTAGACATACGACATTCGAACTCTGACACTGACACTGAAACTTTGAATGTCGTTCAGTGCGCGACATGCGACATTCGTAAAAAAGTTGAATGTCGTGCAAAAACGACATTGGACATACGACATTCGAACTTTGACACACAAAATTTGAATGTCGTTCAGTGCGCGTCATACGACATACGACATTCGAAAAGAATTGAATGTCGTGCATAAAACGACATTGGACATACGACATTCGAACTTCGACAAAACAAAAAATGAATATCGTTCAGTGCGCGACATACAACATACGAAATGTTTTCGAAAAAAATGAATATCGTGCAAAAAACGACATTGGACATACGACATTCGAACTTTGGCACACAAAATGTGGATGTCGTTCAGTATGCGACATACAACATACGACATTCGAAAATATTGAATGTCGTGCATTAAACGACATTAGACATACGACATTCGAACTCTGACACACAAAATTTGAATGTCGTTCAGTACGCGACATACGACATACGACATTCGTAAAAAAGTTGAATGTCGTGCAAAAAACGACATTGGACATACGACATTCGAGGTTTCACACACAAAATTTGAATGTCGTACAGTGCGCGACATAATACATTCGATAAAAATTGAATGTTGTGCAAAAACCGACATTGGACATACGACATTCGAACTTTGACAAACAAAAATTGATTGTCGTTCAGAGCGCGACATACGACATTCGAAAATAAAATGAATTTCGTGCAGAAAACGACATTGGTACGGAATCCAGTTAGTGCCACATTGAACTTCGTGTGTCGCCCTTTGAGGCACACGACACACGCGACGACATGACGCACGACATTGCAACGCTACGCACGACTATATACAAATATTGCAGTAAAAATTGAGTGTCGTTGTTCATTTTCGAGTTTCGTGTATCGTGTTGAATTTCGTGTTTCGTTTCGTGTGTCGCATTGAATTTCGTGGTTCGTGTCGTGTATCGCGTTGAGTTGTCGTGTGTCACACTGAGAACGCGACACACGACATTCAACGCGACACACTACAACGAGCAACGACACACGACAGTCTATCGCGCAAATATCGCGGAATTGTCGCATGTCGAGGTAATTTAGGTCAAATGTTGTTAATATAATTTTTTTCAAAAATCGTTTATTTTCAATGAAATGTTACGACAAAAGTATTTAAGATATCTTAATAAAAGTTACATGTAATTGTAGAACTAATCAAGAACTATTTCATAAAGGTAAAGCACAAGCCCGATTCTAAGGGTCGTACGGGCTCGAACATTGGTGCCATGATGTCAAAAAGTAAAAAATGCACGAAAATAGACTTTATTTTTCTAAAAAACATTTACATCTAATACGGCTCTAAAGTAACAGACTTTGGTGTATATCAATTATTTCTATGGAAATAAATAGTTTTAGGTAAGTTCTGTCCGTCTGTCTCGGTCGCATTGTTCCTAAAAATTCATCAATTTCATTTAATTATTAAAGGCGCTTTAAAGAGTAAGATATCAAACTGAAATTTCTTTTAATAAGAAGTTGGAAATATTATCTAAACGAATATTAATAACAACTGTCTTCCCCGACAGGCACGCCGTCGGGAACATTTGCTAAACTTTGTCATTTTTGGCTTAAAATTTTAGCCGTAAAATAAGGAAAAAGTGCTTATAAAATAATTTTGGGTAAATAACTGCAAATAAAAACTTGTTTTGATAGCAAATGACAAAATCTGAAAGTTTGTGACAAAAAAGACGACATCTGTTCGTCCGTCTAAGTAATTTAGGATAAAAGCTGGATCTCCGTACTTTTCCGTTCGGAAAAAGTCTGTGTTTTTCATTCAATTCAAGTATTGTAGAATGTTTCAAACACAAGATATTTTAATTAAATCTAAACATTTTCTAAACAGATATGTAATTTGTATACTTTTACCCCCGACGGGTTAGTCGTGGGACTGTCTCAAAATATACCATTTTCCGTGAAAATATGCATACTTCTTCATTATATTAAATAGAGGGGTGGGCATTGTCAGAGGAGTCATGTCTTCATAACCTGATGTCCGATTTTAATAAATGATACCTTGTTGCAAAGGACAAGCCAGTATCTAGAGAAAACAGGTCAAATCAGGTTCAAACCCGTTCGGCTAGGGGTCAAGGTCATAGGACAAAGAACGGTAATATTCTCAAAATATTAACTTTTCAGAGCTGTCAAGGCAGTCCTGAAAATTCAAGCACTATCTTCACTGAGTCCAACGATACCATTGGAGCAATTCTCACGGCTCCCCGGGTCGGGCCAGCTTAGTCTTGGCCAGTACCCTATCGCACGACATTCAATTTTTTTATCGAATGTCGTATGTCGCATGTCGCACACTGTACGACATTGAATTTTTGTTTGTCAAAGTTCGAATGTCGCATGTCCAATGTCGTTTTTTTGCACGACATTCAATTTTTTTCGAATGTCGTATCTCGTATGTCGCGCACTGAACGACATTCAAATTTTGTGTGTCAAAATTCGAATGTCATATGTCCAATGTCGTTTTATGCACGACATTCGACTTTTTTTTTCGAATGTCGTATGTCGTATGTCGCGCACTGAACGACATTCAAATTTTGTGTGTCAAAGCTCGAATGTCGTATGTCTAATGTTGTTTTATGCATGACATTCAACTTGTTTCGAATGTCGTATGTCGTTTGTCGCGTACTGAACGACATTAAAAATTTATTGAATGTCGTATGTCGTTTGTTTGGCCAACTTCACACAGCTAAATTTATTAGTATATTTAAAAAGAAATTGAACGGTAGACATTTAGACAAATATCTCAGGCTCACAATAGTGCATTTTATTTGATGATACCGTATATAGTCTTTCGCACCATGCCTTTTGAAATTTATAAGTAAAACACTGTGATTTTGCTTCCTAAACGGGAAGCAAGTTACTATATTAGTATCAATTATCACGTTCGGGAAGTAGGGAAAAAACCCATAGATTGTTTCCCGAATGAAATGTTTCTTGATGAAACTAGCCTTTCTATACCTAGTTTCATATCCTGGAAAAGTCAACGATTCATCTTTAATTTTATCACTTAAGTGAGCCTAAGAGAAACATTAGATATCAAAATCTAGTATAGTCTTTCACAAAATCTAATCTATACCTAAGTCTCATATTTCTATGGATACTGATATTGGCAATTATCAGGTCCCAAGTTACCTTAAAAAATTTTTAACAAATATCCTTGTTAAATCAATGAATAACAGGAGTGATAACAATAAGCATTATGTGTAAACAATGATTTCCTTGTTCTGACAGACTTAAAAATGAAATAAATCTGAAATCAAGATGGTACACAGTAAGAAAATATAAGAAACAATTGTAATGTATTTTTTAGACTTTAAAACATTTTCTAAGTTATACAGTATGCATGTATTGGAAAACAACCTTACTGTCCGCACAAAGCAATAATCTCATTTATATTGATAGATAGGACTAGTTGAAATGGCAAATTCAGAAAAAAAGGGTAAGCAAACACATTCCATTCATTTCGTTTAATCACAAAAAATAATTCTGTATATTTAGCGTTGATAATAATATTTAGAAGATGGGCCGTGTTAGCACCCAAGAATTTAATCTAATTAAATGTCAGGAGGGAAATACTGTCTTTCTTAATAAATATTCAGTGATCCTCTTAATTTCTAGTATATCACACATTCATATTTACATTTAAAGCTTATGATTTCTGTTCTTGTAGGAATATTTGTATCGTTACATTCGTTCATTTGTATGATAATAAAAAGCAGAAAAAATATAATGCTGAAATAACTTTCATTTTAGCAGGTCTTTTCTTCAATATAATGATTATTGCTATTTTTTTATTATCGTAGTTCATGTAATTCCTTAGGTCTGTAGGTTTGCAATTCATGTAGTAAACTGACCTAGCAACATTTGGAATACGAATTAAATCAAAGTACTGAAAGTACAGAAAGGCTGGCTAACACAAAACTCTGTGTGAAAACTGTGCGGGAGAGATGTTTGCAAATTCTTAAATATTACGGGTTTTCCATGTCAAACTATGGCGAGCATAGGATACTGTTATGAGGAATCATCTTGATTGACTTGAGAAAGGTAGTGCAAGGATACTACAGAATATAATTGATGGTAAAAAATACATTGTGTTTGCTACATTGGGAATAACACAATTAGTGAGACAAACGGCACTTCATTTCCACTTGGGAATTTGACAAACGCAAAGATTAATAATATCTAACAGAAAAAGTCAGGTTCCGATAACGCAGTCTCATCACACCACAACCCCGTAGCAGTTAATGTTTTGATGTGTACACATAAACATATCTACACAATATAAATGAAGTAAAACTTACAGACAGATGAGGGCAAACTGAGCAATCAAAGGAACACAGTCGGGCACCAACTTGTAACTGTCTGTGGCAAAAACACCACTGGTTAATTCAAACCGGTTTATGCTACGTTTGTAACCATATCCTTGGCCCCACAATGGTTCTGAAGTCAACACTTAAAAGCCAAGTTGATTCATTGACTTTAATATAGCCTGGACTTGCATATAAATAAGTAAAAGCTCATATCAATATACCGTGTTTAGAATACTATCCAAAGGACAAAGAAATTGCTTACAATGTATAAGTTGTAAGGGGTACAAACAAGAAAATATTGCAGAGCAATACAAAACTTCCATTACAAACAAAATTAATGTATTATAAAGAACAATAACCAGAACCAGGAACTAAAAAGCAAGAAGAAGTAAAGAATGTGAAAAAATACCCAACGTTGCCAAATTAAATCTCCGTTTATGAATAAACTATCGGTTTTTACTCTTGAATTTTTATAACGATTTTGCATATTTTGACAGTCAACGTTAATATATGTTTATAAAGAAGCTCACTGCTTTTACTCATGATTTTTATAACGATAGTTTTTCTTTTTGAAAAAAATGAGGGACATAATATCAGATAAAATATAAAGGTAACAAACACAACATCTGCACTCCGATATGCAATCCCCCAAATTATGTATGAACATTAATCAGGTTGAAAAGACTTGCATTTTTTTCTATAAAGTTCTGGTAAATTATGGCGGATTGAATGCCAAAGTAATAAATTCCTATAAATATATTTACATACATTTAGCACCGTAAGGTAGAAGAAACGTGCGTGCGGTACGGCTTTTATCTTGAGCCGCAACAGCATAAAAAAGAACATTTAAAAAACCTAAATAGTCTAAGGAAATCTAAAAATAGATTATGCCTGGAGAAAACTCAATAACTTGAATTAAGGGATATAAAATGACATCGTTTTAATGTCGGTCAGCGTTTTAATGTATCTTGAAAAATTAGTTCAATGTTTCTTACACCATGAAAAATGAAATATAGTTAAGGTTCGTAAACAGATATAAAATTGTTATCAAAACCCTAATTGCAAGATTTTAAGTCGTTAGTTTGTGTAAGAACCTAACTAAAAGAGACTAGCCCACAATCTAAAATTGAAATTTTATTTTGACAGTCTATACAAAAGTGAATGAACAAGCAGAGTAATAAAGAAACGCGTAGTAAGTTTGAATATGTAATTAGCAACGCCTTTATAAACATCTATTTCTACATTCAAATATTTTTTAAAAGAAAACACGATTATAAAATGGTTGAAAAACATTATTGAAACAGGCGAATTTAACAATCTTTAAACATATCCGTAGTAAAACCGATAAATACATGACGGAACTATTTGAATTGCGCACGAAATGGTTTATGTTGTCAGTCTCAGCAGTTGACTGATCTTTGTGACTTTCGATTTGTGGTATTATTAGTCTGGCGAACGAGTTCGCCAGCCTAAAAACAATAACATAGTCACATTAGTTAGTCATTTCATCATTAGGTGCATGTTATAGAACCACATATCTCGTTTAACATAGTTAGCCATTTCGTTGATACGCAGAACATCATAAAACAGAGGACACCCACACATGTTATTATGGCTAAAAATAAACTAATATCCAATCCATTTCGGCTCCAGTTGGGACGTATCATCTAGCTTAGAAAGAGTCAATGATCTTTTGCTTTAGTCATAATTCCTGGCATATCAGATTGTACTCTAATAAATCAACGTCAACGTCTTGTTCCTTTGGGACCTATAAACTGAAGCTAAACTGTAGTTTTTGTAAAATTTAAAAAGTTGTTTATCTTTTCATTCCTCCAAAGGGTATTCAATTTCTTAAGATTATATAATTCTGACATTCTGTCATTTGGTGTATTCATAAACGTATTCCATGCTAGAAGTTTTAAAACAAGTATGGTTCATTCAACGATCAATGTCTTCACTCCTTAGTTGCCTTATTCAAAATCTGTTGCGTCAATAAAGATTTTTCAAACTCTACGTAAAGTTTATTACTTCTGATATTTTTCTCATTTCTTGTTTGTGCCATCACTCATTTGAACTTGGTTTCCTCTGTATAAAGAATTCTTCCTGATACAATTATATCTACCTGCAAAAAATGAAAGTATGTCTCCGTCGATATGAAAATATGTCATTGTGTAGCTTGTAGGTAATTAATAAATTAATTTAATAAATTTAAAGGTGACAAGATTGTTGGAATTAAACAGAATTTCTTATTTTTTCATTAAATTATAAATGATACATATGTTTTTTGCCCCCAAATATGGTATGTTAGTTTTGTCAAGAAAATACCGCGAATCTTTTATAGAGCCGTTCAGCGTCTTTTTCAAAAGTTAACAGCCCTAATGAAGTTAACAATTGGTAACGCTGATGTGACTAGATGCAGCATAATGACTATTTTCATGTTCTTTGCAAGAAAGTGATAGACATTTGAAAATAACTCGAATGTTTTTTGAAAATATAAATTATATTTGCAGCGTTAACAGTGACACACATTTATGTAAAATTCGTATAAAACTTAAGAGAAATTGCTAAAACCATAAGCCACATGTATTAGCATTTGCAATCCCTTTATAAACTTTATTTTACGGTTTGTTGTTTTAGATAAAAATTCCGTTTACCTGTGACAAACAACAGTTAAATTTTTCAATTTTCTTGACTGTAATCTCAGAAATTAAGAAGACAATATTCAATTTTAATTACTGTCGCGGTAATAAAAATATAGACTAAATAAAGTTAAAATGATACTATTGGTTTTATCAGGGACATACTTTTACCTATTTTGTCCAGGATTATTATTATTATTATTATTATTATTATACAAAAATTATATAGCACCCCTTTTTGCATATATACAAGTTAAGAAGTTCTTTACAGAATTAATTCCAAAATAACAAACGATTACAAATTCAAAACAAAGCAAACATCAGCTTTTAAAGCTAATCAAACGTTAATAAGAAAAATATGGTTACATATAACCAAAGTAAACATATAAAAAATGTAAAACATAAAATTGGATAAATACTGTTCTACGCTTTTAGACTGCTGTACGCCAGAGTTATAGCTTCCCTACTCTTAATGGAAAGAAAGTTCCAAAGCTTGGGGACAATGAATGCAAAGGTCAGATCGCCATAAGTCATGGTTCTAGCTTTTGGTATTACCGTTAATGTGTCTTGTGATCGCAAGTCTCAAACACGTCTGTACATATCAATTGCATCCCTGATACATGTATAGGCTGGGGACCAATCACGTAGAGCTTTATAGGTGTAGGTCAGAACTTCTACTGTGACCTGTATTTCATTTGTAACCAATGGAGTTCTTTCAGTACGGGTGTAATACGACTTTGGTGGGATGTCCTAGTTTTAACATAAGCTGCTGTGTTTCTTAATTGTTGCAATTTGTCCAGTGCGGTATTTTGAATACTAATCAAAAGGACATTATGGTAGAACAAAATTGGGATAACCAGGCAATTGGAAAAACAGACTTTGTGGCATGCACACCTGTTTTTCTTCGTAGTTGTTCAAATCGTGCCAGACAAACACAGTTGATTGGCCATATCTGAATCTAGCACTGTCGAAAAAGTCCTAACACTGTTCATCTTATCACAGAGACACGGACCTCTATCAAAACGGCAGCAATGTACTTGGAGGTATGTTTGGAATGAATTCATTTCTGTTTTATCAACACTGAGCATCAGGAGTGCATCTACAATACGATTTCAACGAGACAAGACTCGATCTGGCCTCACTCCTAGTAACACTTTGAGCTGGCTGAAAATTCAGGTTTAACTGGAAGTTGTTGGTGTAGAAATGATCAAGCAGTCGACATTTACATATTGCCAAATGTTTTACTGTATATTATATAGCTTTGGGGACCCATTATTGATTCCTGAGCCACATTGTATTTACACAACACTGGCGTGGATAATGTTTTTTATATGGATAGTACTTCCCTATTATGAAAACACTATATTTTTGATGTATCATATTTGAATCTGCTTGTTACAAACTGGCTTCCTTAATCATTATATATTAGGTAACGTTGCATTATGTCATTATTAGTTCTGCTCAACCCGGTGCTAGAGGGCGTGGATGGTAGCTTCACTTTCACTACCGTCCATGAACATGATCAATCAAACCGAGCCTGCAACATTTTCGTTTTTGTCGTGTTGGACGACCTGTGGTTTTCCACTTTTTTATTTCCTTAGCAGAGGGCAAAGTGTTCCGTATCTTACATCCCGTTTCTTTGAATTGACCGAAATACGACATCAGTAGCGCTATATTTGTTTGTCTGTTGTCAAAATGTTACATATGTTACACCCCGTTTTTTCAAATTGGTCGAAATAAATATGAAAACACGTTGCATTATGTCACTTGATGTTATGCTTGTAACAAATACAAAGAATGTCACCAAACTAGGAGATGTTGTCACCTTCTTCTTGTCTGTCTTGTCTGACGGAGATATGATAAGTGCAAAGGAGTGGCAATAATTTGTTTGTCGGAATTCTTTACAACAAAGATCGCTGTGGTTTGAATTTTGCAAGATTTTTTCGTTCAAATTTGTTTTATATTCATATAAACATATGCACATATAAAGGCAGACACAAATCGATGTCTCTCTAACATCTTCAACGTGTCGGAAATGAATGGATATATATGTCTTATATTCAGTTGTTATATAGAACTTCTAGGAAATCAAGATGGTTAACTGACTGTTTCGGTGCCATGTACTGTCTGTTATTTGATTATTTCAAAATGTAATATTTTACATAATGTAATATATTAATTTGATAGAATGTATCTTTTTATAGGAAATATTTTTCAGCTTTATATATAGCTTAATTATTCTTTGCCTCAAAGAGTCTAGTTTTGATTCCTATCATTATATTATAATTTATATCGGTTTCTACGATGCAAAGGGTATATATATTAAGAAGCCTTTACATTATATTAGATAATAAACTTGATGTATCAGTGTATTACGATGTTACCTAATACAGTTTGCTAGCTAACAATTTCTGTGCACTTGAGTGCGGATGTCTTTTATTTTTACATGTTTCGTTAACACTCAACACGTGTCGTACAATGTATTATATAAACAGCTGTATACTGATACCTTCCTATTGTAGAGATTAGGTAGTCAAGCAAAAAAGGACATGTCGCAATTACCTACTTATTCTTACTTTAAGTTAATAACAAACAGCTGTCTTACAGTATCTTAATATTCTAATATTTTATTAATCTTATTTGATGTCTGATCTTTTTTAATGCTTACTAAATAGTTTATTTACAATGATATTTATGCTCATTTATATTATATGTCATTAAATATCTTAATTTTTGTCGTATTTTTATGTATTTGTAAAACGCCATCGAATATGTTTTGCGTAAAAATAGACGTTTAATCAAATAAAACAGTTTCAGTTTCAGTTTCAGTTTTAATGCCGTATTTCCCATTATATTTAGAGGACAGACTATCATAACAGGTACATATTTCCCTAGTATATCTAGCTAAAGCAGCAAAATATGAAACTTTTTAAAACTACCTGTCCTTATTCATTGTCAAAGCGCGCATGGAGAATAGCCAAGCAATAATTTATTATATCTTAAAAGTTAGGCTATTAAAACTCTACCGTTAAAGATTACAAGCATTCTTTCATTTATATGCAACAGAAAATTGTTGACGAAATTTAAGAAATGCTCATGCAACTTAAAGCAGCATGCCTCCAGATTTGGCTAAAAAATAATCTTTTTATCAAATTGAAGTTTGATCATATTATGAACATTAGAATACGATTTTTTGTTTCTAACATATTTTAAAAGTACCAAATCAAGAAAAAAAGATGACCGCGTCGGGAACCGAACCCCGGACCGCCGCGGCAATAAAGACATTTTCCCGCCGTCGTAACCAATAGAGCTATAGCTGAAGTAGTGAATAATGACTTCAAAATATAGATATCTATAATCGAGACAGTTTACCTGGAGTAAAAGCGTGATAAACGCTTTTCAATTTTCATCGTAAAAAAGTAATAAAAACAGCAAATTCTCAAGTGTTTCCGTAACATAAAGTTTGTCAGTAATTAAGTTTTAAAGCCTTCTTAAGAAATATAGCATTTATTTCAAGGTATCTAAAAAAATTATTTTTTGTTGTCGAATGATCTGGAGGCATGCTGCTTTAAAATTCAGAGGAGAAATATTTCATGTATTTATTTGTGACTTCAAAGAGTTTTAAGCAATGGTTGCATGATATTTAATGTTTGTTACATTTACGAAAATTTTGACAACCATCATTATCAGGATCATAATAATTGCGTATTTATTTTTTAATAAACTTTATTACATAGCAAACAGTAACAAAAACGCCATTGACAATTTTTATCATGGTCGGTGTTAGCGGATCCTTAATGACGCAGTGTGTCACAATCATAATGGAACGTTATCGCGTTCTGATGCCGATGACATATAATAACGGTAATAAGGCAGGTGAGAGGGTGCTGGACGTTTTCAGATCATAGACTCTAAGATATTGACGGCATTGTAGATTAATGCATAATTCATGATACTAAGTTTGAGGAAAAACTGAAGAAAAAATACAAAGACAAAGTAAATCAGTAAACAGAATGTATATATTAAAAGGGTCAATAAGCGGCTTGCGTTTGCCTTCAAGCCATAATGGCACACCTAGCTTCATAATGGGCCTTTGCCGAAAGCTCTCGAGCAATTATAGCGGTAGGTGTGCCATTATGGCGGGAAGGCACAATCATGCTGTAAACCTCATACGTATTAATGATATCGAATTGCAAGCTGATTATGTTCACACCTCGTTAAAGCCATTGCGGACAATCTTGCCTTTTATGTAAAATCTTACCTGTTATGAAATTTAAACCTTTTGGTTGGCTGAAAATATCGCCTTTTTATTAAATGGCGTCTTTCCTTTTGTGAATTCAACTGATGATTGTAATCAATTTTTTATAGTAACTAATAAAATGGTCAATAGTAAGTGATTTCGTAATGGCATTGTTATATTCATTTGATCATCACATTGGTCGTCCTCCACCTCTGATACTTCATGTGGGGAAGTTTGCAGTTACTTGCGGAGAACAGGTTAGTACTGGTATAGAATCCAGGAACACGGGTCAGGCTAACTGCCCGCCGTTATATGACTGAAATACTGTTGAAAAACGGCGTTAAACCAAAAACAAACAAACAAACACATTGGTCTTCGGCCTTGTGCCAACCAACGCCAATACGACTATGCTCGGCGTAGTAATTAATAACAAGGCAATTACAAAATAACTTAGTTATCAAATTATAGTGATATGTGGAATATTTTCATTCTTGTTATAGTATTTGTTGCTGCTCTCCTAGTACTACAGCTTGCTGACACACTACTTTTAATTAAATACATGCTTTCATACAAACTGGTTAATTTAGCGTCATTTCAAATTAACAAAGACATAAATTCTTGTTTCATGCAAATGTTCCAACCATTCCATTGAATCAAAAAAAAAATAGAATTCCGCGAACAAAACATTGTCATTAATATTTAGAAGATGTTTCATGTTAATAAACCCACGCCATACAATAAATCAATATCAAATTCAATGAAATGTCAAAAGGGATTGGTCTTCTTTTAGAACAAAAATCAGCGATCTTGTCACTAATAATTAATCTTTATTATCACACAAACACACACACACACACACGCACACATACATATATATATATATAATATTTCAATCACTTTTGTTTTTCATTTTAATAGCTGAAAATAATCCTCCAGTTAACCATCTGAACATTTATGTACCCAATAATGTCTTAAAATCTTGCGTTCTCTGTGCCAACTTATTTGATGCGAAGTTGTCTGAAAACTCATTATACAAGGCGGAACGAAGAGATAGACGGACAACCGGAAAAAAAGAGGAAAAATACACACGCCCCATAAAAAAGCAATAAACAGTTTGGTGATATATAGTAATTTTCCAGGCACGTTTGTGCGTATCATAGATGCAGCTTCAGAGCTTTTGACCTCAATTATAACGTTCCATTGCTCGTGTGGTTTCTATACAGATTCGTGCTTTGACGATGTAGTTGGCAAAAGTAAAATTGGCTTCCAGGCGTGAACGTTTGTATAAATTTTCGGTGGAAAAAGAGGTTTTGTGCATATAGACAGAAAAATAAAAACAATTAAGTTAAAACAAACAACAATTACACTATTCTAGAGGCACGAAACATTTTGAAAACAATCAAATTATTTTGAGTAAGTCAATCAGTGTTTGTAGCACTTGTAAATAAATCAAAATTAACATTTTTGAAAACAACGTAAAGGAAAAGGAATTGATATTTTTCTGACTGTTTTCCTTTCAAGTATTCATTCCTGTATGTCCTTTCATTTCTTCAAACATCTGTCCTTCAGCTGAGTACGTGACGGATGTACTCAGGAGATTGAAACATGAACGTGACCTACGTTATATGTAACTACTAAATTGCTGCAACGCAGATAGGAAGGACTCGTTTTTCTAGTCTAAACCGGTTACACTTCTAATTCCTCTCCTGTCTGACGAAATATGAGACACTTGGATAATGAGTTCGCTATATATAGCATATTCATAAAGACTTTTTTCACTGCATATATATGCATGGACCATTTCACTACTTCTGATATTTTCCGAATAAGACAGGAACAGATTTATCTTATTATGTAATCAATTCATGACTAACATTTTTTTGTAATATTTAGACACAAGGGTAACGTTTCTAGTTGAGGATTAGCAGTTATATATCACTGTATTACTAGAAATGATCGCGCACACTTACAGCACATGATGAATCAGGAGCTTGAAATCTATGCGCATGCCAGAAACAAATGAGCCGTGCCATGGGAAAACCAACATAGTGGCTTTGCGACCAGCATGGATCCAGACCAGCCTGCGCATCCGCGCAGTCTGGTCAGGATCCATGCTGTTCGCTAACAGTTTCTCCAATTCCAATAGGCTTTAAAAGCGAACAGCATGGAGCCTGACCAAACTGCGCGGATGCGCAGGCTGGTCTGTATCCATGCTGGTCGCAAAGCCACTATGTTGGTTTTCCCATGGCACGGCTCAAATATCGTTCTATCAGATTTACGTTTTGAATCACACTAAATTGGACTTTTTTTACGCACTGTCATACAAAATGCCCTATAATATCATGGTCATAAATATATGGTTGAATATCGTAGCGGTTAAAACACATCGTAGAATATTGTGATTGTTAACGCACTGTCAATTATAATACCATAGCATATCATGATTGCTGTCGTCACTATGCATCTGGTGAACATGAAAAATATTTGTACTCAAAACTGTTGAATTCATCAAAAAAATCCCGTATTCCTATAATTCATATCATGCTTGACACATGCATGCAGTCTGATCAAGATCTGCACTGTTCACCATTCAGTCAGTATCTTCTAGGTAAGTACATCTTTTAACAGTTAATGGCACTGTCCAAATTGAAAGATGGACAAGTTCATTATAGAAATTTAGCAGGGTAAGGGTTAATACCAAGCTGATTTATATACAATGCTAGGATGGAAGAAAAATTCTTTAAAATTTAATGTCAATGAGTACGTTAAGGAAACCAAAAGTTATTGTTCCTTCTCTTGAGAAGGAATATTTTAATTCAGTAAGTCACACTTGATTAAGTTACTGATATCGAAAGCTGTTGTAATTACTAGCTGGCCAATTAAACTCCGTGACGTTAGAAATAACCTCTTCTTTCCTAATTGAGGCGACTCTCTGACTGAACGCGATCCATGGATTACTAAACCCGAGGATGATTGATCGATTCTTTTATTTCCTCCATTCTTGAACCACATAACATATGTACATTCAGTCGACCAGATAGACATATCAGCAAATTCAAATGTAAACAACTAAATATTATCGTTTCCTTCAAATGCATGGTTAATATGTGAAAACAAACCCCATTGCGACCCTCTTATTATGCGCAACAAATTCACGCATCGAATCGTAATGGATTGACCGGGTCAATGTCTTATTGCCGTATTTACTCTACTGAAAGTGGTAACAGATTAATTTGTTGTTGGATTTAACAATTTATGTTAAATAACTAGCGTAAATACTTACCTGACATGTTTTGGCAGTATAAAACAGACATTGCAACCAAAATTGTACAAGATGATCATTTTATATTTATATAGATGTGCCCTAGAAGGAACTTTTGCTATGCTTTAACTTGTAATAAACATAGGATTGCTACCTGTTGGCTGGGAATATCTGTAACTGAATTCGGGATATCTTTTTGTTTTCATTTCTCACCGGATATTACGATAAGCATCTTTGCAAAATGGAACATGCATTTATATCATGATTAAAACGTGAGATGTTGGTAGCTGAATCGAACCAATCAAGAAAACGGACATTTTTTTTAAATTTAGCGCACAATTTTCATGGACGTTGTCTCACACGATGATGACAATACTACGGTAGTTAATGTCTTGCTCTTTTTAAATATTCAAGCTGATATATGAGCATTGTAGCTTTTGAATATGCTACATTTCTGATTAGATCAAAGATCGAGATTCTCGGCAATGTCTGATCATTGATAGTTCTTATATCTTGATTCAGTGTTAAATCTTCTGATCCTTTGGGATCACTGAGTTTAGTTATCTTAAACTACTTCACTAGTATATCATTTAGAGAAATATACGAGTAATCCATAAAATTGATTGAATGAAATAGTGTTACAGGAAAGTATAAAATGTCATTTTCTATGGTTAATATCATCAAACTTATTGTATACGAAATAAGTTAGAAGACATAAAAGTAAATTATAGACGATTGATAAGTATTACCAAGTATAAACAAGTAATAGAAATTCTCCATTATATTCAAAAAGCAATAATAATTGTTCGTATCGTTGTTGCCGGTAGTGTTAATATGAATTAAGGCACCGCCTAGAATGGGGATTTGTCGTTAATATATCTTGAATATTAATTTTTTTATACCAAGTTTCCCAATTATCAAAAACATAAACACAAATAAGTTTTCTGTAAAGTTCAGATTGACTCAAAGTACCATGAAATATAATGCTTAGGCAAATGAAAGAAACAATTTCCATCCCCAGGGAAATTGTAAACAGAAAAATGATCATTTTCAATAGCAATTTCTTCATGAAAAAAAAATCGGATAATTCAGACATTGTTCAAATTACCTTTTTATCTACTTAGTCTTAGATAATAAAACGCAAAATGAATACTGACTGGAGTTTTAAGTAAACTGTACGTAGTGCAATCCTTTTCCGTGCGTTATCATGATGACGTACCTACTGTAGGCCGGGCACCTGCGATGTCGGTGAAATTCTGTTGTGTTTTTTTTTTGTTGTTGTTTATTTGTTTGTTATTTTTTGTTGTTTTTTTTTTTCTTTTTTTTTTACACTCCACTTAATGCAGACACTTGACGGCCTCTACACTTCCTTTCTGTTTAAAAAATATTTTTCAGTTGCATATACATTTTCAAATCGAAAAAGAAATAAAAGAAACATGGTGGCACGGTTTACGAATTTCTGTAGATGCAAACAACCAGTCTGCGGAAAAGACATAAAACGGAACCGGAAGACATCGAAAAAAAAATGCCTCGGTATATTCAGACAACAAAGACGAATACCTATATACGGATATTACCGTCTCTCCTATAATCCGTTGCTGGAAAATACACACAGTTTACATCTGCATTTTATTCAACTGATATTAACATTAGGAACTATATTTAGCGTAGTCATTATTACAAAAAGAGAAGACCAAATGTACAACTAAGACATACAATATCCTTATACTAAATAAATGTCTTTTGTTTTGTCAATTAGATATTATTTAGTAATATTATTTAGTTTAATGTTGAAAATACTATACACGCAATTATGCTGAACAAAAAGTTCGAAACAGTGATATATTAAACGAGTCCCCACGGGTGCGATGAACTGCATACAAATTTGCAATTTCTTTTTAAAAAATGCCCAGTATTTCTTTTCTATCAGATAACGTTTATATTTCTTACTTTTTACATAGAAGTCTGTGTAATGTGCAATCTGAACCATAAACAATGTAAAACAGTGCAAAAGGTTTAGTTTACAGTTGTCTTAACAAATGTTTTCTTTTCATTTCTTTTTTTTTTTTTTTTTTTTTTTTTTTTTGGCAATTATAATTAGTTCGTTCCAATCGAAGCAGTTTACGTTATCTAGGGATTTTCTTCGATAATATACAACCAATGAACGAGCATTTCTGAATGAACATCGATTTTCACAAGCCAATAGATAGCTTTTTCACATGAAAAACATCGACACAAAGAGCGCTATTCAAGCAATGCAAGAACTAAAAGTAGTAAGTTTAAAACTATGTTTAAACTTTTAAAACAAATGATAACTGGCACTGATGTCCACATGCTAGTTTCCAGACTGTGTGGTCAGACTAGGAATTTCATAAAAGTATCCCCATACCTTCAATCAGGGCTGATATATTTTGATCTCTTCCGATCGTTCAGCACGACATTTATATTGTGTTAGTGTACTGTTAATTTTTTCGTCTTAGACATTTTGGCTTGGGTGGTTCCAATACTCCCGTTTTTAAATATTTGGGTATTGTTTATTCTCCCCTTAGATATGGTGCCTGTTTTAAATTTTGTCTTTTTGCAGTGTCTGTGATATGCAGGCTCCATAACCACAGATCCGCTCTCTTAATTCCAGTTTGTTTAGTTCTTCCCATTGTAATCTCGTTTAGGGCACAGCCATTATTTTATTTTGGGCACATACGCCGCTTTGCATGGATTTGCACTCAGTGCATCATTGAGGGTTCCATGTGTACCGCCGTATGAATATATCTGCGGATGTCTCTAAATTATATTTTGGTACTTATAACATGTGTAATTATTGAGTTCTGCTCGGGCCGGGGCTAGAGTGCGTGGACGGTAGCTTGCATGTCCACTACCGTCCATGAACAGGCTCAAAAAAAGGGCATATGTAGCAATCACACTCAAAGCCATACACGAAGTCGCCAGTCTTGATGCTGCTTTGAGACGTTGAATAAAGAGTGAAAATCTTTTTTTAAAATCCATTATAATGTACATGAACTTGATGGACAAATGTGGGAGATATGCTTGAACCGTGACAGTAGCAAGGATATATTAATATATGAACAAATAATTACGTTTCTTTCTGCCATATCGACTACTGGTAGCTTGTTAAATAAGCCTTAGACATAAGACATAGAGTTTGTAATAAGTTCATTTTATGAGAGCCAGCGGAATTGTCATCTTGTCTTACCAGCGGGACTTTTATGATTCAACTTAATTATAATCTTTATTTTATTGCTTACCAGGCATACACCCTCCCAAGCAAGCAGACATATATATAATTGGGTCCAATTTGTCTCAGTTAATATATATGTACCAATTTATTTTGCCGATGTCAAGATAGCTAACTTTAAAGGTAGAAAGTTCTTATGAAATGAATTTAAGTACTGAGTAACCTAACTCTGTTTGTAAAGCTAGATTCGTAAATAAAAGTGAAACAGTCATTTGTTAGAAAAAAACCCACTTCAATCAGTGCAAAGACTGTGGGTAGCCATACATGTAATAGGAATGTACTGCTTTAATTAAGCATCACACATAGCAATAGTGTTTCTATGCACAAATATGCTCATTTTATGATTACATAGATACTATGAAGTAATTGTTCATACTTTCGAATAATGATTTTGGTCAAATATTATTTATCATGTATATTACAATTCTTCCTGACAAAATTATACTCTCCAGCAGATTAGATTAGACTAGGTGAGAATAACTAACCGACGCCGACGATAGAAAAATATGTCATTTTGTAACTGAATTCATTTTTCTTATACAAGGATATAAAAAGCTTTTTAAAATTATATAACATATTTTTGTCAAGAGAATATCGTGCATCATTTATAGGATAGATCGTCGTTTTCACAATGTATTTTCATCTCAGTGCAAATAGTGGTTAAAGCAGTTGTCAATCATTTTTTAGATAACCTGATAAAATATAACATTAAGCGATAAGTTAAAAAAGTGATAGAACGGATACTTTTTGAAAACAATTTTATTTCTAGCCTTTATTGTGCATTTTTTTTTGTATGTAAAACCTTATTTGTACTTAAGGTAAATTTCCATAATGGCATTATGGCACCATACCATGTTTTCTTCGACGTCACGTTTTTAATCAAAAATGAACTACGCGGAATTTCAACGCAATAAGTAAGACAGCTACATGACTGAATATAAATGAGCTTCGGAGTAGGGTAAGACATGTACATGATACCAGCTTCAGTGGTATTTTCTTTCTGGTCTGGTGTCATCGAAGTGAATTGCTAATATATTACGCCCCTTCCTTTTACATTCGAAAGCTTTTTATAACTGCTGTTTTATATTGTAATTTCCTTTACCTATGAAGAAAAATTCATGTCAACCTATTTGCTCTATATATTGTCAGTATTCTTATTTTTCTCCTAATACATTCATTTCGTTAAAGTGCAATTATGCACAATTTTCAAGTAAAAATCTAGCTGAAACAGTTGCGTGTGTAAAAAGGGTGGAGGAAATTATAGCGTTTAACCCAATATACCAAGCTCTTCCTGTTATCAGTAAGAAATAAGAACTTTCCAAATACGACTTTTCTTATTTTGACTAGGGCAGTCTTTTGAATTTGAAGAAAAGTCAAACTGCATGCTGGAATGCCTCCCTTCAACTTCAGAAGTCTCTACCTGTAGATAAGGGAGATCACTGCGTAGAAGATTGAAGAAAATAACTATTATTTTATAAGTCCGATTCTTTATTTCTAAAGCATCATCTTCAAATACTTATGCGGCATTATCTTTAATCTAAATGCACAGCAACTGAAAATTGCTTTTATAAAACATTCACCCAAAACACACTTTGTGCAGTAAGATGCGCATAATGCCACTTTAAAGTAGAAAGATATAAACATCTGTCTATCGCAGTAAATAAAAGTAAGCCATAATGAAAACACTGGTTAAGAAATGAACGAAAGTATCTGCGCCTAATATACAATTGTTATACAGTACCTATGGGAAATCAAGATGTCGTACAATTTGTTAAAATGCTCTTGTGTATATATGTATTTTTAGTAATTTGGTTTTTTTTTAAATGAAATATTTTATATGACGTTATGAAGTAAATTATTTGGAAATGTCTGAGAAAAAACATTTTAGGTGCGAAAATACTTGCAAAAACATTCATTTTGATATTGATAAATAAGAATATTCTGCAATCTGACCTTCAAAAAAAAACGAGTGAATAGTATTTGCATCAGGCAGTCGTTGTAGTCGAATAAACTGTTACGAAGTTTGATAGATTAAACTTTCTTACAGTATTGGGATGGACCTTATTCTAACCGTTCAATTTTAACCCATGAATCTTTATCAAATGTATACAGTAACAATAGAAACAATAGTAACAAAATATTTTATTGAGAACATTGAATTATTTTTTATTAAAAGTATATGGAAGTTACAAATATATAAAGTACTAAAATCATGTCCAGTTAAAATATATATATTTGGACTTGATTTTAGGCCTTTGGCTTGTCATGTCAATATCCTGTTTACCATTGAAACCAACAAAAATATCCTTTAGAACACCAGTGCTGTTACACCATTGATCATAGTATTATCAGACAGGATTTACATACAAAGATGAAGTATATGTATCACTGAGACATAATAAGAAGCTTACTTTACCACATACTGCTGTAAATAGTTCTGGTAAGAAGAATTAATGTTATTTTTATATTATAAGATTAACTTTTTAGAGGATTCCTTAAATACAAAATGTATTTTGAATGAGCTTTCTCTCGTTCTGTCCCTCTTGTAAGATCACTGTCTCTGTACTAGAACAAGATGAATAGTGCTCTTTACGGCTGCCGTTGTTTGTAAAATGTCTTTATCATAAAAGCAGTACTATGTTATTCTGGTATAGTAACTCCATTACTTATTCCACCAAAATTTTACTTGTGGTATCCTTTAAACTCCCGAATCACTAATGTCTTCTCAGGTAATGGCGTGACTAAGTGTGCTGTTTTACGGTTTTGACTGAAGGGGGGAAATATACAACATTTAATTATACAGAGCTTGTAGAGAAAATATATTTAAACAAATTATAGCAATTTGCATAGTATCAATTTACTGCGACGAAAGCCATTGGACAGCTTGATAACATTGTTTTTCGGCGCAGTCATATTAAGCCATATTTAGATGGGTTGTTGTATTTGATTCCTCGCGGTTGGTAAACAAATCCTGCAAGTCAGTATTTCGTTTGTAACAGGGATGTAACTGGTCAAATTAACGTTAAAAAGTCCAAATAAACAGTTACGTTTTTTACCAAAAACTGACATGAAATACGTTTGTTTTTAGCTCATCTGAGCACAAAGTGCTCAAGGTGAGGTATTGTGATCACGCTGTGTCCGTCGTCCGTGCGTGCGTCAATTCGTCCTTCGTCAACAATTATGTTTAAACGACATCTCCTCCAAAACCACTGAATGGATTTTGATCAAACTTGGTCTGGATATTGCTTGGGTAGTCTTCTACCAAAATTATTCAAACGGATCCGCTTGGTTGCACACAGGGGCCGCCAGAGCTAAAAATAGAAAAATCTTCAAACGCCATCTCCTCCTAAACCGATGGTTCGATTTTTAAATAATCTCACACAAATGGTCCTTACGTCACTCTCTACCAAGATTGTTCAAATTATACTGATTCGTCAAAAAACATGGCCACCAGGGGGCGTGGTCACTTTTCCCTATATGTATATAGTGGAAACTTTAAAAATCTTCTTGTGTGAAACTGCAAGTCGGATTTTAAAATAATTTTACAAAAATGGTCCTTGTGAGACCTTCTACCAAGACTGTTCAAATTATATCGATTCGTCAAAAAACATGGCTGCCAGAGGGCGTGGTCATTTTTCGCTGTATGTATAAATATTATAGTGTAAACTTTAAAAATCTTCTTGTGTGAAACTGCTTGCCCGATTTAAGAGTAATTTCACACAAATGGGTTTTGTGTGACCTTTTACCAAGATTGTTCAAATTGTACCGATTTGTCAAAAAACATATCCGCCGCCAGAGGGCGTGGTCACTTTTCCCTATATGTATATAGTGGAAACTTTAAAAATCTTTTTATGTGGAACTGCTAGTCCGATTTAAAAACAATTTTGCAAAAATGGTTCTTGTGTGACCTTCTACAAATAGTGTTCAAATTTTTCTGATTCATTAAAAAACATGGCCGCCAGAGGGCGTGGTCACTTTTCATCAACAATTGTTTAAACAGTATCTCCTCCAAAACCACTGAATGGATTTTGATGAAACTTTACACAAATGATTTCTGGATAGCCCTCTTTCAAAATTGTTTGAGTGGTTCCGGTCATTGAACATAAGGGTCTTTTTGGTTAAAATAGGTTTTAAGCTATCACACTTTAAAAATCTTTTTCTCTATGGCTTTGATATTTGGCATGTGATATAAGGATTTGACTCTCAACCATACTTGTCCGAATTATTACCCCAAGGTAAAAAAATGGCCATCCCCCTGTAATTGACATGTACTTACTATAGGCTTTTATTTAAGAAACATTGAAATCTTCCTCTCTGAAACAACAATAGCTAGAGCCTTGATATTTTGCGTGTGATATCAGATTTGTAATTTCTGTCGTAATTATTCAAATTTTTGCCATAGGTTCAAAAATGTGTTTGACATATATATAATGTAGACTAACATAGGAGAAACCTAACTCGGTACTTTTACAGACATACTTGAAGCTTTCTGAGCGCTTTGGGGTCAATGACCCTCTTGTGTCTAGAAAACCTCTCTAACCGGAGACGGTATTGTTTGTTTATAAAACACTGTTTAAATATGTACAGTTACCTTATTTTCATGACTGCCAATATAAAACATTGTTTCAAAAATTGATAAATACATTAATGTGGCATTGAAAGTATAGTATATTATTGAAAGTATTTAAATTAGCTGAAGTCATCGCACAGGTCAGTGTATCGGTTAAAACTTAAGACAAATTCAACTTTGGAACAAATTTTTACACAATTTATACAGTAGAAATATAGAGAACTCCTTTTCTAAACAATTTTTTATGGCGCTAAACACCGTAAATGAAAGAGGCATATGTGTTTAAGAAACACCAGCTTCACCAAAAGTGTGGTTTCAACGGAAACGAGGAATTGAAATATCAAACGTTCATTCAAGGAGCTATACCTTAAAACGTACATTAACATAAATAATATATGAAAACATGTATATATTTCATTTAAAACAAAATGTGTTTTTTGAACATATGCCCGACAAAAATCTTGAGTTTGAAACAAATTTCAATGTACATGTATCAAATTGAGCCGACCATCTTTTTACACGGTACTTATTGATTCTTTTAATACTCATTGCCAGATAAGTTATTAATAGCAAAAAAAAACCACACTTTAAATAAAATTAAATGTCAGATTTTAACTGAAATTTAAAAACATAAAACGATATTTTAACCGTACCGAAAATGACCACAATTGCTTAAAATCTGATTTTAAAATATTATTTTTATGCCGTATCATCCAAAATTCTCGAAGGAAAGCATTAAATCTAGTTTAATTAATTGAATACATACTAGAAAAGTACATGACCAAGTTTGTCGTACGTCCTTTATGATATTGGGTTTGCCCTAAACAACAAAACAAAGGACAGAACTAAACAAACTCGCATTTAGAAAGGGGATCTGAGGTTATGGGGCCTGCATATCACAGGAACTGCCAAAAGACAAAATTAAAAAGCAGGCACCATATCCAAGGGGTGAAAATTAGCCGTGTGTAGGTTTCTTCTATATTCTTCACTACAGATGTGCTTAAATTCAGTCTAGCAGGTTGTTCACGAGAATTTGTTTAAACATATTTTTTCTATTTTAGGTACTGTGGACCCTATTTGAACAAACGTGGAAAAGGACAATTCCAGGATGATGAAGATCCACAAAATGCGCATAATGAGAAGTCGTTTAAAATATTTCCTTTTTTCAACTCTAAATGCAGTCAAATAAAACAATTTCAATAAATCAGACAGAAGTCTAAGCTACTATACTACTGATCAAAGTTGGTGTTATTCTGTCAAGTTCTTTTAAAGGAAATGTTGTTTTGAAAAAAAAATAATATGTTGACAAAGGACAACGGACCTCAGATCATCCTGTCCAATTAAAGCAGCCAATATATTTGCATATTTTAGCGTGTTAGATTCTTCCAAATTAAATATATTTCACACAGAAAAAGCATGATCCTAGCCTTGCTATGAAATACGCAGATGAACATCAATAATTGAGGCCCACGCGTGTAATTCAAAACATACGACTAATTAAGGATGGATAGCCTTATGTACTGATCTTTATCTTTACTAGTTTAGCTTGATATATCACTCAACGTGCTGTGCTTTTGGGACAAATGAACTGAAATTGAATTGCTATTTCTTTGTTTATTCATATCCTCTGTATTTGTTCAATTTGCAGAAATAATGATATTTGTATGAACCGCAAAAGGAAAGGAGCTAAGCTTATGATAATGCAACTAAGTGATAAGGTGCCGCTGATTGACGACACCCACTTGTAGTCAGATAGATTGTATCTGGTGAACTGAATGACGGGGAAGCAGTTTTTTTTTGTTGTTGTTGTTTTTTAAATATGTACAATTCATGAAAATACAAATATACCATGTTGACACCTGTAAAGGAAATATAATGTAAATATAATGTAAATATAAGAAATGAAATTATTTTGCTCTGAAGAAATGAAAATCTTTTCTGCTGGAGTGTATGCGGGCTGAACGACAGTGTGTCATCAAAATATTGTTCATAATCGCTAGCGAAATTCATAGTTCTTTTGTTTCTTTCGCAAGAACTTCGAAAACACGCTTAGGCATGTCGGTCACACGAAAAAATGGTTTCGGACGAGCCTTGGTAACGGACTTGTGAGCAAAGTGTCAGCGGTTTTGATGACGATTGAAAACAAAAATAGATAAGAATTTCACATATTGATACGTATGTTCAATTTTTAAACTTTTTTTGAACATATACTGTTATTCGTACTGAAATAAGTGATTATCATTAAACATATCATGTAAATATCGAAGTGTACATAATGCCAGCTTTTCGTAAATGTCACGTCTTTCATGACGACTCATAGTTTGACAGATTTATGACTTCCAGTTTGCTTAGTTCTGCCCAAAGTCGTTATTTTATCTGGGGATCATGGATCATGGAATTGCACTCTTCTTTGCACCATTGAAGGTTCCATGTGCACCGCCGTATGAAAACATCTGCGGATATCTCTAAATTATATAACATGTGCAAATGTCGACTACTGATCAACCCGGGGCTAGAGGTCAATTTCATTTTTGTAGTATTCTGTGAAATGTGTTTGATACGTTACTGCACATTTTTGTATATCATCATGTTCATATAGAGGAACAGGTCATTCATATAAATAGCGAAAGCTGTTCTTTTACATATATGTGTCATAATCTGGTTGAGAACAGATAATATACATGCTATTTGTACGTAAAAGTAGAAAAAAAAGCGTGACAAAAATGAAAAGGTGATCCTTGAATAGAATATGAGAAAAGAAATTAAAATAATCCTTTGGAAGCATAGAACGAAACCAAGTTAAAGTAACAACGCGATTTGATCTAGTCTCTTCATGACAGGTAAAGAAACTTCTGACATCCTTTACGCCCCATTACAGTAACAAGCACGTGTCAATGTATGTCTTTCCGCAGCGACCTCACTCAGCGCATGAACGTTTCTGGGATTCGAAGGGTTTAGAATGCCAATGAAAGCAGATACACTACATAGTTTGAACAACAATGTTCTCAGTTTTCATTTGACTTTGCAGCTTTGTCATTAGTTGGAAGAGAACTACCGGTTTTCGCGATGGTTTGGTTTTAAGAAATATATATAATGTGTAGTTTGTATTGCAAGATATACACATTTAATATAGTTATAAAATGCACATGTAATATAGTTATAAAATGCATCATAATAGTGCTACAGTACCACCGATTTCTTTGAAATGTTGCTTTTCAATCATTTGTACTTTTTTAAAAATTCAGATATCCCATTTTGGTGTATTAGAAGGTCAACTGCCACATATTGTACTTTCGTGTTAACACGCGGGTTCAGTTGCAGGAAGACGTCTAGTGGCGAGGTAAATGAGCTGGAAACTTATCCTTATTAATTGCCAGTTGACATTTTAAGTTGCGGTCATATAAGGAAACACATGTATATCTGCTGTATAGTTTCACAGGAAATTAGACCTGAAAACCATATCATAGACTAAATAACTTCCGTAATCTTATTCATGCAACGACAGATCCTGATTTATTATACAATACACAGGGTTCTAGCCAGGATTTTCTGAAGGCATGATGCAGAAGGATATTTTTTGACGAGCAAAGGGGTGGGTGGTGGAGGTGTGTCCCCTCCTGCATGTGGGGTTTGGGGGTCACCCAAGAAAATTTTGTGTTACTACAACTCATTTTGGTGCATTCTGGTGCATTTCAGAGTGAAAAACATACTGGTATTTTCAGTGATTAATAAGCATCATTTATATGTACAACAAGAAAAGATGTTAGGTCATAAAAATCCTATGGAGTTATTTGCTGAGTGACAATTAAAAGTTCATCAATTTTAAGTTGCTAAAAATGTTCATTTACTATTTATTGTACATAAAACAACACAATTTTAGCACTGCACACAGATCTATTTGTATTTTAAAGTTTATGTCTTCTATTTCTGCAGAGTTTATTTGCTGAAAACTTATCCATTTTAAGTTTTTGAAAATGCCAACTGTTTGTTGTACATACATGTAAAACAACACAATCTGAGACTGTCATCCAGGGAAACGCTGGTTTCCATTTTGGATCAATGGCCATTTGGCGTGGCTGGGAGGGATTCTGATATTGTGACCGGGGCCTCCGTGGCCGAGTGGTTAAGGTCGCTGGCTTCAAATCACTTGCCCCTCATCGATATGGGTTCGAGCCTCACTCGGGGCGTTGAATTCTTTATATGAGGTTCTTCATGTGAGGAAGCCATCCAGCTGGCTTACGGAAGATCGGTGATTCTACCAAAGTGTCCGTTCGTGTTGAAATAATGCACGGAGGGTATTTCAAACTTTTCTCTACAAGTTCTATTTTGAAAGTGACGACAGAAAACATTAATTCTTGCATTGTCTTTTCGATATTCCGCCCGAGAAAACACATTTCATACATGTGAAAAACATTAGTATTACGGCGATAATTGTTCAAAAGCATTTTACCGTGTTGCACAATTTTTGACTTAATTCCTTACATTGTCTTTCCTTGATTGCGAAAAACATTCGGACGATAATTGTTGAATCATCTGTCATTATATCTAACGACATGTATAATCTTAAAACTTGCGAAAACAGTCACTTTCGTGTACACATCACAAGATGCCGCCTGTCAAAGGATTTAAAGGCGGAGCTACGATGAAATTTACGTCACACGTTCCACATATAGGAAGCTGTCATTGGTTTATCGGTTATCTTAACTGGCATCGCTTTATCTAAACTATCGGGTAGCACGTGGAAGCTTTTCGAATACACTGTCGAATTAATCGGGGGTGTTTATTGGGATGATTTTATGACATGTCGCTTCGGCAATTAAGGGATGACGGGGGAAATAAGGGATGTCGAATATACAACTCAAAGTATGAAGGCATGTCGCACGCGACAGGCAATAATAGCCTGGCGAGAACCCTGATACACTAACCAATTATTTGTTAAAAATAAACTGCGGAAAATGGCATCATATCAACCCCCGCTTATTAAATTTTCTTTAGTACAGTAATACACCAGACAAGTTGGCTACTGCAGTATTCGTTAAACAATTCTAATTTAAAAACAAGTTTCTGCGTATTTTACGCCAAATTAAATGAAAAACGAATTATGACTGCAGTACACTCCTACAATATGAACAAGCGTATACTTATGTCATGTGCTGAACACGTAAGTTTTGCAAATACTGTCTAAAATGTCTTTATTTTTTCCATAAGTTGTCCATTTAAGCATACTTCACAATATGTTTAATAATTATTTTACTAAATAACTTACTCAAAGCTTCGTTCGTTTAAAACATCAATGCATTTCAAAAAGAAGGATTTTTTGCAAGGTGAAAGAATTGCGTTTGCTGAAAAATAACAATTATTAATAGGATATACTAACTACGAAGAACTGCAGAAGAAATAAGATGATTCTTATGCTACCAACTTAGGCGTAAAAAATGTTTGTTTCCGGTATCCCGACCTACCCTAAATTTTTGGCCCGACCCTACTGAATGTTTTTATGGCCTTGGAGAGTATTTTTTTCAACTTTTTTAACAAAAAGCTGCAAAACTGCACTTTTCATGCTTATAACATGGCCAGTGATGTTAGATATTAACTTACTGATGCTCTAAAGGCACAACACCCTTATTTGTATACATTTTTTCACATAAAAATAATTTCCGAAAAGTCTCACTTAATAAAAAAAAAATTAAAAAATCCAACCTACCTACCCTAATTTTTTCGAGCATGTTACCGGAAACAAAGAGTTTTTTAGGCCTTATTAGTGAGACATATCTAATTAAACTGTACCACATCTCTAATTTGATTGTAACATTACTGATACTCCCATACTGTTACTGTTTTATCCACTTGAATGCTGGTTTGATGATTTCTTAATGTAGACAAATGTTCCATCCGAAAAGAAGAAGCAACAAAGGACAATAACTCTGGAATATGGCGACATTAAACATCAAAATATAACATTGTCGGGCCCATGGGTAGAGCATCGACGCACCTCTTCGATTGTATCTGATCGACTGAGATTCCATAAAAGAAAGTTCGTTTGACTCTTACGGTGGAGTTATACGTTGCATGAAATCTTATGAGCTAAAATCTGCTAAGGTTATGTAAATAAATAAATGTTAGGAAAGGGTATTTCAAATCTGTAAACAAAAAAGTAATCACAGTACCAATGACTACAGAAGTTTAAGGTCAATAAAACTAATAAACTGTCTTACTTATTCATAAATATTTAAAAATGGCATACACATCATGAGGGGTGTTGCACTTCCTTATTGCCATGATGCTGTCCGTAAATTCGGTTTTGTTATATTTTTGGTACTTTGTGATCATGAATTCCATTCAATATCTTTGTAATAGAATACCGCATAGGCCGATGTTTGAGGGTGTGAGTGGTTTTGCGAATTTCATTATAAACAGTCAAACCGAGTGTGCTATTACTTTGCTTGGTTGCATTCTATGCTTCCAAAGGATATTCTTATAGATTTTATCACAGTTAAGGATAACCTCTATAGCCAAAACGTTTCCATCATTTTATACACTCTTCTCTGCTTTAAACAAAACTAATACCTTATGATTTTGTTATAAGCTTTGAGATTGATTTTATGCACTTACATGTCCAGCTAAAGAGGATCAGATATCCCCTACCAATAAAAGAAAATATCTTAAAATTGATATAAATCAATTTATCATTACACCAAATGAGAAAGATGATTACAAGGCATAAACTACACTATTTTTAAGCAACATACTAAGAGTCACTTAAGGTAACTTGACACGGACAACGAAGATGGCGTCACGAAATTTGGGTTGGTCACATTATTTACTCGTATAGACGATATGCTGCTACAGAGGTCTAAAGATGCATTTTAATAATTTAATACACACATATACAATTGTAAACATGCATTTAATTTATAAAATTATAAAATCAAATGTTCTGAAACTCACCATGAAAACTAGTCAATTTTTGTGCACATTTTGCGAAAAAGTTATGTATCCAAACTGAAAAACTGGACCGCTGCTTCCGCTGTCAACACCGCAGTGACCACTAATGTAAAGTCAGTGTCCATTTCTATGCCGGAATTTCAATACACATTTATTGTAGGGATAATACACGCTTTTTTGTGTGTGTAATAACGTCTGCAGAAGCCCGCGGGATTGTTTGTGACCGAGACCGAAGGTCGCTATTCTTGCATAAAAATATATTTCACGACGATTTATGTATTGTTTTCGTATGTGATGACTTGATGATTCCGGTACATTTTTACTTACCAGTTGTTCTCGGAAACGGTAAACATGTTTTAAATATCCGTATCCAGGGCTCAGAAATAAACATCTCTATCAAAAGCACATCCTGAAGGTTTTTAAGCGATTTTTTTATCTCTCATTATTACAATATAAAATTACCGATAATTTTTCATATCAGTTCACAATTTGGTGGACTCGATCACAACTTCAAGAATAATAACTTTACATTCGAGTTATATTGGAGTACGGATGAGTATGAACGTAGTGTCATGTTTCCAAGCTGTTTATATAATTTCTTCGAGAAATTAGATAAAAACATACTGATTGATACATATCAAAATCATAAATATAATACCTAAAAACAAAGAATCGTACAGGTAAACACGCAATTCTTTAAAATTCACGTTTGTCTACAAAACCTGAATTGACGCAGAGTTAAAATGGGAGTTTAGCGTATTCGTTAGTTACTCAACTTACTGATACAGTAAATCATTCTATGGTTTAGATTGCATATTTAATGCTTCAAGTAGAGGTTTTTTATGAAAGAAAAAAGACGTAGATACTAGATGTCAATCTGCGCAGAATTACATATACGTCCCTGGGAAAGCATTTTTAAAAATAAAAATCGGGTATTTACAGCACGTGAATTGCCTTGTTTGCACACGATTTTTCTCCCGTTAATACATGGGCGGATCCAGTTAAAAAAGTAGTTTTTATGCAAGAATATCTGTTTAAATCTATGAAAGTGTGACAAATCATCAGGTTATCTACAATTGTATACAAATTATAATACCTCCTAACATATTTTGTTGCACATTTTTTTTTCTGCGATTTATTACATGCTGCATAAATTCTCATATTGTATAAAAAGTCGAAAGATCAAAATTGGCAAGTTGACGACGCATGAAACCTCTAAGGAATCATTATACACATCAAACTTGTCCCCGACCAGTATGCGGAAATACTGTGGCCAAATGTTTTAAGATTGTCTAAAATATTTGCATATATCGTGATAACGGAAATATTTCGATTGTTTTTATAACTTATAAATATACAATCACGTATGTGTGAGAAAGTTACGTTAAGTAATTTCGGTAGTTAGCGCAGGAAGTGCCGAAAATTCCATTTCCACCAAATTTTCCGTGAGATAAGCAGCGCGTTAGTACATAAAGTCCACAATAGTAAATTAAAATTTTCTTATAATTGCACAATCCTTGAAAAGAATTTTGGATCGCTGCAAATCTTGTTCACATTAAGTCTGAGACTTCTCTTACAATTTTAGGCAGTTTGGTACACCATACATAGAAAAATGATTGTCCGCACATTGCACTACTTTTATGTATGCTGAAAATAGCAATATGTACAGATTTATTTTTGTTTTAATACATGAGGTGGTCAGATTTGAAAACAGATTTTGTACTAAGTTTAGTTCTATTCGGTAAGACAATTCTCCTATGCACTAATTGATACTTTGAACTAACTTTTGTCATTCATGAATTTTTAATAAAGTATTTTGAAAGGATTTATAAATCTAACCAAAAATTTGGAAAAATACAGGTAAAATATCTTCTTTGTTTATTTCCAAATTTTATTATTACTTTTTATACAGCTACTTTTACTTCAGATCTTGCAAACTGAGCTGTTTTTGTACTCTGGAACAGCTGCATTTGAAAGCTTTTGTTCACAATATTTTCACACCTCAAATGAAGGTCACTCTAAATTCAAGATGGCGGAAGTACCTTAAAGGTCCATTACTAAAACCCGAACGAGTATTATATGAAAACAAGAGTTTGTAGCTGAGACTTCCTATTTACTGAAAATATGGCCCACTGCATCGGATCTGACCAAATAGTCATGTGAATGTTCAAGAATAACTAACAAACGATGAAACGAGGCTATAATTTATAAATAGATGCAAAATATATTATATGCCCAAACGATAAAGTGATTTTTACAAACTTAGCACATGGAGTTCAACAATTTTGTAACTCACAAAACCTTCATGAAAATCATTCTTATAATACAGGTAATAAACAGCTATAATACAAGTTTGCGGGAGGACAATTCAGGCCCTTCTCGAATAACAGTGTTTTTACAACTTCGTCTGTAAACTTTTTCAGTTAATCTCTTTTCAGTATAGTTTTAAGAATATAAATGAATAACTGTCTTACACTACCGAAACAAAATGTGGTTGAAATTTACCTAAATACACTGATTTATGTACATATGGCTACATTAATTTAATAAGATTTTAGACATTAAACACATTGCCTTGGCCTAATATTATGTCACTGTCAATTTTAAACATAAATTTTGTACATTTCATATTTTTCGTGCAAGTCGTGTATAATTACCATCATGGAAATACAGTTATTTTGTCGCGGGTCTTTAAACGGATATTCGTTTGAAACAATTTTAAAATCACGTGATCCCGAAGAATTTCCGACCGATTACGGAAAAACGCTAAACATGAAAGTAGGACAAAATGACCCCCCATGTCAGTCTAAGAAAATACAGAAACAATCATTTGTTTCTTTGTTCTTGTGTTGATTTCAAGGGAATATTGCACGGCTATCATAATGTTTAGTACTATATTACAAAATGTGTAGGCTTTTTTTAAAGGTCCAATACTAAGGAAAGTAAACATTTTAATTTCTTTTAAAAAGCACAGAAACTATTTCATTTTATTGGAAAATGAAAGTTGGTATGTAGAAATTCGAAATAAATCGCAGTATATGTACAATTATTTTTCTATGAAGAATGAAGAAAGTTAAAAAGACCTGGGGGGTCATTCTGTCGAATCATTGAAATTTCAACATAATACACATACATTTCTTTGAGTTCCAAAGACCTTCTGTAAATTTTGACCTGCCAATCTCCATTATTTAGTGTCTTGCAGAAGTCTATGCACTGGCTATGAAAAAAATTGCCTACTCACTTTCCCTTAGTAATGGACCTTTAAGATTTATGTCTATTCATTTGTCTTTATTTTGCACCTTTAAGTCGCGCAATATTTCCGCTGAAGAACTCGTGCATATTTCCCGATACAAAGCTAATAACCTACAATAATTTTATATGTTATTATAAGTGGTATTTTGTATATATAACAACCCCGTGGTGGCGAGACAGATCCTCGAAAAATGAGATTCAAAGCAATTATAACCAGTAGGCAGGAAATCAATTTATGGCTTTTCCCTACTTCCTGAACTGGTAACTTGTTACTGAATATAGTAACTTGATTCCCGTCATCATTTTTGACTTGCTTCCGTCACATGGCCCGCTGCATAAGAGTAGCCTATACATGGCATCATTAAATGAGATATGCAATATAAAGTTAGATACTTTATCTAAATTTCTATTATTCCGATTTTTTAATATCATTACAAAATTGTTATTTAACTTTTATATTTCTTTCAGAGCTTCCCGAACCGGAAATGTAACTACCCAATCGGGAAACAAATGTGTATACTATTTTCATTGAATTTGTATTCAGTCATAATTGTGACCCCCTTTCCACTTAGTTTTTTTGTTATTTGCTTAACTTTAGTACTCTTTGAAAAACAAATAATTCAATATAGATCTGTATCTTCCCGATGAGGAAAGTTACGTTTCCGTTTTGTGAATTTTTGAAAAACAGTAATTTCAATATTTTCTTTCTCAGGATACTTGGCATAAATGCATTGGCTGGGTTTTGCATTTTTCTTTTCTTAGGTTGCGTACAACTATTTTCTCGTTCTAAACTGTTTATTTTTCCAGTCTTACAGTTTTTCTTAGGTTTATGCATGCACCACAGAGTGGAGTTGAATCTAAAATAAAACAATGTTTATTGTTAGAGAATGGGAAATCTGTAAAGGAGAAAATCCTCAAACTGTTCATTATGTGAAAAAATGGACAAATCGAGATTGTCCATTCTTTCACGTAATGGATGGTTTGAGGCTTTTCTCTAACTTAAAACACGGTCCTCACGGAAAAATCAAGATTGTCGTGATATTATATAATGCCTCTAATATTGTCCACTTTGAGGCAAAGACGGTTCATTGATTTGTGTCTCTGTGCTAAATAAAAATACCAAGTCAAATGGAGTTTAAATAAGATTGCATATGAATATTTATTGCAATTAAAAGTTTTATTAAACACTAATGATATTCAGTGCTGATTCGTAGGAAAGTTTCGAACATATCTCGTTTTGTCATATTTATGAATGATTTGAAGTACCTTTACAAAAAGTAAAATTTAACTTGACCTTATGATGTATGTATTAATAGTTGTCCATGCTTTGTTCGTGCTGAGTTTGCAGATTTATATACATGTAAATCAAGTAATTTAATAAATGACGGGTCCAATATGTACAATATTTTTAAAAGAATTCACAACCTCGTTAAATGGATTCCTTGTTAGTACAATCAATATCATTTTTACATTAGTATTGAAATGTGGTAACATAGATATAATTCCAGGCCTAAATTGGGCTTTAAAATTATTATTCAGGCATCTATATTTGACATCAGAATTATACTATAAGGATGTGTATTTTTTATTACAATGTTATACAAATTGTAACGGAGTGTGATTAAATTAAAATAATTCAAAGACAGTTTCCTTCATAACAGTCTACCAAAACTGTTCACTCAGATGAGCGATCTAGGGCCATCATGTTCATCTTGTTAATGAATTTTATGGAATCTATGTTTAATTTATAATGTTTTTTATTTCTTTTTTAAAAATTATTATATGTAGGTCTATTTTTTCTATATTATGAACCACATTTTATAAGAATCAAAATTGCAGATTAATACTTTAAAAGCCTTTTCCTTTATTTCAAAAGTTAATCCTTCTCAAACCTTTGACATCTGTTACTAAGTATAATAACAATTTACACTTTTCTAAGTTTCAAAGGAATTAACTTACGTTTGCTGTTTGAATAGATGCTAAACTGTATCGCTATCAAAACTTAGTTGATAGTTTGTCTGGCTTAACATGAACAAAAAATTAAGGATTTTCACAGTTATTCAACCCCTAATGCAGAATGAAAGAATTCTGCCTCCCTTAAAATTCCTCAGATTCTGTTCAAGGATTGGTCAAAATGTGATGACCAATGGCCAGCAAAAGGAAATAATAAAGAGATCCCTCTTCTAGTTACTAAGGCAGGCATGATATTGCCATATTGTGACATTAAAATAACCTTCTGGAACAGACTGGACTAACTGTTTTATTTATGTTCTAGGTAAATGATCTTTCATACCCAGCTGGTTTTTAAATGTTTTTAGTTTCATTGATATCTACTTGAATATTTTGTAATAATGAATTCTCATTAAAGAAAAATGGTTTCAGTATTATTGTTTTTGAAAATATTGTTTATATATAAAAAATATAAATTAATGTTCTTGTAAATAATGTTTGTAAATAGTGGTGTTGCAAGTTATTTAAGTGATTTCACTACAGAAACTTATTTTTATAAAATGCTGAATTAACCTTTAGCCTGCTGACTGCAAGTGATTCTGCCTTTGTGACCAGTGCAGTTCATGATCTGCACTGTTCACTAATCAGTCAGTAAATTTTCAGTGAACACCCCTTCGAATAATAAATGGTGTTGCCCAAATTGAATGATGGACCAGTCTTATTTTGAAATTTAGCATGGTAAAAGTTAAAGGTACTTTGTTTCTCTTCATGTACCAGTTATTTATAAATTGCAAAATTCTGTAGAAAAAATGGAGACAGGTTCATTCGGACCATGGTCGATGCATCCCTAAATTTCGACAAATTCAGACCACATACTTTTAATTATGAGTAGATAGAGCCGATATACTTTGACTGATTCAAGAGAAGATGAAGTCCTTATAATTTGACTGATTCGGACCACATTTTTTGAATTAAAGAGTATAGATATTTGAATTAATAATTGTCTAGACATATTCGGACTACACGCTTTGAATCATAATATATAAAAAGGACCATATACTTTGGACAAAATGCTTTCATTTTGATTGATAACTTGATATTTGCATCTATCTTCTTGTCTTGTAAGACATGTGGAGATGTAAATTGAATTTGTACTTGAATCATACTTAATCGTGATTGGGAAAGAATTTTTGTCTATGGGACAATGGCCCGTGATACACAAAAAGTTTTGTGACATGTAAAAGTTTTGTGACATTCAGAAATTTCTATGGGACAGTTGCGACTTGTGTACTATAGTTTTGTGTATGTATATCTTTGCAGATTATAGAAGCACCTCTTAATTACATGTATATAGTAACTAAACACTGTAACAGGTTCACAGCTGTAATTTCAATATATTTCAACGCATTTAATACTGGGTATTTCAGAATGTTAAATATTTTTTATCTTTTAAAACTATGGACTCAGTATTCTTTACTATACTGGTAGAACAGAACAGTACTACTTACCATGTTATCTTCACACACTAGATCTACATGTAACATACACTTCATGCAGAACAATGCTTTTGTCATAATATCCTAAAAACTTCTTACAAGATAACACTTTAAAAAGCATTTTACAATCACATACCTTTATGTGTCAAAAGTAACATTGCTCAACATTTAAAGCTTTGAAAGAAGTAGCAGACTGAGTTTACTTCAATGAACAGTCATTAAAACACAAAAAAAACTCTATTTTTTTTAAGGAGAGGCAGTTGTTAAAGATTCAGACTCTCAAACTCAGATACCTGCAAAATTTGACTGTCTTCCGAAATGTCATTATCATCTCCAGTCAATTTTTCATTATTGTCAATATCCTTTTTCGTAAAACTTAAACGGTAACTTGTATTGAAAAATTCGATGGTAACACGCATTACTATACACCGTAAGTGCTTTGACTCCGCACACTGATTACGGGGCAGTTTATAACCTGGAAAAGTTTTAACGGAAAACGCGGAAAATATTTAAATGATTGTAACTTTAAAGCTATACGTGTTACAACTTTGAAATTTGGTATAGACATATTACATCCTATACTAAATAACATATTACAAAACGACTCTACTGGATGTATTCCTAGGGCGCTATAGAATCCTGAAATTGTGTGCTTTTTCAAGACTGAAATACCAAATTACAGAAAACCCGGAAAACATTTAAATGGCTATGAATTTAAATTTAAGTGTGTTAGAACTTTGAATTTGATACATATAATATTACTACAATCTATACTTAATAACATATAACAATACGGACTTAATTTGGTAATTTCCTTAAGGGCGCCATAGAATCCTGAAATAATGTCCGGGGGTTTTTAAGACCGAAATACCAAATTTAAGAAAATCCGGAAGACTTCTAAATTTATATTTATTTAAAACTATTTGTATTATAGTTTGGAAAATTTATACAGACATACTACACCCTTGGTTTAAAAACATGTTACGAAACAGAAATAATTAGATAATTTTCAAAGGCGCTATAGAACCACGATCATGTGACCAATTAATGGTTACTTTAATTAAATGGGGATACAAAAGAGAAGTAACATTTTTTCAGTATTTCAATTTTCTTATAATATACATGTAATATACATTACTTTATAACTAAAATTGTTCATAATAAGCATAATAAGGCATGAAATAAAATATTTAATTGCAACGTAAGATAGGTAAGATAGTAACCAAAATCTCCATTTAATTATTTAAATCATTTCAATCATTTATCAATTACAAATTCAATTATCAACGGAATGTTACTAAATGTACAATCAACAAAATTCTTAACAAAGTGCCTGTTGAAATCTGTATCCTATATCACAACATTATGCTGTATTACCAACTACAGCCAAAACACAGTTTATGGTACCACTTTATTTTACAGAATTTGTTGCCACACTTGACCATATAGCCGGGGAGCCAAGGCATGAAAAAATGGATTTACCTGTCCGGTCATGCTATAGTCAGTTTCTATACGTATTATGAAAGTACAAAGTCTCGCGGATCAGAAAAATTGGGCCTGCAAAACAAAAGCTCTTGCAAAATTTGAGAATATCAAGGGGAGATAACTCTGTATATTTGCAGTTTTTTTAAGATTCAAATCGTTTTTTCACTAACAAAACATGGCATCATGTTTCTAAAATCAGTTCAAATATATATCTTTTAACATTGCTTTTACGCATAAGGCTTATGCTTGAAAAATACGCAAAATGTACTCATTTTATGTACATTTTATTATAAGATTTGGCACCTAAAATACCAGAGAATAGAACAAAAATATTTAACCTAAAATTTACAGTATGAAGAAGTAACCTTTAAAATGGTCTTATTTCTCAAAGTCATATATTAATACCGCTGCGAAACAGTCTGTTAGAACAGAAAATCATCTAGATACTCTAGTTCAGGTTTGGCTAAGAAATACACAAATCCGGGGTATTTTATGTACCCCACCCACTTTATATAAGGCAAAAAATGTATAATAAAAATATTCGACCAACAACCAAGAAGATATATTCTTTTTATCACGTATACAATATAATCTATATTTTTGACCATATAAAGCTGGATGAGGGGTATTTAAAAGATTTTAAACAGAAAAAGGGGGTAGGAAAAGCTATGTATTTTACAACCGTTAATTAGAATAAACAACCCGTTATTAAATAAGAGCAACACGAATGAAAGGCGATGAAACCTTTTCTTGCAAACTACCCTTTTAGAAAATAATTTATTTAAATACGCTTTCGTGCAATTTAGTTCGGTTTTGGCTAAGAAATACGCTAATACGGGGTATTTTACGTACTCCACCCACTTTATATAATGCAAAAAAATGTATAATAAAAAATATTCGACCAACAACTAAGAAGATATATTCTTTTTATCACGTATACAATATAATCTATATTTTTGACCATATAAAGCTGGATGATGAGTATTTAAAAAAATTTAAACAGAAAAAGGGGGTAGGAAAACCTATGTATTTTACAACCAATAATTAGAATTAACAACCCGTTATTAAATAAGAGCAACACTAATTAAAGGCAATTACTTACAAACTGTTCAGTTGGAAAGTAATTTAATTAAATACTCTTTCGTGCAATCTACTCCAGGCGTGGCTAAGAAATACGCAAAACCGGGGTATTTTATGTACCCCATCCACTGTATATAATGCAAAAAATGTATAATAAAAATATTCGACGAAAAATCAATGAGATATATTCTTTTTATCACATATACAATATAATTTATATTTATGACAATTTAAAGATGGATGAGGGGTATTTAAAAGATTTTGAATAGAAATGGGGGTAGGAAAACCTATGTATTTTACAACCGATAATTAGAACAAACAACCCGTTATTTACCATTTATTCAATACAAACATCAATAATAAAAGGCGACGAAATCTTTACTTGCTAACTGTTCATTTGAAAGTTAATAATTTAAATACTCTTTTGTGCAATTTTGTCAAAATTGTGAAATTGTAGGGGTATGAACATTACCCCACCCATCTAAAACTATGTATAAAATGTGATTGATCGATCAATACAGTTTTTACAAATTAACAAAGTATAAGTGCTTGCCTCGGGGTTGTACACATCTTTTTTACCTTTCTCATGATAAACAGATTGATGGAATGTAGTTCTGATGTGTTGAATGTAATGTAGAAATTTGACATAATGTATAACTTTAATGTTTATAAAATGAGCCATTTTGAATAATCTTTACTATTCAGAAGATTTTAAAACTAATTAATGTAATGATAATGCATTAAATCACAATTCAAGAAATTTAACAAATCGTACAAAAAGGTCGTAATTATATCCCCCAAACATATATAATTCAAATAGATTCTGTCCGAGTTTTAGCTCACCTGTGACGTAGTGACACAAGGGAAGCTTTTGTGATCGCCTTCGTCCGTCCATACGTCCGTCCACAATTACTTGTGAACACGATAGAAACCACATTTTACTATTGATTTTAATCAAACTTGCGCGCAACTTGTATAAGAGCTAGGAGACGAGGGAGGAAATCTACTGGCCACCAGGAACAAAAAAAAAAGAATTAATGCAACCTTCAAGGTTATGCATTGGAATGTAGAAGCACTCCTCAATAAGAAAATGAATTAGAGAACATATTGTTTGATAAGGACATTCAGGTCTGCTGCATCGGAGAGGTTCACCTTAGCGAGGATAAATCCTTCAATGTTAAGAGGCTACCAGTACTTCCGTTGTGACAGGTTGGGTAGGTGCAAGGGAGGAATCCTAACACTGACGAGAAACACCATAGCAACTTATACTGGTATAAAATCTCGCTTTGAAAACTGGCCAAATCCCACAATGGGTTCCAGAGTTAGGGCCCCTTAAAGAGCCAAAAGTTTCTGTTTTGGCTTGTAAACAGGGTAGAGACTACATTTTGCAATTGATTTTAATCAAACTTGCAAATATATTCTATTGGCATAATATCTCGGTTCCTGTCAAAAACTGGCGAGATCCCATAATGTGTTCTAGAGTGGTGGCCCCTTAAAGGGCCAAAATTTGCCATGTTGGCTTTTGTAGCCACACAGGCACTTCACTTATAGTTTGATTTGAAACAAACTTGCGAAATATCTTTAACAGCAATAAATCTTGCATTCCATGGTGACTTCATCAGATCAAATCATAGGTTCCAGAATAACGACCCCTGTTTGAACCCCGAAAGTCCCAAAATTTGTTAATTGGTACATTATGAACACGCTAGAAATGACATTTTACGTTTGACTGTAACCACACTTACGACTTAAGTCACGATACGATCTAGGTTCAGTTCGAAAACTGATTTGATTGACCGTTTAGCCATAAAGAGGTTTCATTTATGCTTTGATCTGACACAAATTTGCAAACTTGATAATCTTTAGACCAAGTTTGAGACTGGATTATGTGGGGTCAAAAACTAGGTTACCAGGTCAAATAAAAGGAAAAGCTTGATAGCACCGTAGAGGCCACATTAATGAGGCTATCTTCATGAAATTTGGTCAAAATAGTTATCTTGATGATCCCTGGGCCAAATGTAACAGGTGACCGATATACATGACCCTTTTTTCTCAGAAAATGCTAGTATAAGTCTTAGATAATCTAAATTATAAACTTATTGGATGTTTGTCATTACTTATAAATTACCTAGTATATTGCTCTATGTCTGGATGACAAACAACAAATAGTTTTGACTATTGATAGGCAAGCCCTTCAATTAGTGTTTTTATACATGACATTAGAATTAAACATTTGTTGTATGTTTTCACGAATTGAACAACACAGTGCTATGAACCAAGTATTTATACAGAGTCATATCATTTTAGATAACATTTACTGGTTTGGCACTAAAGGCTATAATAGTAATTAGAATTTTATTTATATGCAGTCCATCTCAAGCACAATTTTAGTTACACATTCCTGCAGTACTTACGACAAATAGTTACATTTGTACGTGCAATTTAAGTAGACATTAGCACAATACTTCATAATATCATGCGTAACTATTTTTCCGATCTGTATATAGAAATACTTGTATCAATTTAAACTTTACGGCTACACCACAAAAATGATTTTATCTCGTACTATAACTTGCACTGGCAGTGTAAATGGTAATACGTTATATAGTTTTAACTTCAAATATGTGATTTTAGACTGCAACAGTTCAGTATGTCTTTTTCGCAACTTATACACTAGTATTAATCAAATTCATCTAATTCTGTGTCGAACAGACTGTGTTTTATTCTGCGACACTTTTGAGGCATTGCATTACACCAGCAGGATACAGTGTATTTTATATTAGATTTGACGCAGATACAATATCTTAAGCATTTTCCATTCGTGCCTTTACAGAATAAAGTCTGGTTTCCGCTCAATGACGTTAAAAATCAGCTATCATTGAATTTAAAAGAATTATTTTCTGCGGTCAGTAAATGAGCAATATTGTTTTGTGACAATTGATCAAGGAAAAAGGTCACAATTACCTAGTTCAAGTCTAATATGATTACCACTCAGTAAATAAGGAACGTTTTGTCTGTCGATCTCCTTAAAATGTAATGTTTGTAGTCTGTAGAAGACACCTGATGTTAATAAGGTCAAGGTCAATGTTATAAAATTAGAACTTACACTCCCCTTTGCCTTTAACAAACAATCATGGGGGCATATGTTTTGTACAAACGCCCCTTCTTTATATCATATTTTATATAACTTCAGATAAGTTATATGAGCCGCACCATGAGAAAACAAACGTAGTGTATTTGTGACCAGTATAGATCCAGAAAACAAACAGTGCATTTGCGACAAACATCGATCGAGACCGACCCATGCTGTTCGCTTTCAAAGCCTATTGCAATTAGAGAAACCGTTAGCGAATAGCATGGGTCCTGACGTGCAGTCTGGTCTGGATCGATGCTGGTCGCAAATGCACTACGTTGGTTTTCTTATGGCGTGGCTCATATTTAGTGCAAATCACGTTAATAATAATTCTAAGATATGTTTTAAAATTAGTGAAGAATAACTGCCCTTGACTTTTTATTTAGCAGTTGGATAAGTTTTGCAGTCACGAACTTTCCAAATAAATCAACATTTAACTATAATCATTTGAAGAGAACAACGGACTAGCAATATCGTTTTCCGTGCAATTTCGCTATTTTTGCCCCTATGGTATAATCATTTGCCTTATTCGAGGTGGGTTGGTGAATAAATTACTTCTGTTTTTTTTTTTTTTTTTTTTTTTTTTGGATTTGACAAACTTGCAAATGAAAGTTACTAATAATTCAAATGAGATAGTAAAAAATTAATGTTTGAATGTAAAGGTTTCAGTACTTTTCGGAAGTGTTGCTTGCATTTTATCACATCACAATGAACAGGTTGTTAATTCTTATTATTGGCTACTGTTTTAAATCTAAAATCTCTTAAATACTCCGAATCAATCTTTATGTTGTCAAAATATAGATTATATTGTATATGTGACAAAAAGAATTTTCTCTCCTTGATTGATGGTCGAATATTTTTATTATACATTTTTTTGCATTATATAAAGTGGGTGGGGTACATAAAATACCACGGATTTGCGCTTTTTGTCGCCAACTAGATTGCACGAAAGAGTATTAAAATGAATTTCTTTTCAGATGAATAGTTTGCAGGTAAAGGTTTCATCCCTTTCATTAGTCTTGCTCGTATTTATCAAATGGTAAATAACAGGTTGTTAACTAATTATCGGTTGTAAAAGACATCATTTTCATATCCCTATTTTCTATTAAAATCTTTTAAATACCCCTCATCCATCTTTAAATTGTCAAGAATATGCATTTCATTGTATGCCTGATAAAAAGTATCTATCTCCTTTATTTTGGTCGAATATTCTTATTATGAATTTTTTGCATTATACAATTATATAAAGTGGGTGGGGTACCCTCTTTTCCTACTTTAAATCTTTTAAATACCCATCATCCAGCTTTATATGGTCAAAAATATAGATTATTTTGTATACGTGATAAAAAGAATATATCTCATTGATTTTTTGTCAAATATTTTTATTATATATTTTTTGCATTATATAAAGTGGGTGGGGTACATAAAATACCAAGGATTTGCGTATTCTTTAGCCAAACCTGAACTAGATTGCATTATAGTGTATCTAAATAAATTACTTTCCATATGAATAGTTTGCAAGTAAAGGTTTTTTTTCGACTTCCATTAGTGTTGCTCTTATCTAATAACGGGTTGTTTATTCTAATTATCGGTTGTAAAATACATAGCTTTTCCTACCCCCTTTTTCTGTTTAAAATCTTTTAAATACCCCTCATCCAGCTTAATATGGTCAAAAATATAGATTATATTGTATACGTGATAAAAAGAATATATCTTCTTGGTTGTTGGTCGAATATTTTTATTATACATTTTTTGCATTATATAAAGTGGGTGGGGTACATAAAATACCCCGGATTTGCGTATTTCTTAGCCAAACCTGAACTAGAGTATCTAGATGATTTTCTATTCTAACAGACTGTTATTATTAATTAATGACTTTGAGAAATAAGACCATTTTAAAGGTTACTTCTTCATACTGTAAATTTTAGGTTAAATATTTTTATTTTATTATCTGGTATTTTAGGTGTCAAATCTTATAATAAAATGTACATAAAATGAGTACATTTTGCGTACTTTTCAACCATAAGCCTTATGCGTAAAAGCAATGTTGAAATATATATATTTGAACTGATTTTAGAAACATGATGCCATGTTTTGTTAGCAAAAAAAGCGTTTTGAATCTTAAAAAACTGCAAATATGCAGAGTTATCTCCCCTTAATATTCTCAAATTTCGCAAGAGCTTTTGTTTTGCAGGCCCGATTTTTCTGATCCGCGAGACTTTGCACTTTCATAATATATATAGAAACTGACTATAGCATGACCGGACAGGTAAATCCTGTTTCTAGGCACTTTTCGCACTTTTGGCTCCCTGGCTATATGCTTTAGAAGACAAGACTTACAAGTTCTTCATTATTTAGTCAGATTTAGGCTTAAATTTGAATTTAAATGAGTATTTTTGTTACATGTTTATGGATGAATAAATAAACAAACGCGAACAAATACACAACACATACACTCAAACACAATGTGACATTTTTAATTTATTTAATTTTGTTTTTAATGTTTATTTGAAAACTGTTGTCAATTATTTTGAAACTGTGTTAATTTACTTGAAAAAATGACAACTCTAAATATATTCCAATAATATCCCTAAGAAAGCTTTTACACTCCAACAAGTCCATCAAACTCGGTGTCACTGCCATTGTCTGAATTGAACAAATCGTGAAGTCAGCTCTGTGTCATAAGAACCATTAACATTATCATCATCAATACAGCAGTTTCAGAACATTCAGCACCAACTTCACTACCAGACACAAACTTGGCAAACATTACATCAACCGGTGTGCCATCAAGGGAGTTGGAGATGCCACAGTAAGAAATGCTCGTATTATCATTACACTGTCAATACTCTGCCAAGCATTGAAAATCCAATCACAAACTGTCACAACATCAGGTTTTACAGATTGTCACCCTTAGTAAGCACCTTCTGACCATTTATCATCCATTCATTCCACTGATGACGCACAATTAAACTTTGAAGGGTTTATTCAGTGAAACATCCAAAGGCTGAAGGACTGAAGTGGTGCCTCTAGGTACCACAGCTGTTCTTGTTTTACACTTCTTAAAGTCCTTTTTCATGAGCCCTAAACTGGTCCCAGATCAGTAAACTAGTCTGGTTTCTCAGTCCACCTAGCCTTGAAAACCACACCTTCTGTAACCAAGCCCTAAGAATGTCTTCATTGACCCAACCCTTAGGTTATAGTTATAAACACATGAATTCCATTGGCATTATCTTACGTTTGAAAACAACTGCTGGCTTGAGCTTAGTTCCGTCGGCCATACAAGCTAGGGTCATCGTAAAATGTGATTTTTCTCACCCACTTGTGCAAAATGTCACTGTACTTGCACCTTTTATGTGAACAGTCTTACTCCATGGCATATCAAAAATGAGTTTCATCCATGTTCCCTATCTGTGATAACTGAAACTCAAACACCTGATACTCCATAATCATGTTTGTATGAAATGAAGTCACTTTCAACATGGTAAGTAGCTTCTTACGACGTACTCATACAAACCCCTGTTTATTTCATTGAGTAATTAACAATGAAAATTATTTGACTGATGTATAATCATGTATCAATACACATGACAAGTTGTACTCATACAATTTCCGTGTTTTTAATGAACATGTTGGTGCTGATAACTTATTTATTTTGGTTGTTCCATACATAATTTGTCACATTTGGTTCTCGTGTTCTTGGTGTTACATGTATTCTAGTTTTTAGTTCACCCGAGTCATTGAAATCGTTACAACACATAGCCATATGATATTTCACATACTTTGTCTACCATGGTAGCAAAGCAGGAACTGGCGCTGATGACGGACTTAAGTTCTTCCTGGACCTCGGTGTAAAACAACTGTAGTAAGTCATGCACAATGTACCAACTGGTGTAGCTAGCATTCTTAGCCAGACGTAGATTCTTAAGAGACTCTTAACCGACTTGAATGCACATATCAGTAAGATCCGGGGAACATTTTGAATTCTGCATTGTCTTGATAAAATGGAATATTACAGCCAAATCATATTAAAATCTTTCATGATGTTAAGGAGATACAGAGCAGATATAAAATGGAATGCTCAAACCTTTGACCTTGAGTTGTGACCTTGACCTTGAGCCAACAAGGCTGACTCATGAGTTTTGCACATCTTCATGATGAGGTGATTAATTGGACGGAGTTGTCTGCTAATCTGCTCTAGTTCTCCATTTTAGTATATCAATTTGACTGTTGTGTTGATTCATATAGGTTGTCCTTCTTCGTCATTCACTTCTTCTTGTGAAACATGTAGTTCCGTGACCGTCATATGCGTATTTGTCTCATATATTTGTTGCAAGGAATTACAGTCATCTGAAAATTGTTTAATGAGTCCAGCAAATGCATTCATTTGTTTAAGTTTTAAATCACTTATTACCCTTTTACATGAATAAGTTTTCTCCATTGTGTTTGTTTTTTTTAAGTTAGTAGTTTGTTCACCTTCAGAATTGTTTTTGATTTACTTTGCTTTGTATGTTCGGTTGATGTATATTCTTCTACTAACACAGCTTATGAGATGTCCCTCTTTTGCCAGGCAGTATCCTCTGTTCTGCTATTTGTATAAGCTTTCTGTGAAAAGGTATCCTCGTCAGATCTGGAACCCAGAGAAATTTTTTCCTTATCAACTAGTTTCATTTACTCCCTGAATGATGCCGAGCCTGAAAATAATTATGTAAGTGTTGACATATTTTCTGAACTGTTTTTTACCATTTAGTTAGCAGTTTTGGGCTATGAATTGTTATTTTATAGAAAGCAGTTAAAATACATTTAAAAAGCATTTGAAATGCATTTAAATGCAAGTGAAAAAGCATTGAAATCAGCCGAAATATGTAAATGAGATGACATCACAAAACTGCTTCCATATTTGGAGATAGCATTTCAAACCATTTATATGACCTCATAAAAACTGCAAGAAAAAATGCCACAGCATTATAAATCATTTATATGACCTCACAAAAAATGGAAAAAAACTGTCTACTACTGGAAATACTCAAAGCAGTTATATTACATCACAAAAAAAACTTAATAGAACTGTTTCATCACATTTGAAAATACCATTACAATCATTAACAGATATATATGTTAATAAATAAGTAATTTGATATTGGCCCTGTTATTTCGGCCTCGGGCCAATATGACTGTCCCAAAGACAAATAACAGCGCCAATATCAAATCACTTATTCATTGACAATTTTATTGAATAACAACATGTACTTAAATGATTCAATATTTAAACAATTAATTAACAACTTTAAAAATACAGAAGATATTTCAACATATTTTAACCATTTTAACAGAATGTTTATTGTGATTACTGTGAGCTCTCAATGTCTGAAAACTTCCTTTTTCCTGACACAATGTTAACGTTTAAAGTTCTCTCAGACATATTGACACCACAAATGAGTCAAGATTTTTTCAATACATTAAGAACTTTGAAAATACACAGCATATTTCAACATATTTTAACCATTTTAACAGAATGTTTATTGTGATTCCTGTGAGCTCTCAATATCTGAAAACTTCCTTTCGGCACGCCGGCCTGACACAATGTTACTATTAAAAGTACCCCCAGTTATATAATGGCACCACATAACACTGCAAAAGGATATGAGTGTTGTTTTGAGATCTTGGATGTTACACTTCGGCTTGCAACATGTATTACTTGTGTTCATTACTGGAGTCACGCTCTATGTATTGAATCTTGTCTGAATGTGGCAACAGCAGTGTTTGAAGCTGGTCTCATTACTTCAGATATGATATCAGAAGCCTGTGCTTGCTGGTCTAAAGTTGGGGTTGAATAAGCGTTTATTGTTTGCAGGCCTAGTGCTTTACATAAAGGGCATATTAAAATCGAAATGATTTATAGCAAGACCGTGTTTAAACACTATTTATATACTAGTATACACTCTGGCGATAATGCTTCATACAAATAATTTTACTCAGGCTGCGCCCTCGTGAAATTATTACACCCAACGTATAACCACCCATCGTGCATAAGTAGTGTTAAAACACTTTTGCTATGAATTATTTCTTAACTAGGTCTATGATTGGGAGGGCAGCTATACACATGATAGTTTAACCCTTTTGTAAAATGGAGTTAACGTTTATCATACATTTTGTAGTAAAAGCATCTGTAACTTAAACCAGTACATTTATCTCAGTTTCAACATCAATCAGTAGTGTCTTTCAATTCGTCAAAATATCTTACAACATCCTTTGCAGTTTTTTCAGGGGCCGATATAAGCTTGCGAAACAAAAATTTCCAACCCGTCATATCCCGATCTGTTGTGAAGAATCTTCAAGTGGTTCGTTGAAATACCGGCAGAAGATAACATTTTGGCTTTTGATTTTACATGAACTTTTTAGCAAGAATTTCGTCGTAGTTGTTCATATTTTTTTCTGGTTTTCACTCCTTTCTAATCTTATTTTAATTTCATCCGCTGAATAAGTCTTTATTTTTTCCTCAAAATTATGAACAGTTTTCACTAGCTTACTTAACGCAAGTATATCCTCATCTGCACTGTGTGCCTTGTAATCAATCCCTAGTGTGTCTTTAACAGATCCTTTTGTTTATAGCCTTCGTGGTTCAGTTTTCTTTCAGGATATTCTTTCTTGAATAAATCTAATGTGTCTCCAAACTCTTCGATACCTGATAGTTCTACCCCATACTTCTTGCATGAATTCATTAGGATTTTTGAATCAAACAACACATTGTGTGCCAGCAGAACTGCTTTTCCAAATGGCTCTCAAATAGTTTTTAAAGTTTACTAAAGCTGTTCTCGTATCTACTGACGGCACATATTTACAGTTATAGAACATATTGATCCCGTGTATTTCAATATTTGTTAACAAGTAACGGCTTTTGGAATTTTACCACATGGTGGGAAAACATAGGTTTCGAATATCCGTTCAGATTGAAGTTCTAAAGCAGCTAGTTGAATGATATCTGCATCTATCCCTGAAAAAAAAACGACTACGATTATTGTTATTAACATCAAGATTTTCAACTTTAATATAGAATTTCTCTTCTACCGAACAGTTTAGATAACAGCGTAGATGACAATGAACTGCATTTCACCATCAACAAAATTATAAATGTACATACATGATATTTATTTGTTTTAAGTGGATATGAAATAGATCTGATCGACAGGTGATACAATTAAATATTTTTACGAGTGCGTAGCGCAAGTAAAAATGTTAGTATTGTATCACTCCTCGATGTGATTTATCCATATCCATGCTAATTGATAACTAAATACTAGCAGACCTATTTCACTCACAGTGTGACTGATATGGAATTTATTTCACTGATATTTCATTAGTTACCATAAAATAATTGATTGTGCCAAATTGTTTATCTACTTTATGATTAAAGAGCAGACATAATTCTTCAATGACAAAGCGCACACCATCCACCGTATATACCATATCAGCACGCATGCGTGCACGTTTATTAGTTCCGTATTTGGAAGCCGTACCTTTGACCCTACGTCACGATGCCTTCAAGTATATGTACGACTTATGGTAACCATTACATATATTTCATACAGGATACTACTACATTTATAAGTTAAAATATGAGGTACATGTATTGCTATTATTCGAGGTTTTTGAGTTTTTACAGGTATTTTACGGATATATGAACTTTAAGTCGTCACTGATGTGGAAAAGAAGTATTTACAAATAAAAGATAAATACCGAACACAGTTGTCTCTAGATCGAACAGAATTGTCGATTTCCCATGTAGACGGCATTTCTACGAGTTTAATAATAACGGTTCCGGGACAACCTCTATAGAATTGTCATCCATTTCTGTATTTGCTAGAACTCCGGTCTGGTACAATATACCCTCTAAATTTTCATTGAACTGTTGATTTACTTTTTTTCCAACTTTAAATCGAGTCTGCGCTTTTTTGCCCCTTGTGAAGACTAATGACAATATCTATCCTCGTTTTCTGTCAATCCCTTGAAAGCGCTTAGCCGTTACTTTCCCTGGTGTCATTTTATGAGTCTCATTCACCTATGAAATAAAAAAAAATATGATTGAAAGTCATTTATTAACTTGATACATACATGTACGATTGCCAATCTAAATTATTCTTTGAATGTCAAAGCTCATACATGCATTCGCGTATAACTCAACGACGAGGAGGCCTGACTCGGCGTTAACTATAGTTCACAGACAATATTTTTGCCTGTGTTTACAAACATATAAATCAATTTTATCAAAGACAGATAGGTGAACACGATGCATTCAACTCCTCTGCTCTCTGCACATGTCACTTTTTTATTATTTTTAAGTTTGGAGTCCGGAGTCGTCTGGACCCAGCAACTTCCTGTTTTTGGAAATGTTCGGATTTTTTTATTGTTTTCATAGTAAACCGGCTCACTGAGGCGAGCCAGCAACAGCGTCTCTGAACTATAGGTTTTCCAGTGTATTATTGAATTTTAAACAGTGAGCCTTGACTTACACGTTTTCCTCGGCCTTTACCGTAGAAGTTCCAGATGCTGAAAATGCATTCACTGCTCAAAGCCCTAAATCGAATTATACACGCCTAAATGCAAAAAACCGCTGAGGATAACGTGCAAGTCACGTGTCACCAAGTGTCGTTGAATTATATCTATACATTTTACTTTAAACGTGTAACATATAAATGTTTGTACATATGTTCCTCATATTTCCACGTATATCTCTGTAAAAGGAATTTGACTTGACTGATTCTGACGTAGATGTATTCAAGTTATCACATGCGCACGCAATTAACGTGTTACAGTGCATGTCCGCGTACTGCATCACATAGTGTGTGTGACTGACGTAGTCTCTCCTAGGATTATTATTATTATCATTATTATTGTTGTTTTTGTATTATTGTATTATTATATTTGTATTATTATTATTGAATAATAAAGAATTAAGGTCATACGTACTGTGCATATATAACTGCTTCCTTCGTTCTTTTGAGTTGCGGCTGCAGAAACACGATAGTCAAGACTTTCCGAACCTGAGAAATGCATTGATTTCGGAGCCTTTCTTGCAATTAACTGGTTCATATTTTCTACTGAATTAGTTGACTGTAGTTCAGCAAGTTTTCTGCACATAGCAGGTGTTGTATATTTTCCCATAAGGTCCTCTAGGTCTTTCTTCAAAAAGTCGTCTGCTAAATCCTTGCAGTGTGGAAGGGACTTACGCTTGTAATCCTTCTCTAGTTTGAATCGACACCACTCGTGATCAGCACACGCATCATGTGACCCAAATGAATGGGGTACAATGGCCGCGATGCTTCTTTTCATTCCTGCTGGATCCCCTTTATTTTAACTGACTGCATAATTAAAACACTTTTTCAGATAATTTATTACTGTTGCAGTTAATTTATTACTTTTCTCTTTTAATTTGTAAAGATCACTTGTAAACCCTTTAGTCACGTGATTTTTATCACTGCACTATTCTCACGTATGTTGTGCTATCGTCGTCCATAACTACCTTTTTAATATTTAACCATTGACATTTTAGATTCTTAATTCCTCTAACCGCTAAAAAGGATTGCATTGCCTTCGACGAACCAGAGAAGTTCGTCTGCAGTCATGAAACTTTGCTTTTTTCTCTTTCTTTTGGCTGATCTTGCATATTCTACACGACTTCTTAGCAACTCCAAAGTCAATACATTTCCTCATTTCTTTACCAATTAAGGTTAGATGACCTAGATGTTTACAAAATAAAAAAATAAAAAGTAAAAACATTTAAATATCACAATGCAAATATATGCAGCCGTAATCCGTAGGTTAGTTACTAATAAACTGTTTAGTAGGCAAACTGAATTTGATTGGTTTACTAAAGTGAAAGTCATGTTTGGCTACTAGTACAAAATAAAACTTAACAAGTAAACATTAACAAGTAAAACTGGTGAGTAGGCAAAACGTTAATGAATTTGATTAGTTTGCTAAAGTGAAAGTCATATTTACTACATGTATAATGTACTAGAACAAAATAAAATAAAAATATTAACAAGTAACACTGCTGAGCAGGCAAAATGTGAATTTCACTAGTTTGCTAAAGGAAATACCCCGAAGTGAGACATTAACACCGACGTGTGATTATGATTTTTCAGTTGAGGACCTAGTGTTGTACACGATACACCCTTCACGGGTGTAGTTACAATTCTGTTAATCCCATAAACAGTAACGAAATTATGGCCGAAATGGGATAGAACGAACAAATGCACGTGCAGATAAAAAAAATGAACAGACGAATCGACGGACATTCCTCCTTTCAAAAGTGTAAAAACGAGTGTTAAATATTCAATGAAATTTGAATGGGTTTTACCTGATAAACTATTATGGTTCTGACCACTTCCTCTCTTCTGCCAGCCTCCATCCAGTAATACAGTGGCATCGTCGTGTCCGTTTCTGTGAAACAGTAATTTATGTGTAGTTCTTTTCATTACAGTAACGCACGCCCAGAAAGTAAGTGATTTTCTCATTTGATGCTATGGAGAATTATAATACGAAAAGCTACCGCCATGTTATTGAAATTCAGCTGAAATTGAAATATATTTTACTTTAGAGTTACATAGCGAATCATATATAAAAATATGCTTTGAAGGTGATCATTTATTATAAATGGAGAAAACCGTTACAAAAACTGGTGGACAAAAGTTTTTTGTAACAAGTTCTTACCAGTTTTTAAAAAACTACTAATAAAATGTTCACTCTTGAAAAAAAACTTGCAAAAAAAAGGCATTTATTTGAAAAAAGCTGCTATTTCAATGCTATTTCATTGCTAATTTTAGCAGTTGTTTTTCCTAAGGGAGGGCAACATTAATCCACCTCAAGTGCCGCTTTGTGTCAAACAGTTTTAAAATTTCTTTGATTAAAGCAGGCGGCATATATCCTTGACTATATCCATTTCATCATCTTGAGCTGTTCAGTGTGACCTTGAACACTGACCTTTTGAAGTTATTTTAAATGTGCCAATGCATGAGAATGTGACAGACTTGAAAAATATCTTGACCTTGCTTTGACCTTGACCTTTGAGGTACTGACATAGGCCATGCGTGTATAACGCTCTCTCATAATGGTAAACATTCGTAACTCCGAAACAAATGACAATGTTCTGGATTGGACAAGATCCAATAATCCATGGCTATATTTTAATTAAAGCTAGAAGTACCTTTTTTAAAAAATACTGACATTAGTGCCAATCATTTTTACAATCCGCAGACAAAACAAGGCATGCACATACACTCAACCACCATTGTGGTATCGCTACGTCGAGTTCACAACAAGTGGGCTCTACAAAATACTTATGTTTCCAGTAACCTGTCAGACCCATATTTTTACAGAATTATATGAAAAAATAGGAATGTGTATACAATTGACACTGATGCCTCCTGTTATGCCCACTTTTTACTTAGTCTAGGGCCACAACTCTGATATTAATAGGGTCAAGGTCAAACAAACGCCTGGTGCACAACTTCTGATATGTGGTGTTTAATTTTAAATGAAAGAATGACGGACATACAGCAATTTTCTTCAGTACACATGAACGGTGTCATTTTGCCAATGTTTGGTCCAAATTCAGCATTCTGAGGTGCTAATTCCGATCATTACTGTGCTAGCTACTTTCACTTTTTCAGTCATTTTTCCACTAGCAAATGAGAGTTTTGCTAATATAAAAATCCTCAAAATTTTAATGCTATTTTTGTCTTATTCCAAATGTATACTTATTTTTATCTATATCATAGTATAATTTATACGTGACCCTGTAACATACGTTAAAACAAAATCAATTTATTTAGCAGGCGAATATTGCCAATCGAGGTATATAGCTCGTTCGGCTACTGGTAGAACAAAAGAAAACATTCTTTTTCAACATTAAAAGAAAGTTATGTGGAAGCTAATGTCCACAGTATGGGTACTAGGACTTATTACTGTCACTTACCAGATTGGCGAGTAAACATGAAGCGCATAATCTTTTAAAATGTCTCTTTTCTCCGTTTCAAAAACTGTGGTGCACGTAACCGTTACAGTATGTAAAGCGAAAGTCTATTGGTTATTACGTCTACAGGTGACCTCCCAGCCAATGAAAAGTCTTGTATTATCGCTCAATTTACTGGTACCGACTGCAATACTCTACTCTATAAGGACAGATACAATAGAGTGGGAACCATGCAGTGAACAAAACGGTTTTACAGTAAAATCCTTCACAGCAATTTCGACTACATAAAAAACTTTTCAATAATGTTGCTTTCAGGATTCTAACCGATGCAACGGCGATTTCAACCGATGTTTTCTATCGGCAATCTGTTTTATTGAAAACACAATCTAAATAAGTGATCAGAGGTGAGCTATTGTGAGTATTTGCAATTGTCATGTGTTGTCAGCAATTTGCTTCAACAGACATATTCTACCAAACTGTTGGAACAATTACCACCAAACTTTTACGTAGTCATTTAATGATGGTAAACAAGTGTGCCAAGTTTCAAATTAATATAGCTTTTATAGTTTCTGAGAAAGGGTGGACCTAAACAATAATTTTAACCAAGTAAGTACATTAAGGGCTATATAATTCTGACAAAATCATGAAAATGCATATCAGAGTCATGGTTCTAGGCCTACGCAGTCACCTAATGATGATAAACAAGTATACAAAGTTTCAAAGCTGTAACATTTATATTTTCTGAGAAAAGGTGGGCCTAAACAAACATTTTAACCAAGAAATTAAAATTTTCTTAGTACTAAAAGAGCCATAATTCTGACAAAGTGCATATCAGAGTTATAGCTCTTGGCCTGAACATTCACCTTATGATGATAAACAAGTGTGCAAAGTTTCAAAGCTGTAGCTCTTTCAGTTTTTGAGAAAAGGTGGACCTAAACAAAAAATTTAACCAATACTGAGGCTGACGATCAAGTGACGACAATACCTCATAGATTTGTTTCAAATATTACACAAGCTAAAAAAAGATCCATACTAAATGCTGTTTACTACGGCAACAGAAAGAAAAAAGTCTTTAAGTTCAAAATAATGTCCAAAAAGTGGTCTTTGGTGACCATATATCGAATTCCTTCAAATAATTTCATTTAGTAAAAATATGGCCACCAGACACAGTCGGTCTGGTTTTCTCTATTTTGCTATTTAGAAAATTAAAAAACGTGTCAGAAATGCCCAATTTCAAAATAATTTGACGGAAATATTATTTAAGTGACCCTTTACCAGTAATACTTAAAATAATTGTGATTGGTTATATATTTCCTTATATGCCTGCATATGAAACATTAAAAATCATCTTGTCAATAAAATCTGGAAAGTAGATCCCTCGGAAGCTATATGAAAACAAGGCAAACAGTGAAAATTGCAGACTCGGTTTGATTGAGTCTGTTCATGAGCAGTAATGGTAAATGCAACACTTCCCACGCCCTCTAGCACCGGCTTAAGCAGAATTCAATCTTCAAATCTAAATGAGTTGAAATCAATGATACCGAAGGACCAGAAAATATAACAACACTGAGATGAAGTCGAAGCGACTTTTTACGGCCGCCACACAGCAGTTAACACCCGCTGTTTTGAAGTAAATAAAATCTGGAAAGTAGATCCATCGGAAGCAACGAAAACAAGGCAAACAGTAAAAATTGCAGACTCGGTTTGACTGTGTCTGTTCATGAGCAGAAATGGAAAATGCAACACTGTCCACGCAACACAAACCATATTTTAAAATTATTCCTTAGAAGTGTTACTTGTGCCACAGTAAAGAGGAAAAATTTGTAAACAAGATAATAAACTGTTTCTTGGTATGCAGTTTTAGACAGTTATTTAGGCAGTTATGTAAACAGGTAACACTTTGTCAGTAAAACAATTAAAATTTTGTTTTTCTAAGTAGGCAGTTTTCGGCAGTTAAATAAACTGGTTTTGCTTTACGAGCAAATTTATTTAAAAAAATGAATCTAGAAAATAACTGCTTATTATTTAGTATAAAACAGTACAAGTCTTTTTAACTGTCAAAAAAACTATTGAAAATTGGTCAAGTAACAGTTACTTTCACACCAGTTTTGGCCAGTCAAATTGTCCGCTTTAAGACTTATAACTTCTCTATTATGAAACAGTCAGAGTCAGAATTTCTGCAACTGAAAATGTCAAAGTATAACTTCTCCGCATCATGAAATAGTAAGAGTTAGAATTTCCGCAACGGAAATATATCTGTCATTATTCCGCATGTTCTCCGCATGTCCGCAGATTCTCCGCAAATCGAAAATTCTTTTTTACGGAGAATCTGCGGATTTTCCGCTATTTTACATCAATTTTTCCGCAGCATTTCCGCATTTTCTCCGCTTCTTGAAATGCAATGCGGAAATCTGAGCTAAGGGCAGCAGGCTTAGGGTTTAACTCAGAATTTAAAATCCTGCAAGAGAAACAAATAAATTTTTGACAGATTATGCAGTTTTTTGGTTGTACTTTTGTTTGTTAAAATATTAAGTGCATCGCTTTCATATAATGTATATCTGAAGAAATGTTATAATACGCCTTATTCTAAGAGGTGAGTGGTGGTAAACCATTAAAAGCAAATGTTAATTATAAGCTAATAAAATTTGAATACTTTCCTGTATATCTCTCATGCTATTTATCTAAAGGTATTTCCTGGAATGGGTATTTGCTTTCGAGTGATTAATGAAAACCGAGTTATGAGAGAAATTTCCTGTTAATTGCAATGATTGCAATGTTGTAGCATAGAAGGTTTCAAAAGGGAGAATGTTGTTAGAATGATAAAATCAAAGATGTAATAACAAGAATAATTCATGTACACAAACGCTTTTAGCCATATTATAAGGTACGTATACCATATGCGAAATTTCAGTTGCTTATATTCGATAATTAATGCATCTGCACGAAAATGATTTGAATAAAGCCTGTCTATGACTTAATGATTTACGAAATGAGTTTATTTTATACCATCAATTTAACCAATACATACTCTGAAATATTCAGACATGGCTGAAATACCTACTCCATTAAGGCAACCGGAGATTAAATTCACACAGGTTTTGTTTTATATATTTTTATAACATTTTGAAAGTTTGAGGTGTCTGTATTGTTTGTGCTTGTGGCACCACCAATAGGTTATAACACTGCAGTGGTAACGCATTGTAATGAATAATGAAAAGTTTATATTATTTTTAAAAGACAATCAATATTCTATTTGAAACATTGCTTTAAAATGTGATATGCGTGTTCTATAGGTTCCATTGATAAATCGTGAGCTTGCCTCCAGAAACCTGCGAACAAATTGCTTGCCCTTCAGTCAGAGGGAGGACATACAGTGGTATGTTTTAAGGATTAAGTGAACAAATTGTTTCACTGTAACAGAAATGGCCGGAGTTTAAATTAAAAGTACATGTACTAATGGAATTTCTGATCGGTAAGTGGGTTTTAGCTATAAATTTCACAAAATGAATACGTCAGTGCTGTGACACAAAGCCTGTTCTTTAGAAACGTTGCATTTAAAGCCGAATAACCGGTGAGATGAATGAATTTCATGGAAAGTTTTGGGCTTTGGCGCAAAGATTACAAATAATTGTCTTGATTTTTTTACATAATTTTGACCTTCCCCTGTAAATATGACACTTCTTTGCAAGTTGTAACTGTACATGTCATTCTTGTAGATATGCCTATTCGCCAAAACTGAAAGTTCTACTTGCCCTGACATTATTTGAGCCGTGCCATGAGAAAACCAACATAATGGCTTTGCGACCAGCATGGATCCAGACCAGCCTGCGCATCCACGCAGTCTGGTCAGGATCCATGCTGTTCGCTTTTAAAGCCCATTGGAATTGGTGAAACTGTTAGCGAACAGCATGGATCCTGATCAGACTGCGCGGATGCGCAGGCTGGTCTGGATCCATGCTGGTCGCAAACCCACTATGTTGGTTTTCTCATGGCGCAGCTCATTTGTTCCTGATGCTAGCACCAAAATGCTAGAGAGTTATGTCCCCTTTTTACTGGAATTTCAGGGATCGGCATTAATTCTCCCGCATTGAATGTATGCACACATTGAATGTACACTATTAAACATATTTTAAACCTAACCCTAACCTTTAGTTAGTATATTGTACACTCAATAAGAGCGTACATCTAATAGGGGCGATTTAATATTGTGCATTACTTTTGTAGACAATTTCCAGGAATTATGTCCCTTTTATACCTATTTGATGTTTTGATATACGGGAGTACTGACTTATAATATTTGAAAACAAAAATTTTTCCATTTAACCGTGGAGTTTCCTACATGACACAAGAAAATGGATTAAATGCTGGTTATTACAAACAAACAACATTACTTCAATAGCTAGTTTGACAAAATATAAAGTATTGAGTAAACGAAAAAAATATGTAAGGCAGTTAAGCTCATCAAAAGCAATGTAAAATAAGAGCGAAATTAAAGTAGAAGATAAAACGAAAGATATAGAATTAAAATTTATGATACCTCAATGACAGGAATATCGGAAAAGCAAATCCGCTTTGACAAACATACGTTTACAGTCAAACTTAATGTGTTTACTCTACCAAATAGGGGCTGAATTTAAAGGAAAATGGCCAGACAGTGTTGACTGTTCAAGAAGAACCGACAGTTTTCGAAAATAGGCATATCTACATGAATGAGTATTTATAACATACAGAGACCTGTCATATTCACAGGAGAAAGGGGCAAAAAATAACATAAAAAATAAAGACATTTATTTGTAATCATTGCATCCGAGCCCAAAATCTTCCAAAATATGTTTTCTCTTTATAAATAAGACACCATGTTGGTAAAGAATTGGCTTTTCTTAATATCACTGGCACATTCATTTTGTGAAATGTTATGCAAACCCCAATTTACCAGTCAAATATCCCTTTAACAAAAGTTCCTTTGGTTTCAAATTATTTAAAATACAGCCATTTTTGTCACAGCTAAACATTTCGCTTACTACTAGAAGTATAAAATATAATTTATTTTTATAGCTCTTTGGCTTACTTAATCCTTAGAGCATACCACTGTATGCCTTCCCCCATAAGTGCAACTGTAGCAACGCCATGCGATGAAGTCACATAGCTGACTTCAGAAATGTATAGACCTAAACTGACATGAGGAAAGTTGAAGTCATATAGCTGCCTTATGATGGTTATACGCTCTAAGTAGAGTAAGCAATGTTGAAGCCATATAGCTGCCGTGTGGTAGGTATTCCCTTTAAGTGGGCTGGGCAATGTTGAAGTCATACATGCAGCTGCCTTGCGAAAAGTGAACGCTATAAGTTAGGATGAGCAATTTTCGTCACACAGCGGCATTGTGACAGGTATACGCCGTAAGTTGAAGTCATTCAGCTGCCTTATGAAAGGTGTACCCCGTAGGTGGTTTGCACAATATTGAAGTCACACAGCTGCCTTGCTACAGGTGTACGTCGTACGTTGAAGTCATTCAGCTGCCTTATGAAAGGTGTACCCCGTAAGCGGTTTGCACAATATTGAAGTCACACAGCTGCCTTACTTACAGGTGTAAGTCGTACGTTGCAGTCATTTAGCTGCATTATGAAAGGTGTACGCCATAAGTGGGATGAGGAATGTTGAAGTCATTAATCTGCCGTGTGACAGATATACACCGAAAGTTGGGTTAGTGAAGTGAGGTGAGCAGTGTTAAAGTCACAATACTGCCTGGGCCTCCGTGGTCGAGTGATTAAGGTCGCTGACTTCAAATCACTTGTCCCTCATCGATGTGGATTCGAGCCTCACTCGGGGCGTTGAACTCTATGTGAGGAAGCCATCCAGCTGGCTTACGGAAGGTAGGTGGGTCTACCCAGGTGCCCGCTCTTGATGAAATAATGCACGGAGGGGCACCTGGGGTCTTCCTCTCAAAGCTGGAAAGTTGCCATATGACCTATAATTGTGTCGGTTCGACGTTAAACCAAACAAAATAAATAAATAAATAAATTTTAAAATGTGTACACCGTAAGTAAGTTGAGAAGTACTGAAGTATCACAGCGCCTTGTGACAGGTATACACCATAAGTAAGGTGAGTAATGTTTAAGTCTTACAACTGCCTTGTGAAAGGTGTATACCATAAGCGAGGTTAGCAGTGTTGAATTCTCACAGCTGCCTTGTAAAAGGTGTTAGCTGTAAGTTCAGCAGTGTTGTAGTCACACAACTGTTTGTAAAATGTGTATGCCGTAAGTAAGGTGAGTAGTATTGAAGTATTACAGCGGCCTTGTGACAGGTATACAACGTAAGACAGGTGAGCAATGTTGAAGTCTCACAGCTGTCTTGTGACATTTGTACGCCGTACGTTGAAGTAATTCAGCTTCCTTATGAAAGATGTTCACCGTACTAAGCAATGTTAAAGTCATTATGCTGCCGTGTGACAGAAATACACCGTGAGTTGGGTGGGCAATGTTGAAGTCACACAGCTGGCGTGTGAAGGGTGTACGCCGTAAATGAGATGAGCAGTACAGCTGCCTTGTGAAAGTAGTGTGCCATAAGTGAGGTGAGCAATGTTAAAGTTACATAGCTGCCTTGTAAAAGGTGTCTGTCATAAGTAAGTTATACAGTGCGGAGGTCACATAACTGCCTTGTAAAAGATGAATGTTGTAAGTAAGGTGAGCAGTCTTGGAAGTCATACCACTGCCTTATAAAAGATGTAAGCCGTAAGCAAGGTGAGCAGTGTTGGAGTTATACAGCAGTCTCCGTAAGTGTGATGAGTGATATTGAAGTCGGACAGCTGCCTTGTGACAGGTATACGCCGTAAGTTGGGTGAGCAATGTTGAAGACACACAGCAGCCTTGTGATATAAAGTAAGCAGCTGCCTTGTAAAAGATGTACGCCGTAAATAAGGTGAGCAGTGTTGCAATTATACAGTTGCCTTGCTAAAGGTGTATGCCGTAAGTGGGATTGGTAATATTGAAATCAAACAGCTGCCTTTTGACAGGTATACACCGTAAGTTCAGTGAGCAATGTTGAAGTCACACAGCGGTAATTGTAGACAATGTTTAGAGGGTATGACAATTTTGTTTGTATGCTAGGTCGTCCTAAATTATTTCAATGACCATACTGCATTTCAAACAAATGAAGAATCTATTATCGTATCAATATTTGACCTAATGTGTAGCAATTTTGTTTCCTTGGCAATGTAAATCAGAGTTGCAGATTAACTTGAATTTGAGATATAAATTTAAACTGTTCCTTAATTTTGAAGCAATTTCTGTACTTTTCAGACTAGGACAGAAACACTATATCTAAAACTTACGAAAGCATATTATGAACGGAATTTTCTCAAAACACATAATGGCGTCATTTACAGTAAATGTATACATCAATGATTAGACATTTTCTGAATAATAAAGTATGTATCCTTTTCAATAAAAGAACAATTTTAGGACACATTTCAGTTAAATGATCGCACTACAGCCTCGAAATAGACATAATTTGAAATAAGCATTGTCCCTGAGACATGGTTTCTATTTTAAACATGTCATTTGATCTGCTTTTAGGGAGTATGTTGAAATTTGGATTGACTCTAGTTCAAATGTTACAACCATCCTGTATACAGGCATGGAAATGTGGCTAAAGTTTTACGTAAAATGGTAATATTCCGTCTATTTCGAGGCCTGTCGCTTGTTTGGTGCAGTTGAACGCTACCCTTTCATATTTGATTTTGTCTGACGGAACATATGGTCAGCTCCTCGATAGGCAGTTCTAAAAGTCAAGGGGGTCTTACACGAGTATCTTTTTTATTTTACGCATATAAGATTTTCATCAATAACGAATGGGTGGACTCTGTCAGTGGAAAGACATTTTCAACAATCAATCCAGCGAATGGCAAGACAATTTGTAATGTTCAAGAGGGAGACAAGGTATGTTCTGTTCAACAGTTTCTGTTTCTTTATTTATAATAAAATAACACTGTTCTTACATACTTTTACACATTTATATTGTTCGTACGTCAATCCTGTTTTCTGGGTTTTTTAAAGCGTTTATACAATCATTATCCTTTTAATTAAACCTTCTATGGTTCAAACGTATGAATACTTTTATACTGTTTGAAATAATGTTTATTTACAAGATATGGATATGAATTAAATATAAAATATAATAGTACAATTATTCAGTTGTTGATAATGCCTAATTCAATGGCACAATAACTCACTCGACTTCAGGCAAATGTTGAAAGTGAATTTAAATTCATTACACGATATAATATTGCCCTAGTCATTGCACCAATATATCGTGCTATTGCAGGCAGACATAGATAAGGCTGTTAAAGCCGCAAAGAAGGCATTAGAGTTTGGTTCCCCATGGCAACAGATGGATGCAAGCAAAAAAGGGGCTTTACTTCATAAGTTCGCTGACCTTGTGGAGCGGGACAGAGTATATCTTGCTGTAAGGCGGCGTTTAACTTTAAAGCAAATATTTTCAACGGATGCATTTCTTTTATCAAATACATTTTTGTCCTATATGTAATGTGTACTGACATGCGCGTAGCGTGGCATACTCAGTTACTCGACTGAGTAACATTTAAAAAAGGCTAAAAACTCCGTAGAAGCAATATAAAACTGATCAGGAGTGGGTATGAGGGTAGGGACAATGTCATAGCATATGAGTATGTTGTTGTCTTGGTCCTTGACTAATAATTTTTGTGACGGCAGATTGCTGTTGCTCTTTTATCAAAATTTCGATCAAAATTTATAAATTTTGTTGTTTTTTCTTGCTCCACTTGCACTTGTTATTGTAAATACATATTTAAATCTAAATGCATTGAAAATTCTAAATATATATATGATTTCAGATGCGTATATATACTATAGCTGGTAATGACCAAAAGAACGATCTTCCTAATGGCAACTGTCCATCACTAGTAAAATTTGGAAGGATAAGCAACCGTGTCTGTAACAACTATCAATTCCCAAGCATTATTTCCAAAACAAAAATAAGTTATCTATCCCATAATCAAAGAGAATCAACGAGAGCAAAAAGAACAGATTCATAAATAAACATTTAGACTTTGTTATCCTCATTGCCATAGTATAACACTCAATTTCAGTCATATAAACTATCAATTCATTAATTTCTACTTAGAAAATATGTCGTTATGACTATATATTTCCGGGTCATTATACTGCAAAGCACCTACTGAGCCCTACATCACTCCGTCGAGGGAGGGAATAGTATAAAGAAACCAAATTTCAATTCCAGCCGCCTTCTTCTTATGCCCTTACACTCATCTCCCAAAATTTATTGCAGAAAAAATACATCAATCAGAATTATTTAACGCACGAAATAAGTATACATCCTACACCTTAATACGTTTGAAATACGGTAATACCTCGACTTCTTTAAAATAAAAAAGTGGAAACCCGCAGGTCGCCCAACACGACATAAACGAAAATGTTGCAGGTTCGGTTTGATTGACGGTAGTGGATGTGCAAGCCCTCTAGCCCCAAGTTGAGCAGAACTAAACATTTACACATGTTATAAGTACTAGAAAGTAATTTAGAAACCTAGGATATACATATGTACATATTGCCTTTTGTTTGAATAAACAATCTATCCATCTATCTATCTATCTATCTATCTATCTGTGTAATAAATACTCAGAACCAACAAATATTTAATTACTAATATCGTCTGGACAATTCCTTTATTATTGTTTCGTGATATAGATTTTATATTTCAGCCTAAACACCTGTCACTAGACTTTTGTCTCTGTATCATTATTTACTAGATGGTTTCCAATAATGTAGTGATACGATTGTGATATCAAAAACATGCAACAGATGGCAAACAATAACTTGGTCTAGAAATCAATATAATGCTTACAACATTTTCCTATAACTGCAATATTTAAAAAAGAATTTAGCGTTAATTTAGTTGAAGAATGAAATAAGAATCTGTTGAAATAGCTTCATCATTTTGTCTGTTTTGAAATTGTGCATAAGTCAAAGTTTGTCCTCAGCAGTCTGGTCAGTTCATAGGCATTTTAGAGTATTTACTGCAAGGTACTTTGCATATATTCTGTTGTAACACGTATGAACACATGTGTACTTTATTTAAGAATTGAATGCTGTTTTCTGTGCGTTTAAACGTGTATAGAGCACATTGGGACTTCCTGCAAATTCATGAATCGCGCAAGCGATTCTTGGCCTTCCAGTGTGGTTCATACCCATATGAACGCACAAAAAAAAAATAGCATTCAATTCTTATATTTACATTTTACCATAGCTTGCTGCAAAAATAACTGATTTGCTTTCTAGGAGTATCAGAAAATCAAAATAAATGTCAAGATATTGATCTTTCCGTCCTCCTATAACAGAACAGTCAAAAAGGCCTGCCCACGTTCAACTATAATTCGCCTTCCGATAAAAATACAGTTCCTGGATTTGTTTTGAAATATTTTATCTCCAGTGAAAATTCATACAGTTGTGTTCTGTGATCTTTGACACCAGAAAAAATAGTTAAAGCTATAATTAAATGTTCTTTTTCAAAGTTTTGGCGTCCAATTTTGAAATAATTTTTGGAACGTGACCATTCTGTTCATTTTTTGGTGAAGGACGTCAGATTATGCGTGCAATCTCGCGGAAAGGGTCGTCATTGATATTATTACTCTAATGTTGTTTTTATGAAAATTAACGCATTTGTCTTTCCATATAAAATGTATAGTGAATGCAAATTTTGTATACAACAAAAAAGTTGGAAAAAGAACTCGTGTTGTTAATTTGTGAATAACAAATTTCGTCCTGCCTAGTCCAAGTCCTCCCAAAAGGTCAGCCCCACTCATCAAAACAGACCGTAAATATAACACAATGAGAGTATCGAGATGTGTATGTGCTGAATATGCTTTTTGTAGTAAAAATATATTCAGGCATATGTGTGTTGCGTTTTCATATCTCGTCAGTATATGAAAATAGTATTAAGAAAAATTTGGACATTTGTTGTATTTTTCATTCAGTTTCCAATATTTAGCTTTTTAAAAAAAAAACAAGTAATCTATATGATGGTATCTTCTTTCCTTTTCAAACCCTTTAATCGGTTTCTTGTTTTATGATACAAAGACTTGCAAAACCATATGTAATTGAATTATCTAAGGATACCAAATGTATTTTGCATTACAATAAGTCAGAGTATATATTTTATTTTAATGTACATGTATTCAGTATTTTAGTTTCATCAATGAATGGTATCTATCTTCGTTTATATTCAACAGAGTTTGGAAACACTTGATAACGGCAAACCTTTCAGGGACGCCTATACTGGCGATCTAAGCAGAACTGTGGATACGTTCAGGTACTTTGCCGGTTGGACGGATAAGATACAAGGAAAAACAATACCTATAGGTATGATTAGTTTGGAACGTTTTCTTAGTTGGAATTTATCATTCTATACATAGAGCGTGACGTCACACATTCCGTCAGTGCGACAGTATGAAAGCGCTACCGTACTGTAGTGTACACAATGGGAATTTACGTCACACCACCGGTAAATTAAAGGTAATATGGGGACTTTCCAGCTTATGGTGAAGGAATACCCCAGGTACTCCGTGAAAAGTCTGAATGTACAGCAGGTTAAAGTAATGCCATTGGACGTTATTAAAACACATTTGTCTGAATTAATAACCAGATAATATATTGGGTAAGAGTATAAAGTACTTATACTTTAATAAAAACTACAACAGCCTGAGTTTATAAGCTAACCAATATATCTCCCTGCAGTTGTGTTTATGGCAGTTTTGGTCCTATAGCGTTTTTAACAAGATTCAGTAGTTACTCATTTGGTTAGTGACAAAGAAGACTTGTGTGATCAGCCGCCAAACTCAAACATCTGGGTTTGAACAAGACATATATCATAGCCTTATTATGTTGTTGAAATTTTAAACTAAAATCAAGTAGTATAAACTAAGAAATTAATTGATGTTTTCCTCTTTTCATATTAAACTTTGCAGATGGGACCTACTTTTGTTATACGAGGCATGAGCCAGTTGGCGTTTGTGGACAGATTATCCCTGTAAGAAATTTCGAATTATTCTTATAAAGCTTTTGAAAGAGAAATCATAAACTGGAGTAACAGACAGATCACGACCTATTATAGAATTGAATACATTGACCATTTTATGAATGTCTTAGTAATCCTACTATGATGTCATATGAACAGATCATCGTAAAGAGTAGTACATACAGCTAAACACAATTTGAGAAACTTTATACTAACGGTCTCTGTTACTGTAATCATGCAAAGATGCAGTTGTCAATGGTCCTACACCCCTTTCATCTACATGCACGCACATTGAAGACAATATTCCACACCGTTAAATAAAAGCATTTTTTGAATGAAATACAGGATACAAATGAATGAATTTGGTTTCTATATTTAAGGTTGAACATTATGATACGTATTGATTTTACATTTTCAGTGGAATTTCCCACTGGCCCTGTTTGCGTTGAAGATCGCCCCTGCTCTTGCCTGTGGAAACACCGTAGTCATAAAGCCCGCAGAACAAACACCACTGAGCGCTCTGTACGCAGCACAGCTGTTTAAAGAGGCAAGTTAAGTAACAGTTTTGATATTTGGATGAATTGATATAATGAAAATACATTCTTATAAATTTGAATAGAAACATGTCTCATTATTTTAGCAGACAAACGTTTTCTCTTACGGTTCGTAAATATCAAGTATTTCCTTCATTTCAGGCGGGATTCCCTCCAGGTGTTGTTAATGTAGTTCCAGGATTCGGTCCTACGGCTGGCGGCGCTATCTCATCTCACCCGCACATTAACAAAACTTCCTTCACCGGATCTACCGAGGTATTCCAACAGTTAACAGTTTTCTCGCCTCACTTATCAGTCCTTTAAATCGCATTTTGATGATCCAATATATTTTAGCAATGAAAATTCGTCTAGCGATACGCCGACTTTAGTAACCATTACGCTATGAATAGTGGAAAGGACTTTCATTCAAAATTAGTAAGTTGTTATGCCCCTCTTCGAAGAAGGAAGTGTATATTGTTTTGCTGATGCTGGTCGGTCGGTTGGTCTGTCAGTCGGTCCGTAGACCAGTCGGTTTCTGGATGATAACTTGAGAACGTTTGGGCCTAGGATGCATAAAAGTTGATAGGGAGGTTGGTCATGACCAGCAAATGACACCTATTGATTTTGAGATTAGTAGGTCAAAGGTCAAGGTTACAGTGACCCGGAACAATTTAACCGTTTCCGGACAATAACTTGAGAACTCTTGGGCCTAGGATCACTTAAAAAGGAGGTCGATGATGACTAGCCAGATTACCCCTATTGATTTTGAGATTAGTAGGTCAAAGGTCAAGGTCACAGTGACCCGGAACAGTTAAACCGGTCGGTCCATAGACCAATCCGTTTCCGGATGATACCTCAAGAACGCTTGGGCCTAGGATCATGAAAGTTGATAGAGACGTTGGTCATGACCAGCAAATGACCCTTCATGATTTTGAAAATATTAGGTTTAAGGTCAAGGTCACAGTGACCCGGAACAGTTGAACGGTTTCCGGGCGATAACTTGAGAACGTTTGGGCCTAGAGTCACGAACCTTATTAGGGAGGCTGATCATGATCAGCAAATGACCTCTATTGATTTTGAGATCGGTAGGTCAGAGGTCAGGGTCACAGTAACCTGGAACAGTTAAACCGTTTCCGGACGATAACTTTAGAACGCTTGGGCCTAGGATCACGAAACTTAAAAAGGAGGTTGATGTAAGGGTATTTTGTTTTGCTGATGTCGGTCGGTCTGTCGGTCTTTCTTCACAACAGTAGTAGTTTGTGAGAGCTAATAGAAATGTTCAACGAGAAAGCATCCGGTTGTTTCAGAGGGTGAGGGTCGTCATTTGAAAGCTTGGATTGTTCATTGACAAAAACTCTTAGAAATTTTTCTAGGGGATTTTTAGGTTGTAATGTTGAAGCATCAAACTGTAGCAAAGAAAACTTTTGAAACTAACATCTTTTATTGACAAGAGCTGAAATTCCAGTTAAGGGGCTCGGAATAATGAGAAAAGGACATACATTTAACGGAAGAGGAATTTAGTAAAAACCTCCATGAATGTTTTACTTTTGTCAGATTTATTGACAATTTATTATGAAAATTAAATTATAGGTCGGTCAAGCCATAATGGAAGAGGCCGCTAAATCAAACCTTAAGCGAGTTACCCTGGAACTTGGCGGGAAAAGCCCATTGGTTGTTTGGAAAGACGCAAACTGTAAGTTATACTCCACTTGTGCAATTACTCAGATTGTACCAGTATAATGTACTTTTGGGTCAGTAAGGGGCCGACAATTTAAACTTCTGGGGAAGAGTCGGGGATTACATTTTTCTTAAAGCTAAAAACGTGTTTCTGTTTTCTATGAAAGTCAGAATATTTGTTTTAGAACCTGTTGCCAGTATGTTTGTTTGTTGTTTTTTTTTTTCAGAAAAAAAAACAAAGAAAGTTTCTTTTTTTCATTTTTTTGTTATACTTCAGTTAATCAATAACTAATTAGCACAATAAAGATAATATGCATTATGTATTGGTAAATTTGCTAAAGTACATGAAATAGCTAATGTCTTTTCAAACAAGAATCAGTTGGACCTAAATTATAGTTGAGCCGCGCCATGAGAAAACCAACATAGCGGCTTTGCGACCAGCATGGATCCAGACCAGCCTGCGCATCCGCGCAGTCTGGTCAGGATCCATGCTGTTCGCTTTCAGAGCCTATAGCAATTAGAGAAACTGTAAGCGAACAGCATAGACCCTGACCAGACTGCGCGGATGCGCAGGCTGGTCTGGATCCATGCTGGTCGCCAACCCGCTATGTTGGTTTTATCATGGCACGGCTCAGTCCTTAATTTAACCACTATCATTTGCCTGTGCATCTTTAAACATAATGTTTCAAATCTGTTATCATTAGCCACACCAATAGCTTAGCCAGTCAAAAATAGATGTTTAGGGAAAACTTAAGGGGCTTCAGAGCATGCTCCTTGTGAAACCTTTTGTATAGTAGAACAGTTGTAACAGTTATAATTTTGATATACATGTATGTTTAGAGATTGAAAAAATTGATATAATAAATTATACCTGTTAAATTCATGCGCACGTCTAGGCCTTTGGACCGTATAGGTAACTATGCTGATAACTACCTTATACATACCTGTATGGCTTATCTGAATTAAATTATTAAAAATGTACAATATGGCACCTACATTTCTAAAAGGTAAAACAACTGTCTAGACCTAATGCAAGGTACAAGCAGTCTGCAGGGTTAGAGAAAGGGAGAAGCAGCAAAATATCTTGTATAACTAAGATGCAGTGGATCTGGTGTTTGGTCTCTCCTGAATTTCAGCCTATTACGATACAACTGATACCGATATGATTAAAAGTATTAAATTTTATGAATCCCTGTTGCTACACAGTGAAAAAGGCCCGCTCTGAAATTTTGAAATCAGTCTGCAAAAACTGAAGCGAACCGAAGGTGATTTTCAAAACATAATTTTTTTTTTTGATTCTGAAAAAAAAACAGTTGATTGGGAAATCCGTTGACCAATTAATTAATTTGGTGTGGCCTTATATATATATAACTGAGTATATATGAAATAAACATTATCTTCTTGTGTAGGTACCATCTCTACTTAATGTATGTGAAATATATTCATATTTGTTTCTTGTTTTATGCATAGATTTATCAAAGATCATTATCATTATGACATAATTATTCAAGTTAGTGTACTCGTTTCAGTGGATGATGTTGTAGAGTGGGCGGAAAGAGCTGTTTTCTACAACTGCGGACAAATGTGCACAGCCGGCTCAAGAACGTACGTTCATGAAGATATTTACGAAAACTTTGTCAAAAAGGCAACAGCTAGGGCAAAAGCTAAGGTCATTGGAGATCCTTTTGATATGAAAAGTGAATATGGACCACAGGTAAAGCAAAATTGAACCTTTTTGTCGCTATATAGATTGTTTTGTACTATCTAACTATCTGTGTAAAACGTTTGAGTTTATATATTACAAAATAATAACAGCTAACTACAAATGTATTTTAGATAAGCGAGGAACAGTTCAATAAAGTGCTTGATCTAATAAAGACTGGAACAAAGGACGGTGCTCTTCTTGAATGTGGAGGCCAAAGGTACGGCACAGAAGGCTATTACATACAACCAACAGTATTTTCAAACGTTACTGAGAAAATGTGTATTGGAAAAGAAGAGGTTTGTTTAATGATGCATAGTTTCTTTTTTTATGTTTTTTGCAAGGAAGCGATCAGACAAAACGTACATTTTTAACAAATATCAGAAGAAATTAGATCTACTTCACTTATATGCTGGCTTTTGCATAATATGGGTACATAAATACGTCAAGTAATAACACGTACATATATGTGTAGATATAAAATGCAATCTGCAAGCACTTATTCTATTTCTTCACAGATTTTTGGTCCGGTACAATCGATCATTAAATTCAAAGATATGGAAGATATTGTTACACGTGCAAACGATACAAAATACGGACTAGCAGCAGCGATATTCACCGAGAGCATTGACACTGCCCTGACATTTACTAGTAGAGTGAAAGCCGGGACAGTATGGTAGGAGAACCATTTTATGATAGCTGAAACGACTATAGACCTTTCTGATGATAGCTTGTTCATATTAAATATCGTAAAATGTCATCAATAACAAAATTCTTAAATGCAAATAGTTTCATTTACACACATTGATTCAAATTGAATTTGTAGAAAATTACACTTTTTCATTAGATTTACCTCTTCCAAAATGAAAAGTCTATCATAAAATGTACTTTAAAAATAAATAAAAATAAAAAACTTTAAATCTTTCAACCGAGTATTATGAAATTAAGATTTATAATTTCACTAAGTAGCACATTTTATTTTTTCAGGGTCAACTGTTACAATCGAACGTCAGTAACTGCTCCGTTTGGAGGATTCAAGATGTCCGGCATGGGTCGAGAATTGTAAGAATAAAATAAGAATCAAAAAATAAATGGAAACAATTCGGTTTACATTTTTATAACTTAAAATTGTTTATATTGAATTCACCTGGTTCTGTTTTGTACTCGTCATCAGTACACTTTTCCCATTGCTTAAAATTCAAATCAAAATGATGTAAATAAGCCCACAAGTAAAATAACTGGGAAATAATTTTAGCATTTACTAACCGATACACTGACTTTCCTAAATGAAACATGCTTGAACTTTTTTACGATTTTACGAATGCAGTCACCAAAAATACGCCCATTTACCGTTTTTATCATAGTTTTTAATCGTCCTGAACACATTTTAAAACAAAAGCATGTTTAGATGGGTTATGGAGCATTTTGAGCCTGTATAAAGATGACACTAATTTATTGACTATTTCAATCCGAACTTCTTGCACAGAAATGTTGCAGTAAAATTAGGTATTTGTAACATCTTTGATCCGACTGTTACCCACTTTTTATGATAGAGAGTAAAACTATTAAGATATAAAATAAGATACTGTAAACCGGATATGGTTTCGCTCTATTGAGTTTTATAGTTACAAAACAACATGCCGTTAAAACGTTTTCATCGCTAGTCACTTGCATAAGTTCTCCCCTATATATGCATGCGTAATTCGCTCGTGATCACAAAGCATGGCCACGGCTGCTAATCGCGCAGTTTCGCACAAAAAAAAAGACAAAGTTGCCGTTAGTAATTTCTTTTTCTTATTCTATTTTTTGTGTGGATATTAAAAATTCAGGCTTCGTAGTCCGAATTGTAAATAAACAAAGGTATATCCTGGAAAATATCTTTGATAGTGAGAGGCATTTTTATCAAAACATTGCCTAACTGAACCACAATGTTGCACAAAGATGTTTTTTCTTGCTCAGCTATCCTTTCCAAAAGAAAAAATAACAAACAAAACATCAAATGTTATATCATGATACTTTACATACAGTTAAATTTACCTATTGAAGTGAAAAGGCTGCTAAAATAAACAAAAAATGTATCCAGTGCTCAAATTGCGGCACCGTTGACAGAACTGCGCAGTTTTTAGCGTTATTCCACTTTGCCTAATGTTGTTTAATTTTAAGTATGAATGTAGCAATAACATTTAATTCATTTAGGTAGAGCCTACAATCAGTACCTTGTCAGAACAGCTAAAATTCACAGGGTCCGAAACAGTGATGGTTGCCCTATCCCGAAGTGATGTTAACCTAGTTGAGACAAGTACAGAACGGTGACGTCTTTCGAATTCATAATTTGATATCTACAAGACTTGAGAACCCACTGATGAAGACCTTTTGAAGATTTTTTTACAGGCATATTCGTGATTTAGTAAAATCTTTGAAAGATTTCGGCTATAAAAATTAAACCGGTCAACAACCTAGTTATGCCAAAACCTTGATGCATACCAGTGTATCAGACGCTTGTTGTTTTACCCTTCTGAAAAGTCCTGCGACATATTTCTCTTGTAGCATGATACATTTGTGAAATCTTGTAGCATGATACATTTATGGAATTCAAAGACTATTCCTTGACAGTATTACATAATGACATATGGACATTGGCGTTGACTCAGTTATCAATGTTTGTGCTTTATTAGAAGAGTAGAGAAATCTCGAATTCTTGCTGCATCAGTTTGCTACATACACAAATAGATGTATAATTTAGAATTTCTCGTGAATTCTTTTTGAATTTAACGTTCAAGTAAAATGATTAGAAATGAAATGCCCCACTGTTCGGTCATAACTTAATAGGTGTTCTTGAATACAATTTTGGTGGACCAGGCATATTTGTGTCGAGTGTGCTTGTTTCATTGTCTTTTGAAAAGGATATTTTCTTTGAACACATGTGATTTTCTTTTCAGATACATTGAACTTCTTTTCTTAAACTGGCATCTTACTGCACATTGTGTGTTTTTGGTGAATGTTTTATAAAAGCAATTTTCAGTTTCTGTGCATTTAAATGTGTTAGATTAAAGATAATGCCGCATAAGTATTTGAAGATGATGCTTTAGAAATAAAGAAATCGGACTAATAATATAATAATTTTCTTTAATCTTCTACGCAGTTATCTCCCTCACCTATATGTAGAGACTTCTGAAGTTGAAGGGAGGCAACTCCTGCATGCAGTTTCACTTTTCTTCAAAAGACTGCCCCAGTCAAAATAAGAAAAGTCATATTTGGAAAGTTATTATTTCTTACTGGTAACAGAAAGAGTTTGGTATATTGGGTTAAAAGCTATAATTTCCCCCACCTCTTTTTACACAAACATCTGTTTCAGCTGGACTTTTACTTGAAAAATGCGCATAATTCCACTTTAATCTAAAGTAAGCCATTTCTAAGAATTTGAATGCAAACGAACTAAGATTGATTGTAACAGAAACATGTCACATTTTTATATATTTCAGATTATTATTTAGTGTTTAGTAATTCAGTGAAAAAATAATGTAGAAAAGATAAGTTATTTTGGTAAACTTTAAATTCGTAATTTGTACTTAGTTTTTGTTATGCCCCCCTTTGAAAAAGGAGGGGTATATTGTTTTGCAGATGTTGGTCGGTCTGTCTGTCGGTCGGTCGGTCGGTCGGAATGTAGACCTATCCGTTTCCGGATGATAACTCAAGAACGCTTGGGCCTAGGATCATGAAAGTTGATAGGGAGGTTGGTCATCACCAGTAGATGACCCCTATTGATTTTGAGGTCTGTATGTCAAAGGTCAAGGTCACAGTGACCCTGAATAGTAAAACGGTTTCCGGATGATAACTCAAGAACACTTGGGCCTAGGATCATGAAAGTTGATAGGGAGGTTGGTCATGACCAGCAGATGATCCCTATTGATTTTGAGGTCAGTATGTTAAAGGTCAAGGTCACAGTGACCCTGAACAGTAAAACAGTTTCCGGATGATAACTCAAGAACGCTTAGGCCTAGGATCACGAAAGTTAATAGGGTGGTTGATCATGACCAGCAGGTGACCCCTATTGATTTTGAGGTCAGTATGTCAAAGGTCAAGGTCACAGTGACCAGGAACAGTAAAATGGTTTCCAGGCAATAACTCAAGAACGCTTGGGCCTAGTGTCAGGAAAATTGATAGTTAGGTTGGCTATGACTAGCAGATGACCCCTATTGATTTTGAGGTCAGTATGTTAAAGGTCAAGGTCACAGTGACCCTGAACAGTAAAACAGTTTCTGGATGATAACTCAAGAACGCTTAGGCCTAGGATCACGAAAGTTGATAGGGAGGTTGGTCATGACCAGCAGGTGACCCCTATTGATTTTCAGATCATTAGGTCAAAGGTCAAGGTCACATTGGCCAGGAACAGTTAAATGGTTTCTGATCTTCTTGTCCAAAACCATAGGGCCTAGGGCTTTGATATTTGGTATATAGCAAAATCTAGTGGTCCTCTACCAAGATTGTTCAGATTATTTCCCTGGGGTCAAATATGGCCCCACCCCTAGGGTCACATGGTTTTTTATAGCCTTATATAGGAAAAATCGTTGAAAAATCTCTTGTCCAAAACCACACGGCCTAGGGCTTTGATATTTTGTATATGACATCATCTAGTGATCCTCTACTAAGATTATTCAAATTATTCCCCAAGGGTCAAATATGGCTCCGCCCTGGGGGTCACATGGTTTACATATACTTATTTACAGTGTGCATATAATTTCTGTTCCTTGTGCAATTACTAAATGCATCAAGGGGGGCATTTCGTGTTCGACGAGCTCTTGTTCAATGTAAGTTCTATTTTTTTGTGAAGAAAAACAACATATTTTAGCCTATAATGTTTTTTCCTACTTACAGAGATTCAAAGGATTAGATCTTTATGGCCATTGTATCGAGCAATTTATTATAAAATAAATTGAACATATCGAGAAATCTAAGTAACGATTTTTTGCATTTTATTTCGCCCGTTGTTTCTTCTATCTGTTAAATCTGCCATTATGAAGTTATTTTCGCTCTTCACCAGAAACAATGTACACTAGTAAACGCAATAGTGGCAGAAGATGGTTTATACCAGGTACGAGAGAAGCTCTTGTTACGTGTATGTAAGGCTTTTGTTCTGATATTCAATAACAATTGAATATGATATTATGTATATGTATATAATTTGCACCAGGCTTATTTACATCTGCCAACATACAACATTTTAATTCTGTTATCATTTTTAGCACGGCATAAAAACATTTATATACGGTATACAATCAAGCTATCTAGACTCAAATCAAGATCTCGTTAATATATTTATTTTAGATTGTAGGAAGGATATATGTCACCTGCAGTCCTCGGTGATTAGAACACTTGGGCCGTTTTTATGTCATCATTCTCTGCAGTGTCGAAATGTCAATAATATCTATGCACAAAACCCCTGTTTTAACATTTATATGGACAAGCTCCAGTAACGCACATTGAGACGTGTAAAAAAACCTTTGTTGTACACTGGTTTGTACGAAAGCATGCCGCTTACGTAATTCAAATGTCGTGTAGAAATAACCATTTAACACTGAAAACGAAGATTTCACAAAAAAAATATATGCGCAATTTTATCTCTGGTTCCGCAATTGATGCACTGGGTACATTTTGACATATTCCAGTGGCGTCTTTTCCATTTATGTAAGGAAACACGATTTTAAAATATATTATGTGTAAAATTGTGATTAATTTGCTATATTTTCCTTCGGAATAGAAAGCAATAAACAATTTATGTACAGCATTCAGATATCATTGAACGAAATTTTTATCAGCAGGTCTGCAAAATTTTCATCATACCACACATTTCCTCGCACTAATCAAACACGTTTTCCAGGATGATTTTTTGTTTATATACAGGTCAGATTTAAAGAAAAGTGAGTTATCTGCATCGTTCACCGGTAGTGCTTCAATTCCACTGTTCAAAGTGGAGCACTAGCGGTGCCCGAATTGCGCGATTGGCAGCTTCATAAATGCGACTGTATTCGCCTATGTCACGGTCGATGCATTTCCGTGGTCGCGAAATATGGTGTTCTTGAATATTTCCAGAGTTATAGTATATACTTGTCATGTTAGCATTTATTTACACTACTGTAGATATGTGTAGTACATGTATATCTCCCTAATTAAAACTATGTGATTATCAAACTGTAAGAGAGTAACAGTTACATTATAATACTAGATATCTTAAAAAAGTCATTACATGTTTTGTGTCAATCCGATTCAGACAGAAATTGCCGTCGATTTTTTGCTCGTTATATAAATATAAGAATAAAGCACTTTGCAATATTTTTTTTTTTTCAGTGGCGAATATGGTTTGCAGGCATATACAGAAGTAAAGAATGTAAGTACACACTGACAGTTTTGAAACATATATTTAGTTCTATTCCGAACTATCTGCTGATTTTTATTAAACCACATTAAATGTGGTAATAAATAAAATATCGAGGGAGTGTTTAAAATTTCGTTGATTGTAAATGTTACAGTCAACGAAACTTTAAACACTCCCTCGATATTTTTTTGCAATATAACAAAGAGTATTTTGATATGTTTGACATGTTTATAATGATATTTTTTTACATAGAGTATTGAAATTTCAAAGGCATTGTAAAAGACTTTGATATATCTATTCATTTTGTGTCTGCAGCACAATTCTAACACATAAATGTCAATAGTTGATTAAAGAAGACATTTCGCTTTCGTGACGTACACAGAACGACTTGATATCTCATCATATATATCGGAAATATTTCAGTAATAATTACCGTTTAATATTCAGATGAATGATGTTTGCACTTTTTGTAAAGGTAAACTATTCAAGCATATATTTGCGGTATCTTTTTAAATGTGTAGCTGTCGTAAAATGAATTAGATGATATTATCCTTGTTGATATTTTCAATATGTAGTTTATGAGATATTCATAAAATTGTAGTCTAGAATTACATACAACCAAAATAAATAGTCCACCAATGCACAGGGAGAGAAAGGTACGCAAAACAGAGAGAGAGGGAGGGGAAGGGAGACAGACAGGCAGACAGTCGTGACGGTTTACTAAACTTTGACCGACGGCCTGGTGCTTTAACGTGCTCGGTGTATAGCACCTATGCACTTCATGGAGTATTTTTGATACATTTAAAACTTGCATACATTTTTTAAAGTCTAAAGTGCTTAACCCTACATTATGAGAAAAAAAATCAAATAACACCAAATCATAGAAAGAAAGGGATATTTCACATGAAAATTTAAAAGCAGATAAAAAAATGTATATTACTATATAAAACAACTGTCTGATAACTTATATATAGGATGAATTTAATAAAAACCGCCTCGGTAGCCTAGTGGTAGAGCGTCCGCTTCGAGTGCGGAAGATTGTGGGTTCGATCCCCGGCCGCGTCATACCAAAGACGTAAAAATGGTACTAGCAGCTTCCTCGCTTGGCGCTCAGCATTAAGGGGATAGTGCTAGGACTGGTCAGCCCGGTGTCAGTATAATGTGACTGGGTGGGGTATCATGTCACGTGTCTACGGCATGATATTCCAGTGAGGCAGCACTATAAAGTTGGGCATTGTGCTCACTGCTACAAGTAGACACCGTCGTTTATATGACTGAAAAATTGTTGAAAAAGACGTTAAACCCGAACACACACACAATTTAAGAAAGGGACTGCATAAAGGGGCCACACTTCCTGACTGTTCAACGCCTTTAAAACACATAAATAGGTGGAACGTACTTAATAGCAATTGTTTATTTTATTTATTTACAAATGACATTCATTCTTAAAGGATGACCACGTTTTGAGAATATTTTAAGCATCCATCGTACGGGACAGTATGGCAGAACATGTAATCTTCAGGTTGATTGTTGATAATGATGTTGTTTGTTTATCAAATTTCTGTTTTGATGATATACTTATAAACCTTAAACCTTCCATAATTGACGGTATAAAACCAAATATGACTTTTTGTTCATTTCAGGTTGTTATAAAGACATCAAAGAAACTCTAAGATGTACGTGATTTCCATGCAAAGTTTACCAAAATTAAAGTGAAAGAAAATTGTTCCGTACTCTCAAACAATGGCGAGATGTTCACACAAATCTGCGCACACGACATGTGATTGGCATCGTTTGTTTGCATATTTTTTGATAATTAAGAAGTGATAATATTACGTGTGTCACCGTGATCAGCATTCGACACCATATGAATTGATTCTAATCTTATTAAAACAGAGGATGAAACTACAATGTATTTTATTCATCGAAAACGATATTCTCATAGGATATCAGTTTCAATACATTTCTTTTTTCTGAATGATTTGCCGATATTAAATAATTCTGTAAAGGTGTAAATGGCATTTGCTCCGGAAATTTTATTTGAGGAAGTATAGGTCTAAGGAAGCGCAACTTTTCATGTAAATATCACGAAATTGAGAGTTATATAATCAGTTTTAACTTACTTTTTGTCGAGCCCACTGGCGGTGAGCTCGACATAGTTGACACAATGGCGGTTCGGTATATGTGCGTGCGTGCGTGAGTTTGTCCGGGCTGTAAATTATCCGTGGATCAAGGGATTCTAAAATAACTTGACACATATGTTTGCCTCAATGGTACGGTGTGAACCAGGTTGGTAGCTTAAAGGTCAAGGTCATACTTTGAGGTCCAAGGTCAAAACTCGGTGCTGTTTAGCTTGTCCGGGCTGTAACTCAATCATGGATCGAAGGATTCTTAAATACTTCGGCACAAATGTTTGCCTCGATAAGGTGATGTGTCATGTGCAACAACCAGATTGGTAGCTTATAGGCCAAGGTCATACTTAAAGGTCAAAGGTCAAAACTTGGTGCGGTTTTCCTTGTCCGGGTTTCTAAATAACTTGGCACAGTTGTTTGCCTCAATGAGACAGTCTGTCGGACTAAGTAGTTGAAAGGTCAAGGTCACACTTATGGGTCAAAGGTCAAAAGTTGATGCAGTTTCTTTTGTCTTTGCTGTAACTTAGCCATGGATGGAGGTGTCTTAAATAACTTGGCAGAAATGTTGGCCGCAATCAGTTCTGTCGCCGCCAAATAGTATCTTAAATATTAGTCATTTTACAGCTGGCGGGCTCTACATGTTGCCCGTGGTCATCTAGTTATTAAATCTTTACAATCCGCAATGGGTTATTGCTGTGTTGTAATTTACAACGAAACAACTTTAGGACAGTTGGTGATATCTAGTTGAGAAATACCCAAAACAAAACAGTTTCTCCTTCAGTTGTAAAAGTGGAAGTCACGCCAATGCCAATCATTTTAGTTATTCATATACCTCAATTATCAATGAGATCAAGACAATTTTCACATCATCACTTCAAAGTATTCTCCCTGCACAGAAACACTTTTGCACTCTTACTATTCATGACCTACTGCTGCAAAGTAGTATCCCCTTGTTATACTGTTAAGACTCTAAAAAGACTGCAAAACCAAAGGCACTTCCAGTGGCATAGCGTTTACCTGCGAGTGTCTTTTTTTAGCAAGAAAAATGTGAAAAAAATCACAGGGACTGAAGTTTGGACATTAAGGTGACAGCTCGATCTGACTAATCTTTTCTTGTTCTAATAAAAGCTTTATAATCTGGTTTTTGTTGGCAGGCACATTGTTATGAAGAAGCTATATGTCTTTCAAACTTTTACTTGGGTGTATATCTTGATAGATGTTACTTTGTTTCTGAAAAAATATCCTTGCCACTAAATACTGACCTATGGCAAAATTTTACTCTCCGCTTCATTAGGAGAGATGTCAACACAAACAATACGAAAGTTAAGTTAAAGCTTATAACACCTATTTCTGCCCAAAAGTAGATTAATGTCAAACTGTATAGCAGTCCTGACAAAAGTCCCAAACGAAGAAAATTGAAAAGATAAAAAGGACAGCAGTACATTATGTCTGTAACAACCATGTCTGCACAAACAGTGTTTCCCATATTATATGATAATACTCTAAACTGGCATATGATAATTGAACTGTCCGTCTGTAAGTCTGTCAGTCCGTCCATCCATTAATAGTTTCCGTTTCCTGATTCTAAGTCAAAAAGTTTATCGGCTATAAAGGATAATTAAACACTACTTGAGGAGAATTCCTACGGTTGTTAGGGTGAATAGGTCAAAGGTCAATATCATAGTGATCTGGAGGTCGAATATATGTGTCTGGACTTGTTGGAAGAAGATCCATATCGATCTTGGGGTCAGAGGTCACGGATAATCTCTCGTCATTATGATACTTACACCTGAACAAAATACACACATTTCTCGTCTTTCTTGTCCATGTAATAATATTCCAAATCAATTAATATCTACTTGATACCTCTATTTGTTCAACTCGCCTACTTCGAAGATTCAGTTTGACAGTTTGCGTGCGTCCATTTAATTTTTTTCTCAGCCTTCATTTTAAAGGCACTGACCTCCAGATTTGGCTAAAAAATTATCTTTCTTTCAAATTGAAGTTTGGTCATATTATGAAGATTAGAATATGATTTTTATGCCCCCGAAGGGAGGCATATTAGTTTTCAACTGTCCGTCCGTTCGTTCGTTCGTTCGTTAGTTCGTTCGTTACAACGTTAACTTTTTGCATGAAGGCACTTTACTCGCGAACCACTTCACCCAGGACCTTCAAACTTCACATGCTGATAGTACTTATTGAGTACACCACCCTACTGACTTTGGGGTCACCAGGTCAAAGGTCAAGGTCACAGGGGCCAACGTTAACTTTTTGCATGAAGGCACTTTACTCGCGAACCACTGCACCCAGGATCTTCAAACTTCACTTGCTGATAGTACTTATTGAGTACACTACCCCTACTGACTTTGGGGTCACCAGGTCAAAGGTCAAGGTCACAGGGGCCAACGTTAACTTTTTGCATGAAGGCACTTTACTCGCGAACTACTGCACCCAGGACTTTCAAACTTCACATGCTAATAGTACTTATTGAGTACACCACTCCTACTGACTTTTGGATCACCAGGTCAAGGTCACAGGGGCCAACATTAACTTTTTGCATGAAGGCACTTTACTCGCGAACCACTTCACCCAGGACCTTCAAACTTTACATGCTGATAGTACTTTATGAGTACACCAACCCTACTGACTTTGGGGTCACCAGGTCAAAGGTCAAGGTCACAGGGGCCAACGTTAACTTTTTGCATGAAGGCACTTTACATGCGAACCACTTCACCCAGGATCAAACTTCACATGCTGATAGTACTTATTGAGTACACCACCCCTACTGACTTTGGGGTCACCAGGTCAAAGGTCAAGGTGCTGCGGGGGCATTTGTCACCATTAGTGACAGCTCTTGTTTGTTTCTAAAATATTTTAAAAATTCCAAATCAAGAAAAAAAGATGACCACGTCGGGAACCAAACCCCGGACCGCCGCGGCAATAAAGACATTTTCCCGTAGTCGTAACCAATAGCGCTATAGTTAAAGTAGTGAATAATGACTTCAAAATATAGATATTTATAATCGAGACAGTTTACCTGGAATAAAAGCGTGACAAACGCTTTTCGATTTTCATCGTAAAAAGTAGTAAAACAGCAAATTTTCATGTGTTTGTCAGTTAGTTTTAAAGCCTTCTTAAGAAATGTAGCATTTATTTCAAGATATCAAAATTTTTTGTTGTTGTCGAACGATCTGAAGACCAGTCGCTTTAAGTTAACCCTTTCCAGATGATTACATATCCTCCGAAATACATTACTTCTGCCGCTCAATTTTCATGTGATACATATTGTTTTATCCCCGCTGATTGTCAGCACTTCACAGTCAAAACGCCTAATGGTATTCCAGTGCAACTTCACGGGAAGTAGTTGTATGAAGTCTAGCTGCACCTGTTACATGAGCTTCTATTTGTATGACTTTGTGTGTACTTGTGGCCTTTAGATCATTTTAAATAGATTTGTCCGTACTTCTTTTATACTATTTTTGTAATTTGGATGAAATTTTATAGGAACTTTCAGTGTCAGACCTAATTGCAAATATACACACTGGTTATTCTGGTACCTACTCGAGTGAGCCATACCGCCCTCGTGTGATTTATATACATGTAGGTTGTATAGGGTATATTAAAACAATATCTACGTATGACACATATTTAAGCATGTTGAACATTTTAAAGACAGAATCGTCCGAGGAAATGCATTAATTCGCACTGGTGAAAATATCAGTCCTCAATAATATTGATATGACTACAAAATTTGAAGAAATGTAACAAAATTCATGTAATTTGACGTTTTGAGACGTATTTTTCTTTGTTCGAATTTGAGATAATTGAATTTGGCACTACTTTAAAACTATGCATACTCAACTACAAAACGAATGGATCGTGTACCTGCAAGTTATTTTTGTTGATAAAATTTCAATTATATGCATCCTGTCGCTGTTTTTGATGGTACCTCTGACGATGGATGAAAATAAACAATGATACCTACCCGTTTGCACATGGGTACCGTCCTCGTTATGTCAATGTACATTTATAAAACTCCCCGCAGCGATTACTTCCGCAATACGGTACACATAAATGAACGCAATTATAAAACCTACAATCCCGCTAAGTTTAAATACTTGTTTTATGATTCAATATTGTTGGTACAAATCTGCCCAATGCTAATGTTAAAGCCTGAAATTTTCATAGTTTCGCACTTCGCCGTTGTGATCTCGCGGGAAGGCGATACCCGAAGCGCGAGATCAAAATGACAAAGCACGAAATGGAGTTGTTTTTTTTTTTCTCTCGAAATTTTTTGCTTCACCACCGTGATGTTTAGCTTCACCATCGTGATTTCGCACTTCACGCGTCACAATACGCAAAGTGTTCACAGCGCGAAATCACGATGGCTTCACCATCGCTATCTCGCGCTTTACAGCTCGCCAGAGAAAGAGATGCATGAAGCGCTAAGCGCAAGATCACGATGGCAAACTGCAAAATAATTTAAAAGGAGTAAGAAACATTTTGCAGAATACTGTTTTAGTTGAAGAAAAGATAATAATACATTTTAACGAAGTTGACATAATGCAGACGTCGATGACATTCGCCGAAATATTTTCCCTATGTAAGGCATTAGTTTCTTATTTGGTACATTTGTAACAATATCATGAAACTGAGCACGTCTTTGTTGACTAGTATTCAGTTTGGAGTTATGGCAAAATCCCTTTTCTTCGTTTAAGACTGGTGCCCCCCGCCCACACCCCCCCCCCCCCCCCCCCAGTCAAAAATTTCTGGATCCGGCCCTGTGCATGATGTATTCTTACAGTAAAATGTGTGATTAAAGCACATGTTCCATACGAATTTTCGAGAAACAAAACATGGAGAAATACGGATCTGTTTACTACTGGCTTCTTTCGACTACTCTTGACGATGCACATTTTCGACCGAATTACTGGCTTTATTCCTCAAAACGAAGCTTAGAAACGTGGGTCGATCGCAATAAAGTATTTGACAAAAATCATAGAATTTCTGAACAAATTTAATTTTGTTTTTGCTATGAACATTTTATACCCCGTAACAATTTAAATAACAAGACAAAATGTACGGAAGCAATATTCAGTTGAAAATACACAGATTAGAATGTGTCTATGTAGATGGATCTTGATACTAAGTTGATAGCGAATTTGAAGCGATGTGAGAAGTTTTTCTCCGGATAGACTGCTTCCAGTAGCTGGAGGGCATAAAAGATCAAAGTTTTATCTTTATTTTGTCTGGTCATTGCATGTTATCGCTAAATTAGAAAATGGGTCTGCCTCAATGTAATGCTTATTTCAATAACGAGGACGGTATCCGCTCGATTGACAGAAACAACGAGGATGGTACCATGGTACATCGTCAGAGGTTTCTTTTTTTCTACACACTGTCTTCGAAAAAAATCGATCTAATTTTACTGTGATTCCAGTTTTTGTGAAATGAAAGTAACGACTAACACATAGAATGACTGCTTTTCATTTTCCTAACAAAAATTTCCTCATATAATCCGAAATAATACCATCAATCGTGAAAATACAAATGTATATATCATCGCTTTAAAACATTTTCACAGCAAAAAAAAAACGTATTTTTTCACAGTTATTCAGATTATATTAGATAGATATTTGACATGATATAGTTAAGGTATGATCTTACACATTTAAAACTACATGTAAAACATTTCAAATCTTTAGTTAAATACGGAATAAGAACCTGTTAAAGGTGTGCATTTCCTATTCACCAACATGTACATAAATCACATGAGGGCGGTATCGCTCACACGAGTAGGTACCCGAATAACCAGTGTGATTATAGGCCTTGTACGGATCTTATGGTTGAGAGATTTTTCTCTAAGTAAATAACTTTCACTTACTCATGCGTAGTCTGAAGAAGAAAAAAAGCCAAGTAAGTTGAAACGAGACAGGTGTATTTTTGTCAGAAAAAAACAACCCTCTGTCTACTTTCATCCTGTAGTCATTTCCTGTCGAATGATAATTTTACCGCATGGAATAATGTGTATTATTCTATACTTACTTTTCTCTTTCAAACAGCGTTTCCCCTTTGCACCACATTTATAACCGTCTAATAAGACTTCTGAGCTGGAAACCTTGACTGTTCAATCTATTTTTCGAACTGAATGGTTCAACGTTTGGAAAAAGATGTACAGAAAAATGCCCAATGTACTTCAGCATCAGAGCTGTCATTGTCCTCGTACATTCTAACATGATTCCTTATAGGACAATAATAACAATAACTCACATTAATAGATCTGTCATACCAAAGACGTAAAAATGGTACTAGTAGCTTCCTCGCTTGGCGCTCAGCATTAAGAGGATAGTGCTAGGACTGGTCAGCCCGGTGTCAGTATAGTGTGACTGGGTGGGGTATCATGCCACGTGTCTACGGCGTGATATTCCAGTGAGGCAGCGCTATAAAGCTGGGCATTGTGCTCACTGCTACAAGTAGACACCGTCGTTTATATGACTGAAAAATTGTTGAAAAAGACGTTAAACCCGAACACACACACACACATACACACACACACACACACACACACACACACACACACACACAATAGATCTGTCAGCAGCCGACTGTCATGCCCTTTAAGTCTTTGATTTCAAGAATAATTAATCAATACATAAAGCAATAATGATAAAAACCCTGTTGTGTAATATAGTCTTAAAGATCTCTACTTTGAGAAGGCATATCAATTGTTTTCTGTTTTTTTCATAGCCTTTCGGTTCCTGTATTATATTTACTTCAATCTTAAAACTTTGTAAATTTCGAAACCTGCGTTAAATTTAAAGCGAATATTAAATATAACCATATGGATATTTTTATTAACATGAGTCGCAAGTTGACTTTGAGAAAATCATTTGTGGTATTTGTGTGCATAGCTACTTTATTAACAATAAATACTTTATTTCACGCTTTTAAATATTCATTCTGGACGCCGGTTTTTAGAGAAAAACTTCGGAATAATGTTCATGCGGATCATTTTGTTCGGCGGTTCAATTCCTCCAGTGAGGAGCTTACTGAAATGAAGGTTGTAAATAGGTCATATACGGAAACGGACGAGTTAGAAGATTTCACTATGCACAGTCTCTTGGACCCCAAAGAGCAGTTTGAAACATCGTTTAAGAAATTTGCAGAAAATGCCACAAAAAAGGTACTGCTAATATTCAATATGCAAGGATTTGAGACGGTAGTCACGACAAATGAAAAGTTTAAGACTTGTGAATACAACAACTGCATGATGACAAGCGACAAGTCTTACCTTAAAACGGCCGATGCTCTTTTGTTTATAATATGCAACAAAGGTATGGGATCTAAACCACCGATTAGCCAGCAGAACAGAAATCCCAATCAGGCATGGATATTCAAGTGCGGTGAAACGCCAATACATCATTGGTTTAGTGATTATAAATCAGCTGCTTGGGATAACACAATGAATTGGTCAATATCTTACAGAATCGATTCAGATATGCCGCATCCTTATGGATATCTTAAAACTCGGACAGTCCCAAGGACATTGGATTACGAATCTATTTATCAAGCTAAAACAAAAACTGCTCTATGGATTGTTAGTAACTGCAATACACAAAGCGCACGTGGTCAGTATGTTGTTGAACTTCGGAAGCATGGAGTAGATGTTGATATTTACGGCCAATGTGGGCCAAACCATCACATTGACGATGACAATTTGAATAAGATAATGCCAAAATATAAGTTTTACCTTGGATTTGAGAATTCTTTATGCAACGATTATGTCACAGAAAAGTTTTTCTTTTATTACGACTTTAATTGGATTGTTATTGTCCGAGGTGGCGCCGACTACGATCATCTGCTACCGACGGAAACTTACATTAATACTGCCCACTTCTCAAACGTGTCACTCTTGGCCAAACACCTTTTAAATCTTGGGAATGACAAAGACAGATATATTGACTTCTTGCGGAAGAAAGATCGTTATGAACAAAAGTACGAATATGGTCATAAATATAGTATATGCGAAATCTGTAGAAGACTAAATAATGTTTCGAAGTTTAAGAAGACGTACAACAATATGCGTGACTATCTTGAAAATGGACAGTGTCGAATGCCCACAGATGTCAAGTCTTCGGCGAGTCATACGCGATATCAGAATCATGAGCGCGTTTTCAATCATGTTAAGTGAGCAAACTGGTGAATGCAGTGTCAGTTTTTTGTCGATCCCGTTTGAGGAAGGGAAGACATAGTTGTCCAAATGGCTGTTCGGTGTATGTGCGTCCGTGCGTCCATCCGTCCGGATTTGTTTATCCGGACCTTAACTTTGACATGCATGGATGGAACAATCTTGTTTATATTTGGCATGAATGTTAACCTCAGTGAGACGGAGTGTCATGCGTGAACACCAGGTTCATATCTCAAAGGTCCATGTCACAGTTGGAGGTCAAAGGTCATGTCAGACCTTGTCTGGCCCATAACTTTGACATGCATTGAGGAATCTTGTTTATATTTGGCATGAATTTTTAACTCAATGAGACGGAGTGGCACATATTCCTATCTCAAAGCTCAAGGTCACACTTAGGGGTCAAACGGCGGGCTCGACATGTTATGCGTGGGCATCTAGTCTAATTGTTCTTGTACTATTTGTGTAGGTAAAGGGTAACTGTCCACCTGCGTGACAGGTCACGCTCGAAACATAACAGCAGGAAAAACAGCTGCCACACGCTTTCAGATATAGCCAACCGTCTTCCAGCTTGGATAATCTCTTTTTTTAACGCAGAAAAGTAAAAACAAAATCTGCCAATATCTAATCTCCAACTAACAACATTTTCTAATGAAACATAATTTTTGGTTGCTATTACTTTATTTTATCAAAAATTTCGAAAAGATGTACATATGTGTATTGTTTATTTAGCAGTTCACGGGATTACCATACTTAAGGAAAAGTTGAAAATGTATTCATTATACTATCGTTTTTATAGATAAAAACCCGTTTGAATATGCTAAACTGTGCTGTCTAAATGTAGAAAGACACATTTCAAGTCATTAGCAAGCTTGGTATTACATCAACTGAAAAATTTATTTAAGAAACAATTGCTCAAACAGCAATATATACTCATAAATATATAGACGCAAAATAAACAATAGATGGACATTGCTGTTCACTCTTTTTCATTTATCAGTAAAGTAAGTATATTTCGTTAGCGACCTCTGAGCTTGACTTTTAACGGGTAGTCAGATACTTAGACTTTGCCGCATAACGGTTTGTTAGATCAAATTAGCAGGAAAAAATAAAAATACACATGTAGAACAGTCAGATTTCGGGTTTGAATCAAATAGATTCGAATTTTGAGCTGGTGTGTGTCTTAAAAGAAGATATTCTCTTTTTTATATTCTTATTAAAGACAGTACCCGTCTTTTTTGTTTCCAAATTATTTCAGTTTACGCGAATTTTCATAATTTCCAATTTTAATATTGTGATTTATGAGTGCACTTCAAATCCTTTTCCTATTACAAGTGATACTTTCCAGTCTACAGTTCATTTTCGCTAAAACCCCCATCACACTCGGCCGCGTTCCAACTACGTCCAATAACAACTGGCAGGACGCAGTAAGAACTTATAAAACGTAGAAGGAACGCAGTAGACACCGGTAAGGACGTGATATGGCCTCCATGGACGTGGAGGACGCGGTCGAACTTTGGACATGTTCAAAACAAACGTAGTGAGGACATGGTCGAATCAGCACGCAGTAAGAACTTAATAAGGACGTAGTAACGACGGCATTGACGTAGTTACGACGTAACTAAAAGCTAGTGGGAACTTAATTGACGTAGTACAAGCGTGGTGCGGACAGGAAAGATTGCATGGCGTTCTCATTGCGTTGTTACTGCGTTCTTGTTACGTCAATGGAGTTCTCATTACAAACTCTCCACGCCTGTGCTATGACCATGGTACGTCCGTGCCACGTTGTGGAAGACGTTGCAGAAGACTGCGTTAGGTTGGTAATACGTTCTTTCGGTGCTTAACACGTCTATGGCACGTTTGCAGCGTCTAAGTCAGGTTCTGAGAATTGAGTATAAATACAGGATCCAATTCCCAAATCACTTCAACCCGCACTGAATATGAACGCACATAATCAGGAACTTCTTCAGCAACTTGCTCTGCTACAATGACAACAGGCTCTACTTGATGCACAAGCTGCATCTGTGTTGGTGAGAAGGCGAAGAAGGAGAAGGAATAGAAGACAACCTAGATCTTGTACCTGGCTTTCTGCTCTTGGGTGTAGATGTGGACACGATAAAACTTGCTGAACAAATAAAAAAGCGCCTCGCGTGGCGCAGTATTTAAAAGGAGCCGGCGAACGTAGTGAGAACGTGATAAGCGCGTGGTGCACTCCGACTGGTCGTAGTAAGAACGCATTGGACGTGGTGCGCGCGTGAAGATGCGAATTTAAGAAATTAGTGGGAACGTGTTAGACGCAGTGAGAACCTGGCAGGGACGTTGTAAGGGCGTAATATAAAGTTGAGGACTGCACATTTTGCGAGTTTGACCCCGTCCCCGCCGCGTTCATCGAATTTTTCAGGACGCAGTGCGTTCTTCTTCTTGGTATTCGTCTAAGTGTGATAGGGGAATAAAAGCAATCACGCACGAACTATATATGTTTTGATTTAATGTAATTTACATATGTTTGGACCAACAGCAATTATTGCTATTGACGTTTTAAGAAATAAGTCTTTATCCATTGTGTGTGTGTTCAATGGTTGTGGGCTGAAATTACAGCCTTTAGTACCAGATTGACATTGACGTTGAGAGCTTTAGTTCTAAATTTTTAACATGTACTTTCCTTCAATATAAAAACCAACTGCGAGATTCAAACACTTCAGGCAATCTAACGCAGAAGTAAGCCTACTAGATCTAGATCTAAATGTTGTTGTTTTTTGTTGTTTTTAATTTAAAACTGTTAAAAGTTTGACCTGTATGCACAGGTTCCATACTAGAGGTAGAACGTCTATTGTGGAAATGAATGAGCGATTTGTTTATTCGATTTCTCGATTGAAATCTAATAATCTTTCTCATTGTATCAACGCATCTTCGGTTATTAATTTATATAACTCATTAAAATGACGTCAGTGACTCACAAATGACGTCATTCATCCTACCGGTATATAAAATAAAATATTTAAGTGACGGCGCATGAAATTTTGAGTCCAAATGAGATTTGTTTTGGCTAGTTTGGCAGATTGAATATTTATGTCTATATACTGTATATGCACAAAACCTGGTAAAAATTATTTCCTCTCAGTCTCTAAAATGAAAAACAAAATATTAGAAAAAGGTAAAATGTAAGATAAAAACGGTCAGTTAGCTCGAAACTATGGTGGCAAATTTCTGCCACGAGGTAGCTAGGTAGCTATCACGATAATTTGTAAACTTTCAAGGAAATGTGTGCATTTTTTTTTCTGAAAACATTTAAGCAATAAATAATATTTTCTAGATATTTTTATTCATTTCCTGTTTTTTTTAGCGCAAAATTTCGCGTTAATGCTTGGAACTGCCACGAGATGCTCGGTAACTATCACGGTAATATTTTTAACTTTTCAGCAAAGTTGTGCATTTTTCTGAAAACATTATCGCACTAAATTATTTTTTTCTCGATATGCCTTTTATTTCCAGGAAACTTTAGGGTATTGCGATAAACTTTTCAGAAAAATTTGAAATATCGAGATAATTTCTGAAAGTATCGAGAAAGGTAATCTAGCTAATAAATGGCAGTTGTGGGCACTTACACAAAAGGTATCGAGAAAATAATGTAAATTATCGCAATAATATTTCCGGGAAACTTCCACTATTGAGATAATCTTTTCAGAAAACTTCGTTTCGAGATAATTATTTTAGTATCGCGATAGCTACCTCGTGGCAGAAATATTCCACCATACAAAACATAGAGCACATATATATCAATTAACAGGGAAATAGGTATGAATCAAAGAAAATGTATTCATTTTAGTATTGATAAACTGAACACAATATACCTAAAGTTTATTCATTTGATCTGAGGAAGTTGTCAATAACTTAAGTTACTTGTCGACAATAGGTTTATAACTGTGAGGCATCCAGGAATCATGGTCAACTGAACTGAATGCTGATATTATATTGAAATGCTATCGAAACATTGTTGCAGAGTCACACCAAGAGAAGAAACGGGATCAATATTCTTTGTATTTTGTATGTGTTTTTGGCATCATGAATAAGATATATAAGTGGTTGAAAGCGGCGACAGATATGATCAGTGCTAAGTTCTACGTATTAAACAGGTGGGAGTCGAATGACTTCAGACACAATGTCTTTATCGAATCGTCATAGATAACATACATGAACACCGTCTTACTGAGAAGTCTCTAATAATTTAAACATTTCTATCATGATAAACAATGTGGACACTGTATTACGATCACGCTAGTCATAAATCATAGACCATGATGAAAGGTTGAGGGGTATAATTTTGGCGTTGCCTGTCCATCCGTTCGTTCGAAGACATACGTAAGTCATGGTTTGTGGTAATAAAATAAAGCATGGAAGAAATATCATATATCCAGCAGCGTAATTACATTGATCATTCTTACCAATCTTGTTCAATATTCAAAAGTTATTTTCTTTACTTTTTGTTTGAGAAATAGATTTTAGTTTAGCGTGCTTTGTTGGCAAATAAAACACGGTTTGAGTTCAGATGCGTAGTAATCTAATTACGAAGCAACTAAAATCTATTTCCGAATTACACCAGGCTGGAATAAAATGCGGTTTTAAATACGAGGGAGTATACAGGAATAGCCAAAACAATACACGGTAAAATCCTTATTTGTTTATATAAAAGAAATTCGTAAAAGTGTTCGAATTCAAAATAACACACAAAATAGCGCAAGATTTTCTTCTTTCATTTCTTATCATGATGATACTTACACCCAGTTTGATAATTCGGGCTGCGTCTATCTATATGTTCTTTTCTTTGACTTCATTTTAATTTTTTTCTTTTTTCAGGTTACGTATACACTGAAAAACTGTCCGAAATACATTGCTTATATCCCTCAATTTATTTCATATTGTTTTATCATCGCTGTCTGTCTGTGAACATTTCATGGCCTAAACGGCTGATGGTATTTCAATGAAACTTCACAGAAAGTATTTTAATGAAGTCTAGTTGCGCTTATTTCCATACGATTCCATATGAATTATATTAAGCGCCTTTGAACGTGTTTATCATGAAAAGGGCGCTATATAAATAATATATCTGATATAGATAATATATTTGGTATAATAATTATAATAATAATAATAATTACTTTTTGCGTAGTTGAGGTCCTTTAAAGATCATTTCTGATTTGTCTGGACGTCTTCTATACTATTTGTGTAATTTGGGTGAAATTTCATAGGAATTTTCAGTACCAGGCCTAACTGCACACAATACGGATCTTTTAGTTGAATGATTTTTTTTAAGTAAATAATCTTCACTCAGTCATGCATAGTTTGAAGAAAAAAGAAAAAATGTATTCAAAATAAGTTGCATGGGGACAGGTGTATTTTTGTCCGAAAAAAAATCCCCTCGTCTTCTTTCATCCTGTGATCATTTCCTATCGTATGATAATTTTACCGCACGGAATAATGTGTATTATTCTAAACCTACTTTTCTCTTTCAATCAGCGTTTCCCTTTTGCACCACATAACTGGCCAATATGGTTCTGTAATGGAAACCATGACTGTCAAATTCTTACTGAACGTCTCACAGAGTGAAAAAATGTACAGAACAATCCCCAATATACTTCAACATCAGAGCTGTCATTGCCCTCTTACACCCTAACGTGATTCCTTCTGTGACAGTAATTACATTAACTCCTATAACTAGATCTGTCAGTAGCCGAGTCTCAGGCCCTTTAGGCCTTTGATTTCAAGAGTAATTAATCAAAGGAAATCTAAGGGGAACAACTAATAAACTGAAGCCAACATAAAACAGTGGTCAAAAGTGAAACGAAAACTAAAAAGGTCCTTCTCCCAACAACTGATCAGGCAGACAAAATATGGCTTACATTTTCGGAATCCTGTTGGGCCCATTTATGATGTCGCCGTCGCGTTTGTGGGGTCGACACACGACAACGCGAAGTGACATAGCGACATTACGAAGTGACACCCGACAATCGCAAACGACGGCGACAATGCCAAACGACAATGTCGCGATATCCACTTTGAAATGTCGCGCGACAATTCCAAACGATACACGACACGCGAAGTGACACTCGACAATACGAAGCGACATTTTCATAATGTCGTATCGCATATCGCCCGTCTACCGGTGAAAGGGTAAGATAAAAAGCTGCATTTCCGTACTTTTCCGTACGTAAATCACTAAAATGTCCATGTTTTTCATTAAATTCAAATAATTGTAGAATGTTCCAAACACAAGATATTTTAATGAAATAACTTTTATAAATTAAATTCAAACATTGTCTAAAGGATATGTAACTTGTATAATTTTACCGCCGACGGTTTCGTCGGAGGACCGTATCATGTATCATTTTTCGTGAAAATATGCATACTTCTTCATATATTAAATAGAGGGCTGGTCCTTGTCTGAGGAGCCATATCTTCATAACCTGATGTCCGATTTTAATAAATGATACCTTGTTGCAAAGGGCAAGTCAGTACCTAGAGAAAAAAGCCACGTCAGGTCCAAACCCGGTCGGCTAGGGGTCAAGATCATAGGTTAAATTCCGGTAATATTCTCAAAATATGAACTTGTCAGAGCAGTAAAGACAGTCCTGAAAACCCAAGTACTACCTTCGCTGAGTCCAATAACACCATTGGAGCGATTCTCATGGCTCCCCGGGTCGGGTCAGCTTAGTCTTGTCCAGCACCCTACCGCATATAACAAGTTTGATCATTTTCTGATACCTGTCCTATTTTTATTTTATTCTAGGACTCAATTGATAAATACCAATAACACAACGACATGTGATAGTTCATATTTTTATTGACGATTATTGCATTGCCACATATAAATAATTCCATCAAGTTTACTTTTTAAAAGTATTTCCAAGAATATAATTGAAAATATGAATGGCGGATATGGTCATGACGGACGTGAAATAAACCTCATCAGACGACACTAATGAAGTTTGTTCGATCCATAGATTATAGCTATGGAAAGACATACGCATAGGAGCGACCAAGAGCGGACTTTACAAGAAACCCTGGGAAGCCCCCACCCCTGTTGCACCAATAACGCCGCTCGGCGTCATATAGATCTGTAATAAATCTGCACCGCATAGGCACCGCCAGATACAAAGCATTACTAATGCTACTCTCGCTGATATAACCCTGTTTATCCAACAACCAGTGCAATCATGCTGCTATACTGCTTTGCTACTCATTGACATGGCGCTAGATAGAACCGCAAAGCATTACTAATGCTACTTTCGCCGCCGCTCGGCGATTGATATAACCGCAAGGTACACCGCAGTAGGGCCAACCTATTAATCGAATCACCAGTGCAACATGAAACTATACTGCTTTGCTACAGAATGGCCTAACAAAATAGGAGCTATTAAAGACCGCTTTAGTCAAAGCTAATCTAGCAAGTACTTTACAGCTCATTTAACCCAAAGATAATTTTAGAACCCAGAAAATAATTTTTTGAACCCTATAAACTGTTATCCACCTACAGACGACACTCTAGGCAAATTAGATTTATAGGGGGTAAAACAAATGTATCTATTATGTGAAATCCTGGCCGCCCCTATGCGTAAGAATTTTCCGCCACAAAATATAAATTTTTAATGCACTTCTTTTCTTTAAAAATTTTTATTTCCCCAAAATTCTTATGATTTTAAGATATTCAAAAGCATATATCGCGAAGAGCATTCCAAGTTCTGCGTCAGATCTTCTCTACTTTTTCAAAATCACCGCTCTTTAATACTAAACATATGCGCCAATTTTCAATATTTATTATTATCTTCTGGTAGTTAGCAATCATACTCCATTACGCAGTTGCATAGGTAAAACAACTAGCGACATTTTAACCAAACACAGTTACTATTTTGAATTACTACTGATCAAAATGAAGCTATTAAAAGCAAATCTAAGATTATTGCTTGATAATTTTTTACGTTCTCGTCTCGCAACTTTTCAAATTTCCTTGTTCGCCATTTTCTAAAACTTCAAAGTTTAATAAAACAGCTTATTTCAATGTAATGTATTTTACGATAATATATTCAATGCCTGCCATTATTGTATGTAAATCATCTCTAAGAAGCGGAACTATTTTAGTTAATTCTATCTTTCCAATCCCTTTCCTTATGTGTGTAGTCTTGTCAGTAGTCATGCATAAATGTGCATTATGAAATAAATATGTTGAAACTAAAGAGGTGTACACCATGCCATTAAAGAAACCACCGGGAATTTGAGCAACTTGTGTCTATGAAGTAAAGACTATAGATTTCAACCTGTCTATTTTCAAATAATCATGATATCCAAATCGGACCAACCATCATAGCTAACTGTCACGCAGCAAACTGTATTTTTTAAAAATGGATAAAGAAGCTGCCCACCGACGTTTTGGCGACAGCGGGGGTAACTCTGGACACATACGTGTTATTTTCACATGGCATTTTAATAATGATAGGGGTTGTTTTTATTTTATTCATTCTTATTTGATTACGTTACTATAATAATTGTGCCGTTAATCAATCGTAGTAGGTCCAGCGGAACGGGCCAGTGCATGGATATTTCCAAATCGTACAGTTCGATTACTAGGTCATACCTGTTTACACGTTTTCAAACCGAAATTTCTTACTTGCAAAATGACCTTTCTACTTTTTTATTATGTTTTGTTTGAGTCCGAGTTCACGTTTTTCTTATACAAGACTCACTAAAATATGGAACTCTGAGTTAAGGTAACAAAACGCAATCTTTAATGTTTACGAAAACGAATTGTATGTGGTATACTATATATAAAAGGGAACCTTAAAGCCCTGCTCCGCAACTATTCGAATTCTATTGTATGCACGCAACCCAAGAGCACAACAGGTAACAGATAAAGACCAACCACGACCTGGTAACATACTTTTTTCCACCACAAAACTTTATGAAAGTCATTCTTAGAATACAGGTAATACATGTATATAACTATACTACAAGTTTTCAGGTGGACAATTTAGGCCTTTCCTGAACAAATGTATATTGACAACTTCATCTGCAAACTTATTCGGTCAATCTCTTTTCGGCATAGTTTCAAAACTATAGATGAATTGCTATCTTACTTTGTAGAAACAAAATGTGATTGAAATTTAAATACACTGATTTCTGTACATATTGCTACAGTAATTCAATAAAATGTTAAGCCATCACACACATTGTCTTGGCCTTATATTATGTCACTGTCAATTTGTAACTAGAGACTTGTTATTTCTCATTTTGCTTCATGCAAAGCATGTATAATTACCATCATGGAAATACAAAATACAGTTATTTTGTGGTGCCTCTTTAACGGCCACGCGCCACACTTTAGCACGCAAAAACGCATGTATTTTATATAGAATTTTATATAAAAACAGACTCTATTTGACAGGCTTCAATGTTCATACTTAGGATTTTTATGCTTTTTTCAGTGACAATTTAAGGTTAAAAGGTAGGACAGGAGCAGGTCTTTAATTCATTTTAATTTCAAAGCCCGAAACTGGCGAAAGTTACATTTTAGAATATGTCTGGGTGGAGGCATATTATTATTTTGTTTTTGTTGCTTTCTATCAAATTTGTCGAAAGTTCCGAAAGTTTAAATGAAGTAAATATTACAAAATGTTTGATGTAACAGTTGTTGACCGAAGTTATTTCTAACCAAAATCATCCAAAAAGTCAAGAACTGCCAGTGTACTGTACCTATCTTTGTTAATAAATTCAGTAACATATTAATAAAAATTTAGAACAAAGAATCCTTTAAAACTTACTAAAACATCGCAACAACATGTTTATTTTTAAAATCCGCATAAACCATGTACGTGCGTATGCCACGTGTAGTTTGATTTCCAATATATAGACTGGTCCACCGATTAGGGAAAACAGCATGATTTACCTTGCCCTTTTAATGTAAAAACCGCATTAAACTGAATAACACTTCTACCCAAATAACGGACCATTCCATTATCAATACACACATTCTATTTATAAACCAGACAGGTCACTAAGAATTTCCTGACAGTAATTTAACTCTATATTTTTAAATTGCTGCCGTCTTTTTATTAATATATATTTTTCTATTATGTTTTTTGTATTTTCCGGCCGAAAGTCTGAATTTTGTGCCTGTAGTGTTTTAAATGTATTTATGATAAAAACGAAATAGCTATTTATGATCGCGCTGTATAAAAATTTACAGGTAATTTATAAAACAAGCGGCTATTTTTGTATAATTTTGCTTAACATTCTTCCAGTATCTTACTAGGATTGGTATAGATATCAGGTTATATGTATTGTCTAGCGGTGCTGGAAGTTTGGGGTAATAATATTAAATAATAAATGCACTACGCCTCTTTTTTATGTGACGCCTAAACTTTGCGATGGCACGATAAACTAAAAATTAGCCTTTGTTAAAGTCAATACAGACATTTTTTGGTTTTGACACGCTTGTAAATGTATTCATAACGCAAAGGCATGCAACGTAGCCACCAATCCTGATTGATTGCCGACCACGACGAGGGAATTAAGCTTGCTTTCACCTAAATTGTTGGTCATAATTTTTCCGAAATGTACCCCGTGAATTACTGCATCCTTTCTAATAATAAAAAAGATAATTCCGTAGTTCGTGAAGTTCGACATATTATAAAAGCATTAGACCATTTTTCTGTAGAGCCTATATCATCTTTACACACTTCGACGGCACTCATTTTTACTGTTACTAAACAGGGACAAAACACTACCGTTATCATAATCGGTCAGTTCCACCGCACCCTTTTACAACAAAACTGTACAAATCCGTTGCTTTAAAGAGAATGGTACATGCATGGTTATGTCATAACTTGTCTGCCTAAGCAGATTATCAATATATGGTAAAAATCAACTCGTTTTCGCTAAAATTATTGCTATTGCTAGTAGAATTAGCTACAGAAGTCGCCAGATTCAACCCGCCATCTACATTTTCGTTATTTGTGTCTATTATCCTAGACGCTATCTACACTTTCCATGTTTCCAGCACGACATATATTCGTGACCAACCACGTGAGCACTACGTGGCATTATATCGAACACCCGTAAAATTTCGTCAAAATCAATAATCGAAGCGTTCATACCTCTATCATCGGCCGAATTATATTTGTCAAATAACTATCTCTGGCCTTTGTTTCTCTCCTGCTGAGGGGTCGTCCCTTCTCCGCCTTCCTCTCCGTGATCCTCGACCATGTGCAGACATAACTAATACAATGTTTATCCACTTCGATTTACCGGTATTGAAAAAGGACAGAAGACGGTGTTGCTTACATTTATACCTATATGTCACGTGACTTGCATGCATCGTCAAGGTTTATGAACAGCAGACGACAAATTAGGACAAGCTTAATAATAAATAGTTGACCAGTTCAATTTAGCCATAATAAATGAGATTAATATGTAAAATTAATCTTTATTAATTGTTATTATTGTAATTTATACTGAATTTCAGTTGATAATGACACTATGTTAGATTCTGACCCTTGTTCGAGTCTCTACACCCCAGGTACCTACCTATACCATATATATGTTCGTAGATGACTTGGTTTTACATTTAAGCTACTTACAAGTCCATATGATGCCATCAGAGCTCAGGACAGTATCAGAAAAGTACGGAAATACAGCTTTTTATCTTACCGTTTCACCGGTAGACGGGCGACATGCGATACGACATTATGAAAATGTCGCTTCGTATTGTCGAGTGTCACTTCGCGTGTCGTGTATCGTGTGGAATTGTCGCGCGTCGACCCTCACCAAAACCCGTGCAATTGTGTAATTGTAAGCAATTCGACATTCTCTTAATTTTACGAGTTTCGTTAAGGTTCACTACCTTAAACAAACTATAAGGTGTTTTTTTTTTTGTTGTTGTTGTAAACAAGGTAAACCGGTAATGTAAGATATTCACATTATTATATACAATTTATCACCTGAATTGAATGCTTTCATGAGTGGAAAATATTGATGGTAAAATTTTGTAGGATTTTGTTTACACGATAAAATCTTAAATAACATCTTGGTGAGCTTATGATAGAGAACATGTCGTTCTCGGCTAGTCTTGGCTTTTGAATTTACTAAAATACAAAAGAAAGTTCTCTGTAGGCTCTTCAAAGTGTTTAAAGTAGACAAAACTTATACTGTACTCTAGGCCTAGATCTTGGCAGTGGGCCAAGGGATTTCTGTCTTCATTAGCACAGTTGGGGGCTAATGACTATCATAGTATGGTTCTAATAAACAAGGGTCATTGTTTATTGGAAAGTCAGTCTATCAATTAGTGAGAAGGGGAAACATTGTATTCTAACACGATCCGATTCATTTTCCTATTAAACAGAAGGCTGGAAACAGTGAATTATTAAACAACAATTCACTGTTCTGACGTCACGATTATTACGTCACAGCGTCAAACGGCGTAGCGGCGCGCTGGAAAAGAAACCGATTGAAAACGGGCAAATATTTAATGAATGCTGACAAGGATGTACTTCAAAATCCTTGGTAACATGTTAGAATCGAAATAATATATCTCATTTAGTGATTTGCTCTTGAATAAATCAGTTTGTCGTTCAGCTGCGCCCTCGTGATATAATTCCTTCGCATCTGAACTCCAAACAGTGATTTATTCAGCGACAAATCACCGATGAGATATATTATTTCTTAATTTTATTTGATAAGTATGTGATATCTTTAAAAGTTATACCTATTTTTGGCATTTTTATGATCAAACATAATAATAAAATGATAAGAAACTTATTTAGGAATGTGTTACAAATTTCATTATGTTTTTAGGGGGAAAAAAGCAAGCTTTTTTCAAGTTCTGTCTGGCAGTGTGCACAAATTCAATTTTGATAGTTTAGAAAAATGTGACATTCACTCATCTAAAAGTCTTGTTTTAATGCTTGCAGAAAGTTGTAAATAACATTTGTGTAAAATTGAAAACCGAATGTGCATTTCAGTGTTATAAAGTAAAGCATGAAAAAAGTACACTTTTGGCAACTTACTATTGAAACCGAAAATTCAGATAGAAAATCTAGAACACAATTAATAATTTGATTTTATCCAATGATATCATATTCCAATAATGGTGATTGCATGTATATAAAAAAAATCATTTCCCCATTCGTTTTGTAAGCTTTCTATATAAATATAATGGAAGGATCACCTTCATCGGTATGACCTTTTTCATTTTAATTATGATATTATTAGATATTGTTTGTCAACACAAGAACTCACAGAGATTTTTACTACATACAATATATACCTGAGTTTTATTATCATTATCATTTTTAGCTCGACTATTCGAAGAATAGTCTAGCTATTCTACTCACCCCGGCGTCGGCGTCGGCATCACACCTTGGTTAAAGTTTTGCAAGTACATATGGCTATCATTTAAATACACATAACTTTGAAACTTATTTTTTCTTTTTCTAGGTCAATTACCAACTTCAATGGGTCAAGTCCCATAACTCTGACATGTATTTTGGGCAAATTATATCCCCTTTTGGACTAAGAAAATTCTAGTTAAAGTTTTGCATGCAAGTTACTATCACCAAAACTAAAGCAGATATTGAAATGAAACTTCTCATGTGTCTTCGGGGTTATAAAACGTGTTGATAGCATCAAGTCCAATAACTCTGACATGAATTTTGGCCAAATTATGCCCCTTTTTGGACTTAGAAAATCCTGGTTAAGGTTTTGCGTGCAAGTACATATAGCTATTACTTAAAGGCATTATAGATTTGAAACTTATTTTTTCTTTATTTTTAGATCAATTACTAACCTCACTGGGTCAAGTCCCATTACTCTGACATGTATTTTGGGCAAATTATGCCCCATTTTGAACTTAGAAAACTTCTGGTTAAAGTTTTGGTTGGAACTCTAGTGATATTTCAACATTAGATTAATTCCTGCTCCTGTGACAACGATTCGAATAGTCGAGCACTGGCTGTCTTACGGACAGCTCTTGTTAATATTATTACTATATCTTTTATTATCTTTCATTATTTTTTATTTGTAATATTTAATAATAATAATAATAATAATAATAATCAGATAATTATTGTTAACTATATATTATAATAAAATAATAATATTAATGATAATAATATTTTTATTATTATTATTATTATTATTATTATTATCCCACATTCACCAAGGAAAATTAATTTCAGCTCCACTGCACACATCTTCATGGTCCAGTTGGGACCCCTGCTGCGCTAATTGCCCTCTAATCAGCTACTGTTACTTAATCGCTGATAAGCAGCAGATAAGATGGGAGTTGTTTATTGGATTTGGGGGTGGGGGGACACTTATATAGTAGTGGATCTAGGCCTTTTAATTTATTTAGCTTTTGGACTTTTGATATAGACTTTAATTATCGATGAAAAACTGTCAATACAAGAGTTGTCCATTTTGCAGACATTTTTTGAAGGTCATTTTTTAAATATAAAATATGAACGAGAGGAAAAGCATAAGTATATTTAGTAAATCGGTGCACTTAGCTGTCACTTCACGCCGAAAAGAACCCACAAAGACGAATATGGATTTTTAGGTACCATCTCTACATCAAGTTATAATGAAAAAGTCCCTGTATTAAAATATGTGAATTGAATAATAATCTTTTAAATAGATCTGTAATTTGAGAATGCGTATCGACCTTTTCATAGCCAGTTAGTTATATAGACCGGATTTTAACATAATCATACGGATATCTACATTAACATGAGTTTCAGGTTAACTTTGAGAAAATCGTTTACTGTAATTGTGTGCATAGTTACCTTATTAACAATAAATACGTTATTCCACGCTTTTAAATATTCACCACGGAAGCCGATTTTTAGAGCAAAACTTTGGAATGATTTTCATGCGGATCATTTTGTTCGGCGGTTTAATTCGTCGAGTGAGAAGCTTACTGAAATGAAGGTTGTAAACAGGTCAGATCCGAAAACGGGTGAGTTAGAAGATTTCACTATGTATAGTCTCTTGGATCCCAAAGAGCAGTTTGAAACATCGTTTAAGAAATTTGCAGAAAATGCCACACAAAAGGTACTGCTAATATTCAATATGCCAGGATTTGAGAACGTAGTGACGACAAATGAAAAGTTTAAGACTTGTGAATACAACAACTGCATGATGACAAGCGACAAGTCTTACCTTAAAACGGCCGATGCTCTTTTGTTTATAATATGCAACAAAGGTATGGGATCTAAACCACCGATTAGCCAGCAGAACAGAAATCCCAATCAGGCATGGATATTCAAGTGCGGTGAAACGCCAATACATCATTGGTTTAGTGATTATAAATCAGCTGCTTGGGATAACACAATGAATTGGTCAATATCTTACAGAATCGATTCAGATATGCCACATCCTTATGGATATCTTAAAACTAGGACAGTCCCAAGAACATTGGATTATGAATCTATTTATCAAGCTAAAACAAAAACTGTTCTATGGGTTGTAAGTAACTGCAATACACAAAGTGCACGTGGTCAGTATGTCGCTGAACTTCAGAAGTATGGAGTAGATGTTGATATTTACGGGCGATGTGGACCAAACCATCGCATTGACAATGACAATTTGAATAAGATAATGCCAAAATATAAGTTTTACCTTGGATTTGAGAATTCTTTATGCAACGATTATGTCACAGAAAAGCTTTTCTTTTATTACGACTTTAATTGGATTGTTATTGTCCGAGGTGGCGCCGACTACGATCATCTGCTACCGACGAAAACTTACATTAATACTGCCCACTTCTCAAATGTGTCACTCTTGGCCGAATACCTTTTGTATCTTGGGAATGACAAAGACAGATATGTTGACTTCTTGCGGAAGAAAGATCGTTATGAACAAAAGTACGAATATGGACATAAATATAGTATATGCGAAATCTGTAGAAGATTAAATAATGTTTCGAAGTTTAAGAAGACGTACAACAATATGCGTGATTATCTTGAAAATGGACAGTGTCGAATGCCCACAGATGTCAAGAGTTCGGTGAGTCATACGCGATATCAGAATCACGAACGCGTGTTCAATCCTGTTAAATGACTAGACTGGTGAATGCAATGTCAGTTTCTTAACACTTCTTATACTATTTGTGTAGGTAAAAGAGTCACTGTCAATCTGCATGATAGGTCACACTCGAATCATGACATTAGAAAAATCGGTTGTCACACCTCTTAAAAAACAGCCAGCCGTCTACCAGCTTGACTCATCTCTTGATATTTTTTCTAACAGAAAATGTAAAAAAAAACTCTGCTGATATCTGATCTGACAACATTTTCTAATGAATTTAATAATTTGTGGTTACTGTTACTTTATATAGTATTAACAATTTCAAAAAGATGTATTCGGTATATGTATCAGTTTACAGGGTTAACATAATTAAGCAAAAGTTGAAGATGTATTCAATACGCCAATGTTTTTATAGATAGTCATGAAGAAGTAGATAATTAGGGTCCCGCCTATTCAGACGTTATTTAAACTTCCCACAAGTACAAGTTTATCAGCAGTGCACATAATTGCCGTCATATCTTCAAAATTGAACAAAATTATTGATGCTTACTGCATGTTAGCATAGCAACAAAGCGCAGTTCGACTGATAACATCAGTTCACACATTGTTAGAAAAATTATAAAATTGCATGCATGCATTATGGGGAAACAGGGAAATTCTTTGATATACTGGCGAAGCCTACATACTAAATCTTTATTTTGTCATGGACTTTATTTATTTCTTTGCATCAGTTGTTTGGGATAGCTGCACACATAATGAACAAGAAACACTTGAAAAACTACAATATGAGGTGGCCTAAATGACCTTATCCCACCTTTAGTTAACGAAACAGTGCCATATAATTTTCGTAATAATGACAACTTTGTGACTGCAGCACGCCGTACAGTAATATTTTGTAAATCTGTATACCATCATCAGTTAAGTTATGGAATGAATTAGAACCTTCAGTTAGGGGAATCACCCTCCTTAAACATATTTAAAGCAAAATTTAATGAATTATTTAAGCCTCCCATTGTACCAAAGTATTTCCTTTTTGGAGAAAGAGAAAATGCAGTTTATCATGCTCGCTTAAGAAATAAATGTAACAACCTTAACTACGATCTTTACAATAGTCAATTACGAAATGACCCTTTTGTGAATATGGAAACGGAGAAGAAAATGCATAACATTATTTCATTATTTGTTAAAGATACACTGAGGAAAGACTTCATTTATTTCAATTAACAAGACTATCCCATCCTTTAAACACAAATATATTACTCTTTGGAAAAGAAGAACAAACAGAAGAAGAAAATAGTACAATATTTTTAACAGTGCAAGCTTTTTATTTTTATTATTATTATACCAGACTTGTTGAGCGCCCTTTTCATATGAAATATACGTTCAAGGACGCTTTACAATTAAACGTGTGACATATCGCAGATATGTAGGAAAATCCCAAAACATGGCATATGCTTTTATTCAACAATCATCTGTTGTTGTTTTTTTCTCTCAAGTAACGTGCTCACATTAAATCTGTTTGGTAGAGTGTAACATTTTTTCTATTGGAAGGACTGTATGCTGATGTTGAAATAACTCGTTGCCCGACCTTTTTGTTTTTTGTTATGTGTTAAAAATGTATGTACTATTGTGTTTATCTTTGAAATAGAAAGCAATATAATATGATTAAACTAAAGATCTCATAATAATGGTGTTCGCATGCGCTACAGGAAGGCGACAAAGCGAAAAGGCGTCTTTTCGCTTTGTATCGGGCGACTAAGCGAAATAGCGAGACAATCTCGCTTTTTCGCCTTGTCGCGTTGTTGTTTTTTGCCTGTTGAGTTCTAAATCTCACCTTTTCGCTCTGGCGCCCGCGACAAAGCGAAAAGACGACAACGCGCCAAAACCAGAAATCTCGCCTTTTTGCTCTGGCGCCCGTGACAAAACGAAAAGGCGACAACGCACCAATACCAAAAATCTCGCGAATAAAGGCGAAGTTGGCAGAAATCAGCCACCACACTTTAGACCTTTGATTTCAAGAATAAATAATCAAAGAAAATCTAAGAAGAACAACTAATAAACTTAAGCCAACATAAAACAGTGGTCAAAAGTGAAAGGAAAACTAAAAATATCCTTTTCCCAAAAACTGATCAGGCAGACAAAATATGGCTTACATTTGTTTAAAACTGTTTGTATTTGATAAACAACATGCACACATTTATCATGCCTTACACTTACAATTATTTTATAAGTTGTACTGAGGCCCTGCTAGAAAGCTTAGTAGTGAATGTAACTAAAACAAAATAATGCGAAAATTCCTTTCAACTAAGAAACGTCACGTCAGAGCATTTTAGCTAAATTTATTTTTAGTTCTCAATCATGACATCTTGGTTTACACGAAATTTTATATATATTAAAATGTAAAATGTATATCCAACAATGAAAAATTACCAAAGAATTAAGCTAGTATCACATATATGTAACTGTAGTTATATTTGTCTTTTGAATTTATCCTTTTACAGTGTTTCTTATGCTTACTCATTTATAAGCATTTATCTGACTGTTCAGGAGAACTTTCCTGCAAATAGTGTAACACTAAATTAGTTACTAACAACAAATGTAATTGCAATATTTTAAGGTTGTAGATGGGTAATGAGACGCTCTGCAATTCCCGTGCAATTATATGTTTGTAAGCAATTCGACATTTTTGCTTAACACGACCATTTCTTGACGTAACTAAAATGCTAAAAAAATCCTAAAAAAGCATATGGACAATACGTAATTTTACTAGTTTCTTTACAGGTCCACTACCTTAAACAAACTATAAGGTGTTTTATCTGTTGTAAACAAGGTAAGCGGGTAATGTAAGATATTCACATTGATCTATAACTTATCACCTGAGAGTGGGAAATATTGATGATAAAATGTTTCTGGGGTTTGTTTACATGATAAAATCTTAAACAACTTTACATCAACTGAAAAATTTAAGAAACAATTGCTCTTGAGCAATTTAAACCCATAAATATATAGACCCAAAATAAACAGAAGATGGACATTACTGTTCACTCTTTTTCATTTATCAGTAAAGTAAGTATATTTCGTTAGTGACCTCTGAGCCTGACTTTTAATGGGTAGTCAGATACTTAGACTTTGCCACATAACGGTTTGTCAGATCAAATTAATAGGAAAAAATAAAAAATAGCTGCATACATAATGTATGTAGAACAGTCAGATTTCGGGTTTGAATAAAATAGATTCGAATTTTGAGCTGAAGTGTGTCTTAAAAGAAGATATTCTCTTTTTTATATTCTAATTTAAGACAGTACTCGTTTTTTGTTTTCAAATTATTTCGGTTTACGAGAATTTTCATAATTTTCAATTTTAACATTGTCATTTATGAGTGCACTTCAAATCCTTTTCCTACTACAACTGATATTTTCCAGTCTACAGTTCATTTTCGCTTAAAGCAGTCACGGATGAACTATATATACATTTTGTATTTTGATTTAATATAATGTACATATGTTTGGACCAACAGCAATATTGCTATTGACGTTTTAAGAAGCAAGTCTATTTAATAGAGTTGGTAAAATACTGCAATGATAAATGAATGACGCACCGATATTATGTTTTATCCATTGTGTGTGTGTGTTCAATGGTTGTGGACTCAAATTACAGCCTTTAGTACCAGATATTGACATTGGCGTTGAGAGCTTTAGTTCTAATTTTTTAACATGTACTTTCCTTCGATATAAAAACAACTGCGAAAACATAAATGAGATTCAACCACTTCAGGCAATCTAACGCACAAGTACTAGATCTAGTTTGATCTGAGGAAGTTGTCAGTAACTTAAGTTACTTGTCGACAATAGGTTTATAATTGTGAGGCATCCAGGAATCATAGTCAACTGAACTGAATGCTAATATTATATTAAATGCTATCGAAAAATTGCTGCAGAATCACACCAGGAGAACAAATGGGATCAATATTCTTTGTATTTTGTATGTGTTTTTAGCATCATGAATAAGATATATAAAATCTGAAAAGTAGATCCCTCGGAAGCACCGAAAACAAGGCAAAGAGTGAAAATTGCAGACTCGGTTTGACTGAGTCTGTTCATGAGCAGTAATGGAAAATGTAACACTGCCCACGCCCCCTAGCACCGGCTTCAGCAGTATTCAATCTTCAAATCTAAATGAGTTGAAATCAATAATCCCGAAGGACCAGAAAATATAAGTGGCGGCAGATGTGATCAGTGCTAAGTTCTCTCCATATTACACTGGTGGGAGTCGAATGACTTCAGACACAATGTCTTTATCGAATCGTTATAAATAACATACACGAACACGGTCTTACCGAGAAGTCTCTAATAATCTAAACATTTCTATCATGATAAACAATGTGGACACTGTATTACGACCACACTGATCATAAAAGCATAGATTATGATCAAAGATGGAGGGGTATAATTTCGACTTTGTCTTTCCATCCGTTCGTTCGTTCGAAGACATACGTAATTCACTTCTTTCATGTCAACTTTTGGTAAGCTTATGATAGAGAACATGAGAACATGTCTTCTCTTCCACTCAGTTTTAGACTCTCGGCTAGTATTGGCTTTTCAATTTACTAACAGACAAAAGAAAGTTCTCTGTAGGCTCTTCAAAGTGTTGAAAGTAGACCAAACTTATACCGTACTCTACTTAATTTATTTAGCTGTTTAGACGTTTGATATAGACTCTAATTATCAATAAAACAACTGCCAATACAAGAGTTGGTCATTTTGCTTCAGATATTTTGAGGTCATTTTTTTTTAAATATAAAATATTTCTATTATAACATGACAGAGAGGAAAAGCAACAGTATGTTTAGTAAATCGATGCACTTAGCTGTCACTCCAAGCCGAAAATAACCCGTAAAGACGATTTTTGATTTTAGGTACCATCTTTACATCAAGTTATAATGATAAATCCCCTTTAATAAAATATATGAACTGAATAATAATCCTTTAAAGGTCTGTAATTTGAGAATGCATACCGATCTTTTCATAGCCAGGTAGTTAGATAGAGCGAATTTTAACATACTCATACGGATATCTACATTAACATGAGTCCCAGGTTAACTTTGAGAAGCTCGTTTACGGTAATTGTGTGCATAGTTACCTTATTAACAATAAATACGTTATTCCACACTTTCAAATATTCACCACGGAAGCCGATTTTTAGAGAAAGACTTTGGAATGATTTTCATGCGGATCATTTTGTTCGGTGGTTTAATTCGTCGAGTGAGAAGCTTACTGAAATGAAGGTTGTAAACAGGTCAGATCCGAAAACGGGTGAGTTAGAAGATTTCACTATGTATAGTCTCTTGGATCCCAAAGAGCAGTTTGAAACATCGTTTAAGAAATTTGCAGAAAATGCCACACAAAAGGTACTGCTAATATTCAATATGCCAGGATTTGAGAACGTAGTGACGACAAATGAAAAGTTTAAGACTTGTGAATACAACAACTGCATGATGACAAGCGACAAGTCTTACCTTAAAACGGCCGATGCTCTTTTGTTTATAATATGCAACAAAGGTATGGGATCTAAACCACCGATTAGCCAGCAGAACAGAAATCCCAATCAGGCATGGATATTCAAGTGCGGTGAAACGCCAATACATCATTGGTTTAGTGATTATAAATCAGCTGCTTGGGATAACACAATGAATTGGTCAATATCTTACAGAATCGATTCAGATATGCCACATCCTTATGGATATCTTAAAACTAGGACAGTCCCAAGAACATTGGATTATGAATCTATTTATCAAGCTAAAACAAAAACTGTTCTATGGGTTGTAAGTAACTGCAATACACAAAGTGCACGTGGTCAGTATGTCGCTGAACTTCAGAAGTATGGAGTAGATGTTGATATTTACGGGCGATGTGGACCAAACCATCGCATTGACAATGACAATTTGAATAAGATAATGCCAAAATATAAGTTTTACCTTGGATTTGAGAATTCTTTATGCAACGATTATGTCACAGAAAAGTTTTTCTTTTATTACGACTTTAATTGGATTGTTATTGTCCGAGGTGGCGCCGACTACGATCATCTGCTACCGACGAAAACTTACATTAATACTGCCCACTTCTCAAATGTGTCACTCTTGGCCGAATACCTTTTGTATCTTGGGAATGACATAGACAAATATGTTGACTTCTTGCGGAAGAAAGATCGTTATGAACAAAAGTACGAATATGGTCACAAATATAGTATATGCGAAATCTGTAGAAGACTAAATAATGTTTCGAAGTTTAAGAAGACGTACATCAATATGCGTGATTATCTTGAAAATGGACAGTGTCGAATGCCCACAGATGTCAAGAGTTCGGAGAGTCATACGCGATATCAGAATCACGAACGCGTGTTCAATCCTGTTAAATGACTAGACTGGTGAATGCAATGTCAGTTTCTTAACACTTCTTATACCGAATACCTTTTGTATCTTGGAAATGACAAAGACAGATATATCGACTTACTGCGGAAGAAAGATCGTTATGAACAAAAGTACGAATATGGTCATAAATATAGTATATGCGAAATCTGTAGAAGACTAAATAATGTTTCGAAGTTTAAGAAGACGTACAACAATATGCGTGTTTATCTTGAAAATTGACAGTGTCGAATTCCAACAGATGTCAAGTTTTTGACGAGTCATACGCGCGCTCATGTTGGGAAAATTTACGGCCCAACCCTTTCGCTTCTGATTTCAATGTATATATCACTTAAGGTAACATGTTTTTCTAATTTTCATTGATCCGTGTTAAAATAACGCATGTGTTTATTCGTATTATAATTCGTATTATAAACATGTATTGATTCGTTTGCAGTAAAATATGTCTAAACTAGTCATACATGATATCAGAATCATGAGCGCGTTCTCAATCATGCTAAATGATTAAACTGGTGAATGCAATGTCAGTTTCTTATTTGTTAATGTACTAATTATGTTAGTTAATGTAGGTAAAAGAGTCGATTTTCTTCTAACTGTCCACCTGCATGACAGGACATGCTCGAATCATGACATTATAAAGACAGCTGCCACTCGTTTTTAAATACAGCCAGCCGTCTTCCAGCTTGGCAAATCTTTATTTTTCCAACATAGAAAGTGTTTTCTAACATAGAAAGTGTTTTCTAACATAGAAAATGTAAAAAAATATGCTGCCAATTCTAATATCCAACTGACAACATTTTCTAATGAAACAAAATAATTTTTGGTTGTTATTATTTTATCTTATCAACATTTCAAAAATTGTTTGATATACAATGTATTTGTATTTTTGTATATGTAGCAGTTCACATGGTTAGCATAATTAAGGAAACTTGAAAATGTATGCAATACACCTGTGTTTTTATAGATATAACACGTTTGAATATCTTAAACTGTGCTGTCTGGTTGTAGGAAGGCACGTTTTAAGTTCTAATCAAACTTGTATTTACATCAATTGAAAAACTGATTTAAGAAACAATTGCTCAAACGGCAATATAAACCCATAAATTTACATGCAAAATAAACAATAGATGGACATTGCTGTTCAGTCTTTTTTTCATTTATCAGTAAAGTAGGTATATTTCGTTAGTAACCTTTGAGCTTGACTTTTAGAGGGTAGTCAGATTTTTAGACTGCCATATAACTGTTTGTCAGATGACATATTCAACAAATTAGCAGGAAAAAAAGAAAAATAGCTGCATATATGTAGAGCAGTCAAAGTTCGGCTTTGAATCAAATTGATTTACGAATGTTGGGCTAAAGTGTGTCTTAAAAGAAAATATTCTCCATTTTATATCCTAATTTTAGACAGTTTTAGACTGGACTCGTTTTTTTTCTAATTATTTCAGTTTACGGGAATTTTCAAAGTTTTTAAATTTGAGATTGCCGTTTATGAGTGCACTTCAGTTCCATTTTCTACTACAGCTGATGATTTACACTCGACAATTCATTGTAGCTTGCAATATCTATCTCTGTGTCATTTTCTGAATCTGTTTGTCTCTTGATTCTGCATCTTGATTCGACAATAATATCTATAACGAGTTCTTTTTTCCACGCATTTTACCCCTCAGCAATATTGACTGACTGTAGATTAGACCCCTCACCCCCGCCCCAACCACCACCACCACCACACACACACACAAATAATTTTGAGCGATTCGAACAACAGACCGGCATGTCTTGTGCAATAACCGTTATATGATATCCGTCTGACATAACTAAGCACCCTATAACCACCATAACCATGAACAGTCTGTATCTTTAAAAGCAGTCACGGACGTACTGTATATGTTTTGATTTAATGTAAGAGTCTACATATTTTTGGACCAACAACAATCATTGCTATTGACGCTTTAAGTAAAACAAGAAATGTCTTTAAAAAGACAAACGGCATAGAGGTAATAATGTTTGGCGCATGAAAAATTCAGAATTAAACAGGATATACAGACAGAAAAGATTTGGATATGCATGTACGAACACATTATTCATTTGCAAATATTTCATCTAAGCAGCAAATTTAAATGATCAAGAGGTATCCTTTCAGTGATAGAAGGTCAAAATGATTTGACGGGCTGATTCTGAAATAATTTCGTGTTGGGTCAGAATCCCCAATAAGTAACCCACTAGCACAATATGTCGACCAGCGTACAATTAGTTGGACTGAAAAAGGCTAAAGCAGTTGACATGAAAATAAAACCCTAGCTTTTAACTTGAATCACTAGTAGTGACCCCCATAACTCTAATTACTTGATTAAGTTCTCAGTTTAAAAAAAAAACTTAAAGCAAAAAATCAAATACTGTAGAATCTGGTAAATAAGCGCATATTCGAATATAAGCGCATATCAAAAGTAAGCGCATATGGCCTTACAGTTATTCCGTATGGGAGAATAAGCGCATGTAATGCCCTTACCATAATTTTGTCTCGAAAATAGGCGCGTATCCGATTACTGGTAAACAAAAAACAGATGCAGCAAAAAGACGTAATTAACGGTATCATATCGTGATAATTGTTTAGCATAAATACAGGCCACAAGTGTTATTACCTTATGATTAGCCGATAGGTTTTAAAAGATTTTATCGTCTATTTATTGTCTGATAAAACGATTATTTTTTACGATAATCATGCTTTTTGAAATAAAAAATGTTTTCAGTAAATGAAAGTAAAAGTTTGAATACCTTTGAATACAGTTGTTTGCATTGTCATAACAGTTTGTCATTCTTCTGAAATCTGTGAAAAGAATATAGATAAAATGCTACAATCTTAGTGTTGAACAATTATTGAATGGTCCGAGAGATTGAACATAATTTGCAAATTATGTATTCATTATGCTTTCATTTTGTCTAAATACTGTATGCAATAAAAGGAAGTAGTTCACTGCGCACGTCCAAGACCATGTTTTACTTTCGTTTTCTCAACCACGGTAAGCACTGTCAATATTCTTAATATATCAAAAATAGGCGCACGCGGCTTGTCTATAAGCGCAAATCAAATATAAGCGCATAATTTTGGCTTAAGTATAAGCGCATATCAAAAATAGGCGCATAAAAGTGTCACTAAAATTATTATAAGCGTATACGCTTATTTACCAGATTCTACAGTATTTGCATATTGGGATACCTTCAATAAATGTTGAAATCTTTTTTATTTGGGTAAAGTTATAGGTAAATACTTACATAATATATGATGGAATAGTGATTTTTAAATTTAATTTGCACATTGTTGTTGTTTGCATAGTCGTTATTTACATGAAATTTAAAATCTTTTCAGCTCACCTACTGGCCCCCATTGGTTTTGTTATTGTTTTTGTCTGCACTTGCCAGAGCGAGGCTCCAGTGGGGAAATACCCCTGGTGTCAAATTATGTAGGGAATAACTCGGTGTCGTGAAATAATAACAAAGAATTGTTAAATTGTCTTCTTTATTTTCACGAAGAACATACATTTGCCGTGTGTGCGAAACCGCGTACAGTCCGACACTGGGTACACTGACTCTACAGTTACAACCAGCCACAACTCATTCATCCATAAGCGAGGTACGCAACGGGGGAAGAAGTTTACTTTCGATTTCTCTGGCGGTGATAAATTATTAAAAACTTTAAATTAGAATATATCATTTTAGTTAAGGGTAACAAAACTATTAAATATGTTCCATTTAATATGTGCCTTCTGATAATTAATGTCATTTAAGACTTAATAAATGGTTTAACTTCTCAGCGCGCACCTGTTCCGTGTCCCGATTACTACAGAATCTAGGTCAAAGCCCATGTTATTCAGCTAACGCCGAAAAATGTTTATTCACTAGAGTTGGTAAAATACTTTATTGAATGACACAGTATTATGTATCTTGTGCGCACCATCTCTCCTCATCCCCTTCACACAATTTAATGAAACTTCACACAAGTGATCAGTACCAACAGTAGTTGTGCATGGGGCATGTTAGGTTCTTTTAGAAAAAAAATTGCAGAGTTATGGGACTTTGTTTTTTGTTACTATACTATATACATAGACACAATCTTGTGCGCACCATCTCTCCTCATCCCCTTGACACAGTTTAATGAAACTTCACACAAGCGATCAGTAACAGCAGTAGTTGTGCATGGGGCATGTTAGGTTCTTTCAGGAAAAAAATTTGCAGAGTTATGGGACTTTGTTTTTGTACCCCCCGACAACAAAGTTGTAAGGGGGGGGGGGGGGGGGTATACTGGTTTCAGGTTGTCTGTCTGTCTGTCTGTCTGTCCGTCTGTCCGTAGACGCAATCTTGTGCGCACCATCTCTCCTTATCCCCTTGACAGAATTTAATGAAACTTCACACAAGTGATCAGTACCAAAAGTAGTTGTGCATGGGGCATGTTAGGTTCTTTTAGAAAAAAACTTGCAGAGTTATGGGACTTTGTTTTTTTGTTACTATACTATATACATAGACACAATCGTATGCACACTATCTCTCCTCATCCCCTTGACACAATTTAATGAAACTTCACACAAGTGATCAGTAACAACAGTAGTTGTGCATGGGGCATGTTAGGTTCTTTCAGAAAAAAAATTTGCAGAGTTATGGGACTTTGTTTTTTCTTCGTTACTATACTATATACATAGACACAATCTTGTGTGCACCATATCTCCTCATCCCCTTGACACAGTTTAATGAAACTTCACACAAGTGATCAGTACCAACCCTAGTTGTGCATGGTGCATGTTACATTCTTTTAGATAAATATTCTGCATAGTTATGGGACTTTGTTTTTTGTTACTATACTGTATACATACATTCTATATACATACAGTCCACATAATTATGCAATCTTGTGTGCGTCAAATTGCAATATACTGTCAGTGCATGCGGGGGGTACATTCATCACCTTTAGTGATAGCTCTAGTTTTTGTTACTATACTATATACATAGACACAATCTTGTGCGCACCATCTCCTCATTTCCTTGACACAATTTAATGAAACTTCACACAAGTGATCAGTACCAACAGTAGTTGTACATGGGGCATGTTAGGTTCTTTCAGCGACAAAAATTGCAGAGTTATGGGGCTTTGTTTCTTGTTAACATACTATGTACATACAGTCTGCATATGCAATCTTGTGCGTGCCTAATCTACCAAACCCTTGCACACAATTTAATGAAACTTCACACAAGTGATCAGTACCAACCCTAGTTGTGCATGGTGCATGTTACATTCTTTTAAATAAATATTCTGCATAGTTATGGGACTTTGTTTTTTGTTACTATACTGTATACATACAGTCTATATACATACAGTTCACATAATTATGCAATCTTTTGTGCGTCAAATTGCAATGTACTGTGTCAGTGCATGCGGGGGGTACATTCATCACCTTTAGTGATAGCTCTAGTTACTGAATGGATTTGATTCAAACTTAATAATTGTTCAGCATCATCACCCACATCATATGACACAAGATGCATAACTCTGGCACAATTTTTTTCATGAATTATTCCCCTTTTTTACTAAGAATTTCAGGTTAAAGTTTTGATGCACTTTCACTCTGTCTCTGTTTTTACTGATTCAGTGGATTTGATTCAAACTAAAATAGTTGTTCAGCATCATTACCGATGCCATATGGCACAAGGTGCATAACTCTGGCACCAATTTTTCATGAATTATTCCCTCTTTTTACTTAGAATTTCAGGTTAAAGTTTTGATGCACTTTCGCTCTATCACTGTTATTACTGAATGGATTTTATATTGATTTTGATAATAGTTGTTCAACATCATCACCCACATCATTTGACACAAGGTGCATAACTCTGGCACCAATTTTTCATGAATTATTCCCCCTTTTTACTTTGAATTTCATGTTAAAGTTTTGATGCACTTTCACTCTATCACTGTTATTACAGAATGGATTTGATTCAAACTTAAAATAGTTGTTCAACATCATCACCCACACCATTTAACACAAGGTGCATAACTCTGGCACCAATTTTTCATGAATTATGCCCCCTTTTACTTAGAATTAAAGGTTAATTTTGATGCATTTTCACTATCTCTCAGTTGTTATGAAATGCATTTGATTCAAACTTGAAGTAGTTGTTCCACATTATCACCCACATCATATGACACAAGATGCATAACTCTTGCACCAATATTTTATTAATTATGCCCCCTTTTTGCTTAGGCTATACTTATATAGTGTTTTGATACACTTTATCTGTACCTCTCTTATTACTTAATATTTCTGACACAGACTCAGGCAATTGTGCAATATCTTCATTCACCATTGGAGTTAATAAACACTCCAGTGACAGCTCCAGTTTCCTCAGATGTGCCCAGTTTCACTATCCAGCATCGAAATAGTCGAGCACGCTGTCTCCTGTAACAGCTCTTGTTTAGCTCCACTATTCGGAGAATAGGGGGGCTATTCTACTCGCCTTTCTTGGTTAAAGTTTTTCAGCAACCTTTGTTTTTCTGTCATATCTTTGTTACTATTGCTTATATCTTACTGTAAGTTCACATAAACATTGTCCAGCATTAAAACAAAGTATATGCAGGGGCTGGGCCCATTATACCCAAGGTCAAGGTCACCAAGGTATTATACTTAGGTTATTTTTTAGGTTAAAGTTTTTCGGCAACCTTTGTTTTTCTGTCATATCTTTGTTACTATTACTTATATCTTATTGTAACTTCACATAAACATTGTCCAGCATACAAGCAAAGTATGTACAGGGGCTGGACCCATTATACCAAAGGCCAAGGTCACCAAGGTGTTATACTTTGGTTATTTTTTAGGTTTAAGTTTTTCAGCAACCTTTGTTTTTCAGTCATATCTTTGTTACTATTGCTTATATCTTACTTTAAGTTCACATAAACATTGTCCAGCATACAAACAAAGTATGTGCAGGGGCTGAGCCCATTATACCTAAGGTCAAGGTCACAAAGTTGTTATACTTGGAATTATTTTCATGTTAATTTTTTTTTCATAAGCTTCGTTAATAGACATATCTTTGGTACTTAAAAAGATAATGACTTGAAATTAAAAATGTTTCTTTATAATCATCACCTGCATGTGTGGTTACAATCCCCATAACTCTAACTGTATTTTTGACAGAATTATGCCCCTTTCATAATTAAAGGTTTTGGCAATCTTCGCTTTCTTGATGTAACTGTAGTACAATATAAGATAAAGACTTGAAACTCAAAATGTATCTTTATTATCATCATCTGCATGTGTAGTAACAATCCCAATAACTCTGATTTGTATTTTTGACCAAATTATGCCCCTTTCATACTTAAATATTTTGATAAACTTTGTTTTTTTGGACATAACTTTGGTACTATATGAGATAATGACTTGAAACTCAAAATATATTTTTACCATCATTATCTGCATGTGTGGTAACAATCCCAATAACTCTAGTTTGTTTTATTGACAGAATTATGCCCCTTGGTGTATCTTCCTTTTAAAGTAGTGGTCTCTTATTGAGACATATATTCATTTTACTGTCAAATCGCCGAATAGTGGAGCGCGCTGTCTTACGGACAGCTCTTGTGTTAGCTTTTTGTTTACTTTGCAAGACCAGAGTTATGGCCATTGACTTAGTAAAAAAATAAGTTTGTGCTGTATATATGTCAAAATGTACTTGACCGTGAGTCATAAAACATTAGAGGATTGTTTTATAGCCTATGAAGTTTTGCAACGGTTGTTCTCTTTGGGATTTTGGTCAGCTAGGCCAGAGTACTTTACTTAGTGAAAAATACACATTAAGTTCCTATAAGTCTGTGTTGCATCTTGAAAAAAGTTTAACATTGAGTCATAAAACCATGTACGGTCATGGAAGTGGTGGGCTCCTGTGTCCTATGGACACACATCGAGTTGTGAGTTGTCTCCCCTGCTCTGTTCTCTTTTCTTCCACTTTAGCATGGCTACAGCGTATGTGTATTCTTTACTCGCTGCAATTTTGCGTTGGTAAATTAATTCTGTTTTAATATTTCCACAGCTTTACATACTTAAAAGGATCCTTTTTGGTTGCGATAGTTCATTGTGATATTTACTACTTTAAGAGTGTATTTGTGTATAGGATCCTGATTTTTTAGCTCGACTATACTAAGTATGTAAAGCTATCCTACTGAACCCGGTGTCGGCGTCGGCGTCTTTCTACGTCTGCACCTTTGTAAAAGTTTTGACGCACTTTGTCTTTATCTCTGTAATTACTTGATAGATTTACTTCACACTTAAAATAGTTATTCCTCATCATCACCCACATCATATGGTACAAGGGTCATAACTCTCACGCCGATATTTTATGAAATATTTCCCCTTTTTACTTAGAATTTCAGGTTACAGTTTTGGTGCACTTTCACCCTATCTTACCTATTACTGTATTGATTTGATTCAAACTTAAAAATGTTGTTTGACATCATCAGTTCATCACCCACATCTTATGATATGAGGTCCACAACTGTGGCTCCATTTTGTCATGAATTATACCCCCTTTTACTTAGGATTTTGTGTAATTTTGATGCGTTGTCGCTGTGTTCTTACAAAAGGGATTTGATTCAAACATACAATAATTGTTCAGCATGAGCTATTACATCATTTGGAACAAGAGCAATAGCTCTGACATCTGTGTTTAATGAGTTATTCCCCTTTTCACTTAAAATTTCTGGTTAAAGTTTTGATGCTTTTTCACTCTATCTCTATTACTACCTAACAGATTTGATTAAAACTTAAAATAGTTGTCCTTCATCATCACACACATCATATGACACAATGACAATAACTTTCACACCAATATTTTATTAATTACACCCATTTTTTCTTAATCCTTATCATGCTGGAAACGAATGATTCTGCCTTTGCGACCAGTGTAGATCATGATCAGCCTGCACATCCATGCATACTGATCAACATCTGCACTTTTCGCCATTCAGACATGATATTTATATTCCCCCGCCATGGCGGAGGGATTATAGGAATGGTCTGCGTCCGTCCTTCCGTCCGTCCTTAGGTCCGTAACAAAATCGTGTCCGGTCCATATCTCCTAAACCCTTTGAAGGATTTTCATGAAACTTGGGTCAAATGATCACCTCATCAAGACGATGTGCAGAACCCATGAGTCAGCCTTGTCGGTTCAAGGTCAAGGTCACAACTCAAGGTCAAAGGTTTGAGCCTGCCATTTTGTGTCCGCTCTATATCTCCTAAACCCCTTGAAGGAATTTTATAAAACTTGGGTCAAATGATCAACTCATCAAGACGATGTGCAGAACCCATGAGTCAGCCATGCCGGCTCAAGGTCAAGGTCACAACTCAAGGTCAAAGGTTTGAGCCTTCCATTTTGTGTCCGCTCTATATCTCTTAAACCCCTTGAAGGAATTTTATAAAACTTGGGTCAAATGATCACCCCATCAAGACGATGTGCAGAACCCATGAGTCAGTCATGCCGGCTGAAGGTCAAGGTCACAACTTAGGGTCAAAGGTTTGAACCTTCCATTTTGTGTCCGCTCTATATCTCCTAAACCCCTTGAAGGATTTTCATCAAACTTGGATCAAACGATCACCTCTTCAAGGCGATGTGTAGAACTTATGAGTCAGCCATGTCGGCTCAAGGCCAAGGTCACAACTGAAGGTCAAAGGTTTGAGCCTTCCATTTTGTGTCCGCTCTATATCTCCTAAACCCCTTGAAGGAATTTTATAAAACTTGGGTCAAATGATTACCTCATCAGAACGATGTGCAGAAATTATGAGTCAACCATGCCAGCTCAAGGTCAAGGTCACAACTAAGGGTCGAAGGTTTGAGCCTTCCATTTGGTGTCCACTCTGTATCTCCTTAACCCCTTGAAGGATTTTCATCAAACTTAGGTTAAATGATAACCTCACCAAGAACTCATGAGTCAGCCATATCAACTCAAGGTCAAGGTCACAACTGAAAGTCAAAGGTTTCAGCTTTGTATCTCCTAAACCCCTTGAAGGATTTTCATGAAACTTTGGTCAAATGATCACCTCATCAAGACGTTGTGCAGAATTCATGAGTCAGCCATGTCAGTTCAAGGTCAAGGTCACAGCTAAAATCAAAGGTTTTACCCTTTCACGATCCATAGCAGTGGCGGGGGATTTAGCTGTCTTTCAGACTGCCTTGTTGGTAATGGTACTGCTCAAATTGAAAGATGGACAAGTTCATTAAGGGTTAAAATTTCAGATTAAAGTTTTGATGCACTTTTACACTATCTCTGTTATTACCAAACAGATTTGATTCAAACTTAAAATAGTTGAACCCCATCATCACCCACATCATATGACACAAGGGTAATAACTCTTGCACCAATATTTCATGGATTATGCCCAATTTTTACTTAGAATTTTAGTTTACTGTGGTGTACATTCACTTTATCTTTGTTAATACTTAATGAATTTGATTAAATCTTAAATAGTTCTTCCACATCGTCCTCTTCATCATATGGCACAAGGTCAGTAACTCTGGTGCAAATATTTCATAAACTGTATCCTCTTTTTACTTAGAATTTCAGTTTGATTTTGATGCTTTTTCACCATATCTCTGTTCTTACTAAATGGATTTAATTAAATGTAAAATTATTGTTCCACATCTTCACCCACATAATATAACACAAAGTCAATTATGCTGGCACCTGTATGTTATGAGTTTTTTGCCCCTTTTTAGCTCGACTTTTCGAAGAAAAAGTAGAGCTGTTGCACTCGCCCCGGTGTCGGCGTCGCTATCGCCGTCGCCGTTGGTTAAAGTTTTTGATAAAGTCAAATATCTCTGTTACTATCAAAGCTATTGACTTGAAACTTAAAATAGTTATTTACTATCAAAGTTTACACCAGGAGAAACAATCTCCATAACTCTGATTTGAATTTTGACAGAATTATGCCCCTTTTTAACTTAGAATTTTTGGTTAAAGTTTTTGATAAAGTCAAATATCTTTGTTGCTATCAAAGCTATTGACTTGAAACTTAAAGTAATTATTTACTATCAAAGTCTACACCAAGAGAAATAATTCCCATAACTCTGAATTGAATTTTGACAGAATTATGCCCCTTTTTAACTTAGATACAATCCCCATAACTCTGATTTGAATTTTGACAGAATTATGCCCCTTTTTAACTTAGAATTTTTTTTTTGATAAAGTCAAATATCTCAGTTACTATTAAAGCTTTTGACTTGAAACTTAAAATAGTTAGTTACTATCAAAGTCTACACCAGGAGAAACAATCCCCATTACTCTGATTTGAATTTTGACAGAGTTATGTTCCTTTTTAACTTAGGATTTTTATGCCCCCAGCATCTACTGATGCGGGAGGCATATAGTGATGATTTTGTCCGTCCGTCCATTCGTTCGTCCGTCCATACAAGGATAACCAAATGGGTCATCATTTTGGACTTAGGTTGCTTTATATGGGCCATCTCTTGATTAACCAAATGGGACCGTTTCGTCTAGCATCAATACCCCTTACTAGAATGACTTGATACTAATGCAGATGTAACCTGTGACCATTCCTCATCTTCAGACATCACCTGATCTCAGTTTTTATTGTGGAAGTTATTTGATGAGAAAATATTGAAGTCTCATTTATTTGACAGTACCAGCAACCTGTCATCCATGAAAAATTGTACTAAAGGGGACGCATGGTATGGCTTACAGACTTCCGGTCATCCATCGAAATACAAAATTAATTTATACAAGATTTTTTTTATTTAACATCGGATAAGAACATTTGGATATATTGACTTAAAATCAAGTTTAATAATTATCAGTAACTCTTGTTCCTTTACACCGTATCTTGTCAAGGCGTAATAGAAAAGTAACACTGAAATGCTGAACTGATTATTTTAAGGTCAGCTGAAGTTGTAGTCGGTTAAAAAGCTCTTATGAGCTTATGTCGTGTTGTTGTATCCTCTTGCCGACTTTAAATAAAGCTTACTTACTTACTTACTTACTTACTAGCTATTAAGGTTACACGTATAATGGAAACGAAAACGTATTATGCCCACAAATTTTTGTTAGAAGTTAAATTTTACACGGATTCTGAGTCTTTCCATTGATTGTGAAAGTATCAGAAAAGTGATATTGCCACGATAACAATGTTTTGTAAATGCCTTGATAGATTTTATTGCAAGTGAGACATTTACAGAGACTCGAACCCACATCGGCGAGTGGCAAGTGATTTGAAGTCAGCGACCTTAAGCACTCGGCCACGGAGGTCCCCTTCATTGATTTTGAGTCATTTGTCTCATCCGAGTAAGACATTTACGTTTAACAAAATCATGTTTTTTTTTTCAGGTTGCCATGGTGACATAGATGGAGGACCTTACATACAGAACATTGACGGAGGTGTTTTCAGATTTGAAGCATAGAGGGTGTGTATGTTTTCTTTTCCTTTTTGTCTGAAATGTCTAAAGGCATAACGACATATGAGCTGCGCCATGAGAAAACCAACATTCTGCGTTTGCGGCTAACAGTTTCTCTAATTGCAATAGACTTTGAAAGCGAACAGTATGGATCCTGACCAGACTGCGCGGATGCGCAGGCTGGTCTGGATCCATGCTGGTCGCAAACGCACTATGTTGGTTTTCTCATGGCGCGGCTCATTTTTATGCCCCCGGCATCTACTGATGCGGGAGGCATATAGTGATTGTCCTGTCCGTCCGTTCGTCCGTCCGTACGAGGTTAACCAAATGGGACCGTTTCGTCTAGCATCAATACCACTAACTAGAATGACTTGATACTAATGCAGATGTAACCTGTCACCATTCCTCATCTTCAGACATCACCTGACCTCAGTTTGACCTTGACCTTGAACTTGACCTCGTTTTGGACTTAGGTTGCTTTGTATCGACAAGCATGCCACCGGGGGCATCAAGCGTTTATTGAACGCAGCTCCTTGTTTTTTCTGTTTTATACGTGTCTTTCTGTATTTCATACACTTAACATGATGACCACGAAAGTGTGCAATGATGGCTAACGTTCAGTAACTTCTCTGTAATATTGTTCATAGCCTCCATTAATTTTGAGTCATTTGTCTCATACAAGGGATGTTGCCATGGAAATTGTTCTTGATGCTTTGGTAGTTTTAATTACAAGCGAGGTTACGTTTATCAAAATTATGGGTATTTTAGCTCACCAGAGCCAAAGGCTCAGGGTGAGCTATTCTGATCAGTCACCGTCCGGCGTCCGTTGTCCGTCGTCCGTCGTCCGTAAACTTTTACTTTAAATGACATCTCCTCATAAACCGCTAAGCCAATATCATCCAAACTTCACATGAATGTTCCTTGGGTGAAGTTCTACAAAACTTGTTCAAAGAATTGAATTCCATGCAGAACTCTGGTTGCCATGGCAACAGAAAGGAAAAACTTTAAAAATCTTCTTCTCAAAAACCAGAAGGCCTAGAGCTTAGATATTTGGTGTGAAGCATTGCCTAGTGGATCTCTACCAAGTTTGTTCAAATCATAACCCCGGGGTCAAAACTGACCCCGCCCCAGGGGTCACTTGACTTTACATAGGAAAATCTTAAAAAATCTTCTTCTCAAAAACCAGAAGCCCTAGAGCTTAGATATTTGACATGTAGCATTGCCTAATGGACCTCTACAAAATTTGTTCAAATCATGACCCCCGGATCAAAATTGACCCCGCCCCAGGGGTCACTTGATGTTACATAGGAAAATCTTCAAAAATTTTCTAAAAATAAACCAGAAGGCCTAGGTCATAGATATTTGACATGTAGCATTGCCTAGTAGACCTCTACAAATTTTATTCAAACCATGAACCCCGGGATCAAATTGACCCCGCCCCAAGGGGTTACTTGATTGTACATAGAAAAATCTTCAAAATTTTCTAAAAATAAACCAGAAGGCCTAGATCTTAGATATTTGACATGTAGCATTGCCTAGTGGACCTCTACAAAATTTGTTCAAATCATGACCCACGGGGTCAAAACCCAGGGGTCACTTGATTTTACATAGGAAAATCTTCAAAAATTTTCTAAAAAAACTCAGAAGGACTAGAGCTTAGATATTTGTCATGTTGCATTGCCTAGTGGACCTCTACAAAATTTGTTCAAATCATGACCCCCCGGGGTCAAAATTGACCCCGCCCAAGGGGTCACTTGATTTTACATAGGGAAATCTTCAAAAATTTGCTAAAAATAAACCAGAAGGCATAGATCTTAGATATTTGATATGTAGCATTGTCTAGTAGACTTCTACAAAATTTGTTCAAATCATGACCCCCTGGATCAAATTGACCCCTCCCCATGGGGTCACTTGATTGTGCATAGAAAAATCTTCAAAATTTTCTAAAAATAAACCAGAAGGCCTAGATCTTAGATATTTGACATGTAGCATTGCCTAGTAGACCTCTACAAAATTTGTTGAAATCTTGACTCCCCAGGTTAAATTGGCCCCGCCCCAAGGGTTACTTGATTGTACATAGGGAAATCTTCATAAATTTGCTTAAAATAAACCAGAAGGCCTAGGTCTTAGATATTTGATATGTAACATATCCTAGTAGACTTCTACATATTTGTTCAAATCATGACCCCCGGGGTAAAATTAGCCCCGGCCCAGGGGTTACTTGATTGTACATAGGAAAATCTTCCAAAACATTTCTAAAAATCATCAGTTTGACATTTGAAGCATGTAGCTCATATTACTCTGGTGAGCGATCTAGGGTCATCATGACCCTCTTGTTTTATTTTTTTGCATTTTAGGTTGTGTCTCAGTGGTAACGATCAAAACCATACAAAGATGCATACAGATTGTAGATGGACGTGTTCTCAGATTTGGAGCATATCTGATGTGTATGTTATCTTTTCCTTTTCTGTCACGAATATATAAAGGCAACACTAGTATTAACATTTGTTTGTGCTCTTACACACGTCTGTATGCTTAGTTTAGCTGGACGTTTTGAAGAAATGTGAGAGCTATTCTACTCATATGGGCGTCGGAATCACACCTCGGTTAAAACTTTATTTGCAAGATCATATCTCAGTACCATTGTATGTATTTACACATCGCTCTACAAAAATTGAACCAAGTTAGATAACCCTTGTCTGAATTTTAAACAAAGTATGGCCTTTTTTCTACTTAAAAAATGTATGCACTAATTATCAAGCTATGTCTCAGTAGCATTATAAATCTTCACACAATGCTTCCCAGACTACTGCAATAACTAAGTTGGATAACTCTTGCTTGAATTTGAAACAAAGTGTGGCCTTCTTTAGCTCCACTATTCGGATTAAAGTAACATAGGGGTGTTATTCTACTCACCCCGGCGTTTGCGTGAGCTTTTTCGGCAACCTTTGTTTTTAGCTCGACTATTCATAGAATAGTGAGCTATTGCACTCGCCCATGCGTCGGCGTCGGCGTCGGCGTCCGCGTCCGCGTCCCGATTTTGGTTAAGGTTTTGTATGTAAGCTGGTATCTCAGTAACCACTTGTGGGAATGGATTGAAACTTCACACACTTATTCACTGTGACAAACTGACTTACATTGCACAGATTCCATAACTCTATTTTGCTTTTTTACAAAATTATGCCCCTTTTTCGACTTAGAATTTTTTGGTTAAGGTTTTGTATGTAAGCTGGTAACTCAGTAACCACTTGTGGGAATGGATTGAAACTTCACACACTTATTCACTGTGATGAACTGATCTACATTGCACAGGTTCCATAACTCTATTTTGCTTTTTTACAAAATTATGCCCCTTTTTCGACTTAGAAATTTTTGTTAAGGTTTTGTATGTAAGCTGGTATCTCAGTACTTACTAATGGGAATGGATTGAAACTTCACATACTTGTTCACTATCATGATCTGACATGCACTAAGCAAGTCCCATAACTCTACTCTCTTTTTTTTCAAAATTATGCCCCTTTTTTGACTTAGCAGTTTTTGATTAAATTTTTGTATGTAATCTGATATCTCAGTATCCACTAATTGGAATGGATTGAAACTTCACACACTTGTTCACTGTCATGATCTAACATGCACTGTGAAGGTCCCATAACTCTACTTGGCATTTTTACAAAATTATGCCCCTTTGACTTAGCAGTTTTTTGTTAAGTTTTTGTATGTAAGCTGGTATCTCAGTATCCACAAATTGGAAAGGATTGAAACTTCACACACTTGTTCACTGTCATGATATGACATGCAGTACAGAGGTTCAATACCTCTACTTTGCATTTTACAAAATTATGCCCCTTTTTCAACTTTTGTATTCATTCAATTGACAAGGCTGTTGAATAGTCGAGCGTTGCTGTCCTCCGACAGCTCTTGTTCTTTGTTACTGTTGCTTATATCTTTGTAACTTCACATTAACATTGTTTAGCATGCAATAAAGTATGTGCAGGGGTGGGCCCATTTATAACGTGGTGTCAAGTTATTAGTACCCTATAATCATCATTGCATGTGTGGTAACATCCCCATTAACTCTATTGTAATTTTTGACAGAATTTTGCCCTTTTCATTACTTAAGTGTTTTGGAAGCTTCTCAGTCATAAATGTTACAGCAGAACCAAGGAGATTACTCTTGCTTGATTTTAGTTTAAAAGTAATCTACCTGTTTCGACTTAGAACATTTGGTGAAGGTTTTCATACAACTACCAGGTCGCGTATCTTGACTGTTGTGTGAAAATCTTCACAAACTTTTTCTGCCCCGGCATCTACTGTGCGAGAGGCATATAGTGATTGACTGTCCGTTCGTTCTGTCCGTCATCGTACGAGGTTAACCAATGGGACCGTTTCGTCTAGGCATCAATCCCCCTTATAGAATGACATGATTCTACTGCAGATGTAACCTGTGACCATTCCTCAGTTTCAGACATCATCTAAATCAGGGTGACCTTGTCCTTGACCTCATTTTGGACTTAGGGTGCTTTATATCGGCCATCTCTTGGTTACCAAATGGGCCCGTTTCGAAAATAGCCTCACTACGCTTACGGAGAATGGATTGATTTAAACTTACGGTGCAAAATCTATCGCCCACGGATGCCTCTAGGGGCATCAAGGCGATTATTGAGGCAGGCTCTGTTGTTCTTGGTTGATTTTATTTCATTATGTCCGCTTTCTACATAGAAAGATCTAGTATTCATGTTGTATCTCAGTAAAGATGAAACTGCTCGCAATACCCTATTCTATCAAATTCAAGGTTAAAAGCGCTCTTGGTAGAAATTAATTAACATTATGTCGCTTTTTCTCTTGGAAATTTTGCTTGGAAAGTTTTGCATACTAGTTGTTACCCCCCCCCCCAAATAAAACTTCAGTTGCAATAAATTATATTTGTAATAAATCATAATGAAATGAACTTGTTAGTCAGTCTTGTCAATAAAAGCCCTTGTTTGATTTTGTTGATCTAATCGTCGAGCCACGCAGTCTTATGGACAGCTCTTGTATATACGCAATTTGAAGCTTGGTGATAATATTTTCAATGGCGCGCTTTCACTGATTTTAGTCATTTGTCTCATGCACAGTGGAGTTTCTGCACCACCAGTTTTGTAAAAATAGTTTTATTGCCCGTGAGACATTTTACGTTTAACAATAAGGAGAGCTTGTTTTTTAATGCAATTCCGGTTGTGTTTATAAAAAGCTAGGTGTTTGAGGCATAGATCAAGAAACATACATAAAATCATGGACGATGACGGCCGAAGGTGTGTATGTTTTTCATATTTTCTTTTTTTTTTTGAATTCTATAGCGTCCCGCTGACAAAATATTAGTTTCAGTTCTTAAAAATGCCGTCCTATGTCTTAAACAACACCAGGGTTTCCTTTGAAACATAATCTACAGGCTAAGCAATGAAATAAATCAATTTTGGCGGTTATACAGGCAGATTTTAGATATAACGTGTGTATGTTCCTTTTTCATTTTGTGGCAACACTTTGATATCTATTTTTTTTCTTGTTACATGCCTTTCTATAATCTGTACACACAGCTGGGGTACGCTGGAAAAACTTTCATCACAGCTAGGCAATGGTATAATGGTTGATTAATATTCAGATGCAGATTTTGGGGAGTGAGATGTATCATTTTGTTTTCTGGTGGAAACTTTGATATATTTGATCTTCTTTTTAAACATACCCTCCCCCCATTTGTTTCTATACACACAACTGGGTTACCATGACATGTACCTCTCCTCTAGGCACTGGTATTAATGGAGGCCACCGTTCAGATATACAGTGTTAAACAGAAATGTTTGGAGTGTATAGGCTCGTATGTTTACTTTACCTTTCTTGTTACAACTTTGCATATAATTCGATATTACACATTTCTTTGTGTAAATATACAGAGACACAGGGTTCCATTGACATGTACTCTACTCTAGCCGAGATCAATGGATTGACTGACGTCCAGTCCCGAAAAGCAGTGAGAGGAAATACTGTAAACGATCACGTGCCAACACGCTTATTTTGAATAGCCATAAAGCCTTGCTATAATATCTGTAATAAATTAGGTAAACTTGAATTTAAAAAATCCGAGTTTATACTCGTTGTGCTTAAGAGAATCCAATCTACATTGTCTGTTTTTGTATCTATGTGTGTTCCGGTGTTTGCTGTTTTGTCAGGGATTCTTTCATTGGCTAGTTAGTTGTGTTTGTGAAGTGGTTTGAGTGTTTGTTGTGGTGTATTGTGGGAGGGCTTCAGTGTTTGTTTTGGTGTTGTGGGAGGTGTTTCAGTGTTGTTGTGGTGTTTTGACGAGGTGTTTCAGTGTTTGTGGTGAGTGTTTTTGTGGAGGTGTTTCAGCGTGGTTTGTTGTGGTCGTTTTGTGGAGAGATGTATAGTAGTTTGTTGTTGTGTTCGTGGTGTCGCCTGTGTGGTTTTCTCAGTTGTAAATGGTTTTGTCAAAAGGGGTTTTTGTTAGTGCAGATTGTTTGTCGAACGGGTTCTTCGTCTTTCAGTTCGTTAGATTGTATTTTGTTTTTCCATTAGCGATATGTATTACTACTTTATTCCATGTAACAATTCCCTGAATAAATTAAGTATTGAGGTGGGGTTTAATATTATTTCTGGATCTATCAATTTGTGATCGCTGAGACGTACCATGCAGTGCAACCGACAAAGTAAAAGGTGCAGACGAGATCTGGTACGCGCGGCAACTGTTTTATTTGTTATCTGCTTTTAATTTCGTTTTGTTTTGTATTGATATTTTTTCCACTAGAATAATAGGTACTCGGGAAACAATGTACAGCAGGATACAGAGACGCAGGACCAAACAAAATTGTGCCTTCTGCTCTTTAATCTAAACATGTATTTGTATATTGATACCACTGTAATCTATTTTTGCATACATTTCTCTGCAGATTTTTTCCAACTGATGGGTGATGTTGAATACAAGCACATGTTGAAGATTAATGTTGTAGATTTATCGCAATGGTTTAGCGGACGGTATGCAAGCTATGGTAATAATGTTGACTTCACAAGCACTGCCAAGGAAAAAGTCTTGTAGATTTCACAATGGTTTAGTCGATTGTGCAGGCTTTGTTCGTTATTCTGGCACAAACGGGGTCGTATTTGTATATGTCATTAGTTTATTTCTTAAGCTATATTTGTAATAGGCGTACAGTTTCAATCAAGTTATGCAGATTTATTTTCATTTGAATAATTTTTTCTACAAATTCGATAGATTCTAGTTTTTCATAAAAGCTACATACTTCTTAAAATCTTTTTATTTGTAACGTATCAAGTTGTTAAAATAATGCTAGCAGTATTTAGTTATGGCAGTGCATGACTTTTAAACCCTTTAGAAAGCTAAGGTCGACATTATTTTAGAGTAACTTGAGAGCTTCGGGCATGCGCATACGTTTCTGGCTTGGTGATTGTATAGCTCGAAGTATTGGTGAGAGACTACCAACGAAGGGGACCGACCCAACCCATCTGACGAGTAGCAGGGGGTTGTTTTCCAGATTCCATACACGTAAGGGACTTGTAATTTATAAGTCCTTTGGACTATAACATCGTTGATTCAGTTTTGTTACACTATGAAGAGTCAAAGGTTTTCATGATTGACTCATTTTACCTAAAGAAAACATACTGGGTCTCAAGCACATGCCGTGATTCTAAGTAAGGCAAGCGTTTCTAAAATACAAAATTTTATCTTTTTGTTAGGTAAAAAAGTCAAAAGAAAGTGTCTTTTCATTTATTCCCGGGGAATGTGAAATACTCCGCTTTCAATACGTGACTTTAGGAAAGTATTGGTGAGAAAACACAGGAAAATAATGCGGCCAATTATTATATTGAATTGTACAGTACGAACTTTTAGTTATGGAACTACAATTGCCACATGCCTGCCTGGCTGGTACCCATAAAGCTGCCGATAACAGAGGTGCACTAGTTAACCTTGTCGATACGGTCACCAGAGACGCATGGTACCTATCGATGCCGATCATCAGAGGTGTGCTGGCCCCCTTATGTATGATGTTCAACATATTGATTCAGGTGTTTTCAACCCAGGTAGGTAACTAACTTGCTTAAGAATTGCCGTTTACGCCGGCGTGAGGTCGATCAAGAATGTATGTTACACTTTTGTTATCGGACTTAGCCGTGAGCTTGATGTGAGAGCTGAATTCTACTTGGTTAAGGAACTTAATTCGGTTATCTTGAGATTATTGGATTATCTTGAAACAATGTAAATGTGAAAGAGCTGTTGATATGGGACTATATCTGGTTTCTGTCACATAACTTTCCTTATTTTTTTTTTCCCGCACATGACTTATCTGAACATGTTGAGGGATTTGTCAAGTTATGTAACCTTGACTGGTAGTTATTAAATGTTACAAAATAATTATTCGAAACCTTAAGGCTAATATCTCAATGAAATAAGAGGCTTATAACATGCACAAAAAGGTTGTCAAATTATCAAGCAGAGGCCACACTTGTTCTACCAGACGAGCCTTCACTGTCGTCATCATGAACGCTGATACTGACTTGTATAACATACAGATTCAGAGGCGATGCAGTTTGTTAAGGCGTTTGTTCGGAAATAAAAATATCGACCCTAAACTGAAGAGTTTGCTCTGTCTTAAAGTACATCACTTGTAGTGTAATGCTCAGGTGTTTTGTATTTTATTTTGCAAAAGATATAAAGCATGCTGCGAGTCGTGTATCTCAGGAAATCTAAGAAACTAAAGATGTTTTAAAGGCAGCCAAGTGCAATCTTGATTTTCGTTTATAAATCTATGTATAAAATCTGACCACTGGCCTGTTGCGGTCTGATAGCAAATTAATTTCTTTCTTCATATTTAAATCATTTTAAATATAGAATATTATTTGTTCTATAGATTTTACACGACTTAAAATCTTCAGCTATACCATCATTTTGAAACCATTATGTTGTAGCTATGAGTTCTTCTTGCGGTGGTGAAACATTTTTTTTTATCTTTAAATGAATCGGCCAAATCTAGAAACATTTGCTGCAATAGGCAGCGACGTCTTGCCATTTTTAAAATAATTATTAACAAGCAAATAGAATAGGACAGTTTTCTAAACTTGTTTCTCGCGTGATCATCTAGTGGTATTGCGAACTTCATCGTCGTCGTCCTGGACCCCATTCCAAAGGTCTATCCTGGTCTCGGCTCAGAAACGCGCGTTGTAACGTAGCGTGGCCCATCTTAAACACCAAACATAACTTTTAACAGTTTTCTTACTCATAGCAAACCGTCTTTACTCTTTAAACCGACATTTTAGCTAGATATTAACAAGTAAAGGAGACCTTATCAATCTAGCACCTATAAACCATCTTTCTCTCTAACTCTAAATCTAATGCCTCTAGATGAAATTATTTCAGATTATATTTAATAAAAGCAGTCTAGCCGCTATGTAAATTACACAATTCGTCGTGGCCTTTTTCCTTAAACATATCTACTTTGATCCGGAAGTACATGGTATAAACAACTAAAGTATACCTGTTTTAACCCTTGGGCTACTATGTTTGTGACAGGTTTGATAATTCCGCAAATTAAATATTTTCATTTAGATTCAAGCATTACAGTTTATCATTTTCTCCGTAACACATTAAAACAAGCTTTTTAGAATATACAAATATTTGAACCTGTCAAACCTGTTGCATTCCCTTAGCTACTAATAGATCCACTGCTTCGAAATATAAATGATAAAGATTAATTTAGCGTCATAGCTGTCATTTGTGCATTGAAAGTTCCTTACTGTAGATCTGTCGGTAATTAGATTTGTTTCGAGAAATATGCACGAGTTTGCAGAGTGCCATATTATTCCGTGCCAGAACAAGTACATATTTACGATAAACAAATCTATCATCTTTTAATTAACATACGCATCTACACAATATGAACTCTGTATAGGTTTCGGATTTCATTGTAATTTAACAGAGTTTTTATTGCGTATGTACTAATAATTTTCAGCACTGATCGAGGTTTTAATGGAATTCAAAAGCTTGGTGGATATATCGTCTGTATTTGTTCCTGTCGTATCACGGTAAAGAGCTCTTCAACACCTCTTGGCACAAACAAAAAATCCTGGATTGCGGGCAGACGACGACTTCAGTAGGTCGTAAATATATTATTTATAACGTTTGTTCAGTTAGTTTGAAAAGTTATTTGTATGCAGATTGTCAAATGATAATAGTTCCATAACAGGTAGACAGGTCTTGCGGCAAATAATTCTGGACAAGTTGTATTTTATAAAATAATATTGCCACAAACTATCTGCCCACAATGTGCTCAACAGACTGGCAAATATGGAAAATGTTAACGATATAAGGAGGGGATTTTGACCGTTCACGTGGTACTGGTGAGGTATCGGTACTGGTTTAGAACCAGTTCGCAAAAGTATGAGACATCTCATAGCCCTCTGTTACTACTCTATGTAAATTAATTCAGTTTTACTGAACGTAGAGTACTATAAATCAGTGACAGTTCATCTGAATACAGACATATTTGAACTTAGGCTATGTCCCAACGACTGGTATCGAGGAAATCAAGTTGGTGTTCATTTGCTCATTTCTTTTACCCGTTAAGTGACAGTGGTACCGGCAACATCAGTTAAGTTTCCGTACACTGACACCTGAATTGCGTAATTTTGTGCGTGAGGTCATTCAGTGGTGTTGGTGCACTATTTATTTATTTGTTCCAGTTATTGTCAATTTCTATTCAGCTATTTTCATAAATTTATGCTATTAACATTATATTTAAACGTGTAGATGCGTATGTAAATAAAACGGTTTATTATCTTTGCATCGGACATCGGCACCCGTTATCAGCGGATGAATATTGCGTCCTAAATTCGTACATATTTCCGCTGAAGAATCGAGCATATTTCCGCTACAAAGCAATTACTATAATTATCTTGCAAATTGTTTATCTCTAAGAGTTTTAGATAGGCATTAGAAAAATATTTTTTTTTTTTTTGCAGGCATTAAAGTGATTTGATACCGACGTGTTTTATGCCACGGTTGTCTCAAAAGGCCTTGAGGTATATTGTGTTTGAACTATCGTCTTTCTTCAGTCACCATTTCTTTTGTACTCGCTGCTTTTACGGTTTATATCTTTTTTGAAGTGAAACATGGGTTTACAACGTTAACATTTAACTGACATGTGCATATTGTCCGGATTTCATGTCATCTTCTTTGGAGTTAGGCCTCTTTTTTCCGGGACTTTGAAATTAATACAACTCATCAGACATCGTGTACTCAGCTGTCAGGTTTCTACCCGTTCCAAATGCAACATAAGTGGACATGTTATATATTGATCGGACCTCGATGTTGATTTTTTTTCTCGAGTTATGGCCTTTTTCTCGGACGTCCGAAATATTACGGAACTACCGACCCAAATCAGAACACTGTGTGCTCATGTCCAATCAATTCAAATGAAACTTGGTTAACATTATCAGCTTTGCAGTACCTGTCATTTTTCATCTGGAGTTCGCGTTGTCCGATGTTTTTGAGTTTTTGCCGGTGTTTAAAATTCTTTAAGTAATATTAAAGAAATTTCAGTGGTCAATTGATAATACGATGTTGACTCATTTTTACCTTTCTTTCGGCAATTACTGACAAACTGTAATTTTATCTTTACATATTTACACGGTTTATTGTTTGGTTTGTTAACTAGGTTTTAAGACATTGTCAGTTGGTCTTGCGGAAAAACTCCTGCATTTGTAAATATACATATTTTTTCCCCATGTGGAGATAACCCGCACTTTTTGCCTAAGGCCTAGTTGGCGCAATACCAGTAATATATTTTAATATGACCGAAAAATTGCCACAATGGTATAATTTCAGTCGGTTTATCCGAACATTTTACTTGGCTTTATCATTACTTCCCTGTTTAAAACCCCCAACTTTATTTTTAAAACCAAAGTATTTGCTTAATAAAATAACATTGTTATCTGCAATAGTTTAATCTCTAGACTCATCCGATCGCCATAGGAACAGATTATTTATGGCAGCATTAAAGGTGAATTATGACACGACGTAAGTTGTCAGATATGATTTTATGCCCCGGTGTCAAGGCTTCATGGGTATATCTGTCCATCGTCTGTCAAATTTCTTTTGTACTCGGCTTGCTCTTACAGTTTATATCTTATTGAGATGAAACTTGGCATACAAACATTACATTAAACTATCATAGGATTTTCATGACATATTTTTTGAGTAATAGTCCTTTTTGGACATTGAAACTTTGATAATACAACTAGATAGATCAGAACATGTGTGTACATAGCTTCAACATTAGTTTCCCCAAATTCCAATGAAAACAAAGTGGACCCCAGCAGTGTAAATGCATCAAAGTCAAACGATATTAAACACTAAATGAGCCGCTCCATGAGAAAACCCCATAGAGCGTTTGCGGACCCGCATGAACAACTTAAAAAAACAGATATAATGTGACAAGGATGCCATATTTTAAATAGACCTTGTCTGACACAGATGCCATAATTCTAAAAGACAGTGTAAAGATGCTATATTTTAAACAAATACACCATAATTTGAACATATGTTTTTTTTTGGTTGGGTTTAATGACACTTTGACATAATTACAGGCCATGTGGCTACTTCCAGCTTTGTTGGTGGAGGAAGACCCTGCATTATTTCACCACAGGCGGGCACATGAGTAGAACCACCAGCCTTTGTATGGCAGCTGGATGGATTCCTCATATTGAAGAATTCAACGCGGAGTGAGGCTCGAATACACATCGGCATGGGGTAAGTGATTCAAAGTCAGACATCTTAACCACTTGGCCACAGAGGCCCCTATTTTAGATAGAAGTTGTGTGACAAAGATGCCATAATTTAAACTGACATAATGTGACAAAAATAAAATAATTTAAACACAGTGTGACAAATACGCCATAATTTAAACACAGTGTGACAAATATGCCATAATTTAAACACAGTGTGACAAAGATGCCATAATTTAAACAACACTTTACCGTATCAGCAAATAATCTTTGAAAAATTGACAGTGGATCTTTGAAAAATTGACAGTGGAAGTCTTCGAGTAAGTAGCTATATTTCAGTTCACACATTAGTGTATAATGCTAGGAATGCTACATTTAAAACAAGAGGGTCATGGTGACCCTGAATCGCTCACCTGAGTAATATGAGCCACATGTTTAAAATGGCACACTGATGCTAAGATATTAGAAACTAGGTCACATTCATGGTCACTGAAAGTCAGTTTTAAGATCAGTGTGCAAAACTGTATGTCATCCAAATTTCAAGGCTGTATCTTAAAAAACAAGAAAGTAGGTCAAGGTCACAGTCAAGTGACCCCTAATCGCTTGTGGTCATCAGGTAATTATAACTGAACAGTCTAGGAAATATGAACTGATAATTTTTTAAGTATTTATTCCTGTATAACTCATACAACAAGTGACCCCCAGGGAGTGGGGGGGGGGGCATATATTGAACAATCTTGTTAGAAATCCACTAGGCAATGCTACATATCAAACATCAAAGGCCTAGGCCTTGAACTTTCAGACAAGAAGATTCTTTTTCTCCCTATATAAGTCTATGTTCAATTTGGGACCCACAGGGCAGGGCCTCTTTTCACCCTAGGGGCATATTTTGAACAATTTTGGTAGAGGACCACAAGGCAATGCAATATCCCAAATATCAAAAGCCTATGCCTTGCGGTTTTGGACAAGAAGATTCTTAAAGTTTTTTCCTATATAAGGCTATGTAAAACTTGAGACCCCCCCGGGGCTTGGCCTCTTTTCACCCCAGGGTTATAAGTTGAAAACTTTTGGTAGAGGACCACAAGGCAATGCTACATACCAAATATCAAAGCCCTAGGTCTTGTGGTTTTAGATAAGAATATTTTTAAAGTTTTTTCCTATATAAGTCTATGTAAAACTTGTGACCACCGGGGCGGGGCCCCTTTTCAACCCAGGGGCACAATTTGAAAAATCTTCATAGAGGACCATAAGATGATATCACATGCCAAATATCAAGGCTCTACGCCTTGAGGTTTTGGACAAGAAGATTCTTAAAGTTTTTTCCTATATAAGGCTATGTAAAACTTGAGTCCCCCTGGGGCTGGGCCTCTTTTCATCCTAGGGTTATAATTTGAATAATTTTGGTAGAGGACCACAAGGCAATGCTACATACCAAATATCAAATATCTTCGCCTTGCAGTTTTGGACAAGAAGATTTTTAAAGTTTTTCCTTTTGGTTGCCATAGCAACCAGTTCTGCATGGAATTCAATTAAACTCTTTGAATAATTTTGAAAGGGAGCCATCCAAGGATCATTCCTGTGAAGTTTGGTGTAATTCTGCCCAGTGGTTTTCAAGGAAAAGATTTTTTTAGAAATTGTTGACCATGAGCTTTTAGCTAAAAACAAACGCAAAAATATCTGATTTCTATCCTGGAGAGCACTTAAGTTACATGTCAAATGTAGAGAAGATGTTGTTTTCTACAGACTGTTTCGAAAATAAAACCAGCAATACAGTACTTACATCAAATGTTTGGGATAAGGTCATCTTAGGTCATGATTTTTTGCAATAATATTTTAGCCTGAATATTAGCAGTACTTTGGTTTGCATCTGCTTTGTTCCTTGTAAAATACAACAAAGTTAAAACATTAATGAACAGAACATTTCCTAGCATTACCCCCTCCTACCCCCAGCCCAAATAGATGTCCATTTTAGAAATTAAATCTCTCTGTCAAAGAATATATTAAGTGTGATTTATTATTGGTTTCCTTACCATTTAATAGTAACTGTACCCCAGCTCACTGCCAGTAATATTTAGTTAGTGTCTATTTTACTCAACACTGAATTTTTTTATGTATTTTATACCCTAACTGCTACATCTGTATTTCCCCTGTACCGGAACCATTCAAATGATGATCAAAACAAGACCAACCTCGGCTGACTTTAAGGTTACACAATTAAAACAGCTATAACTGTGACATATTTTTTTGTTCCAGAATTTCACTGTTAAAGAGAAAGTAGTCAGAAGATTGGCCAGCAACTTTTAAATTTTTTTGGGAAGAAAGTTAAACCTCTATAATAATCCCTCACAACACAAAAATAATATGAATACACAACATAAAACATATCTAATAATACAATATGATTAAACAGCATTATTAGGAAATTCATACTATGTACATGGGTTGTCCATAGACAACTGAGCTAGCAAATGTATATATTTCATTACTAGATACCCACTTGAGAGACGGACACGTTCATTTAAATTATTCAAAACAATATAGATTCTTTCATCAGTTATAGGTGCAGATAGTAACTGTTAAAGTGGTAACGAGGCTCTCTTGAGGCAGATATTCCCATCTGCACCTACAACAAGTAACAGAATCTTTTCTTGCAATGTTAAACAAATAATAGTTATGATAAACTCGTAATTTTTTTACAGCACTATTTTATTACCGTAGTGTATAGTAGTCTGCGGTATTCTTGCATCATTGGTAAATCCGCGTTATTTCCGTTTTGCACTGCAGCACACACTGTTTACAAACAACCTACTTTCATTTTCAATTCAAATTTTAATCAATTTATCCAGAAAGCATAGAATTTTGTTGAGTATACTTTCAAAATAGTTGAAATACTTAAATTTCTATCCAATTAAACCAAATCTGTATTTTTCACTTGTTAACATGTTTTATTTATGTCGTCTGTTTTAAATAGGCCCGATTTGGACGAATGACGATCCCAAAATGCCCCACTTCCCTTTAATTCCCCCCTTGGTACCATAATTTCCAAAACTGACTGGATTTAGTGGTCACATACCGTCAAATTACGCATTGACATTCCATTTTGATAAACAGACATAATCTAAATGAGTAAACTGTCAAGTACTGAGTGTGGAACATTTAACATAATTTTACCAATATTGTTAAAACTAAACTGTTATTTTTACAAACAGACATAGTATTCCTTAGTGTACCAGAAATAACAAATGTAGTGGTATGCAACCTAACAATAATTCTACAACTACAACAACAACAACATCTTTAAAGTGAAAATACCAAGAACATACAAAATCAAAATGGTAGAAAGTGTACATGCTGACACAAACTTGTCGGGAGCGAGTATTTTAATTATATTTTGTGTCAAAACTTGTACGTTTTGATAGATATTGAATTATTTGAAATCATGCATTTATTAAACGAAATAACTGTTATATTTTTATTTGCTTCCTTACTGTATTTATTGTCACTAGTACTGTGAGAATATAGTGAAAAAAGCTATTATTTAAAACAAGAGGGCCATGAAGGCCCTGTATTGCTCACCTGACCTACTGAACTAAAGATCATCAAGATTAACAATCTGACCAAGTTTCATTAAGATATGGTCATAAATGTGGCCTCTAAAGTGTTAACTAGCTTTTCCTTTGATTTATCCCAGTAACCTAGTTTTTGACCCCACATAACCCTGATTCGAACTTGACCTAAAGATCATCAAGATTAACATTCTAAGTTTCATGAAGATGCAGTCATAAATGTGGCCTCTAGACTGTTAACAAGCTTTTCCTTTGACCTGACCTAGTGACCTAGTTTTTGACCCCACCTGACCCAGATTTGAACTTGACCTATAGATCATCAAGATTAACATTCTGACCAAGTTTCATTAAGATATGGTTATAAATGTGGCCTCTACAGTTTTAACTAGATTTTCTTTTGATTTGACCTGGTGTCCTAGTTTTTCATCCTACATGACCCAGATTCAAATTGGACCTTGAGATCATCAAGACCAACATTCTGACCAAGTTTCATGAAGATACAGTCATAAATGTGGCCTCTACAGTGTTAACAAGCTTTTCCTTTGATTTGACCTGGTGACCTAGTTTTTGATCCTAGATGACCCAATATCGAACTCGTCCAAGATTTTATTTAGGGTAACATAATGACCAAGTTTCATTAAGATTGGGCCAAAATTGTGACCTCTAGAGTGTTAACAAGCTTTTCCTTTGATTTGACCTGATGACTTAGTTTTTGATCCCAGATGACCCAATATCAAATTCATCCAAGATTTTATTAAGGGTAACATTCTGACCAAGTTTCATTAAGATTGGGCCAAAATTGTGACCTCTAGAGTGTTAACAAACTTTTCCTTTGATTTGACCTGGTTACCTAGTTTTTGACCCCAAATGACCCAATATCGAACTCGTCCAAGATTTTATTGAGGGTAACATTCCGACCAAGTTTCATTAAGATTAGGCCAAAATTGTGACCTCTAGAGTGTTAACAGTCAAATTGTTGAAGACGGACAACGGACGGATGGACGACTGATGACGGACACAGGGCGATCACAAAAGCTCACAATTTTTAAGATGTTTGCAACACAAACTTTTAAGAACCTTATGTGTATTTTTCACTTAGTTGGCCATAACTCTGGCCTAGCTGAGTAAAATCCTAAAGAGAACAACACTTCATAGGCTATAAAACAATCCTCTAATGTTTTATGATTCTAGGTCAAGTACATTTTAACATACATGTTTAACAAACTTTTTTTTTTGAGTAAGTCTGGACAAGAAGTCTCGTCTTGTGTAGTGAAATAATGACTGTAGGTCAAATATTTTCGGAGCTTACGCGCGACAAAACATTAAAATGATAATTTTTTCCTAGGTCAGGGGTCATAACTCCTACAATACTGAATGAATCCGGACGCGAAACCCCAGGTGCACAACTGCACATGCTGACCAACATTCCTGTAAACTTTGGTGATTCTAGATCAAATATTTTTGGAGCTACGCGCGACACAACATTAAAATTACCAATTTTTTACTAAGTCAGGGGCCATAACTCCTTCATGACTGAATGAATCGCGAAACCCCAAGTCAAATGCTTTTGGAGCTATGCGCGACACAACATTAAAATAACAAATTTTTAACTAAGTCAGGGGCCATAACTCCTACATGACTGAATGAATCCAGACGTGAAACCCCAGGTGCACAACTACACATGCTGACCAATATTCCTGTAAACTTTGGTGACTCTAGGTCAAATACTTTTGGAGCTACACGCGACACAACATTAAAATGACCAATTTTATTTTTTACTAAGTCTGGGGCCATAACTCCTACAATACTGAATGAATCCGGTTGCGAAACCCCAGGTGCACAACTACACATGCTGACCAACATTCCTGTAAAGTTTTGTGACTCTACGTCAAATACTTTTGGAGCTACGGGCGACACAACATTAAAATGACCAGATTTTACAAGGTCAGGGGCCATAACTCCTACATGACTGAATGAATCCGGACGCGAAACCCTATGTGCACAACTACACATGCTGACCAACATTCCTGTAAAGTTTTGTGACTCTACGTCAAATACTTTTGGAGCTAGGTGCAACACAACATTCTCGACGGACGGACGGACGGACAAGAGAAAATCTATATGCCCCCACTACTCATGGGGGTGGGGGGGGGGGGCACAAAAACCAACAACAACAACCTACTTTCATGTCTAAGTATGAAAAGTAAAAAAAGAAACCCATACTTTCTTGTTTTAAATGTCTGAGTATGAAAAGGGAAGTAATTTCATCAAAATGATAGCAAGGATTATGGAACTTATATAATGCTCCTGGAATCATAATTGGTATGACATAATTATATTCTATTAAATTTTTCATTATATTGTGATGTGTAGTTACTGAGCTACTAAACTGCTGACAATTGAGACCAGAAAGTATTCAAGTAGAATAAGAGGACAACAATACTTAAGATCTTAACCATGGTCATTTTCAATATAACAGTATTTGAAAATAGGTGGTATATCAGATTTTGGTCAACTACTGAATTTGTTCAAAACTTCTGCAACTGATCTTTTACACTTACTTGTGTTCTTAATACACATAAGATTTTCAATGGGAGAATTTTTAAAACTTGATCTAGTTGCCCAAACATTATTTTATATGAACACTCAAAAAAGTCATAAAATGTCGCTAAGATTGATTGACCACCTTTAAACCTGACTGAAATATGACATTGTAACTGAAAGGACATTGCATATTACAGTATCACTTCTGTTCATGACACAGAAAAAATAAACTGGATCCACAATACATATTCAAAACCCTGAACATTGTCCTATTAAACAAACGCAAGTGTCAAAAAAATATCACATGTATGTAGATCTAAAATAAAACTGTATCACTGGCTGAAACTTTAAAAGTAATCACAGCATATCAACAAATAAACACTTTGATGTCAGTTTTAGATCAATAAATAAAGAGAAATATATATATATATCCAAATCTAGGATCTCTATATGTGATAAATTTTCCCCACTTTGAGGCTAAGTCAAACTAAACAGTATCACCCACAACAACAATTTTAAGATAAAATGTTTTCTTAAAGGGGACTGAAACTGGATGAAATGTTTAAAAAAACAAGAGCTGTCCGTAAGACAGCCAAGCTTGACTATTTGAAATATTGTCACAGAAGCAGGAAATTATTACCCAAAATGTTAAATATCAAAAGAGTTTTAAGTTCGAAAGGGGACATAATTTGACCAAAATGCATATCAGAGTTATGGAACTTGATGCTATCAACTAGTTTTATAACCCCGAGGAAACATGTTAAGTTTCAATTCAATATCTGCATTAGTTTTGTGGATAGTAACTTGCATGTAAAACTTTAACCAGAATTTTCTAAGTCCAAAAGGGGGCATAATTTGCTCAAAATACATGTTAAGAGTTATGGAAATTGACCCAGTGAGGTTGGTAATTGACCTAGAAAAAGAATAAATAAGTTTCAAATCTATATGCGTTTTGGTAATAGCTGTATGTACTTGCACGCAAAACTTTAACCAGGATTTTCTAAGTCCAAAAGGGGGCATAATTTGCCCAAAATACATGTCAGAATTATGGGACTTGATTCTATCAACTAGTTTTATAACCCCGAAGACACATGTGAAGTTTCAATTTAATATCTGTAGTAGTTTTGGAGATAGTAACTTGCATGTAAAACTTTAACCAGGATTTTCTAAGTTCAAAAGGGGGCATAATTTGCCCAAAATACATGTCACAGTTATGGGACTTGACCTAGTGAGGTAGGTAATTGATCTAGAAAAAGAAAAAATAAGTTTCAAATCTATATGCCTTTTAGTAATAGCTGAATGTACTTGCACGCAAAACTTTAACCAGAATTTTCTAAGTCCAAAAGGGGGCATAATTTGCCCAAAATACATGTCAGAGTTATGGGACTTGACCCAGTGAGGTAGGTAATTGATCTAGAAAAAGAAAAAATAAGTTTCAAATCTATATGCCTTTTAGTAATAGCTGTATGTACTTGCACGCAAAACTTCATCCAGAATTTTCTAAGTCCAAAAGGGGGCATAATTTGGCCAAAATACATGTCAGAGTTATGGGACTTGACCCAGTGAGGTAGGTAATTGATCTAGAAAAAGAAAAAATAAGTTTCAAATCTATATGCCTTTTAGTAATAGCTGTATGTACTTGCACGCAAAACTTTAACCAGAATTTTCTAAGTCCAAAAGGGGGCATAATTTGACCAAAATGAAGGTCAGAGTTATGGGACTTGGTGCTATCAACTAGTTTTATAACCCCGAAGACACATGTGAAGTTCCAATTCAATATCTGCATTAGTTTTGGGGATAGTAACTTGCATGTAAAACTTTAACCAGAATTTTCTAAGTCCAAAAGGGGGCATAATTTGCTCAAAATACATGTTAGAGTTATGGAACTTGACCCAGTGAGGTTGGTAATTGACCTAGAAAAAGAATAAATAAGTTTCAAAGCTATATGTCTTTAAATGATAGCTGTATGTACTTGCATGCAAAAACTTAACCAAGGTGTGACGTCGACGCTGACGCCGACGCCGACGCCGACGCCAGGGTGAGTAGAATAGCTAGACTATTCTTCGAATAGTCGAGCTAAAAACAAAAAAAAAAAACATAAAATAGCTTTTAGTGTCATTTGTAATTATCTACATTTTTGAAAAAGCCCTAATATTTTCATAATTTTTCATGTATAGTGACATAATATTATAGAGTATATAAGACCCACAAAATCATATCAGTGGTTTAGAAGATGGAATCTTTTTACTATTTATGTCACAAACTGTAAATATATTCTACCTAGTATGCTTTCATTTTTTCTTTATATATCAAAATCACTAAGAAAATGAAAATGTTTTCTAAAGGTAAAAAATTATAAGTCTGGATGGATGCCCCTTAAACATTCATTCTGCACATATTGTAACGAACTTCAAAAGCTACTGCGCCTGACTGTGCTCTTGGCTCTATGAAACTTTCTTCAAGCTTATATTCAAAAGCTTTAGCGAAATTTTCTAAGCTGAAAATTAGGCATAATTTCGTAAACTGTAAGTTGCAGATATGACACCTAGCTCAAAATGACAAATTCATGATGGCATAGACTTAGCAAGTGTTTGAAAACATTCCATACAATAGTTCCTGAGTAGTTCCTGAGAAATCTGCTTGCATGCAAAACTTTCAACAAAATTTCTATGTGAAAAAGGGGCCAATGATTTTGCCAAAATATAAGCAACAGTTATTAAGTCTGCTGCATCAGGTAAACTCATGCTGCCAAAGTTGTGTGAAGAATTTGAAAACATCTGGCCGAAAATAGTTTGTGAGAAATCTGCTTACATGCAGAACTTAACCAAAATTTCTACGTTGAAAAAGGGGCATACACCTGAGAAACCAGCTTACATGCAAAACTTTTGTGACACAGACACCAACAATAATGATGACAGTAAAGTCAACAAAAGAAAACCTCTCACACTTGAAAAGTTTCAAACAGTTGAGCTAAAAATGTATTATAGAAATACACTGTACTTTAAAATCTACCGATACAATATAAAAGTATCCTTTTGCAAAAACTACTGAACATTTCTATTAAAAGTATTACAATAATAAAGAGACCTGAGCATTCAAATTTCGTAAAATTTTGGATTTCAAATTTAGTTTGGATTTTCAAGATCTTTAAACATCTTTTCAGCTGCAGTTTCTCTAATGATGTCAACTTTTTAATACATCATGACATAACATTTTAAGACTGTTATTCAGACAAACACTTTTTGGGTACTAATTTCTAGCAATATTTGCTGTAGATGAGTTTAAACTAGAAACTCAAGAGGCCTGTGTCTCTGTTTAAAATAAAAAGTCATCGCTGAAAATAAAAGTTGAAGATGATCAAAGAAGATATCATCAACAAATGAAACTCAAGAAAGTTTTTCTATCAGAACCTTGTATGTTTGACCCTCAAGATCACATTTATTATTAAACACCTACTTTATTATCACCCCATAAAATGATGCAGTGGTCCAGTGGTAACACTGACTACAAAACAAGGGATCCTAATTTAAGCCCCCACTCCTCCAAGTAAAAGTTAGTAAAACTAACATTTGGATAAGAGTCCTGCATATGGGCTGCTTTACACCTAGCACATTGAAGAACCAGGGAAGTTTCTGGAATTGAAGTGGTTTTTCTTGTATCCTGCACTATCCTGTTAAAATTACAAACAGTCTTCTGGTGGAGCGGTTTACATTGGTTACTGGTGGCGAATATAGATATGTTCAACAACACACTCATGCACACACACACACCCATAAACCATTTATCTACTTTAAATGATTGTGCTGATGTATATCTAGTTTCACACTACGAACTGAATCTGTAGACACGCCATTTTTCAATTTGCCATTTTCTTGTAAAGTCTTCAGATCCTCTGCTGTTGAAAAGCTCATAATTTTCCTCAGATCTACTGTGTGTTTCTTCCTATTTTCCCTGTATTTGGCAAAAATATAGGTCAGTCCACCGGACACACTCATGGAGATTCCTACTGCAGTTGAAATGTTGCGACTCACTCCTCCGAAAGTGAAGATTCCTAGTAAAGTCTGTGCCAAAGCTTTAAGTCCTCCTACAACACTTGTAGTCAATGCCGATGTCAAACTTGTACACAAAAACAATGAATAGTTCAATAAACATCCTAAACTTATTGCAAGAAAAAATACAACAATGAAAGACCAATGGCTGAAATACGGATAATCTTGCATATGATGGATTTCTTGATTTAAGAGACAGAAGACTGCAAGGAATGGTAAAGTATTGATGCTGTTTAGCTGAAGAGATTCCACTGTGGATAGTTTACCATTTGTGACTTGCTGGACCAGCAACAGGTATACAGACTGGGCTACGTTACTCAGGACCCCACAGGTGTAGCCCAACAAGTTAAACGTCAGATCTCCATAACCTGAAATAAATAATACACTCACGACAAAATTAATGCAACCTGAGTTGAGAACGCAGTAATAACACCTTAAACAAGAGGGCCATGATGGCCCTATATCGCTCACCTGAGTACCATTGCTCAAAATGATATGATCGTTTCAAACCAATCTCATTAGAAGCTGCTAAGGTGTATTCATTTAGATAAAAAAATAAAGGGAGGTAATTTGTCATAAATTCAGTCAATATGTATCTTCACTGATTGTCCAAGTCCACCTGTTGAAATTTCAGATCAGTATCTTCATTAGTTACGGAGAAATACCCATTTTAATTTGAAATAAAGGGAGGTAATTTGACATAAAATCAGTCCATAGTTATCTACCCTGATGGTCTCAGTCTAATGACAATAATGAAATTTCAAATAAGTCCTATAAGGACTTACTGATATAAATCCATTTTGATTACGATCAGGGGAGGTAATCAGATATAAAATAATTTTTGGATCTGACAGATTTATCATGGAATCCAAGTTTATTGTTGTTGAAGATATTTTGGAAGTTTGTATCAAATCAAACCATAAATGAAGTCTCCATATGGCTGCAAAAGCCAAAATAGCAAATTTTGGACCTTTAAGGGGCCATAACTCTGGAACTCATGATGGAATCTGGCCAGTTCAAGAAAGGAACCAATATCTTGTGGTGATACAATTTGTGTGCAAGTTTGGGTAAAATCATATCATAAATGAAGCTGCTATAATTGTGCAGACAAGGCCAAAACAGCTAATTTTGGACCTTTCAGGGGCCATAACTCTGGAAACCATTATGGGATCTGGGCAGTTCAAGAAAGGAACCGAGATCTTATGGTGACACAACTTTTTTGCAAGTTTGATTAAATTCAAATCATAAATGAAGCTGCTATTGTGCAGACAAGGTCAAAATAGCTAATTTTAGCCCTTTCAGGGGCCATAACTCTGGAACCCATAAGGGAATCTGGCCAGTTCAAGAAAGGAATTAAGATCTTATGGTGATACAAGTTGTGTGCAAGTTTGGTTAAAATCATATCATAAATGAAGCTGCTATTGTGCAGACAAGGTCAAAATAGCTAATTTTGGCCCTTTCAGGGGCCATAACTCTAGAACCCATAATGGGATCTGGCCAGTTCAAGAAAGGAACCAAGATCTTATGGTGATACAAGTTGTGTGCAAGTTTGGTTAAAATAAAATCATAAATGAAACCACTAGCGTGCAGACAAGAAATTGTTGACGGACGGATGCACACATCGCACAGACGATGGACCAAGGGTGATCACAAAAGCTCACCTTGTCACTATGTGACAGGTGAGCTAATAAAGAAAATTCAGTGAATTTATATCTACTGCCGAATAGGTTGTTTGGTGAATGAGGGGTCTAAATTTTGTTTTAAAACAATTAAAGGGCAATAACTCTGCAGTTACTGAAGAGATCCTGATAAAAGAAGTGCGCACACAACTGCCCTAAAGTGATCTACATTTGTGTAGTTTCATGAAGACCTATCGAAAGGTAACTTATACAGTAGATACAGTAGAAAATATATCGAAAGGAAAAACTCTGCTTTTATTAGGTCAAAAGAGGATAATACTATATCTGAGCAAAGGTCAAGTGCAAATTAATAATAACTGAGGTTTGGTGATTCTGGAAAAAAATTTGAAGACTCACAGTGGGATTCTCCGATGGACCAATAGGCTATTGGCAATAGCTGGTTAGACAAGGCAATACTTGCCTACCCCATGGGGAAAGACAAAGTTATCCAAGTCAAAAGACAACAGATTATTACACCAGTGCAAACTATTGCAATTCCTTCTGTAGTTTTTGTACCTACCTACAATTGTACTTGGAAAGTGTTAAGACTGATACATACAAGTCAGATTTTTCTTACACATTTTAGCTTTAACACAGAACAATTCATATTTACCTGCAACAACACATCCAAGGGTAAGAAACACCACAGAACCCATGGTGAGCCTCGACGGCCAGCCCTTTTTAAGGATCAGTACTGACAATACCATCGTAACTAGTGGAACACATCGTTTCAACACTCCATACAGTGCTATGTTCATATGGCTTAATGCACTAAGAGCTAACACCGAATTAATTCCATAAAACAACGCCGGTAATGCAAACATTCTCCCACGTTCTAAGGTATACCTCGGCATACTGATGATCCCTATACATGGTAAACTTAATATCTCTAATATGATAATTGTAAACAGCATTTGTGACATCATGATAAACACCGGGAAGTCAAATTCATAAGTTGTCATAAGGAGTTTGTTGATAAATGCTATCAAAACGGAACATGTTCCATACAAGACCGCTGCAAACACTGAGGCTACATTATGGCTGAAATCTGAAAACCAGCTGTGACTACATGTAGCTTCTTTTGTATCCATGGTATTATGTGCTGTTTGGGCTTTCTTGCTGTCAAATTTTCTTAGAAAAGCCACCAGTGGATCTGGAAATAGAAAAAGACTCGAGACATAAATTTAAAGGAATATTAAAGGGACTGGACTCCAGATTTTGGCTGAAAATGATCTTTCTTTAAAACTGAAGTTTAGTTATACATGTATTATGATAATAGGAACACAAGTTTTTTGTTTCTAAACTATTTAAAAAATTCTAATTGAAACACAAAGTAAGTAAGTACTGACCTGGTGCTCATCAATTTTAGCATTTTCATTAGTTTATGCAATATTTGCATCCCAATGTATCTTAATTACTAAAATAACCTACATAGTTCAGAACTGACACAGTTGCTTCATGGTAAGCCATCTGACCTCCATGCATGTTAACAAGGGTTTTAATTTACTTCTGAACATCTTCCTTACGTTCAACTAGACGTACATAATCTTATCAATATTGCTTTTTTCTTTACATTATTTTCTGCAAAAAATTTCATAATTTTTTATTGTATTTATTTCATAATTTCTTATTTTCGTGTACTAACACAAGTTGCTTCAATTTTCCGTTGAATGAATGAACAGTTAGATCTAAGATGTTTTAAAATTTTTAGTCAACATTTTCTACAACAGTTTACTGACATGTACATAAATGAATGTTGAATACTCCTGAATGAACTAGAGTTGTCACAGGAGTGACAAATTATACCCCCACAATATGGCCTTGTCACTGAACTAAGCCAATGTCAAAGCCAAACTTGCTTGACCTTTGACCTACTGACCACAAAATCAATAGAGGTCATCTGCTAGTCATGATCAACCTCCCTATGAAGTTTCATGATCCTCCGCCCAAGCGTTCTCAAGTTATTGTCCGTAAAATGTTTAAATGACCTTTGACCTTTGGAACTCAAAATCAATATGGGTCATCTGCTTGACATGACCAATCTCCAAATTAAGTTTCCTGATCCTAGTCCCAAGCATTCTCAAGTTATTGTCCGAAAACTGTTTAAATGTTCCGGGTCACTGTGACCTTGACCTGTGACCTACTGACCTCAAAATCATTAGGGGTCATCTGCTAGTCATAACCAACCTCCCTATCAATTTTCATGATCCTAAACCCAAGCATTCTCAAGTTATCATCCGGAAACCGTTTAACTGTTCCAAGTCACTGTGACCATGACCTTTGACCTACTGACGTCAAAGTATAACTTGATCTGTATTTCATGATGTTACACCTGTGTACCAAAATTTATGATCCTAGGCCCAAGCGTTCTCAAGTTATCATCCGGAAACCATTTAACTGTTCCGAGTCACTGTGACCTTGACCTTTGACCTACAGACCTCAAAGTTGAACTTACCTGCATTTCATGATGTTACACCTGTGTACCAAAATTTATGTTCCTAGGCCCAAGCGTTCTCAAGTTATCATCCGGAAACCGTTTAACTGTTCAGGGTCACTGTGACCTTGATCTTTGACCTACTGACCCCAAATTTGAAAATTTGAACTTGACCTGTATTTTCTGATGTTACACCTGTGTACCAAAAATTATTTAAATTGGTCAAGCCTTTCTTGAGTTATCATCTGGAAAACATGCAAAAGACTGACCACCAAGCTCACTCCTATATACCCCCCCCCCCCCCCCCAAACTTCGTTTTGTGGGGGTATAAATATAAATAGGTCAGGATAAGTGTGGCAATTTTACTGACTGTGAAGTTTGCAGATAAAATTTGAAAAAAAAATTAAATGGTCAGACTTAGGACTCAAACCCAAGACCACATATCTAGACTTAGGACTCAAACCCAAGACCCCAATGGGGCCATAGCTATCTGTACATGAGATATGATATCAATTAAATGTTATGCATGTATTTCCCATTATGCTTCACTTTATCATCTTTTTTTATTGACGACTCTTTGTTTACTGTAAGGCTTTGAGATAAGATGTATGTCAATAAGTTATTTATATTCTATGGTTTTCCAGAAGGTTCCATCATAAAGGTATTAACATTTACCCTACTAAATTTCATATATGGATTGGTCCATCACTCAATTTGGGCAACACCACTTATTATTCAAAGGGGTGTTCGCTGAAAATTTACTGACTGAATAGCAAACAGTGCAGATCATGATCAGCCTGCACAGATGTGCAGGCTGATTTTCGTCTGCGTTTGATGAAATTGCAGAAACATTTGCTGCCAGCAGGCTAAAGGTTAACATTATTTTAAGTCTGGATTATTCTGTGTTTTCCAGAATTTTCTTTTTTATTCCTGGTGATATATCTTTTAAAGTGCTGGACCTTCCTTGATGCTTTAAATAGGAAGCTGCCTGATGGGAAAAAGGTATAAAGAGTGTACTGAAAAACTTTCCTGTATTTCTTTAAATTAACAAAATATTATCAGTTTGGCCATTAAACATTTGATGGGTTTACATGAAAATTGTGGATTTAAAAATTAATATTTAAAGAGAGGATTCATATTCTCTAGATATACTAAATTCTCTTTGGAGTCTGTTTGAAATAATTGGAATTAATACTGATTGGATTTAAATTTGATCTGAACAGGATTTGGACTAAAATTGCATAACAGAAATGGACTTTATGGCTAGTTATTATTTTAAAAGTGTTTAAATTGTTACTTTTCAAAATAAATTCTGTTATTGTTAATAGTTGCTGGTTTTTTTTTTTCTGTTACCTTTAGTAACAAGCAATTGTAACCCTTAGACATAACAAAAGAAATGTATATCATGTGTTTAATTCTAAATAGTTACCACACTATTTATGTTCAACATCAAAAATTAATTTACTCAAGTGCACAGTGTAAGGTCAATACTTAAGGCCTACAGTCACTTATTTTTGAGGCCGAACAACATTGTCTGATAATAACTGCACTTTAATAAACCTAGAAACATGTTTGTTTTGACAGCATTCTTCAAAGAAATAATTATCAAAACACACAATACCAGTTGTAAATCAGGCATATGACTTTTGGAAGCCAGACTATTCATTGACTTTTTGTACACTAACTTATATTTTGCTGTGAGTTTTCATGGAAAATGGACATGTTAGTAATTTTCCATTTCAGAGCCCACAAGACCAAACTTACATCTGGGAAAATACTGCTTTACCAGTTATGACTGAGTGTTATCTATGGCAACACTTTAAATAGCAACATGGTTTATTTCTGTGACAAACATTACATGATATCATACAAATGTAAGACACTTCTGGCAAACTAGTTAGTTATATCAATGAGTATATTATGGAGCTTATTAGGTGGTAGGTAGGATTCTATGCAGAAATAGAGGATATTTGTTTGCTTCAGTGTAAGAACGAAATATATTTCACCGAGTGAACACTATAATGCAATATTTTCACGAGTGGCGCAGCCACGAGTGAAAATGTAAATTATGGTGTTCACGAGTGAAATATATTTCGATCTTACACTGAAACAAACAAATTTTCTAATTATTTTATGCATTTTAAAAGGCTTTAACCAAATTATATTCAGTTTGTCCGCGCAACGTCACGTGCATCGCATCATAACGTCATAATGTCGTGACGTCAGGATGTCTAAAATTGTAGAAAAACTATAAATAGTTCTATTACATTTCCTGATTTCTTTTGCATTTCATTATGATAAACTGTAAAGATTTATGATCCTTTTATTATTTTTATACATCTTTACCTTTACTGAAGAATATTTTGCAAGGAATTTTCTATCATTTATAATTCATATCATTTCACATTCAAATGTAGTTCCGTACCAGTGAAAAATAAAAATGATATTTTCACTGTTTGAAACAGTGAAATTATCAATTTTATTTCACTGCAAAATTTCAGTATTTCACAGAAGAGCATAAAATAAACTGGTTTAACTAGAGCTACCACTAAAGGTGATGAATGTACCCCCCGCATGCACTGACACAGTACATTGCAATTTGACGCACACAAGATTGCATAATTATGTGGACTGTATATATATAGACTGTATGTATACAGTATAGTAACAAAAAACAAAGTCCCATGACTATGCAGAATATTTATCTAAAAGAATGTAACATGCACCATGCACAACTAGGGTTGGTACTGATCACTTGTGTGAAGTTTCATTAAATTGTGTGCAAGGGTTTGGTAGATTAGGCACGCACAAGACTGCATATGCAGACTGTATGTACATAGTATGTTAACAAGAAACAAAGTCCCATAACTCTGCAATTTTTGCCACTGAAAGAACCTAACATGTCCTGTGCACAACTACTGTTGTTACTGATCACTTGTGTGAAGTTTCATTAAACTGTGTCAAGGAGATGAGGAGAGATGGTGCGCACAAGATTGTGTCTACGCATATAGTATAGTAACAAAAAACAAAGTCCCATAACTATGCAAAAAATTTTTCTAAAAGAACCTAACATGCCCCATGCACAACTACTGTTGGTACTGATCACTTGTGTGAAGTTTCATTAAATTGTGTCAAGGGGATGAGGAGAGATGGTGCGCACAAGATTGTGTCTATGTATATAGTATAGTAACAAAAAACAAAGTCCCATAACTCTGCAAATTTTTTTTGTAAAAGAACCTCACATGCCCCATGCACAACTACTGTTGGTACTGATCACTTGTGTGAAGTTTCATTAAATTGTGTCAAGGGGATGAGGAGAGATGGTGCGCACAAGATTGTGTCTATGTATATAGTATAGTAACAAAAAAAACAAAGTCCCATAACTCTGCAAATTTTTTTTCTAAAAGAACCTAACATGCCCCATGCACAACTACTGTTGGTACTGATCACTTGTGTGAAGTTTCATTAAATTGTGTCAAGGGGATGAGGAGAGATGGTGCGCACAAGATTGTGTCTATGTATATAGTATAGTAAAAAAAAAAACAAAGTCCCATAACTCTGCAAATTTTTTTTCTAAAAGAACCTAACATGCCCCATGCACAACTACTGTTGGTACTGATCACTTGTGTGAAATTTCATTAAATTGTGTCAAGGGGATGAGGAGAGATGGTGCGCACAAGATTGTGTCTATGTATATAGTATAGTAACAAAAAACAAAGTCCCATAACTCTGCAAATTTTTTTTCTAAAAGAACCTAACATGCCCCATGCACAACTACTGTTGGTAGTGATCATTTGTGTGAAGTTTCATTAAATTCTGTCAAGGGGATAAGGAGAGATGGTGCGCACAAGATTGCGTCTATGGACAGACGGACAGACGGACAGACAGACAGACAGACAACCTGAAACCAGTATACCCCCCCTTACAACTTTGTTGTCGGGGGGTACAATTAACTGAACACAATGGTGAAAGTAAGGATACCTGACACAAAAGTAGAGATAGTACCTAAAATTTTAGATTATGAAAAACAATTAAACAAGAGCTGTCACAGGAGACAGCGCGCTTGACTATTTTGATGCTGGATAGTGAAACTGGGCACATCTAAGGAAACTGAAGCTGTCAATGAAGTGTTTAATGACTCCAATGGTGGATGAAGATATTGCACAATAGCTTGAGCCTGTGTCAAAAATATTAAGTAATAAGAGAGGTAAAGATAAAGTCTATCAAAACACTATATAAGTATAATTCTAAGCAAATAGGGGGCATAATTCATAAAATAGTGGTGCAAGAGTTATGCATCTTGTTTCATATGATGTGGGTGATGATGTGGAACAACTACTTCAAGTCTGAATCAAATCCATTTTGAAATAACTGAGATATAGTGAAAATGCATCAAAATTAACCTTAAATTCTAAGTAAAAGGGGTCATAATTCATAAAATATTGGTGCCATATGATGTGGGTGATAAGGTGGAACAAATATTTTAAGTCTGAATCAAATCCATTTAGTAATAACTGAGATAAAGTGGAAGTGCTGAAATTCTAAGTAAAAAGGGGGGGATAATTCATGAATTATTGGTGTGAGAGTTATGGCACTTGTGCCATGAGGAGGAATAACTATTTTAAGTTTAAAGCAAATCCATCAAGTAATTACAGAGATAAGGAGAAAAAAGAGAAAGTGTAAAAAAAACTTAAACCAAGGTGGGGACGCGGAAAGATGCTGACGTCGGGGTGAGTAGGATAGCTCTCCATATACTTTGTATAGTCGAGCTAAAAATGATGCTGATTGCTGATATGTAACATTTAAGACTGAATATAATACTTAAGTCCTGATTTGATCAATTTTAAGCATATTATTTAAGATTTTCTGAAACTTCTTATTTAATTTCCATGTAGCTGCTCTTGCAGATAGTCTTACCTATCAAGTCATTGATAATAGATATTTAATCCCCAATTATACCTGGATTATTGCGGAAAGAACTTATTTTAATGCAAAAAAGTTATCAAATACATGATTATTGTGTGATTTCAGAAAATGTTTTAAGTCTAATAAAACTAGAGCTATCACTAAAGATGATGAATGTACCCCCCACATGCACTGACACAGTATATTGCAATTTGACGCACACAAGATTGCATAATTATGTGGACTGTATGTATATAGACTGTATGTATACAGTATAGTAACAAAAAACAAAGTCCCATAACTATGCTGAATATTTATCTAAAAGAATGTAACATGCACCATGCACAACTAGGGTTGGTACTGATTACTTGTGTGAAAGTTCATTAAATTGTGTGCAAGGGTTTTGTAGATTAGGCACGCACAAGATTGCATATGCAGACTGTATGTACATAGTATGTTAACAAGAAACAAAGTCCCATAACTCTGCAATTTTTGTCGCTGAAAGAACCTAACATGCCCCATGCACAACTACTGTTGTTACTGATCACTTGTGTGAAGTTTCATTAAACTGTGTCAAGGGGATGAGGAGAGATGGTGTGCACAAGATTGTGTCTATGTATATAGTATAGTAACAAAATAACAAAGTCCCATAACTCTGGAATTTTTTTTTCTGAAAGAGCCTAACATGCCCCATGCACAACTACTGTTGTTACTGATCACTTGTGTGAAGTTTCATTAAATTGTGTCAAGGAGATGAGGAGAGATGGTGCGCACAAGATTGTGTCTATATAGTAAAGTAACAAAAAAAACAAAGTCCCATAACTCTGCAAATTTTTTTTCTAAAAGAACCTAACATGCCCCATGCACAACTACTGTTGGTACTGATCACTTGTGTGAAGTTTCATTAAATTGTATCAAGGGGATGAGGAGAGATGGTGCGCACAAGATTGTGTCTATGTATATAGTATAGTAACAAAAAAACAAAGTCCCATAACTCTGCAAATTTTTTTTCTAAAAGAACCTAACATGCCCCATGCACAACTACTGTTAGTACTGATCATTTGTGTGAAGTTTCATTAAATTCTGTCAAGGGGATAAGGAGAGATGGTGCGCACAAGATTGCGTCTACAGACAGACGGACAGACAGACAGACAACCTGAAACCAGTATACCCCCCCTTACAACTTTGTTGTCGGGGGGTACAATAAATTCAGATCCACTATTTAAGCTGAAATTTAGAAATAATGTTATTTGTACCATATCATACATCATGTATAAAAACAAGAAAAAACTCTTCAGTATTTACCATGAAAATTGACATTACAATGAAATGACTTATCACTAAGTTTTTAACCATACATTTACTTCATTATTCCTAATAACTTGTGTCATGCAGGTGTACCGGTAAATGCAGGATAGGATTAAAATGTGTACAATTGATTGATCTCTAGTACTATGTCTAACAAAAATAACAAACCAAACCTATCTGTATGCAAAGTAATGATATTGATTCAAGCGCTTTAACACTGATTGTCCATGCCCGGTCACTCTAAGCAACAAATATTAAAAAATCTACTTGATCATCATTTCATCATTAATTTACAAGAGGGTTGATCATGCTGCAGTATTATCACTGTGTCCATCTTGCATTTATTCATCATTATATTATTATAAAAATTGTATCAAGACATACACCAAGTCAATTTATGGTTACAAAGGTAAATTTTATTTTCTAGGATTGTTTCATTTTAGATAAAAAGAACAAAGTTCACAAAAAATACATTTCACCACAGACAAAAGCAGTATATTTCTTTCATAAAACATTAGTGACAAATGCCCAATCAGCGTGCCCAAGAATGCTACAGTTGTCTGCGCAAAACATGCCAGAATAGTTTAAGTATGAATCATTTTGTGACCTTGACCTTGAACTGAGAGACCCGGGTCATAAGTATGACACAATTTCTCAATATGATTAACATTTGTGTCAAATTATTTTCAAATCCCTTCATCGATGGCAGAGTTACGGACCAGACAAGAAACAGACCATGTTAACCTTTAACCTCTAAGTGTGACCTTGACCTTAGAGCTAGGGGTCTGGATCTTGCACATGACAAGTTGTCTCATTATGGGGAACATTTATGCCAAGTAATTTCAAAATCCCTTGATGAATGGCAGAATTATGAATGAACTGGACACCTGTTTACCGTTGACCTCTAAGTGTGACCTTGACCTAATGGAGCTACGGATCTGGGTCTTGCGCATGACATGTCATCTCATTATGACGTATATGCCAAGTTATTTCAAAATCCCTTTATGGATGGCAGAGAATTTACAGGCACAGACGCACACACGGATAGTGTAATTTTAATATGCCCACCTTTGAGGGGCATAAAAAAGACAATCCCCAACTGACATCAAAATATCACACTTAATCATACGAATGAAGTTTTATCCCTCTGCAATCAAACTTGAAAACTACAGTGGCATTCTAAAGGTTGAAGAACAGTGTAGTGCCAAGGTTTGTTATTGTTTAGTGACAAAAATATCAAATTTTGATATTAATAACGTTGATAAATGGTGATCATTTTTACCATGCTGTCTGTACATGTTGAAATCTGCAAGTAAGTTTCATAATCTTTCTAAAAAAATACTACAATTTGAGTTTCTTGTTTAAAATTTTTGTTTAGGTCCACCTTTTCTCAAAAACTAAAAGAGCTACAGCTTTGAAACTTTGCACACTTGTTAATCATCATTAGGTGACTAATTAGGCCAAGAACCATAACTCTAACCTGCATTTTGTCAGAATTATGGCCCTTTTTGTACTTAGAAATTCTGAACTATCACTTTTCTTACATACTGACCAGCACTTGCAGGCGAGCGAGGCACCCATAGGCGGTGCTCTTGTTAATAGTAACTGGCCATTTATGCATAGTAATTAATGGAATCTTTTAAAATTATGTGTTTTCGTGGGATAAATATATATCCATTTTTAGCTATATAGCTAATTTGTGACTTTTCTGGGACCCGAGTATAACTTTTCCCCAGCAATTACTACAAATACTTGTAACTAACACAGTACTGTTACAAATACACATTTTATTTAAAATTGGGGATACATACAATCAACATTATGTATAACTACTGACCGACACAACATAACAGAAGGCCTCGATCTTGACGGTAGCCCGAAGCTACCAGTTTTTCAGACGGACTACCGAATTTCCCAAGCTGGGTAGTCCGTCGGGCTACTAAGTTTTCAAACTTGTTAATAATAAAAGCTTGAAATTTCAGCGATTTATCTGATGTTTCCTTTTAAATGACAACGATATTTTCGGTCCGCATAACACGAAAATTACCTGGATTGACTGGAATTTACCCGCGAATCGTAAAGATATCAAAACGTCATGCCAGTAATTTTCCATTCCACGAGCACGTGCGACCTATCGTATCGGCCCTACTTAAATGTTTATCAACACGTACACAAAAAACTACGGTGGTATGTTTAGGACAAATGTTATTTTTTTTAAGATTAAATTATCTCGTGCGCACGACATCTTATCTTGAGCGATCAACATCTTATCTCGTGCGCACGACATCTTATCTCAAGCGATCAACATATTATCTCGTGCGCACAACATCTTATCTTGAGCGATCAACATCTTATCTCGAGCGATCAACATATTATCTTGAGCGATCAACATCTTATCTCGAGCGATCAACATCTTATCTTGAGCGATCAACATATTATCTTGAGCGATCAACATCTTATCTCGTGCACACGAAATCTTATCTCGAGCGATCAACATATCATCTTGAGCGATCAAGATATAATCTTGAGCGATCAACATATTATCTTGAGCGATCAACATCTTATCTTGAGCGATTCACATCTTATCTTGAGCGATCAAAATCTTATTTCGCGCGCACGACATCTTATCTTGAGCGATCAACATCTTATTTCGAGCGATCAACATATTATCTTGAGCGATCAACATATTATCTCGAGCGATCAACATCTTATCTTGAGCGATCAACATATTATCTTGAGCGATCAACATCTTATATCGAGCGATCAACATATTATCTTGAGCGATCAACATCTTATCTTGAGCGATCAACATATTATCTTGAGCGATCAACATTTTATCTTGAGCGATCAACATATTATCTTGAGCGATCAACATCTTATATCGAGCGATCAACATATTATCTTGAGCGATCAACATCTTATTTCGTGCGCACGACATCTTATCTTGAGCGATCAACATCTTATCTTGAGCGATCAACATCTTATCTCGAGCGATCAACATCTTATATCGAGCGATCAACATATTATCTTGAGCGATCAACATCTTATTTCGTGCGCACGGCATCTTATCTTGAGCGATCAACATCTTATCTCGAGCGATCAACATATTATCTTGAGCGATCAACATCTTATCTCGAGCGATCAACATATTATCTCGAGCGATCAACATCTTATCTCGAGCGATCAACATATTGTCTTGAGCGATCAACATCTTATCTTGTGCGATCAACATCTTATCTCGAGCGCACGACATCTTATTTATATATATTAAGGCCCTTTGTGTGTGCATTTAGGTCATCAGTAAAACATACGGACAAGTTGTTAATTAGGGTCCCGCCTATTCCGCTGTTATTTAAACTTCCCACAAGTACATGTACAAGTTTATCACATCAATTGGGAAAGCAATGCATATAATTGGTCATCCTATCTTCAAAATCAAATGAACATAACCAATGATGCATACTGCATGTTAGAACAGCAACAAATTTCAGTTCGACTGATAAATTAGCGCAGAAAAGTTGCATGTATGAATTAAGGGAAAACAAGGAAAATCGTTTAATATATGGGCGGAGTATGGAAGCCCTGGAGGGACAATTGATTTCCATACTTCCCACTTCTGACTTCTAACTTTTGCACTTCTCACTTCCAACTTCTTGACTTCCTACTGCCTACTTCTAACTTCCGCACTTCTAACTTCTAAGTTCCTGACTTTTTACTTCCAACTTCCTGACTTTCGACTTCTGATTTCAAACTTCCACACTTCTTACTTCCGACTTCTTGACTTCTTATATCCTTCTTCTAACTTCCGCACTTCTGACTTCTAACTTTCGCACTTCTAACTTCCAGACTTTCGACTTCTGATTTCCAACTTCCACACTTCTTACTTCCGACTTTTTGACTTCTTACTTCCCTCTTCTAACTTCCGCACTTCTAACTTCCGCACTTCTGACTTCTAACTTCCTGCCTTTCGACTTCTGATTTCCAACTTCCACACTTTTTACTGCTGACTTCTTGACTTCTTACTTCCCTCTTCTAACTATCGCACTTCTGACTTCTAACTTCCACACTTCTGACTTCTAACTTCCTGACTTCCGACTTCCGCACTTCTGACTGCCAACTTTCCTTTTTTGGAAGTCGGAAGTAAGAAGTGTGGAAGTTGGAAGTCGGAAGTATGAAGTCAGGAAGCTGGAAGTCAGAAGTGCGGAAGTTAGAAGTCAAAAGTGCGGAAGTTAGAAGAAGGAAGTAAGAAGTCAAAAGTCGGAAGTGAGAAGTGTGGAAGTTGGAAATCAGAAGTCGAAAGTCAGGAAGTTGGAAGTCAGAAGTGCGGAAGTTAGAAGTCAGAAGTGTGAAGTTAGAAGTAGGAAGTAGGAAGTCAAGAAGTTGGAAGTGAGAAGTGCAAAAGTTAGAAGTCAGAAGTGGGAAGTACGGAAATCAATTGTCCCTCCAGGGCTTCCATAGCGAAGCCTACATACTATTTTTTTTTGTCAAGGACTTAAATTTATTTCTTTGCATCATCACTGATTTTTTGTTGCCTTTTTTTATCAGTTTTTAAATGTCTAACCCTGCAAACATGTGAAACGGTTATAAGTATAATCTAAATAAAAACAAAAACGGTGGCAGCCGTATCTTTTTACTAATGATCTGAATTCACACAAAGGTCCTTAATAGATATTGATAAGATGACCGAGAAAAGATGCTGATCGCTCGAGATAATATGTTGATCGCTCAAGATAATATGTTGATTGCTCGAAATAAGATGTTGATCGCTCAAGATAATATGTTGATCGCTCAAGATAAGATGTTGATCGCTCAAGATAAGATGTCGTGCGCACGAGATAAGATGTTGATCGCTCAAGATAATATGTTGATCGCTCGAGATAAGATGTTGATCGCTCAAGATAATATGTTGATCGCTCGAGATAAGATGTTGATCGCTCAAGATAAGATGTCGTGCGCACGAGATAAGATGTTGATCGCTCAAGATAATATGTTGATCGCTCAAGATAATATGTTGATCGCTCGAGATAAGATGTTGATCGCTCAAGATAAGATGTCGTGCGTACGAAATAAGATGTTGATCGCTCAAGATAATATGTTGATCGCCCGAGATAATATGTTGATCGCTTGAGATAATATGTTGATCGCTCGAGATAAGATGTTGATCGCTCAAGATAAGATGTCGTGCGCACGAGATAAGATGTTGATCGCTCAAGATAAGATGTCGTGCGCACGAAATAAGATGTTGATCGCTCAAGATAAGATGTTGATGTTTATCTCTTAAATAACAGTGACAATCGGAAATCGCTGTTAAAATTTCATATTCACTATGCCTCGAACACAAGTGGGAGCTAATTATACAAATAAAATATAAATTTACAAAAAAATTGTAAATAATGCCACATTTATGACGACTAATCCCAACTTTTACCAGCAATTACTTTATAAACTGGTAATACAGTACATAATAGTACATTTTTGTACCTCTAGACTCTGGGTCAAGAGGTCCGGTTACCGGACCCCTAGCCACTTCCAAAAGTCGAACTAGTCTAAATAATGAGACCTAAAACAAAAAAAAGGGGTTCAATGGCTTTCTAATGCTTTAAATTATTGCGCTAGTACATGAATGTTTACATTTTACTCTGCTTTCACTTACAACATTATAGAGAAATGTTAGTTTTAAAAAAATTGCTCATACATCTGCACTAGAAACGAAGTATTAACCCTAAATAATTATATAGAATAAAGGTATTGGCGCGTAAGTTTAGAGCAATAGAAAGCCATTGAACATTTTCTGTTTTAAACATTGCATTAAAACATAACTATTTTGGATTTCAAAAATTATGCATCATAAAAATCTGAAAAAGGGAAGTAATTCTAACAAAACTGAAGGCAACAAAGTTACTTCTATCTTGATAAGCATCATATGTTATGCTTAATAAATGGACCAAGTTTGAAAGAAATATCTTTATTATTTTTCAAGAAATATCACTTTTTATGTCGTAAGCCCTATCGGGCAATGTTACCAGCCTGTTAACACTTTCACACTTTTATCTTCTTTCTCACTATTTTCATTTTTGAAGCCTTCCTTTCACTCCTTTTAAACCAACTTTTATCTGGTTGTGACGCACAACCCGGCTATTATACCCGTGAGGGGAGTCCAGCCGTATACAAAGATAGATAGATAAAGTCGAACATATTTGAGTACGAACCAGTAATATACGGTTGTCAGACTATTCCCCCTCAAGACAATTCCCCCCCAAGACAATTCACTCCCGGACAATTCCCCCCACAATGTTATGTAAGGGTGTCAGTTCCCCCCTCCATATTATAATATGTTTAAAGGGTTGTAAAGTTTATTTAATATGGAAAAATTCTATACTCCAATACTGTATATTTAAAAATAAATAGAAAAACTTATATTTGATGCATTAATTTAGTACCCAAAGTACGGAATTTTTTTATGTGAAGTAGTAGCATTTTGGATAAGTAGCCATGGCTGAGAACTTAATTATTTTTAAAGCAATTTATTTATTTGTTAACGGTACCTATAATGGAACCTCTATGCAAAGATGTATGTAAAAAAAAAAGAAAATATTTACATTTAGTAAGGTAATCTGATCGTCAAAATAGCATATTTTTCTATGTGAAAATGTGGCATTTTTGGGAACGTGGAAATCATAAAAGTGCTTAGAACTTAAATACACTTAAAGCAATTAAGTTAATTTTTGTATTTATCTATAGAGAATTAACCTTTATGCTATGACACATATAAAAAGAAGTAAGAAATATTTACATTTGATAAGGTTGTCTGATCGTCAAAATAATGCTTATTTCTATTTGAAGTTGTACTACTTTGGATAATAGCTAGCTAGTTTATAGCATTTTCATTCGTGTTTTATATACATAATTATTTTACATTCTTTCTATTTTTATGTAAGTAGTTTATATTTACTATACTAGAATAAAAATTGAATCAAATATCTAATTACATGAGAGATAATCTAACCATAATGTTCTTTCATGTTTTCCGAGTTTCCCGATGTTGGACAATAAAACTATCTTAATCATATTAATTGGGGAAAACTAAAAAGATTACAGTTATGTTAATAAAAGCCAATAATACCACTTTAAACATTAATATGAAAAACTTGATAAAAAACGAAGCTGCAAATATGAATTAAAAAAATGATGAAATATCAATACAATTTTACAAGTTGAAACGTCCTTGGAATTCACCATGAAATTTATTAAGGATGTTACATGTGTTGGTTTGCTTTCATTCCAGAAAGCATGGAGTAATAGTATTTTCTCTGGATAAAAAGTACTATATCCTAACAATACAGGTTTTGATAAATTTCTTACAAGAAGAAGTTGATTGGCATTATCTAATTTTGGTTTATCACAATTTCCATCAAGTGCTTCATCAAAAGTATCACACAAAGTTAGTAATACTGATAATTGTCATTATACATGGACAAATTGTTATATTGTTTATAAATACATAATCCTAACACATAGAACACAATTAAAATGTAACAACAACAATATCATAATTGATTGATCAATGTCAGCTGTTTTACAGCTGGTAATTCAATCAAGAGGTGTGAAAGATTGACTGGTTACCATTTTGATTAAATTTGTTTATTGCAATAATGTTATTACGCGATTCTGGTAATCAGCACCTTTCAATCGAATTGAGAAGTCAAAGGAACAATGATTTGTTTGTATGTATCCCTTAATTATTATACATTTTAAGGTTTTTTTCTGGAATAAAATATCCCAAAAAGGTTTGAGATTTATTTTATACAAGTACTATTTCCTGTTTCATGTGTAAATAATCCTTCTATAAGATGGAAGTATTTATCATATTCTACATATAAATAAAATCAAATAAAGCAGATGCAGTGGTCCTGTGAGTTATAATTGTCCGTAAGTACTGACCTGGCACTCATTAATCTTTGGCAGTATTTTCTGGCGTTCTCATATTTTATGCGATATTTGTGTCCTGAAAATATCTACATTAGTTAAAATAATGGATACAGTTAACCAATGGCACAGTTAACATAAATCTCTTTTTGAGTCTTTTGGCTGAATTTTGTTCTTTAATAAGTGCAAAAAAATCTGCAGGGGATTTTGTCCTACACTCAATATACAGATATTAGAAAGAAGAACCTTGGTAATACACAATGGCCCACTATTCAGAAAAATAATAATAATTCAATGTCTTCGAAAAATGCTAAGCTGCTTCTTAAGATAGCTAAGTTTATTAAAGAAGCAACACAATATAGAGTCAATACACTTAAAAATGATGCCACATAATATACCCTGCGGCTAAGATCTAAAGGAATTAATGTAGAAAATTAATTGTCATGTTTTTTTTTATGGAAGAGGTAATTAAGTATTAAGATTTATCTAATATGTAAGGATACTCCTAACCAACCACTAAATTTCAAATTTCAAATTTCCAAAACGCACTTTTGGAATAAAAAATCCTGAACAGTGCTCATTCAATGTTCAGTGCTTGGCTTCACTATGATGAGGTACGTATTCTCTGATTTCACATGTTTTCATCATGAAAAACTTTTTAAATCATTTCTTAATTTTGTAACATTATGTAAATGGTAAGAAAATACTGGAGTCAATACCCCTAAAATGTACCAGAACAAAAATTTTTCAGGGAGCCTCCCTGTACCCCCATTATGGGAGGAGGTATCTCCCTCCAGTACCTACCCCACCTTTCGCGGCCCCAATATCAAACACCTTCCGACGCCCGTCCTAAGAATATTTTCACAATGTCTAACTACAAAATATAGATAATAGAATAAAGGATATAAATATAATTATCCAATCATGGACCAATGAACTGTTAGTTACCAGATACTGCTAGATGAATAAACCCGTTAAACAAAGAGAATATTAAACGCATAAAGATATCATGGTATTTCAGTAAAGAAAAAAAACAAATACATACGGACAAGGAAATATCTTTTAAAAACACCTGGCTTTAAGTTAACAGGTAGCAATTATTTTTTTGGCGATACGTGTGTGTTTACGTCGCATTGGTTGCCGATCGCAGCAGGGAACCAACCGTGGTCGTACTTGATTTTTCTGACGAAACATAAACATAGTCTTAGGGTATAGAACATAGTCTTCTGTCTCTTGAAAAAAGTCTTTAACTTAACATTTAATTTCAGAAAAAAATATAGATCATACACATAAAACTACAAATAAATTTTCGTTATAAAACTCAGCTGTGACTGAACTTATTTGATGAACATGGGGCAAGGCCAACACGGTGCAAATCAAGGAATCTTGGACGTTTCGACCCCAAGACATTTCGACCCCAAGACATTTCAACCCCAAAATTTAATTTTCTTGGACAATTCGACCCCAAAGACATTACGACCCCAAGACATTTCGACCCCTCAGAAATAGTTGTATGTTTTCATTTTATATTTCTTCCATTTTACATATTTTAGAAAATATGAATATATAGATCTCGATCTATATAAATATTCTATTTTTAAATACATGTCAGTGAATAAACCGCGCTGGTCGGAAAAGATCGGTCGTATGTTTATTATTGGAACTAATTGAGTTATTATTTCATGTTATTTTGATAATCTAAGAAGAAAATATATTATGAAAAAACAGTTTTTAAAAGAATTATATCATGTTTATATATGAATATAAAAACGTTTACTGCATTTATTGCCAAAGCACGAATAATGTCCTTTGATTAGTCCTGATAGAGTTTGATTGGATTATCACACCTATTGATTATATCAATTAATCAGTATATTTGTAAGCACACACAAATGACATGTGACAAACAATGTCTAACAAGGTAAGTGCAGTTAAATATGATAAGCTTTTATTTAATTTAAAAGCTAACAAAATTATGGTGATTGTGGTTCATCCACGAGTGCGCAAATTTCCCGTGCGCTCAACAAATTTTCAACTTCGTATAAAAACGGTTTGTGCATTTTATTTTCCTTTTGTAAATTAATTATTTATGATTGAATTCTATCATAAACCCTAAAAATACGATTTATTAAAGAAATACCTGTGTACATTAGAATATTTTAGGACATGGAAATTCCGAATGTACAAATTTCCAGTGCGCACGCCGATTTTCAATCATGTACAAGACGTAACGCGCAAAAGTATTTTAATTTCCATTTGAAAAATAATAATTTATGATCTATATGTTTGAATTCAGTCATAAATCACTTCAAAAATACCATTTGTTGAAGAAATACGGGTGTATTTCAGTTATGGCAATTTCCCGCGTGGTCGCCGAATTTCAATCTCTTATAAAATCGTTTTGCTTAAAGAATTTTAATTATCCTTCTGAAACTTATTATTTATATTATACACGAATGATTTCTGCAATAAACCCTACAAAAATACCATTTATTAATAAAAAAACGGGTGTATTTCGTTAATGGAAATTTCCTGCGCGGTCGCCGAATTTCAGTCTCGTAAAGTCATTTTGCGTGAACGCATTTTATTTTCCATTCGTATTTTATTCATTTATGATATATATGATTGAATTATTTAAAAAAACTTCAAAAATACCTTTAACTTACAAAATACAGGTGTATCCCGGTTATGGAAAATGTATTCCGGCGTATCCCGTTTTTTTAGGTGGATTCCGGTTTAATGTGTGACCGAAATCGCTTGAAGTTGCTTAAATCATACTTTTAAAATCATACATTAAATCACGTGTATTTGCTAAAATATTTAATATAGAAAAAAGTAATACGGCTGTCACATTTTCTTTACAGATATGAAATATGATAATAATTTTTTCCCCGTTTTTAACAGAACAGTACTCACATATTCTTACATTTTGCAGAAACGGGGATTTCGTGTTTGATATTTTACAACTGGAAGGAATGTCGTACATAGAAAAGAAAAGAGCAGTTTGTAAAACACGAAAATCATATTCTGTAAAGCAAATACTTTATGTGTGCGTCAAAATCGCGTACGAAAATAACATTAAATGCGAAAATAAGCAATATGTTGTTTAATTTCCTATTGTTTTCTTTACATTTTCGCCCAAATTAAAGATAATGTTGACACATGTTTATAAATATCCGATGTCACCACAATCGCTTGTTAATTGCAATGCGCACTGCAGATAAATGCACACCTGCTGTATATCAACAAACAATTAATCAAGGTGTGATAATCCAATCAAAAGATTACGTGTTTCTGATTATGATTTTAAATATCAATATAATGAAGATGATGACATCTTAAACTTCTTTGAGTTACATTATAATTATTTATATCTGGTTGAATCCCATAAAAATGAGATGCATATATCTTTCGAAAAAAAAGTCAAATAAAAATAAATAAATAAATAAAGAGGTATTAAAGATGTGACTTTATTAAAGTTATTTTCATAATTAAAATCGGCGAAATCGGCCCATGATTTAAAAATCTTTTCTTTCTTTTTTTTTTAATATAGCCGTGTACTAAAATAGTCTTTAAGATGATTTGAATATATAAATAAACACCAAGTATGAAAATATGTTATATGAAGGTTATTTTAAGATAGATTATCAGAACGATTTGTTCATAAATTATTTACGTAATAAACGCGGTTGGTACATAAATCCCGTTATTTTAATAATTTATAAATGATGATTATTTCGGTATTGTTCGGTATTGTGAGAGAAAAATCACTCATTTTTTCATATGAAGGCATGTACTAATATAGACTTTAAGAAATTAAAAAAAAGAATTTTAGAAAATAAAGAAATTTAGACAAATAGATCTATGGCTCATTTTTGTAAAAAAATCTTATTTTCGCGAAAATAATCGTATTTTAACCTTTTAAATTAAATTGGTAATTAAGCGTTATTACATTTTGAAATTGCTCAATTATCTATAGATTAAAGCTTAATTATAATAACGACGGCATTTTTAGATGTTTTCAGGCATATCATTGAATGGGGTCGAAATGTCCAAGGAGTTGGGGTTGAAATGTCTTGGGGTCGAATTGTCTCTTGGGGTTGAAATGTCTTGGGGTCGAAATGTCTTGCTAGCCAAATCAAGTACGACCAAAAAACGAGGACAGACACGCATGAAACACGACTTTAGTGGGTATAAATTCTATTTTTGCTCTGTACTAGATCTATATTTTATACTTACCTACATTGATAAAAAATTTTAGAGGAGAATGCTTTTGCCCCAAGCAATTATGTAAATTCCATTACTGCCTAAGTGTCATCATTTCGGATAGACCAGTAGCAAACACACTCTTGTATCCCGGCACAACCAGTTTTCGACCGCTTAACAAGTTTTCTGTGCAGTTTTGGACAAATGCAAGTCCAAATCTTTGGTTTATTGTCTAACATTTTCTATAAGCATAAGTGCTATAAAAGCATACCATTTAAGTTTCAAGTTTCTTACCGATCGAATCCCAGGCAGGATGATTTTGAAAGCCATCAGTAGGAAGTCATGCTGAAAATTTACAACCTAAATTCGACCACAGGTGGTATTTTCCTTCCAGCAAAATGAAACAGCACTAAACTTTTACTGTAGTTTCATTACAACATGGCAAACATAGAACACCCAAAATTCAAGTCTGGCAACAAACATCAAAACCAACATGGCAGATCTGAATATACTGTAGGTACACTTGCCTAAATTGGCACCTAAATTACAGGGGGTAGGGTAAAGTAAATGGCAGCCAAAATTTAGTGCATTATCTAAAGAACTATATCATGTGCTCAATTACTCCAGAGAACCAGGGTGTCACATCTGCTACATTGATAGCTGTCACAGATGACAATGTATTATATAATTGCTAAGCTTTTGACACTCCGAATATTTCAAATTGCTTCAGGGTTCGCACAGACTTGAAAACTCCTTGAATTTCAAGCTGCTAGATGAAAAGTGCTTGAATTTGCAAAAACCTCCTTAAAACTCCTTGAATTTGTTTCTTGCCTTGAAAACTGCTTGAAAAGTGCTTGATTTTATGATAAAAGTCCTTGAATTTCCTTCTTCAGAAATTTTGGTCAGCTTAATAAAAATAGATTGTAAAAGACACTTTGTTTTATGTCTACATAACCTATGTGTATCGTACGATATGGGTTTTAAACAGACTGGGACTAGGAAAATTACGACGTGTAAAAATTACGGACACCATTTCCGTTACCGATATTGAAGAAAATGTCGTGTATTTTCAACAAAAAGTGGCTTGTATCCTATCCATGGCTGGTCGAACACGAAAACAAACGGAAAGCCATGTGCAAATATTGTAACAAAGTTATTGACATTAGTTCAATGGATGAATCGGCGCTGAAATCGCACGTCAAGTCAGTGAGAAGCACAAGAAAAATGTACCTGATCGAGAGTCACCCATGGCCACTCTTATTGTGTTTACTATTCCACCTTTGTCCCCAGCAGCTAGAGGCACCTAAAACTTGATCTTATATGACATGATAAGTCGCTGTTGATGTAAGAAGTGTTGATCAATTGTTTGCCAGTCATTTTGTGTGTGATAAAATGTTGATCAATTGCAAATTGGAACTTTTTAGAAAAACTTAAATCACGTGATAGTCATTTTGGATATAAGAAGTGTTCACCAATTGTATGCCAGTCATTTCGTGTGTAATAAGTGCTTGTTTAATTTTTTGCTTATCCTTGAAAACGTAATAAAAGTCCTTGAAAACTCCTTGAAAACCCCTTGAATTTTTATGTCAGTTTGGCTGTATGAACCCTGTGCTTAGAAAATGAAGGAAACTGTTGCAAGGACAGGCATCATGATTATATTGTCAAAATAATTTAATAATAGTATGCTCCACAATTCTGACAGTAAGCATGTGTTAAGCAATAAACATTTAGTGCAAAAGATATATTAATACTGATATTGGCTTTAGCAAGAATAGGCAGTAGACAAGGAAAGATGTAGGTTTTTTAGTAATAAGAAAAACCTCATGGAAACATAGTACTGCTACATAAATCGAATTTGTATAATTTTCCAAGTACCAAAACTGAAGGAGAATAGGTTCCTAACATGTTATGTCTCTGCTGTAAACAGTGAAACAGTCACAACTGATAAATTTGGCTTGTAAAGATTTTTATCATACAAAGTCCTAGGCGGTCGAAAATAGGTTGTGGTCGAAAATAGGTTGTGTGGGGATATTAGACCCACCATTTTTCCGCCCCAGTCAAATGTCATGGCTTTAAAACAAATTGAGCATATAATACCTTTGTTAATTCATTTTCTTTTAAAATTTTCATCTACTTTCAAATATCTGAGAAGAGCTCAAATTTAACTTTTTTTGAATGACCACTTGCAAATAGTAGCTTTTATCTTTACTTGCTAAATCTGAAAATCTACTTGCAAATTTAGACTTTCAATTAAAAATGTTACAATATCCTTAAAAATCATGTTAGAACATTAATATTGTTTGCAGGGTTTTCCTTGACGCACAATTTTGTGCATTTTGCTGCACATTGATTTTCAAAATGACCCTAAAAATATTGGCAAAATAATTCTGAACCAAAGAAGTATAAAATACACAGAATAGCAACAGGAGATAATCTCGCGTAAGCTTGTGTCAGCACGTTATCTTATTGAAGCATTTGCCGGCTTGGTCAATTGTGGCCAAACCAACAGACATTTATTACTCTAAATCAGTTTAAATGCCTACTAAATGAAGAGAACTGGAATACTAACAAATTCAAGCCTACCGGTAGTTGTTATTAAGTACAGTAAGAGAACATTAATTTAAGAAAACTTATTTTGAGAAGAGGATTGTATGATGAGGAACTTGACAAGAGGGGCCATTAAAGCTTTGGGCTAATACTACGGCCCTGAATACAGGTAGATTATTAAAGTATAACACTGGCGATAGGGCTGGCACGTAATACACCAAATCGGGTCCAATTTTCCAACAACAACGGTTGATTTCTCAGACTTTCAATCATAATTTTATTCCTTCCCCATGTAGAAAATACTAATAACATTTAAAAACACCATTATCATTATAAACAAACGATCTTATCAATAGAAAGTTTTTTCACAACACAAATTTTTTACCGTTATGCTGTCTGTTTCATACACCGGTAAAACAAGATCTCATTTAGTTCCCACGTGATGTTGGCGAGATTTGCTCTATATGCCTTTCAGGTTGCGGATATATTTATTTTTATAACTCTTTGACTGAACGCATCAACTTAACTACTGACTGAAATTACAGCGGCGCAAATTTTCGTACCCAGTATTTTAAGTAAGTACCGATTCGTGCTTAGGTGTAAAGTAGTAAGGTAGACTGGTTCTAGATTTAATTATCGGATAGACCTCTTCGTCTCTTGATGGTACACCATTCAACGAAAAATGGCTCTCCAACAAAAGATGACGTGTTTTCTGTCTTCCGTACATGAGGAAAACCCTGTCACTGCCTTGTCCTCAAACAACTAAAATGGAATCTGCAAACATTAACAAAAATCACGGCAATTTCGACTATTATTTGTACTCGCAAAAAAAAATTTGTGTGACGTTTTTATCTACTTGCATTCTGTGAAATCTACTCGCATTTAGCGGGTTGGCGAGGGCAAAATTTGAGCCCTGCTGAGTTTGGTTGGTGTAAGTTCTGTGTGAGTTCTGGCAACCTTATATAACTTAACAGATGCAATTTTTATTTTCTGATGGTCGCATCCATTAACCAGGTCTCCTGGATTTCGTTGTTTTACATTCTGTAAATTAGTGGATAATCCATGAATTTTAAAGATTTTTCAATCTATAAATTTACAGACTGGATGTATGAAATCTGTCAAAACCGCAGCTTAAAATGAAATGTCTCGCTTATTGTTAGTTCTGATTAATGATTACCATAACTTTACTGACTCTGTTTTTATTTTGTGATAGTCACGTCCATTAGAGATCGGTGATAGCATAGTTATAAACATCTCTGAGCTGAAATTTTTTAGCTAACCCAAGTCTTATTATATATGCATAGATAAAACTGACTGGAGAATTTCTGACAGTTCTGGTCACCTTAAGTATTTTTATATTTTTGAAAATGGCAAAATCATCCATATTGGCCGAAAATCAAAAATCACCTTCAATTGTAAATTGTGTAATTTTAAACTGCAGTTTTGAGTTAAATTGTAATTTCAGCAGATTTCATATATACTAGGAGCATTTGAAAAGTAGTGGCAACAGTCCAGTATTTTCACCGTTTGCACGTGCACCAATAAGTGCGTATCAATGGAAAGAGTGTTGATTTTTCTGTCCAACTGACTGGAAATGGCACTTAAATCACGTGCAAAAGCACATTTAATTAGCAGTTCAAATACATGTAGTATATCTTACTGGCTAAAAAAATTACTGAAAAATCTATCTGCTATGTAACTTGTGCGGTCTGTGGGAGACATCTTGCTGCTGTAGTTGCCAGTAGAGGTAGCCACATGCACTGCTGATTGTGTCAATGTAATTTTTCTGACCAGTATATTAAAATTCAAGATTTGAAGCATGATGCGACCATTTAATGCTGTCTGCTTTTAAATCATAAGATTTGCAAATGGAATTGTTCTTTTCTAATTTTGAATCACGGTTAACAAAATATTGTACATTGAGTTTGAATGAGGCATTTCTTTTTCTTGTCAGTGTGCATGATTACCATGCAGTATGCACAATATGCATATTCATAGCTTTTTGTCAGGTTCTGAATAAGGCATTGCAGAGTTATGTGCCCTTTGATATACATAATTTAAAATGTGTGTACTGCATTATTAGTGCATGTAAGTTTATGGCATATTTCCTCTTAAATGGATTAAAATGAAACTTCATATTATTATGTGATCAACATGAAGTGCAGATGTGTTTGACATATCTTTGTAGAATGAGTTGAGGCATTGCCTAGTTATGCATCATTGGACTTTGACAGAATTCTGGTATTTCCTTGGAGAGAATGGTATTGCAGGTGTACAAGTTATATGTAGTCAATTGTATTATACAGTTATTACATTTAGCTTCTGTTTGCAGTTACTAGAACCTATTGTTACAGTAACTAATGTTGGTTCAATTCACAACTCTTTACGTTTGGTGTTTGAATAAATCTTAACTGAAATTTGTAAACAAAATAAAACTCAGTAAGAATTATAGTTTCTTTTAAAAATATAAACCTGCATATTGTGTGCACTCAACAGTTTTTCGTCGAAAATAAGAACAGAGTTGTTTCAGCTTCATATTTTATAATCCTCTGAATAACTTGTTATTGTGTATTACAGTTTAACTCCTGTGCTATATTTTCTTTGTAAATCAAAATTTCCTTGCAAGTTTACATTCAAAGTGCTGAATAGAAAACAACAATAAATATATTTGATAATTTACCTAAGACATTTAGATTTAATATAAATACCCTTTGGCAATTATGTTCATTTTCAATACTTAGTTTTTCTGTAGATCAAAGTAGATATCAAAGTATTACATCATTGTATTTAAATTAGGAGAGAAAAAATGTAATTAAAGAAAGCAAAAATTTAGATACCGGTAGTAAAAACTGTGTACTCGTACTTACTGTCATTATGTCTCCCCCAGGAGACATATTGTTTTTGCCCTGTCCGTCCGTCCGTCTGTACGTACGTCACACTTCATTTCTGAGCAATAACTGGAGAACCATTTGACCTAGAACCTTCAAACTTCATAGGGTTGTAGGGCTGCTGGAGTAGACTAGCCCTATTGTTTTTGGGGTCACTCCGTCAAAGGTCAAGGTCACAGGGGCCTGAACATTGAAAACCATTTCCGATCAATAACTAGAGAACCACTTGACCCAGAATGTTGAAACTTCATAAGATGATTGGTCATAAAGAGTAGATGACCCCTATTGATTTTGGGGTCACTCCATCAAAGGTCAAGGTCACAGGGGCCCGAACATGGAAAACCATTTCCGATCAATAACTAGAGAACCACTTGACCTAGAATGTTGAAACTTAATAGGATGATTGTACATGCAAAATAGATGACCCCTATCGATTTTGGGGTCACTCCGTTAAAGGTCAAGGTCACAGGGGCCTGAAGATTGAAAACCATTTCCGGTCAGTAACTTGAGAACCACTTGACCCAGAATGTTGAAACTTAATAGGATGATTGGTCATGCAGAGTAGATGACCCCTAACGATTTTGGGGTCACTCTGTGAAAGTTCAAGGTCACAGGGGCCTGAACATTGAAAACTGTTTCCGGTCAGTAACTTGAGAACCACTTGACCCAGAATGATGAAACTTCATAGGATGATTGGTCATGCAGAGTAGATGACCCCTAACGATTTTAGGGTCACTCTGTTAAAGGTCAAGGCCACAGGGGCCTGAACATAGAAAACCATTTCCAATCAATAACTTGAGAACCTCTGGACCCAGAATGTTGAAACTTCATAGGATGATTGTTCATGAAGAGTAAATGACCCTTATTTTTTTTGGGGTCACTCCATTAAAGGTCAAGGTCACAGGGGCCTGAACATTGATAACCAGTTCCAATCAATAACTTGAGAACCACTTGACCCAGAGTGTTGAAACTTCATAGGATGATTGAACATGTAGAGTAGATGACCCCTATTGATTTTGGGGTCAGTCTATTAAAGGTCAAGGTCACAGTGGCCTGTTCATGTAAAATCATTTTTTGGAAATAACTTGAGAACCACTTGACCTACAATGTTGAAACTTAATAGGATGATTGGACATGCAGAGTAGATGACCCCTATTTATTTTGAGGTCACTTGATCAAAGGTCAAGGTCACAGGAGCCTGAACAGTGACTTGAGAACCACTAGGCCAAGAGTGTTGAAATTTAGCGGGATGACTGGACATGCCAAGTAGATGATCCCTATTGCAGCCAACCATCAGTGTCTCTTTGACTTTCGCTCATGACCCGTATTGACTTCTTGCCTATAGGATTTTGCATTGGGGGAGACATGCGCTTGTATACAAAAGCATTTTCTAGTTTTTCTCTGTCGCAAGTTTTAAGAGATGGTACCTAAGGCTATGTTTTCAACAACTACAATAACGAATGAAGTGCAAAACTGAGGCACAGATTGTTTTCTTCAAGGTGGTAAGATTTTAACATATAGCACTGTTATGCAGGAAATGTTGTCAGCAATACCACCAGAAAGGTAATTGTCATTTCTTTTTAAAGCAGCACTTCATAGTTTAAATAAATTATTATAAAAATCAAAATTTAAAAGCAAATTAAATAAATTTCAATTTCTTTGTAGATACAATGACCAGCAACCATATTTGGAAAGTATTTGCTCCTTATGACGTCTTCAGCCAACCAGAAGCTTACCTCATTGGTCATGTGACAACAGACAGCCAATCAATTTACATCACAGCCTCATCACATGATGTCTCTGCAGCCAATCAACTTCCAGACATGCAGCTTATTGGCTATTGGTCCAGATTTAAAAATAGAATTTCCAAGAGAAGATCTCCTGTAAAGCTAGAGCAGTGGATTAGTGTTTGGAAGGATGAGAATGCAGACATTCATTGTGAAGTTATTAATGATGCTGAGACCTTTCAATGCACACTTCTTATATATAATCCTTCAGATGTATTCAAGTCAGAAATATTAAAACAAAAAAATGTTGACGCTTGTGAACAGAATGATAATATTACATCACTAGTTAGAATACTTCATGCTACTAACTCTAACCTGTGTGACCTTGAGGTAACAGAGGGGATAACTGTGTATACATCTGCATCTAAAAGACATGGCATCAATCAACTGGTGGTCTGGTTCCTAATGTTTATGGTGAATTTTATATACCTGCCATTCAGGATATGTTCCTACTCAATTCAAAGGTAACACTAACAGTATAATATTTTCTATAGGTGTGTGTGATATCACTGATGTATGATTTGGCTATAGAAAGATGCTTATCTCGGTATGAAATTTCCAAATTGATATACCACGATTCGACAATCTTCCAATTTACATGCAGGAACGTAGGGTGGGGGAGCGTGTATGTCATATACATTGTGTTGTCTTCAGTAACTATGTTACCGGTAGTTGGAATAATACCATGATTGTAGACAAAAAAAGCGGTGATATAATAAAATTCTGTCAAGTTCTTTTTTAGCTCGTCTGATTTTTTGAAAAAAAATGATGAGTTATTGTCATCACTTGAGCGGTTGTCGGCGTCGGAGTCAGCGTTGCCTGGTTCAGTTTTATGTTTAGGTCAGCTTTTCTCCTAAACTATCAAAGCTATTGCTTTGAAACTTGGAATACTTGTTCACCATGATAACCTGACCCTGTATAGCAAGAAAAATAACTCCATCTTGCTTTTTGCAAGATTTATGGCCCCTTTTGTACTTAAAAAATATCAGATTTCTTGGTTAAGTTTTATGTTTAGGTCAATTTTTCTCCTAAACTATCAAAGCCATTGCTTTGAAACTTGGAATACTTGTTCACCATCATAAGCAGACCCTGTACATCAAGAAACATAACTCCATCTTGCTTTTTGCAAGAATTATTGCCCCTTTTGGACTTAGAAAATCAGTTTTCTTGGTTAAGTTTTATGTTTAGGTCAGCTTTTATCCTAAACTATCAAAGCTATTCCTTTAAAACTTGCAACACTTGTTCACCATCATAAGCTGACCCTGTACAGCAAGAAACATAACTCCATCCTGCTTTTTGCAAGATTTATGGCCCCTTTTGGACTTAGAAAATATCAGATTTCTTGGTTAAGTTTTATGTTTAGGTCAACTTTTTCTCTTAAACTATCAAAGCTATTGCTTTAAAACTTGCAACTCTTGCTCACCATCATAAGCTGACCCTGTACAGCAAGCAACATAACTCCATCCTGCTTTTTGCAATAATTATTGCCCCTTTTGAACTTAGAAAAATCATTTTCTTGGTTGAATATTATGTTTAAGTCAACTTTTCTCATAAACTATCAAAGCTATTGCTTTAAAACTTGCAACAGTTTTTCACCATCATAAGTGAACACTGTACATCAAGAAACATAACTCTATTCTGCTTTTTGCAAGAGTGATGGCCCTTTTTAGACTCAGAAAATCATGGGTAGAACAATATTTCTATTATACAAAAAAAATCAGATGAGCGTCAGCACCCGCAGGGTGGTGCTCTTGTTGCTATTTCGTACGGCCGAATACAGGCTGTTTCCCCTAGCCAAAAATAGCTATATTTTCCCCTTAAATTGTTATATTTTCCCCTTGGAATTTAAAGAAATGTTCCAGAATATGCATAGGGAATAATTTTGTGAAATTCGGTGTTAAATTTAATAATATATTTTTCAACTCGAATTACCCCATGTTGCTTCAAATTTAGAACTTGCACAGTGTTTACTTATCATCAGATGCCAAATTCATAAGGACATTGGCATCACTTTTTGCAAATTGATACTGTGTCTATTATCATGAAAATCGAATCATTTGGATTTTCCCCTTTATGGGGTGTATCATGCTATATTTTCGCCTTAAAAAGCCACAGATTGTTTTGAAAAGTTCATAAAAAATCACTGCAGGTCGAACATGATTATACATCAGCTTTTTAATTGGATGTGTGGTTTTTTTAATTTCTTCATCAATATTAAATTTTGATCATCTAAGCATACCACGCAAGATTAAGCAAATAGAAACATGTATAGCTTAACTTATTTGAAAAACAACTTTTCAGTTTGTTTGTTATGACGCTGGTGTCCGTCTGTCCGTTAGCAATTTCGTGTCCGCTCTGTAACTCTTGAACCCCTTGAAGGATTTCAAGGAAACTTTACACAAATGTTCACTACACCGAGACGATGTGCAGATCGCATGTTTTGGATGTCTCACTTCAAGGTCAAGGTCACAGGAGTCAAAGGTCATATCAGTTTGTTTCATGTCCGCTCTGTAACTCTTGAACCCCTTGAAGGATTTCAAAGAAACTTGACACAAATGTTCACCACACCAAGACGACGTGCAGAGCGCATGTTCCGGATGACTTGCTTCAAGGTCAAGGTCACACTTAGGGGCCAAAGTCATATCAGTTTGTTTTATGTCTGCTCTGTAACTCTTGAACTGCTGGAAGGATTTCAAAGAAACTTGGCAGAAATGTTCACCACATTGTAACGATGTGCAGAGCGCATGTTCCTGATGACTCACTTCAAGGTCAAGGTCACACTTAAGGGTCAAAGGTCATATATGACTTTGCTTTGTGTATATTGCTCTGCATTGCAGTGCGCTTGTTTTTATTTGGCAGATCTCTTTTTTGTACTTACAATAATTTTTTTTTGAATTACTTCCCTTTTATATAACTATAAATAGCTTATTTTGAAACTTTTTTATTATTGGCCTTAGGGTAAAACCGAGACCACTTTTCTGTGGTACAACATGGATGGTACTTCCAATTTTAAGGTGTATTTTTACATACCTTTACCTGATAAGGATTTTTTTGTAGATATTGAATTTTTTTTTTGTGGACTTAGATTTGTTTTTTGAAGTTTTCCTTTTGTTGTTCCAGTCCTTTATGGCTACAACAGTCAAGTTCTTAAAATTATGCTCCCATCCTATGATGTAAGCCTTCGGGCGACGCGTATATTGCCCCGCTTGGCGGTGCTCTTGTTTGTTTTGGGTTTAACGCTGTTTTTCAACAGTATTTCAGATCTATTTTACTGTGATATTAAATGTAATTCTTAGATTATATTTCAACAAGCTAGATAATGGTTATCTTCAGGAATGGTACAGGTACAGGTGACCCACTACAGAAAGTAATGGGTGTTTCATCTACATTCTCACAGTTGGCTGCAAGGAGTAAACAACTTTGCCATACAAAGTCTGGTGATGAACTTAAGCCATTTTGTAGACTAAGGTAAGCTGTACCTTGCCTGTTATTATGGTAGACAAAATGTTCTCTCTCTCATAGCGACAGTTTCCAATAAGCTGTATTTCAGGTGTTCGGAAGTCCCAGGTTATTAGCCTGGGCACTACCAGAAGATAATTTTGGAGGCATAACTTAGAGAATGCAAATGTTTAAGTGCATGTGTGTGATTTTAGACTGATCCAGTAGCATTAAAATGAGTTATTCGTGGTATTTAAAACGATATGCAGACCAGTCTGAAAGTTGTTGTCATATTCACATAATCTGTCAAAGTGTACTTTAGTTTTCATGCAAAGCAGTTTTTGTGAAATACTCTGAGGGGGAAAATATTAGATCACAGAAACTTGTATATGAGGCTGTTTATGGGTTCAGATCCATATTAAGCTTTTGAACTGACATTTTTAAAGACTTAAAACTTTTGGCAGGAATGAACAAATCTATTTTATTATATGAAATAAAAAAGATTAGCAATAGCCTATAATGTAGCCAGTAAGAAGAAGGCTTTGCAATTTAAATACATGAAGGTCATAAATTGATTTATCATTATATAGCAAATGTCAGCAAATTCAGAAAACTGAATAGTGTTTCAGACACACTTAAATTTGGGTATGTGAACATACAATGTTGAGTAAGTTGGAGACACAGCAAAACATCTTGTGACATACAATTGCAGTCTAGAACTGTACAACAAAAGCTTAAATACTTGGTCAGCTCTAATGTTACAACTTACCAGAAATCGTTATCTCTGTAATATCTTATACTGTTGGGATCCTCAGACATTCTGTCATGGTTTTGTATTTATCCCGTGAAATGATTAGGACTTGCGACGATTAATAGGTAAATCAGATCCGAATCAATTACTAGGTGATTAACCAGTTTCAATTTTGCAAAACTGCTAATCGCTCTCAAACAATAAACATCTTGAATTGTACTTTATCTTTATACATGTCTTTGACCAGCACATAGACCCACAGTATATTTCCGCTAAAACACATCAACATAATCAGTAGCCTCAGATTTGCCTGTCGTGATATATTTAAGATAAAATACACCAAAATATGACTTATTAATTATCACACTGCTTGCAAATCATAAAGTCCATATGTTCCTAATGAAGTCAGCTGCTAGAAGTACCTTGATACAGTATTTTCAATATGGCGGCCAATTAACTGGTTCGATTCGATTTCATACAAATGATTAACCGGTTTCAAAATTTTGAAATTGCCCCACCCTAGAAATGATTCAGGCAGTAGTTATATTACATTTGTACTACAATTATGTTATGCACAAATTGAATTTTCTCACCATTGCAGAACTGTGGTAAAAGCATTAAAATTATCCAATTTTAAAGGCCACTGGCCTGTTATAGAATCAGTCTTCTTTGCAATAAATTCCAAGCTGTATTAGGCTAATAGATTGGCATTATAATTTTAATTTTTGTGTAAAACAGTTTGAAAATAAATGACTTTTATAGCTTTACTTTGTTCCTTAATAATATATTTCTGGATTCAAAATAAGTTATTTTGCGGAAAATTAAAACCTAACCAGAACTTTGTGCTGTTCTGAGCCTTTAAAACTTCATCATTTCCATTTATGAACATATTTTCCATGCTGTGTTTTAATTTCATTTACATTGGCAGAAAAAGTAAATTTTAATTTTTGCTGTATGTAACAAGGGGGACTTATGCATGTGCAATAGCTGGCCCGTAAAATCTTGCCTTTCATTGCTATCTTATTTATGTTTTACATAAAACAGCAATGATGTGTTGTACAGCATGTTGGTAAGTTCAGTGATCACAGTGAAACACTACAGAATATATTTAATTTCAATGCTGTCCACATGTATATAATTTACTAACTTACTTTTCTAATATAAAACATTTACCTGAGCTATCATTGACCATTGTTGTTTTCACCATGTATTGACTGACAGATGGTAAACACTTTCATCCTTCAGATCAGTTTGAATTGCGAATGATCTACTTTCTATTCAAATATTGATATCATTTTATGTTTTATCTATATACACAGATCGGTGAACACATGTTTGCAGCAGCTGATAGATACATTACTAGGAGTGACGCTGATGTATTTCTTAATGTCAGATAACATGGCCCAATATCTAGCCAATATTTGTCTTTCCTATGGAGATGTAAGTACATGCATAGTAAGCGTTTAATGCAGCCTATATGGCCCAATATCTAGTGTACTTTTGCCTTTATAAAGGAGATGTAAGTATGGGCAAAATCAGACAAAATTTTCAAATGTCTAGCCAACATTTTGCTTTCTCTTGGATAAGTATGGTCCAAGTTTAAGCGGATTCTTGACAGTATCTATCTAGCATTTACAATTGTAATGCCCCATAATACAAATGTATTGCAGGCCTTGGTATCTCAAAAGCTACCTCAGTAAAAGGAGGCATTCCCAAAGCAAAAAAAGTTTTGTTTTTTTTTCCTCAATTCTGAACTAAAAATTCCCAAGTGATTGTTAGCTTTAGGGTCTTTGCTGTTTTACAGTTGTTTTGCTGCTTTGTATGTTTTCATATGTATTTAGATTAAGTAAACAACAGTTACTACTGAACAGTTATTAAAAACTACCATTCCACAGTTATCCAAAACAACATTTATATAGACTAAAGTTAGTTCAAATTTTTCCCAATTTATTGACATTTTCCCAATTCAATTGGTGTTGGTGGCATTCCCAAATAGATGGAAAAAAAAGGCATGGACTTACACAGCAGCAGGCAGCATGAACCTGGGAACAGTTTTTGTGCACTTTTTTATAAATTTAGATGTTCACACATATAAAACTTGTTCGTAATTTGTGGCATGGATCTGTTTTCAGAAAGTTGCTGGGGAACTGAAAGTTCTGCTAGACTGGTTGATGGGGGCTCCAGCAGGTTTGAAACTCAACAGTCAACTTACCCATATCCTGGGCAAATTCTTCCAGTACCACATATACCTGTGGTCAGGTATGATAAACCTGTAAATATTCTATTAAACATACAGCTTGTATTTCACTAGTATATACAGTATATTACAGACAGAAATCAGAAAACATATGGCAATAGATTTTAATCTGATTCAGTATCATGCCTGTTCCATTACTACTCATACAAAATGTAGCCAAGTAAATAAAATAGGTTTATGTCAGAGGAGTTGACAGTTGTTGTCAAGTGTGCTTGCATTGAGCTCAACATGGTTGTCAAAATGGCACTTTCATCTGTGTGTGGAAGTGTATCCATAAGATTATGTCCAGACAATAACTGTGACATGCATTTGGTAATCCCTTTGTTTCCTCAGTCTATGAGTGTTTTAATGTATATGTCTTTAAGCAAAATTCTATTTACCAGGGATATAAATTAGCAGGGGCCCAGTAGCCCACGGCCCCTAGATTTTGGGCTGGGCCCCTAAATTGTTAAAGAAAATGCCCATATACCTAATGTTAAACATTTATTTTTGACAGTCTGGGCCCCTAAATAAAAATAGCTAGCTTATATCCCTGTTTACATGATGATTTTTGTTATTTTTCCAGGTTACCTGTATGTATTGAAGCCGGTGCTAGGACAGTTAGTGTACTATGGTTCTATAGCTGGTGTATGGGGTCTGTCTGTCCAGCTGGCATTGTTTCAGGACATTCTCTCAACTATGACCATCCATATCTACTGCTTCTATGTATATGCTGCCAGGTATACAGGTGTTACAATAGATCAAAATACATTGTATAAGTAGATTGTAATGATCAGTTGATGATAAAAGTTAAGATCAAATAACTATCATCCATTTTGGTTTGAGTTATCATGTAAGGAAACCATCTAGCTATTGGCGGTTCTTCCCAGGTGCCAGTCTTAAAACCAAACAGAGCAAACAGTGGTATTAGTATTGCAAAAGTCCTTTCGACAGTATCATTGGTATTGCAATATGGTTCCATAATGCTTTTATTAGCTCACCAGAGCACAAAGTGCTCAGGGTGAGCTATTGTGATCGCTCACCGTCCGCCGTCCGTCCGTCCGTCCGTCCGTCGTCCGTCCGTCCGTCGTCCGTCCGTCCGTCCACACTTTCCTTTAAACAACATCTCCTCCTAAACCAACAGGCCAATTTTGATGAAACTTCACAGGGATGTTCCTTGGATGGTCTTCTCTAAAAATTGTTCAAAGAATTGAATTCCATGCAGAACTCTGGTTGCCATGGCAACCGAAAGGAAAAACTTTAAAAATCTTCTTCTCAAAAACCAGAAGCCCTAGAGCTTAGATATTTGGTGTGAAGCATTGCCTAGTGGACCTCTACCAAGTTTGTTCAAATCATGACCCCGGGGTCAAAATTGACCCCGCCCCAGGGGTCACTTGATTTTACATAGAAAAATCTTAAAAAATCTTCTTCTCGAAAACCAGAAGCCCTAGACCTTAGATATTTGACATGTAGCATTGCCTAATGGACCTCTACTAAAGTTGTTCAAATCATGACCCCGGGGTCAAAATTGACCCCGCCCCAGGGGTCACTTGATTTTACATAGGAAAATCTTCAAAAAATTTCTAAAAATAAAGCAGAAGGCCTAGGTCTTAGATATTTCACATGTAGCATTGCCTAGTGGACCTCTACAAAATTTGTTCAGATCAGACCCCCGGGGTCAAAATTGACCCCGCCCCAGGGGTCACTTGATTTTACATAGGAAAACCTTAAAAAATCTTCTTCTCAAAAAGCAGAAGCCCAAGAGCTTAGATATTTGACATGTAGCATTGCCTAGTGGACCTCTACTAAAGTTGTTCAAATCATGACCCCCGGGGTCAAAATTGACCCGCCCTAGGGGTCGCTTGATTTTACATATGAAAATCTTCAAAAATTTTCTTAAAATAAACCAGAAGGCCTAGAGCTTAGATATTTCACATGTAGCATTGCCTAGTGGACCTCTACAACATTTATTCAAATCATGACCCCAGGGTCAAAATTGACCCCGCCCCAGGGGTCACTTGATTTTACATAGGAAAATCTTCAAAAAAATTTCTAAAAATAAACCAAAAGGCCTAGGTCTTAGATATTTGACATGTAGCATTGCCTAGTGGACCTCTACAAAATTTCTTCAAATCATGACCCCCAGGGTCAAATTGGCCCCGCCCCATGGGGTTACTTGATTGTACATAACAAAATCTTCAATATTTTCTAAAAATAAACCAGAAGGCCTAGAGCTTAGATATTCGACATGTAGCATTGCCTAGTGGACCTCTACAAAATTTGTTCAAATCTTGACCCCCCAGGGTCAAATTGACCCAGCCCCAGGGTTTACTTTATTGTACATTGGGAAATCTTCATAAATTTGCTTAAAATAAACCAGAAGGCCTAGATCTTAGATATTCGATGTGTAATATTGCCTAGTCGACTTCTACAAACTTTATTCAAATCATGACCCCCGGGGTAAAATTGGCCCCGCCCCAGGGGTTACTTGATTGTACATTGGAAAATTTTCCAAAAAATTTCTGAAAATCATCAGTTTGACATTTGAAACATATTACTCTGGTGAGCGATCCAGGGTCATCATGACCCTCTTGTTTTTATTTTAATAACAGGTGAAACTGTCAAAAAGAAATTATGTGTAATTACATGGATAGAAAAGTCCTAATTTTAATATTGCACATGAACTTGCACAGTCTGAGCGAAAAAGGTGGGTAATCAAAAACAATGGATTCAGTTATACTTTGATGTTGATAAAATATTCAAACCTATGACATATATCTGAGATAATAATTACTGAAACTAGAAAATATGGAGAAATTAATGTATTTTATGTTCATAATTAAATAATGTGGCAGCCAAATTACAAACAAAGCCATTATGACCCTTTAATTTTTTCACGATATTACAAGTATTGCAGTAGTCCTTTCAGCAATATCGCTAATACTGCATTTCAGCCATATCATAAACACTGCATCAGCCCTTTCAGCAATATCATAAGTATTGCAATAACCCATTCAGCAGTATTATTAGTATTGCATTTTGCCCTTTCTGGAGTATAAATAATATTGCTTTAGTAGTTTTAGCAATATCATTAACTCTTTCGGTATTATCATTAGTATTGCATTTACCCTTTCAGCAATATCATTACTATTGCATTAACCCTTTCAACAATATCATTTCTAGTGCATTTACCCTTTCAGCAGTATCATTACTATTGCATTAACCCTTTCAACAATATCATTTCTAGTGCATTTACCCTTTCGGTATTGTCATTAGTATTGCATTTACCCTTTCAGCAATATCATTACTATTGCATTAACCCTTTCAACAATATCATTTCTAGTGCATTTACCCTTTCAGCAATATCATTACTATTGCATTAACCCTTTCAACAATATCATTTCTAGTGCATTTACCCTTTCAGCAATATCATTACTATTGCACCAACCCTTTCAACAATATCATTACTATTGCATTTACCCTTTCGGTATTATCATTAGTATTGCATTTACCCTTTCAGCAATATTATTACTATTGCATTAACCCATTCGGTATTATCATTAGTATTGCATTTACCCTTTCAGCAATATCATTACTATTGCATTAATTCTTTCAACAGTATCATTACTATTGCATTAACCCTTTCGGTATTATCATTAGTATTGCATTTACCCTTTCAGCAGTATCATTACTATTGCATTAACCCTTTCAACAATATCATTTCTAGTGCATTTACCCTTTCAGCAATATCATTACTATTGCATTAACCCTTTCAACAATATCATTTCTAGTGCAATTACCCTTTCAGCAATATCATTACTATTGCATTAACCCTTTCAACAGTATCATTACTATTGCATTAACCCTTTCGGTATTATCATTAGTATTGCATTTACCCTTTCAGCAATATCATTACTATTGCATTAACCCTTTCAACAATATCATTTCTAGTGCAATTACCCTTTCAGCAATATCATTACTAGTGCATTAACCCTTTCAACAATATCATTTCTAGTGCATTTACCCTTTCAGTAATATCATTACTATTGGATTAACCCTTTCAACAATATCATTACTATTGCATTAACCCTTTCAGCAATATCATTACTATTGCATTTACCCTTTCAGCAATATCCTTACTATTGCATTAACCCTTTCAACAATATCATTACTATTGCATTAACCCTTTTAGCAGTATCATTACTATTGCATTAACCCTTTCAATAATATCATTACTATTGCATTTACCCTTTCAGTAATATCATTACTATTGCATTAACCCTTTCAATAATATCATTACTATTGCATTTACCCTTTCAGCAATATCATTACTATTGCATAAACCCTTTCAACAATATCATTACTATTGTATTAACAATTTCTGCAATATCATGAGTTTTGCATTAACCCTTTCAACAATATCATGGTATTGCATTAGGTCTTTCAACGATACTGGTAGTATTGCATTAGCCCTTTCAGTGATTGACATTAGAATTACACTAATTCTTTCTGCATTATTGATGGGGGCCTCCGTGGCCGAGTGGTTAAGGTCGCTGACTTCAAATCACTTGCCCCTCATGAAAGTATAATTATGTCTCCCCCAGGAGACATATTGTTTTTGCCCCGTCCGTCCGTCCGTCCTTCCTTCCGTTCGTCCGTACGTCACACTTCATTTCCGAGCAATAACTGGAGAACCATTTGACCTAGAACCTTTAAACTTCATAGGGTTGTAGGGCTGCTGGAGTAGACGACCCCTATTGTTTTTGAGGTCACTCCATCAAAGGTCAAGGTCACAGGGGCCTGAACATTGAAAACCATTTCCGATCAATAACTAGAGAACCACTTGACCCAGAATGTTGAAACTTCATAGGATGATTGGTCATGAAGAGTAGATGACCCCTATTGATTTTAGGGTCACTCTGTTAAAGGTCAAGGCCACAGGGGCCTGAACATTGAAAACCATTTCCAATCAATAACTTGAGAACCACTTGACCCAGAATGTTGAAACTTCGTAGGATGATTGATCATGAAGAGTAGGTGACCCCTATTGATTTTGGGTTCACTCCATCAAAGGTCAATGTCACAGGGGCCTGAACATTGAAAACCATTTCCAATCAATAACTAGAGAACCACCTGACCCAGAATGTTGAAACTTGATAGGATGATTGGTTATAAAGAGTAGATGACCCTTATTGATTATGGGATCACTCCGTCAAAGGTCAAGGTCACAGGGGCCTGAACATTGAAAATCATTTCTGATCAATAACTAGGGAACCACTTGACCCAGAATGTTGAAACTTCATAGGATTATTGTACATGCAAAGTAGATGACCCCTATCGATTTTGGGGTCACTCCATTAAAGGTCAAGGTCACAGGGGCCTGAACATTGAAAACCATTTCCGGTCAGTAACTTGAGAACCACTTGACCCAGAATGATGAAACTTCGTAGGATGATTGGTCATGCAGAGTAGATGAACCCTAACGATTTTAGGGTCACTCTGTTAAAGGTCAAGGCCACAGGGGCCTGAACATGGAAAACCATTTCCAGTCAATAACTTGAGAACCTCTCGACCCAGAATGTTGAAACTTCATAGGATGATTGTTCATGCAGAGTAAATGACCCTTATTGTTTTTGGGGTCACTCAGTTAAAGGTCAAGGTCACAGAGGCCTGAACATTGATTACCAGTTCCGATCAATAATTTGAGAACTTTGAGAATGTTGAAACTTCATAGGATGATTGAACATGCAGAGTAGATGACCCCTATTGATTTTGGGGTCAATCTATTAAAGGTCAAGGTCACAGTGGCCTGTTCATGTAAAATCATTTTTTGGAAATAACTTGAGAACCACTAGACCTACAATGTTGAAACTTAATAGGATGATTGGACATGCAGAGTAGATGACCCCTATTTATTTTGAGGTCACTTGATCAAAGGTCAAGGTCACAGGAGCCTGAACAGTGACTTGAGAACCACCAGGCCACAAGTGTTGAAATTTAGCGGGATGACTGGACATGCCAAGTAGATGATCCCTATTGCAGCCAACCATCAGTGTTTCTTTGACTTACGCTCCTGACCCCTATTGACTTCTTGCCTATAGGACTTTGCATTGGGGGAGACATGCACTTTTTTACAAAAGCATTTTCTAATCTTGAATTATTTTAAAGTCATCTCTACTATATCCTTTGTTACTGATTTAACATGATAGTGTTTCGGACACAAGCCTGCAGTTTTTGTATCAGTGCCATTTAAATGTCAGAGTTGTCCTATTTGTGTTAAGCAAATATAACATCACATTATAAATTGTCAGAAAAGGGAAAGTGAACAAATTAATGTAAATGAGAAATGTAGTGGACGTTTTAAAAACATAAGGGTTAGTTTGATTTATATAAATTTGCAAGGAGTTTTTTAATTGATAATTTTTTTAGATTTTTAACAAGAATAGTTTACTTAAAAGCTGTTTGCTTGTTAAGAATCATGTTTGTGTGAAGTAAGACTTTCTTTAACATTAGATGAAAGTTACATTTGTAACAAGTTGCTGATTCCAGTTGTTTGCCCTCGTTACAGTTTGCTGGCCTCCCAAGTAATTTGTCTTTGACAGTAATAATGTCCAACGGCCATCTTGCATCTTTCTACGACAGTCAAGCTGAAAGTTGCCAAATGATATGAACTATCCATATGACATCAGATCAAACAAACTTAGCAGTTTTTAGCTCGAGTCGGCGTCTCAATTTGGTTAAGTTTTTGTATGTAAGCTGGTATCTCAGTAACCACTTGCGGGAATGGATTGAAACTTCACTCACTTATTCACTGTGATAATATTACATTGCATAGGTTTCATAACTCTATTTTGCTTTTTTACAAAATTATGCCCCTTTTTCGACTTAGAAGTTTTTGGTTAAGGTTTTGTATGTAAGCTGATATCTCAGTACCCACTAATGGGAATGGATTGAAACTTCACACACTTGTTCACTGTCATCGTCTGACATGCACTGTGCAGGTCCCATAACTCTACTTTGCATTTTTAGCTCACCTGTCACAAAGTGACAAGGTGAGCTTTTGTGATCGCGCGGTGTCCGTCGTCCGTCCGTGCGTGCGTCCGTCCGTCCGTAAACTTTTGCTTGTGACCACTCTAGAGGTCACATTTTTCATGGGATCTTTATGAAATTTGGTCAGAATGTTCATGTTGATGATATGTAGGTCAAGTTTGAAACTGGGTCACATGCCATCAAAAACTAGGTCAGTAGGTCTAAAAATAGAAAAACCTTGTGACCTCTCTAGAGGCCATATATTTCCAAAGATCTTCATGAAACTTGGTCAGAATGTTTACCTTGATGATATCTAGGTCAAGTTCGAACCTGGGTCATGTGCCTTCAAAAACTAGGTCAGTAGGTCTAAAAATAGAAAAACCTTGTGACCTCTCTAGAGGCCATATTTTTCATGGGATCTGTATGAAAATTGGTCTGAATGTTCATCTTGATGATATCTAGGTCAGGTTCGAAACTGGGTCATGTGCGGTCAAAATCTAGGTCAGTAGGTCTAAAAATAGAAAAACCTTGTGACCTCTCTAGAGGCCATATATTTCATGAGATCTTCATGAAAATTGGTCAGAATGTTCACCTTGATGATATCTAGGTCAAGTTCGAAAGTGGGTCACGTGCGATCAAAAACTAGGTCAGTAGGTCAAATAATAGAAAACCTTGCGACCTCTCTAGAGGCCATATTTTTCATGGGATCTGTATGAAAATTGGTCTGAATGTTCATCTTGATGATATCTAGGTCAGGTTTGAAAGTGGGTCACGTGCCATCAAAAACTAGGTCAGTAGGTCAAATAATAGAAAAACCTTGTGACCTCTCTAAAGGCCATATTTTTCATGGGATCTGTATGAAAATTAGTCTGAATGTTCATCTTGATGATATCTAGGTCAAGTTTGAAACAGGGTCATGTGCGGTCAAAAACTAGGTCATTAGGTCTAAAAATAGAAAAACCTTGTGACCTATCTAGAGACCATACTTATGAATGGATCTCCATAAAAATTGGTCAGAATGTTCACCTTGATGATATCTAGGTCAAGTTTGAAACTGGGTCATGCCATAAATAACTAGGTCAGTAGGTCAAATAATAAAAAAACCTTGTGACCTCTCTAGAGGCCATACTTTTCATGGGATCTGTATGAAAGTTGGTCTGAATGTTCATCTTGATGATATCTAGGTCAAGTTTGAAACTGGGTCAACTGCAGTCAAAAACTAGGTCAGTAGGTCTAAAATTATTAAAATCTTTTGACCTCTCTAGAGACCATATTTTTCAATGGATCTTCATGAAAATTGGTCAGAATTTTTATCTTGATAATATCTAGGTCAAGTTTGAAACAGGGTCATGTGCAGTCAAAAAACTAGGTCATTAGGTCTAAAAATAGAAAAACCTTGTGACCTTATTTTAGACCATACTTATGAATGGATCTCCATAAAAATTGGTCAGAATGTTCACCTTGATCATATCTAGGTAAAGTTTGAAACTGGGTCACGTGCCATAAATAACTAGGTCAGTAGGTCAAATAATAAAAAAAACCTTGCGACCTCTCTAGAGGCCATACTTTTCATGGGATCTGTATGAAAGTTGGTCTGAATGTTCATCTTGATGATATCTAGGTCAAGTTTGAAACTGGGTCAACTGCAGTCAAAAACTAGGTCAGTAGGTCTAAAATTATTAAAATCTTTTGACCTCTCTAGAGACCATATTTTTCAATGGATCTTCATGAAAATTGGTCAGAATTTTTATCTTGATAATATCTAGGTCAAGTTCAAAACTGGGTCACATGAGCTCAAAAACTAGGTCACTATGTCAAATAATAAAAACGATGTCATACTCAAAACTGGGTCATGTGGGAAGAGGTGAGCGATTCAGGACCATCATGGTCCTCTTGTTTCAAAATTATGCCCCTTTTTTGACTTAGCAGTTTTTGATTAAGTTTTTGTATGTAAGCTGGTATCTTAGTATCCACTAATGAGAATGGAATGAAACTTCACGCACTTGTCCACTGTCATGAGCTGATAAACACTATGCAGGTTCCATAACCCTGTTTCCCATTTTTACAAAATTATGCCCCTTTTTCGACTTTTGTATTCATTCAATTGACAAGGCTGTTGAATAGTCAAGCGTTGCTGTCCTCCTACAGCTCTTGTTTATTTTGCAGGTTATATAGGTTACAGATGTATGCAATGGCATCACTATGGCGACTGTTCCGAGGAAAGAAATGGAATGTATTACGACAGAGAGTGGACTCTGCAGTCTATGATGCTGACCAGTTGTTTGTGGGGACCTTACTGTTTACAGTGCTACTGTTTCTCCTACCAACAACAGGGCTGTACTACATTGTATTCACACTGGTAGGGTAACTGTTTGAATTTATTGGTGTTTCATATAGCAGTTAAGCGGTAAAAGGAAAAACTAGTGAAATGAACAGCTGGTGTATATCTCCGTCAAGTCAGGATACTGATTCTCTGTTGGAAACAATGTTCAGAGGCTCTCTTGCCTGAAATAACACATTGAAAACAATTCTTAAAGATTTGACATATGAAAGTTATCATTATTTACACATACTGGTAAGAAATCCAGTTAAACTATTAGTTTAATGCATTTTAGCATACTGTGATGTAAATCACCAGTGCTATTGTTATTCCTCCTGGCATCAGCATGGTGTATAGATACCTTCAAGTTCATATCTCAATTATTACTCAGTTCCCCATGATAATACCAACCAAATTATATAGATTTCTTAAGCCTTGCTTTAATTTTGTTGAAGTTATTATCCCTTTTTCAACAATATTGTGTAAGCAATGTTTTATACTAATAAAAATGTTACCATACATGATTCAGTGTGTCAAACATAATATTTAAGGTCAAAAAGTCAAGGTCAGGTTAGTGACCTAGGTCCCCCACCCATTCCCCCCATAGACAGGCTCAAACTTTTTTCCAAAACATGACTGCCAGAGCTAAATAATCTCTTAAAAATGTCTTGTCTTAAATTGCTGGTCTGATTTTGAAATTATTTCAAGCAAATTTTCCTTGGATGACATTCTACTTACAATAATAAAAGGCATTTGGAGTTACAAGAAGAAAAGCTTTCACAGAAAGGTCTAGTTTAACCTGTAAGTCTGTATAGAAAACTGAAAAACTTCTCCTATGAATCTGTAGGCCCAGTTTTCAAAGTAATTCTGCAGAAATATTTCTTCTTTTATACCTGTTTAAGCTTTGAAACTACTTTAGTGAGCAATAGAGCGCCATTATTCAGTTATATAGGTATTCAGTTACATGTTGTTGTTACTCGGATCCCAGAAGTAAGCCTGTTTTATTGTCGAGCCTGCTTGTGGTGAGCTCGGCTTAGTCGCCACTTTTGGCGGTTCGATGTATATGCGTCCGTCCGTCTGATTTGTTCGGACCTTAACTTTGGCATGCATGGACCAATCTTGTTTATATTTGGCATGAATGTTAACCTCAATGAGAAGGCTTGTCATGCGCAAACACCATGTTCCTATCTCAAAGGTCACAGAGGTCAAATGTCAATTGAAGTTTGCAGCATTTCTTCTTCATGCTTGGTGGGATTTTAATGTAACTTGGCATGAATATTCACCATTATGAGACAGAGTGTCATATGCAAGAACCAGGTCCCTATGTCTGTGGTCAAGGTCACACTTGACAGCTGGCGAACTCGACATTCTGCCCGTGGGCATACTTGTATTGTTTAGCCTTTGTTGCTGTTGACGATTGTTATGCCTGAAAGAATGTACCTTAATTATTCATTAAAACAGAATTGTGAAGCCTAAAATAAGGCTTTGTTTTCATTTCTGTATTTCTGTTTCAGTTAAGAGTGATGGTATTGACTGTACAGGGTGTGGTATCCAGATTGAGACAGCTGTTGAACCATTTACCATGTTGGTATATACTGCTTTGGTTGGCAAAATCTACCTCACTCACAGGTTTGTGTTACTTATCATGTGTAAGATGAGAATAATTGAAATGTTAAATAGTATCTTGGAAGCAATAGCAAGAAATGTAAAAATTTTGGACAGATTATTTTCAGTATTACCGGTACGTATTATTTTCTGAGGAGTCTAGCAAATTACCTTCTTAATCTTTGTGATCTCAAATGATGTATATTTGTGGGGCATTTAGATTTACCCTTTTCGAGAAGTCATTATGTCCAAATTTGCTATAAGCATATCTCAAAAAGTATGTGACCTAGAGTCATCAAACATCAATGGATTATTATTCAGCATGTGACATTATTCACCTAGGGCTTTGTTTGGGATTTCACTTGGTACGATCAGGCTCTTGATAGTCAAAAATATGCATAAAGGGCCTAAAAAATTATCTAATGCATATATATCGCAAGGTATTTGACCTAGAATCATAAAGCCATACAAGATTATTATTTAGAATTTTTGCACCTGGGTTGTTTGGGATTTCTCTCAGCATGAACAGAGTTATAGCCCTTGTCAAAAATATGCATAAATGGCCTAAAAACTTGTGTTGCGGGTATCTCAAACTTGGGGTCATGACACTTAGTAGGAATGTTGTTCAGCAAGTGTAGTATTACACCTTTGGTTTTTAATAGCAATATACTCTTCCCCACCCCAAAATAATATCCATACCTCATTATCACGATGACTCACATTGCAACCCAAGGTGATATGAAATTTACCGAATGACTTGTCTTGCATTTATGCCTGTGCAATGACAGGAAGTGTGGGCACTAATGTCCAATGGACACATCTCTAGTTTGAAATGTAAGGCAAATGTTGGCTTACTTCTGTCACCAAGTTGTAAAGGTTGTAAATTTTTATCCTTCAATTCTCAGCACTGCAGATTTAAGGGATGCAGCATTGTCAAAATCCTATGTCTATTTCAGATGGTGCTGTATTCCAGTTTGTATCCTATAATGAAAGACCATCAGCTTCAACCCTTGTGCTCAGTATGCAGGTAAGAGAAATAAACTACTTGTTTGGGAAGTCTTTTTCTCATTTTTGGGTAAAAGGTAAATATATTACTGTGAAATCATTTAATTTCGTGGGCATGAAATTTCGTGGTTTTGGTCAAAACGGTAATTTGGTGTGGATATGAATTCATGGATTTCAACTTTTGAACACAAAATGAATGGGAATTTTACTTGTTCGTTGGGATTAAATTTTGTGGATTGACTAAACCACGAAATCCACGAAAATTAGTCCCCCACGAATATTAATGATTTCACAGTATGCATCGGAAAGGAATGTTTTTAGCTTGACTGTTCGAAATTAAACAACCAGGTTAGTTGGTTTTAAACCTATATACATTTCCTTTGCATCACGAGATGACCTTACAGGACAAGTTACACAAATGACAGAGCTGTAGCTTTTATTTTGTCAAAATTATGCCCCTTTTCAGCCTGGTAATCGAGGAATAGGTAGAGCTATTTTATTCACTCATGCACTCATACCAGTTTGGTAAATTTTTACATGTAAGCTGGCATCTCAGTATCCACTAATAGGAATGGTTTGAACCTTGATGCATGTACACTGGTGATCCCGTATGTAGTGCAGAGGTTCAATAAATCTTTAGCATTTTTTTACAAAGTTATGCACCTTTTTTGACACAACAATTTTTTTGTTAAGTTTGATATGTAATATCAGTATTTGCTCATATGGGAATGGATTGAAGCTTCACACACTTATTCACTGTTATGATCTGACATGCACTGCACAAGGTCCATAACTCTGTTTTGCATTTTTAGCTCGACTATTCATAGAATAGTAGAGCTATTGGACTCGCCCATGCGTCGGCGTCCGCGTCCCGATTTGGTTAAGTTTTTGTATGTAAGCTGGTATCTCAGCAACCACTTGTGGGAATGGATTGAAACTTCACACACTTATTCACTGTGATAAACTGACTTACATTGCACAGGTTCCATAACTCTGTTTTGCTTTTTTACAAAATTATGCCCCTTTTTTGACTTAGAAATTTTTGGTTAAGGTTTTGTATGTAAGCTTGTATCTCAGTAACCACTTGTGGGAATGGATTGAAACTTCACACACTTATTTACTGTGATAAACTGACTTACATTGCACAGGTTCCATAACTCTATTTTGCTTTTTTACAAAATTATGCCCCTTTTTCGACTTAGAATTTTTAGCTCGACTATTCATAGAATAGTGAGCTATTGCACTCGCCCATGCGTCGGCGTCCGCATCGGCGTCCGCATCCGCGTCCGCGTCCCGATTTGGTTAAGGTTTTGTATGTAAGCTGGTATCTCAGTAACCACTTGTGGGAATGGATTGAAACTTCACACACTTATTCACTGTGACAAACTGATTTACATTGCACAGGTTCCATAACTCTATTTTGCTTTTTTACAAAATTATGCCCCTTTTTCGACTTAGAAATTTTTGGTTAAGGTTTTGTATGTAAGCTGGTAACTCAGTAACCACTTGTGGGAATGGATTGAAACTTCACACACTTATTCACTGTGATGAACTGATCTACATTGCACAGGTTCCATAACTCTATTTTGCTTATTTACAAAATTATGCCCCTTTTTCGACTTAGAAATTTTTGGTTAAGGTTTTGTATGTAAGCTGGTATCTCAGTACTTACTAATGGGAATGGATTGAAACTTCACATACTTGTTCACTATCATGATCTGACATGCACTAAGCAAGTCCCATAAATCTACTCTCTTTTTTTTCAAAATTATGCCCCTTTTTCGACTTAGCAGTTTTTGGTTAAATTTTTGTATGTAATCTGATATCTCAGTATCCACTAATTGGAATGGATTGAAACTTCACACACTTGTTCACTGTCATGATCTAACATGCACTGTGAAGGTCCCATAACTCTACTTGGCATTTTTACAAAATTATGCCCCTTTGACTTAGCAGTTTTTTGTTAAGTTTTTGTATGTAAGCTGGTATCTCAGTATCCACAAATTGGAAAGGATTGAAACTTCACACACTTGTTCACTGTCATGATATGACATGCAGTACAGAGGTTCAATACCTCTACTTTGCATTTTACAAAATTATGCCCCTTTTTCAACTTTTGTATTCATTCAATTGACAAGGCTGTTGAATAGTCGAGCGTTGCTGTCCTCCGACAGCTCTTGTTATGACAAAGTTATGCCCCTTTTTCTTCTTTGCAAATTTTGGTTATGTTCTTAGCTCATCTGAACAGCAGGTTCTTGGTGAGCTATTAGTGTAGGTTGATGGTCTGGCATCCATCGTCAGTCTTTCCTTGTACACAATTTACATAACATCTTCTCCTTTGAAACTACTTGTCAGTTTTGTCGGTAGCATCCTCACAAGGTCCTCTCTCAATTTTTTTCAAATGGTTTCAGTTGATCCCTTTTAGTTGCTGCTAAAAATAGAAATACCTTTAAATAACTTTTCATGTACTGATTCACTGATTTTCATCCAATTTGTTCAGTAGCATCCTGGCATGTACTCCTATCAAATGGTTCAGTTTGGCCTGTTTTAGGTGCCACCAGAGCTTGATATTAAAAACTTTTAAATGACTTCTTCTCTTGAACCACTTTATGGATCTTCATCAAGCTTGGTCTTTAGCATCATTATAAAGTCCTCTCAGTTTCGTTCAAATGGGGGTGTTCGACCACTTTTTGGGGATGTGAGAGTTGAAAATAGAGTTTTCTTGAAACAACTTCTTTCCCTGATGCGTTTAATAGATTTTTTTATCAAGCTTGGTCTGCAGTATCGTTATAAGATTCTTCCCCAAGTTTGTTCAGATGGAGCCCTTGGCCTCTTAGTGTTATTTCTAGAGCGACGCAGAAAGGCGCCCCGCCCTGCCCTTTTTTACTGCCACCACGCTGCCCTTAAAACGTGCCCTCTTGCCTTTGATCTTCTGTTAAATCCCGCCAATTTCCCTGTTGACATGCCTCGACGTTTTTTGATCAGCAAATTACGTCACGGTGAGTGCACACACATAATGAGAATCAATGAAGTGTTAAAACTAATTGATAAAGAGTATGGATCCTGTGAAATGTCAAAAAGGCGTGCGTAAGCGGCCATCTGATTACCGAGCAGGTGAAAAGTGCCCTAGATTTCTTTGTGCAAAATTTAAATAAGACCGTTGTTTAGTACAATAACAAGTATAATGTCAATGCAGTTTGATTCTACTGTAATTTAAACTAGAAAATGCACAAATTTTAATGAATATCGAAAGTAAAAGTAAGTTTAGAAGGTCCGTTCACGAGTCTTATTACTCCCGATGTCGTATGCAATTTTTCCATATTTCCTTCAAAAAAGCTGACAGGGTATTTTTTATGATGAGAAACATCAAAATTTGAGGAACTATCTCTGGTTTACCCTAGTTTGTCATGAAAACTGAGTAAAAACTACTTTTAGACAACATTCCGAAAGTGTACCAGTATCCGGGTAGTATATTTTGGATATGCGTTTTAATAAACTTTAACCTGATTGTAATAGCTCTTTTCTGTTAATGAAATATTGACGAAAGACCTGGTCAATACAACATGACTTTTGATAATTATTAGTTTACAATGTGTCCTGAAACAGGCCTTTAACTATGTTGTTTACAACATGATTTGGTTTCAAGATTAAGCTTATATTAAGGCCCTCCACTATTTCATATTCATATGAATAAGTTGACATTCTTTGTGACATTTTTTAAGAGAAAGGCTTGAATGGTTTAACCTAAACTATAAAGTAAGTAAAAAGCCTTTGTAAACTTTTTTACTGGTTTTGGGAAGATTTACCACTTTATTCTGTGACATTTCTTTTAAGTGTGCAATAAAGATAAATAGAATACATATTAACTATAGACATCTAGAAATGCAACTACTGCTATGGTAAGTTTCACGTATAAAAGGGCACCCTGCCCCTTTCGGACAGCACCCTGCCCCTTTTTGGCAGCACCCTGATCTCTAGAAATAACACTAGCCTCTTCTAGGGGTCACTAGAGCTGATAGTAGAGAAAAAAAGCTTTAAATGACTTCTAATGAACTGCTTGTAGGATCTTTATGAAACTTGGTCTGTAGCGTCATTGTAAGATTCTGTCCCACATTTATCCAGTAAATGGCATTTTGTCCCTTTTAGGGTCCCTTAGTTTATACTAAACACAGCTGTCACCATTTATTATACAGTCTGTCATACATATTTTCAAGGTCAAACAATCAATGAGAGTGACTTAGTGCAACTATGGCCCTCTTATTGTATTATATGCTGGTATCTCAGTAGCCACTTGTCGGATTCGAGTAAAATTTAAGACTCTTGTTCACTGTAATGAATAACGCACAGTGCATAGGTCTCCTAATTCTTTTTAATCCCCCGCCGTGGCGGAGGGATTATAGGAATGGTCTGCTTCCTTCCGTCTTTCCATCCTTCCGTCCATAACAAAATTGTGTCCAGTCCATATCTCCTAAACCCCTTGAAGGATTTTCATGAAACTTGGGTCAAATGATCACCTCATCAAGACGATGTGCAGAACCCATGAGTCAGCCTTGTCGGTTCAAGGTCAAGGTCACAAATCAAGGTCAAAGGTTTGAGCCTGCTATTTTGTGTCCACTCTATATCTCCTAAACCCTTTGAAGGAATTTTATAAAACTTGGGTCAAATGATCACCTCATCAAGACGATGTGCAGAACCCATGAGTAAGCCATGCCGGCTCAAGGTCAAGGTCACAACTCAAGGTCAAAGGTTTGAGCCTTCCATTTTGTGTCCGCTCTATATTTCTTAAACCCTTTGAAGGAATATTATAAAACTTGGGTCAAATGATCACCTCATCAAGACGATGTGCAGAACCCATGAGTCAGTCATGCCGGCTCAAGGTCAAGGTCACAACTTAGGGTCAAAGGTTTGAACCTTCCATTTTGTGTCCGCTCTATATCTCCTAAACCCCTTGAAGGATTTTCATCAAACTTGGGTCAAACGATCACCTCATCAAGGCGATGTGCAGAACTTAAGAGTCAGCCATGTCGGCTCAAGGTCAAGGTCACAACTGAAGGTCAAAGATTTGAGCCTTCCATTTCGTGTCCGCTCTATATCTCCTAAACCCCTTGAAGGAATTTTATAAAACTTGGGTCAAAGGATTACCTCATCAGAACCATGTGCAGAAATTATGAGTCAGCCATGCCAGCTCAAGGTCAAGGTCACAACTAAGGGTCGAAGGTTTGAGCCTTCCATTTGGTGTCCACTCTGTATCTCCTTAACCCCTTGAAGGATTTTCATCAAACTTGGGTCAAATGATCACCTCATCAAGAACTCATGAGTCAGCCATGTCAACTCAAGGTCAAGGTCACAGCTGAAGGTCGAAGGTTTCAGCTCTGTATCTCCTAAACCCCTTGAAGGATTTTCATGAAACTTTGGTCAAATGATCACCTCATCAAGACGTTGTGCAGAATTCATGAGTCAGCCATGTCAGTTCAAGGTCAAGGTCACAGCTAAAATCAAAGGTTTTACCCTTTCACTATCCATAGCAGTGGCGGGGGATTTAGCTGTCTTTTAGACTGCCTTGTTTAGCTTTTTAGCTCACCTGTCACAAAGTGACAAGGTGAGCTTTTGTGATCGTCCATCGTCCGTCCGTGTGTGTGTGTTCGGGTTTAACGTCTTTTCAACAGTTTTTCAGTCATATAAACGACGGTGTCTACTTGTAGCAGTGAGCACAATGCCCAACTTTATAGTGCTGCCTCACTGGAATATCACGCCGTAGACACGTAGCATGATACCCCAACCAGTCACATTATACTGACACCGGGGTGACCAGTCCTAGCACTATCCTCTTAATGCTGAGCGCCAAGCGAGGAAGCTACTAGTTCCATTTTTTATGTCTTTGGTATGACGCGGCCGGGGATCCCATGCGTCCGTAAACTTTTGCTTGTGACCACTCTAGAGGTCACATTTTTAATGGGATCTTTATGAAAGTTGGTCAGAATGTTCACCTTGATGATATCTAGGTCAAGTTCGAAACTGGGTCACGTGCCTTCAAAATCTAGGTCAGTAGGTCTAAAAATAGAAAAACCTTCTGACCTCTCTAGAGGCCATATTTTTCACAAGATCTTCATGAAAGCTGGTCTGAATGTTCACCTTGATGATGTCTAGGTCAAGTTCGAAACTGGATCACGTGCCTTCAAAAACTAGGTCAGTAGGTTAAATAATAGAAAATCCTTATGACCTCTCTGGAGGTCATATTTTTCATGGGATCTGCATGAAAATTGGTCAGAATGTTCATCTTGATGATATCTAGGTCAAGTTCGAAACTGGGTCACGACCGGTCCAAAACTAGGTCAGTAGGTCAAATAATAGAAAAACCTTGTGACCTCTGTAGAGGCCGTATTTTTCATTGGATCTGCATGAAAATTGATCAGAAAGTTCATCTTGATGATATCAAATTCAAGTTTGAAACCGGGTCAACTGCGGTCAAGAACTAGGGCAGTAGGTCAAATAATAGAAAATCCTTGTGACCTCTTTAGAGGTCATATTTTTCATGGGATCTGCATGAAAATTGGTCAGAATGTTCATCTTGATGATATGTAGGCCATGTTCGAAATTGGGTCACGTCCGATCCAAAACTAGGTCATTAGGTCAAATAATAGAAAAACCTTGTGACCTTTGTAGAGGCCATATTTTTCATTGGATCTGCATGAAAAATGGTCAAAATGTTCATCTTGATGATATCTAGGTCAAGTTCGAAATTGGGTCAACTGCGTTCCAAAACTAGGTCAGTAGGTCTTAAAATAGAAAATTCTTGTTACCTCCCTAGAGGCCATATTTTTCATGGGATCTTCATGAAATTTGGTCAGAATGTTCACCTTGATGATATCTAAGTCCGTTTTGAAACTGGGTCATGTGCGGTCCAAAACTAGGTCATTAGGTCAAATAATAGAAAAACCTTGTGACCTGTCTGGAGGTCATATTTTTCATTGGATCTGTATGAAAATTGGTCAGAATGTTCATCTTGATGATATGTAGGTCAAGTTCGAAACTGGGTCACGTGCGGTCAAAAACTAGGTCAGTAAGTCAAATAATAAAAAAACCTTGTGACCTCTGTAGAGGCCATATTTTTCATGGGATCTGCATGAAAATTGGTCAGAATGTTCATCTTGATAATATCTAGGTCAATTTTGAAACTGGGTCATATGCGGTCAAAAATTAGGTCAGTAGGTCAAATAATAGAAAAACCTTGTGACCACTCTAGAGGCCATAGTTTTCATGGGATCTGTATGAAAGTTGGTCTGAATGTTCATCTTGATGATATCTAGGTCAAGTTTGAAACCGGGTCAGCTGCGGTCAAAAACTAGGTCACTAGGTCTCAACATAGAAAGACCTTTTGACCTCTCTAGAGGCCATATTTTTCAATGGATCTTCATGAAAATTGGTCAGAATTTTTATCTTGATGATATCTAGGTCAATTTCAGAAGTAGTTCACATGAGCTCAAAAACTAGGTCACTATGTCAAATAATAGAAAAAACGACGTCATACACAGTTCATGTGGGGGCAGGTGAGCGATTCAGGACCATCATGGTCCTCTTGTTCACAAAGTTGTGGCCCTTTTTCAGGGCAGCAATTTTTAAGTGTGATCTGTTTTTTCATTGAGCATCACAGGAGGAGAAAGTTCCGCAGCTTGAAATTGTTGCCCTTTTTAGCTCATCTGATTTTTTTGGGAAAAAATGATGAGTTACTGTCATCACTTGATCGGCGTCGGCGTTGCCTGGTTAAGTTTTATGTTTAGGTCAGCTTTTCTCCAGAACTATCAAAGCTATTGCTTTAAAACTTGCAACACTTGTTCACCATCAATAGCTGACTCTGTACAGGAAGAATCATCACTCCAACCTGCTTTTTGCAAGACTTATGGCCCCTTTTGGACTTAGAAAATATCAGATTTCTTAATTGACAGGTTTTAGCTCGACTATTCAAAGAGTAGATAGAGCTATTGGATTCACCCGTGCATCGGCATCCCCATGGGTGTCCTGCTTTGGTTAAGTTTTTGTATGTAAGCTGGTATCTCACTAACCACCTGTTGGAATAGAATGAAACTTCACACACTTATTCACTGGGATAAACTGACTCACTCTGCACAGGTTCCATAACTCCTTTATGCTTTTATTATAATATATTTTGCCCCTTTTTCGACTTGGCAATTTTTGGTTAAGTTTTTGTTCATAGGCTGTAGACCCACATCAGTACCCACTAATTGGGAATGAATGTAAACTTCACATACTTGTCCACTGTGATGACTGGATATGCATTGTACAAGTTCCATAACTCTGATTTGCATTTTTACAAAATAATTCCCCATTTTCAACTTTATTCAATTGACAAGACTGTTGAATAGTCTAGCATTGCTGTCTTCTGACAGCTCTTGAAAAAGTTGCTAATTGTTAAATTATCATTTACAATAAAATAACAGAAATCTTTAGATTGTGAATCAATTGCTTATTTTCCAAGTCAGTCATGTTAGGATTAACACTAATTAAAGAAAATGGATTTTTTTCAGGCAACTCGACCGAGTTTTTCAGAGCTGCTATGTCTTATGAACAAGTCAACTGTGACTACCTCAGCCTATTCATGGGGAACTATTGTGAAAAATCTGTTTCTTGGACATCTCATCTATCCATGGATTGAGAAGAAGAAATCAACATGACTGAAAAATACATTCCACGGTTTGTGGTGATAAAATGAAAGATTAAACGTTTCTTTGTATCCAGATGACATCTTGAGTTTGAGGTAGCCAGTTATTATTGCAGGCTCTACTTCAGGACAAGTTTTAACAACATAAAAAAGTTATGTGTTCTTTGGAAGTAGATGTAATGAGTTATTCCTTATGGATGTCAAGTATCCTGTACACTTGATCTTATTTTCATAGGGGCAATGGAATCAGTGCTCAGCCTGTTCTAGTGCTCAACATTTTTTGTCTACATTTTCATCAAATATTATAGGAATAACATGTTTTGAAGTTCAGTCTTGCATATGTTTTGTCCAAAAAATTGAGATATCTAAAAGGAAATATATCATTAATTTGATGTTTTATAGCATAAGCATCAAAAGCAGAAATGTGTTTGACAGTTTGTCATTTATTTTCATTATGGCAAGCACTAGGTAAGCAACAAACTCACATGTTTCAAACATGATTGTTTCCAGAAAACTGTTAAACATGATTTATTTTTGTAATATCTCCCATGTTGTGATGTGTAAAGGATGTGTTATAAATACACGTATCAAAGGAAAGTTCTGTATAAGTTAAGTGCATTCAGCATGAAGATACACCAAGCACTAGTTCCACCACTCTGTTTTGTTTTATTTGTATTCATTCAGGGTGGCAACAGACTATGGTTAACAGTGGGGGGGGGGGGGAGTGAAATAAGAATTTCATGTTGGGGAAAATGTGGGAACTTGGACAAAGGCAATTTTCCAAAGATTTGGATAAAAACACGACATTTTTGCCTCCTACGATTATATGAAAAACTTCATTTCTTTATACTGAACATGAAATGAGCATGTTGTTAAACAATCTGTTAGTGCATGATAAGTATCTAACCATTTTTCTTCAGTAATTGTATGAAACATAAACAGATTGTAAGTTAGATCTAAACTGAACAGAAGTTATGTGTTAGTTTTAAATATATATGTAAGAAGTTGTGAGGGGAAATCTCCAGTCATGAAAGTTTATAGTTGAGGTTCTGCGGCCACACTGTCTTTTAAAAATAACCATTTCCAGCTATTCTAGGAGTTTTTACATTTTATGCTATTTTCTGTTTTTAGCTCACCTGTCACAAAGTGACAAGGTGAGCTTTTGTGATCGCGCGGTGTCCGTCGTCCGTCGTCCGTCCGTCCGTTCGTGCGTCCGTGCGTGCGTGCGTCCGTAAACTTTTGCTTGTGACCACTCTAGAGGTCACATTTTTCATGGGATCTTTATGAAAGTTGGTCAGAATGTTCATCTTGATGATATCTAGGTCAAGTTCGAAACTGGGTCACGTGCCGTCAAAAACTAGGTCAGTAGGTCTAAAAATAGAAAAACCTTGTGACCTCTCTAGAGGCCATATATTTCAAAAGATCTTCATGAAAATTGGTCAGAATGTTCACCTTGATGATATCTAGGTCAAGTTCGAAACTGGGTCACGTGCCGTCAAAAACTAGGTCAGTAGGTCTAAAAATAGAAAAACCTTGTGACCTCTCTAGAGGCCATATATTTCACAAGATCTTCATGAAAATTGGTCAGAACGTTCACCTTGATGATATCTAGGTCAAGTTCGAAACTGGGTCACGTGCTGTCAAAATCTAGGTCAGTAGGTCAAATAATGGAAAAACCTTTTGACCTCTCTAAAGGCCATATTTTTCATGGGATCTGTATGAAAGTTGGTCTGAATGTTCATCTTGATGATATCTAGGTCAAGTTCGAAACTGGGTCACGTGCGGTCAAAAACTAGGTCAGTAGGTCTAAAAATAGAAAAACCTTGTGACCTCTCTAGAGGCCATATTTTCAATGGATCTTCATGAAAATTGGTCAGAATGTTCACCTTGATGATATCTAGGGCGAGTTCGAAAGTGGGTCACGTGCCCTCAAAAACTAGGTCAGTAGGTCAAATAATAGAGAAACCTTGTGACCTCTCTAGAGGCCATATTTTTCATGGGATCTGTATGAAAGTTGGTCTGAATGTTCATCTTGATGATATCTAGGTCAAGTTTGAAAGTGGGTCACGTGCCATCAAAAACTAGGTCAGTAGGTCAAATAATAGAAAAACCTTGTGACCTCTCTAAAGGCCATATTTTTCATGGGATCTGTATGAAAGTTGGTCTGAATGTTCATCTTGATGATATCTAGGTCAAGTTCGAAACAGGGTCATGTGCGGTCAAAAGCTAGGTCAGTAGGTCTAAAAATAGAAAAACCTTGTGACCTCTCTAGAGGCCATACTTGTGAATGGATCTCCATAAAAATTGGTCAGAATGTTCACCTTGATGATATCTAGGTCAAGTTTGAAACTGGGTCACGTGCTGTCAAAATCTAGGTCAGTAGGTCAAATAATGGAAAAACCTTTTGACCTCTCTAAAGGCCATATTTTTCATGGGATCTGTATGAAAATTGGTCTGAATGTTCATCTTGATGATATCTAGGTCAAGTTCGAAACTGGGTCACGTGCGGTCAAAAACTAGGTCAGTAGGTCTAAAAATAGAAAAACCTTGTGACCTCTCTAGAGGCCATATATTTCAAAAGATCTTCATGAAAATTGGTCAGAATGTTCACCTTGATGATATCTAGGTCAAGTTCGAAACTGGGTCACGTGCCATCAAAAACTAGGTCAGTAGGTCTAAAAATAGAAAAACCTTGTGACCTCTCTAGAGGCCATATATTTCACAAGATCTTCATGAAAATTGGTCAGAACGTTCACCTTGATGATATCTAGGTCAAGTTCGAAACTGGGTCACGTGCTGTCAAAATCTAGGTCAGTAGGTCAAATAATGGAAAAACCTTTTGACCTCTCTAAAGGCCATATTTTTCATGGGATCTGTATGAAAGTTGGTCTGAATGTTCATCTTGATGATATCTAGGTCAAGTTCGAAACTGGGTCACGTGCGGTCAAAAACTAGGTCAGTAGGTCTAAAATAGAAAAACCTTGTGACCTCTCTAGAGGCCATATTTTTCAATGGATCTTCATGAAAATTGGTCAGAATGTTCACCTTGATGATATCTAGGCAAGTTCGAAAGTGGGTCACGTGCCCTCAAAAACTAGGTCAGTAGGTCAAATAATAGAGAAACCTTGTGACCTCTCTAGAGGCCATATTTTTCATGGGATCTGTATGAAAGTTGGTCTGAATGTTCATCTTGATGATATCTAGGTCAAGTTTGAAAGTGGGTCACGTGCCATCAAAAACTAGTCAGTAGGTCAAATAATAGAAAAACCTTGTGACCTCTCTAAAGGCCATATTTTTCATGGATCTGTATGAAAGTTGGTCTGAATGTTCATCTTGATGATATCTAGGTCAAGTTCGAAACAGGGTCATGTGCGGTCAAAAGCTAGGTCAGTAGTCTAAAAATAGAAAAACCTTGTGACCTCTCTAGAGGCCATACTTGTGAATGGATCTCCATAAAAATTGGTCAGAATGTTCACCTTGATGATATCTAGGTCAAGTTTGAAACTGGGTCACGTGCCATAAAAAACTAGGTCAGTAGGGCAAATAATAAAAAAACCTTGTGACCTCTCTAGAGGCCATACTTTTCATGGATCTGTATGAAAGTTGTCTGAATGTTCATCTGATGATATCTAGGTCAAGTTAGAAACTGGGTCAAATGCGGTCAAAAACTAGGTCAGTAGGTCTAAAATTATTAAAATTTTTTGACCTCTCTAGAGGCCATATTTTTCAATGGATCTTCATGAAAATTGATCTGATTGTTCACCTTGATGATATCTAGGTTAGTTTCGAAACTGGGTCACGTGTGGTCAAAAACTAGGCCAGTAGGTATAAAAATAGAAAAACCTTGTGACCTCTGTAGAGGCCATATTTTTCATGAGATCTTCATGAAAATTAGTGAGAATGTTCTCCTTGATGATATCTAGGTAAATTTCAAAACAGGGTCACGTACCTTCGAAAACTAGGTCAATAGGTCAAATAATAGAAAAACCTTGTGACTTCTCTAGAGACCATATTTTTCAATGGATCTTCATGAAAATTGGTCAGAATTTTTATCTTGATAATATCTAGGTCAAGTTCAAAACTGGGTCACATGAGCTCAAAAACTAGGTCACTATGTCAAATAATAGAAAAAACGACGTCATACTCAAAACTGGGTCATGTGGGAAGAGGTGAGCGATTCAGGACCATCATGGTCCTCTTGTTTCAAGATGTAAATTGGCAAGGTATGCTTATATTCACCTCCATTCACCTCCAGGAGTAGTTGTATATGAAAGGTGTGGAAAGTGTTCCAGTATTTGTACCAGGTAGATTCATCAGGCTAAGGACAGTATACAAACACAGACTATAGTAGCACTGTATGATATACTTGGATCATGTTTTATCTGTTGCCTCACATGTAGAATTGTTTCATCCTGTAGGCAAGTTTTCATAGTTTAGCTTAATTCTGATGAATGTGTCACTATTCAGAATCTTAGTGAGACGCATGTTTGACATATTGCTTGTCATGCAGAAAGATGAATGATAACCGTTTTTAACAAAAGGGACAAGTACTAATGATTCACTGAAATGTTCCCATTGATCAGCAGGGTAAGGGTTGATGTTTGTGTCACTGAATTAGTAGCGACTAATTTCTTTGCAGAGCTGTCATGTAACATGATAACTATACTTTGTCCTGGGGGATGTGCAGTAAAAGACCTATTTATGTTAAATTTCAGTAAAAAACAAACAATAGATATTCAAGCTTTGTTGTGGAGCCTATTGTCTAATTCTTTTAAAAATAGAAGAGTCCGGAACTGTGCTATATAAATGCAAGTCTCTACAGTTTAACCTGTCTCGTTATCATGCATGTAGATAATAAATCTTAACAGATCTCTGAAAATTTGGTACATGATTCACACGGTACCGATGGTAACATGAATGTTAAGTTTTGGTAACTTCTCACAGGATATTAGTATCACGAAAAAGCAGGTCGCTCAAAAAATGCTTTCGGGGCCTTTCAAAAAATGCTTTTCATCTGTCTATTTTTCTTTAAAAGAGTTTTAGAATCTGCAAGGAAAAAAAGAAAGTATGACTTGAAAAAATCCCTGTCCATCTTGTGTTTCCTTTAATAGGAGCCAGTGCTTGCCCAACAACTGTCTGCACCCTCACCATTGAATTTGATAATAGCTGAAGAGTGGGATTGTTTTTACAACCACCGCTACTATGTTGAATGCCAAAATGTTGTTCTATAGGGTCTTTGTTAAATTTTTCAGTTAACACATAATCAACACCATTGTTTAAAAAAAAAGAATTCACACATTCTGCTACCAGTAACTGTCATCTCGATACCTTCAAGAGTCTGAACATCATAGAGTTCTGCTTTGACTTTGAGAAGTTTCCAGGTCTGTTTTCCACTTTCACATGCCAATATTCAAAGAACTGTGAAAACTCAGTCATTAACCCTTACCCTGCTAAATTTCTAAAATGGACTAGTTCATCTTTCAATTTGGACAGTACAATTAACTGTTAATAGGAGTGTTAACTATAAAGATCCTGACAGCATAGCGAACAGTGCAGACCATGTTTAGACTTCACGGATGTGCAGGTGGATCTTGGTCTGCACTGGTCGCAGAGGCAAAAATCACATGCCACCAGCAGGCTAAAGGTTAAGTAATTTGGCCTTTCGTCATCTTCAGTACATAAAGGCTGCAGATTGGGATTTCTTGTTATATTTCCCTCATATTCATTTCTTGTATTTAAAAGTAAAATTAATTATTCATGTGATGTATAAATGTGGAAGTTTCTGATGTATGTTCTCCATACAAGATTTCAAACGCACTAGCAACTGTCTCTTTTAGCACCGGTGTTGCGTAACTTACTTTCATGTATCCAAAAGAAGAAATATCAATATGTTCTCTCGTAAGTGAGAAACAGTATACACCAGTGCAATGATCTTTAAATAAATCTACAATATGCATCTGAGATTCCACAATTTTTTTTTTCTCACTGCTCCATGTTGGTTATAAGCTCTGTGTAATTGTGTGAAATGTCTGTATGAGAAGCAGCATCACTAGTTATGAGTATAGTTACAAGTTTCAGATCTGCCTCTCTTAGATCTCTACTGCTTTCCGACATATTGGAAATAGTTGATCCGATGTTACACCAGAAGTTGCAAAATGTGCTGTTAGGAATTTAGATGGTGATGAAACACTGCAGACTATAATAACAAGAACATGTTTCACCAGCTGTCATTCTTCATTCTTCATACGTTCTTCTATACTGTTTATTTCAAGATAGAAGCTGCGATGTAATCCTTTAGCACTATGAACTTGGAACGTGAATAATAAGAACAACTGAAGTAAATTGCATTTTGATAATCTTTTCACATTATAAGGTTTCACCCACATCACAAACATATCAATTGGCATTTTTATAATTAAAGATTTAAACAATGGCATATTTCGACCGCAATGACAAATAAGTGTGTAAAAACTTCCCCTGATCATAAGGTAAATACCTTTGATCATCAGTTACCAGTGAATGTCATAAGGAAGTTTGGAAAACTTCAAGACCGCTGAGGATCAGACAGTGTCATTGTGCTTAATATTTATCGGTCGTGGTTATTCAACCCTAATAATTGTACAGATAATTTTCCACTGTAAAATTTCAATAATAGATAGTCTCAGCTCTAAACAAAATATGGTCTATACTCTGAGCCAAATATATCTCCGCTCTACTGATAATATATCTCCGCTCTACTGATACTGCTCAGAGTAAAATAAGATCTCCATTTTATTATTACATCTCCTTAAATGCAGCTGAGCCTGCCTGTTCCGAGCTGACCCAGCAATGTGAAACAAAATATACAACATTAGCATCTGTCCCGCATTGGTCATCAACAATGTACCCATTGTGCCATATGAAGGGAAGTAGCCAACGCAATATAATAATGCTTATTTATATAAAGTTAAAATGTACAATAAATTTTATGAATCATGTATGCAGATAGAGACAAGTTTAATAATGACACCATCTAATCCCCAGCAGCCTAGAATTTTCCGCCACAACAAATTGACGCAGAAAGACAATTTGTCGGCCAAAATTCAGGCCTAATGTTCAAGGAATGTTGTACCAGAAGAACTAAGAAATTGTGTAATTGCCTCACCAATAGCAAGAATGTACATTTCATTTCCAACATTTGATAGATGGACCTTATCAGTATGATAGAAACCCCGAGTTTAAGTTTCTATAGATTTCATGTTAACAGCCATTAAGGGTAAAATTTGACATTTGTCTATTAATGGATAAACGTTTCTTATTCATGTTACGATTATATACAGCTGATTGATTATTGTATGACCAGGATAAACGAGGTAGTATGAAAGTCCAGACAATAAGTGATCTGGGGAAATTAGAAAATAAGTATTCGAATTCAGTTTTAAGTTTTCTTACAATTTTACATTGATTGGTATTGGTTATATTGTTTCCCCCAACATGTACAAAAATAATTTTAGGGTCCTTGCCTTGGATTAGCCCATACTGCAACTTGGCATGTAGACTGTCTAGCTTCAATCCACTAGTTCCATCCCATGAGATATTGTTACAGAAACCCGGCCTTTGCCTTTGGGAAAACTGACGCCCTACCCATCTCACAAGGGAATCCCCCACTATCCAGATATTCCTCTGAGTTGAGCTGCCCAAAATGTTCAATCTTTCAGGCTCCTGCTCCATTGAAGACAAACTTCCAGCTTCTATCACACTGACAGTGTTCTGTCTCTTTCTAGACTTGGGTTTCCCTCTGCCTGGCATCTTCTTTACACAGGATTACGTTGATTTTTAATTTTTTTTAAAAATTTCGACCTTGTTTGTTTTGCAGACAGTTTTGAAAGGGAGATAACTTTTGAGGTACTTCCTGTTTATAAAATTACAAAGGGAGAAAACCATGCCTTAACTAATAATTAATGGTAGCAATGGTTTCCTCCCTTGAAGCACTCAGCTCTGCTGAAATAAACTGGCATTATAGCATCAAGCAATAAGCCTTGTTATATCATTCCCAGTACTGTCCATATCTAGAAAACCTATCAGTCTGCCACTGTGTTTGTCGTAAATTAAATCTCTTTTGATTCTAATTTCATCATGTAGAATACTTACTTTTTTCTTAGAACTTTCATTTGGGTCATTGTCTTTATATAATTCCCTGTACAACATTTCACTTGTTCCTGTTTGGTATCCTGTTTCACTCTGTATAAGATGGGAATAGTCATACAACAACTTTTCACTCGCTAAACTAACAAACCCTGACTTGTGCAGCACATAGTAAGAGCTGCTGGACTTACTCCTGAGTAAAATGCACCACGTAATTACCATGGCGTGCCAATGCATTTGTCTCTTGTCTTTCAGTTGATTGTACTGCAGCTGCTGTTCCCGGAACAGCTGTTTGTAACTTTTTTCACTTACGTCGCTATTGTCAGACTCCCATAAGAACAACACCTTTGCTGTGTATTGCTTTGCATTGTTTTAATTTTTGAAACGTATGTTTTTTTTGACAGCTGATTGTTTGGGATATGAGAATGAAGCCTGTTTTTATTGGGGGTTTTCACAATGTCTCTCTTCTCTTTTCTGGCAAGAAATACTCTTAGTGTCCACCTGTAAACTCAACAACACATACATCTTGAACCTTTGTTCAGTTACTGGCAAGAAGTTTATAGTATTGTTGATTTGCCAGTGTAACAGTCTCTATAACTGTCTCTAGGCAGTTGTTTGGAATCCATAAGAGCTCCAACTTGAATAAGCTCTTGTAGTCCAGGATCAGGATTTTATGGACATATAACTATAAGATCCAACAAGATTAAGTACCTTTGCTAGTACTTCTATAGTGTAGCAAACTTTTGGTACCTCTGTCTATATTTCATTACACAGTGGTAGCAATTTATTATGAACTTGAATAGACACATACAAGTCCTTACATACAGTAACAGCTACTTTCAACTTGACAAAATCTTCATCATACAGACTAACAAATCTAACCAAGTCACTGTTTCTGTTGCAAATAAATCTCTTGCTATCAATACTCTTTGTTTGTTCCTTAAACTGACTAAATACACGTGCTTTCTCTGTTAACACAACTGTGTCCAAGTCATCATGTTCACAGTACTGGTAAGGTTTATCTTTAATCATATAGTATTTATCTGCCTTCAAATAATCAGTATCTGTAACATTGTCGAAATCAGACTGGTTAACTTCATTACCACTTCGGATGTCCAAAGAAGAGAAACATGTAGTAAAACTCTTGTACTGGTCCATACTTATAAACTTATCAACCCATATCTGTTTGTTTTTTTCTAATTTTTTTTCGATATTTGGGATGAAATGAGAGTGGAGACTGGTGTTTGGAAACTGTTGCCAAAACCTCCATTACCTGCCAGCATAGACATATGCTGTGTGATTGTATGGAATAGAGAATCACTGTCGCTCTGAGATTCACTTGCACTGGACAACTCCGACTGGTCTGTATTCGAGACTGTTGCTGCTGTATTTTCTTGAAACTGCTTTGGAAGACGACGTTTTCGTTTGTTGTCTTTTGCAGACAACCTCTACATAACAGTCATACTGGAGGTACATTCCATCAATCATTTCCGCATACGTATCTAACTCCTTTCGCCTGTATGGTTCGACTTATATATGACATTCCGGAACTTTGCAAAAGCTGTCCGAAGTTTGTTAATATTTAGCTTCCGGTGAAGACATGCATCACCAGCTCTGATCACTGCTTGCTCTCCATTCTGATTCAGTATTTGTGGTTCGCTGTTAGGATCCATACCCGGGATGAGAAGCATTGCTAAGTTCATGTATTTATGCGTCAAAATGTCATTACGCACTTTTTGCGGAACTAAATTAATGGGAGGCAACTCATTGATCGGTCAACGTCTAGGAATCTGGGGAAAACTATGCCAGCATAGACGTATGCTGTGTGATTGTATGGAATAGAGAATCACTGTCGCTATCACTGTCACTCTGAGATTCACTTGCCCTGGACAACTCCAACTGGTCTGTATTCGGGACTGTTGCTGCTGTATTTTCTTGGAACTGCTTTGGAAGACGACGTTTTCGTTTGTTGTCTTTTGCAGACAACCTCTACATAACAGTCATACTGGAGGTACATTCCATCAATCATTTCCGCATAGGTATCTAACTCCTTTCACCTGTATGGTTCGACTTATATATGACATTCCGGAACTTTGCAAAAGCTGCCGGAAGTTCGTTAATATTTAGCTTCCGGTGATCACCAGCTCTGATCACTGCTTGCTCTCCATTCTGATTCAGTATTTGTGTTTCGCTGTTAGGATCCATACCCGGGATGAGAAGCATTGCTAAGTTCATGTATTTATGCGTCAAAATGTCATTACGCACTTTTTGCGGAACTAAATTAATGGGAGGCAACTCATTGATCGGTCAACGTCTCGGAATCTGGGGAAAACTCTCGGTCTCTAATTGTTCTTGTTCCAATTACAGATTGGCTAACTCCTGACCAGGGTTATTTATTTTCTGCGCCATTTCCGCGAGATTCGCTTGCATTGTACGCATCTCCATCGATAATCGTTCAAAACATAGTGCTTCTGACTGATTTTAGCCAGAAACATGGGTGCCGCCATCTTGGTTTATGACGTCATCAATTTCTGTGTAGTCTTGGGGATTTTCAATCTCGCTGTTTTGGTTGCTGTTTTGAGCACATATTATTGCTCGTATAACTGTAATAACACTTTATGAGGAACAGCATCTGGTAACACAATACCTTTCTTCTTTAGTTCTGCCTTCAGTTTCGTTGTCATCAAGTTTGCCGGAATTGTTTCATCCAGGTTTGATGAATGGCGCGGCTACCTGCTTCGGCCTTTGTCCCCTATGATTCCAGAGGAATTACTTGCACTTTCCGTCGAATGTCGTGCTCGTTTTGGAGCTTGGCTCCTTAAAAAGCTCCTGCTATGTCGTCCCGACATTTTTTAAGCGTTGGTTGGTAGGTTTTTGACAATAGTGTTACGCTTCTGCCCTTGCTTGACGCTTCAGTGATTGAATATTATTATACGGCCTATATGGTAGGACAGTGCTCAGTCGCTGCCTAACACATATGCCAATAAAGGCTGACAGAATGTAGCCCTTGGGTGTAATCTAGGACTGAACTGGACTGAACTGGACTGGACTGTACTGTGGGTCCTGTATCAAGTATTGTATATTGATAGTGTTGGCACTATTAATTACTTGGCCTCAAGATTTATTAAAGTACAGTAAAGGTGAGTGGACACTCAACAGTTTGCTCAAGGTAGACTGAAACTGAATATAATGGTCAGCGTGACTGGCACTCTATAGGTTGCAACTATGACTGGAACTCTATAAACTGAAACTCTTAAAACTGGAACTATTGTAGACTGCTGTAGGCTGCTAACCGAGACTGGAACTCAGTAAGGTCGCTCTCCGTGACTGGAACACTGTAGACTGCTCTCCGTGCCTGGAACACTGTAGACTGCTCGCCTCGACTGGAAGACTGGAGACCGCTCTTCATAACTGGAACACTGTGAACTGCTCGCCTTGACTGGAACTCTGCAAGACTTCTAAACCGTTACTGCAACTCTGTAGGCTTTTCACTGTAAGCTGCTCAGCGTGGCTGAAACTTTATAACCAGCTTGGCTGGTCGACGTGACTGGAACACTGGCTGCTGTGACGGGATACTGGTCTCTTTTTGGAACTCCAACAATTAAAGTTTCTAAAATTACCCTTGGGAAATGCTTAACATTTAAAACACCACAAACGAGTACTAAAAATTTTAATCTAGTTTATTTACTAAAATCTTAACAGTATCTGATGTAAGTAAAAGAAAATATTTCATAAAAACATTATTCCGAACTTTTGTAGAGATGAACAGTAGTGAAGCAACTAAAATTATAAGTTTCCCAAGTCAAAGTCTTGTTACTGAGCAAAATTATTATTTATTCCTAAATAAAGCCAAAATTTCGTAAAATTATAATAACAGCCAAAACGGTAGGAAAGTGGGAATTTTGAAGTTGGAGACCACGACTGAAACTGTGGAAGCCTATTTATACTCGCACAGAATCAGCCCACAACCCTAGACAAGCTTACTGTTGCTGAGTGGCTGTTTTTTTAATTTCTGACTTGTGCAGCCACCGCGACAGGCCAAAGTATGTCAAAAACTTGGGATCTGTTGCGAGCAAATTTTGCTCAAACTGATGAATGAAAATTGTTAAACACCATGAAATATATAGCATGTCCACGAAGAAAGAACCTTTTTCTCGCGATCTGCACCAATGATATTCTTGAAATACAAAGCATTACCTTAAACCGACCATAAATCCCCAACTACCTCGCAGTATTGACCTTGTTTTTCAGCCATGATATTTTATGATGCGTTGTTTTGATCCTCATCGACCAATCAGAATACGCGCACTTTACATTTCAGTTATTGGATAATCTGGGGAAACCTGTACTCTGAATTTTCCTTGTTTAGCTCACCTGTCACATAGTGACAAGGTGAGCTTTTGTGATCATCCTTCGTCCGTCGTCTGTGCGTGCGTCCGTGCGTGTGTCCGTCAACAATTTCTTGTCTGCTTGATAGTGGTTTCATTTATGATTTTATTTTAACCAAACTTGCACACAACTTGTATCACCATAAGATCTCGGTTCCTTTCTTGAACTGGCCAGATCCTATTATTCCAGAGTTAAGGCCCCTGAAAGGGCCAAAATTAGCTATTTTGACATTGTCTGCACAATAGCAGCTTTATTTATGATTTGATTTTAACCAAACTTGCACACAACTTGTATCACTGTAAGATCTTGGTTCCTTTCTTGAACTGGCCAGATTCCATCATGGGTTCCAGAGTTATGGCCCCTGAAAGGGCCAGAATGAGCTATTTTGACCTTGTCTGCACAATAGCAGCTTCATTTATGATTTGAATTTAATCAAACTTGCACAAAACTTGTGTCACCATAAGATCTTGGTTCCTTTCTTGAACTGGCCAGATCCCATTATGGGTTCCAGAGTTATGGCCCCTGAAAGGGCCAAAATTAGCTATTTTGACCGTGTCTGCATAATAGCAGCTTTATTTATGAGTTGATTTTAACCAGACTTGCACACAACTTTTATCACCAGAAGATCTTTGTTCCTTTTCTGAACTGGCCAGATTCCAACATGGGTTCCAGAGTTACAGCCCCTTAAATGTCCAAAATTGGCTATTTTGGCTTTTGCAGCCATATAGAGACTTCATTTACGGTTTGATTTGATACAAACTTCCAAAATATCTTCAACAGCAATAAATCTTGGATTCCATGACAAACCTGTCAGATCCAATAGTAGGTTTCAGAGTTATTTTATATCTTATTACCTCCCCTGATTGTAATCAAAATGGATTGATATCAGTAAGTACTTAGAGGACTTATTTGAAATTTCATTATTGTCATTAGTTGGACTAAGACAATCAGTGCTGATAACTATGGACTGATTTTATGTCAAATTACCTCCCTTTATTTCAAATTAAAAGAGGTATATCTCCATAACTAATGAAGATACTGATCTGAAATTTCGTTTATGTCAACAGATGAACTTGGACAATCAGTGAAGATACATATTGACTGAATTTATTGAAGATTACCTCCTTTATTATTTATCTAAATGAATACACCTTAGCAGCTTCTAATGAAATTGGTTTGAAACGATCATATCATTTTGAGCAATAGTACTCAGGTGAGCGACACAGGCCCTCTTCTTACGATATGAACTTAAAAGAAATGAACATAAAATATGATGTGTATAGCGTTCTTTATTAATACATAATATTATGTATATAGAAAAGATATATACATTAAAAAAAAAGAGAGAGAGAATGTAGACACAGTGGATGCCGATACACAGTTAAAGTTTCAAGAGTGTTTTACAGTTCCAAAATTCTAATCTTCACATCCACTTTTCCCCCCACACTGACAAATATCCCAACATACATTACAACAAATGCAAGCGCTGCATTTAGGCCAGAGTTTTTTAATAACTTGGGTTACGGGAGATTTTCCAAAAATGAGCATTAGGAGGAGAGAATAAAAATAAAGTAGGAAAATCTTAGCATCGGGGGGGAAAAAAAAAAATGAAAAAAAAAAACACAAAAAATTTTATTTTGTAAAAAGTACCACTGGGTTAAAAAAAATTGTTGTTTCAGGCAAATGTAGATTCACAACACAGTCTAGATAAATCAGACAAGTTATTTTCCCAATTTGAAGCATTTTATTCCCACTTTCTTTATTAAAGCCTCCATGTTGTATGTTATAATATTATGTTGTAGAAACTATTAAATACTTGAAATTTTTTGCATGTTGCTTGCAGGCTTTAAACATATATATAGCTTGCTAATAAATAGAGACTAAACACGCCTGGCATTGTATTCTGTTTCTGGTGGTGGTGTGATTATATATAGTGTAGTGTAGTATTGTTGTCACATCCTATGCACATTGTGTTTCTGACCTTTTAACCCTTAGCACGCTAAGTTTCTAAAATTGACAGGTCCATCATTCAATTTGGGCAATACCATTTATCATTCGAAGGTGCAATGTAACGACTGTTGAAAGTCTCCAAATGCATATAGTCGTCTTGGGGTAGATTATTAATAGATATCGGTTATTTGGCAAATTGCAAAACCATTTTCGGGTTGTTACGGTGGCAGAGTAGTCTAAGGCGTTCATACTCATGTCGCCCTACAGTACAGGTTCGAATCCTTATCTGGACCTTAAAATAATCTTTTTAATAATACTATGTAAAATACCGACAATATAAAATAATCAAAGTAGTAGGAGTTTTACTTCCCCACAATGGACATACATTTTTTTGTCCTTAAAACCAAAAGAACACAGTTTTTATTGCGATCTGGAAGAGCAGGCCCAAAGGGAATCGAGAATAGAACATTCAGGTAATGCAAGGATCTCTTTAAAACTTCTTAAAATTGTTAAATTCAAGCTAAATCAGGCTTCTAAGCCGGATATGGCTGTCCGCAACAGGACGTAGGTTCGATATCTATTGTCATTGCACATTTTTCTCACCTTGTTTATCCCCCCGCCAAAGGCGAAGGGGATATTAGAAATGCTCTCCGTGCGTGCGTGCGTCCGCAACGATCTTTGTCCGGAGCATAACTCCAGAAGTACTGGAGGGATTTTCTTCAAACTTCATACACTGATAGAACACATTGATAGGAAGTGCAGTGTGCAAGAACAATAACTCTACCTTGCCTATTTTTTGAGTTATTCCCCTTTATCTTATTTTCTTAAAAAATTTTGTCCAGAGCATAACTCCAAAAGTACTGGAGGGATTTTCTTCAGACTTCATACACTGATAGAACACATTGGGAGGAAGTGCAGTGTGCAAGAACAATAACTCTACCTTGCCTATTTTTTGAGTTATTCCCCTTTATCTTATTTTCTTAAAAAATTTTGTCCGGAGCATAACTCCAAAAGTACTGGAGGGATTTTCTTCAAACGTCATACACTGATAGAACACATTGGGAGGAAGTGCAGTGTGCAAGAACAATAACTCTGCCTTGCCTATTTTTTTGAGTTATTCCCATTTCTCATATTTTCTTAAAAAAATTGTCCGGAGCATTTCATCTTCATGCATAGAGGGATTTTGATATAACTTGGCACAAATGTTCACCACCACGAGACAGAATGTCATGCGCAAGATCCAGGTCCCTAGGTCTAAGGTCAAGGTCACACTTAGAGGCCAAAGGTCAGATACAAGAATGACATTGTCCGAAGCATTTCTTCTTCATGCATGGAGGGATTTTGATGTAACTTGGCACAATTACACACCATCATGAGACGAAGTGTCATGCGCAGTTCCCTTCTTTAGAATTACTTCCCTTTGTTGTTACTTTAAACAGTTTTTAATGTAACTTTTTCATTACTAGTCCTAGGGAAAAATCAAGACCACTTTTCTGTAGTACAGCATGCATGCTACATCCAATGTTGAGGTGTATTTTGACCAATCTCTGCCTGGTAAAGATTCTTTTGTGGACTTGCAATTTTTTTTTTTTTTTTTTTTTTAAGATTAACTTCCTTTAGTTGTTACTATAAATAACTTATATTGTAACATTTTTATAATTGACCATAGGGAAAAAACAAGACCACTTTTCTGTGGTACAACATGGATGTTACTTTCCAATTTTACGTGTATTTTAAGATATCTCTACCTGGTAAGGAGTTTTTTGTGGACTTAGAAAAACAAAAGACTTACAATGATTACTAAACAACCACAAAATTAAAATTCCTTTTGCAAATACAGCTGCAAGAGTAAAGAAATTTGCTGTGACGGGCATATATTGTGACATTCTGGCACTTGTGTTCCCTGTTAGCTTTCCATTCCTTCTTTTTACAGTAGCCATATAGAAAAACATCATAGCTATACTGTTCATGAAAATTAATAAAATTTAGCAGTAAACCACCTCACCACTGACTTATTCTTTCTTCCACATCTTTAAAACCCCTGATGCGGACCACAACTAAATGGTTCTTCAAAGCTTTCCCCAAAATTAATACTTTCAGACACTAACTTGCCAGGAACTTTAGCCTTCAGTTATAATATGCCCGGCGGGGGGATTGGCCATGTCTAACATGGCTCTTGTTATATTTTAAAAAGTATGTAATAGTGTGCTCTGAAAACATGTGTCACTTGCTGTCAAAACTATTATTCCAAATAAAATTTGAGTACCAGGTCAACAGTATTTGAAGTATAGTTAAAACAAAATTTAAAACTATAAGGGGAGAAAAGTGCATTTGTCGATTTTCCCGGTAGCTCAGGGGTTTTGCGGGGTTTCGAGTACGGTCCATGAGTCTAGGCGCAAAATTTTCTCCAGAGGGTCTTTTTTCCCATGCAAAAACTTTTTATAGGTATGAAAAAAATGATTAAGCAAACCCCCAACTCTTTTAAAACCTGGCCGGGTGTCCAAATCACATCAAAACCCCGATCCCTCCTGCTTCAATAAAGCTGACTAACAATCATCCCCGCATCCCTTCTTCGGGGGAAGAATGAAATCCTCCCCAATTGTATGCTTGTTTTCAGGGGAAAAATTTTTTTTTCAAATCACACTTAAAACTTTTCCGATACTTTAAAAAAAAAGCCCGATTGCGCCATTTTCTTGTTGTTGTCTGCGAAACCCTGAAGGGGTTTCCTTTACAAAACTAAAGCCTACCGGACTATAAAAAACGAAAAAAACTTGCACCATCCACTTCCCCCCACCGTTAAAATTAAAAACGCGGGAATTTATTGTGGGTTTAAAGACACTGTTTTATTTTTCCATACGGAAAGTAGTAAAGCGTCGGGGAAAAAAAAAAAAAATGCAATTTGATTTTATTTTTTTTTGGGGTTTTTTGGGAAAAAATTAGGCCCCGGGCTCCCGAAACCCTATTAAAAAAATCGGGCCCCCTTACAAAAATGACAAACGGTTTCCCCTAATCACATTTCTTCCCCTTCATTGCATCCTACGCAATTTAAAGAACACTCCCCTCAGCAGTTTTCGGGTACAGAAATTAATTCTTTACTATCTGTTAAAGGATTCCCCCAAACTTCTTGGGTAGGCTTACATTTTAAAATGGAAGGGTTTCCACCCTCCATCCTACCCACCCCTGCCAGTACAGAGAATTTTTGCCCGTCCCCAGTGAATAATAGGGGGAGTGGGGAAAGGACACGCCATCCCGAAAGACTGTCGCGACTAGTACCAAAACCGTGGTTGGTCGATTTGGCCCCGAGAAATTTTTCCTTAAATCTTATCGGGTTACTAGGACACTCTAGGGAAAACTTTCCACGGACTGTAGGTTTTCCCAATATTTCATACAAAAAAACCCAAAAATTTAGAGGTGGAAATTGAAATTTGATAAAAATTTAATCAGAAAACTTTTGAAACAAAAAAACTTTAGGCATGTGCATTTAAAAAAAATTAAATTTTTTAGCATATGTGTATTTGTAATGACCTGAAGTTGATATTAGAAATTATAAGGTAATGTAAATGTAAAAAGGAACTAGAATTTTGGAATGGTATATACCAAACAGGACGACATGGAAAACAATTTTGAATAATAAAAACTGCGAAGATTATTGTTTTGGGCCGTCTGCTGTTGTTTGCCTGAATTGGTCGCAACCACCCCAATCAGCTCGAAATCCTTTGAGCACGGTTGCGGACAGAAAATGTTAGGTCAAAAAATAATATTGATGTAATTTTCATCTAGAAAAAATATAGTGTTTGTCGTATGCTTCAATTCTAATATTTTATATTAACATATATTGTCCTTGTAAAAATTTTTTGTGCCATTTTCAAGCCAAAAAATTTTATAATCTTTAACCCAAACAAAAATGTAAATTTTAATCGAAATAGATTGGAATTTTTAAGACTCTAAACCCATTAAATTAAGAAAATTAAGGAAATCTGTTTTCAAAAATGTACTTTGTTACCGTCGGGCAGATGGCAGTGGACAGCGTCCCGCAAGAAAAGGGAAATTTTCGGGGAGTCTCTTGTCCCCTTTTGATTTCATGTGGTGTTAGTGCATCGTGGGGCTTTCCAAAAACCCTTCTATAGACGCAATTTCCCCTGAAGTCTGGTGGAACGCCTCCCCCCTAATAAAAATTTTGGTATTTAAAGTAAGCATGCACGAATATTGTAAAAATAAAAATATTTTGATTTCTTCGGGAGGCTTAGGGAATGTTACAATTTCATTTACATGGCATGAGGTTTTTAGGACTAAACGTTCCCTGGGGCCTCGTGGCCGAGGATTAAGGTCGTGATTAAAAATCACTTGCCCCTATTGATGTGGGTTCGGCCTACTCGGGGGCGTTGAATTTTTTTGGTGAAAAAGCCATACTGGCTTAAGGAAGGTCGGGTGGTTCTACCCAGGTGCCGCTGTGGATGAAAAAATCACGAGGGAACGGGGGGCCCCTCCTCCCCTTTAAAAAGCTGGAAAGTCCCATAAAACTATATGTGAGATGCACATTAAATCAAAAAAAAAAAAAAAAAAAAAAAAAATGTTGAAATTTAAATTTGGGTTTACTAAAAAAAAAAAAAAATTTCCAAATTTTTCCTTTCCAGCAAAAAATTTGGGAAATTAAATTTTGTAATCAGTTTTTGGGTTTTTGCTGAAAAATTTATGTAATTTAAGAATGAAAATAGATGATTTAAAAAGAAAGTTGTTGTTAAAATTTCAAAACATTGATGACAATCAGAATTTTCCTTCGAAAGCAATGTGTCATCACAACCCAACAAAATACCCGCGTTGAATCCCAGAAGGGTTCCTAAACCATGGAGCTGTAGGGTTTTGGTGGTCAAAATGATAGAAACCAAAAGGTTTTTTAAAAGAAAGAAGGGTTTATATTTTTTTTTTAAAAAAATTTAAAACCCCAACTCCGAAAGAGACCCGGAAATGATTATTTTTTAAAACATTGTTAAAATTAATTGTTGTGTTGGGTTTTAAAGCCAAAAATTTTCTATTTTGTCTACACTTCACAAAATTTTAAAAGGGGGTACGTGATAACAAAAAAAATTACTTGTTTTTTAAAAATTGCAAAAAAAATAATAAAACCCCTTTTCCCTCTTGCTTTCAGGGACCAAATAAAGACTGTATTTTGAATGGCAAAACTCTCTTGGATCTTTCATCAATTTTAAAAGGTGTACAACAAGGGGTGTTTGTGTGAAAGACTGTGCTGAAAAAAGAAATTTCAATATGAAAAAAGTTTAAAAAAAGAGCCGAAAAAGAAACCAACATAGTGCTTTTTGCCCCAATTGGATTTCCCCTTTGAGTTAGGGTGCGGTTTTTTTGGGGAGACACTTCTTTCCCCACCAGGGGAACATTTGGTAAAGAAAATTTTAAAAACCTTTTATGATGAAAGAGTTTGGCCCCGAAAGGAAAAAAGCCCTTTTCCCTTTGCCCCCAATTGTGACCTTACCTTTTCATGCCATTTAACTTTTGATGCTAATTTGGGCCCTTTGCCCTTTGGCTAGGGGTCTAAAAAGTTGCATGACCATCTTATTATGAGGTACAATTTTTGAAGTAATTGTAACCCTTCTGGATGGGGATTTAAAGGACCCCGGACGGGGGAAAAAAGCCCTGTTGCCCTTTTGTCCCCCAATTGTGCCTGGACCTTTAAGTAGGGTCTGGGTTTTGCACATGACATGTGTTCTCATGGGGAACATTTGTCCCCAAGTAAAATAAAAACCCTTCGGGATAAAAGAGTTAGGGGAAAGGACACGAAAGCGGAAAAAGGACGGAATGACGGAAAAAGCGCTTCCTATAGCAGAAACGGGTTTTTTCCAAGTGGGGACTAAAAAAATGTTTTTATCTACAATACAAAATTAAAGTTTTTCTTTGCTTTGTTCACTTCTTGGACTTTAATACAATGATTCCATTAACTAAAATTTTTTAGAATACACTAAATATTTACAAGCAAAATACCCTTTTACGGGTTTTGGGTCACACAGTTTTTTTTTTTTTAAAAGGAAGTAGCAAAAAAAGTGTGTCTGAATACTATGACAAAAATAAGACGCAAATGTACTTTATCATTAAAAAAATTTACGGGAGAGTCCCACGTGTTGGCTGCGCATAAAATTTTTGAACAACGAAAAAAATTATAATGTAGCTAACCTATGAAAGTACTGACCATAATATTGACTGATGAATTTAAGAAATACATTGCCTTGTTTAAAGTTACAGATAAAACATCTACTGTGTTGGTCACGCAGTGAAAATTTGCAAAAATACAAAAATGGTTTTTACGAATACTACTGCCCTTTAAATAATGACAGAAAAACTCATTTTTCATCATTTCAACAATTTACTGGAGAGTACCTCTGTGTTAGCAAGCATTTAAAAAATTTTCCCATTTTAAAAAAAAAATTATAATGTAGCTAACCTATGAAAGAACTGACCGTAATACTGACCGACGAATTTAAGTAATACATTGTCTTGGTTAAAGTTATAGATAATACATTTACTGTGTTGGTCACTCAGTAAAAATATGTGAAAATTAGCTGAAATTTAGATGCACACTAAACCCATTGACAAAAAATTTTGGGCAACAAACACCCCTACCATTCTCTAAAAAACATTTTTTTCTAAAGAAAAAATGCCCTTACTGTTTTGGGCACATGCAAAAAAAGTTTTGGAAATTAATTTTAAATTTAATTGTTATTGAAAGACCTACAAATGGGTTTTTCCTAGGTAAAAAATTTGTTTAAAATCACTGGAAATTTAGCTTAAATTCATTTGCTCTTTAATACTGTTTTTACTCTGACCCAAATTTTTTTCAACCTAATGTTTTCTATTCAATAAACAACATTTGCACAAACCCATTCCTTCATTTTCAACAATGTTAACATTGACCTGGCAAAGAAAAGTACCCAGACACTGACATGTCACAAGGGAAACCGACTGTTCGCCTTCGTTTTGAGGGTTTCACTGCACTCGATACCAAAGATCGCATAAAAAAATTTGGCTTTTTTTTTTTTGGGGGGGTTTGGGGGCTTTTTTTGGAAAGGGGTTTTTGCAAAATGGGGTCCAGGTTTTGACATTGCCCCCTCGGGAAAACGGGGCCCCGCTGGCAACTTTTTTGGGTTTTCGGGTTTTGGGGGGCGACAATCATGAAGCTGCTCTTTTTTGATGTTTTTTTCAAAGTTCTTTCAACACTTTTTTTTCGCGAACCACACAAGTTTTTTTTTCAGTGCTCCCAAAATGCTGAAAAAAATGATTTCATAATAGGTCCATGAAATGTAAAAAAAAATAAAATCACAGTTTTCCTACCAAATTTTCCCATTTGCCCCTTAAATTGAAAATAGTATGGATGTTCTTTTTTAAATAAATTTCATTGTTTTTCTTTGATAGGAGGGCGATTTTGGTCAGGGGGAAATTAGTGTCTTTATGTTTTGGGGCACTTGTTTTTCACATAGCCCTTTTTCCCACAACACGGCACTCTACCTCCAAATCAGCATTGCGCCAATAAAAGGATTGTTGTTCCCGTTTGTAAAGTCCAGAGTCCCCTAGCCTTTTACTTTTAGCGTTTTTTTCATTTGTTGGGTGTATGATGTTTCGCATTGGGTTTTAAAGACAATGTTTCATGGCCTTGTCAATTAACATCTTCTGGCCATAACGTCTTTACAGAGAAGTCGGGTAGCTTTGGTCTTTTTCAGGTGAACCCTTTTTGGGAAAATACTTGGGTTATCCTCCCTTTTCTTTGCGAAAATCCATTTTTGGGGAAAGATGATTTTCCCTTTGGGGGCATTATGACATTTGTGCACTTTTCAGCGTTAGCTGATTTCCCTAAAAATGTTTCTTTCATTTCGTTTCATCACTTAAACAGGTCTTTTTGCAGCTTCAGCATTCCCTCTTCAGTAAAGGGGGGGAATGTCTAGCTTAGGGAAAGAAATCGTCGCTTTTCCTGAAATAGTACGCGCAAAATTTTGGGCATTCATTTTCACGGGTTAAATAGTCGTTCCCCCCCATACATCCGGTTTTTCCTTATTATTTATGTTTTCAAAGCGGTTTTTAAAATGCATTCTTCGGTGTTAGATTTTTTTTTTCGTCCGTGCTGCGTAAATTTTTGTTGTGCCCATTGGGAGGTCACATTTTTCGGGATCTTTAAAAAATTTTTTGCCCAAATGTTTATCTTAATGTACTAGGTAGGTTTAAAAACTGGGCATTGCGGTCAAAAACTAGGTCATAGGTCTAAAAATAAAAAAACCCTTTTGTGACCCTCTGGGGGCCATATTTTTAATGAAACTTCTGAAATTTGTCAGAGTGTTCCCCTTGATGAAATCTAGGTCAAGTGTAAAATCGGATCGGTGCGTCAAAAAACTGGAAGTAGGTAAAAAATTAAATAAAAAACCTTGTGTCCTCTCTAGGGGCCCAAAATTTTTTTCAAGGGATTTTCAAAAAGTTAGTAAAAATGTTAAACTTGATGTATTAAGTAAAAATTCGAAACTGGGTCACGTGCCATCAAAAACGGTCAGTAGGTCAAATAATAAAAAAAACCTTGTGACCTCCTAGACCCCATTTTTTAGGGGGATCTGTATGAAAGTTGGCTGAATTTCATCTTGCTGATTCAAGGTAAAGTTCGAAACGGGTCACGGGGTAAAAAACTGGGTCGGGAGGTTTTTAAAAAAATAGAAAACCCTTGGCCTTATAGAGGCCAAAATTTTAAAGGATTTATGAAAAGTTAGTAAAATGTTTTTCTTGGGATATCTAGGAAAGTTTGAAATGGGTAATCCTTCAAAATGGGGTAGAAGGTCAAATGATAAAAAAACCCTTTGTGCCCCTTTTTTGGGGCCAAATTTTACAGGGGATTTGTATGAAAGTTGGTCAAAATGTCCATCTTGTGATATCTAGGTCAGGTTCGAAACTGGGTCATGTGCAGTCGAAAACTAGGTCAGTAGGTTTAAAAAATAAAAAAACTTTTTGACCCTCAAAGGCCATACTTTGTGGATCTTCAAAAAATTGGGTCAGAAGTTTCAACTTGAGATATCTGGGTCAATTTCGAAACTGGGTCCATCCCTTTTAAAAAAATTTGGGTCGTAGGTCAAAAATTTTAAAAAAACCTTGTGACTTTTTTTGAGGCCATATTTTTCATGGGATCTGTATAAAAGTTGGTCAAAAGTTCATCTTGTATTCTAGGTCAAAACGGGTCAATGGGTCAAAAAAATAGGTCAGTAATCTAGAAATAAAAAAAAAAACCTTTTGCCCTTTTTGGGCCCATATTTTTCAATGGATCTTTCATGAAAATAGGTCAAAATTGTTACCTTTTTATATCTAGGAAAATTTCGAAACGGTCAGTCAGTCAAAAACTAGGTCTTTAGGACAAATGATAAAAAAAACCTTGGGCCTTTTTTCAGGAAACTTCATAAAAAAATTGGTGAGGACTTTTCACCTTGGTGAATCTGGTCAAGTCAGAAAGGGTTCATGTGCTTAAAAAAAAGTAGGTCTTAGGTCAAATAATAGAAAAACCTTTGACCTCCTAGAGGCCATTTTTTTAAATGGTCTTCATAAATTGGTCAAAAATTTTTATTTTGTGTATCGGGAAATTCAAAATGGGTCCAGAGCTCAAAAATAGGTCATTTTTTCAAACAATAGAAAAAAACGACGTCATACTCAGTTCAAAACGGGTCGTGGGGACAGGGGGGCCGATTTCAGGCCATATGGTCCTCTTGTTTTTGTAGGGCCTTTTTTTTCGGTACTGATTTCATTTTACAGGCTTAATGGAATTTTTTTTTTTTTTGGGAAACATTCCATTGAAATCGTTTAGTTGAAGCGTTTTTGTGTCCCGTTTTAACTGCATGTCAACTCAAAACCAGCATGCCCAATATGATTAAAAGCCCCTAAATACCGCTGTACAGGAGCATAGCCTCCAAGGATTTCTCCACCGGCTGATGGCACTGTCCTTTTGATTACCCAAAATCTATTCTTTTTATTATACTTCCCCCCCCCCCCCCCCCCCTCTGGAGGACAATTCACATATTTTTTTGCCTGTTGTCCGTATGCCCCTTTATTTCCGAAGCAATAACTGGAGAAACCATTTGACCTAGACTTCATAGGGGTTGTAGGGTGCTGGGAAGAGACGACCCTATTGTTTTTTGGGGGTCATTCCCTCAAAGGTTTAAGGTCAAGGGGTGAAAATTTAAAAACATTTTCCGACAATAACTAGAGAACCACTTGACCCCGAATGTTGAAACTTCATAGGAATTTATCTTAAAGTGATTTTAGGGTCACTCCGTCAAATCAAGGTCCAGGGGCCGAACATTTAAAACCATTTCCGATCAATAACTAGAGAACCCTTGAACCAATTTTGAAATTCATAGGGTGATTGTACATGCAAAGTGATGACCCCTTCGATTTTGGGGGGCCTCCGTCAAAAATCCAAGGGCACAGGGGTCAAAATTGAAAACCCTTTCGTCAAAACAAGAACCACTTGACCCCGAAAGGAAAACTTCTAGGATATTGATCCGAAGAGTATTTTAGGGTCACTCCGTCAAAGGCAAGGGCACAGGGGCCCCAACTTGAAAACCCTTTTTTCAATAACTGAGAACACTTGACCCGAAGATATTTGGGCAGAAAGTAGATGACCCCTATTTATTTTGGGGCACTCCGTCAAAGGCAAGGTCACAGGGGTCTAAAAATTGAAAACCATTTCCCATCAATAACTAGAGAACCACTTGACCCCGAAAAGTTGAAATTCATGATATTGATCACGAAAAGTGATTTTAGGGTACTCCCTCAAAGGGCAAGGTCACAGGGGGCCCAAACATTGAAAACCTTTCCGTCAAAAACTAGAAACCACTTGACCCCGAAGTTGAAACTTCAAAGGATGATTTTACATGCAAAGTAGATGCCCCAAACGATTTGGGTCCCCCCGTCAAAGGTCAAGGGCACAGGGGCCTTAAACATTGAAAAAAATTTCCTTCAAAAATGAGAACCACTTGACCAGAATGTTGAAACTTAAAGGTTTTTGACTGCACAGTAGATGACCCCCATAATTTTGGGGTCAATCCTTTTTAAAAAGGCAAGGTCACAGGGGCCTGAACATTGAAAACCATTTCTGGTCAGTAACTTGAGAACCACTTGACCCAGAATGTTGTATAAATGGCATCCATTATTTTATTGCCACTGTTCAATGGGGATCCGTAAATAAAAGCAGGGATTTCAACAGGAGACCTTTTTTAATTTGATCCGTTTTTTTTCCGTATAATTCTCCCTTATCTCCGAAAATCTGAAAAAAAAATTAAAATGAACCCAAATTTTATCAAGATCAAACTTTGACCTTAAATGTTCAATAAAACCTTTACTATGGAAACTGCAATCACTGTAATAAATTTTATTTTTGCGATTATGTTACTTTTCATTAAAAAACTTCAAAACGTTTTCAAATAAATATACCCTAAATCAATGATTACCATTAGGAAAATAAATAATTACCTGTGCCCCCTTTTTCCCCCAAAAAATCAAAAAATTTTCGCTAAATCTTTCAAATTTTTTAGCAGGATCAAAGTTACGTTTTTCAACGTTCAAAAGGCGTCAAAATTTTTCAAAAGGGGGTAACAATCGTGTAAAGTGAAAACCCTTCCCCTACCGTTACATCCAACAACACATATTCTATAGATTTGCTCATTTAAACCATTATCATAAAATGATAGTGGAAATTTTACATTTGTTTCAGTAGATTTTATTGTTACTTTTACTTGTTTGAGATATATTATATCATAGCTTTAAATTTTTGATTGGTAAATTTGTCGCCCCCTTTTAAAATAAGTTTAATTTTAAATTAATCACATTTCCCTTGAAATGTCAAAAATTATGTGTAGGTAATATTAATTGTATCTTTATTTTCCCGTCAAAATGTTGCAGCTAAGAAAGAGGGATTTTCCCGCTTCATTTTCCCTTTAAGGCATATTCAAAACATTTTTTATTATTTCCCTGGCAAGAAAAATTAATAAACCCATGTCAACTACAGATACTAGACATTTAACATTTAGGAGATGTCTCTGAAATTCGTGTATTCATTTTGGTTTGTTAAAAAAAGTTAACTTGTTGTTATGTTGGCTATAGGTCAGTAACAATTTTTATTCCCGTGATAACTAAGAATCCCCCGGGGCAATAGGATTAAACTTCTAGGATGATTACTGGGTATTTTCATGACCCCAAAGGGTTTTTGGGGGCAGTGCCCCAAAAACTAAAAGTGGTTCCCACTCAATAACCACTCAAAAACCAAAGACTGCTTTGGTCTACAGTCATCAGATTTATTAGGTTATTTCTGTAACAGTTGATAATCCGTAAATTTTGGGTTAGTAAATTAAAAAGGGCAAGGTCAAGGATCTTTAGCTGGAAAATTTTTTGCTAAAAAAAGCATTCTTCCAACAAACTTAGTAGGTATTTGATGAAACCAAAAGTTTTTAAAGGGTCGTAGGTCAAATTTTCCCTTTGGGGCTAAAATATTTCCTCCTCTCAATAATTAAAGACTGCTTTTAAAGTCATAGAATAATTGCCTATTTTCGAGTCAGTAGGTCAAAGGTCAAGTTCAAAGGGACCATTAAAAATGAAAATGTTTTTACTGAAAACATAGAATGAGGGCTTTGGGCTCCCCATGCGTCCGCGCCGCGTCCCGATTTGGTAAAATTTTTGTATGTAAGCTGGATCTCACAACCACTTTTGGGAAAAAGGGTTGAAACTTCACACACTTATTCACTGTGATAAATGACTTACATTTCACAGGTTTCCCAAAATCTGTTTTTCTTTTTTTACAAAAAATTTTGCCCCTTTTTGACTTAGAAATTTTTGGTTAAATTTTTTTATGTAAATGGTATTCATAACCCCTTTTGGGGGAAAGGATTGAAAATTCACACACTTATTTACGTGATAAATGACTTACATTTCCAGGTTTTCCCTAAATCTATTTGCTTTTTTACAAAATTATGCCCCCCTTTTCGACTTAGAATTTTTTTGGGTTTAAGGGGTTTTTTATGTAAGCTGGGATTCATACTCATAAAGGGGAAAGGTTGAAACTTCACACACTTGTTCACTGTCATGATCTGACCTGCCCAAAAAAGGTCCATAACTTTATTTTCTTTTTTTTCAAAATTTTGCCCCTTTTTCAAATAGAAATTTTTTTGGGTTAAATTTTGTATGTAAGTGGGATCCAGTATCCACTAAGGGAAGGATTGAAACTTCACCACAGTTCAAGTCAGAGCTATAAGCACTAGCAGGTCCATAACCCATTTTACTTTTTTTTCTAAAATTTTGCCCTTTTTTGACTTTCTTATTTATTCAAGCGAAAGGCTGTTAAAAATCGACGTTGCTGGCCTGACAGCTTTTTTGAACTATATGGAGCCTTTTAAGGCTTAGGCTGTCAAAATTTTTATAGAAGATTCCCGTTGGGCAGGATACTCTATTGTTTTTATGGTCAGTAATTTTACCCAGGGGGAAGTTACTAACAGTCATTTGACCTGGAAATTTAAATATTTGTATGTTACCGGGGGAAACATGGGCCATAGCCCTTTAAATTCTTTTGATGATCTGCAGTCAGAAAGCCGCTGTTGCTTTTTGAGATTATTTGATCAAAGATCATGGTAACAGTAAATGAACTTTCAAAAATAGTTGCCTTGACAACCATATATAGATATTACCTAAACCCCCTTACACTGGGAAATAATTGTTTTAAAGTGAATTTTCTGGGACCTTGTTTGTCAATCCTAACCGTCATGTTTTTTAAAGCGAAAAACAAATTTTTATTATTTTCCCGCTTTACAGTAAACTGCATGCATCAAACATCCTGAAGTTGTTTAATTTTATTTTAAATTTTTGGAACTTTGATGCTATAATATATAGGTAGTTCTTTTCAGGAACATATTTTACCTTTTGAATTCTGTTGGTTTTTTCTTTTTGCATAAAAATCATGTTTATTTACAATTTCACCAAAACAAACACTGCATAACTATTTGATCTTTACATTTTTTTTTTTAAAATGCTAAAGTTGTATAATTATGCATGCTTTTCATACCCAGAGGGAAAAAATGCAAAGGTTTGCATGAATACAAGGTAAAAAATCATCTAAGCCCACAATAAAAACTTAGAGGAGTTATGTCCCCTTTTTTAAGAAAATTTTTCCTCAAATTTTTTTTTCAGTCAAAGACCCCGTGTGGGTTTGGGACATCTAGTATGAAAAGAATTGGAAACCCTGCCTTTCTCTTGCATGACGAAAAAGGGATAATAGGGGCTTAACACTTGTTTTGCAGTAACTCTGTGTTTCCAGCAGGGATTCAAAAATTTTTATTCCCTACCTATGTTTTTATTTTAAGAAATGAGATGTGGAAACCCAAAAATTTTTAGTCGTTTGGGCCATATAACCTATACTGTGTTGGGGCGCCTTTTAAAACCCAAAAAAATAAATAAATAAATAAATTCAAATTTCCCTTTCAATTTTTTTTCAGACCCCTTTGTTCTTGAATTAGTTAACCAAAATTTAAAAAAAGGTTTTTAGTTCCACTGCCCACTCATTTTGGGGTGATTTGTTAAAAGGGAAAAGTTGTTATCATCATAAATTTAGTTGTTTGAAAAAACAAAATAAATAAAAAATGAAAAACTGTTTGTTTTAATTTATGGGCCCCATAGTCAAAATAAAATTGATTATTTTTCTGTGGGCCCAGAGTAAAAATAGAAGAGAAAAAACTTTTTAAAATAAACAACTTTTCTCATAAGGCTAGATAGATCTTCTCAAATTTGGTCGAGCATTGTTTAAGGCCTCTTCCAATTTTTAGTTAATAGCTGAAATTTTAGATCCACTGTGACTGGCAGCACCTCGCCACAACAATTTTCTTCAAACAAAACTCCCAAAAAGAGGGCCATTTTTGAAAAAAAATTTACACAAAAAGGTCCTTTTGGTACCTTTACCCAAAATTATTCAAAAATTTTGAATTGTCAAAAAAAAAGATCACCAGGGGGCATGGTCCCCTTTTCCCAAAAATGTATATAAATCATTTTGTGTGAAACTGCTTCTGATTTTTAAAATGATTTCACACAAAATTTTTTGTGGACCATCAAATAAAGATTGTTTAATTGTCCCGTTTCAAAATTTTTAATTTTTTCTCTGAACCATAATAGCTAGAGCCTTAATCATGTGGTGATATGGGTTTCTTTCTACATTTTGTCAAAATATTTCTCCAAGGGGAAAAAAAGTCCCGCCTTGAGTTTGGGCATGTATGTACGTATGCTTAACTATTTCCCCCGATAATTGATGTTTACAAACAAAAATTAAAATGGACTAGGGTATTCAAATTTTTCTAAATTTTACAATCTAAAATTTTTTAAGTTTTGTACTAGGTACAATTAGTCTGGGGAAAGCTACTGCTTTCAAAGATCTTTTTCCCGGGGGTTTTAAACTGGCATGACATTTAAATTTTTTTTTCACTTTTGCATAAAAAATTAAAATCCCTTTAGAGTCTATAAACACGCAGAGAGGTATCTGAATGCAGTTGGCAAACAGAAAGTTTATTTTAAAACAAAATTTTATTTATTAAATGCATGCACTTAGGCTGCAAAAAAATGAAACATACTATTGTGTTATATAAAGAATATATACAAATACAGTATCCCACGGGCAGAAAAACGAGCCCCCCCGACCAAACTTAACAAGTTGGTCTATGCGTCAAAAATTATGGGCCAGACAAAAAAAGCGGACGCACGCAATCACCAAAAAAGGGGGGCTTATCGACCACCACAAGAGGCCGACAAAAAACCCTCAAAGAAACAAACAAAAAACAGAAGCAAAAAAATGAAACGAATAGGAAAACAAAAAAAAAGTCTTGAAAAAAAAACGCATGAGGATTCGCCCACAAAAAAATTTTTAATATCCATTTTTGTCTGCTTTTTTCCCAACTGAGTATGTTGCCATATATTTTTGGATATTTGAAAAGAAAGAAAAACTAAAATTTGCTTGTCAAATAATGTGCAAGCATTATGAAAGGTTTTTCATCATTATCAAAATTAGATCGTCCTCCATTTGGGGAATCACTTTTCATTGGGGATTAGTATAAGAAAATTTTAAAACCTTCCTGACGCCCAATGCAAGAGATGGTAAAGGGTTTTTTATCTACCTTATTTGTTCAAATTATTGCCCCAAAAGGGCAAAAATGGGCCCTGCCCCTGTGTGTGAATTTCTTTCTATAGGGCCCCCATTAAGAAAATTTTAAAAGCTTTTTTTCTGAACCATATAGCTAGCGCCTTTAATTTCAATGTTTATCGGGGTTTTACGTCTCTGAAAAGTTCAAAATTTTTGTCCAATTTAAAAAAGCCATTTTCCCATGTGTGTGACGTAAAATATGGGCAATAAAAGAAAAATTGAATTCTTCTTCTTGATCCATAAACATCTAAGCTTGATTTTTTACAAAATAATCTGTACTTGTACCTTTTTTTACAAACACACTTGAAGCCTACTTTTCATGGAAGACTTTAGGTTTTGACCCTTTTATTACAAATGGGGGGGGGAAACATAGTTGCCTCTGACAAGCCATCATATAGATACTTACCCTAAGCCCTCTTTACACATGGGAAATAATCTGTTTATAAAGTGAAATTGCTGAGTGACCATTGTTTGTCAATCCTAATCCTGTACATGTTATATCTGTGCAATTCAGAGTTGTCTATCTATATGTTACCTGCTTTACAGTATAACTCAGTCATGCATCTAACAGTCCTGAAGTTGTTTAATTTTATTGTATTTCTGGAACTTTGATGCATATATATATAGGTAGTTCATTTTCAGGAACAGATTCTACCTTGTGAAATTCTGTTGTGTTTTACTTTTTGCATAAAAATCACCTGTTTATTGACAATTTCACCAAAACAATCCACATGTCACTAACTGATTTGATCTTTACATATTTTTTTTTTAAACTGCTAATGTTGTAGTAATTATGCATGCTTTTTCATACCTAGAGGTAAAAAATGCATGGTTTGCATGAGATACAAGGTAAATAGTCATCTAAGCCGACAATAAAGTCTTAGAGGAGTTATGTCCATTTATTAAGAATATTTTACCTCAGATTATTTTTTCAGCTCAAAGAGCCCCATGTGGTTCTGGGACGATCTATGTATGAAAAGAATTGGAACCACTGCCTTACCCTTGCATGATCATAAGAGGCAACTAATAGGGTCTTAACACTTGGGTTTTGCAGTAACTCTGTGATGCCAGCAGGTATGCAAATTTTGATTCCATACCTCATGTTTTTATTTCGATGTAAATGAGATGTGGAACCAAAGTTTGTAGTCCTGTTTGGCGCCATATAACCTATACTGTGTTGGTGCGCCGTTAAACCCAAATAAATAAATAAATAAATAAATTCAGCTCAAAGAACTTTTCAGATTTTTTTCAGACTTTGTTCTTGAATTCAGTTAACTACACATTTATTAGCTCGACTATTCGAAGAATAGTCTAGCTATTCTACTCACCCTGGCGTCGGCGTCGGCGTCGGCGTCGGCGTCACACTTTGGTTAAGTTTTTGCATGCAAGTACATACAGCTATCATTTAAAGGCATATAGCTTTGAAACTTATTTATTCTTTTTCTAGGTCAATTACCAACCTCACTGGGTCAAGTTCCATAACTCTAACATGTATTTTGAGCAAATTATGCCCCCTTTTGGACTTAGAAAATTCTGGTTAAAGTTTTACATGCAAGTTACTATCTCCAAAACTAATGCAGATATTGAATTGAAACTTCACATGTGTCTTCGGGGTTATAAAACTAGTTGATAGCACCAAGTCCCATAACTCTGACCTTCATTTTGGGCAAATTATGCCCCCTTTTGGACTTAGATAATTCTGGTTAAAGTTTTGCGTGCAAGTACATACAGCTATTACTAAAAGGCATATAGATTTGAAACTTATTTTTTCTTTTTCTAGATCAATTACCTACCTCACTGGGTCAAGTCCCATAACTCTGACATGTATTTTGGCCAAATTATGCCCCCTTTTGGACTTAGAAAATTCTGGTTAAAGTTTTGCGTGCAAGTACATACAGCTATTACTAGAAGGCATATAGATTTGAAACTTATTTTTTCTTTTTCTAGATCAATTACCTACCTCACTGGGTCAAGTCCCATAACTCTGACATGTATTTTTGGCAAATTATGCCCCCTTTTGGACTTAGAAAATCCTGGTTAAAGTTTTACATGCAAGTAACTATCTCAAAACTACTACAGATATTAAATTGAAACTTCACATGTGTCTTCGGGGTTATAGAACTAGTTGATAGCACCAAGTCCCATAACTCTGACATGTATTTTGGGCAAATTATGCCCCCTTATGGACTTAGAAAATCCTGGTTAAAGTTTTGCGTGCAAGTACATACAGCTATTACCAAAAGGCATATAGCTTTGAAACTTATTTATTCTTTTTCTAGGTCAATTACCAGCCTCACTTGGTCAAGTTCCATAGCTCTTAACATGTATTTTGAGCAAATTATGTCCCCTTTTGGACTTAGAAAATTCTGGTTAAAGTTTTACATGCAAGTTACTATCCCCAAAACTAATGCAGATATTGAATTGAAACTTAACATGTTTCTTCGGGGTTATAAAACTAGTTGATAACATCAAGTCCCATAACTCTGATATCTATTTTGTTCAAATTATGTCCCCCTTTCGAACTTAAAACTCTTTTGATATTTAACATTTTGGGTAATAATTTCCTGCTTCTGTGACAATATTTCGAATAGTCGAGCTTGGCTGTCTTACGGACAGCTCTTGTTTAAAAACAGGTAGTTTTAGTTCCACTGCCTACATCATTCGGACTGTATTTGTTAAAGGAACAGTTGTTATCATCATAAATTTAGATATGTCTGAATAAAACTAAAATAAATAGAAAATGAAAAACATGTTTGTTTTAATTTATGCCACATAGTCATAATAAAACTATGAGTTATTTACTGTGGGCCCAGAGCTAAAAATAGAAGAAGAAAAAACCTTTAAACTAAACAACTTCTTCTCATAAACGGCTAGATAGATCTTCATCAAATTTGGTCTGTAGCATTGTTATAAGGTCCTCTTCCAATTTTTAGCTATACTGAGCTTGAAGTTTTTATGATCACACTGTGTACATTGTGCATGCATCCATTCGCCGTCAACAATTTTCTTCAAACAACCTAAACAGCAGGTCCAATTCTGAAAAAATTTCACACAAATGGTCCTTGTGTGACCTTCTACCAAGATTGTTCAAATTATTTTGATTTGTCAAAAAACATGATCACCAGGGGACATGGTCACTTTTCTCTATATGTATATAAATCATTTTGTGTGAAACTGCTTGCTCGATTTTAAAATGATTTCACACAAGATTGTTCAAATTGTTCTGTTGTCAAACTTTAATAATTTTCATCTCTGAATCCATAATAGCTAGAGCCTTAATAGCATGTGGTGATATCAGGCTTTGACTTTCTACATTGATGTCAAAATTATTCCCCTAGGGACAAGAAAGTCCACGCCCTCGAGTGTGACATGTATGTACTGTATGCTTATATATAAGAAAGTTTGAAAACCTTCTTCCCTTATGCCATAATAGCTAGAGATGTGATATAAGGGTTTGACTCTACCTTATTTGTTCAGATTATTGCCCTTGGGTCAAAAATGGCCATGCCCCTGTGTGTGACATGTTCTTACTATAGGCCCATATGTAAGAAAGTTTGAAAAGCTTTTTCTCTGAATCCATACTAGCTACATGTTGTTGCATCAGGGTTTGACTGTCTACTGTAATTGTTCAAATTATTGTCCAGATTTCAAAAATAGCCATGCCCATGTGTGTGACATGTATATAATATGGGCTTATATAAAAGAAAAATTGAATATCTTCTTCTCTGAATCCATAACAGCTAGAGCCTTGATATTTATACAAACCTAAGTCTGTACTTGTACCATTATGTTTACAAACACACTTGAAGCCTAGCTTTTACACTGGCAAGAGCTTTAGGGTCAATGACCCTTTTATTATCAAATGGGGGTGTAATGAAGTATTTCGACCCCCATAGAGTAATGACCCCCCGGTCATTATTCTATAGAAGAAGTGACCCCCCGGTCATAGTATTATGACCTCCAGATCATAGTACTATGACTCCCCGACGTGAAGTAAACTGAACCTCACGAAGAATATTGACTCCCATAAAAAAAACGACCCCTGGTCATTTGGTCAAATTTAGTGATAACTCATGTATCTAAGGCCTAATTGCTGCATTTTATGCCCCCACTCGGGGGAGGGGGGCATATAGATTTGCCCTTGTCCTTCCGTCCGTCCGTCCTTCCATTTGACCATTAGCCCCAGATACCGTCACTTGACACAGAAATCAGAGCATTCCGCAACGGGAAAAGGGATTCTATTTCTAGATGCTGTATCTTGGTGTATACATTTTTTTCAGGAAAATAACAATTCACAATACGTTCATAAAACACACCAGTGTCAATAATCCCTGCAAACTTCGGTATGAAGTAATTCTTCAGAAGAAAACTGCACAAGAAACTGCTAGCATAGAACTTAGTATTAATAGAAGTTACAATACTTAGCAGTGGCAGTAAAGTACGGTAGCGGCAACAATAGAAAGTAGTAGTAGTAGTAGTAGTAGTAGTAGTGGCAGTGGTAGTGGCAGTTGCAGTAGCAGCAGCAGCAGCAGCAGCAGCAGCAGCAGCAGCAGGGGAATAAGTGACAGCAACAACAGCAGCAGGAGAAGAAGAAGTAGATGTATAAGACGTATTAGTGGAAGCAGGTATAGTAGTATCAGTTGTAGTAGTAGTAGTAGTAGTAGAAGAAGAAGAAGTACATGTAGTAATAGCAATAGAAGTTGCGGCACCAGTAGAAGTAGTACAATCAAAATGTTAACTATTGGCAATGGAGGGTATTAGAGTTGTAGATCTAGTAAAATTGTCCGTTAGGTTTGGTGGGGATCACTTTTTAATAGATATTATTGTCGAAAGTCTTTTTAGGAGCTGGTGTTTTACACGGAAAGAGTAACATTTTTAAATAGAATAATGTCCGGGAATCGATATTGTATGAGAGTTCGAATGTAGTAATTTCGGCAGTGAGTATTTTACATGGAAGGAGTCACTTTTTCTATAGAATAATAACCGGGGTCGTTATTCTATGAGATTCGAAGGGAGTCATCTTTAGGGAGTCAGTATTTTACTTGGAGGGGTCAGTTTTTCTATAGAATAATGACCGGGGGGTCGTTATTCTATAGAGTTTTCAAAGGGAGTCAGTTTTTTATAAGGGGTGTCAATATTTTACAGGAAAGGAGTCACATTTTCTATAGAATAATGACCGGGGGGTTGTTATTCTATGGGGGTCGAAATACTTCATTACAGGGGCACTAAATTCCCACGCAAGAGCTAAACATGAAAATACCTTTAAACAACTTTTCATGAATTACTTGATGGATCTTCATCAAACTTGGTCTGTAGCATCATTAAAAGGTCTTCTCCAAAGTTTGTTCAAATGGAAGCATTTGGCGCCATTATGGGTCTGCTAGAGCTAATTATGTCTCCCCCAACTATGGTTTTTGCCCTGTCCATCAGTCTGTACATCACACTTCATTTCAGATCAATAACTGGAGAACCACTTGACCAGGAATCTTCATAGGGTGACAGGGCTTATGGAGTAGACAACCCCTATTGCCTTTTGGGTCACTCCATCAAAGGTCAAGGTCACAGGAGCCTGCACATGGAAAACCATTTCCGATCAATAACTTGAGAACTACTTGACCCAGAATGTTGAAACTTCATAGGATGATTGATCATGCAGAGTAGATGACCCCTATTGATTTTGGGGTCACTGCATTAAAGGTCAAAGTCACAGGGGCCTGAACAATGAAAAAATTTCCGGTCAGTAACTTGAGAACCACTTGACCTAGAATGTTGAAACTTCATAGGATGATTGATCATGCAGAGTAGATGACCCCTATTGATTTTGGGGTCACTGCATTAAAGGTCAAGGTCACAGGGGCCTGAACAATGAAAAAATTTCCAGTCAGTAACTTGAGAACCACTTGACCCAGAATGTTGAAACTTCATAAGATGATTGGTCATGCAGAGGAGATGACCCCTAATCAATTTTGGGGTCACTCCGTTTAAGGTCAAGGTCACAGGGGCCTGAACATGGAAAACCGTTTCCAGTCAGTAACTTGAGAACCACCTGACCCAGAATGTTGAAACTTCATAGGATAATTAGTCATGCAGAGGAGATGACCCCTATCGATTTAAGGGTCACTCTATTAAAGGTCAAGGTCACAGGGGCCTGAACATGGAAAACCATTTCCGATCAGTAACTTGAGAACCACTTGACCCAGAATGTTGAAACTTCATAAGATGATTGGTCATGCAGAGGAGATGACCCCTATCGATTTTGGGGTCACTCGGTTTAAGGTCAAGGTCACAGGGGCCTGAACATGGAAAACCGTTTCCAGTCAGTAACTTGAGAACCACCTGACCCAGAATGTTGAAACTTCATAGGATAATTAGTCATGCAGAGGAGATGACCCCTATCGATTTAAGGGTCACTCTATTAAAGGTCAAGGTCACAGGGGCCTGAACATGGAAAACCATTTCCGATCAATAACTTGAGAACCACTTGACCCAGAATGTTGAAACTTCATAGGATGATTGGACATGCAGACTAGACCCCTCTAGATTTTGGGGTCACTTGATCAAAGGTCGAGGTCACATGGGCCTGAACATGGAAAACAATTTCCATTCAGTAGCTTGAGAACCACTTGACCCAGAATGTTGAAACTTCATAGGATGATTGGACATGCAGAGGAGATGACCCCTATCAATTTTGGGGTCACTCTGTTAAAGGTCAAGGTCACAGGGGCCTGAACATGGAAAACCGTTTCTGGTCAGTAACTTGAGAACCACTTGACCCAGAATGTTGAAACTTCATAGGATGATTGGTCATGCAAAGGAGATGACCCCTATTAATTTTTGGGGTCACTCCCTCAAAGGTCATGGTCACAGGGGGCTGAACGTAGAAAACCCTTTCCAATCAAAAACTTGAGAACCACTTGACCCAGAATGTTGAAACTTAGTAGGATTATTGGACATGCAGAGTACATGACCCCTAATCATTTTGGGTCACTTGATCAAAGGTCAAGGTCACAGGAGCCCGAACATGGAAAACCATATCCAGTTCATAACTTGAGAACCACTAGGCCCAGAATATTGAAACTTAGTGCGATGGTTGGACATGCCAAGTAGGTGATCCCTATTGCAGCCAACCATTAGTTTCTCTTTGACTTTCGCTCTTGTCCCTTATTGACTTCTTGCATATACAACTATGCATTGGGGGAGACATGCACTTTTTTACAAAAGCATCTTCTAGTAATAGAAATACATTTAAATGCCTTCTTCTCACTAACCATTGAAGTTCCTCTCATGAACCAGTGGAAGAATCTTTGTAGCATCATTATAAGGTCCTCTCAAAAATGGATAGAATTCATTTAAATGCCTTCTTCTCATGAACCATTTGTGGGATCTTTATCAAACTTGGTCTGTAGCATCATTATAAGGACCTCTCCAAATTTGTTCAAAATACCTTCAAACAACTCATGAACTGCTTGATGGATCATCATCAAACGTTTTTGGTAGAATCATTTTAAGGTCTTATGCCAAATGTTTTTATTAAACTGGAGAACTTTCTCCCTTTTAGGGGACACCAGTGCCAGAAATAGAAATTATTTAAACAACTTCATATCATTTAGTTAATGCATTTTTGGGCTCTAACAGCAAACTACAGGAGAAACCTTCAAATAATTTTTATTTTAATGAACTGTTTACCAAACCTGGTCAGAAGCAATTCATATGGTCAAGGTCCTCTTTAGGTTAGCCCATTTGAGCCTCTTGTCTTATTTTCAGTTTCATATCCCATGAAATTTAATAGTATATATTTTCCTGTTTAATTTGAAAAATGAAAATTGCATCCTCTGACAGTTTTACCTTATGTCTCCCACATGAAGCTCCTGTTCGGTGATTTTCAGTGGAGTTATGGCCCTTGATTGCTTGTATTTTACCTTGTACGGTCAGCTGCTTTGATACCACCAGGAAGAATTAGCTTGAATTTCACCAAACCTTACAAGTGATTAGTGTGAAGCATAGTTGTGCATATTATCGACAATGTTTCCTGCATGTCACAAAAAGTATTTGACCGAGAGTCATCAAAGCTCATAGCATTGTTAAGCAACATGTGAAGTCATGCACCTGGGGTTGTCTCTCGGATTTCACTCAACCAGCCCAGAGTTATGGCCCTTGACTTTGATCAAATATGCTTAAAGGGTCTAAAAGAATGTGTCACATGCATTTCAAAATAATTTTACCTAGAATCTTGAAACGTTAGGGCATTGTTATAATAGCATCTGAAGTTGCTCACCTGATGTTCTGTGTGGGATCCAGAGTTATGGTCCTGGACTTAGAAAAAAATATGAATGTGCTGCATATATCTCAAAAAGTATTTCACCAAGAGTCATGAACCTATGTAGGAATATTATTCAGTATGTGAATTCATGCACCTAGGGTTTTGTTTGGGATTTCACTTCGCAAGACCAGAGTTACAGCTGTTGTCAAAATATGTGTTAAGAGCCTAAATGTTTATGTCCCAGGTATCTCAAAAAGTATGTTATCTTGAGTCATGAAACTCTGACAAAAATACTCTTTCAATTGTTCGTAGCTCACCTGATCAACTTGTCTCTGTTGTCCTGCGTTGTCAAGGCCTAACTAAACTAAAGGAACCAGCGTGGGGGCCATCTGGTCTAGTCGCGTAATGGCTGCCAGGTATTTGAACACTAATTTTTCACTTGGCATGGCAACAGAGGTCTAAATTGAGGCTAGTTTTTGTTTAAATTTCATTGTGGATGTATTGTTGACATTTTGGTAGGAAAAATGTGAGAGCAGGTTGTATTTGGTGAAGTCAAGCTCAATTTTAGTATGAGTAGTACTTCCAGGTCACAGCAGTGTGATTTTGATGTCAGTTTACAGTAAGTAAATGTGACAAGAGAAATCTCTCTTAGAAGATACATGACCCCTACTTTTCTCTTCATTTTATATCAGTTTTATCATAACTCTTTAAAATGAGGTAAGGATTTGTTCTCTGAAATGGGTCTAGCTATGTTTGGTAGCTCTTTGGAAAAGGTCAGTTTTATATAGAATATATAGGGAAAACTATTTAGGCTATTGTGACCGCAACAGATTGACTGTTCTAGAGGTCAATAAAAATCTCTAATGTGTTCTTTATTGGGTTATCTGAAGTCAAAAACTAGGTCACTAGGTCAGTAAGAAATTCTTGTTGACACTCTATAGGCCACATTTTCTCAATCATCATTCTGAAACTTTCATCACTATAAAATCTCAAAAAAAAAAATCAAAACTAGGTTATCTTAGGTTAAAAAAAAACTAGATCACAAGGACAAATCATAGTTTCTGGAGCCACATTTTCTGTTTGTCTCTAAGAATTCTAGGTTGAAGATAAAAACGTATATACCTAAGGTCAAAAGCTAGGTGACTAGGTCAAATCATATATAAACAACTTTATTAATATACTAGGGGTCACATTTTCTGTTTGATCTTCTTTCAACTTCCTCAGGAGTTTAGTTTAAATCTAAATTAATTTTAAAACTGGGTTACATCAGGTCAGAAACTAGGTCAACTCCTGGAAATACCTTGTTAACAGGCTAGAGACCATATTTTCTACTTGATCATCATAAACCTTTGTCAGAATGTCCCTATGATATCTAGATCAAGTTTAAAACTTCGAGGTCTTCAACTAGGTCACTAGGTCAGATCGTAGAAAAACATAGTTCACACTCTATAGGGGCCACATTTACTACTTGATCTCTTCGTAAAACTCTGTCAGCAGGTTTGTCTCTTTAAAATCTAAGTCCGGTTTAAAAGTGGGTTACGTTAGGTCAAAAACTAGATCACTATGTCAGGTCTTAACACTCTGGCGGCCCCATCATAACTCTTGTCAGATTCTGTGTCTATGAAATCTAGTTCAAATTTAAAACTGGTTTATGTAGGTTACTAGGTCAGATCATAGAACAACACTCAAAAGGCAATATTTTCTACTCGATCTTTTTGAGAAATGGTTTGAAGGGTTGTCGGTTTAAAATCTATGTCAAATGTAACTGGGTCACTTAGGGAAAAATATAAAAAAAACTTAGTTTACACTATAGACGCCACTTTTTATGCCCCTGAAGGGAGGCATATTAGTTTTCAACTGTCCGTTCGTTCGTTCGTTAGTCACAACGTTAACTTTTTGCATGAAGGCACTTTACTCGCTAACCACTGCACCCAGGACCTTCAAACCTCACATGCTGATAGTACTCATTGAGTACACGACCTCTACTGACTTTAGGGTCACCAGGTCAAAAGTCAAGGTCACAGGGGTCAACGTTAACGTTTTGCATGAAGGCACTTTACTCGCGAACCACTGCACCCAGGACCTTCAATCTTCAAATGCTGATAGTACTCATTGAGTACATGACCCCTACTGACATTGGGGTCACCAGGTCAAAGGTCAAGGTCACAGGGGTCAATGTTAACTTTTTGCATGAAGGCACTTTACTCGCGAACCACTGCACCCAGGACCTTCAAACTTCACATGCTGATAGTACTCATCAAGTACACGACCGCTACTGACTTTGGGGTCACCAGGACAAAGGTCAAGGTCACAGGGGCCAATGTTAACTTTTTGCATGAAGGCACTTTACTCGCGAACCACTGCACCCAGGACCTTCAAACTTCACATGCTGATAGTACTTATTGAGTACACGACCCCTACTGACTTTGGGGTCACCAGGTCAAAGGTCAAGGTCACAGGGGCCAACGTTAACTTTTTGCATGAAGGCACTTTACTTGCGAACCACTGCACCCAGGACCTTCAAACTTCACATGCTGATAGTACGTTTTGAATACACGACCCCTACTGACTGAGGTCACCAGGTCAGAGGTCAAGGTCACAGGGGCCAATGTTAACTTTTTGCATGAAGGCACTTTACTCGCGAACCACTGCACCCAGGACCTTCAAACTTCACATGCTAATAGTACTTATTGAGTACATGACCCCTATTGACTTTTGGGTCACCACGTCAAAGGTCAAGGCGCTACGGGGCATTTGTCACCATTAGTGACAGCTCTTGTTTAACTTAATCATCATAAATCTTTATCAGAATATTTTTCTGTATGAAATAAATCTAGGTCAAGTTCAAAAGTGGGGTACTTGAGGTCAAAAACTATGTCACTAGGTATATTTGCTGCAAAGCTTGGTTAATTATCTACCTGTATTACAAAAAAAAACGGTCAAACTGTTTGTCTGTATGAAACTCGGCCAAATTTGAGACAAGGTTATAGAACCATCAGGGCCCTCTTATTTCTTGTTTCCTGATGATGTTTTGTAGTATCCATAGCCCCAACCCGCCCAACTGGTGACTCATGATTCCACCCAAGGTAATATAAAAGTTTAAATAGTCTCTCAATGTCAACAAGTAACACATGACGGTACAGTGACAGGAAATGGGCGGAACCAGTGTCCTTTGTACACATCTCGTTATTCCTTCAAATAAGCCTCATAAATATCCCTTGCAAAAATTGAGGGATATTGGTTTGGAATTTGCCATTTGTCTGTTCTTTCATCTGTCCTTCCACGGCCAGATTTTTGTTGGAAATAAAAATGGGCTGTGTTCCAGTTTGTTCCAATTCCATACGTCTGCCATCTGTCAAAAGATTTAAAAGTAATATCGCATAAATGTTTACAATAACAAGACCCATGATTCAAAGGCAAGATCCAGACGTTCCCTATAGTGAAGATTTAAATTACACTTGGCTCAAAAGTTTCCAAAAACAAGACAGTTTGTCAGAGAAAAGATCCTGACCTAAGGATCAAAGTCGTAGAGGTCAAAGGTGGACATATTATTATTTCCTGTTCATGTCCCTGCCATCCATTAAGATATTTTCATTTAACTTGGCGCATAGAATCCGTTTCTTCAACACAGAATCACAAGAGCTATTTCCCTTCTTATGGTTAATAATTAACATTTTCGCTGGTATCTTTGGCATTATATTTTAGTTAAGTTTAACTCAACACCAACACAAATATAGCTCATATGGCGACACTATTGGTTTTCATGGCGGAGGAAGACCCCCAGGTGTCCCTAAGAATTATTACAGGTAAAGGACGGCAACTTGAATAGAGCCTTCTGCAAGCCAGGTGGATACAGAACTCTACACTTCAAGCAAGGTTTCGAATCCACAGCGCCTTGTTTTATTATATAAGATGTAATAATTATCATCTGTTAGTATCCCCTACTGCAGGATCAAAGGTCAAGGTCATAGTGACCTGAGGGATGAAAGAGAATATGGGCCTGATTCGTATCAGATTTCATCAGATGACTGTAAGTGGTTAAAAGAACTATTTGATTGTCACTGTAACTTCGAGATGAAAAAAGGTTTTCAGTCATTAACTTGAGAATGTTTAGGCCTATGGCTATCCATTTAGGATTGATCAGTAGATAGCCGCTTTTATTTTGGGGAATATTGGTCTAAAGGTCAAGGCCACAGTGGCATCAAAAATGAAAATGGTTTCTGATCAATAAGTGAAGAACATCTGGGCCTTGGGCTGTCAAATTTGATTGGATTATTCCCAGTGGTTAGACCCATTATGATTATGGCTCTCAAAACAAAATCGCGGGAGAGTGGCATGTAGTTGCCACCTTGTCTGTCCATTCGATCTCTGTCCAGATAACTCCTACAGTTTTCGAAAGGATTGGGCCCAAACTTAAAGAAATGTATCTCTGTGAAGTGACATTGTTAGGAAATGAGAGAAACATGATATTTATGTTAAATGTTACTGAAAAAATGCGGCTGCAAATTTCAATGAAATTATTTGAGGAACTATAAAGTATTTCTTTGCAAATTGCATAGGTAAGTACGGTGTTCCGTTTGGACAATCGTGACTTTTTGTTTAATACTAAACCTCGATGCACGGTGGTACGATGACGAAAACGCGATGGTACGATGATGAAACAACGATGGTACGATGTTGAAAACGCGATGGCACGATGATGAAATCGCGATGGTACGATGGTGAAATGTCGATGTAATATCGCATTTTCATCATTGTACCATCGCGTTTTCACCATCGCACCATCGTGCCGTCGCGTTTTCATCATCGTACCATCGTGCCATCGCGATTTCACCATCGTACCAACACGTTTTCACCTTCGTGCCATCGCGTTATCATCATCGTACCATCGCCTTTTTTACCATCATATCATCGTACCATCGCGTTTTCATCATCGTACCATCGTGTTTTCACCATCGTGTCATCGCGTTTTCACCATCGCACCATCGTGCCGTCGCGTTTTCATCATCGTACCATCGTGCCATCGCGATTTCACCATCGTACCAACACGTTTTCACCTTCGTGCCATCGCGTTATCATCATCGTACCATCGCCTTTTTTACCATCATATCATCGTACCATCGCGTTTTCATCATCGTACCATCTACATTTCACCATCGTACCATCGCACCCTTACTTTGGACGTAGTGTTCTAGGTAATGTGCTGATAAGGTACGAATTTGGGGCTTCAAAGTGTGACCTTGACTTTGAACGTAGTGTCCCAGGCAATATGCTGATAACGTGAACACTTGATCCTAGTTTTATATATATTAATTCATGTAACTCTGGTTGAGTCAACTGCATCGAGGCTACACCACATCGAGGGTGTTCTCATCATGACCTTTTGTCACATTATTCAATTTCTTTTTTTTTTTTTTATATATAAAAAAATACTCTTTAAAAAATCTTCCAAAATAGATCTAAATATTTAAGAACTAAAGAATACTTTTTGAAATATGTCTAAATAGGTCTACATTCTGTAAAAACAACTCTAGTCTTGATAGAAATATGAAATGCGACTTCGTAACAAACATAGATCATTTTCACGCCCGCCCGCCCGCTTAGCTCAATAGGGAAAGCGTTGGTCTAAGGATCTCAGGGCCGCGAGTTCGATCCCCAGGTGGGGCGTATGTTCTCCGTAACGATTTGATAAAAGACATTGTGTCTGAAATCATTCGTCCTCCACCTCTGATAATTCATGATGGGAAGTTGGCAGTTACTTGCGGAGAACAGGTTTGTACTGGTACAGAATCTAGAAACACTGGTTAGGCTAACTGCCCGCCGTTACATGACTGAAATACTGTTGAAAAACGGCGTTAAACCCAGAACAAACAAATCATTTTCACGCAGTGGAACATTGATCTCAACCTATAGCAAATAAAAGTTATACAGAACTCAACAATGCTTGTTATAAACAAAAAATACTTCCTGGTTTATTCAACAAAAATAACTAAAGACTATGCTCGTGTTTTGCGCAGTGAATCGGTCACGCTGCTATAATAATATATGAAAGAAGCTTTATATACAAAATATTTCTAGAAAAGCAGTTACTGGAAAATTCAAAATATAGGTCCACACAGCAGATTTTCCTAGCTAAATGGGTTGATTTAATAAACAAGAAGACTTTGGTCATTTTGTATAATTCAGCAGACTTTAAACAATTATTTGTTAACAGAAATAGGCTACATTTACTAGAGAACACAACAATATATGTGACCATGACTGAGAAAATGGGTCCAGATGAGGAATTTTGACATTTTCAGGTTTTTGCATATTTAGAAAGTATATTCATTCAGAAATAAATCCTGAAAATTTCAGATGAAAATCTTCAAAATTGTCAATTTTATGACAGATTTCGTAACATAGAGATTAAAAATAAAAACAGTACATTTCAGTTATCCTTTCTTTCTAGTTTATTTCTCACATACCGGTAATGGCTAACAATTCTGAAATAAATTTATCTTTTGTTACAATTGCATGATATAAGTAAGATCCCTTCTTAATACACAAAATGATAATCTATTAAAACCTACAACAATTTCTATAAAAAATATTTCTAAAATTGTGTTACCATGGCAACACATATATTAAAATCCCTTTTCTATGATAAAACTTTACAAAAAACATGTTAGCTTGAAATAAGGATTTTAAAAAGTAAATTATTTTAAGGCATATGTATTTACAAAAATAAACTGAAATTTTCCCATGAAAATATTAAGAATGTTTGGTTTTATAACAGTTTTTGTAACATGGGTAATAACCATAAGAATAAGATAGATTTGTCATTGTTTCTTCATAACTTGTCTTTTACATGCTGATAATAAATGACTACTTTTGGGAAAAAAAGAACCTTCTATTACTATGAAATTTTATTTTTGTGATGCTTTCTTAAAACAGAAAAATACAGCTAATTTAAATCTTTCATATTTTCTATGAAAGCATTATTCAAATTGCGTTACCATGGCAACATATGCAATAAATTGCTTTTTCTACAATAGTAATTAAAATAAAAGCTTAATTTAAAATAATGTTTCTTGTAAGTTGAATATAATGTTGTATATGTATTCGAAAGTAAAATTTGAAAATTATATGTGAAAAGATATAAAATGTTTGGTTTTATGACAGATCTCGTACCATGGTTAATAACCACAAGAATAAACTATTTCAGTCGTTGTTTCTTCAGTTTGTGTTTTCACTTATTGGTAATCACTGGCTATTTTTAAATAACTGAATCTTCTTTTACAAAGAATATTTAGATATTCACTTAAAGTGCAAAGATCTAGCAGGCTAAAGTCCTTCACATTTTCTATAAAAACATTATTAAATTATGTTACCATGGCAACATATGCATTTGATTCTGTTTTCTACAATAGTACTTTAAAAAAGAGCTAAATTTGGAAAAGTGTTTCAGATAACTTGAATATTATAAAGTGGTATGTATTCAAAAATATTATCTCAAAATTTCATGTTAAAAAATTAAAATGTTTTGTTTTATTACTATAAGAATAAGACATTCCTGTCATTGTTTCTTCATAACTTGCCTTCTACCTGCTGGTAATAAATAACTATTTTGAAATAAATGAAACATATATTACTATTGATTTTTTTTATTGTTTATGCTTATTTTAAAGTAGAATATTAGAAAGTACAGCTAATTAAAATTTTTCCATATTTTCTAGGAAAATTGTGTTACCATGGCGACATATGTTTTAAATTCCCTTTTCCTACAATAATACTTAAAAGCAAGAGCTTATTTTAAAAAAAAAGTATTTCTAAGAAGTTAAATATTTGAAAGTATAAGATTTCAGGAAAGAAATCTGAAAATTTCACATAAAAACTTTAAAACAGCCATGTTCTGTAACAAAAGTAGTTTTTGTAAGAATAAACATTTCAGTCATCCCTTTCCTCATAATCTGTTTTTTTCACTGGGTAGTTATAACTGACAAACAAAAAAGTGAACATTCTTTTAAACCATTACATTATATACTGTAGATCCCTATTGAAATACAAATCCATAATTTCAATGAAATATAAGAATTATGTTACCATGGCAACATACATACTAAATTCCTTTTTCTAAAAATACTTTAATAATTAACACAACAGCTTAACTTTTGATGAAGGTTACACTGCTACAAACTCTGATGAAAAGTAAATATTTATTTCCAGCCAATACTTTAATGTAGGTAACTGAAACTACAACCTTTACTTGATGTTTAACGTTAACAGCTAAACACATCTATATGAACAGCAAAACAGGCTAAAGTGTTGTGTATTAAAGATTTGAATTCACAACAATTTCATCTTTTACATTCACTTCCTTTTTTCAGTTCTCAGAAAAATCCTCGCCAATCACAATTTCAGTTTTCAGTTGAAGTGGTTTGGGACAAACAGAATCCTTTCACTTTTCAGACAAATACTATTCTCTTATGAGTTCATACAGGTACCATTGTCAGGCTTGTGTCATTCCATGTCAATAATATTCGTTTAGCAAGGGGGAGTAGATTTTAGTAAGTTAACTGGACTGTCACTTTTAACACTAACAATCCAGTGTTTCTGCAGACATGATAAAATGGTAAATACTTGTTATCTTCTTCAAAAGTTTAAAATATTGTGATAAGATATTTCTCCACTGGTAGAATGTGATAGGATTTAAATCTGTGTTGACCAACTGTGCAGTGTTATGGCCCTCTTTCATGACTGACACACTGTGTCAGCAATATCATGTATTATTAAAGGTCTCAGCATTCACCCTCCTCCAAAGATTCTTCTAAATTCAAAAGTGCAAGTCAGATTTAAACTTTGCATGGTCTGTGATCATTGTTGAATATTCAATCGATCTGTGATATCCTGTAACAAATAAGTAAAACATATTATTTTAAATAATTAACCATATTATTTTAAATAATTAACCTACGAGTCTCTTTATTTAATAAAAGCAGAGTTATCACTATTTGATAATAGATGATTCTTTAATTTCTTACAACCAATGCTCTAAAATATTGACAAACAAACTGACAACAGCGTGCTGTCAGTATATAAAATGTACTTCGTTTGTAGATTTTGATTACTGCAAATAGGATGTTCTAAAAAAAAATATTTTGTTTGCATTTATTGGTTTAACCCTTAACCTGCTAAATTTGTAAAATTGACTACTTCATCTTTAAATAGAGACAGTACCATTTATAGCTTATAGGGGGTTCTCATAGAAAATTTGCAAAGTATCAAACACTGCAGATCATGATCAGACTGCACAGATGTGCAGATTGATCTTGATCTGCACTGGTTGCAAAGACAGACATAGCTGCCTCATGCAGCCTAAGGGTTAAAAGTATACACTGTTTTAACAGCTAACAAAAATGGTTGTTACCCAGTAAAAGTCTCCACAGACTGTACCACAGCAAGATGTTATTTCTATTCTAGCTAGCAACATTGTCAAAATGGAATACCAATACAGGTAGTGATGTACCATGCTCACAAGTTGTCTGCCCCTTAACCAACTGAGTTGCTTGTTAAACAAGAGGAAACACTTGCATTCCTGAAAAAAAGATTTAAAAGTCTTTGGTAAAAGTATCTGTTACCTTCATGTATCTCATGAACCTTTACAGTCTTCATTCTAATCTATATTCTTGGTGCAATAAAACTGGTTAAAAAATTCAATCACAAAGAATGGGTTAATTAAATTTGAAAATAATCACATTACAATTAAACTAAATTGCAATTAATTGATTTACTTTGAATACTTAATTAAAATTCCTATTATTTAGAACTATATTGTACAAGTTAATGAGATATCAACTTATACACATGTACATGTTGTGTTAAGCATTCAAATCATCCATGTACTTATTGAGTGCCACAGACTTTTCTCAGGCTAATAGCCAATGTAATGAAGACTTTACACCAACTGATCCTCCTCAAAACCAGATTGTTGAAATTAAATTTCAATAATGCCAGTTTTGTCAGTTTAAGCCATTTAATAGTCATAGTACATTGTACATACATTGTACAAATCATTAGTGTAAGTAGACTTATTTTGAATTGACTCCAAAAAAACCTAGACATAGGTATATATAAATAATATATTGCATTAAAATTTTAATAACAGCCATTAGCTGCATGTTACTTACCTGACTCCTCAAAGCACATCCAAAATATGTTACATTTTCTTGGGATCTTAAAGTAAACAGGCCAATTTCCTGGCTGTTGTAGGGTATATGAACCAGCTGTATAGTGGAATGAACCATCAAAGGAACAAGGAATATTATCTGAAAGAAGATACATTACATGTACTGTAAACATCACTAAAATCAAAAACTTCATGAATACTAAATTAATAATGTGATTGTGAAAATTTTCATTAACTTACCACAAAATACTATAAAAGTTATTATACTAATTTTACTATGAATCTATTTTTTACAGGATCATAAATTGTTTTACCCACAGCAAGGCTCAAAAATTTCAAAATTAAAAAGATTTTCATTATATGGCATAAATTTCCACTATCCAAAAAAAAATCATCCTGTTACAAAACATTCTGAATCAACAATAATAGAAAAAGAGAGTTGTCACCAGACAGAAATAACATGACTTATGAGACCAACAGCAAAAACAGTTACCATTTTATAAATGGAAGTGTCTAGACATCTGGTAACCAGAAACCTAGTTCTAGCCAACCGGTAACACTAACAGGATGCCTAGCCTATTCAAATTTCTATCCTATAGGAGTTTTCTAGGTGTCCGGTAATCAATTTTAAAATATTGTATACGCCTTGCAGGTGAATATTCAAACCTATGCCAAAAAATGATACAATAAATTTATTTCCTTACAGTATTCATATATAAAAAGATCGCCGAACAGCTAGAAAAACATTCGCGGAGAGGCTAGTCGTATTGTTGCCGGACAGCTAGAATGCAGGGTAGGCGTCCGGTTACCGGACATCTGCATATTTCCTTTTAAAATATCTTGGCTACTACGAGAGAGGGGACTTTTCGAGAAATGATGACACAGGCAGGCATCTATATGTCTGCATCAAATTTATTAATTATCATTGCTACATGTATATTGTATTTTTCCATAATAATGCTTACTACGGACAATATATCGCGAGTATACTCTACACAGAGTGAGGCGATCACTGAAGATGATGATGATGATGATGAACTAATTTGATGAATCCTGGTCACCTTGAGTAAGAAGCTGCCTGCCTTCAATAATCTTTGTGATAACCCAACTGGCCATTTTATATTAAATACACAGGCATAGTGGAATCATCTGTGTTTAGTGGCCACAAGATAAATTTCATAAATTTCCCTCTGTATGTTTTGGATTCACTTCCGGGTAAAAAAAGGATAAAAAAACGACTTATTTCAGTGAAAGTTTCAAATATATTCGAGAACTTCATTAACAACTGTTTATAAACGGTACTTACCAAATCAGTAAACAGTATTACAAGTCTCAGATCCCTTCATCGTTGAACAAAAGGTAGTTAAACAAAAGTAAACTTCACATGCTGGCATGAAGGGGGCAATTGGCCGGATATGCCTCCGTGGTCCACTCGAATGTAGTCCATATCAATATATAGTGCAATTTTCCCGCCTAGTAAAGGCCCTTTTCATGCCAGATATAAGCTTTATTGATGCTTGATTGTAAAAAGGAATGTCCGCAGATGATTTTAAGCTACGTTATATGCTTCAAAAGTTGATTTGAAGCTGCCTTGTAAAATGAAAGTGAAAGTAGGTATTTCCTGATGTCTACCTACGCAATATTAGCGTTTCCATCACGTGTCTCAGTCACGTGACCATGGTTTCACTGCATTATGGTCGACCCCATATTTTTTGGGTATATTTTGATTGCCTAAAGACAGACCTTCAAGACACGGGTAGTCTCGCAGGAAGTGAAAGGCTAGAAGTCTTGATAAAAATATGTTATAAGTTGTTAATTTTATATAGAAAATAGTAGCGGGTGCATTTAATACCTTCATACCTGCTTCCCTGTTTTACTGTTAAAATCCGAAACCGGAAACATAGCGAAGGGGAAACAACTGATTTCAACGAAATATTTTGACTCGGGCGTAATACCACTATTTTTTTTTACATGTCTGATGTCGGCTGAACACCACTAAATCCAGCTGTTCTTTATTTCATATAAAATCCACTCACTTCATAACGGTGTTTCGACATTTTCTAGCATATCAGATTTTCAGAGACTTACATTCCCATAAAGAGCTAGATCGCTACTTTAGAAAAACAAAAAGAAAAGGGGGTGTTAACTTTTATATAAGAAAACTACAGTTCGTTAAATACAACCCGCTGAATTTACTACTTTTTGCTTCTTTCAATTTCTCTTTTCGTGACATTAAATTCTTACGCCGCCATTTTTATCTAGCATGCGATAGGAACATGCCGATTTCATTACAATGCAAAGTGATACATACTGAAGCGCGGTAGGGTAAAAGTAAGCACGTTGCTGCCGAGAAAATGCACAAGGAAAGGAAAAAAGATTAGTACTTTTTATATTTGGACTACTTGTGACTAGCCCTGCGGAGGCTTACATTAATTTTTGGTAGGGGCCCACCTATAAAAAAAAAAATTTTTGTCTTTTTTTTCCCAAATTGAATTTGCATTCTTCCCTCAAGGTAAAAACCCAATTTCAAATGATTTGCTTTGTTTTGTGCAAAATTTTGAGAAAATGTAGAAAATAACCTTCTTACAGGTCACCCCCATCCCCAAAAAATATGAAAAATTTAGCCCTGTGCTAGCATATTTCAATTTTTTTTAAACCTTATTGGGGAATTTACATGTACCATCCTTTTAAATTTCTTTTACGATGTTTGTCATTTTAAATTCAGAAAAAAAGCAAATTTTAAAATTTTAAATTTAGACAAATGAAGTGCTAAAATGGAAAAAAAAAAACTTTACTGGGCCCTAAAACAAAAACCAAAAAAATAGTACCCCCGGGTCAAAAAATTCGATCTAAATTTCCCAAAAAAACAAAAGGGAAAATTTTAAGCGTTTTCACCCCATTTTTTTACCGTTTAAAAACATCATAAAAATAGATTAATGCTTTTCCCAAAATTCATTTTCGGGGGCCCTTAAAAAAAATAACATGTTTTCCCCTTATAAGAAAAAAATTTTTGTCTGTTTTTTTCCATAAATTTTGCTTCTTTTCCCCAAGGCAAAACCTTTTTTTTCACAATGATTCTGCTTGTTTTGGGGGAAAAAAATTTTTAAAAAAAGTAGGGGAAATAACCTTTCCCTTTAAAATCCCCCCCCCACCCCAAAAAAAAGAAAAATTTTGGGCCCCCCCTGTGCAAGCAAATTTCAAAAAATTTTACCTTAAATTCGGGGAATTTTTACATGTACCATCCTTTTAAAATCGTTACGATTTTTGCCCTTTTTCATTCAGAAACATCCCAAATTTTTAAATTTATTATTTAGACAAATGAAGTGCAAAAAATGCAAAAAAAAAAAAAAAAAGACATTTACTGGGGCCTTTTAAAAACAAACCCAAAAATAGTACCACCTGGTCAAAAAATTTCGATCAAAATTTCCCAAAAAAACACAAAAAATTTTAAAAGCGTTTTAAAGCCATTTGTTACCTTTTAAACATTTTAAAAGAATAGATTAAAGGGCATTTCCATTCATTTTCGAGGGCTTCAAAAAAATAACATGTTTTGGCCCCTTATGGGCGAACACCACTAAATCCAGCTGTTCTTTATTTCATATAAAATCCACTCCCCTTTCAAAAACGGTGTTTGGGACATTTTCTAGCATATCAGTTTTTTCAGAAAATTTACATTCCCATAAAGACTAAAATCGCTATTTTAGAAAACAAAAAAAAAAAGGGGGTGTTAATTTTTATATAAGAAAAACTACATTTTCTTTAAAATTTACAACCCGCTAAAATTTACTATTTTTTGGGTTTTCTTTCAATTTTTTTTTCCCGTGACATTAAATTTTCACGCCGCCTTTTTTATCTAGAAATCGATAGGAACATCCGATTTCTTTACAATGCAAAGGGGATACATGGGGGAAGCGCGGAGGGTAAAAAAAAGCACTTTTGCTGCCGAGAAAATCAAAAGGGAAAGGGAAAAAAAAAAGATTAGTCCAAATTTATTTTTGGATATTTTGTGACTAGACCTGCGGAGGCTTAATTTTTTATTTGGAGGGGGTTCAGCCTATAAGAAAAAATTTTTTGGGTTCTGTTTTTTTCCCATAAATTTTTTGCATTCTTTCTAAAGGTAACCTTTTTCCCACAATGATTCTGCTTTGTTTGGGTTTGAAAAATTTATTGAGAAAAAGTGGGGAAAAAAAACCCATTCTTTAAAACAGTCCCCCCCAAATCCCCAAAAATATGAAAAATTTACCCTTTGCAAGCAATTTAAATTAAATTTTTAAACCTTTATTCGGGGAAATTTACATGTCCCATCCATTTAAAAATCGTTCCCGATGTTTGTAAATTTTCATTCAAAAACATGTAATTTTCAATTTTAAATTTGGGAAAAAAGGAAGTCCCTAAAATGCAAAAAAAAAGACTTTTTACGGTCCAAAAAACAAACCAAAAAATATACCACCTGGTCGAAAATTCGTTCAAAATTAAAAAAAAAAACCCCACAAAAAATTTTAAGCTTTTTTAAACCCCATTTGTTTCCCGGTTTTTACATCTAAAGAATAGAAAAATGGCTTTTCCCATTCTTTTTTCGGGGGTTTTCCAAAAATAACATGATTCCCCCTTAAAAGAAAATTTTGTCTGTTTTTTAAAGGGAATTTGCATTCTTTTCTGGGCCACCTTTTTTCCAATGATTCTGCTTTGTTTTGGTGCAAAATAGGGAGAAAATGTAGAAAAAAAACCTTTCTTTTACGGGTTCACCCCCACCCCCCCCAAAAATATGCAAAATTTAGCCCTGTGAAAGCAATATTTAAATTTTAATTTTATTATTCTTTAATTTTACATGTCCCAAACCCCTTTTTTAATCGTTACGAGGGTTTGCCCATTTCATTCAAAAAACATGCTAATTTCAATTTTAATTAAAAAAAATAAAGTGCAAAAAATGCAAAAAAAGCCCAATTTACTGGTCCTAAACGAACCCAAAAATATTTTCCACCGGGTTCAAAAATTTCCCGATCTAAACCCAAAAAACAAAAAAATTTTAAAGGCTTTTTTCAGCCATTGTTACCTTTTTAAACATCATAAAAAAAATTTAAATTTGGCATTTCCTTAAATTTTCGGGGGGCTTCAAAAAATAACATTTTATTCCCCCAAATAGCTGAACACCCCTAAATCCAGTTTTTCTTATTTCATTTAAAATCCATCATTTCATAACGGGTTTCGACATTTTCTGCATACGATTTTCAGGACTTACATTCCCATAAAGAGCTAGATCGCTATTTTAAAAAAAAACAAAAAGAAAAGGGGGGGGGTTTTAACTTTTTTTAAAAGGGAAACTACAGTTCTTTAAATTAAAACCCCGCTGAATTTACTCCCTTTTTGCTTCTTTAAATTTTTTCTCTTTTCGGGGCTTTAAAAAATTCTTACGCCGCCATTTTTATCTAGAAATGCGATGGGAAAACTCCCGTTTTCTTTTCAATGCAAAGTGATACATACTGAAGCCGGTAGGGGTAAAAGTAACCCACGTTGCTGCCGAGAAAATGCAAAAGGGAAAAGGGAAAAAAATTAGTACTTTTTTATTTTTGGTACTTGGGACTAGACCTGCGGGGCTTACTTTCTATTTGGTATGGTCGGGCCTAAAAAAAAATTTTTTTGTCTGTTTTTTTCCAGGGAATTGCAATCTTTCCAAAAGGGGAAAAACCTATTTCACAATGATTTGCTTTTTTTTGGTGAAAAATTTTAAAAAAAATTAAGAAAAAAACCATTCATTTACAGGTCCCCCCATCCCCAAAAATAGAAAAAATTACCCCTTCAAGAAATTTTTTAAATTAAAAATTTTTCCCTTTATTCGGGGAAAAATTTACTGTACCCCCCCTTTTAATCGTTACGATGTTTGTCATTTTCTTTCCAAAACATTTTAATTTTTCAATTTTATTTAGAAAAATTTAAAGGGTTGCAAAAAATGCAAAAAAGACATTTACTAGGTCCAAAAACGAACCAAAATAGACCACCTGGTCGAAAATTCGATTTTAAATTCCAAAAACACAAAAAAATTTAAGCTTTTCACCCAAATTGTTCCCGTTTTACTTTCAAAAAGAATAAAATTAATGGCATTTCCATTCATTTTCGAGGGCTTCAGAAAACCCCCCCCCCCCCCCCCCCCCCATGTTTGCCCCTTATAAGAAAAAATTTTTTTGTCTGTTTTTTTCCATAAATTTTTGCATTCATTCTAAAGGCCACCTATTTCACAATAAATTTTGCTTTTTTTTGGGTTTGCAAAAAAATTGAAAAAATTGTAGAGAAATAAAAAATTCATTAAGGTACCCCCCCCCCCCCAAAAAATATGCAAAATTAGCCCTGTGAAAAGCAATATTTAATTTAAATTTTAAAACCTTTTTCGGGGAAATTTTAACATGTACCATCCATTTAATCGTTACGTGTTTGTCATTTTCATTCAAAAACATGCAAAATTTCAATATTTTTTTGGGAAAAAAAAATGAAGTGCAAAAATTTGCAAAAAAAGGACATTTATTTAGGCCAAAAAAACGAACCAAAATAGTACCCCCTGGTCGAAAATTCGATCAAAATTTCCAAAAACAAAAAGAAATTTAAGCTTTTTTCAGCCATTTGTTACCTTTTTTAACATCAAAAGAATAGATTAATGGAAAATTTCCCCCATTCTTTTTCGGGGCTTCAAAAAATAACAGGGAAATTGCCCCTTTAGGCTAAAACACCACAAAAACCGGGTGTTTTTTTTCTATAAAATCCACCCCATTTCATAAGGGGTTTTCGACATTTTTTGCAAATCAGTTTTTCCCAGGGGGACTTACATTCCCAAAAGAGCTAAAATCGCTACTTTAGAAAAAAAAAAGAAAAGGGGGTTTTTAATTTTTTATATAAAAAAAAACTACATTTCTTTTAAATCCCAACCCGCTAAATTTTATACTTTTTCTTCTTTAAATTTTCCCTTTTTTTTCGGGGACATTAATTCTTACGCCGCCTTTTTTTATCTAGATGCGATGGGAAAACCCCGATTTCATTACAATGAAAAGTGAAACATACAAAAGGGGGTAGGGAAAAGAAAACCTTCTGCCGAGAAAATCACAAGGAAAGGAAAAAAGTTTAAAAAAAAAAATTTATTTTTGGGACTACTTGTGACTAAGACCTGGGGAGGCTTACATTTTTTTGGGGTAGGGTAAACCTTTTAAGAGAAAATTTTTGTCTGTTTTTTTCCATGTTTTTTCATTCATTCTAAAGGGTAAAACCTATTTCAAAAGATTCGCTTTGTTTTGGGGGCAAAATATTGAGAAAATGAAAGGAAAAAACCCAAATTCATTACGGGCCCCACCCCCACCCCCAAAAAATTCCCAAAATTTTTACCCTGTGCGGGGGCAATATTTCAATTAATTTTTTACCTTATTCGTGGAATTTACATTTTACCACCCTTTAAATTTCTTTTACGATGTTTGCTTTTTTCATTCAGAAACATTGTAATTTAAATTTTAAATTTAGACAAATAAGGTAAAATGCGAAAAAAAATTTTTACAGGTCCAAAAACGAACCAAAAAAGTACCCCCCTGGTCAAAAATTCGATCTAAATTCCAAAAACACAAAAAATTTTTAAAGCTTTTTTCAGCCATTTTTACCGTTTTACTTTCATAAAAATAGATTAATGGCTTTTCCCCTTTCTTTTTCGAGGGCTTCAGAAAATAACATGAATTCCCCCTTATAAGAGAAAATTTTTTTTCTGATTTTTCCATGAATTTCCCTTCATTCTAAAGGGCACACCAAATTTCAAAAAATGATTCTGCTTTTTTTTGGGTGAAAAATATTGAGAAAAGGGTAGAGAAATACCATTCATTACAGGTCACCCCCACCCCCAAAAAATAGCAAAATTTAGCCCGGGGCAAGCAATTTTTTAAAATTTAATTTTCCCCTTATTCGTGGAATTTACATGTACCATCCATTTAACCCCCCCCTTTCGATGTTTGTCATTTTCATTCAGAAACATGCAAATTTTCAATATTATTTTAGACAAAAGAAGTGCTAAAATCCAAAAAAAAAGACATTTACGGGCCCCAAAACGAACCAAAATAGCCCACCTGGTCAAAATTCGATCAAAATTTCCCAAAAAACACAAAAATTTAAGTTTTTTTCCCAGCCATTTGTTACCTTTTTTACTTTCATAAAGAATAGATTAATGGCATTTCCTTTCTTTTTTCGGGGGCTTCAGAAAATAACATGTATTCCCCCTTTTTAAAGAAAATTTTTGTCTGATTTTCCATAATTTGAAATTCTTTTCCTCAAGGCACCCCCTTATTTCACAATGATTCCCCTTTTTTTTGGTGAAAAAAATTGAGAAAATGAAAGAGAAAAAACCATTCTTTAAAGGTCACCCCCACCCCCCAAAAAATATCCCAAAATTTAGCCCGTAAAAAGCAATTTTAAATTTTAATTTTCCCTTATTCGGGAAATTTACTTTGTCCCATCCTTTTTAATCTTTTCCCGGGGTTTGTCTTTTTTTCATTCCAAAACATGCTTTTTTTCAATATTATTTAGAAAAATTTAAGTGCAAAAAATGAAAAAAAAGGACATTTACAGGTCCAAAAAACAAAAACCAAAATAGTACCACCGGGTTCGAAAATTCGATCAAAATTTTAAAAAAAACACAAGAAATTTAAGCTTTTTTCACCTTTTTTACCTTTTTTTACATCAAAAAGAATAGATTAATGGCATTTCCATTCATTTTCGAGGGCTTCAAAAATAACATGTTTTCCCCCCTTAAAGAAAAAATTTTTGTCGGGTTTTTTCCATAAATTTTGCATTCATTTTTTCCAAGGTACCCCCTTTTTCCCCAATTTTTTTGTTTTTTTTGGTCCCAAATATTGAGAAAATTGGGGAAAAAACCCATTCATTACGGGTTTAACCCCCACCCCCAAAAAATATAAAAAATTTAAACCCTGTGCAAGAAAAAATTTAAATTTAATTTTTTTCCCTTATTCGGGGGAAATTTACATGAACCATCCATTTAATCTTTACGATGTTTGTAATTTTCATTCAGAAACAGCAAAATTTCAATATTTTTAGACAAATAAAAGTGTTTAAAAATTGCGAAAAAACATTTTTTAGGCCCTTAAAACGAACCAAAAAGTCCCCCGGGTCGAAAATTCGTCAAAATTTCCCCAAAACACAAGAAATTTAAGCGTTTTCAGCCTTTTGGGTTTACCGTTTTAAAAACCCATCATAAAGAATAGTTTAAATTTGGCTTTTCCTTTCCCTTTTTCGAGGGCTTCAGAAAATAACATGAAATTGCCCCTTATAGGCTAAAACCCAAAAAAAAATCCAGTGTTCTTTATTTCATATAAAATCCACTCATTTCAAAAGGGTTTTTCGACATTTTTTTGATACAGTTTTTTAAAGGGGCTTACTTTCCCCATAAAAAAGCTAGTTTCCTACTTTAGAAAACAAAAAAAAAAAGGGGGGTGTTAATTTTTATATAAGAAAACTACAGTTCTTTTAAAAATAAAAACCCCGGGCTAAATTTTTACTACTTTTTGCTTCTTTCAATTTCTTTTTTCGTGAAAATTAAATTTTTTAGGGCCCCATTTTTATCTAGATGCGATGGGAACATCCCGTTTTCCCATTACAATGCAAAGTGATAAAATTTTTGAAGGGGCGGTAGGGTAAAAGTAAGCTTTTTTTGCTGCCGAAAAAAATGCCAAGGAAAGGAAAAAAAAATTAGTACTATTTTTTTTTTGGGGACTACTTGTGACTAACTGCGGGGGCTGACATTCTTTTTGGGTAGGGACAGCCTATAAGAAAAATTTTTTTGTTAAATTTTTCCAGGGAATTTGCTTTCCCTTCCCCAAGGTACACCCTTTTCACAATAAATTCGCTTTGTTTTGGTGCAAAAAAATTGGGAAAAAGTGGGAAAAAACCATTCATTACAGGTCCCCCCTCCCCAAAAATTTTAAAAATTTACCCCCTGGGGAAAAGCAAAATTTTTTTTTAATTTTACCTTTTGGGGAATTTCTTTGGTACCTCCTTTTAATCGTTCCGAGGGTATGTCTTTTCATTCAGAAACATGCAAATTTAAATTTTATTTAGACAAAGGGAAGTGCAAAAAATGCGAAAAAAGACATTTACTAGGCCCTAAAACAAACCAAAATAGTCCCCACCGGTTAAAAAATTCGATCAAAATTTCCCCAAACCACAAGAAATTTAAGCGTTTCAGCCATTTTTACCTTTTTAAACATCATAAAATAATTAAGGCTTTTTCCCATTCTTTTTCCCGAGGGTTTCAGAAAAAAAACATGTATTGCCCGGGGCTTCGAAAATAACTTTGTTTTCCCCCCTATAAGAAAAATTTTTGTCGATTTTTCCATGAATTTGCATTCATTCCCCAAGGCACACCTATTTCACAAGATTCTGCTTGTTTTGGTGAAAAAATATTGAAAAAAATTAGAAAATTTCCCCCTTTTCTTTACAGGTCACCCCCATCCCCCAAAATTTATGAAAAAAATTTACCCTGTGCAAGCAATTTTTAAATTAAATTTTTAAACCCTTATTCGGGGAAATTTTTACATGCCCAACCAAAATTTAAATTTTTACAAAGTTTGTCTTTTCCCATTCAAAAAACTGCAAAATTTCAATATTTTTAGACAAATAAAAGTGCTAAAAGGGCAAAAAAAAGACATTTACAAGGTCCAAAAAAACAAACCCAAAAATAGTCCCAAACCCGGGTCAAAAAATTTTCGATCAAAATTCCCAAAAACACAAGAAATTTAAGTTTTTTTCCACCCCATTTTTTTCCCTTTTTAAAAAATCATAAAGAAAGTTTAAAGGCATTTCCTTCATTTTCGAGGGTTTAAAAAAAATACATGAATTGCCCAGGGCTTCAAAAAAAAAACCATGTTTTTGGCCCCCATTTTAAGAAAAAAATTTTTGTCTAAATTTTCCCATAAATTTGCTTTTCATTCCCCAAGGGCACACCTTTTAAACAATGTTTCTGCTTTTTTTTGGGTTGAAAAATTTGAGAAAATGTGGGAAAAATAACCTTTCATTACAGGTCCCCCCCCACCCCCAAAAAAATTGAAAAAAATTTACCCCTGTCAAGCAATATTTAAATTTTAATTTTTAAACCCTTATTCGGGGAAATTTTACATTTCCCAACCTTTTTAAAATCGTTACGATTTTTTGTCATTTTCATTCAAAAAAACATCAATTTCAATTTTATTTAGACAAATGAAGTGTTTAAAATGCAAAAAAAAAGACTTTTTCCCTAGGCCCTAAAACGAACCAAAATGTACCCCCCGGGTCAAAATTTTCGATTTTAAATTTCCCAAAAAAAAAACCAAAAAATTTTAAAAGCTTTTTCCCAACCAAATTTGTTACCTTTTTTACATCAAAAAAAATTTGTTTAATGCTTTTTCCATTTTTTTTCGGGGGCCTTCAGAAAAAAAAACATGTATTGCCCCTTATAAGAAAAAATTTTTTGTCTGATTTTTCCATAAATTTTCCCTTCATTCTCAAGGTACACCATTTCACAATGATTCGCTTTGTTTTGGTGAAAAATTTTAAAAAAAAATGTAGAGAAAAAACCATTCATTAAAAGGCCCCCCCCTTTCCCCAAAAAATATGAAAAAATTTACCCCGGGTGCAAGCAATTTAAATTTAATTTTCCCCTTTTCGGGGAATTTACATTTACCATCCTTTTAAAAATTTTTTCCCGATTTTTTGTCATTTTCATTCAGAAACAGGGCCAAAATTTCAATTTTATTTGAAAAAAGAAGTGTTTAAAATGCAAAAAAAGACATTTACTGGGCCCTAAAACGAACCAAAATAGTACCCCCTGGTCGAAAATTCGATCAAAATTTCCCAAAAACCCACAAGAAATTAAGCTTTTTCACCCAATTTTTTTCCTTTTTTACATCATAAAAAATAGTTTAAATTGGCTTTTCCATTCTTTTTTGGGGGTTTCAAAAAAACTTTTATTGCCCCTTATAGGCTGAACACCACAAATTTCCAGTGTTTTTTTATTTCATAAAAAACCACTCATTTCATAAGGGTTGTTTCGACTTTTTTTTAGCATATCAGATTTTAGAGATTAAAATTTCCCTTTAAAGAGCTAGATCGCTATTTTAAAAAAAAAACAAAAAAAAAAAAGGGGGTTTTAAACCCTTTTAAAAAAAGAAAACTACAGTTCGTTAAATACAACCCGCAAAAATTTACTATTTTTTTTGCTTCTTTCAATTTCTTTTTTCCCGTGACATTAAATTCTTGGGCCGCCTTTTTTATCTAGCATGCGTTTTTTTTTAACTGCCGTTTTTCTTTTACAAGGGAAAAAGGGGGAACATACTGAAGCGCGGTAGGGTAAAAGTAAGCACGTTGCTCCCCGAAAAATGCAAAAAAAAAAGGGAAAAAAGTTTTGAAATATTTATATTTGGAATTTGTGATAGCCCTTTCCCGGGAGGTTTAACATTCTTTTTTGGTTTGTGGTCGCCTTTAAGAAAAAAATTTTTGTCGGGATTTTTCCATAAATTTTCCCTTTCTTTCTAAAGGCAAAAACCTTTTTCAAAATGATTCTGCTTTTTTTTGGGGGAAAAAATTTTTGAAAAAATGTAGAGAAAAAACCCCTTTTTCATTACAGGTCCCCCCCAACCCCAAAATAGAAAAAAATTTTAGCCCTGTGCAAGCAAAAATTTCAATTAATTTTCCCTTTAATTCGGGGAATTTAATGTACCACCCATTTAATCTTTACGTTTTTGGTATTTTAAATTCAAAAAACTTTTAAATTTTTCAATTTTAAATTTAACAAATGAAGTGCAAAAAATCGAAAAAAGACTTTTACTGGGCCTTTAAAAGAACCAAAATAAAACCCCCCTGGCCCGAAAATTTCATTAAATTCCAAAAAAAAAGGGAAATTTTTAAGCGTTTTCAGCCATTTGTTACCGTTTTCATCAAAAAGAAAGTTTAAAAGGTTTTCCCAAATTCATTTTCGAGGGCTTAAAAAAAATAACATGTTTCCCCCTTAAATGGGCTAAAACACCCCCTAAACCCCAGCTTTTCTTTATTTCATTTTAAAATTTTCCACTACTTCTTTAACGGTGTTTGGGACTTTTTAAAAAGCAATCGTTTTTCAGAGTTTAAACATTCCCATAAAGACTAATCGCTACTTAAAAAACAAAAAAAAAGGGGGGGTGTTAACTTTTAAATAAGAAAACTACAGTTCGTTAAATAAAACCCGCTGAATTTACTATTTTTTGGGTTTCTTTCATTTCTTTTCGTGACTTTAAAATTTTTAGGGCCGCCATTTTTTTTTTTTTTTTTTTTCTAGCTTTGGATAGGAACATGCCAAATTTTTCCTTTACAATGAAAAGGAACATCCCTGAAGGGGGTTAGGGTAAAAGTAAGCACGTTGTTTTGCCCAAAAAAAAAGCAAAAGGGAAAAGGGAAAAAAAGATTATACAAATTTAAAATTTGGATTACTTGTACTAGACCTGGGGAGGCTTACATTCAAATTTGGTAGGGGTCCCCTATAAGAAAAATTTTTGTCTGTTTTTTTTCCATAAAATTTTGCATTCATTTAAAGGGTACACCTATTTCAAAATGATTCTGCTTTTTTTTTTGGTGAAAAAATTTTGAGAAAATGTAGAGAAAAAAACCTTTCTTAAAGGTCACCCCCACCCCCAAAAAATTTTGAAAAATTTCCCCTGGCAACCCAAATTTTCCTTTAAAATTTTCCCCTTAGGGGGAAATTTTAAAAGTACCATCCTTTTAAAACGTTCCAAATTTTTTGGTCATTTTCATTCAGAAAAATCAAAATTTTCAAATTATTTAGAAAAAATTTGAAGGGGTTTAAAATGCAAAAAAAAAGACTTTTACTGGCCCCTAAAACAAACCCAAAATAGTACCCCCTGGTCAAAAATTCGATCAAAATTTCCCAAAAAAACACAAGAAATTTAAGCGTTTTCACCATTTTTTTACCTTTTTAAAACACTTTAAAAATTTAATTAATGGCCTTTTTCCTTCATTTTCAAAAGGGCTTCAGAAAATAACATGTATTCCCCCCTTATAGGCTGAACACCACTAAACCCAGTGTTCTTTTTTTTCATATAAAATCCACTAAACTTCATAACGGTTTTTTTGGGGGACATTTTCTAGCATATCAGATTTTCAAGCTTAAAATTCCCATAAAGAGTAGATCGCTCTTTAAAAAAACAAAAAGAAAAGGGGTTTTAACTTATTAAGAAAACTCATTTCGTTAAATACAACCCCGCTGAATTTACAAACTTTTGCTTCTTTAAAATTTCTTTTTTCGGACATTAAATTCTTAGGGCCCCCTTTTTTTATCTACATGGGGATAGGAACATCCCGTTTTCATTACAATGCAAAGTATACATACAAAAGCGGGGGAAGGGTAAAAGTAAGACTTTTGGCTCCCGGAAAATGCAAAAGGGAAAAAGGAAAAAAAAGTTAGTACTTTTTATTTTTTGGACTATTTGTGACAAAGACCCGGGGGCTTACTTCATTTGGTAGTGGTCAGCCTATAAGAAAAAATTTTTGTTGATTTTTCCCCATAATTTCCCATTCTTTTCTCGGGGACACCCTTTTTTCACAATGATTTGCTTTTTTTTGGGTGAAAAAAATTGAAAAAATGTAAAAAATTAAACCTTTCTTTACAGGTCCCCCCCACCCCCAAAAAATATAAAAAATTTTTAAGCCCTGTGAAAGGGCAAAAATTTCAATTTAATTTTACCTTATCGGGGGAATTTACATTTTACCACCTTTTAAATTTATTACGATGTTTGTAAATTTTCTTTCCCAAAAAAAATCAAATTTTTCAAATTTTTTAGAAAAAATGAAGTGCAAAAAAAATGCAAAAAAAGACATTTACTAGGTCCTAAAACGAACCAAAATAGTACCACCTGGTCAAAAATTCGTCTAAATTCCAAAAAACCAAAAATTTTAAAAGCTTTTTCCCAGCCTTTTGTTACCGTTTTACTTCATAAAAAATTTGATTAAGGGGCATTTCCATTCTTTTTCGGGGGTTCAGAAAAAAACATGTATTCCCCCTTATAAGAAAAAAAATTTTTGTTTGTTTTTTCCCATAAATTTTTGCATTCTTTCCCAAAAGGGTAAAACCTATTTCACAATGATTCTGCTTTTTTTTGGGTGCAAAATATTGAGAAAATGTGGGAGAAAAAACCCCATTCATTCAGGTACCCCCAAACCCCAAAAAATTATGAAAAAATTTACCCCTGTGCAAGCAAATTAAATTTAAATTTTTTACCTTATTCGGGAATTTACATGTACCATCCATTTAATCTTTACGATTTTTTGTCTTTTTCCCATTCAGAAAATGCTAATTTCAATATTATTTAGACAAAGAAGTGCAAAAAAGCAAAAAAAAAGAATTTACTAGGTCCTAAAAGGGAACCAAAATAGTACCACCTGGTCAAAAATTCGATCAAAATTTCCAAAAACACAAAAAATTTTAAAAGCGTTTTCCCCACCCTTTTTTGTTCCCGTTTTACATCATAAAGAATAAAATTAATGGCTTTTCCCATTCATTTTCGAGGGCTTCAGAAAATAACATGTATTCCCCCTTTAAAAAGAAAAAAATTTTTTGGCCCTGATTTTTCCAGGGAATTTGCATTCATTCTAAGGTACACCTATTTAAATGATTCTGCTTTTTTTTGGTCCCAAATTTTGGGAAAAAATGTAGAGAAAAAAACCCCATTCATTACGGGGTCACCCCCCCCCCCAAAAATATGAAAAATTTTAGCCCTGTGCAAGAAATATTTCAATTTTTTTCCTTATTCGAAAAATTTAAAATGTCCCATCCATTTAATCGTTAGATTTTTTTTGTCTTTTCATTCAAAAAAAGCAAATTTTCAATATTATTTAGAAAAAATGAAGTGCTAAAATGGAAAAAAGACTTTTACTAGGTCCAAAAACAAAACCAAAATATACCCCCTGGTGGGAAAATTCAAATTTAAATTCCCAAAAAAACCCCAAAAAATTTTAAAAGCGTTTTCACCCATTTTTTTAGTTTTTAAATCATAAAGAAAAGATTAATGGCATTTCCATTCTTTTTCGGGGGCTTCAGAAAATAACATTTTTATTGCCCCTTATAGGTAAAACCCCCACTAAATCCAGCTGTTTTTTAAAATTTCATAAAAAACCCCACCACTTTCAAAACGGTTTTTTCGACCTTTTCTAGCATATAAATTTTTTTCAGAGACTTACTTTCCCCCAAAAAGAGCTAGATCGTTTCTTTAGAAAAACAACAAGAAAAGGGGGTGTTTAATTTTTTATATAAAAAAATTTCCCGTTCGTTAAATAAAAAACCCGCTAAATTTTAAACTATTTTTTGGCTTCTTTCAATTTCTTTTTTCGTGACTTTAAAATTTTTTTTAGGGCCGCCCTTTTTTATCTAGAAAGCGATGGAACATCCCGTTTTTTAAATTACAATGAAAAGGGGTTTTACAACAAAGCGCGGTAGGGTAAAAGTAAGCACGTTGCTGCCGAAAAATGCAAAAGGAAAAGGAAAAAAAGATTAGTACTATTATATTTGGACTACTTGTGACTAGACCTGCGGAGGCTTACATTCTATTTGGTAGTGGTCAGCCTAAATATTCTTTCTGTAGTAGGCTGTCATCAAGGCTGAACACCACTAAATCCAGCTGTTCTTTATTTCATATAAAATCCACTCACTTCATAACGGTGTTTCGACATTTTCTAGCATATCAGATTTTCAGAGACTTATATTCCCATAAAGAGCTAGATCGCTACTTTAGAAAAACAAAAAGAAAAGGGGGTGTTAACTTTTATATAAGAAAACTACGGTTCGTTAAATACAACCCGCTGAATTTACTACTTTTCGCTTCTTTCAATTTCTCTTTTCGTGACATTAAATTCTTACGCCGCCATTTTTATCTAGCATGCGATAGGAACATGCCGATTTCATTACAATGCAAAGTGATACATACTGAAACGCGGTAGGGTAAAAGTAAGCACGTTGCTGCCGAGAAAATGCACTAGGAAAGGAAAAAAGATTAGTACTATTTATATTTGGACTACTTGTGACTAGACCTGCGGAGGCTTACATTCTATTTGGTAGTGATCAGCCTCAATCGTGTAACAAGCAGTCGTACTTTAATGGTCAAACTTTTGATAATTAAAACATGTGTAAGAAATCTGCGCGCGTAAACTTGGCGCAACTTTAAACGTCGTTTCTCGATATTACGTCATGCCGCATCTGGACCGGTTTTCAAAGACGACGTCACATATAAGTACAAAAGTGTGAAGTATAAAAATGTGAACACTACAAAGACAATTACACATTACAAGCGGTGATGAGATTTACAGAATATGTTGTGAAAAAAAATTGTCATACCTTTAAATTGGGCGAAAATAATGTCACTACAATTTAGTCAGAAAAAACTCGAAAGGAACTGTATAGTTAAAATGAATACATTTAAATGTAGATATAAATGATAACTTTTATAGAACCTACATGTGTGAAAACTCATGAATGTAAAGAATGAATAGTGGACTATGGATGGTGGTTGTCAGAAAAAAAATGAATGCACAAATCAGTAAATATGATAACGAACAGCCATAAGAGCACTATATATCCACCCTTGAGGCTATCTTATGTTTTAGCCGCTTTTAGTGGAACTGCACTCGCTTGCATGAACATCACCCTTTGAACACAGCTGTGAATGTCTCTAAATTGTTTTGGTACTTGTTACAAGTGCAAATGTTGTATTAGGTCACTTGTTTCTTGACGGATAGCCTCCCCAAGTCCATGAAGTCCTGTTATCGTAAGGTTTGAATTTTATGTTGTCCTGATCAATGTTTCCGTCAAAACAAGTAATTAACGGAATTATGCAAAGAAGTGGACATTGTCAAAGTTTTTGCAGCATTGGACCCACCCTGCATTGTAGTTAAACAATTACTCGTAGCGCTGTTTCCAAAGAATCTTATAGCGATGTTGAGCGCAAATAACCAATCTGCGCTATTTACCAAACGCGCAGCGCATATAACAAATTTTTATACGTTGGTTATGTGCGCAACGATTAACAAATCGTTGCGCAGGATAAATTTACCGTGCGCGATTTACCAAATGCGCAGCGCAAATAACAAATGTAACTTTATATATCAGAAATTTGCATTTCGTGTTTGATAAATCATGCAGTTGGTCAATTTATTAATAAATATAGATGTCAAATGCTGAATACCTTGGTACTTAAATTATGTGTCATAAATTTGTTTCTACATTAGTAAATTCACGGCAGTCGGTCACCAGGTTTCAATACCTCCGATCTGATAAAAGATGCAATAAAACCCAAACATGCGTGAAGGTGTGATTTCCTCCAGCTTGCACACGTCGTCCTCTGGTATGTTTTAGGCTATTTTTAATAATTTTTCTACTTCACCCGAGCACACACTTAGCAAAATATCGTTTTATTATATTGAAATATCTTGAAATTTCACAATAATATTCTTTTTATCATCGGGAGCATATCTCTCAACATATCTAAGATAAAAGATGAAATTAAAAAAGTCACAGAATTAAAAGAAAATTCTTACAGATCTTATCTATATTATTATTATTATTATTATAGTATTATTATTTTATAGTACAAAATCGATTGAATAAAGAGTAGGCCTAATTTTCATCAAAACGTAAACGAAATTTTATATTTTGTAGCTGCACAAGATATGTGTTCGGTGCCCTGCGCTAAATGAAAATTTGGAAATTACTCTAATAACTTGAATATCTTTTATAAATCATATTAACTTTTGCTTAGATTTACGATTACAGACTAAAACTATATTTTTTTTATAAATCTAAATGGATCTATAATGTTGCACATGTAACTTGCGTGGGAGGTCGATCCTGCGCTAATAGCAAAGTTTGAAATTACACTGTATTTCAAACATATTTCATTCATAAAACATACTATTTATGTAACTTTCAAAGGAATACTGTAAAAAAAAATGAATATAAAAAGAGAGATTTTTGTCATAACGAGAACGAAATATTACATTTTTATCTGCGCAAGGGTGTGTCTGCGCTAATAATAAATCTGGAAATTACTCTGATAACTTGAATATCTTTATAAATCATATTAACTTTTACTTTGATTTACGATTAAAAAACTAAAACTATAATTTTTCTAAATGGATCTATAATGTTACACCTGTAACTTGCGTGGGAGGTCGGTCCTGCGCTAATAGCAAAGTTTGAAATTACACTGTATTTCAAATATATTTCATTCATAAAACATACTATTTATGTAACTTTCAAATGAATACTTTAAAAAAAATGAATATAAAAAGAGTGATTTCTGTCATAACGAGAACGAAATATTACATTTTTTATCAGTGCAAGATGTGTGTCTGCGCTAAATGAAAATCTGGAAATTACTCTGATAACTTGAATATCTTTTATAAATCATATTAACTTTTACTTTGATTTACGATTACAAACTAAAACTATAATTTTTCTAAATGAATCTATAATGTTACACCTGTAACTTGCGTGGGAGGTCGGCCCTGCGCTAATAGCAAAGTTTGAAATTACACTGTATTTCAAATATATTTCATTCATAAAACACACTATTTATGTAACTTTCAAATGGATACTTTAAAAAACGAATATAAAAAGAGTGATTTCTGTCATAACGAGAACGAAATATTACATAAGTATAAAAGATCTGTAAGAATCGTCTTTTAATTCTGCTTATTTTTGTTTTATTTTTAATCTTGGCAATGCCAAGAGATATGCGTTGGTAAAAAAGAATTGCGCTTTTTCAATATGATGAAAAAAAGCGATATGGTGAATTGTGGTAAGTGTGTAGCAATTCATTCTTTTATGTAAGTCTTCTTTATGTTCTATATCCGGTATAAAATGACTGCGTGTGATCGAACGAAGTAAAAATACTTTAGTTATGAAAAGAATAGAGAGGACGATGTGGCTATCCGAAGGAAATCACACCTTCACGCATGTTTGAGTTTTATTGCATATTGTATCATACTGCAGATATTGAAACCTGGTGACCGACTTCCATGAATTTACTGATGTTGAAATAAATCTATGACACATTTTTAAAACCAAGATTTGCAATATCAGTCTGTAATTGTTAAACAATGTAAAAGTTAGCACGGTTTATGGCAGTTATTCATATTATCAGAGTAATTTCCGAATTTTCTATTAGCGCAGGATACATCTTGCACAGCAACAAAAATTCGTTCACGTTCTAGCAAAAATTACTCTTTTGTACTGCAAAACATTAAAAAATATCAATACGATCTGTAAGAAATGATCAATATATACATGTATTTGAAATATCGGTGTCATTCAGGATTTGATATTAGCGCTGGATCGACATCCCGCACAGGCTACGGCGTTTAAAAGTTAAAAAAAAAAAAATTAAAAAAAACTTGTGTTATTAAATATACTTTGGATATTTTGTATCATTTTAAAGTTTTTTAACACCTATGAAAAATGGCTCTTAATACCGTCATCAACAGAAATTTTTAGTCAATAAACTACCAGGGACGCGAGCATCTTATTGAAATTACCGCATAAATACGCTCATTTACTTTAAAAAAAAAATGTTTTTCTTCTTCTTTACAAATTAAGCACAGTCAGTTCACACCTTTACGCGTGCCTGATCACCGTCAGTTTTAAAATTAAACAGTTTTATATAAGCCTACAAATCTAACCCTCTAATGATATTTAATTTTATCGGGAGATATCATCCATATGTTTAAAGCGCAGACTCATTTACCAAACGCGCAAGACAGTTACCCTGCACATATAAGAAATATATAAGGTTGCCCGATTTACAAATCGTTGCGCAGATAACAAATTGGTTATTTGCGCTGCGCGATTTACCAAATGCGCAGATTGGCTATATGCGCGTAACAGCGACATACTGCGATGTTCTGTCACTTTCACCATTCATTGCTGGATAAAGTTGTTTAATAGATAGAAAACTACATAGTTGTCCATATTTTACAGAACCGTCGTTCGCGCAGCACGCTTTCACAGAGTCGTCATATTCCGGCGGGAAAAGCAATATTTTGTTGCAATCAGAGCGGGTTTCATAAATTTCAACATTTACGGTCTAATCAATCGTTGTTCTTAACTGTCCATAATTGCAAGGTAATTTCCATGAATTTCAATTCATTCTGAAGAGATAACTAATGAATTTCAGAATAACTTAAAATCATCTACTACATTCCCGCATTTGGCACCAAACATAAGACTTTCTGTCCGGTCCTGAAATTGATGTTGAATACATAAAACATATTAAGTACTTAATAATAATTATAATACTAATTCTATTTTATGGGGATAACATGTGTTCGCTCTCTGTTCACGTACAATGATTTTAAAATACAATCCATTATTGTGTAGCATAGATTTTTAAATGATATACATTAATATTTGTGAACAAAACGTATTCTTAGTGGAATGAAAATAAAGATAACGAACTGTTTTTTTTTTATTTGCAATGCTAATTATATGTCTATTTTTTTTCTTTTCTTTGTTTTAAGGTATAGTAGATAATAGGTAAGGGTAGATTTCTCGGAGGCACAGAGCACCACAAACACAGCCTCAGAGCCACGCATTTGCAAAGTAGGCCCACAAAAAAGAAGCTTTAACGGAAAAATATTACAGACGGGTTGCTTCAAAAATCCAACAAGTACATTTTAATTTTATGCAAAATATAGATAGAGTGTGGGGGAGGGGGGGGGGGGGGGGGGGGGGGGGGGGGGGGGGGGGGGGGGGGGGGGGGTAGAAAGGGGGGGGGTAAGGAGGTTGAAGGGGAAAGTAGAACAAGGATGAATACACAAAGGGAATGCTACGTTCCTTAATCACAGTTACACTATAACGTGAACCACAGTAGCGCAGACAAAATCTCAAAACACAAAAATACTTGTTAAACAAACAACAACTTAATCAACAATCTACCTGTCCATTACATGTTAGTACGTTTGGATGCTTAAAATATTCTCAAAATTTGTTCCCGTAAAATCAATAAATGAATGTCATTTGTAAAGAAATAAAAATAAAACAATTGCTGAAAACTACGTTCCACCTAATTTCGCGAAATTCCAGCACTGATGCATCAAAACGAAGATATGTAACAGTTCTTTGAAAATGGTGAGTTTTTAAAGGTGTTGAACTGTCCGAATGTTTATTCAGTCCTTTTCCATAATTCAATGTATATATGAGTAAACCAACAACTGTTTTGTAGAGAGATATACATGTTTTATATGCAGTTCAATTTCACGTAAAACAAACCTTTCTTTCTGTGATTTGGTATTGGGTGATTTTTTCTCGGAATATGGGGCTAGCCGTTTAATTAAATCTTTTTTCTCGATTTGCCTAGATTCCTGTAACCAAAGTTAAGTGGAATGCATGATGTAGCGTTATCCACATACTAGTATCTTAAAATGAAATGAATTAATATATGTACACTCTTCAAACAAGGAAGAAAATAAAAGAAAAAAAATTATATCACATTTAAGGTATATTTTAACTGCTAAGATTTCCATACCTCAACAGATTTATACAGACCTAAGTTGTGTTAAGAGCTTGTAAAGGAAAAGAATGGATGAGGAATACCGTTTGATTCTGCCAGGAAAATGAAAAGAATGGATTATGAATACCGTGAGGACTAAGGCGAAATGAACAAAGTTTAATTCTGCCAGGAAAAAGAAAAGAATGGATGATGAATACAGTGAGGACTGAAGCGAAATGAACAAAGTTTAATTCTTCCAGGAAAAAGAAAAGAATGGATGATGAATACAGTGAGAACTGAGGCGGAATGAACCAAGATTAATTCTGCCAGGAAAAGGAGAAGAATGGATGATGAATACAGTGAGGACTGAGGCGGAATGAACAAAGTTTAATTCTTCCAGGAAAAGGAAAAGAATGGATGATGAATACAGTGAGGAAAAGAATGGATGATGAATACCGTGAGGACTGAGGTGGCATGAACAAAGTTTAATTCTGCAGGAAAAGGAAAGAATGGATGATGAATACCGTGAGGACTGAGGCGGAAAGAACAACTTACTTAGAAATTTTCAGAAAAAATGGATGATGAATACAGTGAGGACTGAGGCGGCATGAACAAAGTTTAATTCTGCCAGAAAGAAATATATATAGTGGAGACAGACAGATTTGGAAAAGGAATGATGAATACGTGAGGATGGCGGATGAACAAGTTTAATTCTGCAGGAAAAGAAAAGATATGGTGATGAGGGGATAAAATTATTCTCAGTGAGGATACGTGAGGGCGCATATAGGAGAACAAAGTTTAATTCTGCCAGGAAAAGGAAAAGAATGGATGATGAATACGTGAGGACTGGGCGGCATGAACAAAGTTATTCTGCAGGAAAAGGAAAGAATGATGATGAATACGTGAGACTGAGCGCATGAACAGTTTAATTCTGCCAGGAAAAGGAAAAGAATGGATATGAATACGGGGACTGAGGCGGAATGACAAGTTTAATTCTGCCAGAAAGAAGATGATGATGAATACGTGAGGACTGAGGCGGATGAACAAAGTTTAATTCTGCAGGAAAGGAAAAGAGGATGAAATACCGTGAGATGCGTGACGTAATCCAGAAGGAAGAATGAGAGATACATGAGGACTGAGGCGGCATGAACAAGTTAATTTCCAGAAAAGGAAGAATGGATGATGAACACAGTGAGGACTGAGGCGGAATGAACAAAGTTTAATTCTGCCAGGAAAAGGAAAAGAATGAATGATGAATACAGTGAGGACTGAGGCGGAATGAACAAAGTTTAATTCTACCAGGAAAAGGAAAAGAATGGATGATGAATACAGTGAGGACTGAGGCGGAATGAACAAAGTTTAATTCTGCCAGGAAAAGGAAAAGAATGGATGATGAATACTGTGAGGACTGAGGCGGCATGAACAAAGTTTAATTCTGCCAGGAAAAGGAAAAGAATGGATGATGAATACAGTGAGGACTGAGGCGGAATGAATACAGTGAGGACTGAGGCGGAAAGAAAAACTTAATTCTTCCAGGAAAAAGAAAAGAATGGGTTATGAATACAGTGAGGACTGAGGCGGAATGAACAAAGTTTAATTCTTCCAGGAAAAGGAAAAGAATGGATGATGAATACAGTGAGGACTGAGGCGGCATGAACAAAGTTTAATTCTGCCAGGAAAAGGAAAAGAATGGATGATGAATACAGTGAGGACTGAGGCGGCATGAACAAAGTTTAATTCTGCCAGGAAAAGGAAAAGAATGGATGATGAATACAGTGAGGACTGAGGCGGCATGAACAAAGTTTAACTCTGCCAGGAAAAGGAAAAGAATGGATGATGAATACCGTGGGGACTGAGGCGGCATGAACAAAGTTAATTAATACCGTGAGGACTGAGGCGGCATGAACAAAGTTTAATTCTGCCAGGAAAAGGAAAAGAATGAATGATGAATACCGTGAGGACTGAGGCGTCATGAACAAAGTTTAATTCTGCCAGGAAAAGGAAAAGAATGGATGATGAATACTGTGAGGAAAAGAATGGATGATGAATACAGTGAGGACTAAGGCGGAATGAACAAAGTTTAATTCTGCCAGGAAAAGGAAAAGAAGGGATGATGAATACAGTGAGGACTAAGGCGGAATAAACAAAGTTTAATTCTGCCAGGAAAAGGAAAAGAATGGATGATGAATACTGTGAGGACTGAGGCGGCATGAACAAAGTTTAATTAATAACGTGAGGACTGAGGCGGAATGAACAAAGTTTAATTCTGCCAGGAAAAGGAAAAGAATGGATGATGAATACAGTGAGGAAAAGAATGGATGATGAATACAGTGAGGACTAAGGCGGAATGAACAAAGTTTAATTCTGCCAGGAAAAGGAAAAGAAGGGATGATGAATACAGTGAGGACTAAGGCGGAATAAACAAAGTTTAATTCTGCCAGGAAAAGGAAAAGAATGGATGATGAATACTGTGAGGACTGAGGTGGCATGAACAAAGTTTAATTCTGCCAGGAAAAGGAAAAGAATGGATGATGAATACCGTGAGGACTGAGGCGGCATCAACAAAGTTTAATTAATACCGTGAGGACTGAGGCGGAATGAACAAAGTTTAATTCTGCCAGGAAAAGGAAAAGAATGGATGATGAATACAGTGAGAACTGAGGCGGAATGAACAAAGTTTAATTCTGCCAGGAAAAGGAAAAGAATGAATGATGAATACTGTGAGGACTGAGGCGGCATGAACAAAGTTTAATTCTGCCAGGAAAAGGAAAAGAATGGATGATGAATACCGTGAGGACTGAGGTGGCATGAACAAAGTTTAATTCTGCCAGGAAAAGAAAAAGAATGGATGATGAATACGTGAGGACTGAGGCGGAAAGAACAAATTTAATTCTGCCAGGAAAAGGAAAAGAATGGATGATGAATACAGTGAGGACTGAGGCGGAATGAACAAAGTTTAATTCTGCCAGGAAAAGGAAAAGAATGGATGATGAATACAGTGAGGACTGAGGCGGAATGAACAAAGTTTAATTCTGCCAGGAAAAGGAAAAGAATGGATGATGAATACCGTGAGGACTGAGGCGGAATGAACAAAGTTTATTTCTGCCAATGGATGATGAATACTGTGAGGACTGAGGTGGCATGAACAAAGTTTAATTCTGCCATGAAAAGGAAAAGAATGGATGATGAATACCGTGAGGACTGAGGCGGAAAGAACAAATTTAATTCTGCCAGGAAAAGGAAAAGAATGGATGATGGGTTCCTTGAGTATGAAAGAACAAAATTCAATTCCAGCAGGAAATAGAAAAGAAAAAGATTATGGGTACAGTAAGAAGAAAAGAACTAAATTCAATTCCGGTATGAAACAGAAAAGAATGGATGATGAATATTGCAGTAAGGTAAAAGAAAAAAAAAGAAATACTTTGCGAAAAGTAAAGAGAAGTTATCCAGTCTTTATAAAGAAAGATTCGTTAAAGAGCAAAATGGAGGTGTTCTCAACAAAGATAAAATGTAAAAAGAAATCTGAAGTTGCTAAGTAGGAAAAGGAGAAGTGGCAAAACTCTGCAAAATTGAGTAAAACCTTTTTTATGAATGACTTAAGAGAGGTGATGACTTTGTATGTACATTGGACTCAGTTCTGACAAATTACAAGTGTGTTGCAGATGTAGAATGAATATCTTAAGACTTGCTACAAATATGCCAAATGTAGTAAAATGTCACTTATTGTAAATGGATTCTTTTTCCCTGTTCTTCAAAATCACCTTTCACCACTTAGACCTACCGAGACAGAAGAAAGTTGTACATCTCTGCGAATTCCATTTTGAAATAGTCCCCAAAATAGACAGATGTAGACTAGACTAGTGCTATGAGATGATCGGAAGGTAAGCTGTGAAAACGTGAGATGATCAAAACCTCAGAGCTAGACTACACGTAATATACACTGAGATTATCAAAATATCTTGTGTAAATACATTGAGAGATCATCTAACGTCTGCTATTATGTGAGAGGATCTAAAACTAGACTGATACTTACATAGTGTGAGATGATTGATATAGTGTGAGTAGATCCTGTGGGATGATCCAAAACTAGACTGAGTGAGATGATCCAAAACTAGACTGATATAGTGGGAGATGATCCTGTGAGATGATCAAAACCTAGACTGATATAGCGGGAGATGATCCCGTGAGATGATCCAAAACTAGACTGATATAGTAGGAGATGATCCTGTGATATGATCCAAACCTAGACTGATACAGTGGTAGATAATCCTGTGAGATGATCCAAAACTAGACTGACATAGTGGGAGATGATCAGGTGAGATGATCCAAAACTAGACTGGAATGTGAGATAATCCTGTGAGATGATCCAAAACTAGACTGATATAGTGGAGATGATCCTGTAAGAAGATCCAAAATTAGACAGATATAGTGTGAAATAATCCTGTGAGATGATCCAAAACTAGACTGAGGTAGTGTGAGAAATAATCCTGTGATATGATCCAAACTAGACTGATATAGTATGAGGTGATCTTGTGAGATAATCCAAAACTACACTGGTATAGTGGGAGATGATCCTGTGAGATGAGATGTTCCAAAACTAGACTGATGCAGTGTAAGATGATCCTGTGAAATGATCCAAAACTAAACTGATATTGTGGAGATGATCCTGTGAGATGATTCAAAATTAAACTGAGGTATTGTGAGAAATGATCTGTGAGATGTTCCAAAACTAGACTGTAGTGTGAGATGATCCTGTGAGATAATCCAAAACTACACTGATATAGTTGGAGATGATTCTTTGAGATTATTCAAAATTAGACTTATGTAGTGTGAAATGATCCTGTGATAGGATTCAAATTTAGACTGATGTAGTGCGAGATGATCCAAACTATACTGATATAGTGGGAGATGATCCTATGAGATTATCCAAAACTAGATGATGTAGTGTGACATGATTCTATGAGATGATCCAAAACTAGACTGTTATAGTGTGATAGTGTGAGATGATCCCGTGAGATGATCCAAAGTAGATTGATGTAGTGTGAGATGATCCCGTGAGCTGATAAAAAACTAGACTGGTGTAGTAACCCTTATAAATAAATAACATGATCACTATCATGTGTGTGGTTTTTTGCATGCGATTTTGTTGCTTTGTTTATACATGTTTCCATATTATTTAATCGCTTTGTTTATCTTTCCTTGCATGCAAATGCGTTGCTCATGCTTCTTTACATGCAATTATGGACTTGCTTTATCATTGCACTCATCCTGCATAACATTTATATTTTAACCTGCAGTTATAGAATAGCTAAAATGTTTGAAAAATAACTGGTATTTGTGGAATTTCCATGTTGCCTCTTCAAAAAAGTTATGGTGACCAAAAATAATCCAAAGGCGGTTCTTCAAGTTGGCGATAGAACGTCAATCCTAACTACGGTTAAAGATTGGAACACATTTTTTTGATGATCACAGTGAGAAAATTTGGTCTTAGTGACAATGACCTTGACCTTGACCCTGTTATCAAAATGATTCTTTTTTATTACAAAAAAGTGAGGCCCGAATCGGGATTTGAACTGCGACCTTCTGTTCAGCATTACAAAATGTACAATTGTCCAACGCTTTGGCCCACGGTGCCACGTTCGAATTTTCTAATTATGCAGATTGATTAAGCGGTGCTGACCTTGAACTTGACCCTAGTCACCCATATACAATCCCAACCTTAATTTATTCCATAAGCTACCTATAGACCAAGCTTAATTTCAATATGTCAATGCAAACTAAAGCTATTGAGCGGAAACCTTTGTACATATAGTAGTAACAGTGACCTTATTATTGATCCTTGTGACCTTATATGCGATCTTAAGTCTGTATGCAAGCTACCTAAGAATCAAGATTCAATGCAATCTGTCACGCCTAATTCAAGTCACTGAGCGAGAACAAAAGTCAAATGCCTCCCGCCAACCAAACTGCATTCTTTGAAAACCTATTTAATAGGTGACATCAAGTCCTATTCATTTAACTTGGCATTAAAGAATCCATTCCGAAAACAACAATGAAATGTGTTTCAGAATTAAGACTGTACACAAAGTTAAAGTAGAGCCCATAACGGCGACCAGCGCACGCCTTAACGCCATACCGTCTACCACATATAACGTAATATGCATCTCTTTTTTTTTTTTCAAAATACTCCCCTGCATGCTCAATACACTTTTGATAGCCAAGAACCCCATCGCTAAAAATCTGCGACATTTACAAATCGTTGGTCGCTAGACAGTTGTACGGTATTTTCACATACAAAATGTACTTCTCGCTTTTGCCTTCTGTCGTCGTTTACGACCACCCGAAGGTTTTCGTTCGTCCCCAGGGCGTGATTTCTGAATGTCCCTTAGAAAATCTACGATGCCATCAACAAACTAGTGTCCGCGAAACATTCTCATGCCTCTCAACATGTGTTATTTTGCCGCGGTATCTTCAACGCCTCCATTTCACCTGATGCGTTTGATCACTTGCATACATGAATACTGAGCAACTTTTATTTGAAATTTGACAGGGTGGCGTCAGAATAATTTACAAACCTTTTACAGAAATATTATCAATATACGTTTCTATAACAGTTTAGAAGTCCTCGTATTGTTGTGTCATATGAGTTGCGCCGCTAACATAGGCTATATCGGACCTCAGCAAAATCTTACAAAAAAAAAATTGTAAAGTTATTTTTGATGATTTTTAAATCACTTATAAATCTAGTTTCTTGGAAATAGACAAAATATACATGTTAGTAAAATAATCGCAATCGGACGTCAAATAAAAATGATTTATGCTAAATGTCTACGATTTATTAGGAAAACCTTCGTATAATGTTGAAATAGTGTCTCTTGTTCTATGACAGTTATGTCACAGTGTGTTAACTTTTTTGTTGGGTATAACGTCGCACCAACGAAATTATAGTCATATGACTTTCAAGCTTTGATGCGGGAGGAAGACCCAAGGTGCCCCTCCGTGCATTATTTCATCACGGGCGGGAACCTGGACAGAACCACCGACCTTCCGCATGCCAGCTGGATGGCTCCCTCACGTGAAGAATTAAACGACCCGAGGGAGGCTCGAACCCATATCGATGAGGGGTAAGTGATTCAAGGTCAGCGACCTTAACCACTCGGCCACGGTTGTGTAAGTATAATTTAAGAAACTGTATATGTTTACGTAACAAAATGATAAAATAAAACAAACTGAACTGAACTTGTGTATTCTTTTTTTTTTTTTTTTTACAAAGTAATTTTTGACACAATTCAAGCCAGTAGTGTTGCATGATTGATTACGTTCCAACATATATTTTTGATGCTTAATTCTTTGTTATTAAAAATATTTTCCATTTCAATATCGGACATAAATCACAATGTCACATTTTCCTGCAGAAATAACTTCAAATAATCAGTATCCAAATTCAAAAAATTATGGCTCCTCTCATCTTTAGCTTCAGCACCATGATTTTTTTCTTAAATAGTGACCTTTAATAATCCAATTATTAATTGTCAGACCAGACATTTTGTGTGTTCATTAGTACATGTGAGAAATCGCTTAGAATACACCCGTTGTCCAACAGCCTATTCCATGCGCGTCATAAAGTCATCAACAGCTTCATTACCATATTCATATAATAAATGAATACTTTAAGACTGCTCCGCTGGAAAACAAGAAAAAAAAAACAACATTTTATGCCCCCGGTGTCGAAGACTCGGGAACCATATTGTGTTTGAACTGTCCGTCCGTCCGTGTGTCCGTCATTCAATCCATCCGCCAAACTTACTTGTGTCCTCATCTCCACCAATTTGGAAACTGGATATATATCATCAACATGAAGCGGACATATCCATATTTCGGTGTCCCTCATCTAGCCGCATTAGAACTACCTCATTACAACTTTACAACCAGTTCATATGCAAATGTGCATATTTTTGGAACTTTCACATCCGATTTTGTTTTCTGGAGTTATGGCCCTTTTTGGACTTATACAAACAGCTACATTAGAACATTCTGTACTCTACTACTCCTACAGTTTCCATCCAACTGAAATGAAACATGGTATACATTTAACATGAACTGTACATGTGCATATTTTCAGGACTTTCTTTTCTGATTATTATTATTATTTGAGTAATGGCCCTTTGTGGACTTTCAAGCATTTTCAGGGGGCATGTGTCATAAAATTTGACATCATTCTTCCTGTTGTAGTATATAAACAGACCTATCTCATGAAATCAACATCACTTGAAATTGACACACTCTATGGAAGCCCTGGAGCGACAATTGATTTCCGTACTTCCCACTTCTGACTTCTAACTTTTGCACTTCTCACTTCCAACTTCTTGACTTCCTACTTCTAACTTCCGCACTTCTGACTTCTAACTTCCACACTTCTGACTTCTAACTTCCTGACTTTCGACTTCTGATTTCCAACTTCCACACTTCTCACTTCCAACTTCTTGACTTCCTACTTCTAACTTCCACACTTCTCACTTCTAACTTCCGCACTTCTGACTTCTAACTTCCTGACTTTTGACTTCTGATTTCCAACTTCCACACTTCTGACTTCTGACTTTTTGACTTCTTACTTCCCTCTTCTAACTTTCGCACTTCTGACTTCTAACTTCCACACTTTTGACATCTAACTTCCTGACTTTCGACTTCTGATTTCCAACTTCCACACTTCTTACTTCCGACTTCTTGACTTCCCTCTTCTAACTTCCGCACTTCTGACTTCTAACATCCACATTTCTGACCTCTAACTTCCTGACTTCTTACTTTTAACTTCCGCACTTCTGACTTCCAACTTTCCGTCTTTGGAAGTCGGAAGTAAGAAGTGTGGAAGTCGGAAGTAAGAAGTCAGGAAGTTAGAAGTCAGAAGTGCGGAAGTTAGAAGTCAGAAGTGCGAAAGTTAGAAGAAGGAAGTAAGAAGTCAAGAAGTGTGGAAGTTGGAAATCAGAAGTCGAAAGTCAGGAAGTTAGAAGTCAGAATTGCGGAAGTTAGAAGTCAGAAGTGTGGAAGTTAGAAGTAGGAAGTAGGAAATCAAGAAGTTGGAAGTGAGAAGTGCAAAAGTTAGAAGTCAGAAGTGGGAAATACGGAAATCAATTGTCCCTCCCGGGCTGCTATAGGTTTCCATTAACCACTGGTCAAAGTTAAATATTCAGTGTAGGAATAACCTCACATGCTCGAGTTTATATAACATTAGAGACATTTTAGTTACTAACAAAAAGATGGCGGCAATTCTGACATATTTTTTGTATCATAGCATACATTTATTGAATGGCTAGCCGGTCAAAGGTATTTGCAACAGGTCCGAAAGGCCGAGTGCTAATAATTTTGACTATCGACCAGTGGGTCGTTTAATAAGTGTATTATTACATGGTATCAGAAATAACTCTTCCAGTCTTGACAATCCCAGCAAAACATCAACCCGGCGATTTTTATAAGGAGTCGGTCAAAACGAAATAATACTTTATTGCTTTACATTACTGCACACTTACAATCAACGCATTCTTATAATTATAAAATACAATTTAAACAACTTTTATATATAAAAAACAGGTTGGTGGTATAGTTTTGATAAGGATACATTACACTGTTGTTCTATGGTCTCACGGTACGTTGTTAAAAGATAAAACAGAACGTAGCGTTATATTTGATTTTTTTTTTCAGAAATCCGTCTATTTCTGAAAAAAATAACCATAAAGTCGTTCTGGATGCAGTGGTAAACAGTGGTCTAATGTTGAAATATGTTCCAAAGAAAAGCAGCAATCACAACCAAATTTACAAGTAAAGTGGATTTTAACTTACAAAAAGGTAAAAACTATTTCTCAAATGTCTGCTTGTGAAAACATGACAGGATAAAGATGTTGAACGTATCGTCTCATGTACAGATATTGTGTAATCGTGCTAAAATCCTGTTGCAGAAGTTAGTCAATATGAATAAAGAGTTTATGGCCTTTTAAAAAAAAACGACAAATATAGACTTGGTTCAATGGTTCTTGCTTCGAAAGAATGTCAAAAATGTTTGACAGTTTTCCTCAAAACTAACAATACATACAAGAAAAGTTGATAATATGATGAATTCTTTTCGAGGTGTCACGCAAGTATCATTTACACTCTTCCAGTGCTACTGTAGCAAACACAGTGACATAAAGTTACAAATTACTAGTAATCAAAAGGGTACTGTAGAAGATAATGTCACTTCCCTGCTTAGCGTCTAAACTCATGGAGCACATTTTGGACACACTTTATTAAGCATAGCATTAAAACTTAACTAATTAACTTCACACAAGAGGTATGTGACAATCCTGAAAGTTGTAAACAAGCCGTTCGATAACGTTGATCACAAAAAGGTGAGAGTCCACCTCTGACATCATATTGGATTAAGTCATTCTTATAGGACGCGCTCAAAAAGTTGTAGTGGATGTCTACATTTCAGATATCATTAGTGCTCTACTGGTTTTCCCGATGTTCGATGCTCTGTTCTTCGCTCTGGGGCCTCCACTGCCCGAAGTGGGTTCGAAACCTGAATTTGTCACTGTAGAATTCTTCATGGGGTAGAGCCGTCCAGCCGGCTTACGGAATGTCGGTCGTACCCAGTTCCCCGCCCATGCCTGAATCAATGCCCGGAATGGCACCAGTGTCTTCTGCCACCGCCAAAAGCTGGAGAAGTCGTTGTGCCCGTGTGACTCTTAACCCACCAAAAACAAAACAAACTGTTCTTTTTCTCCCACATAAATGACCTTCCTGATTCAATAAAAGTAAAGACATGTTGTAAATAATACCATTGTATATGTCAGTCAAATCTTCAGCTACAAAATGATCTGTGGAAAGGAGTGAAATTTAAACCGATAAGTGTAAGGTGTTGAGGATGACTAGAAAAAAATGCCTATTGTCTCGTATATTCTACATGGCACCGAACTTTGGGCTGGCAATCTCTAAAGATGGAGAAATGTCAAGTAAACCCACAAGGTAAATTATGACAACTTAAGCTATGTCCGCCACAACTGCAATATTGTTCAACTGTTTGGCATTTCTGTCGTGAAATGATCAACCGATCGACAACATGCTATGTCTTGAACTACTATGACTACACAAGCAGTGTTCCAACATAATAATTACTCTAAACTGGCAAACCATATACTAACGTCGTTAATTGTATAAGTTACAAAATCAAATGTAACCTAGTCCATGTGGACCATCACATCACCCATAATACATTATTCTACATTGATGCACACAATATTATTCAAATTCCTTTTTCCAAGAACAATCCGTCTATGGAATACTCGCTCGAGTCATGTATGTACAGCTGTCCATTTGCAGACTGGGTGCTGCAAATAGCACTGTCGACTTTCTATTCTTTTTACCTTTTACCTCTGTTTTAACAGTTTTCTCTAACGGATTCAGGGCAGGAACATCTGGCCCGCTCCCCACTAAATAATGCCAAGCAAATGTTTTTACGTGTTTTTCGATGCAACTAAAGTTAAATAAGTTTTCTTTTTCCCTTTTGCTAGCTAACTTCACCCGCACATCATTTATAATTATTCTTAATACGACGGGTTTGCATATTGGAAAACGTTAATAACACAAAAATATATCTGTTTTGCTCATGTCGTTCTAACAAAGTAAAAAAAAAAAACAAGAGTGATTAAGTTCCATGTCGCCTTATGATGACAACGACGGTCAAAACCGGTTATTCGTAAAAAGAGTATCAAGGGAGAAAACTTAAACCGGACAAAAACAATATTTTCCCGTACACATGCCAGTCTGTGTTTCGCGGTCCTTAATCCATCGTAAACTGTTTAGACGATGAATAGCATCCAACGCCAATAACAAAATCATAGTTATTGTCTAAAATGTTCGATTTTCAAACAAAATTGTACTGAAAAAATCATTACCAGTCGAGCTTCAAAGGCTGCAAGAGTACAGTGTCGGGCCCTAAACGCTCACTTGTCCGTGTGAATCGAAATATGAGAATATTTACAGTTGTGTGAAGTTTAAGGTACTTACCAAATTCTCAAATACATACAAGTGTTACGAAGATAATTTAATATTGTTATTTGATGTTTACTGACAGGCCGATTCTTTTCAAATTTTACCAAGATTGCAGACGATGCTTTTTTACGTCAGCAAGGTTTAGTGTTGATGGTTCATTATCAATGAGTGTGTGTAGCTGTCCATTTAATTTTTCATACTACTTGACAATGTGCTCGTGGGACACGTGCTTTTAAACCTGACAAAACCGACTTGGCCTAAATTGGGCATACAGTACTTATCTCAGTAGATAAAACATTAAAATGCAGTATTGAAAATTGATATAAATTATCCATTAAATCCATATAAATTACAGTTCAAAGCACAAATCATGCTAAAAATGACGCTCTTATGTGACAAAATGACGTCAAGAAAGGACACCAACACTACATTGAAAATTTCCTTGTCTGCGCATGCGTTGATATTGACGCCATGTTTGTTGTGATATTTTAGTTCGTGTAGACAATTCATGATTTTATTCATTGACGCGGCTAAATGTAAGTATAATGTTCTTTGTTTATTTGCATTCTCATTCATAACAGCACTGAATGTTTTTGTTGAATTATCTTCGTTAATCTACGAATTGAAAATGCTGGAATATAAAATAATAATTTTTTGCTGATCCCTGTCGAAGAAGACTTAGCACATTGGCTTTTTAGTGTTCATGGTGCTATTTTGCGTGTAATTCCTATGTTATGTGTTGCAAGTGACACCTTGCATTAAATCTGATGATGCTAGCATTTAGAAATCGGAAAGATATAATTTGAAAAAAGCTTTTGAACTGATATTAATTATGGCAAACGTTTTTTGAGACGATCCCTTCCGTCTCGGAATGAGGGTCACGTGACGATATATGCTAATTCTAGTTTGTTGAGGCTCTGTATGGGGTGTAAATTGTTTTATTGGTTTTTTGCTCGGAAATATATTTAAAAACTGTGTATTTTTTCAAAATATCTTCAATAATCATAAGTTCATTTGTTTTTGTAACCAAAAGCATTTTTTGCAATTCCTTGGTTTCCCCTATGAGGAGCCTCTGATATAAGTATTTTTAATCGAAAGAATATTAATGTAGTGCAAATGCTTTTTTGAGGTCCAACCTGGATTTCAATGGTCCAAAGAAACGGGGGCGACAGTACCTAATTGTAAACTCTACAGCATTCTCCAAAATCCAGCTAGACAATATTAAATTGAAGCATAAGCGATATTTATATTTTTATAGGGGCCTCCGTGACCGAATGGTTTAAGTTGCTGATTTTGAATCACTTGCCCGCACAGATTGCTTCATGTGTAGAATTCTTTGCATAACGAAGTCATTCTGCTGATCTGGACTTTACTTAATATCCGCCAAGTACAACAAGGTCAGTGGTTTAACCCAGGTGCCGGGCTGATGAAATAATGCTCAGAGGGGCATCTGGGGTCTGTCCCCACCAAAAGCTGGAAAAATTTTATATACTTACATAATTTCTTGTCATACTCATAGCCAGAATAAATTTGTAGGTAAAAAAGACTTTGTAAATGATATTCTTTTGTGTGTTTTTTTGTCACAGATGCAAGATTTATAAGATGTTACTTTTTAATTTTCTTGTTTAGAGTTGCCACTTCTGACTTCAAGTTAAATATTTGTATAAAAATCATGTGAAGGAAAATAAGAAATTAGTTATTGTAATTAAATATTTACAATATAAGGTGTTCAGGGAGGGATATGTTTATGTCTGTTTGAATGCAAAGAACTCTTAAATTCAGTAAAAACAAAGACTTGATAAAGTTGAGATGGTTGTGCTCCAACTATGCATTTTAGTCATTATTTTCAATCCCAGGGTAAAGTGAATAAATGGTGTTGCCTTCATAATTTGAAAGTTTTGAGATAGAATTTTTAATATAAGAAAATTAAAATGTAGTCAATCTGCCATCTTTGATTTGTTGAGAATTTATTAAAGGTAAATAGTAAGCGTAAGCTTTAACCTGGCATATAATCAACATACAACACTTATGTGACAGAGTAGGTGTAGTTACCTTTGCTTATTTTTACTTCCTGGTAAAGCCTTTAAATTCTGAGAGTGAATTAAGGGAGCTACCAGCAGCATTTTTCATGTCTTTGGTAGGATGTAGCAAGAGATCAAACCCCAGACTTCCTGCACTCAAAGCGAACACTCACTGAGGCGGTTCATCTAAAGTTTCTTTGGAAAATAAGTAAGTACTGAATCTGGCTAGAACAGTACTGGTTATGACTCAGCTGGATAATATAATATGCCATATTCTTTGTACATGAAGGGAAACATATATACACATTTAATTAGGACACATAAGCATCAAAATTAGCAAAAAAAAATTTGTTTTTTCGATATAAGCCCAATACGTGGCTTACACACATTAATGTGGTAACGTATCCTATGTGGATAGTAGTTTATTCAAAACGAGGCTCTGACCAGTTCACTTCTTGTCTCGTTGGTAGATCAAATACAGGTGCAGATAATTGTAACATAGAAACTTTTAGTATAATTAAAGATCTGTTATGTCTGACAAGTTTAGAACGTGTTCTGAAATATAACTATTTGCTTTTAAGCTCCAGTTATTCCCGGTTTTACATAATCGTCAGTATAGTTAATGTGCACGGAAACATTTAACTTTCCTCGTTGGGCTTTATACCAAAGCATTTTCATTGTCCTACTGTATTGACCTTGAAGTGCTATCTGGATTGAATTCTCCCAATTTTCTGTTTCTCGGAAAATCTCCAATAATGTCTGATAATGAACGGACTGAGGGATCACGTCCAGTATATATTCGATTTGAGTACAGCATGCAAAAAAGAAGGCAAACGGTACATTCAGGATTTGGGTTTTAGCGCGATTTTGAGTATATTCAGTAGTAACGTTTAGTTGTTGTTGATTTTGGTAACAACTCGGCAAATAGCGGTGACTAAAAACTCCTTCATCGAGGCTGAATTGATTTATTTTATGAATGAACAAGTTTGAGATCACCCCTGCATACACGCAGCTGTAATAGTGGCAAAGCGCATGCGCGACAATAGAAAAATGTTACTATTTTTGCGCAAAATTTTGAATAAAAATGAAGATATTCTTATAACTCTTTAACTTCAAAGAAATTGGTTGATTGATAAATTAGACTTTCAAAATATTACATGAAGACGGCGGGAGGTTGATTGATAAATTAAATTTTAAAAAAATACATGAAGACGACGGGAGAGTGCACTTTTATCACATTAGCACCCAACTGTCCCTGTCCCTCACTTGTGTTGGTCCGAGCCTCGCTCGGGGCGTTAACATCTTCCTGTGAGGAAGCCATTCAGCTGGCTGGTGCAACCGAGGTGACTGCTATGAAATAATGCGCTGAGGGGGGTCTTCATCCACCACCAAAGAGCTGGAAAGTCGCCCTTCGACCTATAATTTTGTCTGTGTGACAGATAACCGACAATATGAAATGGGAGTTGCATGCATACAGGCTGCAAAGTTTATTTATAGTCGGGTGTTAACAGCAATATTTCAACATTACCTATGAATAGCTGTAAGCAGCGTGGTATAGCATTGCTATTAATTTTGTACTCGTAGCGGCAAATCATTTCAAAGATGAACGTAGTATTAGATCTAGTAATATTAGTTTGTGAATCCGCCAAAAGTGCACAATTTGCAAACATAGGAACGTTCGAAAAAGCAACTTATTATGTTAAACTCTTACTTCAATCTGACCCAGATAATGAACACGATTATTTATCGCTCGAACAGCTTTACACACACTGTTGAGTGGAGCGCTTACGTGTTCCAAATCGATATTCGCCTAGTTATCGCCTGGCATGTTCGGCTCTGTATTGAACGTAGCAACGTACGAATGGTTCACTATAATTTTGCCAATCAACTTTCTCGTTTTAATTTGTCGCCGCAGTGTTGCCAATTACGGTCAGTCAAACAAATAAACGTATCTCTTCAATGTAAAGGAAGTTACAAAAAATCCGTTTCGTAACATTAACGCGCCATTTGAAAACGAGATTGTTATCCTAAATTTTCCTTTGTTCTCTTTCGAGCTGCACACATTTGAAGGAAGATACTCGAGTTTATGCATCTAATTATGTTTTTGCGGAAGCGATTTGCCGTTTAAGGAATTTGGCATGATGTGGTCTTTGTTGCGAATTGTAATGTTGATATTATATACGATTATGTTGGAATGAATTTCATATTGAATTGATTTCGACAAGACGATCACGACTTAAACTTCTTAAAGGACATTGTTCATCACATTTCTTAATTTCATGCGACAAAATGATCTAATACGTTAATACAGACCCACCACAACTTAGTGACCTACTGTTCTTTCCCAAATGAACTGCGTGAAAATCATTCTGGTACTAGTTACTACTGGTATAATACAACTATTTTTCAATATGATAGGTGGACAATTAAGGCCCTGCCTGAATTAATGTATGTTCACAATTTTTATGCTAACTTTTTCTGTCAGTCTCTTTTTTAGTATAGTTTTAGAAATATATAGAGATAACTGCCTTAAGTGTGGTCTAAACTCACTTTGATACAAGTGAAGTACTGTGTATACTGCTACATTACTTTTATAATATATTTAGACATTCAACTTATTGTCTTGGCCTTGTATATGTCGCTGTCAATTTGTGACTAGAATCGATATTTTTCTTTTCTTTTTCGTGCAAATCATGTATAATTACCATCATGGAAATACAATAAGGTTATTATAACAGTAGCTCGGTCTGGGATCGAGTGGGTTTTTGCCAGATCGGATCTTGCGAGGCGCGCAAGCGCCGAGTGTGATCCGACCTTGCAAAATCCCCGAGAGCTGAACCATTTTGTTGTGTTATTGAATGAAATCTTCAATGTTTATCGATAATAAAATGGAACTAAGTGAAGTTTTTATGTGCGCTCTTTATAGAACTGTGTCAGGTCATTCATATTAATGAAAGTAGTCCGGCAGCATACAATACAAAAGGTACAGTAGGCCTGCGGAATTTAAAAGGTACAATACGGATTTTTTTCTGCCAGTTCGAAGTTAATTGTAAAATACAAGCCTACTGTTTACAGAATTTATATCGGTATATAATAAAAAAGAATACAGTTATTTTGTGGCGGGTCTTTAATTGACGCCTTTCTTTGTATTACCGCAAAGCCGGATGATTTATAACTTTGTGCAACGTGATTTCAGTAATGAAAATTACGCTTGCTGAACCCTGACATGTATGTGATTGATAGCTTTATTCGCAGATGTTTCAAAAATGTAATCGTAGGAATAAATTGTGGGATATTGCAGAAGATGGACATAAAATTGATGGAAGCTTTTTCATTTCAGAATGCCAAACAGCGGTGACATATGTAGTGCATCAAATAGTACTGATGGGAAACAAACAATATGAAATGTAACCAGGGGTTTTTGATATTGTGCAGATTTTTTAAGAGCTAAGACAAACGCTGAGTATACCCTACTATGTAGTGTGATCGACGAATGTTTAATACGCAATGTTGTAATTTGCACTGTACAGTAATTTTGTCAAATAAGTCGTGTTTCATTGTTTGATACCATTATGTATATATTTTATCATAAAAAAATAATTTAATGTACAACGCCAATGAATATACTGTGGGTAAAATTAGGCGTTTAATCAGATAAGGCAGTTTCAGTTTCTTTGTGCAACTACTTTTTAACGACGAACGTTTTCTTTAATGTTTAAGGAGCACACCTCGTGTTGCCTCTCAATATTACAGCTTCTGTCTAATGAACCTAGCAGAGCGATTATTTTATTTAAAAAAGACAGCACTTTTGCACGACTTGTCCAATATACCCTGGTGCCATGCATGACAAAATTGACAATAAAATGTGCTCATTGAAGTTTTAACCAGGCACTCGTTAATCTTCGCCAATATTTTCGGGCGTTTTTACTTTTTTTAGTCATTTTATTTGATTATTATATACTGGAAATACTTGTACAAACTGAAATAACCGATACAGTCAGCCGCCGACTTGGTGACATAGTATCTCCGACCGCAAGTTCATTAGGTTCGGTCTGTCCAGAGTTTTTAAAATGTAATGCAAGGGCGTAACTACCGTTACGCACAATACGCACGTGCGTATAATTTTTTGTCAAAGTACCACCCTAAAAAGCAGACAGACTGCACCAAATGAAGTCAGTATTTTAAAAAAATCAGGGGGAGGTAAGCCGTACCACCAGTAGATGAATCATCGAAAATCGTAATAAATTTGGCATTTCCCCACCTGTTAATTCTGCAGATACAAATATAATAGGGCCGGACTAAACTAAAACCCATAACACAAAGATTTGTTGCTTTAAAATAAGGCTTTGTCCACTTATTGGCAAACTGCCTCTTAATGGTGCGTTCTTCATGATTCCCCAAAAATTCAGTAAGAACCCAGTTCTTATTTCGTAATTTTTAACTGACAGGTTTAATTGGGAAGGTCATGATAAGACCACAATCAGGTGATAAAGGCAATTTATTTACCAAACTAATTTATTGGGGTGTACTTTACAGGAATGAAGTGCCATACTGATATTATGAAGTGTGAAAATATTTAATTAAACATTTAATTCTTCGCTCAACATAATCCTTTGAAACAAACTGAAAACGGTCCACCATTCTGCTAGACATTCACATCTGTTTTGGCTCCAAAAATTACAGACAAAATAAGTATAGGTAAGAGGTTCTGATAACCGGGCGAAGCCCGGTTATCAGAACTTCTTACCCACTTATTGGCAAATATGTGGGGGTGAAGAAATCTGACCTTCCTATAATTAACCATGAAATTGCTGTTGTCAAACGAATTTGTGTCTTCAGAGGTATGCTGAGTGCGAATTTCAATTTGTCTGTAATTTTTGGAGCCAAACAGATGTGAAAGTCTAGCAAAATGATGGACCGTTTTCAGTTTGTTTCAAAGGATTATGTTGAGGAAGAATTAAATGTTTTAATTAAATAAATAATTTAATTAAAATTAATTAATTAATTAAACCTGTCAGTTAAAAATTATGAAATAAGAACCGGGTTCTTAATGATGTAATTCACACTCAGCATACCTCTGAAGACACAAATTTGTTTGACAACAGCAATTTCATGGTTAATTAGGAAGGTCAGATTTCTTCACCCCCACATATTTGCCAATAAGTAGGTAAGAGGTTCTGATAACCGGGCTTCTTACCTATACATAGCTTTTTATGAATTTAGCACGACGTTGACACCGAAAAATAACTTGATTTACGTAGATATATGTACATGTATAAGAAATATTGATTATCGGGATAGTATATTTTATTATATACTGTACTTTATAGTTGCCGTCCGTCAGTCAAAAGTTATCACGCTGTCCCAAAAGGTCCAATCTTACGGACTAGAGAGCAAGGGCAATACCTCGGGTTTTTTGTTCTAGACCTTTTTCCGCTGCTTAGTTGATATATAATTGAACAGTACTGTGTTTAGCTGGTGGACGTCGACTGTTGTTTTTAATTGTTTGTTTTTACTTAGTTATCTAAAAGTCACTAGCGACGTTATTTCCTGTTTTTAGGCAGAATGAGTATTTCGTTTCAAGTTAAATTTACTCTATCTAATGTTTTAAAAGCGTCAAAGTTCAATATACATTGACACTTTATGCATTCGCTGACGCAGACGGACAACAGCTGCGGCCCATTTAACAAAAAATACTCATGAATAGCGCGCGACGCTATTAAAATACTTTCTCCAAAAGATATTTAAATTTTTAAGTACAAAATGTTTAATTTTAATAATATATACGCGGCATCGTAATGGCTACGTGATGCGTCTGTTAAAATGTAGCCCTACTCTGGTGAGTGGCAAAAGAAGGCGAAAAATCATTAAAATAAACGGTATAATTTAGGTTAAGTAGAAATCTTTGTTTTCTTTTAGACTCAGCAGCTTCATTTAGAAGATCAAGCATTTGTTGCATCCTAGCAAAGAAGTTGCAAGAAGATGGAGGACGTCGATGAAGGGTTCGGATCTAACGAGAGTAACCATAGCAATCATAAAGAAACAATATTAAATGATCTCAAAATTTTAAATGGCCAGAGTGTACTTGACAAAAATACAAATGGCAAGAATATATTCAATGGCAACGTGTTTGAAAACTGCAGCAAAAAGGTCGAAGAAAGTCTAGACATGAACGATGGTAGTGAAAAAGATTTAGATTTAAGGGAAGATAAAAGCAATTCATCTTCGCAGTGTATAGGATTTGCTAATGCACTTAGAGGTCAGCATTGTGAAGAAAAAGTAGAAAAAACGAAATCAGAAGAATTGTGTTACTCCTACTTAAGTAAAGATACATTATCTCCTGCTGAAAACGATAATACCAATTGTTCTTTAAAAGATAAAGATAATGGTTTAGAGGAATCAAGTAGTAAGTCATTATCACATGATCAAAGCAAAGAAAATGAAATTCCTAATAAATGTGATGACATTGAGGAAGAATGTCTAGATAAAACTCTAAATGAAAATCATAGCAATAACTTAAATCCAAATTCACCAATAGACAAGAAGATGAATGGTGACCTTACAACTGATGTACAAGATAATGAATTAGAAAAAAGTTGTCTTGATAAAATACAAAATAATGAAGCAAGTCCCTTGAATAGGACTCCTATAAAGCAACGCACCAGTTCAGCTGAAGGCGCAAAATCTCCATTCCTTTTAGATGATAAAGTAAGAAATTCTCTGAAAGGTTTAGTTGCAAAGGTAAAGTCATCTGAACTGTCCAGAGGGAGCATGAGTCCATCAGGATCATCTGTAAGTGGAGATGGTGAAGGTCCAGCTACACTTGGCAAGTTACAAGGTGAGTTTTACTTTTGAATTTTTTTTGACAGTAAATTTTGAATAATACTCAAGTTGAGGTTTGAACCTAATTCCCTTTCCCTTGGATTCCACTAAACCTCTGACCAGAATGCAGATGCCACCATCTTGGTAGCCTAGTAGTAGAGCACCGGCTTTGAGTGCCAGAGGTCATGGGTTTTATCCCTGGCCACATCATACTAAAGATGTTTTAAAAAAATGGCACTAGTAGCTTCCTGTCTTGGCACTAAGCAATGAGAGGATATTGGTAGTTGGGCATTGTCCTACAAGTAGACACTGTTGTTTATATGACTGAAAAGTTGCTGAAAAAGATGCTAAAATCAGACATAAACACCCTGAATGCAGATCTATGCCAACACAGATGTTCATATAAGTTCAATGGCCAACAAAAAAAATCTGAGGATAAAATGCAGTGTGTCTTGATACAAGTTTACCTACCTCTCAAATACATGTAGGTCAATTTTTCATTGATTGCACATAGATGAAACACAGAATTTTAAATTTCACTGCATAGTTTATGATTTGATAGATATTAAAGAACACAATCCATCTTTATGACATATTGAAGCATTTCATGATAACATTGACAACGAAGCAGTTGGACAAGGACTTTTATGCAAAATGAAATGCTTAAGAGCCGCAGAAGAATGAAAACAGTACTTTTTAGCTCTACTTTACGAAGTATGGAGATCTATCCTACTCTGCCTGGCGTCTGCGTCCTTCCGCTTCCGCACTTTGGTTAAAGTTTTGATGCACTTTCTCTTTATCTTTGTTATTACTTGATGGATTTGCTTCAAACTTAAAATAGTTGTTCCTCCTCATCACCCATATCATGTGGCACAAGGGTCATAACTCTGGCACCAATATTTCATGAATTATTCCCCCTTTTTACTTAGAATTTCAGGTTAAAGTTTTGGTGCAATTTCACTTTATCTCAGTTATTACTAAATGAATTTGATTCAGACTGAAAATAGTTGTACCACATCATCACCTACATCATATGACACAAGGTGCATAACTCTGGCACCAATTTTTCATGAATTATGCCCCCTTTTTACTTAGAATTTTATGTTAATTTTGATGCATTTTCACTATATCTCTGTTATTCCACAAGGGATTTGATTCAAACTAAAAAAGTAATTGTTCATCATCACCACCTACATCATTTGACTCAAGGGCCATAACTGTGACACCTGTATTTTATGAGTTATCCCCCATTTGTACTTAAAATTTCAGGTTAAAGTTTTGGACCAGGTGCACTTTCACTTTATCTCTGTTATTACCAAATGGATTTGATTCAAACTTAGAATAGTTGTACTACAACATCATCCACATCATATAATACAAGGGCTGTACATAACTCTTCCATCAATATTTCATGAATAATGCCCCCTTTTTACTTAAAATTTCAGCCTAATTGTGGTGCACTTTCACTATATCTTTGTCATTACTTAATGAATTTGATTAAAACTTAAATTTATTTTTTCCAGCTCATCATCCTCATCATATGGCACAAGGTCAGTCACCCTGGCACAAATATTTTATGAGTTATATCCCCTTTTTACTTAGTTTAATTTCAATGCTTTTTATACGCCCGAAGGGACGTATTATGTTATACCCTCGGTGTCCATCTGTCCGTCAGCAATTTCATGTCTGCTCTGTAACTCTTGAACCCCTTGAAGGATTTCAAAGAAACTTGACACAAATGTTCACCACACCAAGACTATATGCAGAGAGCATGTTTTGGATGTCTCGCTTCAAGGTCAAGGTCACACTTGGCACAAATGTTTACCACACCAAGACGATGCGCAGAGCGCATGTTTCGGATGACTCGCTTCAAGGTCAGGGTCACACTTAGGGGTCAACGGTCATATATAACGTTGCTTTGTGTATATTGCTCTGCATTGCAGTGCTCTTGTTTTTATTTGGCAGATCCCTTTTTGTTCACTTACAATAAATCTTTTTTGAATACTTCCCTTTCATGTTACTATAAATAGCTTATTTTGAAACTTTTATTATTGGCCGTAGGGAAAAACCGAGACCACTTTTCTGTGGTACAACATGGGTGGTACCTCCAATTTTTAGGTTTATTTTGACATAACTGTACCTTGTAAGGATTTTTTGTGGACTTTGAATTTTTTTTTGAATTTCTTCCCTTTGTTGTTCTTGTCCTTTGGGCTTCAACAGTCAAGTTCTTTAAATTTTGCTCCCATCCTCTGATGTAACCCTTCGGGCGTATATTGCCCCGCTTGGCGGAGCTCTTGTTATATTTCTGCTGTTACGGAATGGATCTTTATGGGCAGATTGTTTGTGGTTATATTGAATTACACATTTTCGCAACACTGTGCTTTTACAGAAGTGAACAGTTCAGATGATATATCTGTTGAAGATGAAGAGACTGAAGATCATAATAACAGAGAAGAAGATGCTGTAAATGATTTTATGGATAATACAGATGAAAATATTCTGGCTGATGATGAAGATGGTATTTCTATGGAAATAGGGAGTGAAAATGAAGATGATCTTCTAGAGCTAGCTTCAGAACATTCCTCAGTCAAAATGTGCAATAATGAAAAGACTGAAACTGCCATTCTAGGTGAACCTTCAGAAAAATGTAACACTCAAAAGTCTGCCTTGATATTAACCGCTGCAGAAAAGGAAGACACAAATAGTAGTAGTGCTGTTGAAATAGAAATAACAAGTGACATTGAGGATGATACTGTACAAGACTCTGACAAGGAATACAAGTTTAAACATGATTCTGTTGAAAAAATTCAGTTTGAGGAGGACAGCAATAGTAATGGCAATTCTGGAAAAATAAATGATATTGTTAATTTTTTAAATCGAGATTTGTCTGGAACAAACTCGCCTCTTTTAACTAGTGATAATGTTGTAAATGATGACTCAAATTCAAAACCAATTAATAATGTGCTAACTGAAACTGACAATGACAATGTTGAAAATAAAGATGACAGTGTTGTTGAAATGGATGAAGTTCTTCGCAATGAAAAGCCTGATGATGATGCAAATAGCGAAATGCAAATTGAGGAAGACACAATATCAAAAGATAGGATGAAAGATAATTTAGATGAAAAAATAAAAAATATGAGTTCTGTTTTTAAAGAAGACGGACCTTCATTAGGAGAATCACAAGATGTAGAACAAAAGTTAAAAGGGGAAGAGGTTGAAAATGATGAATACGAAAGAAAAGACAATGATAGGGAAATTTTAGAATCAAAACTACATACAGAAGAATGTAATACTGGTCAGATAGCTGAACTAGTCAGTGAAAAAAAAGTAGAAGAGAATGAGGATGATGATGATGATGATGTGATATTTGAAGGTACAACAATGCCTTCCATGAGAAATAAGTATCAGAGATTACCTTCATCAGGTTCAGGAGTTGAAAAAAGTGATTCTGTTTTGAAATATTCAAGCGGAAAATCAAATAATGGGATTGATGCCAACAATGAAAGCAATGATGAAACTGTCTCAAAAGAAGAAGATGATGATGTGATATTTGAAAAAGAAACAAAAGCTGAAAATAACAAGTCAAAGCAAAACTGTGATATTGTAAAGACATCAGATGTTAGAAATGATGTAAATGAGAGTATACAAACTATTAATAGCAGTCCTACATTAGATAATACAAATAATAATAATTCAGAAGAAGTTCATAGTGCAGAAAAGGTTTCTGTAATATATAGCAGGAACTCTTCTGATAGAAAACGTTCAGCTGAAGATAAAGAATTTAATGAAAATGAGTCTAAAAGGTCAAGGCTTGATTTAACTGGGTTGATTGGAAAACTTGGATCACGAGTGGAACCTGCTAGTATAGAACTTTCAGATGATTCGGAAGAAGAAGGTGATAAATCTATGGATGCAGAAACAGTAACAGTTACAAATAAAGATGAGAATAAAAAGCCAGAAGAAAATGAAAGATTGATCACTGTAACTGAAAAGGTAAGCATTCTTTCATTTGACTGGTCTCCAAAGTTCTTACAAGCTCTTAAAGTCAGTTTGTTGCTAGCCAGATGCTTCCACAAACTCCAATGACATTTTAACTTGACTAAACAAAGTATATAGAGAGCTAGCGTCTAGGTTCACAAATTGGTTAGTAGTTGGATGCACTTCTTTATTTTTGTTACTACCTAATTAATGGATTTTTCCTCTAACTTTAAACAGTTGTTCGTTATCATCACCAACATCGTATGATACAAGGGCCTAAATTATGGCTCCACAATTTCATGAATTATCACCCCTTTTAATTCTACTAAGAATTTCTGGTTAAAGGTTTGGTCCACATACACTTAAATTCCAGTTATTTCTTACAACTGAAGTGGATAAAATGACAAACAAAAGAGGATTCATTTACTTTTAATAATCCTAGTATATAAATTTTACATTTCATAAGGTCTTCATATTAAAGGGATACATTTGCTTTATCTCAGTTAATACTTAAATAGATGTTTTTTAATTCATCAGGTGTGATGTCATTTATCCAGATAACATAGAATAAAGCCAGGGCTTATCTTACGGAAAAGGAAAATATTCTTATATAAAACTCCCATCCAAAATATAAAAATATCAACATTACTTTTTCTACAGATAAAATGCACTAATGAAAATTTTTTAAACTGAAATAATTGCAGATTATGCCTTCAAATGCACTTGGAATATGCAGTTATTTCTATATGTGGGCAGATGTCTTAGAAATAAGGATATAAACGATATTTTTAATTTGACCATACAATATAATATAATGATAATTTCATTAAAATCTATTGGTAGGAAAGTTTCTTTCAGGCACTTAGCTTGAAATACTTAGTATGCATGGCAAGTGTAAAGTGGGGATCTTTTTAAAGTGAGGATGTTAAATACTGAAGTAAAGATAGTGATAGAAAACCTTGTTCTTTCTGGAATATATTTGATAAAACATAATATTGTCTTCAGTATCCTCTTTAGAACCTGCATTTAATTAATAATTATATACTCTTTGATATGATATCATACTAATCTTTTCTCATCTGCCATATTGGCTTTAGATATTTCTCCATTGTTGTGTCATAGAGCATACGAAGGAATAAAAAAATTTGATGCAAAAATGAAAAGAAAATTTCGCTGAGTTTTGAACCCACACAACAACAGATCTGTTGAATATAAACAGTATGCTTTACCTTTGAGCTAATCTTTTATTGGTCTGAAAATGAGAAATACCCAGTACTCATATTTTGGCAAGTTACAAAAATGTTGAATTCCCTATGCTTCATTTAACTCTATTTATAGTCATGTTTGTAAACATCACATTATCGTTGGGGCATAGTAGTTCAATATTAACTACAAAATGTGTATCAACAAAATAATGCGTACTACTTCAACCTGCAGTAGCTCGCCCGCTTAGCTCAGTAGGTAAGAGCGTTGGTCTACGGATCGCGGGGTCGCGAGTTCGACCCTTGGGCGGGGCACATGTTCTCCGTGACTATTTGATAAACGACATTGTGTCTGAAATCATTAGTCCTCCACCTCTGATTCATGTGGGGAAGTTGGCAGTTACTTGCGGAGAACAGGTTTGTACTGGTACAGAATCCAGGAACACTGGTTAGGTTAACTGCCCGCCGTTACATGACTGAAATACTGTTGAAAAACGGCGTTAAACCCAAAACAAACAAAATCAACCTGCAGTAAGAAATTATTGCATATAAACCATAGATCTCCATTTGATTAATTATCAACTTCTTACTGTAACCTGTACCCGCCTGTAGATGAAATTGTGGAACCAAAATTTGTAGTCCTGTTTGGCACCATATAACCTATACTGTTTTGGTGCGCCGTAAAACCCAAATAAATAAATAATGTAGATGAAATGCAATTTTATTGTTTGCTTGCCATTCACTATACAGCTGATTATCTGCCTGAAGACAGTTACATGTATGCCTGTCTTTTCACCAAAATATGGTCAAAATTATGATGTTCTCATGGACTAACTTGCTGGAGTAGTGTTATTTCTAGAGCTCAAAAAGGACAGGGTGCTGCCAAAAAGGGGCAGGGTGCTGTCCGAAAGGGGCAGGGTGCCCTTTTAGATGTGAAAGTTACCATAGCAGTAGTTGCATTTCTAGATGTCTATAGTTAATATGTATTCCATTTATCTTTATTCCACACTTAAAAGAAATGTCACACAAAGAGCTATAAAAATAAATTTTATTATACTTCTTTGTGTCACAGAATAAAGTGCTAAATCTTCCCAAAACCAGTCACAAAGTTTTCAAAGGCTTTTTACTTACTTTATAGTTTAGGTTAAACCATTCAAGCCTTTCCCTTAAAAATGTCACCAAGAATGTCAACTTATTCATATGAATGTGAAATAGTGGAGGACCTTAATATAAGCTTAATCTTGAAATCAAGATCATGTTGTAAACAACATAGTTAAAGGCCTGTTTCAGGTCACATTGTAAACTGATAATTATCAAAATACCTGTTGTATTTATCAGGTCTTTCATCAATATTTCATTAACAGAAAAGTGCTATTACAGTAAGGTTAAAGTTTACTAAATCGCATATCCAAAATATACTATCCGGATACTGGTACACTTTCGGAATGTTGTCTGAAAGTAGTTTTTACTCAGTTTAAATGACCTACTAGGGTAAACCAGAGATAGTTCCACATATTTTGATGTTTCTCATCATAAAAAAATACACCGACTGTCAGCTTTTTTGAAGGAATAATGGAAAAATTGCATACGACATCGGGAGTAATAAGACTCGTGAACGGACATTCTAAACTTTCTTTTACTTTCGATAATCATTAAAATGTGTGCATTTTCTAGTTTAAATTACAGTAGAATCAAACTGCATTGATATATACTTGTTATAGTAAACGACGGTCTAATTTAAATTTTGCTCAAAGAAATCTAGGGCACTTTTCACGTGCTCGGTAATCAGCTGGCCGCTTACGCACGCTTTTTTTGACGTTTCACAGGATCCATACCCTTTATCAATTTGTTTTAACACTTCACTGATTCTCATTACCTGTGTGCACTCGCCGTGACGTAATTTGCTGATCAAAAAATCGTCGAGGCATGTCAACAGGGAAATTGGCGGGATTTAGCATAAGATCAAAGGCAAGAGGGCACATTTTACGGGCAGCGTGGCGGCAGTAAAAAAGGGCAGGGCGGGGCGCCCCGCTGCGTCGCTCTAGAAATAACACTATGGAGGTCCAAATATTTAATATATCTAGCAAATGTAATTAATCCTTACCATGCTAAATTTCTATTATGGACTGGTCCATCTTCCAATTTGGGCAGCACTATTTATCATTTGAAGGGGTGTTTACTAAAAATTTACTGACTGAATAGCGAACAGTGCAGACCATGATCAGACTGCACGGATGCGCAGGCTGATCTTGGTCTGCACTGGTCGCAAAGGCAGAATCACTTGCCGCCAGCAGGCTAAGGGTTAAGCATATGACTGTTCATTTTAATTTGCTGAATTTTCAAAGTGTATTCAGAAGTTGTGAAAAATCAGACTTTAATCTAGATGTAATCTGCTAATCTCTGATTATCTTCAGACATACGGTACAACTTGTATTAAAAGACCGCGTAATTTTACTAAAGGAAGGACAAAAAGTGGTCTCTTAACACAAATATGGTTTCTTAATACAACATAATGTTGGCAAAAAGCCGGTCAGTATGAGTATTGATCAGGCCGGCGGTCAGTACTGGTTAAAACCGGTCAACACTTGTCAGTTCAGTACTATGGTCGCTCTTGGGTTATTCAACAGATTAGCACAGGCTGTGGTAGTAATATAAAAAATAATAAAGCAGTTTGAATAAGATAAAATTTTGTTCATTAAAAAATATAGTGGCCAATACTGGTCGCATGGTCGGTTTTGGTCCTTGGCAATTATGTGTCCTGGTCACAAAATAATTTGTTCTTCAAGACCACAAAAAGGAACTGGAAAAAATCTTAATGCAAGTGGTAAAATAGATGATGTGGTCACTCGAGCAAGTTTGACTGTACTGATATCTAGGCTTACTGTTTGAACATGCTCACTTAACATGACTTTTTCTTTTGAATTATTTGCCAGATCTTCAAACTTTGCTTGCTTCTCATATTTGTTTGAATGGGGGCACTTGATAAATTAATGTTGTTTTGTAGTAAAAATTGTTACAATTCATGACATAATTATATTCATGGCCTGGGCATATTGTTTTGGTGAAAAAATCATTATTTAAATGGTGTAGTATTTTGGCAATGGGAATAAAAATGCAGATTGTGGCAACTCTGCATTGTGGTTTGAAAGAAAATTTCTGAGGGGAAGAGGCTAATACATGGCCCTTGTTACATATGAAAAAAAAAACACACACCTTAAAAAAAATTTTCAACTAGAATTGCCTACGTACTGCCAGTTGTCCATTTTTAAGGAAGACAAAATTTGCCAGGGATAGATGGTTATCATATATATAAAGACAAAAGGTACAATAATTTGGCACTTTCGCATTTCCATAGAAGTAACATTTATTGCCCAGTCAACATTTTTTGCCATTGTATGAACCCAGACAATTTTTATATGCCATGAGTGTAAACTGGGTCAATCCGGAAACAGAGCTGCGTTAAACACTGATTCTCACTTTTATACAGGCATTTTTTTCCAGTTCAGGAATAGGCAAAAGTTGAATAAATTTTGAAATGCATGACATGTGAACTGTTGATAAAGACGAGCATTCTCAGACCACCTAACTATAAATGTTTATTGCAAAAGGGAGAGTAGGGGCTGACGAATCCACTTGTCTGCTTGTAACAGTAGAAATTGGGACTTGCTGTTATACTTGTCCAGCAGGGCGAGAGCGATTTTGACTAAATGTTTAGTAGATTTTTAGCTCTACTTTTGAAAAAGTAGAGCTATTGCACTCGCCCCAGTGTCAGCATCGCCATCAGTTAAAGTTTTCGATAAAGTCAAATATCTCTATCGACTTGAAACTTAAAATAGTTATTACTGGTTCGAGTTGTAAATTCGGCCACTTTTTGCGGTTTTTCATAAATATTTCTTTCGTTTAACAATCGATTTGTACAAAATTTCTACCATAATTATGTGCTTTGATACAAGCAACATTGATTGTTATTATTAATGGCCGTTTACAGTATGGTAAACAATACAACCGCGCTTAAAATAACAGACAGGTTTAGCTTCCACATTTTACCTTCTAGACGTTGTGAATATTCGGTAACTTTTTAAACATAAAGTTGGTTGTATTTTCAACATTTTCTTGGAAATAAATCGATGCTACAGCCAAAATTGTTCTTTTTTTCAACAAACTGCAATCAGTTTTCAGTAGCATACCTCATGGAAAATATTTGCCAACAGAGATTTAAAAAGCGCCTGTCATCCTTCTCACACCAGCATGACGTAGTTTAATTTTTACGTCACTGTTTATCACACATCCTAGCATAAAACTGCTGTTCTTGTCACTTTTCGGGGGTATTTCAACAGGAGAGTAAAGAGAATCTCTCTGTCACATGCTATTATAACACCTTTTTATATATGTGCGTTCCGTGGCAAAGCATAAACGTATTACGGCCCCAAAACGGATAATTCAAAATGAATGACGTCAACGTGAAAAAACAACAAAGACATGGAAAATCAATGACGTTGAGGGACAGTATATTCATTTTCTTGGTTTTAACGCGTTTTATGCTAGTTAGCGCATGTTCTTTTTGTGTTATGAAGTTTAGATTTGAATTAACCCTTGCAGGGCCTTAGCATAAACGAGCGCGTGCAATGACGTCACGCGACCCGCGAGACAAAATATTTGCTATGTAGAGTACACAATTTAGGGAAGGACAACTTTTTTTCTACTCACCTCAGCTTGTTGTTTTTTGCCGACTTTGTTGCTAACGCAAGTGCTTGTGATGACACAGATGCGTTCTCAAGCATCTGGCTCGAAAAAAAGCTTTAAAGTGGGTGGCCGAATATTTACGACCTGGCCGAATTTACGACTCGAACCAGTTACTAGCAAATTTTACACCAGGAGACACAATCCCCAATACCCTGATTTGAATTTGGACAGAGTTATGCCCCTTTTTAACTTAGATTTTTTTGGTTAAAGTTTTTAATAAAGTCAAATATCTCTGTTACTATCAAAGCTTTTGACTTGAAACTTAAAATAATTATTTACTATCAAAGTCTACACCAGGAGAAACAATGCCACATAACTCTGGTTTGAATTTTGACAGAGTTATGCCCCTTTTTAACTTTGAATTTTTTGGTTAAAGCTTTATAAAGTTTTTACTAGCAAAGCTCTAATTCAGAGTCAAGCACTGAGAAAAGTTGAGCGTCTTTCGGACAGCTCTCGTTAAAAAATGAGAACAGAGCTATGGAAAAGCAGGAGCATCTCAACAGTTGAAAACTAAGTTGATTTGTGGTTTGAATCTCATTATGGTACCCTATTTTGATTGCATTAGCAAAATGTTAAATAGTCCATAACCAGACTTCAGTACATAAGTTTTGACCAGACTTTACAGTAGACATCGTACCTAATTGCAGGAGTACAAATTGCAGTGGGAGAATTTTAACTCTAAGCAGCTTGTCCTGCAGAAAGACAGGCATTCAAACAATTTGTCAAGCTCTGCTTTGAAATCGTTTGTTAGCTCATCTGATTTTTTGGAGAAAAAAAAATGATGAGTTATTGTCATCACTTGATAAGCGTCGGCATCTGTGGTGACGTTGCCTGGTTAAGTTTTATGTTTAGGTCAACTTTTCTCCTAAACTATCAAAGCTATTGCTTTAAATCTTGCAACACTTGTTAACCATTAATAGTTGACTCTGTACAGCAAGAAACATAACTCCATCCTGCTGTTGGCAAGAATTATGGTCCCTTTTGGACTTAGAAAATCAGATTTCTTGGTTAAGTTTTGTGTTTAGGTCAGCTTTTCACCTTAACTATCAAAGCTATTGCTTAAAACTTGCAACACTTGTTCACAATTAAAAGCTGACTCTGTACAGCAAGAAACATTACTCCATGCTGCTTTTTGCAAGAATTATGGCCCCTATCATAAAAACACATGGGTAGGACAATATTTCTGTTTTACAGAGACAAAAAAATCAGATGAGTGTCTGCACCTGCAAGGTGGTGCTCCTGTTTTCCTTCTGAAGACTCTCAAAAAAGCAATACTTGAATACAGTCATTGGAGTTTTGTGCGGGTATTTCCTACTTCTGAATATCAATTAGTAGAGATTATTACATGGTATATTTACAGTTATAATGAAGTTATAATTCATCACACACTTGTTGCAAATTTAGCCTGCCCGCATAGCTCAATAGGGAGAGTGCAGATCTACAGATGGGGTCATGAGTTCGATCCTCAGGTGGGTTGTATGTTCTCTGTGGTGATTTGATAAAAGACATTGTGTCTGACATCACTTGCCTCCACTTCTGATTCATGTTGGGGAGTTGGCAGTTACTTGCGGAGAATAGATTTGTAGTGGTACAGAGGCCAAGGCTATATACACGGCTGTCCCTACTTCGTTATTCGCACTGCAGCAATTGTAAGGACCGCTGGAGAGAACTATGGAAAGGATTTTTTTCTGCCGAAAGAACGGATTTTGCAATCTATTTTTGTGTACATTTTCAGTCTTTGATGTATTAATTCGTTTTAATTATGTAAATATGCTGTGCATTTTCCAATACTTTTCCACCATTCTCGAATACATCCGATGATTCTTGAGTACGAGTATACCGAACGGCAATAAGGAACAACTGACAAAGAGTGCCGTGTCCCTAAGAAATTATTTGCACGGCTGCCGTGTCCCTAAGAAATAATTAGCACTGCCACCGTGTAAATAGCCACTTCGGGTACAGAATCCAGGAACACAGGTTAGGTTTAATTGCCGGCAGTTATATAACTGAAATACTGTTGAAAAAAGTGTTAAACCCAAAGCGAACATTGCTAATTCTATTTTCTTCATTTGTCTCTTGATAAAGGGAAGTAATACAGTATAATCAAAGCTGCAAAGTGCATAATAAGAATAGATTATTTACCTCCCTTAAAATTCACAAATCTGTTTGATTACAACTGGTTTGTTTAAGCTTAGGTACTGTATTTAACTACTGTCTGTGTTAAATATTTATGGTAATCAGGTATTTTTTGCAAAGGTAAATCAAGTGTAATTTGTGTAACCTGTATTCTGCAAGATTTGAATCAATACAAAACACTGATGTACCTTTAATATTTTGTTAAACTTTTTATAGAGTGCAATTAGAAATTTTTGTCAAAAAATTTGGAAACAAAAGATACATTTCCGGCGGCGACGTTTGTTTTCACTGAATATGCAAATTAAGCATGTGTCACTGGACCAATGAAAACTCGCCTTATCGTCTATGGAAAAAAACATGCAGGAAAGCCAGTAAAAAATCCTGTGTTGTGTTTGTGCAGATTAGTCAAAACATGGGATGTCCCGGGATTTCAGCTTCATATTTTCATATGTAAAATATTGTTAGGTTCACAAGCAAGCTATTTAACACATTTATAACTGAGATTAAAGGTGGGTGTTGCTCATTTATTGTTAGAATTCTGCCTTAACTGATACGGGAAAATAATGTTTAAATTATATCTTAATACATATATTGTCGAAGCGATAGAGCGAGGCAGAGAAGCAAAAACACAAAATTACTTGGCCCAAGTAGAAACAAGAAAACCTTGTGACCTGTCATAAAATGATACAACAATAAACCTTTATTAAAGACGTTGACAACTTGAGGCCCGTCTGCTTAAATAACATCAAAGCGCACCAGAGTATTGTGTTGTGACTATTTAACTGCATAGAAAATCAAGGCTATATTGTAAAGACACAATTGAAGAAGTAGGCCTCAAATACCCCGGGTTAAATCATAACACTAATTCACTAAATATCACAGTTTTAAACAAGCCTGCACATGGCGGGCAAGAAAAGCATGTATAAGTACCACTGTGTTTTTATACACCCGTCTCTGAAAGAGCGGGGCATATTATGTGAACACCTGTGCGGGCAGGCGGTCGGTGCCAAAGCATGTCCGCTCTGTAAGACAAACAGTTTTCATCCAATCTTCACCAAACTTGCTGACAGTGTTTGTGGGCATCATATTTCGGCCAAGTTAGATAACCAGCGAAATTGCCCCAGGCACTCTTGGATTATGGCCCTTGAATTACTTGAAAAACTGCATATTTAGCCTTGTCAGTTCTCTAAGTCAAACAGTTTTCATCCGATCTTCACCAAACTTGCTGGCAATGTTTGTGGGCATAATATCTCGGCCAAGTTCGATAACCAGCCAAATCGCCCCAGGCACTCTTTGATGATGGCCCTTGAATTAGGCTAACTTCCATGATGGGCGTATTTTGTGACAGTCTGGCACTCTTGTTTAACATACCAACCCAATGTTTTTAATATAAATGCGCCATTTATCATTTTTAGCTCACCTGTCACGAAGTGACAAGGTGAGCTATTGTGACCGCTTGATGTTCGTTGTGCGTCGTCCGTCAACAATTTCTAAAAAAAGCTTCTTCTTGAAAACCACTGGGCAGAATTACACCAACTTCACAGGAATGTTCCTTGGCTGGCCACCTTTCAAAATTGTTCAAAGAATTGAATTCCATGCAGAACTCCGGTTGCCATGGCAACTAAAAGGAAAATCTTTAAAAATCTTCTTCTCAAAAACCAGAAGTCCTAGAGCTTAGATATTTGTTGTGAAGCATTGCCTAGTGGACTTCTGACAAATTTGTTCAAATCATGACCCCGGGGTCAAAATTGACCCCACCCCAGGGGTCACTTGATTTTACATAGGAAAATCTTAAAAAATCTTCTTCTCAAAAACCAGAAGCCCTAGAGCTTAGATATTTGACATGTAGCATTGCCTAGTGGACCTCTACTAAAATTGTTCAAATCATGACCCCGGGATCAAAATTGACCTCGCCCTAGGGGTCACTTGATTTTACATAGGGAATATCTTCAAAAAATTTCTAAAAATAAACCAGAAGACCTAGAGCTTAGATATTTCACATGTAGCATTGCCTAGTGGACCTCTACAAAATTTGTTCAAATCATGAACCCCGGGGTCAAAATTGACGCCGCCCCAGGGGTCACTTGATTTTACATAAGAAAATCTTCAAAAAATTTCTAAAAATAAACCAGAAGGCCTAGAGCTTAGATATTTGACATGTAGCATTGCCTAGTGGACCTCTACAAAATTTGTTCAAATCATGACCCCCGGGATCAAAATTGACCCCGCCCAAGGGGTCACTTGATTTTACATAATTATGAAAATCTTCAAAAAAATTCTAAAAATAAACCAGAAGGCCTAGATCTTAGATATTTGACATGTAGCATTGCCTAGTAGACTTCTACAAAATTTATTCAAATCATGACCCCCGGGGTCAAATTGACCCCGCCCCATGGGGTTACTTGATTGTACATAGAAAAATCTTCAAAATAAACCAGAAGGCCTAGAGCTTAGATATTTCATATGTAGCATCGCCTAGTGGACCTCTACAAAATTTGTGCAAATCATGACCCCCGGGATTAAATTGACCCCACCCCAGGGGTCACTTGGTTTTATGTAGGAAAATCTTAAAAGTTTTTCTAAAAATAAACCAGAAGGCATAGAGCTTAGATATTTCACATGTAGCATTGCCTAGTGGACCTCTACAAATTTGTTCAAATCATGACCCCCGGGGGTCAAATTGACCCCGCCCCAGGGGTCACTTGATTTTACATAGCAGAATCTTCAAAAATTTTCTAAAAATAAACCAGAAGGCCTAGATCTTAGATATATATTTGACATGTAGCATTGTCTAGTAGACTTCTACAAAATTTGTTCAAATCATGAACCCATGGGGTTACTTGTTTAGCTTTAGCAAAGAATTTTTTTCAAGAAAGCATTTAAACTCAGGTGAGCGATATAGGGCCATCATGGCCCTCTTGTTAAAGATTATTCTTGTTTAAATTGGAAATATGGCAAAATAACGGCTGTAAAAGGTAAGCATAAAATTGTATGAGTCACATTGAATGATTAAGTGTTTAAAGGGAAATAACTGAAGAGAATTAATGTTTGAATCAATGTCCTCTTTTCAATCTTTGCTTCTCTTAAAGATATCCAATGGCTATCTTTCACTACAATATTTAAATATACACTTCAAATGCAGAAAATTATTTAATACTCACCAAATAGATTTAACTTTACTAAATAATTTAACTTTACTGAATATATAATTATATATTAATTGTGTATGTAGAGCTACATTCATAATTGAATCTCGTGCAGGAACTGTCGATTGTTTAAAAAAACTTCCAGTCTTTTAGTGGAAGTTCACATTTATAATATGTATATCATGTGTACCATTTTTAACCTAATGCATAGTACTGTAAATACACATAAACTTGTTAATTTTATGTTTACATAAACTATTATGTAGTTCATGTTCATGTTTTCAAATGTTTCCAAATCGAGGGTTCAACGCAATAAGGGCGTATCTACATATAATAACTATATGTAGATACGCCATTATTGCGTTGAACCCTCGAAATATGAAATTAGGGTATATTGTACCTTTAAGTCAGTCCAGTTATTCGTGTCTTGGATTTCTAGTAGTGCTTATTTTTTTAGTGTAAGAGCATGAATCTTTAAGATGCTTATTCTCAGGTTTTTAAAGTTTTAATAAAGACAATAAAGTTTTAATTTAATTGAATGTGACCCCTGATTATTTTTTAGATTGGACAGCAGACCTTAAAATTGTGCAGTTTTTCAAAACAGTAGTTGATGAGACATGCATGCTTTGCCAACACTTTGTTACTGGGTAAAGGGGAGTAATAAAATAAATTAAGTGCAGCTTTGCTTTCTCATTATTTACTTCCCTTGTACTAAGGCACATTAATCTTTACGTCAGTAGGCAGCTATGCAGTCATGTTTCAGATATTTCCATTGATTTTTTGACACTTGACTACTCAATATCCTTAGGGCTTAATATAATTAAATATGGGCTATAACAGTAACTTTAATCCACAATATTACTGGCTGTATGTTGCAAATTGTGTTCTTCTGCCTTTTCTCCCCTGATGCTTGAACAGTGCTAGAGAATGGGCAACTAAAGGCTAATGGTGATTTTCTCCATAGGCGTTGTCAAAAATATCTTAAATGATTCTTTTTTAAATCTCCATTCAATGGGTTTATAATTTAAAAACATGACAGAAACAAGCCTCATTTCTCCAAATATAATGCAAGACTTCAAAGGTATTATTTTCATGGTATAGATTGTTGAAATATGATCTGTATTCAGTGTGCGACAGTTTCCAAAATATTCCACGAAAGTTAAATGTTTCCAGCCAAGTAAGAAATCAGGCCTAGAGGTTAGTTCCCAGGGTGAGGTAGTTGATTATTCTCAGTGTAATTGATGATGCATCCCATATCCAACATTTCAAATAGTCCAGAATACTTGGTCAGAGTAATGGCAAAGTTACATAACTGAAATACTGTTGAAAATGATAACAGTGATCTCTTATAAATTTGACAACAAGTCATTGAAATTTTGTGTATTTTTAGGAATTAGAGGAACTGGTTAGAGAGAAAGTTAAAGCCTACCTGACCTCGCAGCGTGACACACTGGTTGCCAAGCTCAGTCAGAAAGTGAAGGAACTTCAGCAGAATAATGACCTTTGGAAAAGACAAGTGAAGGACTTACAGGTCAAGGTCAACGATGTTACAGTATTACAGCAAAAACTGGAGAAAAGAAAAGCTGCCACAGCTGCTCTCAGGGTAATATTCTTAATATTAAATTGTAGTTTGGGGTATTTAGATAAAATTGATTACTCCTTGAGAAATATTCATTTGAGAATAATAAAAAAATAAAAAAAATAAAGTAATTTTTGAGATTGAGAGTTTGGATTTTGATTGCAGTGATAGTTATTTTCTTTCATAAAGTTTTTCATAAAGTTTTTCATTTTCTTATTCAGCAAATTACAACGAGAAATGTTGCTGTGCAGGTGGATGAAGGACGGGTTAGTAGTAATTCTTATTTACTCCTGTTTCTTTCTGTATAGGATATTTTAGAGCTACTGGTATTGCTGTTGTTTCTCAGACTTCTTGTAATTGTATGTGTTCTGCGAGTGTTGTCAGCAGAATGTAGGTAGGTTTAGTTCTAAAAGTCTGTGTCTTTCTGCTTACCTTCTAACAATCACTTAAATACCATCAGCAGCGGTAAACAGCATTAAGTCAGATGTTTTCACCAATGCTGGAAAAACTTGTCTTTCCTTTTTTCCTTCATTCACAAATTTTTTGTTTGCAGCAGTAAAAGTCATTTGTTGGTGGCCCAAGTATTTTTAGTTCAGGTTTCACCTGTGTTATGTCCTGTGTTTTTGTGGTTGTTTTAAGAGTGCAGTTTATATGTTATAGTTACTATGTGTTTTGGTCATTGTTTTTAATTTGCTGTGTATATGACAAATGAGTATATGACCTTTTGACTTCATTTTTACTTTGCTGCATATTTGATATACTGGGGATATTTATAAGAACTGAATAGAATGAGTAATTTTCATCCCAAGGTATAATTCTGTGAATACTTTTTAAAAAAGCCCATTTATTTCAATTCAGTTTTTCCTGGAACATTCAGAATTTAATCAAGTACTGATTTTAATCATGGAGGTTTACTTTGTGAGTGTACAATACTGTGTTACTCATAACAAATGATTGTCTGGCTTTAGCTCACTTGACCATGAAGAGCTATTTGATCATTATGTTTGTTAAAAGTTTCTTTAAATAACAGCTCCTCTGAAAATATTTTATAGGAGATGGTGAAACTTTGTCTCTTCCACATTTTGTTCAAACACACTGGGGAATCACATGATCAAAATAATCTCTAAACCAAAGTTATATTTTGAAGAACATAAATTAATTTCCTACCATGATAAGATATGAAATTTAAACATAGCCTAACATATTACTGATGAAAATTGTTAAATTATTATGTAGTTGACAACAATGATAGATATCCTGTAATTACAACCACTAAGGAAAATAAGAATTCTCAGTTTCTGGAAGTGTTCCAGATAATCAGAAGGTGCTTGTGATTGAAAGGATCTCTCTAGTTTTAGGATACATCTATGTTGCCATATGATAGGCTATATTTAAGATTCACAGCAAAAGTTGCTTCAATCACAGCAACAGATAAGCTGCGTATTTGCATTATTACCCAATTTAAATTTTCAAAATACCCAATAGGTTTAATTTTAATGCGTATCAAAACTCAAACAAAAATCCTAAATACTCAATTCTCATCCTGATGCGTGCGTATCTTTGAAATACTTAAAATACACTGACGAGATAAAGAAACGCCTCATTCAAACTCGGTATACAATTTTTCGTTAACCGTGATTCAAAATTAGAAAAGAACAATTCCATTCGCAAATTAGATGCTTTACAAGAATTTATGGTCAATAAGAAGTCATTTCATTGTCGCATTATGCTTAAATCTTGAATTTTAATAGCCCGGTCGGAGAAATTGCATTAGAAAAATCAGTAGCGCGTGTGGCCACCTCTGCTAGCAACCACAGCAGCAATGCAACGCCTCATAGAGCCGCACCAGTTGCGTAACAGATACCGTGGGATTCTGGCCCACTCCTGGTGCAGCGCTGCTACCAGTTCCCGGACGTTTGCTGGCTGGGGTTGACGTTGGCATAACCGCCGTCCGAGATAATCCCACGCGTGTTCAGTCGAATTGCAGTCCGGTGAACACGCCGGCCAAGGTAAAACATTAATGTTTCTAGCCTGTAGAAAGTCCCTGGTGACACGTGCAACGTGAGGTCGCGCGTTGTCGTGCTGATAGACTAATCCTTGACGTTGACGGAATAAAGGGACAACTACATGACGTAATATCTGGTCGATGTAACGCCTGGCTGTGAGATTACCTTGGCAAACGACGAGTTGGGACTTAAACCTATGGTTGATTGCTGCCCACACCATTACTCCACCTCCACCGTAACGATTGTGCTCCAAAACGCAGTTGTTTGCGTAGCGTTCATGGTGTCGTCTATAGACACGGATACGTCCGTCGGCGTTCCACAAGTTGAAATGCGACTCGTCACTGAACACTAAGTTCTGCCAACGCTGGCCGCGGTGGTTGCGGGCCCAAATAAGACGTTGTTGACGGTGGCGTAACGTTAGAATTAGACCGCAGTAGGGCCTACGACAGGTAATTCCGCATTCTCTGAGTCGATTTCTCACTGTATGTCGACTAATTGGACGTCCACGGTTACCTACAACTATACGTGACGTAGATTGCGCCGTCACAAATCTGTCACATAAATGACGTTGACGTATATAATTATCCTGTCGTATTGACGTTACACGCGGTCTACCTGAACGTGGTCTATCGTTAGACGTTCCCGTGTCTCTAACACGTCGAATAAGACGCACAATTGTCAAACGAGAGACGTTAAAACGTCTTGCAACTTGTTCCTGCGTTCGCCCACATTCAAGCATAGCCAAAACCTGAGCCCTCTCTTCAGAATTCAGCCTCGGCATTACGAAAACTAATGTTTTTTTCAGAGAATAGCTGAAAATATGGTTGTGTGTCGTATTACACATGTACATGTGCAAAAATCGTTCAATCAAACCACATGGTTTACATGCATGGACTGCACGAGGAAATCATGACCAGGTACATGAAGTGAACAAATGGCTGAATGAAATCGCGCGAGTTTTTGTTCACTGTGTTTGTCGGTCAGAGTACATGTAGATTTACTACATTTCACAACAATTAAAAGCGTTAGGAAAAAAATAATGCCAAATTTCAATGAGGCGTTTCTTTATCTCGTCAGTATAATTTGTCCGCGTAAGTCAACTGTTCAAATAATATTACATTTGTCAACTTGTTACTTTTGTTAGCTGTATCAGTCTTTGGCCTAGATAATAATGATGCAGTCTGAAACAATCCTACTTTTTCATCTATATGAATAATGCGCTTACAATAAGCATCTGTTAGCAAAATGCCATTAAGACTGGGTTGAAAAAAAATCCAAAGGAATTAAAGCAGTCTCGTGTAATAACCAATTTTTTCCTGTCGGTCTCAGATGAGGAGAAGGATGATATACGTATATTAAATGATAATATTTCTAGTTGCGTAAGTTATTCATCAGTAAACAAAATGGTGAGTGATCTACTAGACAAACTACTGGACGATGTGTTATGCAGTCACACAAAAATTCTTATCAAATATTTCCGGCGATAGTGTCAATAAAAAACTTTGAGTGAATGGAAAATCAAGTATTCATGGCTGCTAATTAAAGGCGAGTCAAACGAAATGAGAATGCATGGAAACCCAATAAAAGTGAACATCGTGGGGTAATATGAGTTAGAATACCCTATTGATTTTAGGCAATACCCAATTAAAACCAAAATTATGGGGTAATACCCAGTTCATTCTGAAAGCTTATCTGTTGCTCTGTTCAATATTAGCTCATATTATTCATAAATTTATTTTGGTTTAGAGATAATTTTGATCATGTGATTCCCCACAGTGAAATAATTCAGCTAGGTTTCACATGTATGGGCATTAGAGTTAAAAGTAAAAAAAATCTTCAAAGAAAATCTTCACCAGTCCTTGTCTATTGATATAAATTTGTAATAATTTCACACAAATGTATATTGGGTGTCCTTCTACCAAGATTGTTCAGTTTATTCAGATTCATTAAAAAATGGGCAGGTGTCATAATTTTTTCCAGTCTGTTTATAGCAGGAATCTTAAAAATATTGTCAGAAATCCTTGGCCAAATTTGATTTTCAAACCATTCTGGATTCATAAAAAATTATGGACCCAGGATGCAATGCTAGTTTACTGTAAGTGATACGATTGTTCAAATTATTCAGTCGTAAATTAAAAGAGAATGGAAGAATGTAATATATTGGATATATAAAAAAAATTCATTAGTCTGTCCATGAATCTCCCATTTTCAAAGTTATTTGGCATAAATGTGTTTTGGACAACACTACCAAATTTTACTTGTTTAAGAGATTTAAGTCAGGTGAGCAATTTTGGTACATGATCATATGCCTTATGGTCCTCTTGTTACAACATGTTAGTGTAGCTTTGGTTGTGTAATGCAAGCTGTTTGATAAACATGCACTTATAACTTGTGTATTCGCATGGTGCACACCTTCAGTTTACTGAGAGCCGTCATACATTGTGTACTGCAATTCTTCAGCTGTGTCATGTTGGTGTTTATGTAAAACCTTTTGAAAGTTATCAGTTATCCGCTAACTTAAGATATGAAAAAGTATGCTCTATAAAAAGATTTCTACACTTATTTCAGGAAGATATATTGTTGGTATGGCTATTTTAGTACTTGAGTTTTAAGTTTCCTGTTACTGCATGACAATAATACTTACTGTTATAGTTCTCATTGAGGCTTTTCTTCCTTGTTACTAACAATGCTCATTGTGTTTACCAATCGCTTTATGTTAACAATCAGTACTCCCTTTGTTCTGTTTTGCTTGTTGTTATTACTTTTAAGTTCTTTAACTTAGATGCAAACTTCTCATATTTTCGAACTTTTTGACCCGTAAAGGGATTTGAAAGAAATCTATGTAAGAATCATTCTGTTTTACAACAATAGTTTTAACTACAAATGTATAATCCTGGTGAATCTGCATTATTAACAAAACATATAACCATTTAACCATTTGCACATACCTCGTTCTTCATTGTTTTCACTGTGCATGTTTCATGTTCATTTCTAGACAATGTCTGCTAATGCTGTGTTAAAGCAGATGTTAGCGGTGAAAATGAGCCGAGAGCCCACCACTTCCTCAACAACACCAGGCAACCTTTTCGTATCCTCGGTAATAAATCAGTCAAACTTACTTTTGCTAGAATATGCCTGTTTTTCTTTAATGTTTTTAACAAGGACACGGTCGCTGATCGCTAGTTTTATTTACTTTGCCATCCTCATTTTCATCCCTTTATACTTGGTCTAGCTCAGTATTTCATTCAAATCACAATCATAACAATGCATAGCTAGTTTCTATCTTAAAGTCAATTCAGTTCAGTTTTTAGTTAGACTTTTCAAAGAAAAAGTAGAGCTATTGCACTTGCCCCGGCGTGCTGTTGCCGTTGGTTTAAGTTTTTGATAAAGTCGAATATCTCTTTACCAGGAGAAACAATCCCCATAACTCTGATCTGAATTTTGAAAGAGTTATGCCCCCTTTTAACATTGACAGACTTATGCCCCCTTTTAACATAGAATGTTTTGGTCCAAGTTTTTTATAAAGTCATATATCTCTGTTACTATCAAAGCTATTGACTTGAAACTTAAAATAGTTTACTTATAAAGTCTACACCAGAAGAAATAATCTCCATAACACTGATTTGAATTTGGACAGAGTTATGCCCCTTTTTAACTTAGAGTTTTTGGTTAACGTTTTTTGTAAAGTCAAATATTTTTGTTACTATCAGAGCTTTTGACTTGAAACTTAAAATAGTTATAAATTTACTGTCAAAGTCTGCACCAGGAGATACAATTTCCATAACTCTGATTGTATATTTGATCGAGTTAAGCCCCTTTTACTGGCAAAGCCCTAATTCAGAGTTAAGCACTAAAAAAAGTTGAGCGTGCTGTTTTACGGACAGTTCTTGTTAACTTAGTTTGTCAGCTTGGTTCAAAAATGGGTAAACTGCACTAAAGAAACAGTTTATCACAAAGATCAGTTGAGATGGCTTCTTGTTTGTCTAGATACATGTACAACGTCTGCTAGTTGTATAAGAATATCCGAGATATTAATGCATGCTTCAACACATGAAGATTTCTACACCCCAAGTGATGTTCCAACCCACATCATCAAGGGGCAAATGACTGGAAGTCAGTGACCATAACCACTTGGACATGGGGGCCTCACAAGGGTCTAAAGGTCATATGAAACAAAGACACTGATGTATTGCTTATATAAGATATGATATATTATGAGTAGTCCATATAAAATAAACACCTGCAAGGTAAATGCATTAGATATATTTTCTTACTCTTGGCTTATAACACCATGCAGAATATATGCAACTGTATTTCACCAGTATAACTTTTACTTTTTATTTGCAAACAGTTAACAACTGAGTTTACTTTTCAGCATTCATAAAATTTCTGTCTTTCACTTCATGTCATTTTTATGTATATGTGGCTTTTTACTAGCATTATAACAGTGAGAGAGTGTAACAAATTATTCATTTTGTATGGAATTTCTGCATCTTGTCAGATTAAGGATTTGTAGTGATCATTCAGAAAGTAAGTGTTCATTATGTAAGAATTCTGTTATTTCTTTTCAGACTGCAAGCTCAAAGACGCCAAAAGTGAGTTTGACTCCACCACGTGTAACGACACAACTGCCTCTTGTCACAGCTCCTGGGGGAAATGGCACAATTCGACTTCCCATTCCACAGTCATCTATTGCACCAGCAGTTTTAAGCACTCACCTTGCACAGGGCTCTAAAATGGTATACAGTTCTGTTTCATTCTATATAAACTTAAAATGTCTTTTTATAGGACTTTAGTTCTTTTTCATTCATGCCTATGGCCTCCATTGCCGAGTTGTTAAGGTGGCAGATTTTGAATTACTTGCCCCTCACCGATGTTGGCTCAAAGTCTCACCTAGGGTGTAGAATTCTTCATTTGTGGAAGCAGTCGCGCTGTCTCATTGAAGGCCTTTGGTTCTAGTCAGCTGCCAATGTCTGAAACAATGCCTGAAGGGGCACCTGGGATCTTCCTCCTGTGGCACCCTGGGTCTTCCTCCTCAAACAAAAGCTGGAAAAGTCGCAGAATTACCGGAATTGTGTTGTTGTGACTCTTAACCCAACAAAATAAAGAAATCATTTCATGTCTGCAAAAATGTGATAAAAAGAATATTACATTTGTGTATTTCCACATTAAATTTGATATATTAAACTCGAAAAAAATTCATAAAATATTGACAGAGCCTTTCATTTTATTGTTTTATTCAACTTGTTTAATAAATTCAATATGAAAAGACATTCATATAATATCCTCAATGTAAAAATAGCCTTATATATCACTGAGTCTTAGAGAGATTTACTCTTACCTACACTTAATTTTGCACAGGTGACAACCACTTACCAGACTCCGTCAGTGAAGAGCTTGTTAGATACAACACGGGTACAGAAAACAGTTGGATCATTGCCTTCAGCAACAACAACAGTTAACACATCCATGTTTGGACTTCTGCAGTATCCAGCAACGTTTGTGCCTAAAGCGGCTACCTCTCAGGGATTGGTACAACAAACTGTGACTCAAGTCACAACACAAACTACTTCAAGTGTGTCAAAAACTGTGTCAGTCACTAAAACAGTGACTTTACCTTCGCCAAATGCTGCTAAAGTTATAGATCTCACTGATGATGATGATAGCACAAAAACTAGACTGGTTACATTACAGCCAGGTTTAAATACAGTTACAAACCAGCAAGGTGTTCGGCATGTTTTAGCACCACCTGGAACACAACTTGTGCGCACAGGACTGCCAAATCAGCCAACATATCAGCTTGTGTTCAGTTCACCGCCAGCTATCAGGCCTGGAATGGTTATGACGGTGGCCTCAACCCTGCCACAAACCACTACCATACTGCAGACAGTAGGGCAGTCTCAAACATTGGTTAACCTTAGTTCTCCTACTGCTGTAGCGCCTGGTACCACCTTGGCACGAGCTGCTGTGCCAGCCACTCCCACCACACCAAAGGTGAAGTGCATTTCTTAAAAATTCTGCAGTATTGATCAGTTACATAATTCATTTTAGATTCTTCTTGCTTTACATAGGAATCAGAAGCTGGACAGGACCTGTTTCCAGACAAATGTAATGATCGCCTCATTTAGACAATAGTCATTTAGTATTCTGGTTAGGATTATTCAGGTCTTTGATATTTCTTTAGGGAACAAACAGGCTTCCTTTAGCAGTATTTTTGATGAATTTTAAAATATATCGTGTTTTTTGTTTTTGTTTTTTTAATCAACGTTGGGCATTGAGACAGCTGTGCTATGTAACTGTTAACATTTTTAACTAGACGTGATGCCAAGTTGGTACAGTTAATGATGACAATATATGTTAATTTTAACTCCCATGATTTTAATATCTTGAAGCATTTGTTTTGGTTTTGATGTTCAAGAACTTTGAGAAGGAAAAATTTAGAGTACATAGTAATTATATGTATAGTGTTAATTTTTCAGCCACCTTCTAACACACATCCAGCTCCATTTCCAGCACTTCCACCCAAACAACAAACTACCGGTCTCAAAGGACTACCACCAAAACCTAGTCTTAAAATATCCAGAGTCAGTCAAGGTATGTTCTTTAAACTAGATTTCTGGCTCAAACTGTGTTAACAGTGTATGAAGAGAATGTCATAGCTACATTATGATATAATACTATAGCTACATTCATACAATGATAATATAAAAGCTTCGTTCATGTTAAGTGTTCTCAAAGCCATATTTCTATAATTATGATGATGTTATAGCTACATACATAATATTGATTATGAGGACTACATGTATCATGATGATGATTCACATAAATTGATGATGACGGGCACAGATATAATGATGATGATTGTCACATAAAGGGTGATTGCCACATATATGATGATTGTCAAATATGTGATGATGATGGTCACATATGATGATGATTGCACATGTATGATGATGATTGCACATATATGATGATGATGGTCATATATATGATGATGAGGAGTAGGAGGATAAAGACACTTGATGAAAATTTCATAGCTATATACTTCAATGATATGTCATAGCTACATATACATACAACATTTATTTGATAGCTTCCTTATTGCTACATCCAGATGCTCATAGTTGATAGATACTTAACTGCTAGATTTTTTTTCAAATATGTAATTCTTTATATAAACTGGAAAACATTTGTAATAAAGTGATGGAACTACTGACAGTTAATTGGTTCTCTGTATATAGGTATAGTACTGACAGTTAATTGGTTCTCTATATATAGGTATAGTACTATCATGGAATATGGCATTGAATGACACCTATGCTGAGATATCTAACTATCAGTTGTTTGCATACCAAGAAACTTCAGCACAACCTGTCTCAACACTTTGGAAAAAGGTGAATTTCAGTTTTTTATATGATCAAATAGAACTTAAGTAAACAAAGTTCAACTGAAACACTAAATCCAGATATTTTAAATGCTATGTAGAATTCTGTATTGTGATTTTAATTGTAATAATAATGATTTGTACCCTTCATATTCTAAATATCTGTTTGTTTTTATGTTTATCTAGGTTGGAGATGTAAAAGCTCTTCCGTTACCAATGGCGTGTACTCTAACACAGTTTCAGGTCGGGAACAAATACCACTTTGCTGTACGAGCCATGGATTCTCACAACAGAGTTGGGGCATTTAGTGACCCTGGCTCCATACATCTTACTCCTAACACACCTACAAAGTAATAAACTATAATCCCCACTCCAAAACTAAATTATGGGTTATTTAAAAAAAATGGAAGAAACAAAAGGAAAAAGATCAATACAAAAATTTTCAAATGGCCTTGAAGTTTACATTGAAGTGGTAAAAATAAACAGATATAAAAGAAATAGTATGAGGATGATACCAGACGGAGTTGAAGACACACCTAGAAAATTGTACATCTATTTTTACAGGTGTTACCATAGACAAGCAAAAGAAAAGCCACTTCACTGCGCTACTGCATTCTTTGTTGACAAGTTTGTTTGCCTCGCGTCACTTCCTTTCTAAAGGTTTTATTCTGTAACTTACATAATAACGTATATATAGAGTTACACAAACTTTGATGTGTCCTTGTCCTGTCATACAATCACTAAACAAGATTTACACTTCTTTAGTACTTTGGAATGTGGGTTTACGGCATTTTTTTTACCTTTGTTTGTCTGTAGATAGGCGTCGATAATAGAGCAGTTATAAATATTGGCAGCTATTTGTACTGGCTGTGTTAATATTGTGTAGTCAAATTGTTTTTGTTGAAAAAAAAAGAATTATACAATATGGCCAAAATACAGGTTGATTCCATAAATGTGGTCCTAGCTCGCTGAGCCATTTTTTTTAAAAACATTCTATATTGAAACAATATAGTTTTAAGTTAGGACAAGTAATCTGAGACAACGATTTTTGTTAAATACTCTCAAGCGTTATCAAGTGTACTGTATCTTATACCTCGTGTTATTTTGATTTTTTTTACCACTTGATCTTGATTTAAATTCGCAATTGAGGAAGTTTTGATAAAAGTTAAAACTTGTAAAATATAACAAGTGTAAACAAGTGAAAGCTTATGACGCTTTAGTTATACATGTGGGTATTTCTTTTTAGGTTCAATATATTATATCAGCTAGTTCTTATCCTCGTTTCTGCCAAAAAAAATAAGGTGGTTATGAGTTTTTTTTTAATTTTATCATTATTATGTTTGTTCTGTATCGAAAGAAGGAAGTGTGTGTGTGTCTTTACATGTGTATTGTACAAATTAAACCACACTTTTGTGTTGGTATCATTTTATATATAGTAAGATATTTTATGTTGTCAGTTGTATATAAAGATGCATTTTTACCATGTTGTCTTATAGATATAACAAATTTTATTACGTATAAAGAAGCAGTTAAGGATGACCTTGGGATTTGTTCTAATTGAAAAATGGGATGAAGACCTGCAATTTTAAAAGGCAAATCGTCAGAAATTTGATTTGGAAAATATTTTTGAAAGTACGGTCAGAAAAAAAAGAGAAATTTGTTCAACTCGGTACTTAAATTCCCGTTTGTTCGATTATCAGGAGCATGGTGATAAGTAAGTCATTGGTTCCCAGCATTATGTCACTATGATATTGGAGAACTGAGCAGAAGCTGGGTCTCTCCATCGGATATCACAGGTATTCCACAAAGTCCGCTGAAAATGCAACCTACTCTGGGTGTTGTAGGAATATTTTGGAACATTTTAGTGAGGTACTATGTATACTAACCATACAGCTGAACTTCTATATCCATGACAGTTTTACCCATTTTATGTAAGGACATAAAATTATCAAAGGGTACTATGTATCTGATAAACACGTTTGGGTTCATTTAAACGGCAGCTGACTGTATTGTTAATTCTTGTGTAAATCGGTCTTGATTGAGGTCATCCTTGTATTGCAGTGAAATTGATACTTAATAAATTTCTTAAATTTTACTCCGTGTCTCTTTATTTGATTTTCCCTATCAGTTGTGTATTGCTCAAAAGAACATTTAACAAGGATGTGACCATGATACTGTTGTAACGCAAAACCTGTTCACCACCGTGATAATCAAGTATCCTACTAAAGCCGATATATTCACGATGTGCCGAAAGTAAAGATTTTGAAAGTCATGCTTGTCCTGCTTTAGACACGGGCATTTCTGAGGGTTTTTTCGGGCACGAGTTGCCGAGTTTCAGCTGATCATCTCCCTAGATTATCGTTCAACTTACAGCCCCATGTGGTTCTGGGACGATCTGTGTATGAAAAGAATTGGAACCACTACCTTACCCTTGCATCATCGTAAGAGGCGACTAATAGGTTCTTAACACTTGGTTTTGCTGTAACTCTGTGATTCCAGCAGGTATACAAATTTTGATTCCAAACCTCATGTTTTTATTTCGATGTAAATGAGATGTGAAATCAAAATTTGTAGTCCTGTTTGGCGCCATATAATCTATACTGTGTTGGTATAAATAAAATAAATAAATATCGTTCAACTTAAATAATGGCCAGTATTTTTCCCTGCGTAAAATTCTGGCCATGAAAAAATTGCTTAAACTTAAAACTTTCAAAAAATTACAAGGAAGTGTTGCGTTTATGCTAAATAAGATATCCTGAATTACAGTGCATCTATCTATCCATCAAATAAAACCAACATATAATTATATAAAATATTTATTGTGATGTTTTAATGGTTTTGAATTAATACATTATTTTTCATGTTTTCAAAACTCGGTAAAGAACGTTTGGCAATGAAGAGTCCGAGAGGATCCATGTGGGCCATTGAAAATATTGAATATTGCTTCCAGTATTCGCTTCTTTCATTCAGTAAACGTTTCAAATAAAATTCTTTTTTGGTAATTCATGATTTTCTTTTTTGACCCTGTGGTTCTGGGACGATCTGTGTATGAAAAGAATTGAAACCACTGCCTTACCCTTGCATGATCGTAAGAGGCGACTAATAGGGTCTTAACACTTGGTTTTGCATTAACTCTGTGATTCAAGCAGGTATGCAAATTTTATGTTTTTATTTCGATGTAAATGAGATGTGGAACCAAAATTTGTAGTCCTGTTTGGCGCCATATAACCTATACTGTTGCTGCGCTGTAAAACCCAAATAAATCTTTTTTCATCCAACTGCGCGCATGTAGCTTTAAACATGTATAGTTGTATCCTGTCTCGTTTGCACGGGCCACACCTTGTCGATTGTGTACATACCGATTAGATTATAATCGTATCCGTTCTACAAAATATAACTATAGACGACATAATACAACTTTTGGTTCACTGCATCTTCGTTGCCCATGTCTTATTTCCATTTGGGGAGAGAGAAAATTTTTTATATTTTATTTAAAATTCTAACAAACGATGCGGTATATAAAGTGACATACCTGAACATACCAGTCCTTATGGTTACCTACACTGTATATAATGGCAGGTCATATACCGGCACTTTTTCCTTGATAATCGCTTCCTAAAAATGGTTCCATTTGCGTATATTAAGTCCTGTTGAGAATTTGTCTTGTCCGAACACGATTTCTTTCAGCACATCCTTTTTCCGTCTCCCAAAGTTTAATGTTCAAAATAAGAAACTTCTTGGGGCATTCCAAATATATTTCATCACTGAAAAGCCGCAATAAGTTTCTAGTTTTGTAACATCAGCATGGTTGTGAAAAGCACGCTTGTCTTTTTTGAAGATTCAAAACGAAAGTGCGTTAAGATCGGGAATTTCCATGTTACGTGTTTTCACAGAAATAGCGTAGCTACAAGCACTGTAAACAAACACATCCGCTCTTATTGCGCGTTTCATTTTGAACAATGAGTTTCTGTTTCTATTGTTCACACCAAGTCAATGTTCATGTGTAGTTTATTTGTGTTTCATATACATGTAATAATAATACGCAGTAAAACCATAAAATACAGATTAAAAAAACCCAAAAAACATGGAACAAAACAAAACAATATACAATGTAGGTATATGGTATGTCAGAAATTTAGTTTCAAAGCTTTCTTATAGGCACTGGCCTCCAGATCGCACGGAAAAAAATGGTATCAGGAAATTAATGCTATATTTATTAAGAAAGCTTGAATTACTGACAGACTATATGTTATGGAAACACATGAGCATTAGTTGCTTTTACTAATTTTTACAATGAAAATCGAAAAGCGTTTGTAATCTTCGTGGCCAGCGGAATCGGATTCGATTCCTCATGCGGGCATCTCTTTTTTTTTTTCTTGATTATATGCATTTTAAGATAGTTTAGAGACAAAAACTCGTATTCTAATGTTCATAATATGATCAAACTCAATTTTAAAGAAAGATCATTTTTAGCCAAAATCTGGAGGGGGGGGGGGGGGGGGGGGGGTGTCTTTAATGCAAATAATACATTGGCTTTTAAATTCATATCATTCTTTAGGCAAAGTATGTTGATTAGATTTGCACTTGCGCTAAAATAACTTGGTTGGGCAACCATGGCAGAGAATTTTAAATCTATATCTAGTTTAAATAAAAAACGTATTAAGAGCACAGTGAACGCAAATAAGTATATATGATAAACTCTGATGAACAACATTTAAGCCAAATTATTAAACTGACCAAGCCAGTATCTGTGCCAATTACGGTTCAGTGAGAATTTGCCCCACCCCTCACCTATCGGCGATATGACCAGTTTCTAGAACTACATATGCCAAACACCCACTGGCACCACATTCAGCTTTTCATCACTAGTCAAGGCTTAAAAGTTGCCTCGACTGCCTAGTGGTAGAACGTCCGCTTCGAATGCGAGGTCTTGGGTGCGGTCGACGGCCGCATCATCCGAAAGACGCGAAAAATGGTACTAGTAGCTCCCTTGCTTGACACTCAGTATTAAAACGGAAACTGGCCTCTCTTCCCCCATACCCTGGTGGCGATGGATGTCATCAGGAATGAGATGTCGAGGGTGATTAATATAACTTGTAGAACTTGCTTATCGACCTAAAATAAATTAGTATAAGGCATTTAAAATTAGCGGCCGGTATTACCGGCCAGGTTTGAACTCTAATTTGACTTGCTTTGGCAATATACAGTGGCTAACAGGCGTAATTCAGCCCGTGTTATTTACAATAAAATACAGACGTGAAAGCAAGTCTAATGTATTTGGTTCTTTACTTCCTGGTTGTATTATTTAAGTGCACGTAATCGTTTATGAATTTATGAATTTAGGAAGGTGGAATGCAATAGTATCAAATGATCCTGTGCGTTTTTATGAACTTTTTATCTACAATAACAAAAACAAAAGGAGTAGAAACACAAAATAATTATTCATGCTATAAAATAGTAGGAATTTTAGCTGTACAATGTATCGTACACATGAAAATATGTATTGAAAAGAATACCATTGCTACCTGTCTTAAAAAATGCTTTCGAGTCGTGTCCCTTGGAGCATTTTTTTCTTCTTCACGTTGGTGTGCAAGACGGGCAGACGGCTCGTCATGACTTCGTTTGTTTGTTTTTGGGTTTAACGCCGTTTTTCAACAGTATTTCAATCATGTAACGGCGGGCAGTTAACCCATCCAGTGTTCTTGGATTCTGAACCAGTACAAACCTGTTCTCCGCAAGTAACTGCCAACTTCCCCGCATGAATTATCGGAGGTGGAGGACGAGTGATTTCAGACACAATGTCTTTTATCAAATCGTCACGGAGAATCATGACTTCGTTAGCAGGTTACATGCAGATTGCACCTTATTTTATACTATTTATTTTAGCTTGATTGCTTGATTAGAATCACCCTCGAGTCAGTTTCATTCAAAACCTGTACCGATGCCAGTCTTGAGCCCAGTGGGGCCGTCACCTTAACAATAACCACTAGGCAATGTCGAGTTGTATTTTCAGATTTTTAGCTCACCTGAGCACGAAGTGCTCAAAGGTGAGCTTTTGTGATCGCCCTGTGTCCGTCGTCAGTCGTCGGCGTCAACAATTTGACTGTTAACACTCTAGAGGTCACAAATTTGAGCCAATCTTAATGAAACTTGGTCAGAATGTTACCCTTAATTAAATCTTGGATGAGTTCGATATTGGGTCATCTGGGGTCAAAAACTAGGTCACCAGGTCAAATCAAAGGAAAAGCTTGTTAACACTCTAGAGGTCACAGTTTTTGGCCCAATCTTAATGAAACTTGGTCAGAATGTTACTCTCAATAAAATCTTGGACGAGTTCGATATTGGGTCATCTGGGATCAAAAACAAGGTCACCAGGTAAAATCAAAGGAAAAGCTTGTTGACACTCTAGAGGATACATTTTTGGCCCAATCTAAATGAAACTTAGTCAGAATGTAACCCACAATAAAATCTTGGACGAGTTCAATATTGGGCCATCTGGGGTCAAAAACTAGGTCACCAGGTCAAATCAAAGAAAAAGCTTGTTAACACTCCAGAGGTCACAATTTGGGTCCAATCTTAATGAAACTTGGTCAGAATGTTACCCTCAATAAAGTCTTGGATAAGTTTGATATTGAGTCATCTGGGGTCAAAAACTAGGTCACCAGGTCAAATCAAAGGAAAAGCTAGTTTACATTGTAGAGGCCATATTTATGACTGTATCTTCATGAAACTTGGATAGAATGTTAATCTTGATGATCTCAAGGTCCAATTTGAATCTGGGTCATGTGGAATAAAAAAACTAGGTCACCAGGTCAGATCAAAGGAAAAGCTTGTTTACACTGTAGAGGCCACATTTATGACCGTATCTTAATGTAACTTGGTCAGAATGTTAGTCTTGCGGCTGTATAGGTCGTTTGAATCTGGGTCAGGTGGGGTCAAAAACAAGGTCACTAGGTCAAATCAAAGGAAAAGCTTGTTAACACTCTAGAGGCCACATTTATTACTGTATCTTTATGAAACTTTGTCAGAATGTTAATCTTGATAATCTTTAGGTCATGTTCGAACCTGGGTCATGTAAGGTCAAAAACTAGGTCACCGAGTAAAATCAAAGGTAAAGCTTGTTAACACTGTAGAGGCCACATTTATGACTGTATCTTTTTGAAACTTTGTCAAAATGGTAATCTTGATATTCTCAAGGTCCAGTTTGAATCTGGGTCATGTAGGATCAAAAACTAGTTCAAATCAAAGGAAAAGCTAGTTTACACTGTAGAGGCCACATTTATGACCATATCTTGATGAAACTACGTCAGAATGTTAATCTTGATCATCTATAGGTCAAATTCAAATCTGGGTCACTAGGTCAAATCAAAGGAAAAGCTTGTTAACACTCTTGGGGCCACATTTATGACTGTATCTTCATGAAACTTGGTCAGAATGGTAATCTTAATGATTTCAAGGTCCAGTTTGAATCTAGGTCATGTCGGGTCAAAAAAGTAGGTCACTAGGTCAAATTGAAAGAAAAGCTAGTTTACACTTAAAGGGCACATTTATACCATATCTTAATGAAACTTGGTCAGAATGTTAATCTTGATGGTCTTTAGTTCAATAGGTCAGGTGAGCGATACAGGGCCTTCATGACCCTCTTGTTTGCTCATATCGGGCATTATCTTGATTATACATGTATTATAATAATAAGCAAGGACTAAAACTTTATTTTGAATATTTTTAATCAATTATATCTCTTTATATACCATGTTTTTCTAATTTAAAACCGCTGAAGGGGATTGTTGTGGAATTTGGTGTAATGACAGGTAACAATTTACACAAATGCAAAAATATGTATTGTATAAATGCCAAATTATTTCCCTTTTTATAGACTTGTGAAGGGAACTGGCAAAATAGATGACACGCAGATCTTTAGCACGCATAATAACCACTGAATTATCTCCCTTATTGTAAATAGGAACCTTCCAGTTATTGAAGAAGTTAAATGATATCAGTGCATCAGTGTAGGCTGATCATGGTCTGCACTGTTCGCTATTCAGTCAATAAATTTTCAGTGAAACCCATTTGAAAAATAAATGGTATTGCAAAAAAATGAATGATGGAACGGTCCATTTTAGATATTTAGCAGGCTAAAGGTCAAAAATAAATTTTATACTTCTTTGCCTTTCCACTCTTAAACAAAGCGGTTGTGAATATGTCTATTCGGTCAGGGTCCAATAAAGGAATGTGTCGTGTCTTAGATTCTATTTCGCCTCATATTTACACAAGTCGCAGCTAGGTTCTTTTTACTTTCAATCTTATGAATATAACCATTTGTTTGTGAAGTTCTGAAATACTGCAACACCTTTTATTCCAGGGTGCATGGAATTATCGAGGAATGGCAACAAGAACTCCCTAACAGGGCATAATACGTGCGTTCGCAAGCAAACTGGAACAGGGCAGTATAAAAATTACAGGGAGAGAGAGAGAGAGAGAGAATCAGAGATACTGACATACGATACAAATAAACTGAAATAAAAATATTTAAAACAAAAAATGAAAGGAATCAGGTCCCTATGACCTTGAACAGCAGTTCACATGTGAGCCACTGATCTTCCTTTAGTGGTACTCCGTCATTATGTAAAGTTTGAACATTACAGAAACTATTTTCACTCTCCAGGTTACTGTGACCTTGACCTATTGACACGATCCTTCCGAAGTGGTGCTTAGTCGTCCTTTTAAAGTTTGAAAACTTTTTGTTACTTGAGCCCGGAAACGGAAAAAATCCAGGTCCCAGTGAATTGACCTTCGAGCCATTGACGGATCGTCCTCTTTAGTTTAGTGGTAATTAATCATTATGTGAAATCGACGACTATTCTTTTATTGCTTTTTGTGGGTTTAGTTGGCCGTGTTGAAATATACCAAGGAAAGAATTTGTTCATTCCAATTCATTATTACTCCTCATTTTACAGTAATCATCTGTTCCCAAAGGCACCAAAGTATCAGACAGGCTGACGTGACAAACTGATTTATACACAATTTCCATCGCACTGCGGAATTTTATAAAAAAATAACTATTCGCTTTATGATAACTTTTATTTCAACAAGACATACTTCAATACAAGGTAAGAGTTGAACGGTTTCGTCAAACATACAAATAATAAAACAAATACCCGACTTCATATTTCACGTAAACATGGTTGCACGAACACAAACATTAGCACCAAAAATGTAGTGTGAAGTGTCAGAGGAGAGCAAGTGTATGCTGGATTCAACAATTATAACTCCTTCAAAACCCGTATATACAGACAGTTACAAAATAAACACTGATCTAACGCGAACCAGGGGCATATTGTAGGTCAAGATTTGCTGAAAGTTATAGAAGTATTATCAGCATATAACTTTTTTCTGGCAGAGCAAGGACCAAGTTCCTAAAAACTTAATTCACTGCATATGCTGTTAAAATCTGTAATTCTTTTCTACACAACATTTATCATTGAGGCCGACATAAAATAAATTCCTGATAACAGAAGTACAAATGTATACTACGGTTCTCTGGTCCAGGACTAACCTCTGACGGATGAGGGAAAAAGCGCTAAATATGTTTACCATTTTAATTTTAACCCACTTACGAGGTACAGATTAATGCAAAAACACTCAGTAGACAGATTACCATGCCTTTAAGAATCTCCGGACCATGGCATGTCGAATACAGATGAAGCTCCGGACCATGGCATGTCGAATAAAGATGAAGCTTCGAGTGTTTCACTAGAAACAAAATTTGAAATCTTCAAGTGTTACTTAAATCAGAGAAGCAGACTAGCATTTCTTCAAGAATGAACTCATTATTCCAAAACGAAAGGAAGTAACTGACAATATGCAAAATGTGATTATACTTTAAAAGTTACTGAACATACATTGCATCAACATTTCTCATATTTGAATGCACGAGCGGCTATTCTGCCTAAACCCTGCATACTTTCTTCTCCTAAATGGCATGTCGAATTGAAGCATATTAAAAAGAAAACAACACTACTGGCCAGCAATGAAAGTCCCCTACTGCAAGATGGATTTTTTATACTTAACAAATTTTATGAAAAACTCTTTTATTTTGTATGACTGATGGTCAGACAGATGGTGGGGCAGGGACAAATCATAAGTGAAACACTGGTAGAGAGCAAAACAGATGACAGACAGTTCCTGGGTTTCACAGACATATGCCCCTACTAAGTCATTTAAATCTCTCAGCTACTTTTTCCTGTTAACCTCAAATTTCATTCACTCACATACTTTGTTGTGATTCCAGTCTTTATTTTTGGTATAGTCTACATTGTTTAGACACAATGTAACTTAATCATCAAACTCATGATGCTAATTACTGTACAGCATTGTGCTGAACAACTCAGTCATTTCTTTTAAACAATTCACAAGATGTAGGGCAAACTACACCACAGCAGAATTCTATTTTACAATCCGTAAAATTGCTTCTACAAGGTAATTTAAGATATATGGGGGGAAAGGAATGCATCATTACAAGTAGATGTTTGAAATTCCTCTTCCTTACAACTATCTTATAACATTGAAAGAAATTTCAAAATCAAATTACAATTTTAAGCAATAACAGTTAAGTTCAGAAAATGTCAGAATGATAGTAAGCATGTAGTATATACTTATTGAACGGCCTGCTAGCCTTTAGTCAAAACTACTGCCCGAGATCCAAAGGACTGAGGGTAAATAGTTTTGACTATTGACTAGCAAGCATCAGTAAGTGTTTTATAACATGACATCTGAAATAAGTTTTCATATTTCTTTTTCTTCTAGTTTTGATTTTAGCCCAAGAAAATTTATTGTTGAACTATAGACTGGTCAACAATACAAACTCTGGACCTGAATTTATATAAGGAGGCATATAATGATATATGATATAAATATGCATGTTTAATAATTAGCTAATAGTATAATAAAATCATAAAACAGGTACTCAAGAACATGCACTTATACCATAAATTATAAACTCAAACAAAATGACTACCACTGCTTAGGTGGCCATTTTGACATCATATTCTTGTGTAAGTGTTCTATATGACAATGTGCTATGCATATATAAGCTGTATTAACATCAACTGGTATCAATGGTAACAATAAGGTAAGGTCCAAAAATTCAAAATATAGTCTAGGTTATAACCAAACCAGAAACAACTAAACCAGTAGAAGCAAACCTTGCATATACTTGGAAGAATGGACCATCTTCATTGCAACATTTGAAATGATAACAGTAATTAATGGTTAAAATCATCAGTAAATTTTTATTCAAATTCCTACTCTGAGAATTCCTTACATCTTAGTTTGACCCAAGTAGCTTTTCTTGGAGGCCAACATTTAAGCTTGTACAAGCAATGTTACTGTATCACAAACAGAAATTTTTAAGTTTCATAATGTGTTTAACATGAGGGCCTCATTTTGTCTGTCTAACTGTAAATATAGGTTCTCTTTAAGCATTCAAGTGATAAAAACCCTTTACTAAATGCACCTGTGGGTTACATTATACCAATTCAGTTCCTTTTTTATTTCATATAAACAATTTCAGTCTTGAGACCTCATTGTCAGTACTTCAGAGCATTTCAATGTTATGAAAACCATACAAATATTATAGCCAGTTAGTACAACATGTCTTCTTACATAAAATAAAAGAACTATTGAGATGTTATATTACATAAAAGTAAAATAATCTGTTATGAAAAACATCACCCTCTGAAAATGCTCCCATGAAATTTGCTGTTAAGCAATTATGTGTATGTAGACATTTTCTCATTGAATAAAACGTGAACAGTCGTAATGTAAGTAGTATAGATCTTTTCTCAATACAATAAGCAATATTAATTACTAAATAATTTAACTGCCACATTTTTATATGACTCATTATACCATATTTAATCAATAACATGAAACTATATTTTGTACTACTTCACTTGTCAGTCCTTTTTGGTATAAACAGTCCTGTTCAGGTAGGTATCTGTACAGGTGGTTCCTAAAATTAACGAGGTAATCCCAAAAAATAGTTGCTCTGACAATATCTGAGAGTTACAGACAAAACAAATATACACAAACTGTAGAACCAGTCTGAAAAATGAACAAGTCAATAATAGTAAAGCTATAAACATGGTTGTGTAAATATAAAAGTGGTATATAATAAACAATATCAGATTATACAAACAAACTCTACCTTGAAACACATTAACAAAACAAAATTATAATAAAACACTGCTGAAACGAAACTACATTAAAATGCATATGTATGGTTAATATATACAGGGTTGAATGTGTATTACCTTGGGAACAATGAAACTAAATTAAAAAGTGACTAAAATGCAATCAATTAAAAATTTTGGAAACAATTTAACAATTATTGCACCTATTCCAAAAGTTTTTTTCTCTCTAGTAAATCAGTTGCATCTAAACATGATTTGCTAAACTCATTTATACCAGACCTCCTTGAATGTACTAAACCTGTTGGTGCAATTTAACTTCTTGTCATTATTCATCACGGACTTGGCTCAGCATACTCACAAAAACAAACATAAACTACATTACTCTTACCTAAGATTTATACAATTAGTCATGTTTAAATTTGACTGAAAGTTGTCGAAGGTGATTAAAAGTTGGGAGTTCTTATTTCAGGAATATAGGGGCAATAATATTATTCAATACAAATATTTCTACCCCACTAACATTACTACTTAGTAAGGTCCTAATAGTGTAATAGAAACTTGTTAAATTCCAGGTAATCTTAAGATTTGTTTTATTGTATTGTCACAATATTTTTATACATTGTATTGTACTGTATAACCATATATCATTGTTTTATAATATATTGTTATGATTCACAATACCCTGTTACCAAAAACATACTCAAAACTGGCAAACTGATAATTAACAAGGGACATAACTCACTCATACTGATTTACGTTGTCTCTCTTCATCTAGTTCAAATAATTTTGTTTCAACTGAGAATAGCACTTTACATCTGTTTTATTATTGTCTCTTCTCATTGTAAAAATGTTCAGTAAAGAATCATTGAAGGAAAATCAAAGCTGAAACCTTGGCATTGGCAACAGCAAGGAACACTTATTTGGTGTTTATATCAAACTAGATATTAACAAGGTCTTACCTAGTGATTTAATAACAAAATATATTCAATAACTGTAATATTAATATAAATTACATTTGAAAATTCCTCCATTACAAACTGATAAAAAGTTTTGTATCTTTTCCATATATCACAAAGAATGGAATGCTTCATTTTATATATACAATAACATGAAACAGTAAGTTAAAATCTGTACAATAACAATAATATAGTAAAACAGCTCATAACAAAACTCCTTAATTTTAAAAATTCAACTGCCAATTTCAAATTCCGCATTTTTTAACAAGAAAACAGATTTCTTGCATACCAGACGGGGATTTCCGATATCTTTACCGGTGCTAGAAAAATCCATCTTACACCCCGGGGTATAAGGTGACTCTCGTGCTGTAAATGACGTATTACGAACTACATATATGTAGAATATTTATGTACTAATATATATCTCATTTAAAAAATGGAATAAAAATTCAATACCTTGACAATTCCTATTGGTTTCTGATAGTATATTTCTCGATTCAAATCATGTTATTTTATCAAAAATTCATTACGCTGCAACTGATAAAACAAAACCGGAACTAAACATTGTTATTTGTTTTGAAATGTCATGACGTCTTTCCTGTTTACGGACGTTGGTTTTCCGCGCTTTGTTTAAATACACTGCCATATGAAATAGTTCTAAAAAGAAAGCCGTTCGATTGATTTTATTTTTATTATTATTTCTTGAAATCGATATGCAAGAAAAAGATTCTGTCACTGGTTATAGGTGCAGATGGGAATATCCGGCTCTCGGGTAATATCCGGCTCTCGGGCAAGAAGCCTCGTTACCGCCTAAACAGTTACCCTCAAGGCCGGATATTCCCATCTGAACCTACAACCAGTGAAAGAATCTTATAATATATGCCTCAATTTGGAATACTGTCAGGTTTTACATTGCAACATATTGCAAATATGAAGAATAAAGCTTATATATATGCAGAATATTTTGCCAAATTTCAGCTTAAGGTTTTCAGTCAAGATCATCAGAAAAAAACACTAGCATATGTATATAGTTTCCACTCTCTCTTTGACCTATGAAAGAAAGCAGAGTAACAACAAAAACAGTTTTTGAAGCACATTAAACCATTTTGTCCCTCATCAGATCTTGGGTGCTGACCTATCATTTGTCTTTGTCTGTCGTAGTGAAACTGTAGCAAACATCGGGTTACTGCGGTAACTGAAATGACACGGCATAAATTCAATAGGTATTTATGAGAAGAACCTTATATTGTACAAGGAAAAGTTTTAAAGTGATAACATAATTTTAAACAAGAAATGTGTCACAGACACGAATGACCCCGCAACATGAGAAAGGTCACAGGCTTGGTACTGCTCACAAACTAAAAGGGACCCTTGGCCCTAATCATTTACAAAAAAAATATTGTAGGAAAACCAGAAAATTTAGTAATCTGTATATGTAGTGAAAATTGGCTAAGTTCAACCAAGGACTGTGACCTTGACCTTTGAGCTAGTGAAATGGTTTTTTCACATGACATATCGTCTATCCATGCTTATCATTTGTGTCAAATTATTCTGAAATCAGATCATGCATGTCAAAGTTATGGCCCTGACACAAAGACAACTTATGTTGTGAAAATTGGCTAAGTTCAACCAAGGACTGTGACCTTGACCTTTGAGCTAGTGAAATGGTTTTTGTGCATGACACATTGCCTATCCATGCTTATCATTTGCTTCAAATCATTCTGAAATCGGACCATGCACATCAAAGTTATGGCCCAGACATGAGCACCACCCTTTCCCAAACACGCAAACAAACAAACACACACACGGACAGGGGTAACACTATATGACCCCCCTCCCCCCATCTTATGGCGGGGGCATAAAAAATGCTAGATGCTCATTAAAATTTTGATCAATACCAAAGCAACTCAATGCTCAGTACATGTCCAGACACACTACTCTGTATTTCAAGTTTTATCCACAACCTTGCTTTTAATATTGACAGAATGCAACACATGAAACAATCCTTATTAGGGATCATACAACAACAGAATTCTACAATATTACATGTGAAATCACCCTCATAAGGATTCTATGATACTGCATGTATGTGACACATGTGGATCCTCCATATAAGGATTCTATGAAACAGCATGTATGTGACACACAAGGATCCTCCATATAAGGATTCTATGAAACTGCATATATGTGACACATGAGGATCCTCCATATAAGGATTATATAACACTGCATGTATGTAACACATGAGAATCCTCCATATAAGGATTCTATGACACTGCATGTATGTGACACACGAGGATCCTCCATAGAAGATTCTATGATACTGCATGTACGTGACATCACTCTTGAAAGGGATTCTATGACACTGCATGTATGTGACACATTAGAATCTTCCATATAAGGATTCTATGACACTGCATGTATGTGACACACGAGGATCCTCCATAGAAGATTCTATGATACTGCATGTATGTGACATCACTCTTGAAAGGAACACTATGACACTGCATGTTTGTTACACATGTAACATCACTTTTGAAGGGGACGGATAGTATGATGACACAGCATGTATGACACATATGTGATATCACACTAAAAAGGGACACTATGACACTGCATGCATGTGACATCACTCTTGAAAGGGAGGGATAGTATGAACACACTGCATGTGACATCACTTTAAAATGGACACTATGACACTGTATGTATGTGACATCACTTTAAAAGGGACACTATGACACTGTATGTATGTGACATCACTTTTAAAAGGACACTATGACACTGTATGTATGTGACATCACTTTAAAAAGGACACTATGACACTGTATGTATGTGGCATCACTTTAAAAAGGACACTATGACACTGTATGTATGTGGCATCACTTTAAAAAGGACACTATGACACTGTATGTATGTGGCATCACTTTAAAAAGGACACTATGACACTGTATGTATGCTCACATGAGACATCATTGAAAGGGACAGTCTGATATTGTTGGTATGCAACAGATGTAAAATCGCTCTTTAAAGGGACAGTACGATATTGCATGTATGTGACACATGTAAAACCTGAAAGAGATAAGACCATACCATAACAGTATGACAACACTTTGAGCCAACAGTACAATACTGCATGTATGTGACACAATATGAGACCACCACTATAGGGGCTGTATGATAATGTATGTATGCAACACACATGATACAACTTTACAAGGGACAGTAAGACAGTACATGTGTGCAACACATGCGAGACAACTTATAGCAGGTAGTACAATACTGCATGTATGTGACACAATATGAGACCACCACTATAGGGGCTGTATGATAATGTATGTATGCAACACACATGATACAACTTTATAAGGGACAGTAAGACAGTGCATGTGTGCAACATATGCGAGACAACTTATAGCAGGTAGTACAATACTGCATGTATGTGACACAAAATTAATGTGAGACCACCCCAATACTGCAGATTTGATATTTTTTACATCACTCATTATCCTGATTCAAAACCTAGTACCCTAATTCATACTGTGTGAAATTTATAACCAACTGCTAAATATATCTTTAGATTTGAGTACAGGTAATAATTCATGGCTGTTCTAAATTCTTGATTAAATCAATGACAATGACAATGTAGTTTACTGACTTTGGCCTCCAGTCCATAATTATCAGCATAGTTATTATTCATACATTTATGTACAACAGTGTGTGGACTGTAACAATTCAATTCATAAAGACACATCTTGCACTATACTTCCTTCTGTATCATTCTGTAACAACAATCTTATTCGGACAGTTATGTCAATAATACAATCAAGCTTAGTTAATGCATAAATATGATGAAAACGATAATATACATACATCTATTGTAAGCAATGTAAGTCACAGTTTTTACCAAACCTACACTATGCAAAGTTTTGCTTATGACACCAACACAGTTTAGGTCAACTTTTCCTTCTATTGGTGATGAAGGAAGACCCCAGGTGCCCCTTCATGCATTATTTAAGGCATGCTCTGGCACCTAGTTAGAACCACAAATGTTCCATAATCCAGCTGGATGACTTCCTCATATAAAGAATTGCACATCCTAAGCAAGGTTTGAGCCCGCAGTGAGGAGGGGTAAGTGACTGGAAGCCAGTTACATTAACCATCTGGCCATAGATGCCCCCAAACCACTAAAATTTTGCATAAATATATACTTGTAAGCAATTAAATTCAATTTCATGAAAAAAAATCACAAATGAGTTTACCTGTAAAATATATTGTATTCTTAACAAAAGCAGAATTTATTGTACTTAATATCATTCTGTGTTTGTACTACTTTTCGTACCTCACTAGTAAAGGGTTTCTGTACAGGAATACAGCATATAGACCCTGAATCAGTAAAGCAATGTAAAGAAATGCGAAAGTCAGAGCATGACACAATCAACAGATGCAATGAAAACTTGCCAACATCTACCTCAATGTTCAAAATTCATCCACCTCTAATGGAAATTCTAACTAACGGTACATATGTGTAAAGTTGAATACAATATTTTGGTCAATATAAAATATACTCACTTCACATTTTCTTCGATTTCTCCATCCTGTATGTCAGCCCTTTGTGAAGAAGGAGGGGGTGGGGGTGGTTGACTGGGCTGTTGTCTTGCTGGACTTCCAAACCTTGATGCTCCTGTCATGTGAGGGTTACCTGCAAGCTGTGCATTCTGCTGGGAAAGAATTGATGCAGTTGAAACATATGTTGGCTGTTTAGGTCCTGGGGTACCAGGTGTAGGTACCGGAGGAGGTGGGGGCACATCATGCTTGGATGTGACTACTGGAGGGGGCGGTGGTGGAGGCGCTGGAGGCGGGGCAGCTGGAGCAGGGGGAGGGGGAGCTCCCATCATACTTCGTACACTTGTGGTTTGGGCTGGGAGTGTGCTTGCTCTAGACTGTAGCTGCGAAGCGGTTGTGTAGGGGTTGTGGTGTGGGGTTGTGTGTTGACTGGAAAACCTTGGCGGGGATGGGGGAGGAGGGAGGGGTGGTGAAACTTGTGGGCTGTAGCTGCTGGCAGCACTCTGATGCGAGTCCTGCATGGGCCTCCCGTACGAGGTGTAGATAGAGGAAGTGTGGTGCGGAGACATGTCTCTCCCTGTGTACAAGCTGTGCAACTACAATAAAAACAGAATACATGGTTAGTACAATATTTCCTTGAAACAACTTTTACAAATACAGTTATTAGTAAATGAATAAATGTAACTTATCAAAGTCATTCTTAAAATCGATTTGTTTTTATCTTTCTTAGGTAACAATACATTTAATTCTGTTCAACTAACAAATTAAGAACATTTACCACTTACATATAGTAACAATTTTGTTTACCTTAAACAACAGTTTGAAAATACTGACATGACAGACAATGAATACAAAGAGGACCATGATAGCCCAAATTTGCTCACCCAAGAGACAAGAGGTGACATGAAGATCCAATCAAAAATGTAATTAAATTCCTAGAGTGCTTCTCATTCCTTTCTTTGATCTGACCTAATTACCAGTGTTTAAACCAAGGTGTCATAGATTATTAAGATAAATATTTTATCCAGGTCTTGTAAATATCAGGTAAAAAATGGCATCTTCTGTGTTAACAATGTTTTCTATGATTTGACCTTCTGACCTAGTTTTTTTTTACCCCAAATGAACATATCTAAACTGGACCTCATTTACATAAAGGCAAACTTTTGGACCAGGCTTCATAGATCTGGTAGGAAGCATGGCCTCATATTGTTTCACTTGATTTTTCTATTATTTGACCTAGTGACCTAGTTTTTGAACCCAGATGACCCAGTTACAAACTTGTTTTGACATTTTCATGAGGTATACATTATGGCCATATTTCATTAAGACTGGGCAAAAATTGTGCCCTCTTGTGTGTTTACAGGGAAACTTTGGATGACAATAGACAATCCACCTGTACTTATACAGCTCACTTTGAACCTTTAGTTCACGTAAGCTTATAAGAAACAAAGACTTCACATAACAACATAAATTCGAAAAATCACAACTGGTAGCAATGTTATTTAAGACACTTTAAGACATCTGATGAATTACGGATCTCAATACATCAAATGGGCTGAGAAAAACATGCCTTTAATTAAACAATATCTATCAATCTGTTAAAAGTCAATAAATTATTACACGAGTACCTATAAATAGTAATAAATCTGTGCTGAAAATGCCCATGTTATCGCATTGTGTCACGCATTATCACATGTCATAATTAGCCCCGGGGCCATTACCAATAATGGCCCTGACGTTAGCGCGGAAAATTAACGTCCATTATTATATACCTTACTATAAATAGTAACAAAAAAGCCGTTAAAAACGGTCATTACGGCCTCTGTTGACGAATCCATAATGGCGCAGTGCGCCTCACGCGGCATAATCATAATGGCCCCAGGTAACTGGAACGTCAGCGCGTTCTGACGTTGACGTCATGTAGCAACGTCATTATGGCGGGTGAAAGTTTCAGACTGATTGTCAAATACTGATGGCACTGTTGATGAAAAATCAATACAACTGATGCTTAGGCCCTATAAGTTTGTAGAAAAAAATGTAAAATGGAAATACTAAGATGAATATGAAGCGAAGGTATATAATAAAAAGGTCAATTTCCGGCTTGGTTATGCCTTCTAGCCATAATGGCACACCTAGTTTCATAATGGCCCTCGGGCAATTACGACACTAGGAGTGCCATTATGGCAAGAAGGCATAACTAAGCCGTATATTAACCTCTTATAAACAGAAATGACGTCATGATGTTTCATGGAGGTAAAATAGCGAATATTTCAGTTTTAGTTTTATCATCTTGAGCGTAACGTTGTGTATTCTTTGTGAAATAACTTATTTTCAACCCTAAATTATGCTATAAGTAACAGAGTACAACTATCAAAGCATTTGATTTTATACAGTATATAGTCTCTTATACAAATAATATAGAAACTGAAAAGCTGAACGTTATTGTGCCAGTAGATGCTAGTACCCATAAAAATGACACACTAAACTTTTCTTACTATATTATAGGTAAACATGTAACAAACAGGTAAATACATGGGAGAGCGGTGCCTTTGAGTGATAATGGCCCTGGAAGAAGATAATAGCCCCCGGGCTATTATCATCTTTCCAGGGCCATTATCACTCAAAGGCACTGCTCTCCCATTTATTATCCTATACATTATGAACACATTTAGAAAAATCCTTATATAGTAATTTGAATCTATATTTTAGTTAGCATAACTGGGGCAACACCTCTAAAAAGCAAGCTTCCAGACATCTATGCATCATGGCGCAAGTGGATGTTAAGCATGGTCAGGCAGTCTAAATATCTCAAAGTCCAAATGCTGCTGAGATTTGACAAGTATTGTTCAAAATACACAATATCAGAAGAAACATTAACACATATTAACAAGAGCTTTTCGTATAACATAAATGCCCCCCATGATGGCCTGTCATGGGTAACTTGGTGTATTACTTTTCCAAGTTCAATGTAACCTTTGACCTCCTGAACATCAAAACATTAACAGTCAATTACTGATCATTAGACAATTATTCTATGAAATGTGATGGCTGAAAGGTCAAGATTTCTCCAGCTATTGACAAAAACACTTTCGGTCTCAAGGTCACTGTGATCTTTTAAAGCCTTCACTGTAGGCCAAAGCATTCTCTAGCTTTTGATCAGAAACCATGTTTAGCTGTTAAGTCATGGTCACCTGGACCTTTGACCTACTGACACCCAAAATCAAAGGGATAACCTTTTAGCAAAACGCAATCAACCTATGATGTTTAACAGTCCTTGGCTAAAGAATTCTCCAGTTATAGATTGGAAATCGTTTTAAGCCTTGAAGTTCGTAAGACCTTCACCTGTGCCTGCTTGACTACCAAAAGATAAGGTGCCATTTAATGACACCATGCATTCTTCTTATGAAGTTTGACAACTGTAGGCCAAAGGCTTTTTCCAATTTTGATAGGAAACTGTTTTTAGTCTCAAGGTCACTGTGACCTCGACATTTGACCAACTGACTCCAAAATATTAGGGGTCATCTCCCTCACACAAGCAATCACTCGATTTACTAATAGCGGCCAAAGAATTCTTTCGTTATTTATTGGAAACCAAATTGTCTTGATCTATTGGTATGCCCCCCTCTTCTTTGTAGGGGGCATAAATTTGTAAATGAATCTGGTGGTTCAATTGTCTTGCATTGTTTTGTCCCAAGGAATTTATTTAGTGAAGTTCAAACATTACAAACCCTGATGTGGTAACAGTTATGATTGATTTAATAAATTCTAGAGCTGAAGAGCTGAAAAATAAAGAATATACAACATAAATATCACATCAAACATACAAGTCACTGTAAAAATATAGGAAACCAGAAAGCATGCTGGGATATCTACGTTGACTGGTACCTGCTGTATGTTGTCTGTGGGAATGGGAATAGGTTGGTAGATGTTGTCACAGTCTGCCTGTGACAGGAGGGGGGTAGGGTATTGTGTGTGGGTAGGGACTGGGTTGTATGTTGTGTTAACAGAGACCAGGGGTCCACCTGCCTGAAACCAAACAGCAACCATGTTATTTTTTAAAAATGCATACATATAAACATTAAAATAAATAATAAGCAAATATCTACACTTTAGAGAAAATATAAAGATTGATATTGTAGTAAAATAAATCTTGGATTAAAATAAATGTCATAGGTATCTATGTTAACCTTATTTATTCTTATCAAACTGCTACTGACCATAAATTGAAACATTTTAGCATTTCAATGCTGTGCTGCTAATAATCTGATTACATTTGAAGCAAAAAGAACAACCAAGTTTATCCTTCTTTCTATTTGCCATACTGCAAGTCAATTAAATTATGTGCCCTTGGATCCAATTAAGAGAGAAAAAAATGCCAAACAGTTTTCAATACAAAATTAAGGCTTGAACTACAAAGGGCTAACATTTTTTGTATCTTCGTGTGTAATGCTATACTACTGTAGATATTTTGTCTTAAAGCAACTGAACAAAAACAGAGTAAGCTCATTAAAGTGTCATATCAATGTAAGTTAATTTTGCATCAAGTTTGGACACTTACTGGACAGCAAAAATGATAAATTTTTGAAACACTATTTTCAGGAATGTCTGAATATCCTGGCAACTGCTCCCACAAACTGAATGGACTTATGTCCAAGAAAAATCTGTATTGATAAACTTCTTAGACTTTACCATCTCAAACTTAACCATCTCCTCAGTTAGCATATGTATTCAAAGGCATTTTTTAACAAGCCTAAAATTTTAACCAGAGCACTGCCTTGCAGGTGCAGACACTCATATTATTTTTTTTCTCTGTATAATATAGATTTTGTCCTACCCATGACTCGTCCAAAAGGGGCCATAATTCTTGCAAAAAGCATGTAGAGCTACGGTATTTGCTGTGCAAAGTCAGCTTTTAATGGCGAATAACTGCTCCAAATTTTAAAGCAATAGCTTTGTCCGTTAAGGAGAAAAACTGACCTAAATGCAAAACTTAACCAAGAAATCTGATATTTTCTAAGACCAAAAGGGGCCATAATTCTTGCAAAAAGCAGGATGGAGTTACGTTTTTTGCTGTACAGAGTCAGCTTTTGATGGTAAACAAGTGTTGCAAATTTTAAAGCCATAGCTTTGATAGTTTAGGAGAAAAGCTGACCTAAACACAAAACTTAACCAAGAAATCTGATTTTCTAAGTCCAAAAGGGGCCATAATTCTTGCAAAAAGCAGGATGGAGTTATGTTTCTTGCTGTACAATTTTTTAAAAAATCAGATGAGCTAAAAACTGTTCTCCGACAGCTATTTATGGAAATAAATTGTCTCTAAAAACAGGAGAATCAATTAATGAATGTAATAGATTTTGTCTTGAATTTAGTGGCACTAATTGTAAGTGACAAACAGTAGTGTGGGATTTATATTGGTGTAAGCAGGAAGATAGGGATAATGAATATACCTGTGGAGCTGAGGTCCCGTGCTGTGGTCCCTCATACAGTGACTTTGGTCTTCGTATGTTACCAGGAATGTCGTGTTCATACTGGTGCGTGTACTCTGACAATGACCGACTGTCCAGCAAATCTCCCATACTCTTATATCTTTGGCTTGGACTAGAGGAAAAGATCAGTTTTTAACACATCTTACTATTACAATAAGAAAACATTCTCACTTATAATACAGGACTTATACTCATCTGTTCAGACTAAGATAACAGCATCTATTATAATGTTCAGAATCACATTCTTTGTATCACCTTGGTAATACCAGCACAGGAGTCTAGTTAGTCGGTCCTGACATCAGCAGTAAGAAAGCAACAGTATCTTAACACTACTACTTGAAACAAGAACTCTCATTGTTACATTTTGTGAAGTAAAAGGTAAGGAGAGATTTGATCTCTCAGTTATGGTGTCAGCCATTCAATTATAAGGTCTTGTATTTGAACACCACTGGGGACAGGATTGTGTCCCTTATATGACACAAGTATTTCCTATGTATAGGAAACAAATATTCTTTGGCCAGATATACAATGGAAAAACTTACCTTAACTTAAAGTCCGGACTGTCTTGACTGCTGTTGACTACTGGCTGTGTGAAGGACAGTGGAAACCACCCGAGTCTGAAAGAACGAAGAGTTTATCTGATAATATTCACACTGCTTCTATGATTTACAATGACAAACCTATATGGCCTATTTGTTTAATGTTTTTCACATAAAGGCAGAAAATTCCAGAGGTAATAATGCTTGTTTGATCATATTGTCATAAGAGATTAGTGTATTTACCAAACATTACCCACAGAAAACAGGCAATGTGACATGAAAATAGAATGGTGGCTATTCCAACAGCCATTGTCTGTTGAAAGTTTTGTTATTTCAGAGATCTAAAACTTTAAAAGTATGCAACACTGGATTAATTCAAAGGCACTGGCATCCAGATTGCTTGACACAAAAAAAGAAAAAAATAGTTACATTGTATCAGGAAATTAATGCTATATTTCATAAGAAAACTTTGAAATTTTATTACTGACAGACTATATATTATGGAAACACATGAGTAGTTGTTTTTACTCATTTTTAACACTGAAAATCGAAAAGCGTTTGTAACGTTTTACTCGAGGAAAACAGCCTTAATTATAAATATCTATATTTAACGCGCTAAATACATAGTCCTCCATGGTGATATTGGTAAAGTTTTTATTGCTGGGGCAGCCCAGGTTCGATTCCGGATGTTGGTATCTTTTTTCTTTTCTTGGTGTGGCATTTTAAAGATAGTTCAAAAACAAAAACTCATATTCTAATGTTCACAATATGACCAAACTTCAATTTTAAAGAAAGATTACTTTTAACAAAAATCTGGAGGTCAGTGCCTTTAAACAATGTGAAAGGAGAAAACATATTTGTAAATATAAATCATGGTTTAGTAATTCACATTTAGGTATAAAATTAATAGTTGTCTTTACAGCACCTATGGATACCTTAAAGAATGGCGTTGCTCTACAACAAAAATTGAGATGACAGAAACATCATTGTCAAAACAGAACAGAAGCCACTACAAATCATAAATATATCTCCATGTGCAGTATACATTTATCTTCTCAATGACAAAAAACACTGAATGGTTGTGCTGCAAGTCATAAAAAACATTGCATGAAATTGTACACAGTAAACTTTGAATTACACGTGTTATGCACACTGCCATCACAGCATAACATTAAGCAAAGAGTTCTTTACAGACATGCTGCTCAAGTTAAAACAACTTATTGTCATGGTCTCCATATAGATATTGGAACTAGTCAATGCTTGAGAAAGCTTAAAAACACATCAGATTCTATAAACTAATTCAGACTGATAATATCTTGTAGTACTTGCACAAGGATATTTACAAGGAATGTAGTGGCTTTTCAGAGTCATTCCTCATCAACAGAAATAATCTTTGTCCACTCAAATGAAATTATCAATATAAATTATTTATAAAGTACAATTACTGTAAATTATCTGATATTCCTAATTATTTCTCTCTCAGGAAATACTAGTAGTCTTTACAAACTAGAATTTATTTAGGACATATTTGCTAAATACAGCCTGCACTGTAGCATTTAGAAGAATAAAATCAAGAAGGAAAAAGAGACAATAAAATCAGGGTTGATAGGAGACCAGTCTCAGACAGCCACTTAGCCACTGGTCAATTTCAAGACTCAGAATATACCAATCAAATGTTGGTTTTTTAGACTGGTGTCCAAATTCAGTTTTATTACACTGGACTGAGAAGTATTTAGGTGTCATTTTAATGTAAACCAATTTAGAACAATCTTAAAAGAATTACCTGTGAATTGTTATTAATGCTCGTAGGAACCATGACATAATATTGATACAAAGTTTAAAATTATATTGATAATGCTTTAAACCCTATACAATTGACATATCAGTGCTTTCTATAGAAGCATGGGCTGGCTGTGGCTTTTGTTGCAAACTTCTAAACAAAATTCTGCATCACAGGCGCATTCCTTTTTATACTTACGACGTTGAAGGATGAAATCTGACTGAATTAGTTCTGGGACGACTATATCTCAAAAACAAATCTTATGATGGTAATTTTAAATATATTTTCTTTTCTTAGTAACTGCAAGGACATGTTGCTGTCACACAATGACAAAGTTCACAACATCTTAAAACACTCCTGGTAAAATTTCTATAGACCTTCAGGGATTCATTGAACACTACATTTTGATATCAAGGTGTGATAATTTTCAAATATCAGGCCAGAGGTTGAATGAATGTAAAGAACTGTATAAAAACATGTCTGTTTCTTACTAATCAGAAAACTTACAAACCTAAAAGTTACAAATGAGGAATCTTAAGGCTAACATTTCAATTTGTTAAATATCTCAGGGTGGAATTTTTAATATAGTAAAACAACACAGGCCCTCCATGAGTGTTATTGGATACTCTCAATCTTCAAACAATCTGACACTCTCAGATTGTGCCTTGAATGTTATTATTTTTCTCAGGTTGGCAATATCCAATGACCTTGGCTGGCCTGCATTATTCATATCAAATGACAAATGAAGTCTTAACTAGAATATGCTTTTGTAGAAAAGAACATGTCCCCCCCAAACAACAGGAATAATAGGCAAGGAGTCAATAGGGAATAGGAGCACGTCAGAACCATCTACTCAGCATGTCCAATCATCCTATTAAGTTTCAACGTTCTGGGTCAAGTGGTTTTCAAGTTATGGATTAGAAACAGTTTTCCATGTTCTGGACCCAGTGCCCTTGACCTAAGAATGGCCCAAAGATCAGTAGTGGTCATCTACTCTGCAAGCCCTATCTCCCTATGAAGTTTGAAGGTTCTATAGGACAAATGGTTCTCAAGTTATTGACCTGAAAGTTTTCCATGTTCTGGCCCCTGTGACCTTGACCTTTTTTCGAGAAACCCCCAAATCAATAGGGGTAATAAAAAAAACTGCTCTTCTGTGTACTGTAAAAGCAGAAATTTTTGTGAGGGTTTAATTTTCAGTACATTTGCAAGGCCCTACATCTCGCAAAAATTAATCCTAGCGTATTCACCTTTAGTATAATTCAAATTCAAGTAGTGACCATCTTTACAATTTTATGAATATTAAACCTCACAAACATACTCAAAATTTCAAATTCACAAAATTTTGACCCAGCGAAAATATGTCTCTTAATAGTACATAAATTGTTTAAGCCTCCACAAAAATATTCTGATTCAAGTTTCCTCTTTGTACATTGGGATCCTACTACATTTCAGCTTACTTTTGTGTGTTGCTGTTCTGACCATACTGCCAGCCATCAGAGTTCTCTCCCATAATTGTGATCAAATCTCCGTCCATGAAGCTGAGTTGATTATCCAGGCCTGCTGTGAATGTGTACATGGCCTGTACCTGGCTACGTGGGGGCAGTGGGGCTGCTGTTCTAGGTGGCAATGTTTTTGCTAACAATACATTGAACAAAAAACTAAAGTTTTTAATATCCAATGTGCAATTCAAGTTATTTCTATATGTGTATCTTACAGCATTTGAATGTCAGTCAGTGACTTGTATGCTGATGCAAGAAGTCTTGATTTCGAATAAAGAAAAAATACTTTTAGAGTAGTTATGAAATGACAGAAAACTGTATAAAAGAAATATTTAAAAGGAAGTTCCATTAGTCAGCTTTCTGAGTGTCTTTCAGGAAAATACAATATTTTAACAGCATGTCCTATTTTGGAACTCATATGTCAATTTTAAAAATTAAAATTATACATAGGAATGTCCTTGTTTCAACACAGAAATACAATTTTCTTTTCTAAGACAGATAGCATTTACAGGCTTCACTTACTTCCATCAAAATGGTTGGCCTGTCTATATATATCATGGGTACTTTTTGACCTTCTGAACTCGTTACTGCGTGACAATGACTGACTCTCCTGTCCGTCTCTATGGAGAAAACCATTGCTAAGGTAACTAGGGCCTCCATTCATTGGTTCATATGGCTCATCCTGTTTATAGATACATATTTCTGTGCAAAATCACTTCATGATAAAATACAAAATGAAAAGTTGTCTTCTACACAGACTCGCAGATCATTTTAATATTGGACAATATACATGGTATAAAGGTTTGTAACTTCCATGAGCCAACAAATATTCCCAGTAAAATCTTTTGTTGTGATTTAATTCAGTGGATTGACTCAATCATAAAAACTAGTCATCAACAAATATTAATAATTTAAGAAATGATATATCCGGAACATGTATCTGTCATTGAATAAAATCATTGTTTGGTTTGTTTGTTTGTTTTGCTTAGTTTAGCGTTGCACCGACAAAATTAAAGGTCATATGGCGATTTTCCAGCTTTGATGGTGGAGGAAAACCCCTGGGGCCCCTACATGCATTACTTCATCACGAGCGGGCACCTGGGTAGAACCACCAACCTCCCGTAAGCCAGCTGGATGGCTTCCTCACATGAAGAATCCAAGGCCAAAGGTCTTTTAACGACAAACAATGATCTTTTTTCCAGCAACTTTTCAGCTTTGATGGTGGAGGAAAACCCCAGGTGCCCCTCTACACATTATTTCATCACAGGCATGTACCAGGTAGAACCACCGGCCTTCCATAAACCAGCTGGATTGCTTCCTCACATGAAGAGTTTGACAACCTGAGTGAGGCTGGAACCTACATGATATCGGTGAGGGGCAAGTGGTCAGAAGTCAGCGACAGAGGCCCCTCTCAGTTTGATAACAAAACAACCAAATCAGGCTTGAATTCATAGTGGATGATATAATAATGGTGACAGACCCTAAATTATCAGGTAACCACATTTCTAAACACTGACTTTTCTTAGACAGCTTGCTGTTAAAAAGATTACTGCACACTGAAACTTGCACTGAAATTTGAACAGTTCATTCTGTTTATTATAACAGACTTCTTTAAGTTATGCCTGTTGCTTAATTTTTACTTTTAAAGTTCTAGATTTACATATAATTTCTTTGTTATTTGTTTAGTGTATTGTGAAACAGCACTGCTATAAGCCTACCATATATTCCATAAGAAGCTGATCAGCTGATGGTGGGAGAATGTGAGGATTTGAACCAATCTGTTGCCATTCTGGCAGTGATGAATAAACATCCACTCCATGCCGATGACCTGCTGCCTTCAGTTGGGAAATTGCACATAGTCGTTGTAAAAGAAAACAGTGGCATCTGCGTTCCTCAAGCAATGCCTACAAAAAAATAGATAAACAAAATTTTTTAAAAAGAAGTTTTTCCTAGTACAATTCTTACTTCCTATTGTATATTCTCTAACTGCTCTTCAGTTCTCAGAAAAATTCCTTGTTTTTTTTAGAAACTACAAGTAACTGAGTGAAATGTGATATATGGTATTGTCTGTCATTCTATTGGATATACTGCTCTTTATTGCTACTAACGAAATGACATTGCAGTTATTCATCACCAAAATACAGTCTGGAATCTTTTAACAGAATAAAAGTATGTTTTATATTTTCTTTCAAAACTGGAGTTTGAATTGATTTTTACATAATTATATCTGTAACAAAATGAAAAGCCTACTTTCTCATAATAACATTATTGACTAAAATCAATAACCATTTTCCCACTCATTGTTACCAAGGTTTCCAGTCTCCCTGACAATACATTGTGTCAACTGACTAAGTGCAGAAATCCACTTCTGATATAAAACACACCTTGCAATTTCAGTTGTAAAGGCAATTTAATTACCTCCCATGGGAAGAGCTTACTTAACTTATAAAGCTGTATAAATCAATACTGTTCCAAGCATTACATCAACATTTCCTAGTCAATGTATTATTTATACAAAAGTAAGGTAATCATTCTCTTCACAAGTAATTAGTGTAAATTGTGTCAGATATGTAATGTATCTGCTTGATCCTTATATATATATATATATAATCTAGGTTTCATGACAAAGTCTGTTGTATTTTTCAAAGAAAATCTTTTGTAATTTCGAAGTTCTTTTGTGACTGATATATTGACAGATAGATGGACAAAAGGTCAAACAATTTAAGGACAAAATTAAATGCTTTCTATATAAATTTGAAAATTTTCATGAAAAAAATCTTTTGTACTCTTAAAGTTATAGTAGAATCCACTAGTTGTGCCCTGATGGAATGACAGACAGAGTGGGCACACAGAAAAAATAAAATAGCATGAGAGTTCTTAATATTTCTAGTAATTACAGAATCCATCTTTTGTTGTATTTGTTTTACTATTTGTTGTTATAACAACCAATTTCATTGCCATACTGCCATCTTTTCATGTTCAAATATCATGTACTTTAAAAAGTAATAGCTTGATGCATTTTGCCAAATTCTTGTCATATTTTTCTTGGTAAATGTAGCAAACAAAACTTTAATCTACCAAAGAACAAGAGCTCTGCAAGCAGGGCAATATAGGTCCAAAGTTCTAGATCAGAGCAGAAGGAAGAAAAATTTAATGTGTGTGTGGAAGAGGGGGATGTAATGTGGCAGAGGGTGTGAGGTTAGATTTTCTTTTGTGTGACAGCAGTGGTGGAATACTAAGGCACAAGAAACTGAGTGAATGGGTGGAATGTTAATGTGTGTGTTTTTGTTGTTGTTGTTTTTTGTTGTTTTTTTTTTCGGGGGAGGGTGGGGGGTTGAGTAATGTAGATTGTTGCACTCCTCAAACCACTTTATCACCATCATCCACCTTTATTCAAGTCAATACCTTGAATAGTTGTTAAGTTGTGCTATAGACACAAAATAAAAAGGATTTGTTACATTGACCAAGTTCATGGGCTCTGCACATTGTTTCATTGCCACCTAACCAAGTTCAAAGTCAATGGTTATTAAGTTATAATCTGGACACAAAATATGACTAATACATTTGACCTTGCTGTAACCATGACCTTTGACCTACCAACCTAGCACATGCACTTGAACACTAAGACACAAAAACAACAAGAGATCACAGAGTGATCTTGGCGCCCACCAATGTGCCATTTTTGAGTGTTCCAAATTTCAAGACTTACTGACTAGCTCAAGGTCAAATTTCATTTCCATACACAACTGTGCATGTGGTCCAAATTCGAAAGCTGTAGCTTGAGAAATGTGAAAGTAGGTCACTAGGTCAATGTCAAGGTCAAAGTTTGTTTCGGTACACAATCCTATGCATGTGGTCTAATTTGAAGCCTGTAGCTACAGAAATGTGAAAGTAGGTCACTAGGTCAATCTTAAGGTCAAAGTTCATTTCGGTACACAAAACTATGCAAGTGGTCCAAATCTGAAGGCTGTAGCTTGAGAAATGTAAAAGTAGGTCACTAGGTCAAAATCAAGATCAAATTCTATTTCGGAATACAAAACTATGCATGTGGTCCAAATTTGAAGCCTGTACCTTCAAAAATGTGAAAATAGGTCACTAGGTCAATGTAAAGGTCAAAGTTCATTTCGGTACACAAAACTATGCATGTGGTCCAAATTTGAAGGCTGTAGCTTGAGAAATGTAAAAGTAGGTCACTAGGTCAAAATCAAGGTCAAATTTTATTTTGGAATACAAAACTATGCATGTGGTCCAAATTTGAAGCCTGTACCTTCAAAAATGTGAAAGTAGGTCACTAGGTCAATGTGAAGGTCAAAGTTTTTTTCAGTACATAAAACTATGCATGTGGTCCAAATTTGAAGGCTGTAGCTTGAGAAATGTGAAAGTAGGTCACTAGGTCAAAATCAATGTCAAATTTCATTTTGAAACACGGAACTATGCATATGGTCCAAATTTGACACCTGTACCTTCAAAAATGTGAAAGAAGGTCACTAGGTCAAAATCAAGGTCAAAGTTTTTTCCAGTGCACAAAACTATGCATGTGGTCCAAATTTGAAGGCTATAGCTACAGAAATGTGAAAGTAGGTCACTAGGTCAAAATCAAGGTCAACTCATGTCAAGGTTCATCTTGCCACTCAAAAATATACATGTGGTCCAAATTTAAAGGCTGTAGCTACAGAAATGTGAAAGTAGGTCACTAGGTCAAAATCAAGGTCAACTCATGTCAAGGTTCACCTTGCCACTCAAAAATAAATATGTGGTCCAAATTTGAATGTTGTAGTTATTGACAAGAACATTTTAAAAGCTTTTCCCTATATAAGTCTATATGAACCATGTGACCACCAGGGCGTGGCCATTTTTGACCCTAGGGGGATAATTTGAACTAACTTGGTAGAGAACCACTAGGTGATGCTACATTACAAGTATCAAAGCCCTAGGCTTTGTGGTTTGGACAAGAAGATTTTCAAAGTTTTTCCTTAAATGTCTATGTAAACCACATATGACCCCCAGGGCGGGGCCATATTTGACCTTAGGGGTATAATTTGAACAATCTTAGTTGAAGACCACTAGATGATGTCACATACAAAATATCAAAGCCCTAGGCCCTGTGGTTTTGGACAAGAGGTTATTCAAAGTTTTTCCCTATATAAGTCTATATAAACCATGTGACCCCCAGGGCGGGGCCATATTTGACCCTAGAGAAATAATTTGAATCATCTTGGTAGAGGACCACTAGATGATGCTTCAAACCAAATATCAAAGCCCTAGGCTCTGTGGTTTTGGACAAGAAGGTTTTCAAAGCTTTTCCCTATATAAATCTATGTAAAATATAGAAATAAACAAAGGGCCATAACTCACTCATAAATTGTTGAACCAGTCTGATTTTCAGGTGGACACAACTAGGGTACCAATACATCATTCTGACAAAGTTTGGTCAAAATCCCCCCAGTAGTTTCTGAGGAGATGCGATAACGAGAAATTGTTAACGGACGGACGGACGGACGGACGGAATGACTGACGGACGGACCACGGACGCAGAGTGATTTTAATAGCCCACCATCTGATGGTGGTGGGCTAAAAAGTGATTTTTAAGGGTGGAGGGTGGCAGTGGTTGGGAGTAGGGTTTGTGGTGGGGGGAATAATGTGGATTGCTGTACTTTTCAAATCACCTCTTCACCACTCACAAGTATTCCCAGTTAAAAGTCATTGTCTTGAAAAGTTTTTTAAGCTGTGCTCCAGACACAAAATACAAAGGACAGATTTGACCTCAACTTGTGACCTCAACCTTTGGCCTATAAACCAAGTTCATGTGCCATGAAATCAATAGTTATCAAGTTATGCTCTGGACAAAAAAATCTGACAGAAAGATCTGACTTTGCTGTAACCTTGACCTTTGACCTTTAGACTTGGTTCAAAAACTCTGAACATCTCTTGCTGCCACCTACCTATATGCCAAGATTGAAGTCAATACCTTGAATGGTTATCAAGTTATGCTCCGGAAACAAAATTTCAAGGACAAATTTGACCTTTCAGCTCCATATTTGACCTTGACCTTTGACCTACTGACCTGGTTCATGTGCTATGCAAATAGTCTCATTGCAACCAACCACTATGCCAAGTTTAGAGTCAATATCTTGACTCGTTATCGAGTTATGCTCCTAACACAAAGTATGATGGACGGACAGACATACCTGAAAACCATCAGACCCTTCTTGTCATCATTATTATAATGACTAACAACATCTTATTTTCTGTAACTATATATTTGGGCAGTATAACTTCTTAACCAAGCAAGTGGTAAAAATGTCGGTATTTGTTTCCTAATCTAACTTCATGTATCTGGGTGGAGTCAAATACCACAACTGACATGGTAAAACAGGTGAATAAGCTAGGTCTGTATCTCAGTTATGTTTTATTTTCAGTTGTATTACTGCCATTTTGATAGCTGTCAAACACACCTGTAAAGTATATCATTACCATATGTTACCATGGAAACTACCTGACACAAAACAATAAAACAGAAACTAGCACAGCCTTGTTTTATAATAGAAATACACACTGTATTGAATTTGCTAGGTGTTTTACAAAATGATTGGTGACAGAGATACATCTCAGAGTGTTGTACTGATTTTTGATGAGTGTGTATATGTTCGGGTTTAACATCTTTTTCAACATTTTTTCAGTCATATAAATGACAGTGTCTACCTGTAGCAATGAGCACAATGCCCAACTTTATAGTGCTGCCTCGCTGGAATATCATGCATGATACCCCACCAAGATACATTATAACTAACACGGGGCCGACCAGTCCTAGCACTATCCTCTTTGTACGTCTTAAGTATGACACGGCCAGGGATCGAACCCATGACCTCCCACAAGGCTACCAAGGCGGCGATTTTTGATGAAGTGGACTCAACTGCTCATTCCGTTTTTACACCTACCATTACATACACATAGCATAAAATCCCTACTGTAACATACACATAGGGCAAAATCCCTTACATTATGTACACAGCAGGCAAAATAACAATTCCAAAGCAGATAAAATTTGTTAAAAAGAGTTTAGTCTCATCTGTTCAAAATCTGGGAAGGGTTTTGTGTAGCACTGGATGGGGTCTTGCATCTCTCACAAGTACAGGAAATCATTGTTAAACAAATAAAACATGCGTAGTAAAACTGAAACTCAGATAACAAAAGAAAACATACCAATTTTAAACCTTGTATTCTGTACTGGTCTAATTTTTCTTGGCACTTTCCAAGAGCTCTCATGTGCTGAAAAATAAAGTGAAACATGCTGGTTATCATGAGATCACAGATACAGTAAAGCTGAATTCTACTGCTATAGTTATGACTTAATTCTCTCTTACTAGCATAATTGTGGTCAAACTTTTTGTTGTTATAAAGAACATAATGACTAATGAGTAACATGCCTTGTACCGGTACTTGCCCATGAAATTTTGGGAATGAAAAGACTAAACAGTGCTTGAATTCTCTCTATGTAGACAGTCGCCTTACAGTGATATTCCAATTTTTGTAGCTAATGACCCCCCTTAAACTTTGCAATATTTCCAGTTTTCACCTAGAATTAGGTGACTTGAACGAAAAAATGAAGTTGTTATATGAAAGTCAGTTTTTGTTAGTAGTATATGAGTATGTCTTTCACTGAAGAGCCATGCAAGTCAGTCATGCATTTGGACATGCAACAATGCTCACATAATCAGCTTCCTAGAATCTCCTTGGCAGGGTAGGTAACTGCCATTTATAACTTACACATTTATAAACTGTTACAGCTATATTATCCTAACTGTTGTCTATAATGGCCCAGTAAGTTATCATATTGCCGTTCTATCTGGCACTGTTGTCACAACCTGAATACTAGATCTACTTTGATTGTTGTATGTTCAATAGCTCTGTCATCACATATTACAGGTAAAACTGCTTTAATCTGGAATCTGATGCTTTACAAATGCTTTTATCGCATAGTGCGGCAATTTTCCTTTGATCTTTGCAGCATGTTATACATAGTAACACACATTATTACTACAAAACTGTGCTGATATCTTACAAAACTGTTGCGATATATATCAACACGGAAATCTCTATGGAGTTTCATAAGAAAAAAAGTGTTCCGATATATATCAGCACAGTAAAACTGTTCCGATATATATCGGAACACTTTTTCTCTATTGAGGTCCTATCAAGGGAGTATAATTTTTTCCTTTCAAAGAAAAGATGATTTTAGCTCCAATTTACAGTTCACAGAGAAAGAATTGTCACAAACACCTACATTTATAAAGTAAAAGAATAAATAAACTAGAATATTTCAAAAACTTGATAGTTATTGCCAAATTCAGAAATACATGAAATATATGAAATTCTGAGATTTCTCAAATGTTTCTTTTTCTTTGATTTTTTTACAAACAAAACAACAAGCTTTACAATATGTCTGGCCAATGAAATGCAAAGATTTAAAACCAATGCAGAAATTTGTTGGGTACTTTTATCTGGGGAACACATTTTCTAAAACAGAAGTTTTAGTGTTTCAGTCAGCGAGGCGCAGAAAGGGAATCAAAATAGTAAAAATAATAATAAACAAATTTAAATGAAAATGATATATAAATTTTAATGATAAACTATGCGATAAAACAGTTATAATATGTAGTGCTCGTGTGTTACCAGGATATATCAGAGCTAGGGGTACATCTCGTTATTTTTCTCTTCACATATCTGTCTCGGCCTACCGGCCTCGACGATATGTGCAGAGAAAAATACCCTCGATGTACCCCTAGCTCTGATATATCCTGGTAACACACTCTCACACATACTATAACTATTACTTATTTCACTTGCATAAAACCTCAAGCCCATCTCTTTTATAGTAAATAAGATCATTTGCAATGTGATCGTTTCAAAAGTAAAATGTAACACCCGTTAACATTACAGTACAGCATGTGTACTTGTGTTCTATGTTATCCACTAACAACATTTTTAAGTACATGCCATTATGGGCATGTAGCTTGTGTCATATTCTTTTTCCATATACATTTACACATAATTTTAAAAAATGAGATGATAAAAAATCATTGTATCATTACCTGTGCTTCTTTTTCATTGTCATAAACCAGTTTGTTCTTTGTTTTCTTTCTGAATTTCTTCAGTGATTCACAGGCTTTATTATATGGTGACAACACAACTTTATGTTCCTGTGTGTACTTTCTTGCATCCGACTGAAAAGGAAAACAAGAGGACCATGATGGTCCTGAATCACTCACCTGTCTCTGCATGACCCAATTTTCATGAAGATCCATTGAAAAATATGGCTTCTAGAGAGGTCACAAGGTTTTTCTATTATTTGACCTAATGACCTAGTTTTTGAAGGCACATGACCCAGTTTTAAACTTGACCTAGATATTATCAAGGTGAACATTCTCACCAATTTTCATGAAGATCTCATGAAGAGTATGTCCTCTAGTGAGGTCACAAGGTTTTTCTATTTTTATACCTACTGACCTAGTTTGGACCACATGTGACCCAGTTTCAAACTTTATCTAGATATCATCAAGGTGAACATTCAGACAAATTTTCATGAAGATCCATTGAAAAATATGGCCTCTAGAGTGGTCAAAAGGTTTTTCTATTTTTAGACCTACTGACGTAGTTTTTGACCGCAGTTGACCCAGTTTCAAACTTGACCTATATATCATCAAGATGAACATTCTGACCAATATTCATACAGATCCCATGAAAAATATGGCCTCTAAAGTTTTTTCTATTATTTGACCTACTGACCTAGTTTTTGATGGCACATGACCCAGTTTCGAATTTGATCTAAATATCATCAAGGTAAACATTCTGACCAATTTTCATGAAGATCCATTGAAAAGTATGGCCTCTAGAGAGGTCACAAGGTTTTTCTATTTTTAGACCTACTGACCTAGTTTTCGACTGCACATGACCCAGTTTCGAACTAGACCTAGATATCATCAAGATGAACATTCTGACCAACTTTCATAAAGATCCCATGAAAAATGTGACCTCTAGAGTGGTCACAAGCAAAAGTTTATGGACAGACGGACGCCACGCGATCACAAAAGCTCACCTTGTCACTTTGTGACAGGTGAGCTAAAAACACAGGTATATAGCTGTAGAATAAGTATAATATGTTACCTGTAAATGACATTATTCGGTATTAATTCTTATTATAATTTGTTATGTTTATCATAGTTACTTCCCTATGGGTACACTGTCACCAACTGCTACAGTCATAATATGAAATAAGGCATTGCCTCAATCGGGAATCGATCCAATGGCAAATCATCCCATAAGATTTAAAAAGAACCGTCCAATGACAGCATCGATTCCATATCATTTTACAGGTAGATTTTGGAATTAAAAAAGAAACACTGTCCATATTTGTACTGACGTGCAAGACGTTGCGGTTGGACGCTTATTAGGCACAAGGAAAAAGCGTATTCTTCCAAAAATTATGAAGTCAGATGCTCTGTGCACATGCTGGAAGGACAAATTTTTTAATTGGGTAGTATAGATCTCATTCGGTATATCTCATGTTACCATAGATGGATCGATCCCGATTTTCGTCCCTTTGCGATGAAAATCATTAGGATCAATTCCCTAATAAAACCATAATACAAATTATTCAGTCGCCAATCAAACTGTGGCAAATCAGAATATCAAATGACATTGTGACCTCTATCAAATACATGTTTTTCTAATGGCAACAAATAATCTGTATCAGTGGGGAGAGGGGGTGGGGGGTTTAAGTGTTATGATAATGGAAATAAAGCCTCCCTATCCACTAGGTTGTGTGAATGGTGATAAACTATATCATTTCTATCCAATATGTGTATTATAAGAATGGTGATAAATCATCTCTATCCAATATATGTTGTGAGAAAGGCGATAAATTGTTTCTGTCAGTATGTGTTGTGAGAAAGTGATAAACTGTCTCTATCCAATATGTGTTGTGAGAATGGCAATGATTTATTTCTATCTTAGTAAGTGTTTTGAGAATGGCAATAAATTATCATAAGGTCTAAAAAAATTCTTTGTTTCCAGTAACATGCTTAAAACAATTAGGGTAGGTATGTCAAAAAATGAATACAAATAAGGGGATTATGCCTTTAGAGCATCAGTAATTACGTGTTCAAAATTTTTGTCTTATGAATATAATAAAGAACTAAGAGAAACTAACTCAAATCAAATTAATTATAATTTAATTAGGATTAATTAGATCACGTCCATATATATCAATATGATATTATTTATAATATTATCAATATATAATCAAAAGAGTTTCAAGACATACTGTTAACAGCATAATAATTTTCAATTTATTCTGGCACTCTTGTTGTGCTTTTAACATGGTCAGTGATGTTAGAAATCAACTTTAGCGTATTTTATTGTTTACATTAAAATCGGTTATTATGTGGAACTTTAAATTTTTCTTCAGTCTAACATCACTGACCATGTTTAAAGCATAACAAGAGTGCCAGAATGTCACAATATACACCCGTCACAGCAAATTTCTTTACTCTAGCAACTGTATTTGCGAATGGAATTTTAATTTTGTGGGGTTTTTTTTGTTGTTTTTTTCTTAATCCACATAAAAACTCCTTACCAGGTAGAGATACCTTAAAATACACCTAAAATTTGAAAGTAACATCTATGTTGTATCACAGAAAAGTGGTCTTGTTTTTTCCCTACTGTCAATTAGTCAATTATAAAAAAGTTACAATATAAGTTATTTATAGTAACAACTAAGGGAAGTTAATCTTAAAAAAAAAAAAAATAAAAAGTCCACACAAAAATCCTTACCAGGTAGAGATTGGTCAAAATACACCTCAAAATTGGATGTAACATGCATGTCGTACTACAGAAAAGTGGTCTCGATTTTTATCTACGACTAGTAATGAAAAAGTTACAATCTAAGCTATTTATAGTAACAACAAAGGAAAGTAATTCTAAAAAGTTGAAAAAAATATTCTCCAAGGCCATAAAAAAATTTAGGGTCGGGCCAAAAATTTAGGATACCGGAAAAAAACAATTTTTTCTTACACCTAATCTTAAATAAATCATGCTTTAGATTCATTAATTTTTTTTATGTTATAGTGATAAATAGTAAGGGCTGACTAGTTAGGTCAGGAGTTTGATCACCAGTTAAGTTAACCTTTAGCCTGCTAAATTTCTAAAATGGACTGGTCAATCATTCAATTCGGACAGTACCATTTATCATTTGAAGGGATGTTCACTGAAAATTTACTGACTGAATAGCGAACAGTGCAGACCATGATCAGCCTGCACATTTGTGCAGGCTGATCTTGGTCTACACTGGTCGCAAAGGCAGAATCACTTGCCACCAGCAGGCTAAAGGTTAAGGTGTATGTTTGACAAAAGCCAATGCTCTATTTTCTGCCATTTTAATTAGTCTCACTGAAGATCTATCAAGCTGAGGGATGTAACACTGATGTAATACCCATTGCTATCTAACCAAACTTCCCAGTTCATTAAAAATTTATACCTTACTCATTTATCTCTTCTGATCAAAACCAATGTAACCTTTACATAATGTTACAAACCACTACCTGATTTGGGCAACAACTTCTAATTCAGCTTTTTCACATCACAAATGGGTTACAAACTATAAAAAGTATTCAACAAATATTGATTTTATTTGCTAAGGAAAGAAGAAAAAACTAAAATGGTAGTAACCTAGACTAACATTAAATGGAGGTACACACAAGTCATGCTCCTCTAGAAGTGCCTCCAAATCAGTTTGCCTGTTTACTAATAGAAACTTTTTATTGTTTGGATAGAATGGCCTTACATTAAAGGTCAGCATGCTTGTTTAATTATCAATCTTATCAAAGAACAATAGTCAATTAATATGATTGTTACAGTTGATAATTATCAGTACCTGGCGGTAAGTTTTCATTTATCTTGCTCAAAAGTACATTCAAACTTAGTTTTGCTATACCTGTATTGTTTTCATATGTATCATCTAGTCTATTTACTGCATAATCTGATGTATCAAAATTCAGAACAAAGTATAATAAAAGAATGGGTTAAAATATCTCAAATATATGTAACAGTTCTGCTCTCTAACATAGGGTATCAGGGCCAGAAAGAATGATAGTTTGATTTTTTACTCAACTGGTAGTTTTCACAAGTTAAGAAAATGGAAAACTAGGATTTGTTTCTTTTGGGCACATTAGTTTGACAGAACAAGGTCAAAAAATACATTTCTGATCACAAACTCTTGAGTTTTTTAACAAATACCTTGATATGGTTCATTCACAAATACCTTAATATGGTTCATAAAAATTTTCATTCCTTTCTGCCTAAAATTCTTTACTAAAATTCGTTAATTTCTGGCACCTGGGTATCTGTAATATTATACCAAATATTAAGGGCAACATTTAAATGATATCATTTAAGTAAATTCTTTAGATAAGCATCCTTTATTGAACTGCCATATATGGTAATATTTACTCTATCTTTTGAACAATTTACATCAAATGAGGTCATGTACAGTATGAGCTGACAACAAGCCATGATAAATCCTACCCAGAGTGAAAGTCATTGGTTGTTTTATCAATTAGTAAATATTTGAACTGTACTTGACATGTGAATAGGATATAGAATATTCTCTCTTTGTTTTCCTACTTGACGATGATACGGCTCTCAGTTAGTATCACTAGAGTAATGATGGGCACATAACTACCCTCCCCCCAAGTTATAACAAAATTTTCCTAATTTAAAAATGTTAGTAACTGTTAATAAAATGAGAAAAAAAATGAATTGATTTAGTGAGCTCTAGTAAACATTAATTTATATCTCTTGTGATTGTATGTCAGAGGTATTAAATGAATGTGTTATTATTTTCAGTCTCAAGTAAGCTATGAGCTTCACTTTTGATCAAATGCTTAGTTAAAGTAATAGAAGTCATCTATTGATAACAGGCAATCATGCCAAGAAGTTTGATATTCTGTAGGCCCAAGCCCTCTCCAACATTTGATCTAAAGCCATCTTTAGTTTCTAGGTCAATGTGACCTTGCATCCACTGAACCCTAAAACAACAAGTACAACTACTAACCACAGGAAGTCTTCCTATGAAGTCTGACAAGGGAAGCATCATTTACTAATGTTTGCAGAACATGCGGCTGGATCTTATTTCTATAATCTCATCAACTGTTCTATAAACCACAAAGACTGACAGTTCTAGGCCCTCATATTCTCCAATTATTGACTGAAAACCATCTTCAGAAATAAGGTCAGACCTAGTGACTCCAAAACAACAGGGGCCATATAATGACCACCCACATTTGACCACTTTATGCCAAAATATTCTGAAACTATTTATCAGAAACGTTTTAAGTCTCAGGGTCACTGGTCATAGTGACCTTGACCTATTAAACAGCTCACACTTTTTAACAACAAGCAATTGTCCTATGAAGTGTGGCAGTTTTAGGTAAATAATTCTAAGTTATTGATGGAAAACACTTTTCTGTCTCCAGATCAATGTGACCTTGACCTTTGACCAACTGGCCCCCAATATGATAGAGGTCATAGAGGTTGTAACTAACTGAGGTAATTCAAAATGTTCTACTGTTAGTATAAAGTAGAGTGATTTTATCAACACCTGTCAACATATCCAATTTTAAGGTGTCAAGGAAAAAATAGAATTATTTACAATAAATTAAGGTATAAAGCAAACACAAAATGGTAGCCTAGCAACGTGGACAATACAATAAAAATTCTTAATTAAAAGTGACTGTACATATTATATCACTAAATAAGGAAGAATTTATACCTCCTTAATTCAGACTTTATCTCTGTAACTTCATATGCGGAGAATTTACTTCCGCCAAAAAAGGTGTTCTTAACGTGTTATTTAACAAACATTAAAAGAAAACAATCAACATGTACTTCCTTAAAAATGCCTTAAATCACCGATAACAAGATAATAAGGACAAGCTTAATGAAAACAATGTTTACCAATTCAAAACTTTGGTTATTTTCAGCTGTTTAGTCTAGTGATTTTCAGCTGTTTAGTCTAGTGATTTTCAGTTAGAGCTTTAATGCAAGCTTAAGGTTAGACATACATTTGTATCATGGTTATCATGGTATATCCATGTATCTTTGTCTGTATTTCATTACATACCACAGTATATTCAGAATTTAGTCTACAGGGTCCATTTCACAAAGCCTACTTAGGACAAAAGTAGAACTACAACATCTTCACGAGGGGTTGTAACAGTTTCATCAACTGAGCTCTGTTAGAGCTTATAGTATTGTTACTTACATGAGCTTTTTTGAAATCCTTTTCCAGTTTTTGTTCTAAAGGAAGAATGAGCTCTGTGAATAATGCCTTTGTCTGAAAGTAAAATAAATATCAAGATGAGCAGAAAACACGACCCATGTAGCAACACCACTATAACATAATATTATATAAGTCTGTGAGTTTAATAAACCGGAATAACGTCATTTATCTGGATAATGTAGAAAAGGCCTGGACTTGGTATACGGAAATGAAAATTGTTTTATGAATTAATGTCAAGTCATTTGTTGATTTATTAAAACAACACCATAGTTATCTTTCTAAAGATAAAATATACTGCTAAAATATTTGACTCATTAAATAATTCTAAATAATGTACATGCATTAAAACTGTGCGTCATGTGCAGATCTCTTTATCGATGGACATATATCTCAAAAAACAAGCACACAGATCTATACATTTTATTTAATCCCATATTATAGACACTATGTTTATTTACAACTGTGAGAAGTGTCAATAAATTCTACATTGTAGTGAAAATATTATCAAAACTGTGAGTTTTCCATAGACACTGACTGTGAAAACTTGCGTGAGGTCCGAAAGTTTAAAATCAATCAAGCAAAAAATTAAGCACACGACCCTATTTTTTTTGTTTTACCTTTACCTTTAACAACCCTAAATGACAGGTTCCTGGACTTCAAGCCAAGAAAGTGCACATTATCATATGGGCTGTTCCCTGGCCCTGTCACACCAGACATGAAAAATGGTACTGGTAGCTCCCTTTCTTGGGACTCCGTATTTAAAGGGTTGCACCTGGAGGTAAAAATTTCGAGGGCTTAGAGCGAAACTGGTCTATCTGTATATAGAAATAGAAGCAGATAGACCAGTTTCGCTCTAAGCCCTCGAAATAAGCCCAGGTATCTGTTACTGGATACTTTGTTGCACAAGAGATTTGTAGCTGGTGTTGTCCCTTGATTATATATAATGTTGAATAATGTTTGCCTTTACCTTTAACTGTACCTCCTGGTTAGGTGTCACTTGCTATGTAGGACATTTTTGTCTTTAATTCTTCCGGACATGAGCGATTATTTTTATTCTAAGCAAAAAATTGGTTTGCCTACTATTCAGAGGACACAAAACTCAGTTGTCAAGGTGTATCAAAATATACATAAGGATGTTATCTACAGAGAATACATACACTATCTTCAAATCTGTTGTGGATTTCTTTTTGAGCTTCTGTAATCTGAAGTATGGCTTCTCCTGAAAGAATATTACACAAAATTAGAATCATTTCATTTATCATATACTTTTTCATTCTCATTTATATAAACCAAGAATTAATTTTCTGACCAGGTATGCATTTGATTTACCAATGAAACAGAAATTCCAGAATCACTAAAATGTTCTAGTCATTTAGAAACATTCTGATTCTCACGCTTTGACAAGCAAGAAATACGCAGTAGCAACTGCAGCTACTTTCACTTTTTGTTAAGTTCCAGGTTTTTTTAATAAATCAATGCAAATAGATGAAATTATTGTTCCACAGTACTGTAAAAGCACATATTTTCGCTGGGTCAAAATTTTGCAAATTTAATATTCGTGAAATTGTTAAAATGGTATCCTACTTTAATCTCATACACTAATTATGGTAAATATTTATGTGAGGATTAATTTTTGCGAGATGTAGGGCCTCAATTAAACCCTCGCGAAAATTTCTGCTTTTCCACCACTCCTTTGACAAGTTAACATTACAGACTTAGTCATGGATATTGTGACCTTGATTCTTTTTGAATAAACATTGAGCTAGTGGTATTTCCATGGATTCCCTACTATGTTTCCCTTTCATTTACTGTGAAATTATTTAATTTCGCTGGCATGAAATTTCGCGCAAAAGTGAGGAATGACTGTTTCGCGCGGGCTTTAATTCGCGCATTTTCAATTTTAGCAATGAAAAATATAATAAAAAATAATAATAACGCAGTCTTAAATGCGCGCATCGGTCCTAGCGCGAAATATGCGAAAATTCGTCCGACGCGAATAAAAACTAGAAAATGCTTTTGTAAAAAAGCGCATGTCTCCCCCAATGCAAAGTGCTATAGGCAAGAAGTTAATAGGGGTCAGGAGCGAAAGTCAAAGAGACACTGATGGTTGGCTGCAATAGGGATCATCTACTTGGCATGTCCAGTCATCCCGCTAAATTTCAACACTTGTGGCCTAGTGGTTCTCAAGTCACTGTTCAGGCTCCTGTGACCTTGACCTTTGATCAAGTGACCTCAAAATAAATAGGGGTCATCTACTCTGCATGTCCAATCATCCTATTAAGTTTTAACATTGTAGGTCAAGTGATTCTCAAGTTATTTCCAAAAAATGATTTTACATGAACAGGCCACTGTGACCTTGACCTTTAAAAGACTGACCCCAAAATCAATAGGGGTCATCTACTCTGCATGTTCAATCATCCTATGAAGTTTCAACATTCTGGGTCAAGTGGTTCTCAAGTTATTGATCGGAACTGGTTATCAATGTTCAGGCCCCTGTGACCTTGACCTTTAACGGAGTTACCCCAAAAACAATAAGGGTCATTTACTCTGCATGAACAATCATCCTATGAAGTTTCAACACTCTGGGTCGAGAGGTTCTCAAGTTATTGACTGGAAATGGTTTTCCATGTTCAGGCCCCTGTGGCCTTGACCTTTAACAGAGTGACCCTAAAATCGTTAGGGTTCATCTACTCTGCATGACCAATCATCCTACGAAGTTTCATCATTCTGGGTCAAGTGGTTCTCAAGTTACTGACCGGAAATGGTTTTCAATGTCCGGGCCCCTGTGACCTTGACCTTTCACAGAGTGACCCCAAAATCGTTAGGAGTCATCTACTCTTTATGACCAATCATCCTATTAAGTTTCAACATTCTGGGTCAAGTGGTTCTCAAGTTACTGACCGGAAATGGTTTTCAATGTTCAGGCCCCTGTGACCTTGACCTTTAATGGAGTGACCCCAAAATCAATAAGGGTCATCTACTTTGCAGGTACAATCATCCTATGAAGTTTCAACATTCTGGGTCAAGTGGTTCTCTACTTATTGATCAGGAATGGTTTTCAATGTTCAGGCCCCTGTGACCTTGACCTTCGACAGAGCGATCCTATAATCAATAAGGGTCATCTACTCTTTATGACCAATCATCCTATCAAGTTTCAACATTCTGGGTCAGGTGGTTCTCTAGTTATTGATTGGAAATGATTTTCAATGTTCAGGCCCCTGTGACCTTGACCTTTGACAAAGTGACCCCAAAATCAATAGGGGTCATCTACTCTTCATGACCAATCATCCTATGAAGTTTCAACATTCTGGGTCAAGTGGTTCTCTAGTTATTGATCGGAAATGGTTTTCAATGTTCAGGCCCGTGACCTTGACCTTTGACGGAGTGACCCCAAAATCTATAGGGGTCATCTACTCTTCATGACCAATCATCCTATGAAATTTCAACATTCTGGGTCAAGTGGTTCTCTAGTTATTGATCGGAAATGGTTTTCAATGTTCAGCCCCCTGTGACCTTGACCTTTGATGGAGTGATCCCAAAAACAATAGGGGTCGTCTACTCCAGCAGCCCTACAACCCTATGAAGTTTGAAGGTTCTAGGTCAAATGGTTCTCAAGTTATTGCTCGGAAATGAAGTGTGACGGACGGACGGAAGTTCTAACGAAACAGTATTTATGTGACACCCCCATTGTTCTCTCTATTGTTCTAACAGTCACATAAAAAGAAAAAGGTTACATAAACAGAACGGAATGAATGACATCAAAGAGAAAGTACCGTTATGCAGTCACTTAACCATCATTTCGCGGGCACGGAAAGACGGACGGACCGACAGGACAAAAACAATATGCCTCCTGCGGGAGACATAATGATTTCACAGTAAATAAATCACTGAAACAGAAACATGATTCAAAGTCCAGTTTCAGTTTAGGCAAATCAATGCACTCCTTGTCATAAAAGTGCCTGTAAATTGTAACACTGGGAAGATTTTGTGATTTTTTTTTTCTTTAATGCATTAAGAACATGTTTACTAATTGTGTACTCCATAACAAAAATTGTAGACAAGTAATTTCAGTTGCACTTTAAGTCAAAATAAATGTCAAGTTTAAAGACAAATATGTCTGTTATAGTGCTGAATAAGCACCTCCTCTTTTCAGTTTCCTAGATAACCATAAGGATTGCTTGTTTTACTTAGCATGTCTTATATATTCCTTTGCTCATTTTGGGTTAGTACTGAAAGTTCTGTAATAAATATTTAATCATGAATTGTACGGCGCTGTAACATTTTGTTTCCTAGTACTAATAATTATGCAAAGTTTTCCAACTGCACTCGGAGCACTATCACAATGGTCTCATTGTTATTTACCCCTGGGAACAGCCCAGGTATTTACAATACAATCATTGGCACTTCAATCAAACCATTTACACCTGTAATAAAAACTTTCCCTGTCAATAATTCACTGTTATGAGAGTTGCTATTATTGGGCGTTGTACTACCCGACATGCAAACAGGCCTAATAAAGCAGCAAAATGTAGTAAAATCAATATAAATCAAACACGCTTAGCAATTTAATAACATCTTTATTACTAATTTCAATTAGCATTAGCAACATTACCCTATTAAAAAGCGTTTATTATAACCATATAAGTCAAAACATTTTGATGAATGGCCGGGAGAAACAATAAAGCTAAAAATGCCAATTAAGTCCTGTCAGAACTAAAACAAACTGACTATTAGTAAGAAACTTCTAGAAATCTTGCATTCAACATATGGTACAACATTCTGTAAAATTTTTTAAAGGTTACAGTAATGTGGTCAGAAAGTCTGCTAGTTTGAACGCCCATCAGTCTAGAAGCCAGAAATAGAAGAATGCACTAACCCTATTAAACCCAACAATGTCAAATTTCAATTTGAATGCTGACTTTGAGATTTGTGGGCCTGCAAATGGAGAACTAAATGGATCTATGGTCAATGTTGACTTTCCCACCAGCAATAAGCTTTCAGACTAGCAGCCCTTCAGAATACTCTGGGTGGCCACCTCTTTTCTCATATATAAATGACAGAGCCATGCAACCACTGAGAAATTATATAAGAAATACTAGTATACAGTTGAGTCCTATCTCGAAAACTTGTTGCCAAAATATCATTTTAAGTTGAATTTTGGTATGCTGGAGATACTGAGTTTCAACTGTATTTTCATCTCCAATGATGGCTGTCAACATCAAGGTAAAGTATACCAAACAGACAATATACAAACATTCTTATAGCTTTCTGTTGCTGTTTTTTTTTTCTATTTCATGAAATATGGACTTTCAAAATTGCACTGAATAAAGCCAACACTTGGTAATGATCTTATCTTATAACTACTGAATGCACACTGACTGGTAAACACTAAATGGCCTAAATATTTTGATGGTACAAGATGTCATAATATCGTAATTGATGTTGATGATAATGTTTGATAAATATCTTTGTTTGACACCGAAACACCATGTAGCTTGAGGCATACAATCTTCTGACCAGTTACAAATTGTAGAACAACTATGACTGTCCACTAATGTCAGACCCTCAGGCTTCAAAGTCGGAACATTTTACTACTAAATAACAAGTCCTAACATGATCCTAACACAGCCACAAACATAAATGAGCCGTGCCATGGGAAAACCAACATAGTGGGTGTGCGACCAGCATGGATCCAGACCAGCCTGCGCATCCGCGCAGTCTGGTCAGGATCCAAGCTGTTCGCTAACAGTTTCTCCAATTCCAATAGGCTTTAAAAGCGAACAACATGGAGCCTGACCAGACTGCGCGGATGCGCAGGCTGGTCTGGATCCATGCTGGTCGCACACCCACTATGTTGGTTTTCCCATGGCACGGCTCAAATTATTGTTATATTTTTTTTCTGAACTACAGTTAAGGTCAATGTAAGGGCTTACTGTTTTACAGTGTTTGTTGTTTTTATTAACACCTTTGTGGATGTATGTTCTGAAATATTCACACATATTTTTCCTATTTACTGAAACTTCATCCATATCAGGTCTATAATTCTGCTTCTGGTTTTATCGTACATAAATCTCATGTTACTGCCATTTAAATACAAATCCTGTTATTTCCAACAGAAGGAGAAGTCCTGTTTTTTTTATGACTATAAGTGATATATCTATATTGCATTAAAATGCAAAACATATCCTGTATGCATGCAAGGGTTGACATACTGCTGCACATTAGAACTGTCAACAATGTTTTTGTGAAACAATTAGACAGGATGAAAATAAAAAAAAAAGTTCCTTTTTCTGTTTCTCCCATGCTTGATATTCATTTTGAATAGACTAAGATAATAGCAAAATAGATACAAGTCAGAAAAGTCCATTACCCTATTGAAAAGATCTTTCAAGTATTTTCATGAAAAGTATTTCAAAGATTTTTCTATTTTTAGCTTTTATTAGCAGAACCGTCTGAACAAAACTGAGGTAGGTACAACCAAGATGCTATGGAACAAGTAGATCCCTCAAGAAGTCTTTTTTAAAGTTTTTTTCTATTATTTGCCTTGGTGCCTCCTAAAAGGAGTTAAGCAAAAACAGCTAAACAAAACTGAGGACTATACAAGTGAGTGAGTTGGGTTTTACGGCGAATCAACACAAAATGGTCATATATCGCCGAGTGGACTATACAAGGATGCTACAGACCAAGGTTGGAGAGTATCCATCAAGTGGTTCATTAAAAGTAGTTTAAAGGTTTTTTCTGGCAAAATCATCTTAACAAAACTGAGAGAGGATGTAACAGTTTTGTTTTTTTTAAAGTTTTTTCTATTTTTAGCTCTTGTGGCCATGTTGAACCATTTAAAAATATTTTGGCAGATCTTCCAAGAATGTTATGTACCAAGTCTTAGTGAAGATCCATTAAGTGGTTCATTAGGAGAAGATGTCAAAAGGCATTTCAACTTCAGCTCTGGTGTCCTCTAAAAGGGGCTAAGCAGAAGCTTTTAGATAAAACTGAAAGGAGTATACAAGGATACTACAGACAAAATTTGGGGAAGATCCATCCAGCAGTTCATGAAAATAAATCATCTAAAGGAATTTTTGCTCTAGTTGCTAACAAAAAGGCGCAGGGAGGGGACCTTATAACAATGCAACAGATCATGTTTAATGAAGATCAATAACGAGGTTCACTGACAAAAAGTTGTTTAAAGGAATTTCTATTTTTAGCTCAAGCAGCCTCTTTGAACAAATCTGGGAGAGAACCTTATAGTAATGCTACAGACCAAGTTTGATGAAGAAAAATATGTCCATTCTGAGTCAAAGCTATGGCAAGTATCACCAAAATAATACGGTAAATTATAATTTATTTCAACCATGAAGTCATTAATACAGTTCCCAGTAGCTTGTCAATAGCACAGACACTTGGGGCTCGGACCTCCACACACCCCATTCTCTTCTGCCCCTGGTTAAGTTTAGCCAATATATTTTAGCATTTCACCATGTATTAAACATATGTGACGATCATAAAACGCATTTTGTAACATTTCAGCGTGTTTTTAAAAAATGTATTTTTACCATCAATGCTCTCAGTACTACAAGATATGCAACATCGCACGAACAATGGGAACACTTGCTTGCGCTGGATCCTCGCTTTGTGTAGCGCATGTCATAAACCGGGAACCAAAATTGTTACTCTTACGGCTATGTTAAACCAGATCATCACTTCTTTATGTAAACAAACCTCGTGTAACACGTGCTGAAGCGATAATCCGGTATAATGCAGTCGAAACGGTATCAATTTTGGTACCTGGCAACGGTATGCGCAGTTCAAAGCAGGGATCTATTCGCAAGGAAGTGTTCCATAGAATTTAGAAAGATTGATTTATATTATTTATTGATTTCTCGTCGGAATACAAATGACAGTTGTCGGGACCGGTGTCATTTGACAGAATGGTAACAGATCTGACGATTGATACCAGTGATTCATTGGTAGGAGTTCATTTAAACGTTTAACTGGCTATTGTTTCCCTAGTGTTCGTGAGATGTTTCATATCTTGTAATATTGAGAGCATTGATGGTAAAAATGCATTTTTTAAAAACACCCTGAAATGTTACAAAATGCGTTTTATGATCGTCACCTATGCTCAATACATGGTAAAATGCTAAAATATATTGGCTAGACTTAACCAGGGGCGGAGGAGAATGGGGTGTGTGGAGGTCCGAACCCCAAGTGTCTGTGGTCAATAGCCAAGTTCAAAACTAAGAAGATACTATCTGACCAACAGTAAAATCCGAAGAAATTATTGCATTGATTCAACCGATATACACACTATTTTATCACGTCCTAAATTATTCCCCTGCCTCCCTCGCTACTAACACCATTCGGGGACTCATGTAAGCTATACATGACATTGTACAGTTACTATCAATATTCTATATAGCATTAGTAAACTGTTCAATATAAAAAATAGAGAACAATTATTTTAATGTGACAGGTTACCATAGTAACAAGCTGTTATTGATTGGTTACAGGTGTGATATAAATGTTTTAGGTACTTGGAAGTCAGAAAAGACAATAATAGGAACATTCCAATTATTTTCACATGAAATAAAGGGATTATCCTATTTATACAGGCATGAAAAAGCTGATTGTTAGAATAAGAAGTGTAAATATATGTATGACACTGTATTCTCTGCGACAATTTCCTGGTTAAATTCTCAATTTGGATGGATCTTCCCCAAATTTTGTCTGTAGTATCCTTGTATACTCCTTTCAGTTTTATCTAAAAGGTTCTGCTTAGCCCCTTTTAGAGGACGCCAGAGCTGAAGTTGAAATGCCTTTTGACATCTTCTCCTAATGAACCACTTAATGGATCTTCACTATAGACTTGGTACATAACATTCTTGGAAGATCTTCCTAAATATTTTTAAATGGTTTCTCCACATACATGCAGTATTAAGAAACAATTAATTTTTCATAACTTTGCTGCATTTATTTATTTATTTTGTTGGGTCATTATAGGTCATATGGTGACTTTCCAGCTTTGATGATGGAGGAAGATGCCATATGTCCCTCTGTGCATAATTTCATTGCAAGCGGGCACCTGGGTAGAGCCACCGACCTTCAATAAGCCAGCTGGATGGCTTCCTCACATGAAGAATTCAATGCCCCAAGTGAAGCTTGAACCGCTTGAACCTACATCGCTGAGGGGCAAGTGATTTGAAGTCAGCTACCTAACCACTCAGCCACAAAGGCCCCTACTTCGCTGGGCAATAAAAGGTGAAAAATAATGTTCATAGTTAATATAATTTAATCTCCCTTTAAAATGGCCTAGAATCTAATATGTTACAATGAGGAAGTTAAGTTATAATCACAGGTTCATCATAGACGTATTATCTAAACATTCAGTCTGAAATCTGATAACATTTTTATGTTAACATCACTTTATGACATGATATTTTCACAATAATTAATCATAGCATATTTTACCACAAAAATCTTGCAGCAGAAGTATATACTACTAATTCAAACTTACTGAGGACTTTTATAAGTTAAAACTAGCTGTCATAAACATACTAAAACCTTAAGATGCATTGTGACTGCGACTCCCTTAAGTTTCACTGTGACAGCAACATATTTAGAGTTAGGTCATTGTTTCAGAGATGAAAGTTCGAACATCACCAAATCATAGAAAGAAAGAACCATTTTACATCAAAATTAAAAAATTAAACAGCAAATAAAACATTTATATTATTCTACAAAACCATTGTCAATTTACTCACATATATATATTGAATTTCGGAAAGGGCCTGCATGAAGGTCCTCAGCCACACTTCTGGACAGTTCAACGCCTTTAAAAACTAACCATTCATAAAAAGCTGTTACATGTCTTTGTTTTGATGCATTTGCAACAATGTACAAGTGCTTAAACTTTACATAACTAGGTTAAACATCGTTTCTGACAATTGTTTACTTTTACTTCTTTACAAATGGCATTCTTTTTTAAAGGGGGACAACTCTTTTAGAATATTTTTAGCCCACCATCATCAAATGGTGGGCTATTCAAATCACTCTGCATCCGTGGTCCGTCATCCTTCCGTCCGTTAACAATTTCTCGTTATCGCATCTCCTCAGAAACTACGGCGGGAGGGGGGGGGGGGGAATTTGACCAAACTTTGTCAGAATGATGTATTGGTACCCTAGTTGTGTCCCCCTGAAAATCAGACTGGTTCAACAATTTTTGAGTGAGTTATGGCCCTTTGTTTATTTTCATAATTTACATAGATTTATATAGGGAAAAATTTTGAAAATCTTCTTATACAAAACCACAGGGCCTAGGACTTTGATATTTGGTATGTAGCATCATCTAGCGGTCATCTACCGAGATTGTCCAAATTATTGCCCTAGGGTCAAATATGGCCCCGCCCCATGGGTCACATGGTTTAATTATATAGACTTATATAGGGAAAAACTTTTAAAATCTCCTTGTCATAACCTACAACATTCAAATTTGGACGTTATGTATAGTTTTGATTGGCTAGATGAACCTTGACATGAGTTGACCTTGATCTTGACCTAGTGACCTACTTTCACATTTCTGTAGCTACAGCCTTCAAATTTGGACCACTTGCATAGGTAACGTTTTTGTACCGAAATAATCTTTGACCTTGACATTGACCTAGTGACCTACTTTCACATTTAATTTGCACCACATGCATAGTTTTGTGTTCCAAATGAAATTTGACCTTGATTTTGACCTAGCGACCTACTTTCACATTTCTCAAGCTACAGCCTTCAAATTTGGACCATGTGCATAGTTTTGTTTACCGAAATGAACTTTGACCTTGAGATTGACCTAGTGACCTACTTTTACATTTCTGTAGCTACAGCCTTCAAATTTGGACCACATTCATAGGCTTGTGTACAGAAATAAACTTTGACCTTGACATTGATCTAGTTTCACATTTTTGAAGGTACAGGCTTCAAATTTGGACCACATGTATAGTTCTGTGTTCCGAACTGAAATTGGACTTTGATTTTGACCTAGTGACCTACTTTCACAATTCTTCAGCTACAGCTGTCAAATTTGGAACACATGCACAGTTTTGTGTACCGAAATGAACTTTGACCTTAAGATTGACCTAGTGACATACTTTCACATTTTTCAAGCTACAGGCTTCAAATTTGGACCATTTGCATAGTTTTGTGTTCTGAATTGAAATTTAACCTTGATTTTTATCTATTACCAACATTTCTCAAGCTACAGCCTTCAAATTTGAAGCACATGCATAGTTTTGTGTACAGAAATTAACTTTGACCTTGAAATTGATCCTACTTTCACATTTCTTTAGCTACAGCTTCAAATTTGGACCACATGCATGGACCACACAGTTTTGTGTACCAAAATGAACTTTCACCTTGAAATTGACCTTGATCAATAGTCTTGAAATTTGGAACATTCAAAAATGGCTCAGTGGTGGGCACCGAGATCACTCTGTGATCTCTTGTTAAGTATCCAATTCTACCGGACAGAATGGGAAAAATGTATTGGGCAGATGGGTTGTTTATAAAGATGTTGTTCATTTACTAAATATTTCAATGGCTTTGTGATATACTGCTTAACCATAAAACTTCTACGCAATGCTGCCATATCAATACTGGCAAGTAAGATCCTGACACCATACTAAATTAGGAAGTTAAATTCTTTAGATGTTTTTATATTTTCTTTAATACAAACATCATGTGGTGTATCAATTTGCTTTGTAACAGATCTAAAGAAATAATTCTGAGTGATTAATTAATGCAGGAGCAGGGATATTGTCAGTTGTATAGGAAAACAACAGCTGGTACTATACATGCATATAGGTGATTGCTTATAAAATATGTGACCAAATAGGACAGACAACCTATTGATATTATCAATCAACCAGACTCTTTGGTTTTAGTAACACACTAAATATAACGTAACATGTCTACCCTTTTCTTTAGAAAAACTTCCTCGGATAGAATAAACAATATTTGGGTGTACAGTCGACACTGTATTAAGAGACCGCCCAGGGGACTGCTAAAAAGTGGTCTCTTAATGGATAATGGTCTTTTAATAATGAATTTCAGTCAGGTGAAGAGAAAAGTTATTTTCAACTGTTAATGTACTTTGCGTTTAGACAATGTGGATGCCATGATGGCAAAAAACTACATCTATGATTTTAAAATCTGTTTTAAGATCGTGAACAAAGGTTAATTGCATTCAGTAAGTTGCAAAACGTACTCGCTAAATACACAGGTGAAGAAATGCCGACCGGGAATTTGGTACCCCGGTTGCTAATAGATACTTTTGTCGAATATTTTACCTGTCAGGACTACATAAATGTGGTCGCTAGTCGTTTAATGAAATGAATTTATGTACTGAAAACATTCGGGAGGGATTCTGACTGGTTGTTTGATAAAAAAATCGCTTAATAGAGGTGGTTGCATGTACGATGCCGTCTATAATTTATAAAGCTCTGGCAAATCTAGATTGGTAAGCATAATATATGTAGCATACAAGTACAAAACATGTAACCATATTCAAATATTGTATCTCATTTCACTGTTAATCCTGGGTAGAGCCAGGTGGTCAAGGTATTTAGATTAGTCTATCTTGAAACCACTGGTCTGCCCTAGGTGACTTACTAAGACCCCAACAAATATGATAGCAACATTATCATGTACTTACTGACCAACACTTGGACATCAAATTTACTGTATTCAAACAGACAGGAACATTTTTATAACTAATAGGATACATTCACGCTTTATATGAATGCTTAAGTCAAAATGTAACTTTTCACATTTTTATTATCAAAGCAGTACAGTATTATGTAAATATTCCGAGTGAATTCCATTGTTTTAAGCTTTCTGTGTTATTTTTACTATGTGTTATTTTTATTAGTCAGTCTGGGTGCATTTTGTCTCTATTTTTACTAGTCAGCTATGACATACAAAATCATGTATTTATAAATGTCATACAAACATTATTTTCTTCTTATCCCATTCTGTGTCAGTATTTTTTCTTTTTAAGAATGTCTATTTGTGATAACTCATATTTCATGTCCCTATGTCATACCATCAGTAACATGGACCACAATGGAAACAAGCATTTTTGTCCCTTTTTGTGTTATCCTCAGTACAGAGATGCATGGTATGGGTCATTACTCATGTCTGTGTATTTTATTTTGAAATGCAAGATGATTTGTTATTGTATACCATTAATGGATTTTGTACCAAATAAATCTTTCTATCTATGCTAATATTACAGTTTCATTCTAGGAAAAAAAAAACTAGATACATTCCTACCAGGATGTGTTTTTACCAGGATGTGTTCTCTTAAAATATCAAAAAGTAGATAATGTTTAAACAGTCACGACTGATATGTCTAGTACAGTGCAAAACACTTTTTATCAGTTTTTACAATGAAATGTTTGTTACATTTGTTTATAGTATAGAATGAAATAACAGGTTGTCTGTATGAATTGATGAGACAAATCTGTTCTTATCACTAACAGAACCTCTTTTCACACAGTTATAGGTCATATGTATGGCAACTTTCTAGCTTTTCATGGTAGAGGAAGACCCCAGTTGCCCCTCTGTGCATTATTTCATCAAGCACAGGCACCTGGGTAGAACCACCAACCTTCCTTAAGTCAGCTGGATGGTTTACTCACATGAAGAATTCAACATCCAGAGTGAGACTCGAACTCACATCAGTGACGGGCAAGTGAAATTGAAGTCAGCAACCTTAACCACTCGGCCATGAAGGCCTTTTTTCCAGATTAGCATTTTGTAAATTGTCATCTCAGAGCTTTGCTAGTTTAATAATTAGAAGCGACAAAATGTTACTGCTTTTAAACCTTTCAACTGGTGTTGCTTTGTAACTGGCAAAACACAAGTTAAAGGTCCAATACTAAGGAAAGTGAACATTTTAATTTCTTTTAAAAAGCACAGAAACTATTTTATTTTATTGGAAAATGAAAGTTGGTATGTAGAAATTCGAAATAAATCGCATTATATGTACAATTATTTTTCTATGAAGTATGAAGAAAGTTAAAAAGACCTGGGGGGTCATTCTGTCGATTCATTGAAATTTTAACATAATACACATACATTTCTTTGAGTTCCAAAGACCTTCTGTAAATTTTGACCTGCAATCTTCATTATTTAGTGTCTTGCAGAAGTCTATGCACTGGCTATGAAAAAAATTGCCAACTCAATTTCCCTTAGTAATGGACCTTTAAGCAAATTGCTACAGGTGTTCTAAATGCTAAATGAGCAAGGATATTATTAATAACTTTCCTAAGTAGAAGATGACAATGTGACAGTAGTCAGACTCATTTTGTCTACACCTAAATTACAGACATTTATGACAAATGTAAAAACTAATGATTAGTACTTGAAGTACAGATGTACAGCATAAATGAAGAACGAAGTGTAACACAGTTATTAGTATTGCATGTATTTTTCACAGTTTTTTCTCCATTGTTCATAATTATAACTTTTACTTTGTGGATATTTATAAAAAGTACTTAACCAATAGTTTAAAACTTTGTAATGCTTTGGTTTTTTTTTCCACATTTTTAAAGCATCTGGAAGCTTGATAAGCAACTGTCCCTAAATGTGAAGTGATCTGTCACTCACTGTGACGTGATTACAGGTAATAGTGTCCTTGAAAAAACTCACCTTGATTACAGGTAATAGTGTCCTTGAAAAACTCACCTATCTCCTCTGTACCACCTCTGCAGATTTTAGCCGCAGACCCAACCCGACCAAGTGCATCATTATATGCTTGAGCCGTCACTGTAACCGCTGTAATATATACAAACAGTAACATGTATAACATTGCTGTCACTGTAACCGCTGTAATACATACAAACAGTAACATGTATAACATTGCTGTCACTGAAACCGCTGTAATACATACAAACAATAACATGTATAACATTGCTGTCACTGTAACCGCTGTAATACATACAAACAATAACATGTATAACATTGCTGTCACTGAAACCGCTGTAATACATACAAACAATAACATGTATAACATTGCTGTCACTGCAACCATTGTAATATATACAAATAATAATAAATATAACATTGCTGTCACTGTAACCATTGTAATATATACAAATAATAATAAATATAGCATTGCTGTCACTGTAACCATTGTAATATATACAAATAATAACAAATATAACATTGCTGTCACTGTAATGCATCATTATATGCTTGAGCCGTCACTGTAACCGCTGTAATATATACAAACAATAACATATATAACATTGCTGTCACTGTAACCGCTGTAATATATACAAATAATAACAAATATAACATTGCTGTCACTGTAACCATTGTAATATATACAAATAATAACAAATATAACATTGCCGTCACTGTAACTGCTGTAATATATACAAATAATAACATGTATAACATTGCTGTCAGTGTAACCGTTGTAATATATACAAATAATAACATGTATGACACTGCTGTCACTGTAACCGCTGTATTATATACAAACTAGAGATGCTTTTGAGAAAAGCGCATGTCTCCCACAACTGCCCAATTGAAAAAGGTCTAGTTTCTCTCGATGGCTTTGATGAGTGGACCCCACTGAAAATGTCTAGTTTCTCTAGATGGCTTTGATGAGTGGACCCAATCAGTAATTCAAGGGCCATAATTCAAAAGTGCCTGGGCGGATTTGGCTAGTTATCGAACTTGGCTGAGGTCTTATGGTCAAACACATTTTGTTCAAGTTTGGTGAAGATCGGATGAGAAATGTTCGACGTAGAGTGCGGACAAGCTTTGTGACAGACAGACAGACAGACAGGAGTAAATCAGTATGTCTCCCACACCACTGTGTGGTGGGAGACATAATAATAACATATATAACACTGCTGTCACTGTAACCGCTGTATTATATACAAATAATAACATATATAACACTGCTGTCACTGTAACCCGTGTATTATATACAAATAATAACATATATCACACTGCTGTCACTGAAACCGCTGTAATATATACAAATAATAACATGTATGACACTGCTGTCACTGTAACCGCTGTATTATATACAAATAATAACATATATATAACACTGCTGTCACTGTAACAGCTGAATTATATACAAATAATAACATATATAACACTGCTGTCACTGTAACTGCTGTCATATATACAAATAATAACAAGTATAACATTGCTGTCACTGTAACCCCTGTGATATATACAAGTAACAGCATTAATTATATAACATTCCTGTCACTGCAACCATAGTAATACATGTACATACAAGTAATTGCTGTAACATGTACCAACAGTATAAAACATTGCTGACACTGCAACCACTGTAATGTATACAAACTAGAAGACGCTTTTGTTGAAAAGCATGTCTCCCCCAAAGCATATAGTAGTCATAGGTAAGAAGTCAATATGGATCAGAAGCGAAAGTCAAAGAGACACTGATAGTTGGCTTAGTGAATGAAATGCAATAGGGACCATCTTCTCAGCATGTCCAATCATCCCATGAAGTTTCAATGTTCTAGGTCAAGTGGTTCTCAAGTTATGGATCGGAAATGGTTTTCCATGTTCTGGCCCCTTGGAAATGGTTTTCCATGTTCTGGCCCCTGTGACCTTGACCTTTGATTGAGTATTTCAAAAACAATAGGGATCATCTACTCTGTAAGTTCTATCACCTATGAAGGTCAAATGATTTTCAAGTTATTGATCAGAAACAGTTTTCCATGTTCTGGCCACTGTAACCTTGACCTTTGATCAGGTGACCCCAAAATCAATAGGTGTAATTTACTCTGCATGTCTAATCACTCTAGGAAGTTTTAACATTCTGGGTGAAGTGGTTCTTAAGTTATTGATCAGAAACATTTTTCCATGTTCAGGCCCGTGACCTTGACCTTTGATTGAGTGACCCCAATAGGGACCATTTACTCCGTAAGCCCTATAACCCTGTGAAGTTTGAAGGTTCTAGGTCATATCCACATCACTTAAAAGCAACTGTTTAACTATTAAATCCAACAACTCAAAGGATACTTTATTGAAAGTGTTGCATTTGTATTTTTCGGCGACGCCGTCTAAATTCGTTTTCGTTACCTATGCCACGTGACTTCAGTTTGCAAATCAAACTACTTGATAACGCATTATAGATAATTTATCAAAATGGAAGAGTTATGCAACGCTCTGCCTGATTGGATGAGAGTGTCAATTTCTTTCACTCTGTTGATTGTGCTACGCTGAGTGAAATGTAGACAAAGCGTTTATCCAAAACGACGCTGTTCACAGTTTTAAAGCTAACTTTGGCTCAGTATATTTAGCAAGAATATTGATATATCTCAAAATGATAAGTAAGTTTAATAAATATGATAAAAACCTGTTCAAATACCAACATATCGTCACCTCAACGCAACAAAGTCGTAACTTCTTATAAATTTAATATAAGTTACGACTTTGTTGCGTTGAGGTGACGATATATCAAATTAAAGAAAGAGCTGAATACGGTCTGCGTATCACATGAATAAGGGTGTGATAAGAGTCTTTTATGTAGAGAAGTGCTTTTTAAAAGATTTTCCTTTTTACAATTGTCGTCTGTATATGAAAAGGTTTCTTGCTTATGTGACTTATTCAGATTGCATATTAAAATAAGTACTTGTTTGCTTTGATATATTTGTTATAAATTATTTAACTGATTTATTATATATGAATATTTTTCTTTAGTATGGTATGCAAACATTGAACTCAGTTTAAATCTGTTTTATTATATATATGCTATATAATGACTGAATCTCGTTACACTGAAATGAAGGTACGCTGCATACAGTTTATCTATGTGATATGACTACGGTCAAACTTTGCTTATGAAACAGAAATATTGAAATAATTACAATTGTATGTTTTGCTTGACCTTCATTTTTTTATAGGTGTGACGTCATTGTCCAATAGCGAATATGCATTTGTTAAAGCGGGATCAGTTGGCCTATTTTAGAAATAAATAAAAATAATAAATAAAAAAATCCTTTAATTGATTTTTTCTCATGTATTCTAATCAAACTTGATTTGTAGCATCTTTATTATAGGCCCGCAGCCAACTTTGTTCAGCTGGGATAACCCCTTTTAGGGGCTGCTAGAGCTAAAACTAGAAATGCCTTTATACAGCGTCTCATGAACAGCTTAGTGGATCTTTGTCATACTTGGTCTGGAGCATCATTATAAGGTCCTCTTCCAAATTTATTTATATAGGAACTTAGGCCCTATTAGGGACCACTATAGCTAAAAGTAGATATGCCTTTCTTCGCATTAACCACTAAAATGTAATGGATTTTTATCAAACTCGATGTGCAACAATATCGTAAAGTCTCCTGCTATTTTGTTACAAATGGGGATAGGGACCAATTTAGCTAAAAATATAAACACGTTTAATGACCTCTTCTCATGAACCGCTTCATGAATCTTCATCAAACTACTGTTGTTATTATTCGTCTAAGGATAAAAGAAACAAAATTGCAACCCTACGAAACCTTTGCGAAAAATTAAAAGAGAACCATTTAAATTGTTAAAGTGCGGTGTTTAGTTTTGCAATTTGAAAAATGTTTGATGAAAGATGAATGTTAGATGAAAAATTAATAAACTTCTGTCCTTATTACAATTCGCCGACCATCATTTTTAAAGATATTTCTTGTTTTCTTGTGATATGATCTTAAATTCTGAATGATGTCACATTTTTATGACAGGAAAACATTATGGCATCACTGTAGGTCAGCATGACTTTTTGACCCCACTCTCAAGTCAATATGAGTTTTTATCCCTAATCATGTAATTGTGATTTTACCAATAGAAATGGCCATAAATACAGATTTAATAATATTAAATAAAAATATTTAACATATACACAAGAATGTTTGTATCAGAAGCTATGTAAATGCCCACAGATAGTTTCATGTTGAACATTTCAGATGGTAATCTAACAAATTCTTTTATCATTTATTCTGCCAGGCTTATCTTAATACAGCTGCATGTTTACTTCACCTGCATTTCTTTTTCAAATGTACAAAAAGAACATATTTAGTATTTACTTTGCAATCAAATTCACAGGTACTTGAAACATATTATTTTTGATGTTCTACATGGGCTAAGTACTATAATAAAACTAGTTTTATTATTTATTATAGCCCATACAGAACATTAAAAATATCTGTGATCTAGTTGTAACACATTTTTGCTTGCTGAAATGCTAGGAATGGCTAAAAGTCATTGACTGTGCTGAAGCCACATCAGGAACCTTAAGGTGGGCTCTGACATAGGCTCTGATTTTGGCTTTGATTTAGGCTCTGATATAGGCTCTGATTTTGGCTTTGATTTAGGCTCTGATTTTGACTTTTATTTAGGCTCTGATATAAGCTTTTATTTAGGCTCTGGTATAGGTTCTGACTTTGGCTTTGATTTAGGCTCTGATTTTGACTTTTATTTAGGCTCTGATATAGGCTCTAATTTTGGCTCTGATTTAGGCCTTGACTTTGGCTTTGATTTAGGTTCTGATTTTGACTTTTATTTAGGCTCTGATATAGGCTCTAATTTTGGCTCTGATTTTGGCTCTGACTTTGGCTTTGATTTAGGTTCTGATTTTGACTTTTTTGGCTCTAATTTAGGTTCTGATTTAAGCTTTGATTTAGGCTCTGATATAGGCTTTGATTTAGACTCTGATATAGGCTCTGATTTTGGCTTTGAATTAGGCTCTGATTTAGGCTTAATGTTTTAGGCTCTGATTTTGGTTTTGATTTTGGCTGATTTTGGCAAGTGATATCAATACAAATCATGCTCAGAGTTAATAACAAACATCTAATTTATGATATTTTGAAACAAAAAAGTTCAAGAGGCAAGAGAAGCATTAAGGCTTATTATTTTCCTAATCTGTTCAGATTTACTGTCCACATTTTCGTGGGAACAATAGAGGAAAACCTAAACAGTGCATGAATAATTCTCCATAATCAGACACTACTTTGTCATAGCTATGTCAAGTTAGGATTGTAATATTTCAAAAATTGCCCAGTGACAAGGCCATCATTTTCCTGCTATTTATGATCTTTGGAAGGTGCAAGTTATTTAGTTATCTGAAACCAGTAAAATAAATGACAAAATATAATGGTGAAATGTAATACATTAAATGTACAATAATTTGATTAGCAATTTTTTTTTGTTATAAATATTTTCAAACGTTCTGTTTGTACTTTTTTCTTGTCTGTTATACAGAAGGTGGCAGGACTGTAAACCACCAGTGCCTACTAGGACTAAATAACTGAGATTCATGTTCTTTTACAAAATGATTTTCATGATTTCTACATTAAAAGAAAACTATTTTTCTGGGTAATAGACTTTGTTACAGGTCTAGTGGCTAGTCTAATTAACATTATATATTCTGTTTTACTTCATGCATCAGCTTGATTTAATCAAATGCATCATTCTGTAACAATACACCTGCTTACAGGCTATTGTTTAAAAAAAATGTGTAAAAGATTTTCTTGGAAACTTAAATTCAGCTAACATGTATTAGACTGGTCAACAATGGCTACCACTTAATGTACCCTTGTTTGTATTCTTGTAGATCTACTGATAAAAACTTCACCAAAGTGTTGAGATTGTGTTATTTACTACATGGTGTACATTTTTCCAAAATGAAAATGGTTTTTAAAATTGATGTCATTTCAAAGATAGTATCACAGAAGTGATCAAACCCTAGGCACAAAAATATTTAACAGTGAACATTTCATTTATCTGACCAATTTTGATCAAATTTTATACCCATTTATTTGAAAATTAATTACTTTTCTCTACCTGCTTAAGCTTTAAAGGTGAATATTATTTTTAATTATTAATGGTTACATTCTTTTCAGTACCTGATGCACTATGTTTACTAGGTAAATCTCTGTGATTTATAAATATGGGAGTGGAATACTGTCTGTATGTGAAAATGTACAATTTTAAAATTGTACATCTTTGAGATAATTAGTGTTGTACAACTAGAACCTACCGTCTGTTGAGGGCTTTATTAGGACCATTATACTTTGCAACAAAGACAAATAAGCTAGGTCACCAGGAAAAACTAGAGCTATCACTAAAGGTGACGAATGTACCCCCGCATGCACTGACACAGTACATTGCAATTTGACGCACACAAGATTGCATAATTATGTGGACTGTATGTATATAGACTGTATGTATACAGTATAGTAACAAAAAACAAAGTCCCATAACTATGCAGAATATTTATCTAAAAGAACGTAACATGCACCATGCACAACTAGGGTTGGTACTGATCAGTTGTGTGAAGTTTCATTAAATTGTGTGCAAGGGTTCGGAAGATTAGGCGCGCACAAGATTTCATATGCAGACTGTATGTATACAGTATGTTAACAAGAAACAAAGTCCCATACCTCTGCAATTTTTGTTGTTGAAAGAACCTAACATGCCCCATGCACAACTACTGTTGTTACTGATCACTTTTGTGAAGTTTCATTAAATTGTGTCAAGGGGGTGAGGAGAGATGGTGCGCACAAGATTGTGTCTACGTATATAGTATAGTAACAAAACACAAAGTCCCGTAACTCTGCAATTTTTTTTCTGAAAGAACCTAACATGCCCCATGCACAACTGCTGTTGTTACTGATCACTTGTGTGAAGTTTCATTAAATTGTGTCAAGGGGATGAGGAGAGATGGTGCGCACAAGATTGTGTCTATGTATATAGTATAGTAACAAAAAACAAAGTCATGTAACTCTGCACAAGATTGTGTCTACGGACAGACAGATGGACAGACAGACAACCTGAAACCAGTATACCCCCCCTTACAACTTTGTTGTCGGGGGTGTACAAAAATAAATATACTGTTCTTGTAATTTATCATCTTTACTAAGTGGGTGCATTATTGGGTCTTAGTTTAAAACATCCCACGCCCATCATGGGTAGTTATAGATATTATTTACACAGGATAGTTTGAACTCGAATGTGTCATCAATGTACAATACTTCATACATTTTACGCCCTGTTCTGATAACACTGTGTAAAATCTGTCTTTAACATTATCTCATTCCATCCCTTGAATACAACTTTCAAACCCTCAGATCAAATGTGAATTTAATAATGTTACATATCAATTAATGAATAAATTTTTCACTGTCTGCTAGATTATCTGTTAATATCTCAGAGTATCCCAATGTCCATAACTTTTCCAGGGCTTTTGATACAAAAAAAATGACCACCGAGTTAAAAACTTTAACTTGAACTTACTCACTTCTGACTGTATTTTAAACAGTGAATTAAATGATATCTTATTGTTTTGTCCATCTATAAATACCTATTTGTAACTATATTTTATCACTACATAATATCATAGAACAAATATTTGTTCTTACAATTAACATTCAGCCCAAATTTCTCTTAACCATACGTCTGAGCTGACTCTAACAAATTTATATATGAAAGTATACTTCTACAAAAGTAAACAGCGTTTGGAACATTAAAGTATTTAAATCCGATAGAAAACAAATATATGAGAAATGAAACAATATTTAATTGTAGCTACATTAAAACAATGATCACTCCAGATTGCAAGGGGAAGAAAATGCTCAGATTATTCAAAGCTTCCAGTGATATTGAGGAAATACAAGGAGAAAAAGCAGCGAGTGCACCTTCTACAGCCATCACTGCTTCAGTGAATGCACATTCTTGAAGTGTCAAGGCTTGAAAGAACACACGTTCTATAGCCGTCAATGCTCGAGTATGAGCACATTCTAGAGCTGTCAACGCTCGACTATGCGTACGTTCTAGAGCTGTCAATGCTCGAGTATGCGCACGTTCTAGAGCTTTCAATGCTCTAGAGTGCACATTCTAGAGCTGTCAATGCTCAAGTAGTGCACATTCTAGAGCTGTCAATGCTCAAGTATGCGCACGTTCTAGAGCTGTAAATGCTCGAGTATGCGCACATTCTAGAGCTGTCAATGCTCGAGCATGTGCACGTTCCACAGCTGTCAATGCTAGAGTATGCGCACATTCTAGAGCTGTCAATGCTCAAGTAGTGCACATTCTGGAGCTGTCAATGCTCAAGTAGTGCACATTCTAGAGCTGTCAATGCTCAAGTATGCGCACGTTCTAGAGCTGTCAATGCTTAAGTGTGCACACGTTCTCGAGTATGCGCACGTTCTAGAGCTGTCAATGCTCAAGTATGCGCTCGTTCTAGAGCTGTCAATGCTTGAGTATGCACACGTTCTCGAGTATGCGCATGTTCTAGAGCTGTCAATGCTCAAGTATGCGCATGTTTTAGAGCTGTCAATGCTCAAGTATGCACACGCACGTTCTAGAGCTGTCGAGACTGGAGTATGCACACATTCTAAAGCCTTCAATGCTTGAGTGATGGCCATCAAAGCCATTTTCTCTTTAAAATGGAAACATAAAACCTTCATCAGTCAACATAATGGAATTTCTCTTTGGCTTCAAGGCACAATTATTTGCTTATAATTTTCTACACTAAACATTCAGCTCTGCAAGATTTTGTGATACCAACATTTAAGAGGCAACCCACTTGAAAAACAGCACCTTAATAGTTTGCCATCTAAGCAAGAACAATTCAATAAAATTTAATACAGTAAGAATATGATACTGTGTTTATTCATACAATATTTGAACCAATATTGACATTGAAATACATCTTCACATAAAAGACAATGTATCAGATAAAATACACCAGTTTTACTTGAAAAACTGATGAAAAACAACAACTTTTTTAAATAAAAGACAAAAATAACCATACCTTCGGGTGCTAATTTTTGCATTATATTTCAACACCTTATTATCTCCCTTTTACAAAAATATTCATGCATTTTTCTACTGTATATATTTAAAGGTTCAAATCAAATTAAAGCCGACAGGGCATCTTTGTACATATTGCAGAAATCAATCGCAACAGACGGTACCAATTTAAGAAAAGTTCCGCCTGTAGTTTTACATGCACCTCAAGATCAGATAGACATGCTTTATATGTAACTACTTTTTGAGCAGAAAAACACATTGTTAATAATTTGTTTTAACTGTGTTGTTCTGGGTAACCATTGGACATAAGCTGTTCACTCTTTTAAACCAATACTGCTGACAGTTTCAGATGTGCCTTCAATACAGCTGAAGCTGTATTAGCAGCCACCTGTAACAAGCAACCACTTGCTATCTATAGGCAGTCAATCAGCTGACTTACCAAATTGTACTTTTTGTTCTAATTTTAGCTTTGCTTTTAAAGCAGCTACCTTCTTTAAACAGCCAGAGTGTATCACTCCCTTGGCTGGCTGATTTATACAGGCTTGATTGTTCTTAAGTTGCCCTTAATTTAGTTGGCAACAGGTTACCAAAAAATCCAGTCTATAACATTTTTCATTCATTTATGTATTAATACTATTGAACTTAACATAGTCAATTATACAGTCTGTCATTAAGGGTGAACAACCTCTTAAAAAAGAGGATAAATGGATATATTAAAGATGGACAAACAAAACTTGGGCAATATTAAATTCCACAGCAGTATACAACATGGTTTTGTGGTTTCAAACATGAGTAAACTTACCTTGTAATGCTTTATAGTAGGCTTTCCCTGTCAACAGTATCTGTCTCACGCCAGAGTTGAAGTTTTCTACCAAATTCTGCAATATTCACACCAAGAGTTCTGGTAGTCTAATATAGCAGAATGCAAAGGTGATCAGGCTGAATCATACAAGCAGACTTTAGCTACTATCTGACCAAAGTTGTTGTTTAATTAGCATAGATTGTCATGAAACTTGGCATGAATATGCATCCTATATGACTACATACAATTCGACAAAATTTCAGGCAAAGTTATGGCAAACTGAATATTTCCGGACCTTAAGTCTTAAGTTTCAGACCCCAGGATGCAGTTATGTGCCCCATGATGCAGTTCTGTGACATCTAGCCGTATTTTATTAAGAAAACTAAGTTTAAAAAATTGATACAAAACATAAAATTAGCATCAAAGTATCATTTATGATTTGCCACTTTTCAAAATGAGTTTACTAGTAATTAACAATTTCACTTGCACTACAAACTCCCATTTGTAAACTACTGACAAGATAGGCAACATTTCATCACTTATAATTCAATGAGTTACATATAAATAATTTATTCTTCATTATCTGAAAAACTTAAGGACATCTTTTTATTTTTATATGCAGCAAAATTTTGTCTGATCTGTGCCTATGTTAAAAAACTTAAACTTTGGTAAAATTGATGCAATGCCAGCTGAAAATTAAAACTTACCCATTTTAATAAAAATATACCTGTATGGGAAATCAGCATTCAGAAACATAGTTTTTACCTAATTTGCAAGTTACTTGTGCAAGAGAAGATAGTTTAGTAAGTGGAATTTCAAAGCATTATTGTAAATTACAGGAAAATATATCTTAACTAGGCGTGTACTCTGTAAAGTACATTGTTAGAGGTCACTTTAAAGATTAAACATCTTACCAAAGAAATGATAAGTTACTGGTTTTTTTACAACACAGAATCTTGAAATAAGTCAACATTATACATACATGTACGAAAATTATTGGTAAACTGATCAATATAGTCACATCAGCGCCGTAGCCACACTGAGGCAAACCGAGGCAGTTGCCTCGGTTAAAATTTGAGAGGCAAAAACAAAAGAAGAGTAAAGAGTAGGCCTTTCACACTGATGAAAATTTCAGTTATAAAAGTTCAGAGAAGTATATTAATATCATGAGAATATAACATAATATATCTGCCTCATGACATCATTGAGGCAAGGTGAGGCGGAAATCCTAACAGCCATATTGATAGCCTTGTCCATGCCCCCCTCCCCAAAGTTGGCTGTGAAGTGAGCTACTCATCAAAGTCGAACCCAATTGTGTATTATATTTATCAAATTTAAATCCAAAAATGCACCAGAGGTCACTATTTCATACTGAATTTTCAAAATGTTTCAGGGGAAAAGCCCCCTGAAAATGAGGGTGAATCCCCTTCCATACCTTAAAATTCAGACCAAAAAAGGCACTAGAGGCCACCATTTCATACTTGTAATTCATTTTTTTCCAGGGGGAGAGCCCCCTGACCCCCTAAATTGAGAAGATCCCCCTACAGTACCTCAAATTTTAGACCAAACAATGCACCATAGGCCACCATTTCGTATCTGTATTTCAAAATAAGAGAACCATCTGACCACCACTAAACTGAAGGGGAATCCCCTCCAATACCTTAAAATTCAGACCAAAAGAAAATGCACCAGAGGCCACCATTTCATAGTTATCTTTACACCAACATGGACACAGTCCCCCTCCAGTACCTACCCCCTCCCGGGTTATAAACTAATAAACTACTAGTATACTAAACAAGAGGACCATGATGGTCCTGAATCACTCACCTGTCCCCACATGACCCAATTTTCATGAAGATCCATTGAAAAATATGGCCTCTAGAGAGGTCACGAGGTTTTTCTATTATTTGACCTAAAGATCTAGTTTTTAAAGGCATGTGACCCAGTTTCAAAATTGACCTAGATATCATCAAGGTGAACATTCTGACCAATTTTCATGAAGATCTATTGAAAAGTATGGCCTCTAGACAGGTCACAAGGTTTTTCTATTTTTAGACCTACTGACCTAGTTTTTGACCGCACATGTTCCAGTTTCGAACTTGACCTAGATATCATCAAAATAAACATTCTGACCAACTTTCATAAAGATCCCATTAAAATGTGACATCTAGAGTGGTCACAAGCAAAAGTTTATGGACGGACGAACGAACGGACATCCACGGACGCACGGACGACGGACGCCACGCGATCACAAAAGCTCACCTTGTCACTTTGTGACAGGTGAGCTAAAAAAGCATGTTGTATGTCTTACTGATGGTTTTCTGATTTTATTGCCTTTCAATTACAAAAATGATTGTATCCGAGACTATATTAGAATAGGATAAATCCCCAATTATCCTTGTTATAAATATATTTTTTCTTAAAATATGAACGTTCTGTGAAATATAGGGCTAAAGGGACGATTTTACTGTGATATAAAACAGTTTGAGAGTGCTTCAGACCGCACCAGAGACGTCCTGGGGAAAAAATCCGGGAGGCATGCCCCCGGATCCCCCTAGGTTGCCTCGGTTAAAATTTGTGTCTGGCTACGGCACTGCACATAACATAGTAATATTAAAATGGAAAAACGGGAAAAACGGTTACCTTGTAAACCGCCTCAGTTAATTTATGTACATTGTCCGTATTACTTTTCATTTTGATACATGTAATTCCCTTAAATCCACAATAATCTAACGGTTATTTGCGCGTCCGTCATCTGTGAAGTTTAACATCACACAATGAAGTTTCGTGTGCCGACTATCTGATAAATTACAGGTGTGATTACCCGCCATACGTCACGCGATTTTTGATATGCGGTTACTTCTCTTTTATGCCCAACGTAGCAACCCGATTATGTCCCCTGTTATATTGATTGCTGCAGACGACAAAATAGATGGGCGTGGCATGTCTATTTCTTACTGAACCTCGGGCCATCCGAAGAAGATCGATATCATTAGTGTGAGTTTAAATAACAATATAGACATAAAATCTAATAAGACAGGGACCCTGTTAGAAAATTTGAAAAAGGCAATGACGGCCTGAGAACCGCAGTTTTTTTGTGACAGGACGAAGGTCACTATGACCAGTCACCTTCCATAATGGTTTGAAAAAATTGAGACCAGTTACAAACTTATAACCAAGGCTTGTGTGATTACAATAATAGTTGTAAAAAAATCTAGCAGTAGATCTACACACCCTACTGTATGTAGGCCTATTTGTTTAAGTTTCGGACACAGTGCACCTTGTTTCAACGGTGTAATATATTTTTAAACCTGTAAGATTGACTGAATAAAAAAGCTAAAACCAATTTGCGAACAAAGCTATGAAATGAAATAACTCATGGCTGCCAAGCACAGTTGTGGCAGTTCTTTTAAATATTTTAAAACAGTCCAAATTAATCCGTTCCTCATGTCATGTATTAGGAGAAGCGAGGTATGCAGTTTGACCCAAAGGAATACACTCAGAAACGAAAATTCTAACGATCACGATCTCTGTCAATACTGTATATTCCATATTCTGACTTGTACTACATTTCTGAAAAGAACACTAGTATGAAAGATGCTCTGATATTACTTTGTTTATGTTATGGAATCAGCCCAGTTTTAAAAATCACATAAATACACATAAATGGCTACAGGTTAGAAACCAGCTGAACTCATGTGAAGGTTTTCTATGATTTAACCTAAGTTTCAAAGTTAATCTATATTTCATAAAGACAATTTAAGCATTTTGATTAGAATTGCGTAGATTTTCTGTTGGGTTGAGAGTCACACTACTAACACAAATTAATGGCGGCTTTTCCAGGTTTTGTTGGTGCTTTCCAGGTATTAGTTCAGTCATGGGCGAGCAGCTGGGTAGTATCATCGACCTTCCCAGCTAGATAGCTATTCCACACCTTTCGAACCCAATTCGAATGGGGTGAGGTATTAGAAAGTGTGATCACTAAAGTATCTTTTTTTTCCTACAATATGACCTATAGTGACATAGTTTTTGACCCCAAATGAACCAGTATAAAACGTGCCAGCAAATATTTGGAAGGTTCCGTTAAAATTTGTTAAGAATGTGAAGCGTAGTAGAGTGTATTATTTACACAGCTAATCAATCTGACTCCATTTAATTTTTCAGCGATCGCTCACGGGTCAGATGAACCCTTAGCCTGAAAGTCAATCTTGACAGTAGATCCACTGTGTTCGAAGACCTGGGCTTTAACGGGCTGTTAAACTAACCGCCTGTTAAATTTTGATTAAAAAAAGGGGAGACCGGGGATAGTTGTTACATGGGGTAGGTTGTTACATTGCAAATATTGAAGTGATGACGCATCATATAAAGTCACAGATTATGCGTGTTTGTTAGTTTTAAAAGTCGCCATCTTTTACGGATGCGTTATTTAACTTGGTGACAGTTATTTGAAAAATAGAACAAAAAGCTAGATTTTGGGCCACGTAAGTAAATTTTCGAGTTTTTCATACATTTTTGGTTCATGTGCATACTTGAAATATATATAAAACTTTAAAAATGACGTTGGACAAAGCAAGGAATTGTGCTAAATATCGTAAAATCTCAAGAGGTTACATGCTTTCTCTGAGTTGTCTACCTTAGATATTGTCACGTGTTGTGGGGTCGGGGCATGTTGTTACAATTAGTGCGGGGCACGTTGGTACATACTACCAGTTGACCCCAAAGAGAAGATTCACAAGAGAATCTTTATTTGAGACTGGAACAACCGTATTAGACCTTCCTGTTTGAGACAAGGGAAACCAGAACACTACTTTTGTTATAGTAAATGCCCGATTGAACCAGGAAGCTGCATATGGGGATGGACATTGTTGGCTCTATGCTGTAGTTACATTGAATAGCAGAGATGACAACTACCCCATGCGCATACTACTGAAAATGAAGTGAAATGACCATGCCAGTTACTATATAGATTTTTCAAATGGCCAAAATGTAACTGACGATATTAAGCGCTACCTTATATTGTCGACTTTGTGTAGCTGCCTTGGCACCTCTGCCATCTTAAACCATCAGAGCTCCTCTGGCGATACAAACATTATTGCAATTTGTCTATGAAGATGTCGTATTCAGCGGAGATATATATATATATATCTTTTCCTGACTGGTGTGAATAGAAATGAACATTACAGTGGCGTCAATAAAATCTAATAGTGCACTAAGAGCAGCGAACAACTACAACAGGCCTGCGTTTTCTCCAGATAAGAAATGCCAATTTAGAATGACTGCTGGATGGCGAAAGAATGTAAAAGAGCTCTTCTGACAGATACGCCCGAAAAGAGTGCTAACATAGTAAAATAAAAATTCACAATGAAACTGCGGAAAATTTGCTAAAAATGAACAAAACAATTGCTCAAAACTAAAGAACAGAAAGCAACAAAACAAAAGAAAAATGTAAACAGATGTAAACGTCCTATTTGTCATCATTGTTGATATGATGGAGAAATGAATGGAAGAGATGTTTTGATTTAACCATATTGTATTGCCTATATACATGCAAATAGATACAAAAAATACAAGAAGCAGTTTCAGTAAATAGTAGGGGCCTATAGCATTATTCAGGCTTGCATTAATGCTGAAAAAAATAGAGTATGGACCTGTACGGTTTGAAATTCGCAAGGTTTTGTTTAACTTCCAAAGCTCTATGAAATGATTCATTTGTGAAATGAAAATGCTGTGTTATACATGTTATAAACAGATTGGAAAGCATTGTATGTTTACAGTTGTGTTGTAAAAATGTAAATTCTTTGTAAAATTGTAAAATTGCTTATTGTAACAATTTTCCCCAGACGCTGTAACAATTTACCCCAACGGTGGGGCAAGTTGGTACATTTCACCAACATGATACAACTATCTTTATCGGATAGAAATATTCTTCTTTTAGAATTAATAGAACAAATTTGAAAATTGCAATGAATGAGCTTTACAAAGATTATAAGCTGGACAAAATCGGTTAAATAATTCATCCGATACAATATAAAATATGAAAAATGTAACAACTATCCCCGGTCTCCCCTACTAGTCTTGGTGGGAAACACTTGTATGATGTTTTAATTTTACTGTAAAGATGTTTTAGTGTTCGTAATCCTTAAGTCATACATTTGTTTTTTCTAAGTTTACTAAAGTGTCGAAACATTACTCTATAAGTTAATCAACTGTTGGCTTAATCAACTGTTAAAGTTTCAAACAACTGGCTCCAGTTGTTAGAAAGTCATCTGTCACACTATATACTCCCAGTAGTTCGAATGACTGCTATTCCGACGGTCTATTGGCCCAAAGTCGACATTTGCATTGAAAAAAGATGTGATATAATTAGGGTAAGAAAGACGGTTACTTGAAAAAAGTTACTTGAAGAATTTAGAGTTTGAGTTAGTCCATTCTACAATTTCGGATTTTCAGACTATCAGGCCTAAGACTGGACTGGTGTGCCTTCCAGCTGCTGGGACATTCGGACAATTTACTGTTCAGACTACGGGGCTATAACCACGACTAGACAACTTGGTTATTTAGGAAAAAATATATTACAAACATTAATTTTATTGCTGAACAATGTGTAGTAAATGACTAGCTGAAACCCTCCACTTATTTCAAGCTTACATACAAAAACTTTGCGTAAGTATATGAACCCGCTACCGTAGTGTACGCAATGGAATGCATATTGTAATTTGGCCTGCAACTGTCCGAATGACACCTGTACTTTTTAGCTCACCTGTCACAAAGTGACAAGGTGAGCTTTTGTGATCACGCAGCGTCCGTCGCCCGTCCGTCCGTCCGTGCGTAAACTTTTGCTTGTGACCACTCTAGAGGTCACCTTTTTCATGGGGTCTTTATGAAAATTGGTCAGAATGTTCACCTTGATGATATCTAGGTCAAGTTCGAAACTGGGTCACGTGCGGTCAAAAACTAGGTCAGTAGGTCTAAAAATAGAAAAAACCTTGTGACCTCTCTAGAGGCCATATATTTCACAAGATCTTCATGAAAATTGGTCAGAATATTCACCTTGATGATATCTAGGTCAAGTTCGAAACTGGGTCACGTGCGGTCAAAAACTAGGTCAGTAGGTCTAAAAATAGAAAAACCTTGTGACCTCTCTAGAGGCCACATATTTCACAAGATCTTCATGAAAATTGGTCAGAATATTCACCTTGATGATATCTAGGTCAAGTTCGAAACTGGGTCACGTGCGGTCAAAAGCTAGGTCAGTAGGTCTAACAAGAGGACCATGATGGTCCTGAATCGTTCACCTCTTCCCACATGACCCACTTTCGAAACTGACCTAGATATCATCAAGGTGAACATTCAGATCAATTTTCATGAAGATCCATTTAAAAATATGGCCTCTAGAGAGGTCAAAAGATTTTAATAATTTTAGACATACTGACCTAGTTTTTGACCGCAGTTGACTCAGTTTCAAACTTGACCTAGATATCATCAAGATGAACATTCAGACCAACTTTCATACAGATCCCATGAAAAGTATGGCCTCTAGAGAGGTCACAAGGTTTTATATTATTTGACCTACTGACCTAGTTTTTTATGGCACGTGACCCAGTTTCAAACTTGACCTAGATATCATCAAGGTGAACATTCTGACCAATTTTTATGGAGATCCATTCACAAGTATGGCCTCTAGAGAGGTCACAAAGTTTTTCTATTTTTAGACCTACTGATCTAGTTTTTGACCGCACATGACCCTGATATCATCAAGATGAACATTCAGACCAATTTTCATACAGATCCAATGAAAAATATGGCCTTTAGAGAGGTCACAAGGTTTTTCTATTATTTGACCTACTGACCTAGTTTTTGACGGCACGTGACCCACTTTCGAACTTGACCTAGATATCATCAAGATGAACATTCAGATTAACTTTCATACAGATCCCATGAAAAATGTGGCCTCTAGAGAGGTCAGGTTTTTCTATTATTTGACCTACTGACCTAGTTTTTGATGGCACGTGACCCACTTTCGAACCTGACCTAGATATCATCAAGGTGAACGTTCTGACCAATTTTCATGAAGATGTCATGAAATATAGTTCAAAACTGTGTCACATGAGCTCAAAAACTTGGTCACTATGTCAAATAATAGAAAAAAAGACGTCATACTCAAAACTTAGTCATGTGGGAACAGGTGAGCGATTCAGGACCATCATGGTCCTCTTGCTTATTTTTATTTAAAGTTAATTTTATATGAAAGCCATCCCCAAAGCCTTTCATACAGCTGAAAGAATTTTTAAATTCGGACCACTCTTGAAAAAGATATGGCAGTCTGGATTTTTTTCCCTCTACTTCCAGTCCATCCTTAAATGAGATAGTTTTCACCAAGCAACCTGACGAAGTCTTAGCATGTGGAAAGCGAATTCGTTTAGAAAACGACCTTGACTTTTATCTGGGCAGTTTGCAACATACTGCAAAACTCCGCTATAAAGTAAGAGTTACTTGTGTGAAAAGTAACAGAGGATATTTTATAGTCACGGCTTATCCCATTTAAGGAGGAAATCTACAAAATAGAATGAAAGCAAATGCCTTAGAATATGACAAGGCAAACAACAAGCATGCATGTGGAAGGTTTGTCATTAAAATAATTATATGTAAAGAACTCAGTTGTCTGTCGACCAAAATTAAGTTTTACTGTCGCAATCCGACGAAGTAAGATGCAACAGTACTTAATTAAGATCATTGATAAATTTATTAATGAATAGTCATTTCATAATTACATACATGCCTAAAGTAATTCACAAATTTTGAATTTCAGGCTGGGTTGTAGAATTAACGGAATGGCCGAGTTCAGTGTCGTGGTGCCTCACCTGCTGAGATCCATTATGTAAATTTTTATTGAACTTTATACTATAATTAACAAGAGGGTCATGATGACCCTATATCGCTCACCTGTTAGACTTAGCCTTGGAATCATCAAGGTAGACATTCCAACCAAGTTTCAAGAAGAAAGGGTTATATATGTGGCCTCTACAGTGTTAACACACTTTCCCTTTCATTTGAGCGGTTACCTGGTTTTTGGCCCCACATGACCCAGTTTCGAACTTGGCATGGGAATCATCAAGATAAAGATTCTCACCAAGTTTCATGAAGATATGGTCATGTGGCCTAAAGAGTGTTAACAAGCTTTCCCTTTGATTTGACCGGGTGGACTGTAATGATTCCCGATTAAGGCATTGCCTTATTTCATATTACTACTGATTGAGGATTGAACGGAAAACTGTTGGGTCATTAATGTGTGCTGTATGACCAAGTATTTTGAAGTTGGAAGGTGAAGGTAACATGAGGGTCTAGGTCATTTATATATTAGGTCAGTTTGTAGGTCTTGCCAAAAGGATTGTGGAGTGCGAGTATCAACTAAATCAGGTCATTAACGTGGAATGTAGGCAAAACCGTAAAATCTTGTATGGACAGACAAACGAACAAACAGACAGACAATTCAATCCCTATATGCCCGGGGGCATAATAAACTACTTATTAAATTTTTCTGTCCACCCTATCAAGGATATTTTAAGTATTTATGAAAGTAAAAAGTACAATATGAAAAACAAAATATGAAAAACAAAATGCCTGTGTTTTCTGAAACATTTTATTTATCTTTTCAAGCTCCCTGTACAGATATTTATTGTCATATTTAAACATACATAATATCTGCATGCCAATTCATTAATATACTGTCTGCTAAAAGCCCAAAAGTAACATATTAAGGGTAAAATATTGGTAGTTTATTGTACCCTGAATCAGTGCGGACAATGACTAATGGATACATGCAATACAGTCCTGTGATACCTCTCTACTGTCAAACTTGAACTCTACTACACAGGTACATGTTAGGTATCTTTTACACCCAAATGTAAGCAGGCAAAACACTGCAATAAGAGTTCTGCATTACAATGACAACTTTCCCATAAATAAAATAATCCAAATGTGTGTGGTGATACAACCAAAATAACCTCGATTCTCTACTACAGCAATGATAAAACAAAAACAACACTTATTAGACTCAATGCATACAATGACATTCTATTCAAGAACAAAATATGAAACACTTAACCTCTCTCTGTGTGACTTCTCATTTAAAATTCTAAAACCTTACAAAATGAATATATCCAATGTTGGCAGTATTAACCAAATATGACCAAAGATCAGTTTTTGTTTCCATGCATGTATTCCCACAGCTATTTCTGTACACATTCATCAAAATCCAAGTTCACTACCAAAAGGTGTCACAAAATAACAACAAAAGTAACATAACACTTAAAACTTTTTGATTTTTCTGCATGACAATAGTTTACATCTGCAGATTATATTTAGCACAGATTAAATCTATACCTGGAATCATAATCATCATAATATTGTACTGTTGAACACAGAGTGGATAAATGTTTAATTAATGGTCAGAGCCATTCTGTGGTTCTTGCTTCACTTGACCCCCTCCCTCAAACTTCTCCACCTTAATGCTTGCCATTTCTCCTAATGCAGAGGTCACTGTGTGCGCTAGGTTTGAAACAAAAGTCTGGGTTTCCATGAGAGCTGACAGATATTTACGATTGTTTGATTCTGAACTAGTTGTGATTCTTGTTTGCACGGATAACTCGTGCTTCACTGATTTCAAGTCTGATGTCAACTTTGTACATGTCTCTTCCTTCTTCTTCAGTTCTTTCTTCACTTGATCTGGTAACAGATATAATATTAAGTAAGAAAACATATACTTTCAGTAAATTTGAGAACTGTGATGAATTTTAACACTGATGAAGCATTCTGTAGTAAAATTATAAAGAAATGCAAAATTGGAAGCACATGAATTCCGTCTGAAATGTTTACCGTGGGCTTTATTAGCATAGAAAATTTATAAAATCTGTAAGAAGATCCTGTAGAAACATAATGCAATCATTATCAAGCTAAATAACAATCATTATCAAGCTAAATAACAGCATACTCGGTCTGAATGAGTCTATTCATAAGAAGGAATGGTATGTATAACATCCTTCATGCCCCACCTCTAGCAAGTGCAACATCCATTATGTCCCCATCTAGGGCATGTAACATTCCTCAGCCCCCCTCTAGTATGTGCAACACCCCTTATGACCCCCTCTGGGACATGTAACATTCCTCAGCCCCCCTCTAGTATGTGCAACACCCATTATGGCCCCCTCTGGGACATCTAACACTCCTCAGCCCCCCCTCTAGTATGTGCAACACCCCTTATGACCCCCTCTGGGACATGTAACATTCCACAGGCCCCTCTAGGATGTGCAACACCCCTTATGACCCCCTCTGGGACATGTAACACTCCTCAGGCCCTCTCTAGTATGTGCAACATCCCTTATGTCCCCCTCTAGGACATGTAACACTCCTCAGGCCCCCCCCTCTAGTATGTGCAACACCCCTTATGTCCCCCTCTAGGACATGTAACACTCCTCAGGCCCCCCACCCCCTCTAGTATGTGCAACATCCCTTATGTCCCCCTCTAGGACATGTAACACTCCTCAGGCCCCCCCTCTAGTATGTGCAACACCCCTTATGTCCCCCTCTAGGACATGTAACACTCCTCATGCCCCCTCTAGTATGTGCAACATCCCTTATGTCCCCCTCTAGGACATGTAACACTCCTCAGGCCCCCCCTCTAGTATGTGCAACATCCCTTATGTCCCCCTCTAGGACATGTAACACTCCTCAGGCCCCCCCCCCCCCCTCTAGTATGTGCAACACCCCTTATGTCCCCCTCTAGGACATGTTACACTCCTCATGCCCCCTCTAGTATGTGCAACATCCCTTATGTCCCCCTCTAGGACATGTAACACTCCTCAGCCCCCCCCCCCCTCTAGTATGTGCAACACCCCTTATGTCCCCCTCTAGGACATGTAACACTCCTCATGCCCCCTCTAGTATGTGCAACACCCCTTATGTCCCCATCTAGGACATGTAAACCTCCACATACCCCCTCTGAGATTAAAAGTGCAACACCCCTCAAGCCCACCCCCCCTCCCCTCTAGCACTTAAATCTTCAGTCCACATTTTACATACCCTTCCATCAATAAAAGCTCTGAGCCAGTATTACTTCTAAATGATGTTAACTTTCCATCAGCATTACACAGCTAGAAACTGTTATTCAACTCTAAGACCCTTTCAAGAAATGACATGCGATATGAGACCTATAATTTGCAAAAAAAAATCATGCAAAATGCCTTGTAGAAATTACATTTATATGTGGTCATGCAGTAATGTTGTATGAAGCATACCTCTCTCATTCTCCACATGTTGTACCAGTCTCTCAAACTCTGCCATGGATTTCTCTCCTTTACTGAGTCTCTGCAACAGACTGTCAATGTCTAGCATGGCACCATTGTACATCACCATCCCTGACAGCAGTTCAGTGTCACCCTTCACTGGCTTCTTCTTACCAGCAGGAGTTGTTTGTGTACCTTCCTTCTTCTCATCCTTCTTGTCTTCCTTCTTCTGAATCAACATACCGTAGTTACCTGAAACAAACAAAAGCTCCCTTAAAAATAATCAGCACATTTTTTTAAATATTGTACTGTTAACATTGTTTGCGGGAACTACTAGTCTATCATTCAAATATGGAAACTACTACCCAATATTTTTGGACGATGCTGGAGACTTGTTACAGTAGAGGTAAAAGCTTGCACACTAATTTACCCAGTTAAAATAATTTTCTTTAATCCTCCTTAAAAAACACTGATGCTGTAAAGTTCCATAACGATATATACAATACAACCATTACTATAAATGGAATAAATCACTTATGTAAGACATACCAGCTGCGAGTTTCTCCAAGTCTACCTCAAGCTCATTTGATTCTGTTGTTTTTTCCTCCTCCCCAACTGCTTCATCCGTCAGTTTACGGTAGTTGAACGTATCTCTAGACACTACCTTATTTATCATTTTCTTCACCTATAATAACACAATGTATAAAGATTGATTTCCAACAATTACCATTAAATACATAATAAAGTACAGTAAAATTCCTACTTACGACCACGCCGAAATTACGACCGCACCGCTAATACGACCGATTTTGCAAAGAACAGAATATTTCCTTCTTAAAACCAATGGTCGTTTGTCCGAAAATGCGACCAGACCGCTAATCCACTAATGCGACCACCAATTTCAGAACTATTTGATTTTTTCACACTTAATTAATCACCGCAATTACGACCACTCAAATTTTTCTGTATGTTACCGCGAATCGCCACGGGAATGAACACGTGCGATATCGTGTTAACACGTTAAGCGTGTACATTGTGTATTTATCCGTTAATTGCTAACAAGTCTTTTAAACGTTATCAAAACAACGTATCAAACTGTTTGATTGTCTGAAATTCTGAAATTCTTATTTAAAGATGTTTGGTGTTTTACATCGCTATTTTAACATAAGAAATTGTTGAAATAATTAATTTGTTTGTAATTAGACGAATGCCCGCTGATCGAACTGACTGGATTAAAACGGATTTAATTAGATCTAAACGGTGTTTGTTTGTTATTATTAATGTAAATACGTTTGTTTTCAGCGGAGAATGAAGTTTGAAATTGTTTGATATTGTTGTAATTGTCTTTAATTGAACAAAATTCAAATCATTATCAGTTAAGTGCGTCCTTAATTAATACACAGTTTGAGTATTTAAGGCTAAAGAAATTAAAGAAAATAAAGCTACATATAAATTTAACACTGTGTTTGCCATTATTGCGTCTTGATTATATTCCAATGTGTTATTATCTGCCAGACCTTCCCCGTATAGCCTTGTCCACTAATCAGACCAGACCGCTAATAAGACCAGTTTTACAAAGAACCATGGGTGGTCTTAATAGCGGAATTCTACTGTAACACTGTTTCTATCTAAAGGGATACTGAATGTAGAATTCACACTATTTAATTTCATAAACATTTCAGCATTATGAGCTCATTTCTAATTGGTTAGTTTGAGAATAAAGAAATTTTCAGTGGTCAATATAAGTACATACTTGACCAGTGCGGTTGAATACACCGTAATGAAAAGACAAATTTATAGCAGACATTCCTACCTGAGCTTCAGACAGAGACAAGCCTATACAACACATATTCCTGCCTGAGTTTGAGACAGAGAAAAGTCTATAGCAGACATTCCTACCTGAGCTTGAGACAGGGATGAGCCTTTAGCAGACATTCCTACCCGAGCTTGAAACAGAGATGAGCCTATAGCAGACATTCCTACCCGAGCTTGAGACAGAGACAAGCCTATAGCAGACATTCCTACCCGAGCCTGAGACAGAGACGAGCCTACAGCAGACATTCCTACCTGAGCGTGAGACAGAGACGAGCCTATAGCAGACATTCCTACCCGAGCTTGAGACAGAGACAAGCCTATAGCAGACATTCCTACCCGAGCCTGAGACAGAGACGAGCCTATAGCAGACATTCCTACCTGAGCGTGAGACAGAGACGAGCCTATAGCAGACATTCCTACCTGAGCTTGAGACAGAGACAAGCCTATAGCAGACATTCCTACCTGAGCTTGAGACAGAGACAAGCCTATACCACACACACTGCTACCTGAGCTTGAGACAGAGACAAGCATATACAACAAACGTTCCTACCCGAGTTTGAGACCGGAACACATCTATAGCAGACATTCCTACCTGAGCTTGAGACAGAGACAAGCCTATAGCAGACATTCCTACCTGAGCTTGAGACAGAGACAAGCCTATAGCAGACATTCCTACCTGAGCTTGAGACAGAGACAAGTCTATACCACACACATTCCTACCTGAGCTTGAGACTGAGACAAGCCTATAGCAGACATTCCTACCCGAGCTTAAGACAGAAACAAGCCTATACCACAGACATTCTTACCTGAGCTTGAGACAGAGACAAGCCTATACCATAGACATTCCTACCTGAGCCTGAGACAGAGACAAGCCTATACTAAGGACATTCCTACCTGAGCCTGAGACAGAGACAAGCCTATACCACAGACATTCCTACCTGAGCTTGTGACAGAGACAAGCCTATACCATACACATTGCTACCTGAGCTTGAGACAGAGACAAGCCTATAGCAGACATTCCTACCAGAGCTTGAGACAGAGACAAGCCTTTACCACACACATTGCTAATGAGCTTGACACAGAGACAAGCTTATACCACACACCTTCCTACCCGAGTTTGATACCAAGAAAAGCCTATAACAGACATTCCTACCTGAGCTTGAGACAGAAACGAGCCTATACCACAGACATTCCTACCTGCACTTGAGACAGAGACGAGCCTATACCACAGACATTCCTACCTGAGCTTGAGACAGAGACAAGCCTATACCACAGACATTCCAACCTGAGCTTGTGACAGAGACAAGCCTATAACACACACATTGCTACCTGAGCTTGAGACAGAGACAAGTCTATAGCAGACATTCCTACCTGAGCTTGAGACAGAAACAAGCCTATACCACAGACATTCTTACCTGAGCTTGAGACAGAGACAAGCCTATACCACAGACATTCTTACATGAGCTTGTGACAGAGATGAGCCTATACCACAGACATTCCTACCTGAGCTTGAGACAGAGACGAGCCTATACCACAGACATTCCTACCAGAGCTCAAGCCTATACCACAGACATTGCTACTTGAGCTTGAGACTGAAGCCTATACCACAGACATTCCTACCTGAGCTTGAGACAGAGACAAGCCTATAGCAGACATTCCTACCTGAGCCTGAGACAGAGATAAGCCTATACCACTCACATTGCTACCTGAACTTGAGACTGAGACAAGCCTATAGCAGACAATCCTACCTGAGCTTGAGACTGAGACAAGCCTATACCATACACATTCCTACCTGAGCTTGTGACAGAGACAAGCCTATGCCACACACAATGCTACTTGAACTTGAGACTGAAAGAGCCTATACCACACACATTCCTACCTTAGCTTGAGACTGAGAAAAGCCTATAGCAGTCATTGCTACCTGAGCATGAGACTGAGCCAAGTCTATATCACACACATTCCTACCTGAGCTCGAGAAAGAGCCAAGCCTATAGCATGCATGATTTCTTCCATATCTTTGTCCAATATATATCCACAATGATTCTGGTCAAAGTATATACAAGCAAGCAAGAGTTCTGGCTTTATTGTCGTGTATTTGCGCTTCTCTTTCTTCTTGTCCTTGTCATCTTTCTCTTTCTTTTTATCATCTTCTGTAACAAACATAAAATACAACTTAAAAAAGGGAACAGTCAGGAAGTTTGGAAAACCAAATACTGGCATATCTCAGCAAAGTTTGAACAAAAACTTGCATTAGTAAATATACAAAATTTGCCAGTATCAGGCTATCCAAATTTTCTTCCTCTTATATGTAATGTTTGTTCAGGTGAATTTAATTTCTTGTCACTTACACATTAGCAACTGTCTTGTATGTTTTTAAATTATTAAGGAAGGATTTAAACTTTTAAAAGGAAAATGTGTGTCCAGAAGGGGTGGGGGACATGTTTCAACTACAGTATCAAATTGTTTTTCTGTTTTATCAACATAATGTATCTCAGATTGATATAAATACAATGTAGCATAATTTTGTATAAGACAACAGCTTGTCATGACATTAAACAAACAATATGTGACATAGCAAAAGTCCAGTATGCTTGTAAAAGTTTTTGTAAAAGTAGACATTTACAAGTCTGCTTTTTCTTACTTTTATCATCTTTTTCGTCTCTCCTGTCATCTTTCTTTTCTGGACTTTCCTTTCCATCTTTCTTCTCTGACTCTTCATCCTGTAAAACATTTTGTCTATTTATCATTTTCTAAGAACCACAGGTCCCACAAGGTTCATTTTGAATATAGAACCATAGGTCACACAATGTTCATTTTGAATATAGAACCATAGGTCACTCAAGGTTCATTTTGAATATAGAACCTTAGGTCACTCAAGGTTCATTTTGAAATTTAAAATAACTTTGGTATGTTGCACTACAAAAGGTTCATGCCAAACATCCTGAATAGAAATGTTAACTGTATTTCATCATAAAACTTTTCTTTTCAAATAATTTGTTTTATTACCATTACAAACCAACCTTACAAATTAAAATTACTTCATGAGTGAAAAAATCTCAATATTTACCAATTTTACATACAGTTTTCAAAGTTTCGCATATCAACAAAATGTATAAGTTGCAACACTATCAGTGGACACATTTTTATTTTCCATTCCTGTTTAAGCAACACTGTTGATCACATATAAGAACTAAGTTTTACCTTTTTATCTGAATCTCTTCTGTCTTTTTCATCTGTTTTCTTTTTCTTGGTAGCTGGCTCCTGAAATATGTTAAGTACCGGTATTACTGCTTTAGTTTGCTCTCAATCTCATACAATTAGTCATATCTAGTATAAAACAACTATTTTATCTAATGGCTACTTGTTTGCCAACAGTTTGACTCTCTCTTTGGTTGTTGTATGAAATACAGATAAGCTGTATTCTTTTCTGTAATTTCTCACTTTGGTTTAATTTTACTAATTACTTCATTTAAACTGCAGAGAAAGTATTAACAAATGTAATCTACACATGAATGCTACTTCCAAGATTTCAAACAAGTACTTGTCCCTGGTGATCGGGTCACCAATCTAATTTCACTTCTTACCAGATTTAAACTGGAGACAAAGATTAAGTGTCTAACTCGGGTAATATTACATGAATACATGACATGTTTATTGGTCAATTTATCATTCAACCTTGAAAAAACAAGAGCTGTCCTTGACCTTTGACCTTGACCTTTGACCTGGTGACCCCAAAGTCAATAGGGGTCGTGTACTCAATAAGTACTATTAGCATGTGAAGTTTGAAGGTCCTGGGTGCAGTGGTTCGCGAGTAAAGTGCCTTCATGCAAAAAAGTAACATTGTGATGAACTAACGCACTAACGAACGAACCTATGGACAGTTGAAAACTAATATGCCTCCCTTTGGGGGCATAAAAATTATTCTTCACTAAAAGAGAAATCTTCATTACTGAAATACTCCTCCATAGTTCTGTTAGAAAACAGACTTACATCCTCTTTTTTCTTATCTTTGTCTTTCTTCTCTTCCTTTGGTTTTTCAGGAGCAGCACACAAATTTTTGTACATGGTAAAACCAAAATCTCTCATCAACATCTCATTGAACAGCTCGGCAAACAATGACACCTAAAACAAGCATATAATCATACATGTAGATACAAACAGACAGAGATGTGAGACAATGAACAATTTCAAATGACAGTGATTACTGAAAAATTTCAACAGTATTTCAGTTCAGTTATGCCTCTTGCTTTACCAACCAATATTCATGCACTGCGTACTATTTAGTACTAAACTTCCTTAATAGAAAACAGCTGATACATTAAGTATGGGAATGTATTTTTTTCCCCAGGGAAGGTGTTTGGGTTTGGGACAGGGGGTAGGTGTACAGAGACAGTAGTTAAGAAGATATTGTGAAACTGAGAAGCTGGCAATGAAACTTTTTTCAGCTCTATTAAAAATCTGATCCAAGTGACTTTGACCTTAACGATAATTGAACCTTACCTATCAGATGTGTGCCCCTCATAAACAAAAACCCTTATGTGCAGCTTATGATAGCTAAGGCAGTACTTAAGAAAATACAGTGTAACTGAGAAGCTTGTCATAAAACTTTAATCTGAATGCAAAGGCGATGCAAGTACAACAGCCCTGCTTCTTCTTTCAACAGTTTGCCAAAAAATGACAACTTCACAACATAATTCAGAGGTGATACACAAATCAATTTCAACTACTACCTTCCGTGAAATTGTCAATGAGGACACTCCCTTTGGTAAGGGACAGAACTAATGACCTCAGCTATACTTTCTGCAAGAACATGCGCTTTGGTAGGAGACAGAATGAATGAGTTCTGCTGAATTTTCATACAGTACACTCCCTCTGGTAGACAACTGAACAAGGCAGTCTGAAAGACAGCTAAATCCCCTGCCACTCTTATAGACAGTGAAAGGGTAAACCTTTGACCTTGAGCTGTGACCCTGACCTTGAACTGACATGACTCATTCATGAATTCTGCACATCACCTTGATGAGGTGATCATTTGACTCAAGTTTCATGAAAATCCTTCAACGGGTTTAGGAGATAGAGAGCTCAAACCTTTTACCTTGAGTTGTGACCTTGACCATGAGTTGACATAGCTGATCATGAGTTCTTGATGAGGTGATCATTTGACCCAAGTTTAATGAAAATCCTTCAAGGGGTTTAGGAGATAAAGAGTGGACACAAAATGGAAGGCTCTAACCTTTGTGACCTTGACCTTGAGCTGGCATGGCTGACTCATGAGTTCTGCACATCCTCTTGATGAGATGATCATTTGACCCAAGTTTTATATGAATCCTTCAAGGGGATTAGGAGATACAGAGCGGACACAAAATGGAAGGCTCAAACCTTTGACCCAGAGTTGTGACCTTGACCTTGAGCCAACATGGCTGACTTATGAGTTCTGCACATCGTCTTGATGAGGTGATCACTTGACCAAAGTTTCATGAAAATCCTTCAAGGGGTTTAGGCAATACAGAGCAGACACGAAATGGAAGGCTAAAACCTTTGACATTGAGCCGACATGGCTGACTCGTGAGTTCTGCACATCGTCTTGATGAGGTGATTATTTGACCCAAGTTTCATGAAAATCCTTCAAGGGGTTTAGGCGAGATGGAGCGGATACGAAAGTGTTACGGACGGACGGATGGACGGAGACCATTCCTATAACTCCCACCACTCGTGGCGGGGGATTAACTAGCAAACTCTAAGCTGTAGATAGGCAGTTTTGCGCTCTTCTTATTCAGGTTATAAGGCAAAACTGTAGAAACAAGTGAAAAAGTACAATCATGACATATAATAGGGTTATTATAACAGTAGCTCGATCTGGGATGCTGTATTCGGCTCAAGTGGATTTTTGCCAGATTGGATCTCATGAGGTGCGCAAGCCCCGGTTGTGATCCGACCTTGCAAAATCCACGAGAGTCGAATACAAAATCCCAGATCTAGCTATTGTTATAATGACCTTTTTATTATATACCTCTACCCTTTTGTTTGTTGTTTTGTTATTGAACTAAATCTTCAATGTTTATCGATATTAAAATGGAACGAAGTGAAGTTTTCATGTGCGCTATTTATAGAACTGTGTCAGGCCATGCATATTAATGGAAGTAGTCCTGCAGCATACAATACTGAAGGTACAATACAGATTTTTTTTCTGCCTGTTGTGAAATACAAGCCAATTTTTTTACAGAATTTATATAGTAGGGCTGTGGATTGTCGGACAAGTGGCGATCTGATCCGGGAGTCAGGGCTGACGAGTCACAGATCAAACCACGAATCACCAGCAACAACTTATAATGATATAAAAATGCAAGACTGTTATATAAGTACCATTTTCTTTATGGAATCTAAACTTTGCAGTTCTCATAGTGCTCAATTTAACAGTTTTGACTTATGTTTAATGTTTTGCTCATTAATTAGTCAAGCATACTGGACTTCTGTAATGTTCGGCCATACTTGCAGATGAACGATATATGACATCAGTCAATAATATCACAACATTTAGTAGCAGTTTCGCATTTTTTGATAAGAAAACTTTATTTATTGGAAAGAAATTGCGTATTTAACTTTTTATTGAATTTAATTTCTTAAATGATAAATGTTTATTCACTATTTTGACAGATTTCACATTAATTTTGGTTTGAATATAAGACCAATGCTAACTCTACCTAAACCTATTTGTTTACATCCGGTTTAGAAACTGACAACATGTAATCAAGTTAGATGTGCAAGAAAATTCATTGAAGACGTCTAATGTGGCTTTAATTTAGTTTTATTGATAGAATTTTACATAATATTATTGCATGTATTAATGAAAAAGATCGCAATCCAACAATCTCGACAATGACGAATATCCATACTCGAACTTTTGGTTGAATTTGTGGATATTCGAGTACTTGGATACTTGTTACAGCCCTATTATACAGGTATATAATAAAATACAAAGTAAGCATAATAAGTTAATGATATCACACACAGCACTGACCTCAAATGAATGTTCCTTGTTATCTTCAGGTCTGTAGTCTAACAGTACACTCAGTGACATAACAGAACAGTCAAATTTGCCTCCCTTTGCAGCTGCATTTGGGTAGACTAAGATTGATTTTTTATCGGGTAGTGTATATCGTCTCTCCAGTGTGGCTTTCTTACGTTCTTCTTCCTTTTTTCTTTCCTCTTCCTGAAAATGGAAGTGAAAAAGTTTAAGTTTGATTTCTACTGCCTTAAAGGCAGATGTTCAGAGAACTGGTGCAGGACTGAAAATCAGAGATGGATCACAACTGATGGACCTCTGCAAAACAAACATTAATTTTTCACCTATAACAGGTTTGTGCAATCCTCCAAGTGCCTGTTTCAGTCTTGTTATCTCATTTCATCTCCTACCCCTCCCCAAAAATGTTCTGCAGAAGAAATCGCAATACAAATATAGCATTTTGCTTTGTTTTTGTTGTGTTTAATGTCACACTGAAATAGTTACAGGTGTTAAGGTGACTTTGCAGCTTCTGATAGTGAAGGAAGACCAGAAGTACACCTTCACACATTATCTCTGGCATGATACAGCACCTGGGTAGAACCAATTAATCTCCTGTAAGCCAGACTGATGACTTCCTCACATGAAAGTAATGTACCATTATTGTTTGTTCCAAACAAAATAGAGCAGTGACAGTTTAGGAATCTTTTAAAATTGGGACATAACAAAAGCTGTCTTAATGATACATATAACAATTGAGATATGATTTTTAAGTATGCACTACGTACATATAGGAACAAGAGCTGTCGGAGGACAGCAACACTCGACTATTCAACAGCCTTGTCAATTGAATGAATACAGAAGTTGAAAAAGGGGCATAATTTTGTAAAATGCAAAGAAGAGGTATTGAACCTCTGTACTGCATGTCATATCATGACAGTGAACAAGTGTGTGAAGTTTCAATCCTTTCCAATTTGTGGATACTGAGATACCAGCTTACATACAAAAACTTAACCAAAAACTGCTAGGTCGAAAAAGGGGCATAATTTTGTAAAAATGCAAAGTAGAATTATGGGACCTTCACAGTGCATGTTAGATCATGACAGTGACCAAGTGTGTGAAGTTTCAATCCATTCCAATTAGTGGATACTGAGATATCAGATTACATACAAAAATTTAACCAAAAACTGCAAAGTCGAAAAAAGGGCATAATTTTGAAAAAAAAAAGGGTAGAGTTATGAGACTTGCTTAGATCATGACAGTGAACAAGTATGTGAAGTTTCAATCCATTCCCATTAGTAAGTATTGAGATACCAGCTTACATATAAAACCTTAACCAAAAATTTCTAAGTCGAAAAAGGGGCATAATTTTGTAAAAAAGCAAAATAGAGTTATGGAGCCTGTGCAATGTAGGTCAGTTTATCACAGTGAATAAGTGTGTGAAGTTTCAATCCATTCCTACAAGTGGTTACTGAGATACCAGCTTACATACAAAACCTTAACCAAATCAGGACGCAGATGCGGATGCGGACGCCGATGTATGGGCGAGTCCAATAGCTCTACTATTCTATGAATAGTCGAGCTAAAAACTCTATACCAGGGCTCTATATATATATATATATATATATATATATATATATATATATATATATGAAAAAGTGACCAACATCTCTGGTGACCATGCTTTGAATAATTTTAACAAATTTGGTATAGGACCACCAGAGAAACATTCTGTGATATTATTCAAAGTAGATTTCAGAGAGATAATCCTTATGAACATGTTTTATGTAAAGCAGGCAGATCATAAAGCAAGTTTTTTTTATAATCTGATCAAGTGACAAAGTTACAAACCTATCCCAGACTTTTAACAGGAAACATCCTGATAAAGTATCAGAAAGATCATGCAGAAAACGTGGCCTCTTATGAGTGTTAACAAGCTTTTTCTATGATTTGACCTATTGACCTAATTTAAGGTGTCAGATAACCCAGCTTTGAAGCTAATCTAAAGTTTGGCAAAGTTTCATGAAGATCAAGTACAAAATATGGCGGCCCTCTTGAGTTTTTAAGGTTTTTCTATAATTTGGCCTGATGACCTAGTTTCAAAACTCAGGTAACCCAATTCTGACCTAAGTCATACATTCTGACAAAGATTTACAATGATCAAGTAAAAAATTTGGCCTCTAGAGTGTAAACAAGGTTTTTCTATGATTTTTACCTTGTGACCTAGTTTCAAACCTCAGGTAACCCAGTTTTCAGATTGATCTGGACTTCATACAGACAAACAGATATAATAGTTACAGCTTCAGAACTCCAAGCAAGAAATATCACCTCTTTTTTCTTCTTTTCTTCATCTTCCTCTGTATCCATCTTCTCTTCTTCCTCTTTCGGCTCCTCCTGCTGTAAAAAAAATTCATTGGTTTAACTGACATGGAAACAGAAAGTTATATTACAAAATTTCTATTCTAAATGTTGCAGATGATCCCTACAAGTTACACCAAGCATTTGTTTCAAGCAGGGAAAGTCAGAAACTACAGACCTTCCTAAACCAAGCCATTTGCTTTACTTCAAAGGAAATCTCTATCAAACAATGGTAAGGGGCAAGGCACTTGAGGCCAGCAAAACAGTAATAGAATTTGACCTTCTCATAGGTTTTAAAAAAATACTTCTCTGTGAAAGCTCAAATGTGGACTTTTAGAAATCAATTTAAAAGTGTGTGTATATATGGATGATACTTAAAGCACACTTTCTGACTATGTGAGTATCTAACCTTAACCTCCTCAGCTTTAGTTGCTGCATGTTCTTCCTCTTGCTCCTGTTCAGTCTTCAGCTGCTTTGTTAATCGTGCGATTAACTGAGACTTCAGACCTTTGGAACTTAAATTGCGACATTCTAATTCCCTCCGTAAATCAATTATCTAGAATGTAAACTTTCATGTATATGTAACTTTCTTATGATGCTATGTAGGTCAATTGATATTTTATCTGATAAATGACCGATAAGCCAAATTTAAAACAGTATCTAACAATGTATTTAATATGACAAATAGGAGCAATACAACAGTACTGGGTATCCACAGAAATTTAAGTAAACAGAATAAAAGTGATTATCATCAAGTCTAATTCAGATCAACATAATCAGCAAGTATTCAATAGTAGACAGATCATTCATAGGATATAAAAAAAATTCGAGGAGTTTAGCTCTATAATAATTAGTCTTAACATATTTTAATAATGTTTATGTGAAAATAGCCATTACTTCTAAAAATGTTACAGGACACTCATCAAGATGACTTCATTGCTGGTAAATGGCCATGTAAAGTAGCAGGTAAATGGCCATATAAAGTGGCTGGTAAATGGCCACGTAAGATGGCAGGTAAATGGCCATATAGATTGGCTGGTAAATGGCCACGTAAGATGGCAGGTAAATGGCCATATAAAGCGACTGGTAAATGGCCATATAAAGTGGCTGGTAAATGGCCATGTAAGATGGCAGGTAAGTGGCCATATTAAGTGGCTGGTAAATGGCCACGTAAGATAGCAGGTAAATTGCCATATACAGTGGCTGGTAAATGGCCACGTAAGATGGCAGGTAAATTGCCATATAAAGTGGCTGGTAAATGGCCATGTAAGATGGCATGTAAATGGTCATATAAAGTGGCAGGTAAATGGCCATGGCCATGGCCATGTAAAGTGGCAGGTAAATGGCCATGTATGTGTGTGTGTGTTCAGGTTTAATGTCTTTTTCAACAATTTTTCCGTCATATAATTGACGGTGTCTACTTGTAGCAGTGAGCACAATGCCCACCTTTATAGTGCTGCCTCACTGGAATATCACACCATAGACACGGGACATGATACCCCACCCAGTCACATTAAACTGACACTGGGCTGACGAGTCCTAGTACTATCATCTTAATGCTGAGCGCCAAGCGAGGAAGCTACTAGTACCATTTTTTATGTCTTTGGTATGACGCGGCCAGGGATCGAACCCACGACCTCCCGCACTTGAAGCCAACACCCTACCACTAGGCTACCAAGGCGGTAAATGGCCATATAAAGTGGCTGGTAAATAGCCATGTTAGATGGCAGGTAAATGGCCATATAAAGTGGCTGGCAAATAGCCATGTTAAATGGCAGGTAAATCGCCATATAAAATGGCCTGTAAATGACCATGTAAAATAGCAAGTGAATGGCCATATCAAGCGGCTGGTAAATGGCCATATAAAGTGGCTGGAAAATGGCCATGTAAGATGGCAGGTAAATGACCATATAAGTGGCTGGAAAATAGTCAGTTAAGATGGCAGATAAATGACCATATAAGTGGCTAGTAAATGGCCATGTAAGATGGCAGGTAAACGGCCATATAAAGTGGCTGGAAAATGGCCATGCAAGATGGCAGGTAAATGGCCATATAAAGTGGCTGGTAAATGGCCACGTAGGATGGCAGATAAATGGCCGTATAAAGCAGCTAAATGACCAATATTAAGTGGCTGGTAAACTGCCATGTAAGATGGCAGGCAAATGGCCATATAAAACGGCAGGTAAACATCCATGTAAGATGTAAATGGCCGTATAAAGCAGCTAAATGACCAATATTAAGTGGCTGGTAAACATCCATGTAAGATGGCAGGTAAATGGCCATATAAAGTAGCAGGTAAATGGCCATATAAAGTAGCTGGAAAATGGCCATGTAAGATGGCAGGTAAATGGCCATATAAAGTAGCTGGAAAATGGCCATATAAAGTAGCAGGTAAATGGCCATATAAAGTGGCTAGTAAATGGCCATGTAAGATGGCAAGTAAATGGCCATATAAAACGGCAGGTAAACATCCATGTAAGATGGCAGGTAAATGGCCATATAAAGTAGCTGGAAAATGGCCATATAAAGGGCTAGTAAATGGCCATGTTAAATGGCAGGTAAATGAACAAGTGAAGTGGCTGGTAAATGGCCATGTAAGATAGCAAGTAAATGGCCATATAAAGTGGCTGGTAAATGGCCATGTAAGATGGCAGGTAAATGGCCCTATAAAGTAGCTGGAAAATGGCCATGTAAGATGGCAGGTAAATGGCCATATAAAGTAGCTGGAAAATGGCCACGTAAGATGGCAGGTAAATGACCATATAAAGTAGCTGGAAAATGGCCATGTATGATGGCAGATAAATGGCCATATAAAGTGGCTGGTAAATGGCCATGTAAGATGGCAGGTAAATGGCCATATAAAGTAGCTCGAAAATGGCCATGTAAGATGGCAGATAAATGGCATATAAAGTAGCTGGAAAACTGCCATGTAAGATAGCAGGTAAATGCCCACATAAAGTGGCTAGTAAATGGCCATGTAAGATAGCAGATAAATGGCCACATAAAGTGGCTGGAAAATGGCCATATAAGATGGCAAGTAAATGGCATGTAAAGTTACAAGTAAATGTCCGTGTAAGTTAACAGGTAAATTACCAGGTAAAGTAGCTGGTAAATGGCCATGTAAGTTGACAGATAAATAACTATGTGAAGTAGCTGGTAAACAGCCATGTCAGGTAGCTGGTGAATGACCATTTCAGGTGTCATGTAAAATGGATGGTAAATGGCCATGTGCAGAGGCTAGTGAAACGTCATGCAATGTGACTGGTAAATAGCATGACAAAATGACTTATAAATGATCATGAAAGATGGCTGGTAAATGGCCATGTCTGATGACTGGTAAATGGCAATACAAGGTGGCTGGTAAACGCCAATGTAATATGACTGGTAAATGGTCATGTCGAATGACTGGTCAATGGCCATGTAAGGTGACTGGTAAATGGCCATGTCAGATTACCTTTAAATGGTCACATAAGATGGCTAGTAAATAGTCATGCAATGTGGCTGGTAAAATGCCATATAACATGGCTGGTAAATGGCCATGTTAAATGCTGAACAAATACGTAGACTTATGTCTTTACGAGCTATAATACTACCTTACCTTCATAGACTTGGGGTCGAGTTCTGAGAAGTGGGTGGGATCCTTCTTCTCTCCGAGTGACTCATCCATACCCTCTTCATCTTCGTCCTACAAGAGATGATAGAAAAGCATTGTTTTAACAGAGAACTTTATAGAAACAAAATTCACAAGTCTACACAATCATTAACCTTTCTCTTTCTCTAGCTGTTCAAATATTTAAGATTAGAAGACTGATGAAATTTAAGCTTCTTCTTTGACTGGTACCGAAGTACTCTGATCCGTCACAGCAATATATGTTGAAAACTGAGACTAACTTATATGGTTAGCACACACATCTGCTTTGGTATAAGATGATCATCCGACATTCATACAAACATATATAATTATAATATATCACAAACTAAGAAATGCATGAAAAGTAACCCTCAACTACAATGCAAATCCATTTCCCCATATTTCCCAGGTCGGTTATTCTGGCAGGCAATTTCTTTCATACAGGAAGCAACAACAATGATAAAAAATGAAAAAAAATGAAAAAATAAAAATGGGAGCAAAAAAAAGGGGGAAAAATGTCCATCATGAAGGAAATGCACCAGCATTCCAAGACTGGGTAGCCTATCTCCACTTGATGAAATAGTTCATAGTTCACATAATTTGAACCCCAAGGTTTGGTTTCTATCAAAGCTATTTGAAATAAAAAACAACATGATTAAATGTTAAATATGGAGAATATGTTCTGCCTGAGCATCCTCTTTCCCCTCGAGCTGCGCCAATTTTTTCTGAAGTTGTTTTTTGTAAGCTAGCTGTAAAGTCTCCCATTCAAGGTGCGTTGGCTCGCAACTCCAAACATCGGGGAGGTAGATGACACTGGTCTCTACACGAGCTGGAACTAATTTGCCCTTGTGAGTCTCCTCGGGGCGCAGATAACGCACCTCTGCTACTCGATACCTGTTTAAGTTGGGGATAAAAATAGCCATGTCAATAGATATGAAATATGGACAGAAAAATGATAATGCAAATATGATGCTAGATGTAATGAAATATGAAATGATTTGATAGATGATTATGAGTTAGAATGAAGATATGTGGAAAAGCTCACTAGAACATCTTCCAAAGTGAAATACAATTTTCATAAAATAGTACATGTTGGTCAATGACAACAAGAGCACTGCCTATGGGTGCCATCGCTTGTCTGCAAGTGCTGGTCAGTAAGTAAGAAAAGAGTTATAGTTCACAATTTCTAAGTACAAAAAAGGGCCATAATTCTGACAATATGCAGATTAGAGTTATGATTCTTGGCCTACACAATCACCTACTGATGATAAACAAGTGTGCAAAGTTTCAATGATGTAGCTCTTATAGTTTTTGAGAAAAGGTGGATCTAAACAAAAATTTTATCCCAGAAATTTTCTAAGTACAAAAAGGGCCATAATTTTATCAAAATGCATATCAGAGTTATGGTTTTTGGCCTACATAGTAACCTAACAATGACAAACAAGTGTGCAAAGTTTCAAAGCTGTAGCTCTTATGGTTTTTGAGAAAAGGCAGACCTAAACAATACCTCGTAGACTATTTTCAAACATCAGACAAGCTAACAATTAAATTTATCAGACTTTCATCCAGTCTAATGGTATATATAATGATTCAATTTAAATTTATGAAATGTTCATGTTCATGCAAAGATTCAAATGTGACTTAAGCATCCATCTTTGATGACGAAAACAGCCACTGAAAAATTTAAATATATCCTGGCAAGGAATAAAGACTGACTTCAGCTCTTAAGACAGTAATGTATTTCAATATGGAATACCACTAACTGCCTTAATCGTGTTGCAACACATCTATACAATTAAAATATTAAGCAGAATCTCTTGACATGTTAAATACTTAAGGATTTAACATTAGAAATATAAGTTCCAACCTTACAACTGTCTGATATTCAGTATTATGATATACCTATATAAATTCTGTCAAAAAAAAATCGGCTTGTATTTCGCAAGTAAATATAAACAGGCAGAAAAAATTTCCATATTGTACCTTCTGTATTGTATGTTGCCAGACTACTTTCAATTAATATGCATGATCTGACACAGTTCTATAAATAGCGCACATAAAAACTTCACTCAGTTCTGTTTTAACATCAATCGACATTGAAGATTTCGTTCGATAACAAAAAAAAAATCAAAAGTTGGAGGTATTTAATAAAAGGGTCATTATAACAGGAGCTAGATCTGGGATTTTGTATTTGGTTCTCGTGGATTTTGCATGGACGGATCACACTTACCTGCATGCCTCGTGAGATCCAATCTGCCAAAATCCACGAAAGCCAAATACAGCATCCCAGATCGAGCTACTATTATAATAACCCTATTTTACTAAACTTTGATCAAAAATAAAGAGAAAATTTTCATGCACACATGTAGAAGAAAAACTATAAATCCAAGAAAGATGGGTGATAGCACTGAAAGTTGTTACAATATAATCCACTTCAATTTTCAATTGTTAAACAATTAAACTGAAATTTCAGTAAAATTATGTTTCCCAATTAGGCAAATACATGTCAACAATTACATATCACTTTAAAATTTCTACAGAATAAAATACAAACTGCTATTTCATCAGTTTAATCCTTCTCTCAACAACATTTGAGCCGTGCCATGAGAAAACAAACATAGTGGCTTTACAACCAGCATGGATCCAGACCAGCATGCGCATCCGTGCAGTCTGGTCAGGATCCATGCTGTTCGCTTTTAAAGCCTACTGCAATTAGAGAAACCGTTAGCAAACAGCATGGATCCTAACCAGACTGCGCGGATGCGCAGTCTGGTCTGGATCCATGCTGGTCACAAAGCCACTATGTTGGTTTTGAATAATTTCCCATGGCACGGCTCATTTGGTATCAGCAGTATAAAAAAGGGTAGTCAAAATAATAAGTAGTAGGAGTTTCTTACAACTGACATGTATTGGTTAAAAATTTTCAACACTGAGGTACCAAAAGGACGGGAGAATTTCTTGTTTTCCTAGTGCTGAAGATATTTTACTTCATAACCTCTTGTCTGAATTAGTGTTTTTCTTACTTTTTCTGTGCAGCTCTACATGTATAGGTCAGACTCTTAAAAGGTTGACATGTACATGTTGCACAGTCTACAGAATAAGTACAGGAAAGTTTTGAAAATGTCTACCATGTAACTAGTTAAAGAGTAGGCTAAACTACAGCATTTTTATCTTTACAAATTAACATGAATTACCATGTTAGACACAACAGACATTGGTCAAAATGGTAACTTAAAAGCTTTCATAAAAACAACAATATCAACTCTTTTAGGATTTTTCACAACTGCTTCATGTACACAGTAAGTCGTAGCCACCAAGATAATGTATGCTAATATAACTCACAGTGGTAACCTTCCACTCAAATATTTCATAAAAACAGCCTTCTTCATACACAAAACAAAGAAAAATTGCAATTTTAATTATCATTATTTCAAATGTCTATGAAATTTTGAGAAGTTAAGTGAACAGTTTTTTCTTTATTTCCATTTTTTCTGGACAATTATTTTGGATTGCATTAAGACAAAGAACAAGAACAAAAGTAACCCACCATTGTGTACATGAACTGAGATTGATTCCAGTAAGAGCCTTTGTTGTCCTGATTGCAGTCTTGATAAGCACTTTCGGGTCCTCTAGCGGGTTTGCACCATCAAGCGAGGGCGACCACGGTCCTCCTATTGCTATAGGCTCATTCTTTCCCTTCACTCCAACAAGAAAGTTAATGAGGCGTGTTGGATGCACGAAGTTTTCCTGCACATTCTCTGGATCCTGAGACAGCGAGCATGATTTGTGGTACAATTCGTCTAGACTGGGACAAGATATCAGCATTACCTGTCATAAGAATAACATACATACTTTTTCATTTTCCAATATATTTACAGAATACAAGATCATGGTATGTATCAACTATAAAGGAAATACTGTCTGGATCTATTCTAAGTACATGTATTTCTATGTCCAAGAAAGTGGATTCCAAAATCATGTAAAATGCAACAAAAACAACTGCATTAGGAATTTCTACTCAATAGAATGAATACCCAAACAATGTTTACATGCATAAAGCATGTTTCTTTTGTCTATGTCAGGAGCTTACACTAAGAACAACGAATATTGAAAACTTCAAAAATTAGCAGCACTTAAAACCTTCCCTTTGTTTTGAAAATTTACAGGCATTGGAAATTTAGGAACATTTGAAAATTTCCAATCTTAACTTCGTTTTTTTATCATGTTTACCTTAGCACTGTAGAGATGATCGGCATCAGGTGGATCAAGTACGGCTGTGTTTTGTCCTACTCTATCTATATCTTTGTGCATCACATGGAATGTACAGGCCTTACCAAGCTGAAATGGTCTAAGAAGGGGAAATGCCTCATGCCATGGGAATTCTGCGTTGAAGAAATCACTTGGAATGTACATGTTACTGTATCTTGATTTCAAGGACACAACACTGGCTTCTTTCCTGAAAATACATTCTCATTTCAATATTTGAAACATCTCCAATTGTGTCAGTAGATAAACACTTATAATTTTCACTGAAACAAGACAACCATAAGAAGTTTCCGGCTTTACATCAAGAAATTCTTTACCAAAAAAGAAAAAGATTTCCAGTGCCAACAGAAGCCTGGGCTACCTCAGCAAAAACTAGATGTGTGTCCCTAGGACACAGGTGCCCCCACTCCTGCCACTGTAACATGGTTTAATGACTCAGGTTAAACAATTTTTTCCTAGGTCAGGGGCCATAACTCCTACAATACTGAATGAATCTGGACGCGAAACCCCAGGTGCACAACTGCACATGCTGACCAACATTCCTGTAAACTTTGGTGACTCTAGGTCAAATACTTTTGGAGCTATGCGCGACACAACATTAAAATGACCAATTTTTAACTAAGTCAGGGGCCATAACTCCTACAAGACTGAATTAATCCGGATGCGAAACCCCAGGTGCACAACTACACATGCTGACCAACATTCCTGTAAAGTTTTGTGACTCTAGGTCAAATACTTTTGGAGCTAGGCATGACACAACACTAAAATGACCAATTTTTACAAAGTCAGGGGCCATAACTCCTACATGACTGAATGAATCCGGACGCGAAACCCCAGGTGCACAACTACACATGCTGACCAACATTCCTGTAAAGTTCTGTGACTCTATGTCAAATATTTTTGGAGCTAGGCGCGACACAACATTCTTGGAAGGACAGACAGACGGACGGATGGTCAAGAGCAAATTTATATGCCCCCACCACTCATGGAGGGTGGGGGTGGGGGGCACAAAATGCACATAATTACTGCACAATTCTTACGTTTAAAAAATAATTTTGTACTAATGGTCTCTTATTCAAGGAGGACATAGAGAACTTACATTGTGAGGATAACTTTGGGTACTTGAACAACATATCTAGGTATAATCCTTGGTCTCCGCCTGACTGGAGAGCGTGACCTTCTAGAAGATGATGGAGATCCTGATTTACGGGGTGACCTTGACCTCTTCCTCTTTTCTTTCTCTTCTGTTCCTTCTTTATCTTTTTCCTCAGACTTTCTACGTTCACGTCTTTCTCTTTCTTCACGACGGCGTGTTCTTTCACGGTCACGTTCCCGATCAAAACTCCTGCCACCAGATCTATTTCTGTCACCTCGATTTCCACGAGCTACAAGTATGAACCACTGATTAAAGAATCTTCCAGCCAGTGAATAATAATGTTTTAACCACAGGCTTTTTAACATGCAAGATACGATACATATTCCATGCCTGCTATTCTTTTTAAAACAAAAAGCATGAAAACCTACATTTCAAAGCCTGAAATTTCCCTTTTCAATAGTGCTAGGGAAATTCTGACAGCCAAAAATCTGAAATCAGGACCAGTCCTCAAAAATTGCAAGTCTGATATTCACAATGAAACTTTGAATATATAGTTCCTTGATATTTCTCTAAAATAATTCTTATTTTTCTAGCTTTATCAGAACAATTTTCTTATTGCCTTAATATTGTGACCATCTATAGAGACAACATACTCATTGGTTTTAATACAAATCTATATGATAGAACTAAAGCTGGACTTTTACCTGTAGCAGTATCCATCAAAGCTGGAGGTTTGCTCCCTGGTAAACTAGCACCTCCAGTCTGAAACAGGTAAAATATGAACATATCACACTGCTTCACCATATATATATAATTTTCACAGTAAAACATTTTTGTTCATACAAACAAGTTCATTTAAGTAATGTCTGTATTTTAGCAAACAAAAATTAGCTTTTGCTGGTTTCTCTTAAATATAATGGAATCAACAAATTTCAATGTTTTGTTGAGCAGCTTTTGTCTGTAAAAATGATGTAAGACAAGCATGAACAACCATTAATATTTTGTTATTTTCTTGTGTAAAATATGGAAGTCATTACAGTTTTAAAGAGAGAAAGTGGTACTTCATTCCCAATTGTAACATCAATATCTGATTAACTGATGCTAAAACAGCTATCAGAGACAATAGCAACCAAAATTTCTGCATTTCCAGTCACCACTTTTGGCCAAAATACACACCCCCCACCTCCCTAATTATAAATATTCAGCTCAACCATTCTTCTTCTACCTGAAGTGAACTTTATTTACCTGATAATTGAGCACTTTCACACTAGTGGCATTCCACTTGAATGGCATATTAGCATTGTACTGGGCCTCTACCAGAACTCTGTCCCCAACCTTTGGCATCTGACCTTTTACACACCTGTAGAGAGAAAACAACCATTCATTTTTTTAAATTTCTACACACTACATCAACATTTGTTTCAAATTCTTATAATTATGTTAATACATCAAGTAAACTTTCTTAACCAGGACATAGAAACAATGCTTCAATATTTAATGTTCTATTTTATCTTAATATTAGAAACATTAAAATATATAGCAGAAGTTCAATTTTATAAATCTGAACACTACTATTTAAAACATTAACTATTCACAAATAAACTTACGTAGTCTGAAAGAAAACATCTTCATCCACAAAACCAAAGTTATCATGGAGCTTTGTGACAGATCCTGTGAACACTCTCTGTTTAGGTTGTGAGGCTTGTTGCTGTTGTTGTGTCTTCAATGTGGGGTAACTAATTGCCCCCATATTTGCCGAGGCTAGAGATGTAGGCATGGCGATACCTGGCTGTGGTAACATTGCTGCTTGCTGCTGCATCGTCTGAAAAGTCAGTCATGCAAAATTGGGGGAAAGTTGCTGAGCATTTCAAATTTTATGACATTTTATCAAAGTCATACAAAGTTTTGCCAGACAGAAGACAAGAAACAAATTCCATCTTTTGAATTTAGCTGTAACAGTAATTAATTCCACATTGATGGATTACTTTTACTGTCCAGTGTAAAGCTAATTAATCATAAAGGTACTCTAATTACTGACCTGAATACTACATGTTTATACAGAACATTTGGAACAAATCAAATTTTCAACTGAGAATACCACATCTTGATACAGATCAATTAACACAGCAATTTTCTTAGTACTATAATAGTAGTATCAAGCTCACCCGTACCTGCATAGTTGCTGCAGCCATCTGTTGTGCCTGGAACTGTGACTGAAGGTTCTGTTGAGCTGCCAAGTTATATACTGCCTGTGTGGCCACTCCTGGGGTCAACATCTGCTGCGTCATGCTCACACCTGAAAATTCTGGAAGTAGGTCATTCTGGTTGAAACAGAACACAGCTGCTATTTGCATACTTCAAGCAAGGAGAACGGTACATTATTACAACATATGGTTTTTTTGTAAATCGACTGCCTTTCATAAGCTGTATTTACTTTTAACATAATAAATCAACGAAACTGAAATAAAGAACATTAAGGCCACATGTGTATAAGTTCACTTCAAAATAGTGTATAACACTAACACATTCATGTATCCTGTACAGCAGAGAGCTGCCAGTGTCAATGCCTTCATCAAATCATGTTTGCTTAACATAAAAAAGAATAAAAACCTGTTCCAGTCCTTGCCCAAGGTGGGTTCTTCCCTGCTCCAAACTGTGCCATCATTTACCTGACCTGAAATGTTTAACTTTTATTATTTTGCTGAATTCTCAAATCTATTCAGTAATTAATATCAGCCATAGTGAAAGTACATCAAAATTAACTAATATTCTACACAACAGAGGGCATAATGCATGAAATATTGTTGCCAGAGTTATAGCCCATGTGTCATATGCCGGGTTTCCTCTGGGTCAATTTCACTTATCGTCAAAAAATTCGCCAATCAGAAAAAATTTGCACCAGTGGCTCTAAAGTTGGAGCCAATAGTCTGTGATGGGCGACATACCATTTTTGTTTTTGTTTTTTTTTCAATCTTTTTTTCATTTGATACTTTAACCATATAGTTTGCCATTTTTCACTACTTAGATGTTTTAAAACATGAATATTTAGCTCTTTATTTTTCAACTTTTTATTTCAAAATTTATATTATATAAGGTCATTTATCCCAAACTGGGTTGATTTATTTTATTTCATGACTTTTCAAAAGCTTTTTAAAAAGGCTTGAAGTTTCGTTATATATATATCTAGATTTCTACTTCGTTTCATACATATTAATGTATAGCGAAAATACCACCTAAAGGTAAAAGTAGCTCTTTATTTTGAAGCTCTAGGGTAGGGCTTTTAAAAATCCATCTGGTGTATCAATGCTATACATTGGGCATGTAAAAGAACCAAAAGAACTACTTTTAGTTCATTTTGTATCTCGAAGATTCTTCGACTGAAATTTTATAAACGCGACTGAAATTAACGAATGCATAGATTTATTTAACACTGATATTTTACAATCGCGCAAATTTATCTAATATTGTCTAATATCGATAGTTTTACGATCGCATAATATGTTTTTTTGATCGTGCTTTGACGTCATAATTGCCAGTATTTTTTCGGTTCTCAACTACTTTGGCGAATCGGCTTGATATTAAAAATAACTTGTAAATTTATCTCGTGCTTTTAGCATCAAGAAAATGGATGGAGCTTTAGACGAGGCGCGCAGCAAATATTTTGTTTCATTTCCTTTCGTAGAAGTAGGCGGGGCTAAATTTGGCAAATCTGATTGACTGAATCGTTCTTTCAAGGAAGAAAACTCTCGGGACTTGGCAAAATTTAAAATTATGTCCCAAGGTGTAAATCAATATCGACACGTTGGTGTATTGTCTTCATGTATCGCTAAATATCCGATTATCCGTTACTATGTCCGTGAGAAAGATCAGAAGATCAGATCAATCAATGTGATATCTAGTTGGCGCAAATGAAATTCGCCAATTGAAGACTTTTAACGCCAGAATTTACATTTTGTCGCATTTGGCGCCATTGGTGACCCACAGCGGGAACCGTGATGTTGTAGGTGATGATGTAGAACCATTACTATAAGATATCCAGCACCCATCTTTCACTAGACTATTTTAACTGTTTATGCAAAGCAGTTCAGCTACATCTGTATTCAAATGTTGATTCTTAAAAAGACACATTTATCAGATTGTATATACACAAAACATTGATCAATAATACATATGTATTTACATCTACATCTGTACAACCAACAATCGTTTTCCGATTTATTTAGCAGACAAATTTCAGTTAAATGTAAGTTATTTTATAACTTATGACAAATTCGTTGTATTAAAACTGCTTGTTTATGTAACAAAATGTGTTATACCAGAATTTTAAGTAAAAAAGTTGGGTAAAATTATATCATTCAAATGAATTCAGTACGATGTGTAACACAAAACTGCAGTAGGAATAACCGCCTGATTCGTACTGGAGAGCCCTAGGAATAGATACCTGTGGGCTTTTCACTATTCTTATGGGAGAGCCTTAAGAATAGCCTGAAATCCTATCCGAAATCCAATGTAGCATACATGTACACGACTTGCAGAACTATTTTACGAATGTGTATAAAACATACATCTACATACATCGACATCTTAACTATACTTTTTATTCAGAGTACATGTCTCTTACTAAATAATTTTGATAAAACTGTAACCGACCATACAAGAACAATACGGATTATCTGCCCTTGTCACTGGTGTGTGTGTTAGTAGTGAATATGATTTATCTGTCGCAACTTAAAACCGACTGCGCGTAACGGAACGTTTTATATGCCTGCTGCGATAATTCCCGTTAATTAAACTTCAGATCTAGTTAATGACACAAAAAAATCATTTAATTTACCTCTAAATATTTACGAGGAAGAAAAAACTCCGTAGGTAGACAAATTCACATTTTAGAACAATTCTGCTTAAACGAAAAAATATTGTAGAAGTTTTTCCTGAGTAGGATTTAGAAAGTGCATAGGTGCAGACAGAACAAATTTCTCTGTTATAAATCAACTGTTGTGTGGTCATATCAGGCTGAAAAATCACTGGTCAAAGATTGACAAAAACTCATCAGAAATGTGTGACCATTGTAACACTGTTCTAGGGGGTCTTCGTTTCCTTCCTGATTTTCGCAGTGAGGTACCGTCGGCGTCGGAAGAGGATTTACGCTGGTCGCTGTCGTTAAATGAGTTTACAGGTTTGAAATGGGATATGTCATGGGTAATTGTACGATCATTGTGTTGAACTGTTACCATAGAACCTTTTCTCGAGATTACCTTACCGACTGAAGAGCTGAATGGTGTGTCAAGTTTATTCCTTGCATTTTGTTTCACAACCTTGTCTCCAGGTTTTATTGTTGAATACTTCGTTTTCCGTCGGATGTCGGCATATCGTTTATTTTTCATCTTTGCTTTAGTGTCTCTTTTTCTGACATACTTATCCTTTCTGAAAACTGAAAACTGGGGAAGTTTTGTTTTCATTTTTCTGTTAAACATTAGTTCATACGGAGATAGCCCAGTGCTTGGATGTGGGGTACTCCTATAGTTCATGAGGAAACTACTGATTTCAGTTTTAAAGTTCTTTCCTGATGCTGATGCGGTTTTCATGGTTTTAACTAAAGGCTTCATAAATGCTTCTGCTGTACCGTCTGCCATCGGATGGAGTGGTGTTATTTTCTATGTTTAAAACCAAAACGATCTGCAAAGTCCGAGAAGATTTGACTGTTGAATGGAGATCCATTGTCAGTTTTCGCGACACTTGGGATAGAGAACAAACTGAATAATTTCTCAAGATGTGGAATAACTGTTTGCGCAGAAAGACTATGGAGTTTTTCTACAACAGGATATCTGCTATATTCACATATGACTACCATGAAATATTCGCCTGACGGGAAAGGTCCACAAAAATCCACGGATACTCCGTCCCAAGGTTGTTTTGGTAACGGACTGGGTTTTATAGGCTCTTGTGTTGTTGAGGGAGAAGCGGACATGCACGGTATGCAGTTTTTACACATTTCATCTACACGTGTATCCATGTATGGAAACCAACATGTTTCTCTCAAAATTGCTTTGCAGCGAACACGACCCTGATGACCTTCGTGTGCTATCTTAACGACCTTTTGTTGCAGCGAATCAGGAATGCACAGTCGCGTGCCGCGCAATAAACATTTCCTTCATCGAGTGACACGACAGTTAGCTCTTCGCTCACAGTTTGATAACTCCTGAAGCTGTCATCTTGGTAACATAATTGTTTCGACCAACTGTTATTTGGTAACGCGTCCATTACGCACTTAATAACACAGTCTTTCTGAGTGGCAGTTGCGATGTCAGACATAGTTAATGAACTTGGCACTGACGTGTGAGCAATAAACCTGAGGTAATCTTCAGCAAAGCTTTCAATTGGCTGTTCTTTAACTGGATGTCTGGAGCAGTAGTCTGAGATCATTTGGCTTCCGGCGCGATATTTCACTTTGAAATTGTAAGTTGTCAATTTTAACCTCCATCTTTCAAGGCGCGCTGACTGAATTTGCTTGGTGTTATTGAATATTGATTCTAAACAACGATGATCACTGATTAATGTAAACTCTTTTCCAAACAAATAAAGGTGGAAATGCTGGCAACCAAAAACACAAGCCAATGCCTCACGCTCTGTTTGGCTGTAGCGTTGCTCTACGGGAGTAAGTGACCTACTTCCATATGACACGATTCGATTTTCTTGAACTAAGATCGCAGAAACACAAACAGGACTTCCATCAACCCACAGTTCTGTTTGTTTTGACGGGTCAAAGTATGCCATGACCTTGTTACTGACTAATGCATTCAGTTTCAGTTGATGAAACGCGTTTTCCTGCTGTGTTGTCCATTCAAATGGCTGATTTTGCTGTGTAAAGCGTCTGAGCGGTTCTGAGATTGTAGAGTAGTTTTCAATAAATCTTGACACGTAATTTGTCATTCCAAGGAAAGATCGAACCTCGCCCTGATTTTTCGGCTTTCAACGTTCTTGATAGCAGTGATTTTCTCAGGATCTGGTGATATTCCCGATTCAGAAAAGACATATCCGAAGAATTTTATTTTGCTTTTTCCAAATTCACATTTTTCTTTGTTGAGTGTCAGATTTCTGTCTTGTAGCCGTTGCAGAAGTGCTTCTAAGTTCGAGTCATGATGTATTTGCGTTTTCCCATGAATGATTATGTCATCTGAAATGTTCAGCACACCATTTAATCCATTTATTACTTGCCGTATTTCATTTTGGAAAATTTCTGGGGCTACACTTACACCGAAATTTAGCCGTTTGTACCTCCAAAGTCCAACATGGCTTGCGAACACGGTCATGTTTCTTGATTCCTCGGAAAGTTCGAGCTGATGGAACCCTTTGTAAAGGTCCACCTTTGAAAACACGGTGGAGCCATTTAGTTCCATTATTATGTCATCCACTGTAGGCACGACATGTCTTTCACGCTTTAATGCTAGATTCGCTTTTCTCATATCTACACAAATTCTGATATCATTCGGAGACTTGGGTTTCGGAGCAACGACCAAGTTCGAGACCCAGGGTGTCGCACCTGTGGCTTTTTCAATTACATCAAGTTTTTCAAGTTTCTCGAGCTCTTGTGCAACTTTATCACGGACGTGAAACGGAATGCGTCTAGCTGGCTGGGCGGTAGGTTTTACACTTTCGTCTATATGGAATTTGATTTGCTTATCCTTTAATTTTCCGAGCCCATTGAACACTGGTTTCTCCTCGTCGCCAATGTAATGTTCTGATTATATATATATGAACATTTCGGACCCTTAAATGGATTTGTATTATAAATGACTGACCCAAGACGGGATTGTTTAACACTACGTTTATTCACTACAGCTAATACAAGATAACTGATTTAACAGTACAATACAAACATGTATACGTTGTTAGAACCGGCACGCTATACGCTAGTGCGGTGCAGGAGGAAGGAGCTACATTTCATGAATGAGTGACCATTACAACAGCTGCGAGGAGATCTGTATTAATTGCTAGACAGATCAGTATAACAGACTTATATGACATGAAATTACAGAAACAAAACACAAAACATACATTCATAAAATGTAGCCAGGCAAGTTTATGCTTTAATGTCGACATAAATTCATTGTCTGCACTAACGTATACTGAATAAATTTTATATATATTATACACAGTTACATAACTTTTATCCTCCTAAAGTTTGGATACTCATTTCAGCCATATTTACACTGCATGGCTGACGTCACTGCGCCTGAGATGTAAATTGTAATCATTACAAATGCTTTGTACATGTACCAAAAAACGTTCCCAACGGATTTTCTTGGGGATTTCCTAACAGAAATATGCAGAATATAAGATTATTTCTCTGGTTGTAGGTGCAGTTGGGAATATCAGGCCTCGAGTGTAACTGTTTAGGCGGTAACGAGGCTCCATGCCGAGTTACCGCCTAAACAGTTACCCGATAGCCGGATATTTCCATCTGCACCCACAACCAGTGACAGAATCTTTTTCTTGCATACCGATTTCAAGAAATAATAATAAAAATAAAATCAATCGAACGGCTTTCTCTTTAGAACTATTTCTTATAGCAGTGTATTTAAACAAAGCGCGGGAAACCAACGCCCGTAAACAGGAAAGACGTCATGACGTACAATGTTTAGTTCCGGTTTTGTTTTATCAGTTGAAGCGTAACGTTATGGATTTTTGATAAAATAACGTGATTTGAATCGAGAAATTACTATCAGGAACCAATAGGAACTGTCAAGGTATTGAATTTTTATTCCGTTTTTTAAATAAAATATAAATTACTACATAAATCTTCTACATATATGTTGTTCCTAATACGTCATTTACAGCACGAGAGTCAGATGGATTTTTCCAGCACCGGTAAAATTACCGGAAATCCTCGTCTGGTATGCAAGAATAAGTTTGGACGTGACGGAGAGAGCGACAGTCAAAAGTTATCATGCTGTCCCGAAACGTTCTAATATTTGGACTAATTACCATAATTTTAATATGATCTGGTATTTTTCCACTAATGTTAGAGCCTTTCTCAGCGGGGAAAGATTTTATTTATATTGTGTTGTCTAACTTGTTGAAAATTGGGTAAGAGATTGGCATGCCCTAAACGCGTTTAAACTCAGTTTCCTTTATATAGGTTACAGACCGTTCCAAGGCGTTGCCCCAATTTTCAACTTGTTTTCTGTCTGTCTTGTATTTTGTGTTGCGTATGTTGTCTTGTTTGTTGTTAGCGTTTCTCCTCGCTCCCCTATCGCCCCCATCTTTTCCCCTTGCATTTGCACTCCTTTACTTTGGCATCCCCTCCCCTTTTACTTTGAGTAAGTTATAGTGCCAATTTAATTTTGGCTGCCGGTATCCTAGGGCGGTGCCCGATTGTTGTTTTTTGCTGCTTATGTGTGTGCGTTTGTGTGCTAGCATGTGCGTCTGTGTGTCTTGGGCGGTGCCCTACAGTGTTGTTATATCTTAATTGACTGTTTATTTATGTAAGTTAGATGTGTGTGTGTGTGTGTGTGCGTGCGTGCGTGCGTGCGTTTTATACACGAGTGTCTGCGCTGCAATGGTTTACGTTGTATGGTAACTGTAATTAAGGAAAGTAGCATTCCCTTTTGAATATTCATCATTGTTCCACTTTTCCCTTCAACCCTCCTCCCCCCCCCCCCCCCCCTTTGTCCCCCCCCCCCCCCCCCTTGTACCCCTACCCCTTCCTTCCCTTTTCTATTTTGCATAAAATTGAAATAATATACTAGCAACCCGTCTATAATATTTTTCCGTTACAGCTCCTTTTTTGTTGTGGGACAACTTTGCAAATGCGTGGCTAAGAGGCTGTGTTAGAGGTGATCAGTGCTTTCGAGAAATCTACCCTTACCTATTATCTTTTGCTATTCAATTTTTAACTGATGGATATATTCGAACACATATAAAACCCAGATATATCCGAACACATATAAAACCCAGATATATCCGAACACATAAAAACAATATGATAAGGCACGATATTTTTTAAGCCGGCAATATAACAATACATGTACAACATAAGTTCTGAATGAGCTTTTTAAACGACTACGGATAACAAATACAAAAAGATATAACAAATGTAAGAGCTGTAAATAAAATCGGTAACTTTAGTAATATCAATTACCAAAGAACAGTCTGCACAATTCGTAATATTGGTTTTAACTGTTTTTAAAATAGTGTCGCTCAAAGGCTCTACAGAGCTTATGTTCATTGTTTCATAATGCGACGGTAAATAGAATTTAACTTTACCTTTAACAAAATACGGATCACAATTAATAAGAAAACATTACTGGAAACAGATAAACGAAAAATAGTTTTTTTAGACATGGAACTTTCCATCAAAGATCAAGTTGACTATATTAGAGGAAAGGATGAAAATCAACGACTACATTGATTATGGTAGCCAAAACAGATAAGATAAGGGAAAAACGTGTTCAACATGACAGACAGTGACAATTAATACTCTTAATGAGTGACTTCCAGTAGGGAACAAATAAATACTTATTGAAATCTGGGATTAGATAGGGTTCTGTTGGGATGGCAACTAAGTTATGGGTGATATTATAAAGAATTTTCAGTCGTTGGTTAATAGGACACAGTTCAAGTCGTCTCAATTTTAATGTGATCAACATGTCAGTAACACTTGCACAACATGGTTCGGCCATAGTTGCGCATTGCCCATCGGACAGCCTTCTCTGTACAGACTCAATAGCGCTGGTGTATGGTGACCAGTCTGAGGAGCAGTTATCAAGCTCTGGCCTCACAAGTGTCGTGTATGTTAATGGTAGTGTGAATGAGTGAGCTTTAATGTTGCGTTTGAAGAAGTCTAGTGTTTGATTTGCCTTTTTGGTGATGCTAACTAGGTGTTTGTTCCATGATAAATCATTTGATATTGTCATTGAAAGATATTTTGCTGATGAGACTGTTTTCAGTGTACGTAGTGTTGTTCTGTATAAATTAAGCGTCTGTTTCAGCTTTTCTTTTTGTGATATGAATCACTTGGTATTTGTGTAAATAAAATTTCATGTTCAATAGTGATTCCCATCTCTGGCGCTGGTTTGTGTCATGTTTAATGTATTTGGAGTGTTTGTTTGTTTGTTTATTTTGGGTTTAACGCCGTTTTTCAACAGTATTTCAGTTATGTAACGGCGGGCAGTTAACATAACCAGTGTTCCAGTACAAACCTATTCTCCGCAAGTAATGGCCAACTTCCCCACATGAATCACAGGTGGAAGACAAATGATTTCAGACACAATGTCTTTTATCAAATCGTCACGGAGAACATACGCCTCGTCCGGGGATCGAACTCAAGACCCCGCGATCCGTAGATCTGCGCTCTGAGCAAAGCGGACGGGCTGTATTTGGAGTGTGTGTTTACTTTGAGAGAAAGATAGATTGCTGTATCGTCTGCAAAGAGACAGACTTTCAAATTGGAAGCATACACACGGCCATTTATGTATATATGAATAAAGTGTTATTTTATGTATATATGAATAAAGTGTTATGTGCTCATTTCTTCTTACCATGAAAAAAAAGATGTTATGTTAAAGATAATCTGTTTGAAAAACTAACAGTTTTAAGATAGCTGTCGAGCAATTTCTCAAAGAATAAAGCTAAACCTAAAAATAGAAACGTACAATGGCAGTGGTATGATTATTTTTTTCTAATAAAATTAACAAACTAAACCAAAAATGTTAACTGTTAAGTGTGGTTGATTCAACGTACAACTTCAAAGTCAGATATCACATTTCCTTCTGTTGCAACAAAACTGACCTACTTCATATACACGATGTAATCAATTCCTCTTTGGTAAAATATGATGTACATCTGTATATCCATTTTGCCAGTAGGCTGATCGCTTCCAAATTAGACGCCCAACACCACAAAAATGGAAATGTTGCAGGCTCAGTTTGATTGAGCCTGTTCATGGACATTTGGGGGAAATGCATGCTACCCTATACGCCCTCAAGACCCAAGTTTAGCAGAACTCAACATTTTACCTATCACAAGTGCTAAAATAAAATTGGAGACATCCACAGATGTGTTCATACCGCGGTGTACGGCGGTGTACATGGAACCTGCAATGATACACAGGAATACGATAGTATAAAAAGCGGCGAATGGTCCCGGGTAAGATAATAGGCTAACCCTAAACAAAAAACAATGGACAGAACAACTAGAGCTTAGAGAGGGACCTAAACTTGCGCAGGTCACAAGTCATCCAAATATAGTCGTATTTTTTCTTCCCTTTCCTCGTGTCCGTTCTCGATGACATGGTGTTTTCTTTCAATCTACTGTATTAAAGAATGCATTTGTTGCATTTTGTAGAAATCTTCTTGATCCTATCGCTTGCAAGATAAAAAAAATGCGCTTGAATAATTTAAAGTCCCGAAAAGTGACAGTGAAAGAAGCGAACAGGATTTGATTTTAGAGGGTTGTAGTTAACTTTATTTCGTTTGTAAAAAACTAACATCTTTTTTACTTAAGAGCGGACGTAGTGGTCCTGTGGTAACACTGTCTAAGTACGAAATCAAGAGTCGAGTGAACACAGTTGTCCAGCAGAAACCAGGGATACTGAGTCGAACTGAAATTAAATAGTCTAACATTGGTATAGCAATCCCGTGCATGGGTGCTTTGCATCTGGCACGCAAAAGAGCCAGGGAAGCTTCTGCAAGTGGGGCGTCTTCAGTATCTTCCAACTAGAATTAATAACATTCTTTTGGAGGAGTTGATCACATGGATTTCCGATGGCAACTAATGGCAACTATTAACTAAATTACCAAACAAAATCTTTTACTTTAGAGCGGATGTAGTTGTCCAGTGGAAACAAGGCTCCTGAGTTTGATCCCCGACTCATTCATCTAAAGGTAAAGATAGGTAAAAGATTATTTTATTTAATGTTGCTTTAAGAAACAATCAACATAAGCTCGGTAGAGCTTTCAGCGACCCTATTAAAAAGGTTATTTTAAGGACATCCTAAGTGGTGGAGGGGCGATCTGCTTTAACATATTTTTTTTCTCCACATTTCTTAAGAGTAAACATGATGTGTACCATACCAAAATGACGGTAAAATATTGAACTACACAATGATTTTATTCGATAACATTTTATGCATCATGATTCTTTTAAGATGACAAAATATGTAAAAGTCTATTGTTATCTTCAAACAGATTCAACTCTCACTGTTATTTCAAATGAGCCAAAATTTTGTGTGCAGTATGGGAGGCCCACAAACTACCAGTGTGTATCACAAGTTTCCCCTAAATTGCAAGAAAAAAAGAGTTACAGAAAATCAATTATTTTTGGCTATCTGTTTCCTCACCCCCCCCCCCCCCCCCCCCCCCCCCCCACCATCCCCACCATAAATTAAAAGTTATAAAATTCAAGATTGGGTTCATATATTAAAAAAAACCTGTAATACACTTTTATAGAACACCTTTCAAAGAAAGGAATAGATTCAGTTTTTATGCATTTCCTTCATAAATAAAGGAATTGAATCGCATCAAACACTTCACCAAGTTATGAATTTCTGTTCTGAGAAAACGAAGAAAATGTCTAATGAAAATTTAATTCTTTGACCCAACCTTCATCTAAGCATGAACTTCCCTTATTTTTCTGCCAACAAATCAGACTACTTCATTCTTCCATTCCATATATTAATAGGTCCACAATTTGAACTTTATTAATAATTATTCACAAATAATTAGCCACATCCACCAAGGCAGCCCATCAAAATCGGTTATATTTACCTGATGATAATCACCCATATGATTTCGATTACATCAAAGCAATATAACTCCCATTAACACTCCCTCTAGAGTCTTGGATGACCTGGTAATCCTTGAAATTCATCATATCATTTTTTGCATCTGATAGAGGAAACTATTGTAACATGTGTAAATGTTGAGTTCTACTCAACCCAGAGTTAATAAAGGGCATGGACGGTAGCATGCATTTCCACTACCGTCCATGAACAGGCTCAGTTAAACCGAGCCTGCAACATTTTCATTTTTGTCATGTCGTGGAGTTTCCACTTTTTCTATCAAATAAAAAACAAAAAATGTCCAAAAATGTCAATTGACCTAGAATATCCTTAAAACCAATTATATACCTTACCGCCAGCAATTTGCTACAACTCGATCATTTACAGCTGGGACGACTTAGGCAATCACGAAAAAGTACCTTGCTCAAGGACACACCGCAATGGCAGTAGCCAGAAATGAATCCGGAGCCATAACTTCTGTAGGAAAGCGTCTTAATAATTGGGCCTTTCGTCCCCTTGTATTTTACACCTGCCGCACTAGAGAATCAGGAAAGCTTCTAGAATCTGGAGAAGTCAGACATACGGGTTTCAGATGGCGACTATATATTAAAATAGGGTCGCTCAAAAGTTCTACAGAGCTCATGTGTAGATGTTTAATTATAGATGTAACAGCTATGGTCAAACAAGCAGTGTCACCCAAATGTTTAAACATCTCAACTGACAATCCCTTGAACAACGCCGCATCAAAAACTCCCTTATGATATTTTTTAAATAAAGTACTTGACCATAACCACCTCACACCTAGGCCTACTGAGAACCTGAACTACTTGATCCCACAATCTTATACGCAATACCATTCTAACTCTTTTTTTTCCAAGAACAATTCGTTCCTGAAATGGTCTTCCCCTACACATACAGTCCAGCTCCAGTTTGATTCTATTCACTGAGAGACTGGCAACTGTAACCTTCTAATCTATAACTATGATTTTAATCTTGGTATTACTTTTTACTTTGCACCTAATGAGCTAGCTCATCTTTTAACACTCTGTCTCACACAACCGCCTCCCAGTTATAATCAGAATTGACTGGTGGGCAGTATACAGTACAGGCACGTGTCCAGGTGGGGGGCCAGGGGGGCTGCCCCCCCCCCCCCCCCCAGCTGGCTGACTAGTTACGATTTTTATTACTATGGGACCCTCAATTAACAAATTTATACACCAGCGCAATTGGCTTGATTTGACAGCAATACACAGGCTAAAGAGCCATAAAACCGTGTCTGGTAGTGGAAATTAGCCCCAGGCATGTTACAGGTAAAAGTTTATCAGTACATGCTTCGTTGATCACTTGCTTTTTAAACGCGGTACTTGATTGGGTAGTGGAGAAACTATTATGTTTTTTACTCTTTGGAAGTTAAAATGATCATAACATTGTTGGTTTTGTTAAGTAAATCTTAAAATGAATCTGAAAATTGAAACATTATGATGGTTGTATTTTGTTTTTACATTAAGGCACATTCCCCAAATTTATTAAATTGATAGATATTTATCCTTTCTTATAATTTTACAACAATTATGAATTTGAAACTACTGTATCAATTTTACTGGGTCCAATAACCTTACTTAAAACCCTCATAGTTTTAAAAGTAGTTTCTCAGTAAATCTTACAAAACGCATCTAAAACTCGCTACTTATGAGGGGTTTTATACACAAAAATATGTGCTGTGATGTTATAGTTTGTACAGTTAAGAGTTCATTGTCATTTGAAATCTATGATGTTAATAGTAATTGTCATAATAGATCTACTTTGTTTTGTTGGAAATCTAAAAACATTTGGCCATTTTGCAAATAAATAAATCATCTTAAAACTTTTTTCATTATATTTGCTTAGAACGCAAGAAATGCAGAAAAAGTTCAAAAACTATTTTTGTGTTTTTATTTATTTTATTATTAATATTTATTTGTGAACTTAGTAAATCATTTTTCTACAAATCATGTCATTTTGTATATCAATTTTGAGCAGATTTTGATAACTTTCTTTTTAGTGAAATTACACATATTATTTATTTTTTTTTAATTAGAAAATTTTTTTATATAATATGATTGAAAGAAAAGGGTAGGATGAATGAAATTTTATTCATTTGATTAAAATGTAGTATAATTAATTATTGCTGACAATCATATAGTTTGTTTTATTATGATAAATAAAGTTGATTTTCAAACCACTAGCTTCTTTATTACTGGTGGCTGGTTATACATTGGACTGGTAGATATCAGAGCCAATACACTGAGACCTGGGTATCATACAGAAAAATGAAGTTCATACATTGTGTCTGTACAATCATACATACATTGAAAAGGCTTGATGAAATGATTAAAAAATACTTTTCCTTAAATATATAAATATATGATACATTCATGCATCCTTAAATGTGTTTCAGGTAGCAGGAAAATGCATCTTTTCATGTGCCATATTAAAAAATTTTCGACATAGGGAGGGGATACCCCTCCCGAACCCACCCCAGGTTGGGCCCCCCCCCCAGCAAAAAAAAATCCTGGACACGGGCCTGCAGTAGATGTAATTCTTTTCTCTGAAAATCTTATATTCTAGAAATGCCGTCGTTATTCTTTATGAAAAAAGTCTGGATTTCAGGGTTGCGGGATAAAAATTTCGTCGAGAAAAAATAGTTATTATGATATATCCATGTTTTTCATCCGGGCACTTCTGATAAATTGGAGGCGAAAAGGAAAATATCGTATGCTATTTAAAAAAAATGTTCCCTAAACTAGTTAATAGCGAAGCCAAAGGATTACATCTATAAATTGATTCATTGCTGCAATTAATCTTTCAGCTATCGTTAATTTTGAAAAAGAAACGGAAACTGGTTCAACGACAGGCGTGATTTCTGACGGTAAGGAATGTTTTGAAGTGCGAGTCCGAGGTTCTCGTAAGTTGCTCCACACTTTCAGACAGTGGATGTTGTTGTGTTAATTGTATAAAACCTGTGTTTAGTTAAACATTTTTCAGTTTTATTAAAGTTTAGTTACCGGAGTGGAAGTTGTATGTTCGAAATACAGAACCTGACAAATTTCCATCGAATTACCAGTTTTCAAACCCCTACAGAATTTGGGGAAATTACTTAAATTTAATGCATGAACTTTACAGGACATGATAAAATTGTTACCAAGTCGAGTGATGACTTGAGACATTGAGCGGATAGCTAACTAATTTTTCCTGCATTCCAATTCTAAGAAATGAAATTTAGTAGTTTTTTTCTGTATATCAGACAGAAAATGGCATTTTGTTTTTCCAAAATACTCTGCTTTTAAAAGAAATTATAACACCAGACTTTCGGAAAGTTGTCGGTATGACAGACATAACCAGAAAATTTGGAGGTGGTCTGCTGTTTCTTAATCCAGGTGCTGTCTGTCTGACCGGCATTTATCGTACCAAGACGAGAACCACAAAATCTCAGACAAAACATCAAAATCGTGTCACTAGCGTAGTATGTCGAGAAAGAAACTTAACTTACAGCCTGACAATCGTAGTGAAAAGAAAAGATGTACGAAAATAATATGGTTGACCGAACATTTAACGAAAAATGGACTAAATGGTCTCTCAGTTCAGGGATTTTTTTACCAAGAAGGGAAGGGGCCCAAGAATGTGATTTGGGGGGAAAAATAACTCGGTATTTGGGCAAAGGGGATGTTAAAACCTGATGTAAAGTCTTGCATAAATCAAGCACGTGAGTTAAGGAAATTCTGTATTTCATTGACTTTTTATTTTTGCACTGACTGGAAATGAAATGAAATCCATACGTCACACCGGTAATTTTCCATTTTGCACTCGTGCTACCTAGTTTTAGTTGCAGGGAATTCCGTTTACACAGATTTTGTTACTGTGCGTATTGATGTTTTAATTTTAGCAATTTTTATGATTAAAGAAATAGATTAAAACAAAACAACTGAAGTTCCAGTATGCTAATAAAAGCCTTGTATAATTAGTTGTCAATCGAAATTTGCAACTTTAAGCAGAAATACATGCATTTTCCCGATGCATACAGGCCTCGATCTTGACGGTAGCCCGAGGCTACCAGTTTTTCAGACGGACTACCGAATTTCCCAAGCTGGGTAGTCCGTCGGGCTACTAAGTTTTCAAACTTGTTAATAATAAAAGCGTGAAATTTCACCGATTTATCTGATATTTCCAGTCCGCATAACACGAAAATTACCTGGATTGACTAGAATTTACCCGCGAATCGTAAAGATATCAAAACGTCATGCCAGTAATTTTCCATTCCACGAGCACGTGCGACCTGTCGTATAGCCGCTACTTAAATGTTTATCGACACGTACACAAAAAACGCTTGTAGTGCATTAATTTTTTGATATAATCGCTTCAAATTTTCAGCCCCGCTTTAGAAGTAATACAGTTTGAATTTTATAACGATCTTAATAAGATGTCGACAGAAATGTAGGCAAAATTTTATAAAAACGATCGAAGTTTCATACAATTATTTGTAAAATTTCAAACACCGCGATCTTAATTATTTATTTATTTCTAAAAGTAAATAAATAATACATACTATGGTCATAAAATTCAGACTTCTGACAAGAAAGTACTAAAAACAGAATTAAAAATCTTAAATAATTAAAAAGCGGCAGCAATTTAAATACATGGAGTAAAATGATTTTTTGGCAAACAGATTTCTGCAAGTGCGGATGAATAGGTAACGGGACCTCGTGAACGTAAATAATATTGTTTGACACATTTACCTGTCAGTTTATACGGGATATTGCACATTCGCTTGAAAAAAAAATAAAGAAGAAACCTTTTTTACTGATTTCTTCTCAGCAGTTTAAAGAACCGAGGCTGTACGATCAGACAGTGATGTGTCACATGGCGCGAAAACATGACGTAATGCCATGACAATCTCGGGCAATTATACCGCTTTGATCTCCACTTCAGATACCGTGATGCCGACACACTTCTTTTAGCTCTTTGAGAGTGTTTTAATTGATAATGAAAACAAGGCCAATTACTTGTTTAACAACAGAATAATTACCGATAATTGATGGGTTTTTTTTCCGCTTTAAACACGGGTGGGTTGATGATGATTATGGACATATTATTTTGTCCACGTCGCCCTGGACTGTGATAATAGGCTACATTTACTTGATAATAGTGCTTAAAAAAAGAACATACCGACCTACCGACCCTACTTTTTTTGGCCACCAGAAACACAACATTTTTGGGGGTGGGTGGAGTGGGAGTGGGGGCTAACCAGCCAGATCCATTATTGCAGTTAAATTTGAACAGCTGCACTATATTTTAAAGGCCCTGACTAAAAAGTAAGTTTTAGAAGGGTAGTGCAAATTTGAACCCCATGCCTGGCATATAACTAGATACTGGTATATGTCTTACTTTTTTTCTACAGTTTTCTCCCATAATTTCTGTCTGCTAGTTACTGGAATATTGCAACATGTTATCCACTTACGTTTGCTTAGCCTGCCCACGGATAGTGTGGGTAGTTTAGTTGCCTACACTTTAAATAACTGAATGTTGAATCAAGCATAAACTAAAATACATCATATTTTTTAAACAAAATGATTTCGGGCAATTAAAAATGTTTTCGGGCAAGTGGTTTTCTTAACTTACTTGCCTGAAATGACAAGTGCTGAAAAAAAATTAAGGCGAAGACTGTAATATATTTTTCTCTTTTCCAAAACTGGACTACCAGAAACCTGATCGGGCTACTTGATTTCACAAGTTGGTAGCCCTACTGGCTACCAGCAAAAGTAGGTTAAGATCGAGGCCTGGCATAGCTCTGAAATATAGACTGATACATCTGTTAGATAAAAAGATTGTGCTATAAATTGTTTCTTTAACAGAGTTCAAATTTTTACAGGAGCCCAGGTTATAATTTGTTGATTTAACCAAATTAATAGCTCCTCCTAAAAGATTCTCACAGATAAGAATTGTACAGATTACATGCATGTGATAAAAGATTTGGCCAAGTATTAATGGGAGTGAAACGAATACAATATATAAAGTCGAAAGGGTATGTTATTGGTTATTGTCAAACTTCTGACTTGCTTGTGTACTGTCAAAAGTTTGAAAGGTGTCAGTGTGGAAGACAGTTTGTCAAAAATTAAATTGCTTATCCAGCGACTATTTCAACTGTTAACTATTAAAGAAAAAAAAAATATGATCCAGAAACTTTGGACAGTTTATAGATGCATAGTAACACAACTAGATTTTTCCAGTCTCACACTAATCTATTTATACAGACATAGCTATACCATATACATTAATAAGACCTACATTGCCTATTCTTTTTGGTCATGTTACCTAAAACAATTATTTTGGACACGTTATTTTGCAGCTTTGATGTTATAGGTCCTGCTAGCTCCAGTGCACATCATGTATTGATCCTTCTTTATAATTTTTATTGCAATACATATATCCATTTTTTCCATTCAATACACAGCCCTAGTTATGGCCCTTTATTATTTTTTCTTCATATGTATGTATGGAAAAACTTTGTGAGCGCTATCAGCCCTTTTTTAGCCGATTTTGGGGCCGAAATTCGGCCCCATTCCCCAGGCAAAATAATATACTTTTATCCCCAACTGCACTAAAAATTCCCCAAATGCAAGTCGTTTTTATCAGCGAAAATTTCCACCGCCGATGGATTAATAGGTTTGAATGTATATGCGTTCAAAACACAGCTTCAAGAAACGCCGCAATCGGAACATCTCAGATATTACCGTTAGTGTCGGTCATCGGGAATTTCACTTTCCAGAATTTCTGATTCGCGGATATATTTATCTAATAACAAGCCGATTCGCGGAAGCAATGAACAAAAATCTGAAACGGCTTACAAACAATTTGCGTGCGTAAACATTTCGGTCCGCCCAGTTCCGCTCGCGTTAGTTAAATTTCAGTGAAGAATCAAAGTGCTAATCATACCTTTAGGTGGTATTTTCGCTATACAGTTATATGTATGAAATAGATTGTAAATTGAGATTTATATATAATGCAATTAAAAGCATTTAAAAAGCTTTTTAAAAGTCATAAAATAAAAAAGGACAACTCTATTTTTGATAAATGACCTTATATTAAGTTTGAAATACAAAGGCTAAAAATAAAGAACTAAATATCAATGCTTTATAAACATCTAAGTAGTGAAAAATGCCCATTAAAGGGAGATAATTCAAAAATTGCAAACTATTAAAGGAATAATTTCATACATTGAGCAATTACTTTAGCTTTGACATGAAAGTGTTCTTGAAAAATGATTTAAACATTTTAATGAGAAGATTAAAAACTATTTTTGATTCAGTGTGATATTAGGATGAAATGGTTCAAGGGCAAATTGCTTGGTTAAAGTATAAAATGAAATAGAGATTTAAAAAAAATAATGGCTTCTAATTCTGGCACTTTAGGGTATGAAATGGTCCAAAGATTTTGCAACTGGCTCAAGTCATGGCTTAAAGTGTGAAAGAGCCAGGGGAGGCCTTGATCTTACTCAATCTGTGTTGTTTTTTTAATATATATATATATATATATATAAAATTCCCCAGTTTGGTATTTTACGACGCAAATTTCCCCTTTTGAAAGGACCCGCCACCCTTCCCCAAAACCATAAAAAAAGGGCTGGCTATTTCTCAGTTGTTGTATGCAAGACTTTATTGAACCTTCTTATTATTACCATCGGTACCAAGTGTAGTTTTGCATATGTGAAACACTTTCTATTTGAATGATTTTTCACGAAGTTATGGCCCTTTATTTGTTTCAGATATGAATAGAGTTGCATTGAAAAAAACTTCAAGGAATTTCTAACGTATTTCATTTACTGTTTAGTATACATAGGGATTTTCCCACCTGTCTCACGGGGCTGAATATCAGCTCTATTCCCAATGCCAAATATTCTCCCTTTTTTTCCAGTTTGGAGCAAACAATTACCAATCCAAAGAAAAAATTACCAATTGGAATCAATTTTCAATTATTCAAAGAAAATTTTTGCATCATTAATGAAATCACACAAAATTTTGAAGAAACCAACTTAATTCTAATTTAGTTATATGACCATCTGCACCTCTGCAAAAATTAAAAACATGATTGTGCCAGAAAATGATATGTTTTGTTATTAAAAACCCCTTAAAAGGCTGTGTAAACAAGTTTCAAAATGACAGATGAAGAGATATTTTATTTTTGCAAGGTCCGTTTTATCAGCATCTTGGAAAAAAATCATGAAAAATAACTTCTCTATATTTCAATAGGGTATACTTTAAATTTGTAATTCATTTGAATGTCTACCAGTAATTTGGCAGTTAAACTTGAAAATAAAGTTTCAAACTATTATCATTATATTTTAAACACTCTTAATTTACTTGCATTTGTCGATACTTTTTTCCAAATTTTTTAAGATATTGCCATAAAATTTAACCACTTGTACAGTTTTGAACATGTATCTCAAAATCTACTTTCAGTGACCTTGATTTTGACCTACTTTCTTCTTTTTAAGGTACAGCAATGAAATTTGGAGATCTTGTACAGTTTTGCCCAACATTTTTTTGTGCATCTTTGTACATTTTCTCCCTGTACAATATACAAATGCAGTGTATCATATTTTCAATACCCCAGTTCCTGTGACAATAAGCTGCTGTCTGGGGGTATTCATCACCATTAGTGATAGTTCTTGTTTATTTTGTTTCAGGATGGCGTCTGGCGGGTATGGTAGAGGTGGGCGAGGGGCAGCTTTGCTGCAGGCACTCAGCCAGCCTCCCAGGAAACCTGGGGATAATGGACAAGATACTACTGAAGAGGTACAAAATGCTTCAGAACCAAGAACCAACTTCATTCCTGTCCATTTTCTCAATAAGTTTATCATTATATGAATACAGTTCTAGGAAGTTACTGAACAAACAGAAATGAATATATATTATACCAATGCTCAAGTGGCTATCAGTTGCGTCAATCATAAAATAACAGGAATAGATTTTCTGTTGATCTTTAAGCTGTTGCTACTAGTAGTCTTTAATATGTAAGCTGTTGCTGCTAGCAGTTGGAAGGTCTTTATCAGTGGTTTTGGAGGCCGTGACTGATTAGCAGTTCATGCATTGACTTAAAAAAATGCCCATATAATTTTCATAGAGTGCAACAGTTGTTCAAAAGTAATTGTTCCATAGCAGTTTTCGGGCAGACTTTTGCATATATCTCTTATACATGAGATGGTTGTGTTAAAAAATGGTTAGGTTGTAAGTAATTGCTGCTATGAATATGATCAACAATTTGCTTTGCTTAACAACTGTGTTAAAAAAAATTAATTTTAGTAAGAAGACAAAGAGCCATAGTACTGTACTGTATTGACTCTAGTTTGGCTGTCATCGGATTGGAGTTGACATCCAAAGGCTATGTTCTTTTTTCACTTGACCTGCTAGACTGATCAATTTGTAACCTACTTAAACAACTTCTTTTTCTATAGAAGAGCCAGCCTACAAGTGCACCAGCTCCAGCACCAATGGGTAGAGGTGCCCTTCTTGCAAGTGTTCTAAGCCAGACTCAGTCCCAGCAACCCACTCCAGGTATTGTAACATGCTCATAGTAGACTATAAGGATCTAACATGCCTGTCTGTGTAAGACATAGTTTTCCTTACCCGAGGGACAGTGTGCAATGTGGAGAAATATACCAAACATGTTTGGAAAGATTTTAGTAAAACTTACTGGAAATGTTAACTGCTGTATAGGTTAATGCAGTCCACAGAATGCTTTAGGAAGATAAGATTTTGAAACAATTATGAACAGTAGAAATTTAGATAGATTCTGTGGTTACAATGGTGTATTGTGTTTAATTATTCCATGCAAGTCAAACATGATAATTTTAACATCCAACAGGAAGCAGTTTACGTTATTTAGTGACAAGTTTCCCATTCAGGAAGTAAGAAAAAAACCCAATGGTTGTCTTCCCAAACTGAATGTTTCCCCTATCAATTTATTAGTTTTGGATATATTCACATGGAATCATTTAAGTAAAGGTTAAAGAAAACTAATGTCAAATTGAAGATTAGCTTTTGGTCTTAAGTCTTTAATGCTGTCAATATTTGTTCTAGGTGGAGATGCACCAGCTGTACCAAGACCAATGGGACGAGGGCTGGCATCAATGCAGGCTTTGCTGAAAGCGTGAGTATTTTCATGGTTTAGGATACATTTCACATAGTCATTTATAGCCTACTTTTCAAGGAAATTTGCCTCTGTGGCATCAGTTATCTGGCTTGAAAAAATAGGTCTGTTGTTGAAAAAACAGGTCGTTTGTGTGCACATATAGAGGTATTTAGCCTAATTGCTTTTAAAGGTGTACATTTAATTATGTCTCCCACCACACAGCGGTGTGGGAGATACTGATTTACTCCTCTGTGTGTGTTTGTGTCACTAATCTTGTCCGCACTCTTACGTGTAACATTTCTCATCCGATCTTCACCAAACTTGAACAAAATGTGGTTGACCATAAGACCTCGGCCAAGTTCGATAACTAGTAAAATCGGTCCAGGCACTTAAGAGTTATGGCCCTTGAATTACCGAAAATCAACCTTTTTACTCTTGTCCGCGCTCTAAGTTGAACATTTCTCATCCGACCTTCACCAAACTTGAACAAAATGTGTTTGACCATAAGTCCTCAGACAGGTTTGATAACTAGCCAAATCGGCCCAGACACTTCAGAATTATGGCCCTTGATTTACCGAAAATCGACCTTTTTACTCTTGTCCGCGCTCTAAGTGGAATATTTCTCATCCGATCTTCACAAGTCTTGAACCAAATGTTTTTGGTTATAACTCCTCGGCCAAGTTCATTAACAAGCCAAATCGCCTGAGGCACTTCTGAATTATGGCCCTTGAATTACCCAAAATCAGCCTTTTTACTCTTTAAAGGTATATTTGTAGTGAGTAAATGAGTATATAAAGACTGACTTAATATTTAGTAATTAGGCAGTTGTGGGAGACATGCGCTTTTCTTAAAAGCAGCCCTGGTTTAGAGTTACTGCCTGTCTTGTAAAGAGAAACACAGAGATATGAAAAAATGTTTACGTCTAGTTAGATGGAACAGTTTCTGCTTTTGTAATTTGTAGATCTGGACAGTCATTGCCTCAGACAACTGCTAGAGGTGCAGCATTTATCACACAGCAAGCAGAGACTCGGGTTGCACCACATCCTCCGAGTCCCCCAAAGAAGCCGGTCACACCACCCACACAGCATTCTCCTGTAAGACCTCAGGGATCACCTCAAGTGGGGATGGGGCCTCAGGCAGCAAGCGGAGATGCTTCTGCTCCACCCAGCAGAGGACTGGCTAGAATGTCGTTAGATAGAAAGCCAGTGGTACATAATTCTGGCGAAATCGGAGAGCCGTAAGTTTGTTGATAAGCTTTACAATAGTGTATATTACCACTGTACTGCAACACAATTAAAATCTTCAAGAATTTATGTAATTGACCAATTTTACCCGGAAAATTATCTATACAACCATGAACTTGAAACCTTAACATTAAGTTGTGCTTTCTGCTTCCTTCTGGTTAAAGTAATATTTTGTTTTTAAAATTATATTGACTTTACTCTCAATCCAGGCTGAGACTGTCTGCAAACTATATAAGAATACAGTGCAGGAACAAAGGTGTTTACCAGTACCATGTAGATTTCCGTCCAAATATCGACAGTAAAGGAATGCGTATCAGGTTTATAAATGAACACAGAGACGTGATTGGCTTCACTAAAGCATTTGACGGTTCCATTCTGTATTTACCCATCAAGTTGGAGCAACAGGTATGATATATTTTATATCAAGGCATTGTGGATAATCAAACTTAAAACAAATGGAGAAATGAATGCATGTTTACAAGGAGGTAATAATGGATTTTTGACGTATCTAAAAAGTATTTTTTCTGGAGTCCTGAAACTTCAGTATGTGAAGTTGTGCACATAGGGTTTTATATGGGATTGCACACCCGCCTCCTCACACAAAAGTTTATAAGAGATGCAGAAATTCAATTATAAAACGATTTATCTTTCTGCATGATTGTAATAGTATGAGTGTAAACTTTTTATTATATGACAGGAAACAGTGCTACACAGTGAACGACCAACAGATCAGGCAAAAATTACTATTGTGATAAAACTAGTGAAAGTCCTGCCACCAGAATCCTGCCAACAACTTTACAACATTGTATTCAGAAGGTTGGTTTGTTTCATGGGTTTAATACTATTTTTCAATTATTTCTAATTTCTAAAGAATAACATCTAAAAAAAAGTAAAATAGATTTAAAGGGAAAAGGAGACCAATATTTTGCATTCATTTTCTCCCATCAAAATAAAATTATAAGCTCTTTTTCTCTTGGTATTTAGTTGAATTTCTATATGTTATAATCATTTAAGTCAGAATCATACTTTCAGCAAGAAGTGGGCAAGCTGGTCTCAGACTTGGAAGTTCAAGCACCTCTGTGACTGGTTGGACCGCACCTTAATATTTGAAACAAGTATTTTTCCAGGAAAGAACTGTAGAATGATTTTAAAAAGCTCATAGCTTATGATTTAACTAGGCTTATATAGCTTGGACTATTAGAATTTGATGATGTTTTCATGTTTATATTATAGAATAATGACAATCCTGGAGATGGTGCAGGTTGGCAGATACTATTACAATCCTCATACACCATCAAGTGTACCACAGCACAAGTAAGTTAAAGGGCTTGCAAAATAGAATGAACAATTGTTTTAATAAGCTTATTTTTTGTCCGAATGTAAGTATGTCTGTATCTCTTGAATTATGATGTAAATGTTCAAAGGCAATGCTAATTCTCAGGGAGCCGCCATATGACCTAAAATTGTGTCGGTGTGATGTTAAACCCAACAAAATAAATAAAATAAATTCTCAGGGAGAATTTAAGGGACTTACTGTAGGAAAGGGATTTGGAGACATTCAACACCTTTAGAAAAACATGTCTTGGGTAGAGAAATTTTTTACCTCTGTCTTTCTCTCAGTTCTGGTTACAGATTTTGTAGCTCCAAAAAGTTACTGAACTGATTGAGATTATTTAAAAAACTTGGAATGTTAAATTGAATGGTCTTGATATCTGTTCAGTCTAGTATCTTACAAAACTACTATGCTGTAGAAGGTAGAATTATGCCAGGAGTATATACCACTTTCATTTTTATGCCCCCAAAGGGAGGCATATAGTTTTTGAACAGTCTGTCGGTCTGTCCGCAATTTTCGTGTCCGGTCCATATCTTTGTCATCCATGGATGGATTTTCAAATAACTTTGCATGAATGTGTACCACAGTAAGACGACGTGTCGCATGCAAGACCCCGGTCCGTAGCCCAAAGGTCAAGGTCACACTTAGACGTTAAAGGTCATTTTTCATGATAGTGCATTCGTGTCCGGTCCATATCTTTGTCGTCCATGAATGGATTTTCAAATAACTTGGCGTGAATGTGTACCACAGTAAGACGACGTGTCGCGCGCAAGACCCAGGTCCGTAGCTCAAAAATCAAGGTCACACTTAGACGTTAAAGGTCATATTTCATGATAGTGCAATGATGGGCATGTCTGGTCCATATCTTTGTCATTCATGCATGGATTTTAAAATAACTACGCATGAATGTGTGGCACAGTAAGACGACTTGTTGCGTGCAAGACCCAGGTCCGTAGGTCAAAGGTCCTAAACTCTAACATCGGCCATAACTATTCATTCAAAGTGCCATCGGGGGCATGTGTCATCCTATGGAGACAGCTCTTGTTAGTTAAATAATTTGTACCTCGTGTAGGCTTTCAAAATCAGTTCTTCAAAGCAACTCAAGGCTTTTGATGAATTACTGTCTTGACTGATATTAAATAAAAGGCACAACAGTATCATATTCAACTCTCAAACTGGAGATTTCAGCCAGTATTTATGGGAATGTCAGTACTCATACTTTTGTTACACAGTTAGTGCGATTTGGGCAGAGCTGAGCTTTTCCTTTGGTAAGTTTTCACTCTGTCAGTCTGATATACTGATTGCTGTAGTTGTTCTTACGTTAAAGTTTACTATATTAAAGTTGATAGAAGTTTGTTGAAGCACAATGTAAATTTGTACTAGCCCATATATATTTAATACTAACAATATATGTTTCAGGTTGGAGGTGTGGCCAGGATATATCACTGCAGTTGCAGAGCAAGAGGGAGGACTGATGTTGTTGGCTGATGCCTCACATAGAGTGCTGCGTACTGAAACTGTTCTTGATGTCATGTAAGGGAACTGGTTATATGTTTTCACTTACACACAAATGCAAGATATGCTTCAAGTTATATTTTGTTCACACATGAAGAGATTTACAACATATTTCCTAGTTAGCATAGGTCTTGAAAGAAAACAATAGATTGATATATATGTTGCTCATAGTGCTCTAATTTAGCACAAGCAAACTGGCAAGATGTTAGTGGGAATTGAAAGGTGCTGGTATTTCTTTTGCCACAGCAAAAATGAGATGTGTTTTTTTTTTGTGTTGTTTTTGTTTTCCTTATATAAGTGACTAATTACAGTGGAAAACAGGATCATTTTGTCTCGGCTTCTATTAGAATATTTCCAAAATGAACAACTTAAAAGGTGTCAGAACTTGAGAAAACAAAACATTATCAAAAGCAATATTGTTTACTTGCAATCCAAAAACTCTTCAGTAATTCACATTAATGTGTGCTCACTCAGTAGGTAGACGTTGGTCTACAGATCGCGGGGTTGTGAGTTCGATCCTCGGGCGGGGCGTATGTTCTCCGTAACTATTTGATAAATGACATTGTGTCTGAAATCATTAGTCCTCCACCTCTGATTCATGTGGGGAAGTTGGCAGTTACTTGCGGAGAACAGGTTTGTACTGGTACAGAATACAGGAACACTGGTTAAGCTAACTGCCCGCCGTTACATAACTGAAATGCTGTTGAAAAACTGCGTTAAACCCAAAACAAACAAACAAAATAATGTGTGCTCAAACTTCCATTATAATTACATAACTGGAAGAATCAGTGTCTGACTTTACTGGCAGTAGAAAAAACTTTTTATTCTAAACACTAAAAATCAATCCCAAAAAGCTTGCAATGAAATAAGAAAAAAATGTCAGATACAGTATTTTGGTTTACTTAAAAGTAAAAATTCAGAATTGACCATTAACTTAGTGTGAACTTTCTGATTAGAATCAGTACCAAACTGCTGCTGGCAGTGTATGGTAGATTTCAGGTCATGTTTCCTGTAGGTTTTCATGTATATAAATTTTCTTTAAGAAAAGCCGTTGACGAAAACAGCAAGTAAAATTTTTAATTTCTTGCACTCACAAAACTTCAAGAATACAGAAAAGGTTATTTAGTCTGGCTCACCCAATGCTTGAAGTGAACATTGTTGAATAAGTAGAAGTCTTTTCTGCTTTAACATTACATTCTTTTGAACTTTGTTTAAAAAAACAGCAACCTAAAAAATCATTTGGTAGTTAGAATAGCAGAAAGATTTATGAAAACTCAGTTTCATTGCTTAGGTAAGTTGAAACGTTGAAATAATTGTTTGAAATGTAGTTACTGCATCTGTTTTCAGGACAAATATTGTAAATAAGAATGCTCAGGGTTTCCGTGATGAAGTGATTCGAACTCTGGTTGGTACAGTTGTATTAACACGATACAACAACAAGACATACAGAGTTGATGATATTGTGTGGGACAAAACACCCAGACAAACATTCTCCACACATTCCGGAGGAGAGATGTCATTCCTTGACTATTATAAGTAGGCTTTTGATATCAGATTTTTTATGTAAAATATTTTTCCTAATATACCTGTTTAAAATATTTCTATGTAGTAAAAACTCTCTAAAGAAGAGAAATGCTTGAGAGAAAAATTATAACAATGGCAGAAAACATATTTCAAAATTTATAGACATTTTCATTTTAAATGAACTGTTGAAATTTTGATAAAAATAAATCTTAAGGTTAGTTTAACTGATCAGTGAATCTTAAATATCATGTTTCTATTTCTGTTGTGTTTGTATTTTAAGGAAGAACTATAACCTCACAATTCACGACCATGAGCAGCCATTGCTGTTGCACAGGCCAAAGAAGAGATTGGAACAGGGTGGGGTAGGTATTCATATGGTTATATTTCTGTATTTCCTTACATTTTCACTTTGAATTTTCTTTGATATCTTGTCACTGCATCAGTAGTTACATAAAATGCCTTTATTGTATTTTCAGCAACCTAGGAAGCAGCCTGAAGTAATTTGTTTGATTCCCGAGTTGTGTTACATGTCTGGCCTCACAGATGCCTTAAGGCAAGACTTCAGAGTCATGAAGGTATACAGTATTCTCTAACAAAGAATTGTCTTTATAGCAAACAATAATGGAATCGGTGATTTCCCGCCTATAGAAAGTTCCTTAAAAATAAATGTTTCATTGAATGTGTGTGTCAGAAATTCTCACTTTTCTCAATTGGGAAATGTACTATTTTCAAGTACCCATTCCTGCCAATTATTACTCGGAGTGTATTGTTAATAATGCTGTTGTATAGCTTTAAGGGCTGTAAAGCTGTATTAGTCAACAGCCCATGTGTGTAAATACTTTGATAGTTTCTGTTTGTTAAATGAGGTTTGTAATGTTGTAGGATCTTGCATGTCACACAAGGGTGACCCCAGAGCAACGAAGACTGACCATGAAGAAGTTTATTGATTCAGTCAATAAGAGTCCAGAAGCAAAAGGAGAGCTAGATAAGTGGGGCCTTCAGCTTGACAGCAACACACTTCAGGTATGTCTCTTCATTGTGCAGGCATAGGAGTCTTTTAACATGTGTCCTCATGAGTTGGTGGTGAAGGGCAGATAACAGACTGGAATGGCAATATATCAGCTCAAATTAATTTTCTAAAAAAAATTCTGCCAGATTGCTTATAGTTTTGTAGTCAATTTTCATTTCCAAGATGGAGATGATGGACAAATAGAAAAAAAGTATTCTAAATTCATCAATACTCATATGGGACTTATTTTTATGGATTCTGTTGTTTCACCAACCTAAGAAATTATATCACAATGAATGTATAAAATTCTCAACAACAAAAGTTAAAGTTTATTGACTTAGGCATTTTTTCCAAAAACAGGAATTTAATTGCCATGAATTTAACTGATTTCACAGCAGTGCCCCTGATCCTTTGTATATGCAGGGTTCCCAAACATAAGGTCGGAGGGGGATTAATAATGTTCAAGGTCAGGGAAATACTGGGGAAAAATGATAAGATTTACAGGTTGGTTATGAAATTTTAATTAAAGGTTTAACAAATAGCATCAACAAAATCAAATCATTTTTCCTTCAAGGCAATGTTATATAGACACCATCTCATTGCTTTTAGTTCCATGTTTAGCAAGAAAGTAAGTCAGTATTTATAAAAAATGCAATAAAATTGTCAGGAAAACCTGTTCGATGTGAGGGAATTGTTGGGGAATTTTGTGTCTGATAATAAATGGGAAGCATGATGTAAACTTAGAAATATTTTCAAATTAAAATGTTTCTGTTTCTTTTATGTTTAGTTAAAAATCTATACTGTAATTATTACAGTTTGATGGTCGTTTGCTGCCACAAGAGGAGATAGTGTTTGGTACAGGGAAGGTACCAGCTGGACCAAATGCTGACTGGGGTCAGGCTACAGGTCGGCAACAAGTAATTACTGCTGTACCACTGAAAACCTGGGTGGTCTTGTACACACGCAGAGACCAGAGCAAGGCTAATGACTACATCAGCTGGATGTTGAAACTTTGTCCACAGATGGGTATAGACTGTAACCCACCAACAAGGTTTGAACTCAGGGATGACCGTGTGGAGACCTACATCAGAGCACTCAGGGAACACATCAACCCTAAGGTAAGCTTTTTTTCACCATGATTTAGAAGAATTCTTTTATTTTAAGCATTTGCACAGCAGATGAATAGGGTGTTTTTAGTATAGAAAAACAGACTGAACACCATACCTTACACATTATTGTTTGATAGCTACTTCGATTTAGACTTGAAAGTTTGGTTTTCATACCTGTTGTAAAATTTATATTTTAATACCATTAAGAAAATGTTTAACCAGTACCAGATCAACAGAGGTATATAAACATTTGTATTGTCAGATTCAAATGGTTGTTGCAATATGTCCCACCAGTAGAGATGATAGGTACTCTGCCATCAAGAAGACATGCTGCGTTGACCACCCAATTCCAAGTCAGGTAATGTAAAATATTTAAATACTAAAACTCTGCATGTGTTATAGAGACCGTACCATAGCTCTTTGTATACTTTGATTTTTCAAACTAAAGTGATTTTTACAAATGCACCGGTTACGATAAAAATGTAAACAAAAGACATCTATAATCTTTGAAATGTATTAATGACACTCGATCTTAGTCATAATACTGATTGACAGTGAATGCTAATGACTCCATGTGTTGCAGAAAGGTATTTAGTTTGTAACTGTACTTTCCCATCAGTTGAAATCCTCTCAAAACTGGTAAAATAATTACTTATATTTGGACAAAGCTCACAGTCTTTTCCGTTAGACAGCTGCTAAAAGGGCAAATATAAAAGATTCAGTGTAAGTTATATTTCACTGGTACTACCAGTTAGTAAGTTCATACTCTAAATAACACGTCAGAGAAATTTGGGCAAATTTGACCGATTATGACGTTGGCAGCATTATATTTTTTCTTGACACGAAAATTGCCGTTAGGTAACAAAACGAATACGCTGATAATCTGTAGTCACCGATTATTGTTCCAGTTCAATAATGTAATCCAGGCAATTAAACTGCATAGCTGTTAGCTGCTGTTATAGAGAAGTGGTAGAGTGTCTGCCTTAGGTGTGAGAGGTCCTGGGTTAGAGTCCCAGTTAGAGCTTCACTATTTTCATCCTGCTAAAGCATAGTTTTGCTGTTAATAGACTGTTCCAGATTTTCTAATTTTTTAGCACACAGTATCAAGGATCATTATTTAGCAATCCAGATTAAAGTTGAACATTAAATCAAATGCACCCAATTAGTAAATATTCACTGTATTATGTCCCTTTGATATTTATGCTCTCCATGTTCGAGAAGAGTTAATTTCCTTGATCACAAAATTTTTTTAACATGAAAATATTAAATGCTCATAACTTCCGGTTAAAATATTGTCTATATTTCTGTGTTTTTTTTTTTGAGAAATATATGGACATTTTTCTTCATTTCAAAGCTTTTTAACTTCAAACCTATGATTTGAAAAACTTAGGTACTATCTCTATGTGTTAGCTTATTTTAATCGCTGTCTTGGTCATGCTTGAAAAAAACTGGTATATAGAGACACAGCTGCATTTGACTAGTACCTCTGTTTAGATAAGCTTACAGCTTAACCACTTTACCTTCTGCTTGATAGAAAAGACTTTGAAAAACTAAACCTTTTTGAACATGTAAACTGGAGGAGATTGTACATAAAAATGCTAAACCCACTAGCCTTTCTTACGTCGGCAAGTTAATCGTGTATATTACAGGAAGAAATGGAGTGACATCCTTCTTTTTTATATTGAATGCTGATTTCTCAATTATGATTTTCTTTCAGGTGATTATTGGTAAGACAATTGGTGATCAGAAGAAGATCAGATCTGTTGTACAGAAGATTGCACTACAGATCAACTGCAAGCTTGGAGGTGAATTGTGGGGAGTCTCCATCCCATTTGTAAGTTATTCAACTGTTGTCCATATTTTGTTATATTTGTCTACTTGACATGTTCAGATATAGTGTCCCAGAATTCTGTATAGGCTTTAGCTAAGGCGAATATAAATTAACTGCTCAGTTTTTCTTGCTGCCCTACCTACCCTTGACATTTTTAAAGTGAAAAAGAGTCCTAGATCTATATTTTGTGAGGTCATGGGTTCGATTGTCAGGGGATGCGCAGGATTATTGCTAGGTCCTTTTAGCCGGGCAGTTTGCCCAGCTAAAATATTTTAACGTCCAGTTCTAAAATTTCAATATACAAGTTGTAATATACATATCACTTGTTAACATAAACCAGACAATAGTTATGTCTTTGCCTAGTCCGTCGGCCAGTCAGTCCGTCACACTTAATTTCAGATCAGTATCTTGAGAACCTTTTGACCTAGAACCCTCAAACTTCGTAGGGTGGTAGAATTATGGAGTAGACGAACCCTTTTGTTTTTGGGTCACTCCTTTAAAGGTCAAGATCACAGGGACCTGAACATGGAAAACCATTTCCGATTAATTAACTAGAGAACCACTTGATCCAGAATGTTGAAACTTCATAGGGTGATTGGACATGCAGAGTAGATAACCCCTGTTGATTTTGGGGTCACTCTGTTGAAGGTCAAGGTGACAGGGTATAGTATACAAGATATAAATAACTTAAAATAGATTCTAAATTTTCTTGTGGGAAAGTTGAAGTTAAGTTGATATATAAAGTCTGACTTGCCATTGAAATTATAAGGTATCATTCTGAAAACACTTTTGTCTAATTTTGTTATTCTTGTATGATTTTCAGAAAAGTATAATGGTAATAGGGGTTGACATATACCATGATTCTGCAGGCAAGAAGCAGAGTATCTGTGGCTTTGTTGCCAGCATGAACAGGAATTGTACACGTTGGTTCAGTCGTTGTCGTGTACAGCCAGTTAGTCAGGAAATTGTAGATGGCCTTAAAGTATGCCTTGTGTCAGCTTTGACCAAATTCCATGAGGTAAGCACCCACATTTGTTTTTCCTGTCTAATATTTTATTTAATTGCCTAGGTAATTTGAATATGCAGGAACAGATTACCTGTAATTTAGATTGTTGTTAATTGCAATATACCACTCTTATTAAAAGACAAAATAGAACATGGGGACCGTATTTAGCCTGCATCAAGGAACTTGTATTGCAGTTAAATATTCTTAAAGTAATTGATTTCTGTAGATTTAAGATCTATTAATGGCCTGACAGTTAACCCAGTTTATAGATATTTAGCAGTGTTAATGTATTAGGCATCATTTAACAGAAAATAAAATCTTGTTTCAGGTGAACCACAGTCTGCCAGACAAGATCCTAGTTTTCCGTGATGGTGTTGGTGATGGACAGTTGAACATGGTAGCAGATTACGAAGTTGATCAACTCAGGACCTGTTTCTCAAGCTTTGGAGAATATTCTCCTAAACTCTCCTTTGTGGTTGTGCAGAAACGTATCAACACCAGGATTTTCCTGAACGTAAGTTGTCTTTCTATATACAGTTTCCCCCTTTGATATATATTATTTTATATTTTAGTAACTTTGCAAATTCTTATTTACATTTTATTAGCCCACCATCATCAGATGGTGGGCTATTCAAATCACTCTGCGTCCGTGGTCCGGCGTCCTTCCGTCCGTCCGTCCGTCCTTCCGTTAACAATTTCTCGTTATCGCATCTCCTCAGAAACTACCAGGGGGATTTTGACCAAACTTTGTCAGAATGATGTATTGGTACCGTAGTTGTGTCCCCCTGAAAATCAGACTGGTTCAACAAATTTTTAGTTAAGTTATGGCCCTTTGTTTATTTCTATAATTTACATAGATTTATATAGGGAAAAACTTTGAAAATCTTCTTGCCCAAAACCACAGAGCCTAGGGCTTTGATATTTGGTATGAAGCATCATCTAGTGGTCCTCTACCAAGATGATTGAAATTATTTCCCTGGGGTCTAATATGGCCCCGCCCCGGGGGTCACATGGTTTATATAGACTTATATAGGGAAGAACTTTGAAAAACCTCTTGTCCAAAACCACAGGGACTAGGGCTTTGATATTTTGTATGTGACATCATCTAGTGGTCTTCTACTAAGATTGTTCAAATTATCCCCCTAGGGTCAAATATGGCCCCGCCCCGGGGGTCACATGGTTTACATAGACTTATATAGGGAAAAACTTTGAAAATCTTCTTGTCCAAACCACAAAGCCTAGGGCTTTGATATTGTAATGTAGCATCGCCTGGTGGTTCTCTACCAAGTTTGTTAAAATTATCCCCCTAGGGTCAAATATGGCCCCGCCCTGGGGTCACATGGTTCATATAGGCTTATATAGGGAAAAGCTTTTAAAAACTTCTTGTCAATAACCTACAACATTCAAATTTGGACCACATGTATGGTTTTGAGTGGCAAGATGAACCTTGACATGAGTTGACCTTGATTTTGACCTAGTGACCTACTTTCACATTTCTGTAGCTACAACCTTCAAATTTGGACCACATGCATAGTTTTGTGCACTGAAATAAACTTTGACCTTGACATTGACCTAGTGACCTACTTTCACATTTTTGAAGGTACAGGCTTCAAATTTGGACCACATGCATAATTTCGTGTTCCAAAATGAAATTTGACCTTGATTTTGACCCAGTGACCTACTTTCACATTTCTCAAGCTACAGCCTTCAAATTTGGACCACATGCATGGTTTTATGTACAAAAACAAACTTTAACCTTTACATTGACCTGGTGACCTACTTTCAATTTTTGAATGTACAGGCTTCAGATTTGGACCACATGCATAGTTCTGTATTCCAAAATAAAATTTGACCTTGATTTTGACCTAGTGACCTACTTTCACATTTCTCAAGCTACAGCCTTCAAATTTGGACCACTTGCATAGTTTTGTGTACCGAAATGAACTTTGACCTTAATTTTGACTTAGTGACCTACTTTCACATTTTTGTAGCTACAGGCTTCAAATTTAGACCACATGCATGGTTTTGTGTACCGAAACAAACTTTGACCTTTACATTGACCTAGTGACCTACTTTCACATTTCTCAAGCTACAGCCTTCAAATTTGGACCACTTGCGTAGTTTTGTGTACCGAAATGAACTTTGACCTTAAGATTGACCTAGTGACCTACTTTCACATTTCTCAAGCTACAGCTTTCGAATTTGGACCACATGCACAGTGTTGTGTACGGAAATGAAATTTGACCTTGAGCTAGTCAGTAAGTCTTGAAATTTGGAACACTCAAAAATGGCACATTGGTGGGCGCCAAGATCACTCTGTGATCTCTTGTGAAAAAATCATGACATCTTGAGTACATTGGCTTAATTATGTCTCCCACCACATAGTGGCGTGGGCGACATATTGATTGACTCCAGTCTGTGTGTCTGTCTGTCACAAAGCTTGTCCGCACTCTAAGTCGAACATTTCTCATCCGATATTCACCAAACTTAATCAAAATGCGTTTGACCATAAGACCTCGGCCAAGTTTGATAACTAGCCAAATCGGTCCGGGCGTCTTGGAGTTATGGCCCTTGAATTACCAAGAATCCGCCTTTTTACTCTTGTCCGCACTCTAATTCAAACATTACTCATCCAATATTCACCAAACTTGAACAAAATGTGTTTGACCATGAGACCTCGGTCAAGTTCAATGACTAGCCAAATTGGTCAAGGCATTTTGGAGTTACGGCCCTTGAATTATCGAAAAATCGGCCTTTTACTCTTGTCCGCACTCTAATTCGAACATTTCTCATCTGATCTTCACCAAACTTGAACAAAATGTGTTTGACCATGAGACTTCGGCCAGGTTCGATAACAAGTCAAATCGCTCTAAGCATTTTGGAGTTACGGCCCTTGAATTACCGAAAAATCCGCCTTTTTACTCTTGTCCGCTCTCTAAGTCGAACATTTCTCTTCCGATCTTCATCAAACTTGAACAAAATGTGTTTGGCCATAAGATCTTAGCTAAGTTCGATAACTAGCCAAATCCACCCAGGCACTTTTGATTTATGGCCCTTGAATTACTGATTGGATCCACTCATCCACACCATCTAATTTGATCCATTCGTCTAGACCATCCAGAGAAACTAGTCATTATTCGTTGGGCAGTTGTGGGAGACATGCGCTTTTCTCAAAAGCATCTCTAGTTTTATATTGTTTTAAGATGTAAATTTTAAAGTTGTTTTTTTTTGCCAGAGAAGCTATATATTCTCTTTCTGAAATTAAGTGGATCACAGGATGCAATGAATTTATTGAGATAAAGTGCTTTAAGGGAAATCTGTAAATTTATAACATTTAACTTCCCAAAATGTGAGATCCACGAGTAAAGTTGGAAATACGAATTATTTCATATAGAGAGGATTTATCTGAAATTACCACCACAGTACTCCAGACCAGCTGTGGCAAAGCACCTAACAGTACAGACTAATGTGCATACTCCACAATGAATCCACCAAGTTACTTTCTGCTCTTTATGTGAATGTACATATAGCTTAATTTTGATAAGCCTTTATAAAAAAAATTATATTTACAGAAAGGAAGACAGATGGAGAATCCACCATCAGGAACAGTTGCAGATCATACTATCACAAGGAGGGAATGGTAATTTCTACGGAATTTCTCTTATAAAAGTACTTAGTAACTTTGGAACAGAAAAAAAACAAAACCTATTGCTAGTTCTCTTGTTAATAAGTTATCAGTAGGGTATTTTGTAAATATTTCATTATCTGATGTTATTGATTCAAAGGTTACCTTAGATAAAGTGTAAAGAATTATTGCATGGGGCATCATTGTCTTTCTGAATTTTGTTACTTTCAGTATATACCATATAAAGATTATTATGTTGAGCTTGCAACTGTGTCATTTCATTAAAAAAATGTATGAAAAATCTGCAAAATGTTCTACACTTTAATTTGATAAGAATCAATGTGTAAAATACTAAAAAAATGTTTGGATTAGCAATCTCTAGCATTTATTTTATTTCATGTTTTTGTAACCATGACTGTACAGTATTTAAGTGCACATTAGGGACCTCTGTGGCCTAGTGACTAAGATTGCTGACTTTGAATCATTTGCCTGATTGGTGGCGGTTGGGGGGGGATCTAGCTGGCATAATGAAAATATATCAATGAAATATGGGTGGTTGTTCATTGGTGTCTGCTTGTAATTATGCATGAGGTCTTCATCTACTATTAGAAGATGGAAAGTCGCTGTATGACATATGATTGTGTCAGTAAAACCCAACAAAAAAACAAGTAAAAAATTATGTATTTGTTGGTTACAGGTATGATTTCTTCCTGGTATCCCAGCATGTACGTCAGGGTACAGTATCCCCCACCCACTACATTGTAGTCAGTGATGACTCGGGCATGAAGCCAGATCATATGCAGCGTATGGCCTACAAGATGACACACATGTACTATAACTGGCCAGGAACTGTCAGGGTACCAGCACCATGTCAGGTAAACGATACTTTACTAATGATATAAGTGTAACAAACAAAACTTGTTTTAAAGATTCAACTTATTTAATTGTACAAACATTTCATATGAACTGTTGGCATATTTGTGAGTGGCTTTAGTATTACATGTGTATTACTTTATAGCTTTTGTTTTTGTTGAGCCCACTTGGGGAAGCAAAGACATAGTTGTCCAAATGGCTGTTCGGTGTATGAGCATCCGTCCATCAGTCTGGAATTGTTTGCCCAGATCATAACTTTGACATGAATGGAGCAATCTTGTTCATATTTGGCATGAATGTTAACCTCAGTGAGACAGAGTGTCATGCGCAAACCACAGGTTCCTATCTTTAAAAGTCAAGGTCACAGTTGGAGGTCAAAGGTCATGTCAGGTCATGTCCAGCCCATAACTTTGACATGCATTGAGGAATCTTGTTTATATTTGGCATGAATGTTTAACTCAATTAGACAGACTCTATCTAAAAGGTCTAGGTCACAGTTATGGGTCAAAGGACGGGCTCGACATGTTGCCTATGGGCATCTAGTTTATCTTAAAGACAGTGTTAGCGTTCTAAAGCATCAGAAGACAATATGTAATTCTTTTCGAATATATATATAAATCTTGCTGTTTTACATTTATTTTCAGTATGCACACAAGTTAGCTCAGCTTGTAGGTCAAAATATCCACAAGGAGCCGAGCCAGGAGCTGTCAGATAGACTGTTCTTCCTTTAAGAGGCAAAATGTATCATGTGTACAGAACAACTCACAACAAGTGTTCTCAAGTTCCAGATCTCAGGATATACAGATTGTGTATTAATCCCACTGCATTTAACTAATGCTCTGAACAGTCTGTTGTTAGTTCTATATTAAACACCTTTAAGATTATTTTTTCATAGAAATTTAGTTATTATGTTTAAGCTTAGATTATTTCTGTATAGATTATTTAATGTTACAGGTTTTAATGTCAACTTATTCAAGCATTTGATTCAATTTTTCACATTTTCATTCTCCATCCACTAGAGGTTTTTAGGCTACAAGGGCATTGTTTGGTGATTTCTGAAGATAAATATATATGTATTTACTGTTAAACTTTAGACCAAATTTGCAGCTTACATACATAAATATGGGAAGTTACTTTTCCCAGTGATAGAATTTCATCAAACTTTGGATATTGAAGCACAATCATCAAAGAAACAAAGATATGCAGTATAAGTTATAGGTCATCAGTATTGAAAAAGAGTTATCTGCCCTTGAAAACGGCATTTATGGGGTGTTGTTTCAAATGCATAATCTGATCTTGTAAGTGTGCTTAATTTAGGCTTTGCCACTGACTGTTCAGAGCTTTAGAGTGTACAGTACATAGTGTACATAGACATTAACATGAAATCAAACAGCTGTCACGTTTTCATCCATTAAAAAAGCAGCTATTACTTAAAGTGCAATTTTCCACTTGTGACATTGTGTGTTGTGTGATATTTAGCTCGTACTATTTGAAGAAAAGGAGAGCAATCCTACTCGCAACGGTGTTGGTGTCAATTCAGAACTGTTAGCAAGGGTATAACTCTGTCAAGGATTTTGACTGAATTATGACCTGTTTTGGACATGGAAATTTGTTTCAGTTTTTGTTCAAATCCATGTTTTGTCAAAACTGTTTTGAATTGTGGCATTGAAACTTGTTCATTGTCATGATCTCCATCTGTAGTCAATGGGATGTAACTACAGCAAAGATATTGGGCTGACTTTGGCCCCTTTTGACTTGGAAATCATTTAAGTTTTTTGTGCCAGTCCATATTTTGTCTTAACTGTTTGATATATGGCTTTGACTTTGAACACTTGCTTTTCATCATGGTCTCTATGTGTAGGCAAGAGTACATAACGTCTCACATTGTTAAGTCCATTCAAAAAATCACTAGTAAGCCATACTTGCATCAATTCTTCGGGTAGTCGAGCGTGCTGTCAACAGACAGCTCTTATGGTGTAAGTGGTCCATTAATGGTGCTGAGATTATCTGTTGTTTGACAGAACAGTATTCTTTGCAATGTTATGTTACTAATGTACATTCAGTTTTAAAATTGTCTTCCATAATTTGGAAGTCTTATTTGTATTTAGTACAGAAGTTGTCTACATAGGAATACTTGTGGATACTCTTTATAATGTTGTAATGTTTTTCTTTGTAAACAACTGGTTACACAATTTTAATTATATGATATGGCAAAGGAGCTCAAAGGATATTTTCTACTACAGTATATTTTATGAGGTAGATGTGTAAGTGACTCATCTCTCTGACTGTTCACTAAGTTTACTCAGTGTTTTTGTGTACCATATACAGTTCAAATACTGATTTTTTCACATTTTTTTATTTTTAACATTGGTGAGATTGTTCAGGATTATGATGTTACTGTTGTAAGTAAACAAAAACTAAAAAAGCAGATAGCTGTTTATTGCTTTAATATGTAACATTTGAAGTCCCATGTGAAAAAATTAGTGCCTTAAGGGGAAGAGTGTATCATAAACTGCTGTAAACAGATTTATGTTTTCTATATATCAGGTACACTTTGTGGTTATAAAGGTCGCGTTGAAGGGAGAGTATTAAAGAATGTTTAATTCCAATCATAAAAAAGTTTACCAGTTATCAACCTTGTTCCCTGTCTGGTATAACAGTATTTTATTTAACTACAAAATATTAAAGTTTGTTGTTTCCCTAAAACAGTAAAATATGTTGATACAGGTCATTTCAGACCAGGTTGACCTCTGACTTTAGCAGAGCAGCTAAATATTCAGCATGCAAGATAAAATTGGATTTTGCTGCCAAGTTGTGCACATTCCATAAGTTTGCTTTTAAAAAAATGAATGTGACTAACCTTGGTCAAAAGAAGTAACAAAAAATATTGACGATACATTTTTGCCAGACATTGCTTCCAGGAAAATATAGTTCTGTTTATAGTAAGTCATTGCTTTATGTAAGCCTTGTTACTTAATAATTTCATGATGTCCTACAATCTCCTTTGTGCCAGATGTAAACTTCTGTCTGAAGTATCCAGTGGAACCTCCAGGAGTCACATCTATACCTTATCTTCATGATCTTAGACCTTACCAGTCTGCTGTCATACTGAAATTAATGTGTTTATTTGTGCGAGAACTTGTGAATAGACAGTGTGTAAATATTCTTGTGGTGATAGATTAACTATATAAGTGGATGTTCTACTGTTCTTTGCTGAAGATGAAGAAGTTAAACAGAAACAGATGGCTTACCCGGAAGCTCATTTATGTAACACATAATACTGAAAAAAATGTGCAGTAATATAGTATGGTATTACATGCTTAGCAGTTTTCGGTCCTAATACAAAATCCAGTATTGATCTTTCATCCATACGGAAAAACGAATGGTTGACAACCTATTTTAGTTGTGATGTCAGAAAAGGTACTGGTATATAATGAAAGATACTGAAACTAAATGCAGCGATGCATTCGGCTTGCATGGATTTTGCTAGGCCGAATCTGGTCTCAAATGCCTTGTGTGATCCAGGCCAAGCTAAATCCTGTGGAGCCAATTTCAACATTTCAGATCAAGGTTCTATTATCTGATCTTGCCAGATTATACAGAAAGATTCTTTTAAAAAGAATTGACTTAAATAAGATCTTTTTGTCATAGGTCAAGGTTGTTCTAATATAAACTAACTGCTTTGAATATTTTTGGCATGTAGTGTGATACAGGTTGATATGTAACAAACAAACTACAGCTTAAAATGTAGGACATGTTCCTTTTTTATCTAGTCATTTTGTAGAGGTATACATGTGCTTTTTTTCTCTCTAAAGAAATGTGAATATAGTGTATCGGTAATGTATAAAGTTGTGCATTTTAGTTGTGATTGCAGAGAATCTCTGTTTTTGTTGATATGAACTTGAGTATTTGTTTAAGTCTATTTATGTTGATGTTTATTTTGTTTTATCTTGTTTATATTGTTTCTTTTTATAAATGTTCCAGATGACATATTTTTTTATAAATGTACCTTTAATTGCATCCATTTTTATTAAAAGATACTTTCTGTACTTTACTTTAACACATCCTTTTTGTAGTTAGCTAGATTTATGGGAAACTGCTTGCAGTGTAGCTTTTGATTGTAATCCTGGCTTCAAACAGGCATGAAAATTGCAACTTAGATCTTCTCTTGTTTGTTTGTCTGGAATGGCTCAGTGTGTGAAACTTCTTTACCCTTGTTTTCTTTATAAAATGTTAACACCTGCATTTGGTAAAAAAAAAAAAATAAACTGACATGTGAAAATTGAAACACAGTTTTTGCAGTTCAGTATTCAGAAGGAAGGTCTCCACGTGTTCATATGTCAAAGTAATGTGTGATGCAGTGACAAATAGCACAAAGTCACATCTTGTTTTATAGTTTTATTGAAGGCAACCAGTTTAACTTTGAATATTGATATTCGGCGATATATGACCATTTTGTGTCGATTCGTCGTAAAACCAATCTCACTTGAATATTGATAAATATTGCAGTAATTTTGTTTCTTGGAAAGTATATGTATATAGTAGTAGTCTGTGTTGCTTTTGACTTTCAGGCCAGTAAACTAAAGGTTTTCTTATTAATATAATGAGAGGAGAAAGCATAGACCTGTACTTCTAATTCGTAATGGTCAGAATCACAATAGTTTCATCAGTATTTATTGTGCTTGCACTTCTTTGATGATGCTTTCTGTTCATCAACAGATGATAGTTACTGATTCAAGCATCAGTAGGTCAAATGCGAAGCTCAGAATAATCTCTGCTTTCAGGCTTTCATCCAATTCTTGTTTTCTTCCAGTTTTAGGACTATTTGTATTTCCTGTATTTGCTAGTATTTAAAACTTATTTTCTATAATTTTTTCCAATATTGGAGGTAATGGCAGAAAGAGGATGGTCATTCTGGTAATTTTTCTTTGCTTGCTCATTGAAGTACACATCATATGCTTCATTGGATGGGATAAGATATTATTCTTGCTGCTGTATTTGAAAGTAACATAAAGATGCCTTTTTATCCAATTCCACTTTGTCACTATTGAAACTAGTATAATTTGTTTTGTACATAAAAATATATATATTTTTTGCCAAAATTCTCTTCATTTTTATGTCTTTCGAAGAAGAGGGGGTATATTGTTTTGCAGATGTTGGTTGGTCAGTCTGTAGACAATCAATTTCCGGATGATAACTCAAGAATACTTAGGCCTAGGAGCATGAAAGTTGATAGGGAGGTTGATCATAACCAGCAGATGACCTCTATTGATTTTAAGATCAGTAGGTCATAGGTCAAGGTCACAATGATCCTGAACAGTTAAACGGTTTCCGGATGATAACTCAAGAATGCTTGAGCCTAGGATCATAAAAGTTGGTTAGGGAGGTTGGTCATTACCAGCAGATGACCCCTATTGGTTCTGAGGTCAGTAGGTCAAAGGTCAAGATCACAGTGTCCCGGAACAGTTAAACAGTTTCCGGATGATTACTCAAGAGCATTTGGGCCTAGGATCATGAAAGTTTATAGGGAGGTTGTTCATGAGCAGCAGATGACCTCTAATGGTTTTGAGTCAAAGGTCAAGGGCACGGTGATACGGAACAGTTAAATGATGTCCGTATGGTAACTCGAAAATGCTTGGGCCTAGGATCATGGAAGTTGATTGGGAGATTAATCATGACCAGCAGATGACAACTATTGATTTTGAGTTCTGTAGGTCAGAGGTCATAGGTCACAGTTACCTGGAACAGTTAAACAGTTTCCTGACGATAACTTGAGAACGCTTTGGCCTAGGATCATGAAAGTTGATAGGAAGGTTGATCATGACCGGCAGATGACCCCTATTGATTTTTAGGTCAGAGGTCAATGTCACAGTGACAGAACAGTAGAATTTTTGTGTACAGTGACCAAATAATTTCTGTTTCTTGTGCAATTACTGAATGCATCAAGGTGGGAGGGGGGGGGGCGCATTTCATGTTCTAGCTCTAGCTCTTGTTTATAAAAAATACTTTTTTTAGTGTAGATGCAGCAGACATCATACAGAGTAAAAACAATAACTGAGAATGTGAAGTGGATAAAGGTGTAGTTCCATTTTATCAGTAGACATTATAATGTACATACTAGCTGTTTTTATGTTTTAATAAATCCATATGGTAGATCTGTAAAATATGTTTTAATTAGTGTGTTTCAGCAAGACCTGTAAATGTAACTTGGTTTTACAGATTTTATTGGTCATCATGTGAAATTGCAATGGTTACCTGTATATCATTGCATTCCTTAAGACAAGCAGTATTTTAAACTAATAGTTTCCCCTTCTATTGTCTGTACACCAATTAGTTTTATATTCATACGCAGCATATCAAACATTGTATATTATGCCATTTGTATTTTATTACTGTAAATAACATGTTATATTTGTTACGAAAAGATATTTGAAAGCTTGCAAGAAGCATGCAATAGAAAAGAATAAAAAGATTTTCATACAAGTCTTTGGTCTCTCTTGTTACTATATCCAGTAGGTTTACATTAAAATGACATAATTAAAGATTTCCAATACCCATCTTTCACTGAAAATTTTATTGTCCCCCACCTTGTTCGAAGAAATGTCCATCACACTTTGTGTCTAGTCCATAACTCTGCCATCCAAATGTACCCCATGATGAGACGATGGGTCTAAAGCAAGACCCAGATCCATAGCTACAAGGTCATGGTCTCAGAAGTTAAAGTAACATGGTCTGTTTCTTGTCCAGTCCATAACTCGACCATTCATCAAGGGATTTGAAAATCACTTGACGCAAATGTTCCTCATATTGGCATAATGAGACGAGTCATGTGCAAGACCCAGGCCTCTGTCTCAAAGGTCTATTTTTCAGTATCTTTACATGGATGAATCTTCAAGTAACTGCTACCAAAAGTCTCTATAACAAATTGATTTGTTGCATGTAAGGCTCAAGGTCATGGTCACCTTTGGAGAGCTTTTGTGACCATTTGATGTGCATCGGTCAATAATTTAAAAAAAAAAAAACTACTGGGCAGATTTACACCAAATTAAACGGGAATTATCCTTTGATGAAAAATCCATGCAGAAGAGTGGTTGCAATGGCAACCAAAAGGAAAATCTCAGAAACTGTCTGCTGGATTTCAAACATTTTTGTAGAAATGATGTCTAGGTGACCCATCTATCAAAATTGCTCAAACTGTTCTATTTCGGTAAAAAACATGGCTGCCAGGGGACGGGACTTATTTTCCCTATATTGTAAATTTTCAAAAATCTTCAAAACTACTGGGCCATGTTTACATCAAACTTCACTGGAATGATCTTTGGGCGATTTCCTTTCAAAATTGCAAACTGTGGTTGCCATGGCAACTGAAAGGAAAATCCAGGAACTGGTGGCTGGATTTCAAATATATTTTGTACTAATGATGTCTTGGTGACCATCTACCAAAATTGCTCAACCTCAAGCCGTACTTTGGTAAAAACCATGGCTGCCAGGTGCGGGGCTTATCTTCACTATATGGCTATATTGTAAATTTTCAAAACCACTGGGCAGATTTACATCAAATTTCAAAGGAATGATCCTTGGATTGTTCCCTTTCAAAATTGCCTAAAAAATTAAAATCCATGTAGAACTATGGTTGTCATGGCAACTGAAAGGAAAATCTTTAACAAGAGGGTCATGATGACCCGGGATTGCTCACCTGAGTAATATGAGCTTCATGTTTCAAATGTCAAACTGATGATAAAATCTAAGCTCTAGGCCTTCTGGTTTATTTTTAGAAATTTTTTGAAGATTTTCCGATGTACAATTAAGTTGATGTACAATTAAGTTACCGCTGGGGCGGAGTCAATTTGACCCAAGGGTCATGATTTGAACAAAGTTTGTAGAAGTCTGCTAGGCAGTGTTACATATCAAATATCTAAGATCTAGGCCTTCTGGTTTATTTTCCCTATGTACAATCAAGTAACCCCTGGGGCTGGGTCAATTTGACCCTGGGGGGTCAAGATTTGAACAAAGGAGAAGGTTCACTTTTGCCCAAAAATGGCCTAAAAACTGAAAGTCTCAAAATGGAGTGAATAACAAGTTTTCTTTCATCAAGAAGTATTGTTTTATCAAACTGCATGTAATATTTTACAATTCATCCATTATCAAAGAAAATATCTAACGTAAATGAAAAAACATTTTACATTAAGGGTATGGGAAATCTTCAGTTCTTAACCAAATTTTTAAACAAATCTGAAATTTTCATTATGAGCACAGCTAACGACCATAATTAAACAAGAGCTGTCTCCGTAGGATGACACATGCCCCCGATGGCACTTTGAATGAACAGTTATGGCTGATGTTAGAGTTTAGGACCTTTGACCTACGGAGCTGGGTCTTGCGCGCGACACATCGTCTTACTGTGTCACACATTCATGCATAGTTATTTTAAAATCCATGCATGAATGACAAAGATATGGACCGGGCATGCCCATCAATGCACTATCATGAAAAATGATCTTTAACATCTAAGTGTGACCTTGACCTTTGAGCTACGGACCTGGGTCTTGCGTGTGACACGTCGACTTACTGTGGTACACATTCATGCCAAGTTATTTGAAAATCCATCCATCGATGACAAAGATATGGACCGGACACGCCCATCAATGCACTATCCTTTAACGTCTAAGTGTGACCTTGACCTTTGAGCTACGGACCTGGGTCTTGCGCACTGCACGTCGTCTTACTGTGGTACACATTCATGCCAAGTTATTTGAAAATCCATCCATCGATGACAAAGATATGGACCGGACACGCCCATCAATGCACTATCCTTTAACGTCTAAGTGTGACCTTGACCTTTGAGCTAAGGACCTGGGTCTTGCGCACTGCACGTTGTCTTACTGGGTACACATTCATGTCAAGTTATTTGAAAATCCATCCATCGATGACAAAGATATGGACCGGACACGAAAATTGCGGACAGACCGACAGACAGACAGACGGTTCAAAAACTATATGCCTCCCTTCGGGGGCATAAAAATGACCATAAACTCTATGAAAGAAGCTGGACCTATGGTCAAAATGTTTTTGTGGTCCTTGAGTGTGCTCACTTTTAAAAACATGCACATGTGACCTAAATATGGCAAAAAATGCTCATTTTCTTAAAAATCTGCGTTTTCAGCAATATTCAGTGGCATGTTTTGAACAAAATAATAAAATTGTTTACAAAAAACTAAATTCATTATAGTAGATAAACATTCTGATAGCAAAAAATGTATATTTGTTGTAATTATAACCAATTTAAAATTTTTCCAAATTGTGTAGGCCATATAAGGCTTAAGTGAACTTTGTCCTTTTGTAGACGTCCACTAGGCAATGCTACATGTCAAATATCTAAGCTCTAGGCTTTCTGGTTTATTTTTAGAAAATTTCGAAGATTTTTCTATGTACAATCAAGTAACCCCATGGGGCGGGGTCAATTTTGACCCCAGGGGTCATGATTGAACAAATTTTGTGGAGGATCACTAGGCAATGCTACATGTTAAATATCAAAGCTCTAGGCCTTCTGGTTTATTTTTAGAAAATTTATGAAGATTTCCCTATGTAAAATCAAGTGACCCCAGGGGTCATGATTTGAACAAATTTTGTAGAGGTCCACTAGGCAATGCTACATGTTAAATATCTAAGCTCTAGGCCTTCTGGTTTATTTTTAGAAAATTTATGAAGATTTCCCTATGTAAAATCAAGTGACCCCTGGGGCGGGGTCAATTTTGACCCTGGGGGTCATGATTTGAACAAAATCTGTAGAGGTCCACTAGGCAATGCTACATGTCAAATATCTAAGCTCTAGGGCTTCTGGTTTTTGAGAAGATTTTTTAAGATTTTCCTATGTAAAATCATATGACCCCTTGGGCGGGGTCAATTTTGACCCCGGGGTCATGATTTGAACAAATTTGGTAGAGGTCCACTAGGCAATGCTTCACACCAAATATCTAAGCTCTAGGGCTTCTGGTTTTTGAAAAGAAGATTTTTTAAGTTTTTCCTTTCGGTTGCCATGGCAACCAGAGTTCTGCATGGAATTCAATTCTTTGAACAGTTTTTGTAGAGCTTCACCAAAGGAACATTCCTTTGAAGGTTGGATGAAATTGGCCTAGCGGTTTATGAGGAGATGTCGTTTAAAGTAAAAGTTTAAGGACGCCGGACGGTGACTGATCAGAATAGCAAAAGAGCTAAAAATCTCAGAAACCGTTAGCCGGATTTCAAATATATCTTGCAGAAATGATCTCTAGGTGACCCTGTATCGAAATTGCTTAAGGCATACAGAGACAGATACAGACAGGAAAATGGCGCAGAAAAAATGGTAGTCGCATAATGGCGGATTCAAAAAGTCCTCAATTTTTTTACTCTGTAGAGCTATTTTCCTTTTATGACCCCCACTTATTCAGTACTGACAATATTCTTCAAGAAAATATAAGTTAAAGACAGTTTTATAATTATAGAACAAGAGGGTTATGATGACCCAGAGTATTTCAAATGTCAAACTGAGGCTAAAATATTAAGAAAGTAGGTAAGTAGGTCACATTCATGGTCACTGAAAGTCAGTGTTGGAATCGTGTGCAAAACTGAATATGTCATCCAAATTTTAAGGCTGCATCTTTAACAAGGAAGTAAGTTCCCTAATTACTTGGGGTCGTCAGGTATTAAAAATCGGCCTTTTTACTCTTGTCCGCACTCTAATTCGAACATTTCTCATCTGATCTTCACCAAACTTGAACAAAATGTGTTTGACCATAAGACCTCGGCCAAGTTCGATAACTAGCCAAATCGGTCCAGGTACTAAGGAGTTATGGCCCTTGAATTACCGAAAATCGGCCTTTTTATACGCCCGTTGATGTATTATGGGAATGCCCCTGGCAGATGGGTGGGCGGGCGGTGTCCACAGACTTTGTCCAGAGCATATCTTCTTCATGCATGGAGGGATTTTGATAAAACTTGGCATAACTGTTCATCATCATGAGACGGAGTGTTATGCGCAAGAACCAGATCCCTAGGTCTAAGGTCAAGGTCACACTTAGCGGTCAAAGGATACAAGAATGAAAACTTTGTCCGGAGCATTTCTTCTTCATGCATGGAGGGATTTTGATATAATTTAGCACAAATGTTCACTACCATGAGACGGAGTGTCATGCACAAGAACCAGGTCCCTAGGTCTAAGGTCAAGGTCACACTTGGAGGCCAAAGATCAGATGCAAGAATGACTTTGTCCGGAGCATTTCTTCTTCATGAATTGAGGGATTTTGATGTAACTTGGCACAATTGTACACCATCATGAGACGGAGTGTCATGCTCAGGTCCCTCCTTTAGAATTACTTCTCTTTGTTGTTACTGTTAATAGCTTATATTGTAACTTTTTCAATACTAGTTGTAGGGAAAAATCGAGATCACTTTTCTGTAGTACAACATGCATGTTACATCCAATTCAGAGGTATATTTTGACCATCTCTACCTGGTAAGGATTTTTGTGTGGACTTAAAATTCTTTTTTATATGATCAACTTCCCTTAGTTGTACTGTAGTACGACACAGCTGGGTTACTTGCAAGTTTTAGGTGTATTTTAAGGTATCTCTACCTGGTAAGGAGTTTTTTTTGTGGATTTAGAAAACAAAAGAATTAGAATAATTACTACACAACCACAGAATTAAAATTCCATTTGCAAATACAGGTGATAGTGTAAAGAAATTTGCTATGACGGGCATATATTGTGACATTCTGGCACTATTGTCTGCGCTCTAAGTCGAACATTTCTCATCCGATCTTCACCAAACTTGAACCAAATGTTTTTGACCATAACTCCTCAGCCAAATTCATTAACTAGCCAAATCTCCCGAGGCACTTCAGAATTATGGCCCTTGAATTACCCAAAATCAGCCTTTTTACTCTTCAAAGGTATATTTGTAGTGAGTAAACAATATATAAAGACTGACTTGCTATTTAGATGAATAGGCAGTTGTGGAAGACATGTGCTTTTCTCAAAAGCAGCTCTAGTTTTTGAAGTATTTTTTTCCTATATAACTTGTATACAAGTGACCCCGGGCCGGGGCCTCTTTTCACCCCTGGGGCATAATTTGAACAATCTTGTTTGAGAACCACTAGGCAATGCTACAAACCAAATATCAAAGGCCTAGGCCTTGAACTTTCAGACAAGAAGTTTTTTCCTATACAAGTCTATGTAAAACTTGGGACCCCCAGGGCAGGGCCTTTTTTCACCAAAGTGGCATAATTTGAACAATTTTGGTAGAGGACCACTAGGCAATGCAACATACAAAATATCAAAAGCCTAGGCCTTGCAGATTCAGGCAAGAAGATTTTTAAAATTTGTTTTTGCTATGTAAAACTTGGGACACCCTAGGTTGGGCCTTCACCTCAGGGGCATAATTTAAAGAATCTTGGTAAAGGACCACTAGGCAATGCAACACACCAAAAATCAAAATCCTAGCTCTTGCAGTTGCAGACAAGATTAAAAAAAAATTTTCCTATACAAGTCCATGTAAAACTTGGGACCCCCAAGGCGGAGCCTCTTTTCACCCCAGGGGCATAATTTGAACCATCTCTATAGAGGACCATTAGATGATGTCACATGCCAAATATCAAGGCTCTATGCCTTGCGGTTTTGGACAAGAAGTTAGGTTTTTCCTTTCAGTTACCATGGCAACCAGAGTTCTGTGTGAAATTCAATTTTTAAAGGGGGCCACCCAAGGATCATTCCTGTGAAGTTTGGTGTAAATCTGCCCAGTGGATTTGAAAAAGATTTTTTTAGAAACTCTTGATGGACACACAATGGTCATTGAGCGGTCACAAAAGCTCACCATGAGCCTTTTGCACAGGTGAGCTAATAAAGAACAGCTATTTAGTGTGTTGTAACGTATTGTGCCCGCCCGCTTAGCTCAGTAGGTAAGAGCGTTGGTCTACGGATCGCGGGGTCGCGAGTTCGATCTGTGGGCAGGGCTGATGTTCTCCATGGCTATTTGATAAACGACATTGTGTCTGAAATCATTAGTCCTCCACCTCTGATCATTCATGTGGGGAAGTTGGCAGTTACTTGCGGAGAATAGGTTTGTACTGGTACAGAATCCAGGAACACTGGTTAGGTTAACTGCCCGCCGTTACATGACTGAAATACTGTTGAAAAATGGCGTTAAACCCAAAACAAACAAATGTAACGTATTGTATGCATAAAGACACTAAATAGAAAAATGGTGCGGAAAAAATAGGAAAATGGTAGTCGCATAATGGCGGATTCAAATAGTCCTCAGTTTTTTGCTCTGTAGAGTTATTTTCCTGTTTTCTTTGCATTTCTTTTGCTGAAATCACATGACAGGTCTATGCTTGACATGTAGGTAGCATTTATATAATGAAATAGTAATATGACAGACTTTGTCATAGATACTTAGATCATACACCACCAGTGAAATTTGGGGTTTCATTTTTCAGCTGATTTTGCAGTTTGTGTGTCTGACTGACAATATTTTTCTTGCATCAAACATGACCCCTGCATTTCTTTTGATTTTTATTCAGCACCGACAATAAGTTACAGACATTTAAAATGGGTCCTAATGTGTGCCAATAATAATTACATGGTTTGGTGGAAATCCGGCAAATAGTTTCTGAGAAATAGCCCGGACAAATTCTGTCCATAGACAGACCGACGTACAGACCGGAATCCAGTATAGTCTACCTGGGGGTATAATTATTTAGAATAGAGTTACAATTTGTGTAGTCTGCCTTCCTCTTAGGGTTACCTATGACTAGGACAAGTTAAGCTGCAAAGTTACCATCTCTACATTTAAAGATACAAGATAGTAATAAAGTATAATTCTTGTGCTCTGCACTCTCTTATTATCACTATGATGTTTCTTTCTATTCCTTTTGGTTGTTCACAAATAAATTGGGCGATTCACAACAATTCTTTTAAAATTAAAGCCCAAATGTCTGCCTCAACAGATTCGTTGGATGCAAGTTTAATTACTCCGGCATGGCAAATATTTTTTTACATAACTGACCAAAACCACTGCGCATCTTGAACTGCCTTTCATTTGTGGAAGTTGTCAGTTACAGAGAACCAGTTAGTAAGGAAGTGAGGAAGTAGTCAGTTTCTTGCAGAGAATAGGTAAGTACTTCAAGTGGAGAAGTTGTCAGTTTCTTGCAGGGTACAGTTAAGTACTTCATGTGGAGAAGTTAACAGGTAAGTACTTCATATGGAGAAGTTGTCAGTTTCTTGCAGAGAATAGGTAAGTACTTCAAGTGGAGAAGTTGTCAGTTTCTTGCAGGGTACAGTTAAGTACTTCATGTGGAGAAGTTAACAGGTAAGTACTTCATATGGAGAAGTTGTCAGTTTCTTGCAGGGTACAGGTAAGTACTTCATGTGGAGAAGTTGTCAACAGGTAAGTACTTCATGTGGAGAAGTTGTCAACAGGTAAGTACTTCATGCGGAGAAGTTGTCAGTTTCTTGCAGGGTACAGGTAAGTACTTCATGTGGAGAAGTTGTCAACAGGTAAGTACTTCATGATGAAAAGTTGTCAGTTTCTTGAAGACAACAATGGACAGTGGCAGGTTTACAAACACAATGCAGTTGAACAATTTCACATACATAACAGCAATTATAAGCAATATACTACTATAGGGTACCTATAGTTTGTGAGGCTGGTATAAGAATACAGAAGAAACTGTGCCAATTATAGTGTTTATTTCTGATGACTAACTGAGGGACAAAAATGTACAATAAAACTGAAGACGAGATGTTAAAGACTTGTGTCCTGCATTGATATTGGAGTGATTTTTAATGTACGATATTCAATCAATATACATGTTAGGATTCCAATTTAAATATGAAACACATGTATACAATCCTCAAAAATTCTGTTATGGAAATGCTGGACAGCTCAATGACCTAAATGGGAAATTTTACAAAACCGGTAAATATTAAAGCACAAACTGACATACGGGCCTCATTGTATCTGTAGTTTAAATGCAGGTATTGCATCATCTTTTTGTAAATTATTGAGTTATTGAGGTAAATGTCAGATTTTATGCATAAAATACCTCTTGTTTTTCTGTATTTCATAACTTAAAATTTCCATGTAAATTTTATTAAATTCGGTTCAGTAGTAAGAAAGTTGGTATTTTATAAACTTCAGTAATTTATGTTTTTATCCCCAAAACCACTATAACGGGCCTTAAATTGTTCTATTCAATCTGCGCCAAAGTAGTCAAATTTCCCGACTATATCGTGATTCCCATGGAAATGCAAATAGTCAGAGAACACGCATAAGCCGCGAGTCCCATGAAATTTAGTATTTGGCGGGACATTACCCTACAAATAGACTGGACTAGATATGCCTAGTGCACACCACTCAACATTAGACGAATTTACTTCAAATTGATTTTTCTTGGTAGAAATTTATGCTTGATCAAGGTAAGAAATTTATTCGTTAGATTTTTGTATAATTTTTGAATTACGATTTTTGTTTAGTAAATTTTTGTTCATTCTACAGGATTTTGCAACATTTACTTTTCGGCATGTGATTTTGGCTAGTTTCGTTATGTCAGGATAATTTAGTAAATTTTTCAGGCTTTTGTAAATTATCTCAAAAGAGGAATCTAAAATGTTTCGTTTGTATAAGCTGTAAAATTTGTACTGAAATTTGTGTAGCATGATAATTGTAAAGTACTCTTTGTCATAAACCTATGTCAAACATTTCGTTGTTAATTATGGAACGCCGATACTGCATTGCATTGTAATGTATAAATCTATGTGGCAAGTCTATTACCGTGTATGTAGTATGTTACTGTAATTTGAAATTATTGTGTGCCAGTCTATAGCATATACATACAATGTTTGTTTTGTTGTATGGCATTTGATATTATATTGATACAAGCTATTGTATAACGTTTAAATTGCATTGAATTTTGTTAATTTGTAGTTGTAAATAATAGCTGCAGTTTATCATTTCCTTATCTATAATTTTCCATCATAAACTTTTCATATCTTTTCCATACTTTAATTTTAGACTTGTAAGTAATTAATTTTAGAAATAATGGAAGTAATAAGTGACGTATTTTTAATCACGTGATGTATGAAATTAGTAGCACATATATTTTTTGTACAAGTAGCACATATTATTTATGGGAGCCTACGGAGGTATGGTGTACCCAAAAAAGCAGTATTATGCCCTGACATTTGTTTTGCTATGGTGTTTACCATCTGTTATATATTTTAGCTTCTTCCACCAGACGACTTTTACCTGGTGATGTCACGACCCGAAAGTACAATACCGGCGGTTCATTTGTCTTCACTCGCCTGGATGTGATTTTCCCAGCGCAGAGCTTTCGTCCCATGGTCGTGCCGTAACTGCAAAGACGATGATTTTTGTGATCCATTGAAGTCAGTTCAGGGATGCAATCACCTACCATCATAGGGAGCCAAAATGGAGTCAACGTTTTCACGGTTTAGAGGGACTTTACTTGAAGATATGTTGTATTTTTGTGCTACTTAAAGTTCAAAGTTAACAGAAACATCTGTGTCACGGAACTGACAGTGTTAGAACTTTATACTTGTTAAAAAAAGATATACTGAGCTCAGACTTTTTTTCTTTCAATCTTACAATAAGATTTTTTTCACTATTCATCTATTCAGTGTAAATAATCATTTTCTGTAAATAAATTTGTAAATATTGTAATGGGTGTTGATTTGTTCTGATAGTTATTGTCCCCGGTGCGTCCATTCTGTCACAAAGTACAAAGCTTTTACAAAGCAATTAGGTCTATTGTTTATCAAATTGTAATTTAAAAGCAGGCCCAGATCCAGAAAGATTTGACTGCAGGGGTGGGCACCAGTCTAGAACAGAGGCATCACCACTGAGGTGCATAGCGCTGAGAGCGCATAGGTATGGGAGGGGGGCCTCTGCCCATGATAGGGGGTCACCCCCTGGAAATATTTGGAATACAGGTATAAAATGGCGGCCTCTGGTGCATTTTCTGGTGGAGGTACTGCCTTCATTTTAGTGGGTTCATGGGGCTCTCGCCCTGGAAATTTTTGAAATACAGGCAGGAAATGGCAGCCTTGGTGCATTTTTAGGTCTAAATTTAGAGGTAAAAGAGGGTTAACTCCCCTCCTGATGGGGGATCAAAGGGCTCTCCCCCTGGAAAATTTTTAAATATAGGTATGAAATAGTGGCTTCTGGTGTGTTTTTGAGCCTACATTGTGAGAAAATATTTTTCCTTTGCCAAAATAGTGGGAGCATCTTTGATTAGTATAGGTCACTTCTCAGCCGACTGGGGGAGAGGGGCGGGGGGGGGGGGGGGGCATGAGCCCCCTTGGCCCAGCCCTTAAGAGTAACCCAGATATTACCAAAATCAGCTATACACAGACTGACATACTGCATAAATAATATATTAAAAGTTTAGCAAACACTTGAACCTTTTCTTTTAGAGCCTTTTGTCTCAAAGAGATATTTATGCATATACTCCACATATGCAGTAGTCTTTTTTTCTATAGTTTTTCATCTCTCTGTATCAAACTAATGATATAATATTAAAACAAGAGGGTCATGATGACCCTGAATCGCTCACCTGAGTAATATGAGCCACATGTTTAAAATGGCAAACTGATGTTAAAATATTAAAAAGTAGGTCAGAAGGTCATATTCATGGTCAATGAAAGTCAGTTTTACGATGGGTGTGCAAAACTGTACATGTCATCCAAATTTCAATGCTGTATCTTAAAAAACAAGAAAGTAGGTCAGTAGGTAAAGTTCACAGTCAGGTGACCTCTAATCACTTGGGGTCATCAGGTAATTATAATTAAACATTCTAGGAAATATGATCTGATAATTTTTTAGGTATTTATTCCTATATAACTCATATAACAAGTGACCCCCAGGGCGAGGCCTCTTTTCACCCCAGGGGAATAATTTGAACACTCTTGTTAGATATATACTGGGCAACGCTACTTACCAAATATCAAAGGCCTAGACCTTGAACTTTCAGACAAGAAGATTTTTTTTCCCTATATAATCTATGTTAAATTTTGGGACCCCTAGGGCAGGGCCTCTTTTCACCCCTGGGGCATAACTTGAATAATTTTGGTAGAGGACCACAAGGCAATGCAACATAATCAAATATCAAAAGCATAGGCCTTGCACTTTCAGGCAAGAAAATTTTTAAAGCTTTTTCCTATATGTCTATGTAAAACTTGAGACCCCCAGGGCAGGGCCTCTTTTCATCCCAAGCTTATGATTTGAATAATTTTGGTAGAGGACCTCAAGGTAATGGTACATACCAAATATCAAAGGCCTAGGTCTTGTGGTTTTAGACAAGATTTTTATTTTTTTTTCCTATATGTCTATGTAAAACTTGGGACCCCCGGGGCGGGGCCTCTTTTCACCCCAGGGGCGTAATTTGAACAGTCTTCATAGAGGACCATTAGATGATGTCACATGCCAAATATCAAGGCTCTACGCCTTGCGGTTTTGGACAAGAAGATTTTTAAAGTTTTTCCTTTTGGTTGCCATGGCAACCAGAGTTCTGCATGGAATTCAATTCTTTGAACAATTTTGAAAGGGGACACCCAAGGATCATTCCTGTGAAGTTTGATGTAATTCTATCCTGTGGTTTTCTAGAAGAAGATTTTTTTAGACAATGTTGACGGATGCACGACGGACACTGAGCAGTCACAAAAGCTCACCATCAGCCTTTGGCTCAGGTGAACTAAAAAGGTATCAATTAAAACTTTATACCCTAATTTTACAACCAAAGCAAATGTTTTTTACAATCAGAGCAAATATTGCACACTATGTCACATATGAATTCAATAGCAGATATAATTTCTGTCTTGATCTGTCACTTTATTTAATTATCACCTTCAACAAATTTAATGTTGATCCTTCGCTATTACATCTTAACATTATTTAGTACCTTAATGCTGATCTTTCAATGTTACATTGAAACATTTTTAAATATCACTTTCAATGTGTTTGATGTCAGTCTTTGACTGTTACATTTGAGCATTCTTAAAAAAATCACTAAGGTATAACCCACCTTTTGGTGAATATTTCAAATGTTCAAAACAATGTAACAGCAATATACTGTATCCAGTGAGAGACTTGTATACAAAATTTAAACAACTTTTACCCTGCTATTTTTTTTTATAAATTTTGTATAATTCATGATATTTCCGCAAGCTCAAGTAGAGACAACATTTCAAAGTGATGGCCACTGTCCAAAACATTTGCAGAGAATTCATTATACCATTAATTTTGATAAAAGAAATGTCAAACTAGAAAATGCTTTTGTAAAAAAGCGCATGTCTCCCCCAATGCAAAGTCCTATAGGCAAGAAGTCAATAGGGGTCAGGAGCGAAAGTCAAAGAGACACTGATGGTTGGCTGCAAACAGGATCATCTACTTGGCATGTCCAGTCATCCCGCTAAATTTCAACATTCTTGGCCTAGTGGTTCTCAAGTCACTGTTCAGGCTCCTGTGACCTTGATCAAGTGACCTCAAAATAAATAGGGGTCATCTACTCTGCATGTCCAATCATCCTATTAAGTTTCAACATTGTAGGTCAAGTGGTTCTCAAGTTATTTCCAAAAAATGATTTTACATGAACAGGCCACTGTGACCTTGACCTTTAATAGACTGACCCCAAAATCAATAGGGGTCATTTACTCTGCATGTTCAATCATCCTATGAAGTTTCAACATTCTGGGTCATGTGGTTCTCAAGTTATTCATCGGAACTGGTTATCAATGTTCAGGCCCCTGTGACCTTGACCTTTAACGGAGTGACCCCAAAAACAATAGGGGTCATTTACTCTGCATGAACAATCATCCTATGAAGTTTCAACATTCTGGGTCGAGAGGTTCTCAAGTTATTGATTGGAAATGGTTTTCCATGTTCAGGCCCCTGTGGCCTTGACCTTTAACAGAGTGACCCTAAAATCGTTAGGGGTCATCTACTCTGCATGACCAATCATCCTATGAAGTTTCATCATTCTGGGTCAAGTGGTTTTCAAGTTACTGACCGGGAATGGTTTTCAATGTTCGGGTCCCTGTGACCTTGACCTTTCACAGAGTGAACCCAAAATCGTTAGAGGTCATCTGGTCTGCATGACCAATCATCCTATTAAGTTTCAACATTCTGGGTCAAGTGGTTCTCAAGTTACTGACCGGAAATAATTTTCAATGTTCAGGCCCCTGTGACCTTGACCTTTAATAGAGTGACCCCAAAATCGATAGGGGACATCTACTTTGCATGTACAATCATCCTATGAAGTTTCAACATTCTGGGTCAAGTGGTTCTCTAGTTATTGATCGGAAATGGTTTTCAATGTTCAGGCCCCTGTGACCTTGACCTTTGACGGAGTGACCCCAAAAACAATAGGGGTCGTCTACTCAAGCAGCCCTACAACCCTATGAAGTTTGAAGGTTCTAGGTCAAATAGTTCTCCAGTTATTGCTCGGAAATGAAGTGTGACGTACGGACGGACGGACAGGGCAAAAACAATATGTCTCCTGGGGGAGACATTACTATTGGTAAACAATTATAAAACACAAATTATATAAAACTGAATATATTTTTTTTCTAGGGTGCCTCAAGTAAAAGGATTTAATGAGACAGAATTCTAACATTGAACAAGAGCTCGTCGAACACGAAAAACCCCCCTTTATGCATTTAGTAATTTCACAAGTAGCAGAAATTATTTGCTCATTGTAAACAAAAGTTCTACTGTTCTGGTTCAATGTGACATTGACCTTTGACCTACTGACCTCAAAATCAACAGGGTCATCTGCTGGTCATGTTCAACCTCCCTATTAAGTTTAGTTATCCTAGGCCCAAGCGTTCTCAAGGTATCGTCCGGAAAGGGTTTAACTAATCAATGTGACCTTGCCCTTTAGCCTACAGACCTCAAAATCTATAAAACCTTTCATGACCCTTGGCCCAAGCCTTCTCAAGTTATGGTCCAGAAACCATGGCCAATCTGACCTTGAACTTTGACCAAATGACCTCAAAATCAATAGGGGTCATCTGCTGGTCATGATCAATCTCCCTATCAATTTTCCTGATCCTAGACCCAAGCGTTCTTTGAGTTATCGCCCGGAAACCGTTTTACTGTTCCTGGTCACTGTGACCTTGACCTTTGACCTACTGACCTCAAAATCAATAGGGGTCATCAGCTGGTCATGACCAACCTCCTTATCAATTTTCACGATCCTAGGCCCAAGCAATCTTGAGTTATCTGGAAACCGTTTAACTGTTCTGGGTCACTGTGACCTTGAACTTTGATATACTGACCTCAAAATCGATAGGGGTCATCTGCTGGTCATGACCAATCTCCCTATCAACTTTCTTGATCCCAAGCCCAAGTGTTTTTGAGTTATCTTCCGGAAACCGTTTAACTGTTTAGGGTCACTGTGACCTTGACCTTTGTCATACAGATTTCAAAATTAATAGGGGTCATCTGCAGGTGATGACCAACTTTCCTATCAATTTTCATGATCCTAGGCCCAAGCATTCTTGAGTTATCATCTGGAAACGGGTTGGTCTACATACAGACCGACCGACAGACATCTGCAAAACAATATACCCCTCCTTCTTTGAAGGGGGGCATAAAAATTAAGGTCGAGTCGTGTGGGACCGTTTTAGATTTTTTTTTTGTACATAATTTAATTTAGGTCCATTGTGAAGCAAGTTCTACAACTGATGTTAATCACTCTTGTCACTTCATTCCTGATGGAATCCATCGCCACGAGGGTATGAGAGAAGCAGGGAGCTACTGGTACCATCTTTCACGTCTGGTATGACGCAGCCGGGCAATGAACCCATGACCTCCCGCACTTAAAGCAGACATTCTAAAACTAGGCTATCGAGTTGGTGTTAGAAAGTTTTAAATTTTGCATACTTCATTAAAATACAAGAGGGTTATGATGACCCTGAATCGCTCACCTGAGTAATACGAGCTACATGTTTCAAATGTCAAAGTGATGATTTTTAGAAAAAATTTTGGAAGATTTTCCGTTGTACAATGAAGTAACCCCTGGGGCGGGGCCAATTTTACCCGGGGGGGGTCATGATTTGAACAAAGTTTGTAGAAGTCTACTAGGCAATATTACATATCAAATATCTAGGCCTTCTGGTTTATTTTAAGCAAATTTATAAAGATTTCTCTATGTATAATCAAGTAACCCCTGGGCTAGGTCAATCTGACCCTGGGGGGTCAAGTTTGAACAAATTTTGTAGAGGTCCACTAGGCAATGCAACAGGTCAAATATCTAAGCTCTAGGCCTTCTGGTTTATTTTTAATAAATTTTGAAGATTTTCTATGTACAATCAAGTAACCCCATGGGGTGGGGTCATGATTTCAACAAGTTTTGTAGAAGTCTACTAGGCAATGCTACGTGTCAAATATCTAAGACCTAGGCCTTCTGGTTTACTTTTAGAATTTTTTTTAAGATTTTCCTTAGTAAAATCAAGTGAACCCTGGGACGGGGTCAATTTTGACCCCGGGGGACACAATTTGAATTTTTTTTGTAGAGATCCACTAGGCAATGCTACAAGTGAAATATCTAAACTCTAGGCCTTTTGGTTTATTTTTAGAAATTTTATGAAGATTTTCCTAAGTAAAATCAAGTGACCCCTGGGGAGGGGTCAATTTTGACCCCGGGGGTCATGATTTGAACAAATGTTGTAGAAGTCCACTAGGCGATGCTACATGTGAAATATAATAATAACAAGGCAGTCTGAAAGACAGCTAAATCCCCCGCTACTGCTATGGATAGTGAAAGGGTAAACCTTTGATTTTAGCTGTGACCTTGACCTTGAACTGACATGGCTGACTAATGAATTCTGCACAAAGTCTTGATGAGGTGATCATTTGACCAAAGTTTGATGAAAGTCCTTCAAGGGGTTAAGGAGATACAGAGTGGACACCAAATGGAAGGCTCAAACCTTCGACCCTTAGTTGTGACCTTGACCTTGAGCTGGCATGGTTGACTCATAATTTCTGCACATCGTTCTGATGAGGTAATCATTTGACCCAAGTTTTATAAAATTCCTTCAAGGGGTTTAGGAGATATAGAGCGGACACGAAATGGAAAGCTCAAACCTTTGACCTTCAGTTGTGACCTTGACCTTGAGCCGACATGGCTGACTCATAAGTTCTGCACATTGCCTTGATGAGGTGATCGTTTGACCTAAGTTTGATGAAAATCCTTCAAAGGGTTTAGGAGATAGTGTGGACACAAAATGGAAGGCTCAAACCTTTGACCCTAAGTTGTGACCTTGACCTTGAGCCGGCATGACTGACTCATGGGTTCTGCACATCGTCTTGATGAGGTGATCATTTGACCCAAGTTTTATAAAATTCCTTCAAGGGCTTTAAGAGATATAGAGCGGACACAAAATAGAGGCTCAAACCTTTGACCTTGAGTTGTGACCTTGACCTTGAGCCGGCATGGCTGACTCATGGGTTCTGCACATCGTCTTGATGAGGTGATCATTTGACCCAAGTTTTATAAAATTCCTTCAAGGGGTTTAGGAGATATAGAGCGGACACAAAATGGCAGGCTCAAACCTTTGACCTTGAGTTGTGACCTTGACCTTGAACCGACAAGGCTGACTCATGGGTTCTGCACATCATTTTGATGAGGTGATCATTTGACCCAAGTTTCATGAAAATCCTTCAAGGGGTTTAGGAGATATGGACCGGACACGATTTTGTTACGGATGGAAGGACGGACGCAGACCATTCCACGGCGGGGGATTAATAAAGACTTCATTTATAGAGGCAACACAGTTAGGTCTAGCCCAATCTTCCCTGTGAGCTTCATACAAAACACATATTTACAACGGTACAAAATGAAACAAAACAGAGGTTGATAATGACAATCACATGGTATTTACATGTAAACAATCATATTAAAGAGAGACCAAAAACAAGCTTTATAATAGATGAAGAGATGCTTCATGAAAAATTTTTAAACGAAAGAAATAGATATAAACATAACATCTCACAATTTCGATGATTGCACTAAACAACAACATAATAAAGTCATCATAGACAAAATTTGGAATAATTACTTTACAAAATTTGAATACGACACTTTAATATTATTGCTTATGAACTTTGACCTATAGAAGACATTCACCAATGACTTATGTATTAAAGCTTGCAAGACTTTTTGCCTGACGGACATCATTTGGCAGTGTATTCCAGATTTTTGCTCCTGAGTATTTAAAGCTTTTTCGAAAAAATTCTAATCTTGGTTTAGGGGGATACAAGTTAAGTTCTGAGTCAGTTGATCTTAGACTACGTTTGTGAATAGTATGGGTGTGAGTAAATTTATCTTGTAGGTATTGAGGGCATATATTGTTGACAGACTTATAAACTATAATTGACTGTTTGTAATTGACTCGCTCTGGGAATTTCATCCAGTTTAGTTTAATAAACAGTTCCTCAGACGGTGCATCAAATTTTGTGTCTAGGATAATCCTAGCCGCTCTCTTCTGAAATTTGAGAATGGAATCAGCCTGTTCTGAGTTACAGTTTCCCCAGACAGAACAGCAATAATCTAAATGAGGTAATATATACGCATTGAAAAACAGTTTTCTAATAGGAATGTCTAAGAAGTATTTTATTCTTTTGAGGAGATAAAGTTTTGAATTACATTTTTTTAGAACATTATCAATATGATCTTTCCAATTTAAATTTCTGTCAACTTGCACACCTAGTAGTCTTTCAGAACTGGAGAAGTAAATGGGTGCACTGCCAAGGTGCAGGGTGTTACAGTCACTTGAATTGTGTCTGTTTGTCGGATATCTAAGCTCTAGGCCTTCTGGTTTATTTTTAGAAAATTTCTGAGGATTATCCTATGTAAAATCAAGTGACCCCTGGGGCGGGGTCATGATTTGAACAACTTTAGTAGAGGTCCACTAGGCAATGCTACATGTGAAATATCTAAGCTCTAGGGCTTCTGGTTTTTGAGAAGAAGATTTTTTAAGATTTTCCTATGTAAAATCAAGTGACCCCTGGGGCGTGGGTCAATTTTGACCCTGGGGGTCATGATTTGAATTTTTTTTGTAGAGGTCCACTAGGCAATGCTACAAATGACATATCTAAGCTCTAGGCCTTCTGGTTTATTTTTAGAAATTTTTTGATGATTTTCCTATGTAAAATCAAGTGACCCTGGGGTCATGATTTGAACAAACTTGGTAGAGGTCCAAAGGGCAATGCTTCACACCAAATATCTAAGCTCTAGGGCTTCTAGTTTTTGAGGTGAAGTATTTCCTTTCGGTTGCCATGGCAACCAGAGTTCTGCATGGAATTCAATTCTTTGAACTATTTTGAAAGGGGTCCACCCAAGAATCATTCCTGTGAAGTTTGGTGAAATTCTGCCCAGTGGTTTTCAAGAAGATTTTTTTTACAAATTGTTGACGGACGACGGACATCAAGCGGTCACAATAGCTCACCTTGTCACTTTGTGACAGGTGAGCTAATAACCTTAGGGCAGAAGTTAAACCTACCTAAATTTCTTCCACAATATGTAATCTAAAGAGTAAAGGCAAGAAACAGAACTTTTACCACTTGTAACTCAGTACTGGTATATTTTAAGGATGTCCAACTCTGCCCCCTTCTGTTTCTGGGTAAATTCACTTTGAATAGCAAGAAATCACTTTTCAAAGAAAATTTTTTCACTTTTGTACAATAAATAAAGTCTTGAAAAAAGTAACAAGAGGGCCTTAAAGGCCCTGTATCGCTCACCTGACCTATTGACCTAAAGATAATCAAGATCAACACTTTCATTAATATATGGTCATAAATGTAGCCTCTAAAGTGTTAACTAGCTTTTCCTTTGATTTTGACCCGGTGACCTAGTTTTTGACCCCACATGACCCAGATTCAAACTTGGCCTAAAGATCATCAAGATTAACATTCTGATTAAGTTTCATGAAGATACTGTCAAAAATGTGGCCTCTAGAGTGTTAACAAGCTTTTCCTTTGATTTGACCTAGTTTTTGACCCCACCTGACCCAGATTTAAACTTGCCCTATAGATTATCAAAATTAACATTCTGACCAAGTTTCATTAAGATATGGCCATAAATGTGGCCACTACAGTGTTAACAAGCTTTTCCTCTGATTTGACCTGGTGACCTAGTTTTTGACCCCAGATGACCCAATATCAAACTCGTCCAAGATTTTATTGAGTGTAACATTCTGACCAAGATGCATTAAGATTCGGCCAAAATTGTGACCTCTAGAGTGTTAACAAGCTTTTCCTTTGATTTAACCTGGTGCCTAGTTTTTGATCCCACCTGACCCAGATTTAACCTTGACCTATGGATCATCAAGATTAACATTCTGACCAAGTTTCATTAAGATGTGGTCATAAATGTGGCCTCTAGAGTGTTAACTAGCTTTTCCTTTGATTTGACCTAGTGACCTAGTTTTTGACCCTACATGACCCAGATTCAAACTGGACCTTAAGATCATCAAGATTAAATTTCATGAAGATATAGTCTTAAATGTGACCTCTACAGTGTTAACAAGCTTTTCCTTTGATTTGACCTGGTGACCTAGGTTTTGACCCCAGATGACCCAATATCAAACTCGTCCAAGATTTTATTGAGGATAACATTCTGACCAAGTTGCAATAAGATTAGGTCAAAATTGTTACCTCTAGTGTTAACAGTCAAATTGTTGACGACGGACAGACGACGGACACAGGGCGATCCCAAAAGCTCACCTTGGTCCCAAAGGGGCTTGAACCTATGCCCCCTGAAAAATTTATGTCAAAGTAGGTTTATTGTAGGAATTAAATACTCTTCAAAAGGAGGTACACTATTACATGGGTCATACCTTAAATGAATTAATGTTGTTCTTTCACAATACCACTTTAAATGAATTAATGTTGTTCTTTCACAATTTAAATGAAATAAGGTTGGTCTTGATCTTTCACAATATCACTTTAAATGAATTAATGTTGTTCTTTCACAATATCACTTTAAATGAATTAATGTTGGTCTTTCACAATATCACTTTAAATGAATTTAATGTTGAGCTTTCACTGTTTCATTTGAACACTTTTTATCCCGCTTTTGGTTACAGCAGCAGACAGTAAAGAGTTTTTTGTGAAGTTATTTCTGTCATCTGATTTTTCCTGATGACAGCTGAGTAAGCATTACTGTGTAGCAGATTCAACACTGTGTTGGCAGCACAAGGAAATGCCTCCTTTCTAATGGTAGTTTCAGCTCTTCAATTTCCAGTGCCGAGTGGTGAAGAGTGACCAGGATATTCCGCCTTGCTCCCTAGCTGCCTAGCTGAATCAGGCCCCAAAGTACAATTAATTTCCCATAGGGTTACATACAAATATATCAATGCAAGGCTTTGACACAATGTTCTGAAGACAAATGCAAATACCTTCTCTTTAGAAATCTATCCAAGAGAAACACAAAAATCACTTTGAAGTGACCTGTTGACCTGCTACTTTTCTCCTCACATCTGTCAGAATGAATACTGTATTGCATTTTTACAAAGTGAAGCGGTCCAGCCTACTTTTTGTACAAATCCGCAGACAGTCATTTGCACAAGAAACCATGATTTTCCAGATTTGTTTTACCCCTTTCTCTTCATTTACATCAGATCTATAAAATTTGGCTACTTTCAGAAGCTCAGAATATCTATTTACAATCAAATCCATCATGAAATAAGGGACCTCTTTTCTCTCGGATACACTTCCTTTAGTTGGGTAACGAAGGGCAGGTAACTGTACCATGTTACCTGATAGTCAAGAACTTCTCCATGAAAATCTCTAGAAGGCAGGCCAAAAACAAACTTCTTGGCTAAGGACACAACTGAAATAGTTCACCAAACAATATTGATACACTATTAAAAAAACAAGAGGGCCATGAAGACCCTGTATCGCTCACCTGACCTATTGACCTAAAGATCATCAAGATTAACATTCTAACAAAGTTTTATTAAGATATGGTCATAAATGTGGTCTCTAAAGTGTTAACTAGCTTTTTCTTTGATTTGACCTGGTGACCTAGTTTTTGACCCCACATTACCCAGATTTGAACTTGACCTAAAGATCATCAAGATTAACAACATACATGTGATATGTCCCGAATTGTCCGGGACTGTCCAGGAAATTACATACTCGTCCCGGTGTCCCGGACAGTCTTAAAATGTCCCGTAAAAATAAAAATACAGGAACAAATAAAAACAATCTCCCAAAAAACTTGTTTTTGTCTATAATTTGTAAAATTTTACACAATAAACAGTCCCCGTTGTCACATTGTTTATTCCTAATCACTTTCATGCCCTCGAGCGGGACACGTGTTGATTAAGCCCGCTTTGATCACGCGATGATCTTTTGATGACACTGATTAGTTGTATCACGTGACATGAAGTGTAGACATGAAATTTTGAGCTCTGAAAAACAATTCGAATTTAGTTAAATTTAATTGTTAAAAAGGACTATAACCCTTACAGAAGCAAGCCTCTGTGGCGTACATGCTGCGTATTTGCTGTGTATATGCCGCGAACACAGTAGTATGCCAGAGGAGTACATTTTACATACACCGCATGCTGCGTACATGCCGCGTACTATTTCGACGAGTACACAGCATGTACGCAGGAGGTCACTAGTACACTTCAAGTACGCAGCACAGACTCTGAAAATTTAAGGAGTACACTGCATGTACGCAGGAGGGACTTGTACAAGAAAATAGTACACTGCATGTACACCGCAGATACTTTGAAATTTGTGCAGTACACTTCATATATGCGGGAAAGACTTGTACAATTTCTTTTGGCATTTATACTTAGTCTTTTTTTATAAGTTAAAGTCTGAAGTAAACTTCATATACGCGGGAGGGACTTGTTAATTTTCTTTTGGTGTTTATACTTTGAATTTTTTTAGGTAAAAGTCTGAAGTACACTTTATGCAGGAAGGATTTGTACATTTTTTTTTTCTTGGAAGCAAGAACTTGATTTCCGAGTAACTTTTATCTTAATAGCATAGAGTAGTTCAGATTACCGGTATTCTGAACAATGAAAATTTGCCAAACTATTTGCAATGTTCATTTGTGAAGCTTACATCTTGGTGATTTCTGAGCTGCACCTTGCATGCAGTGTAAAAATATATTCTTTTTCATTTTGAATTAATCCTGGAGTTTTCTAACTTGGATAATTGAAAAGCCTTATTTGAACTTCGTTGCATTACATTTTGTAATACATGAAATAATTACCAAGATAATGCCTCAACAGCGCCCGAATGAGAAGAATTAATAGCTCTCACTGTTATTTGAATACTCTTAAGCAAAACACCATTCTATCATGTTTAATAAAGGCTTTAATGCTCATTATGTTAACTCATTAAGGCCTCACCAAATTAAAAAGTTGTTCATCGGATTTGCCGCTCGTATATTTTCATAACATTTTTGGCTAATTGCGCTGACGCCCCTTTGGAAAAAATCAATCCAAAATTTTTTGGTGTGCTACTTTTTACGGACGTAAAAGTGTATAAATGCTTATATAATTCCAGTCCTAGATTGTTCTCAGATGGATTTTAATCAAAATAAATACATACTACGCACACATCATCTATAATAAATCACAACACTTATATTTAGTTGCATTAAAGTTGTTTCCCCTTGATGCAGTTACGCCATTTTCTTCAAATGTTTACCAAATTACATGCTACAAAAATTGATTTATTTCATTGAAAAGTGGATGAAGAAAAGCATTCTAATTTATTTGATAACATCAATCTACATTATTTTGGTAAGGGTAAATACTTATTGATGCATGTCACTTATATTTTTTCTGTGTTTTTTTCTGTCCAAATGATCAGCATTTGCATACGAAAGTTGGTGGGGTAAGGAATTTACATTATCGTAGCAGTTTCCCCACAAGAGTACACAGCATGTATGCAGCAGGAGTACACAGCATGTACGCCGCAGGACTCTGTCCAGGAGTACACCACATGTACGCCGCAGGAGTACACAGCATGTACGCCGCAAGAGTACACAGCATGTACGCCGCAGGGGTAGTACACCGCAGGCTCATTTGCATGTGAAAAGTGTATGTGCCGCGTACATGCTGTGTACTATTTCTCGCATACTAAATTCCTCCAGCGTACATCCTGTGTACTATGAAGTCCACAGCATGTACGCAGCAAGTAGTACGCGGCAGAGCTCATTTGCATGTCAAAAGTGTACTACAAACGTACTATCGGTGTATGTGCAGTGTATATCCTGCGTACTATTTAAAGCCCTTGATTTTAGTACACATCATGTACGCATCATATACGCTGTATGTACACAGCAAGAGTACGCAGCAGGCCTTTTTCTTCTGTAAGGGAAGTGTTATGAAACTGTTCCGAGGATTAATGCTTCATGCCTCCGAAAACAAATGTTAATAAAGCGGACTCTGAGAAGAAGAAAAAACGGCGAAAAAGGAAAGTTATTTCGCCGATTAGCACGGGTAACACGGACAATACACATTCAATAGAGAAAACCGGTTTGATAAGTGGTCAGGTAGATGGACAATTCACACAGAACGTGAGTACACAAAACAAACGATTTCATCCATCATCACCAGAATATTTTACTTTTGACTTATATCATAAGAACATGTCGGACAGTAATAATAGCATGCCTTCATGCGTGCCGTATGCACCAAATATTCCGAGCCCGTTGAATATGCCGTTTATGCAATCACAGCCATTTATGCCGTTTAATCCCACCGGCGTAGCCAGTACGAGTCCACCATCATGGGCTACTGAAAAAATGACTGATATAAAACAGATAAAAAAGTCTATGTCAAAAATGGATGGTATTGAGAAGGCTGTGAATAGAATAAGTTTAAAAGTGGAACATTTGGAAACAAAAGTGAAAGACATTGACGTTCGCGTTGAACAAAATGAAGCTTCGTGTTCATTTATAAGTCAAGAGACTGAAGATAGTAAGAAAAAATTAGATTCTGCCAAACAAGAAATAAAAAGGCTAAATGAGAAATGTAAAAAATTTGAAAAAGTTGTAAAAAATTTGGAGTTAAAAAATCAAAAATTAGAGTCAAAGGTCAATGACGTTGAATTCCATACTTTAAGAGAAAATCTGCTGTTTTATGGCCTAGATGAAACAGAGCACGAGGACTGTGAACGCTAGTGAAAGATTTCATATCAGAGAAACTTAATATTATAGATGATATAGCACTAGACTTTGCCTGTAGAATTGGATCAAAAGGTGGAAAGGGTCCAAGACCTATTCTGGCAAAATTTCATCGGCCAAAAGAAAGGGAACATGTCCGGAAAACGTCTTTTGAGAAACGAGAACACTTAAAAACTTTAAAAGTTGGTGTAGGGGTTCAGCTTACCAAGGCTACCTTAGAAAAAAGGCAAGCATTATATCCAATAATGCGAAGAGAAAGGCAAGCTGGAAAGACAACAAAGTGGATCGGTGATAGACTTTTCCTTAAGGGCGAGGGCGAGGAGGAGTTCACGCAAATTACGCACTAGGGACGGCACGAGGAGCTTAAGTGTATCTCATGGAACGTAAATGGACTGATAAGAAAAATCTCAGATGAAGACTTTATTGAATATATAAATTTGTTTGATATAGAGTTTTTAAATGAAACTTGGATAAGTAAAAAGCATACGACTAATCTAGAAATTAAAGGTTACAAAAGTTTTCATATATCTGGAAATAAAGCATTAGGAACAAAGAGAGGACATTACAGTGGAGGAATCTCAATTTATTTTCGTAATAAATACCAGAGTAAAATTTCTACAGTTGAAAAAAACAATGCAGGAATTGTGTGGTTAAAAATCAATCACGATGTATTTGAATTTAATGAAGATGTATATTTATGTAATGTGTATATTCCACCTCATGGTTCGAAAGTCTTAAATGATAGGGATTTAGATTTTTTTGAAGAAATTGAAAAAGGCATAGAAAAATATGACAAATTAGGTAAAAGTTTTGTTTTAGGTGATATGAACTCGAGGTCATCAGATTTACCGGATATATTAGATTATGACAAGTATCTTGATTACGATGATGATGATGATGATGATGATTTATTGCAAGTAATTTATACCATACCCACCCGTTCTAATCAGGATAGATGCATTGATAATAACGGTAGAAAACTTGTTTCTTTATGTAAAAGTACAGGTTTTATCATTTTGAACGGTCGATTGCATAAAGATCATGGATTAGGTAAACACACGTTTTGTTCACCACGTGGCCTAAGTGTCACGGATTATCTTTTATCACATTTTTTGAATTATAGTGTTATCTCGGATTTTGAAATACTAGACTGGAACAGTTTTTCAGATCATTCACCTTTATAGTATATATATTATTTTTAGTTTTAAAGGGAAACGTTCTATTTCGTGCGACCAGCCAAATAATCCGGATAATAAATATCATACGGAAAATAAGATTGTATGGGACGAAGAAATAGTCAACGATTTTCAGTCATTTTTATTAAACAATCGACACGAACTTGACACATGTTATGATGAAAATTATACAGTTGATTCCCAGGTTGAAATAATAACCAACTTTTTACATGAAAACGCATTAAAAATATTTGGAAAGTCAATAAAATTCTCGAATTCAAATTCTCGATTATCTAATAAATCGAAATGGTTTGATGAATCTTGTTACACAGCAAAAAATAATTTCAAGAAAGCAAGAAATACATTCGTAAAAGACAAAAATGAGGAAAATAGAATTAATTTTACAAGCATGCGTACTAAGTATAACAGAATAAGGAAAAGAGCAAAAGCTAGATTTAAGCTCAATGAAGGAAAACGATTAGAAAAAATTGCGAAAAGTCAACCTCGTAAATTTTGGAAATCAATAAAGAAATGCCATAAAAATAAAAATAGTGATAGCGATGAAATAAAAATAGAAGATTTATACAATCATTTTAATACATTATTGAGTGAACATGTAAATAGCAATTTAAATGACAAAGAAAACGAGCAAAATACAGGCATTTATGATGAGGAATTAGATAGGGTGATATTAGAATCTGAGATCCGCGAAGCAGTTTTTAAACAAAATAATTTTAAAGCGTGCGGTCCCGACTGCATATCCACAGAAATTATCAAGGCGTCGTATGATGTAATTTCACCATATTTACTATCACTATTTAACAAATTATTCACAAATTCCGAGTATCCCAAATGTTGGGGAGATGGGTTTATAGTACCTTTATTTAAAGGCGGTGATGAAACTGATATAAAAAATTATCGGGGTATAACACTGAACAATATATTTGCAAAAATATACTCTCAGATCCTTTTAAATAGGCTAACAAAATGGACAGTTAAATATGAGAAAATATCAAATAATCAGTTTGGTTTTCAAAAAGGAAAGAGTACTGTCGATTGTGTTTTTATATTTCACTCGGTAATCTCAAAATTATTGAATTCTGGTCATAAAGTCTATTCTGTTTTCATCGATTATGAAAAATGTTTTGACAGGATAAATAGGTCATTTCTTTGGCAAAAATTAACAACAGAAAGAGTAAGCTCAAGAATGGTCAAAGCAATTAAATCTATGTATAATATTGTGCGTTCATGTATTAAATACAAAAATCAAATATCTGAACCTATTGTTTCAAATTTCGGCGTAAAACAGGGGGACCCTAGCTCTTCTTTGATGTTTATGATGTTTGTGAATGATATTGTTGATAATATAAACTCTGATTTAGATGGAATATTTTCATACGAAGACGTTATATTATTTCTCATCTTGTATGCAGACGACCAAGTGCTCTTTGCTACTTCACCAGAAACTTTACAATCGATGTTACATGACGTTGAAATATATTGTAATACATGGGGATTAAAGATCAATACTAAGAAGACTAAGGTTATGATTTTTGAAAAAAGTACTAGACACACTCATTATGACTTTTCATTATATAATACAAAATTAGAAATTGTAACGTCATTTAAATATTTGGGGGTATACTTCTTTAAAAATGGAAGTTGGCATAGAACACAAAAATGCATAGCAGAGCATGCGTCTAAGGCTATGCATAAATTGTTTACAATTTTTAATTGTTACGAATTTTCAATGAGCGAAAAATGTATATTGTTTGATTCATTAGTTGCTACTGTTCTTAACTACTGCTCTGAAATTTGGGGTATGAATGATGGGAAAGACATTGAAATTATTCACACCAAGTTTTGCCGTAAACTTTTGTGCGTTAATAAATCAACCAACTTGATTGGTCTATATGGAGAACTAGGAAGAGTTCCCATGATAATATATAGAAAGATAAATATGGTACACTACTGGTTTCGTTTACTGAATTCGAATGGAAACTCATTACAAAAAAGAATTTATCATATGCTGCGTAACGATGCGAATAATAATATTACATATAATAATTCAAACTGGGCGTTTCAAATAAAGATATTGTTAGAAAACCTGGGATTGTCGGATATATGGGTAAGTCAAGATAGTAACAGTATTTCTTTTTCTACTTTAAAACAGAGAATATTAGACAATTATTATCAAACTTGGTATGCTAACATTAACAATTCTCAACGATTACTCTCTTACAGTAGATTTAAACATTCATTTAATCTTGAAAAGTACTTAAATATAATTGAAGATAAAAAGTTTCGAATTGCTCTTAGTAGATTTAGGTTATCATCACATAATTTAGAAATAGAAAGAGGTAGATATAACAACACGGATCGAAATGATAGAAAATGTAAATTTTGTAATCTTAATTCTTTAGAAAATGAATATCACTTTCTTCTTGTATGTCAGTTACATATAGAATTACGAAGAAAATATTTAAAACCATATTATTGTAGATGGCCCACTCTAAATAAATTTGATAATTTGATGTCTTCGGAAAATAGAAAGGAATTACTAAATCTCTCAAAATTTATTTATTTTGTGAATAAACTAAGACAAGATATTGAAAGTTAGTTTCATTTTTGAAGCAACACCATTTTTCCATTTAACATAGTTATTGTATGTTAGAATATTCTGGATGTAATAATGATAATCATGCAAAGCTTCTCTCAGTATTTGTATTATTATATTAAATGTTAAATATGTCTCGCTACATGTCAACTCTGTTTAGGCTAGAAGCATTTATAAATGCTTAATTGCTGAATAAATGTTGTTGTTGTTGTTGATTAAGTTACAGTCAGTTATTATGATGACCCTGATTAAGAACTGACAGGATTATGCAATCAATAACTGTTTTATGATAGTTAAATTAGGAACAAAAGTCGTAAATCTCTTTGTTTTTAGCACGCTGGCGGTAAAGCTACATGTGGCCTTTATGGAAGAGATTATTGAAAACCGTCAATTAAACGATAATTATTTTAAAAGGTTGTAATTATTTAAGATCTAGATCGATTGTCACACATATTTTAAATTAAAATGCTGAATGCCTTTGCCGACCGACCCATGAAAATTGACCCGACTCCAAATATTTTATATTGTCGATTTTATCTACAAGATATATTTTATTCCTTTAAGGATTCATTTAATTATTAGATAAATGTTTAAGCTTTAGAATGATACCAAATTAGCTAGAATCTAAATCACGATGACCAGGTTGATTCTTCGTATATAGTAAGTCTCCTAATTCTGTTCACCTCGGGAACGCAATAAATTCACGTGCCGAACTATAAATGTATTACCCGTATACATGTATTTACCTCCCTTAGAAAGCTAGACGACATTTGCCGCAAATTAATACAAGCGAGTGAAGCCCAATGTTTAGTCTCGGGAAACTACATGTATATTATGATATTTTTGCATGAAACAGATGAATACCAATGTCACGGTGTATGTCCCGGACAAAAGGTAAAAATCCCGGAAATTTTAACTCAGAATCCCGGAAACGTTCTGAAAAATTATGGCATGTATGTTAACATTCTAAGTTTCATGAAGGTAAAGTCATAAATGTGGCCTCTAGAGTGCTAACAAGCTTTTCCTTTGATTTGACCTAGTGACCTAGTTTTTGACCCCACATGACCCAGATTTGAACCTGACCTATAGACCATCAAGATCAACGTTCTGATCAAGTTTCATTAAGATTATGGTCATAAATGCAGCCTCTACAGTGTTAACTAGCTTTTCCTTTGATTTGACCTGGTGACCTAGTTTTTTATCCTACATGACCCAGATTCAAACTGGACCTTGAAACCATCAAGATTAACATTCTGACCAAGATTCATGAAGATAAAGTCGTAAATGTGGCCTCTACAATGTTTTCAAGCTTTTCCTTTTATTTAACCTGGTGACCTAGTTTTTGACCCTAGATGACCCAATATCAAAATCATCCAAGATTTCATTGAGGGTAACATTCTGACCAAGTTTCATTAAGATTAGGTCAAAATTGTGACCTCTAGAGTGTTAACAAGCTTTTCCTTTGATTTGACCTGGTGACCTAGTTTTTGACCCCAGATGACCCAATATCGAACTCGTCCAAGATTTTATTGAGTGTAACATTTTGACCAAGTTTCATTAAGATTGGGCCAAAATTGTGACCTCTAGAGTGTTAACAAGCTTTTCCTTTGATTTGATCTGGTGACCTAGTTTTTGACCCCAGATGACCCAATATCAAACTCGTCCAAGATTTTATTAAGGGTAATATTCTGACCAAGTTTCATTAACATTGGGCCAAAATTGTGACCTCTAGAGTGTTAACAAGATTTTCCTTTGATCTGACCTGGTGACCTAGTTTTTGACCCCAGATGACCCAATATCAAAATCATCCAAGATTTTATTGAGGGTAACATTCGGACCAAGTTTCATGAAGATTGGGCCAAAATTGTGACCTCTATAGTGTTAACAAGCTTTTCCTTTGATTTGACCTGGTGTCCTAGTTTTTAACCCCAGATGACCCAATATTGAACTCGTCCAATATTTTATTGAGGGTAACATTCTGACCAAGTTTCATTAAGATTGGGCCAAAATTGTGACCTCTAGAGTGTTAACAGTCAAATTGTTGACGACAACGGACTATGGACACAGGGCGATCACAAAAGCTCACCTTGTGCTCAGGTGAGCTAAAAAATGGAAAAACCTTGTTACAGAAAAGGTGGCTCAAATTCAGGAGTTATCAAATCAAAGCAGGAGTTATCAAATCAAAGTATTAACATGTGTAACTGCCATAGAGGGGCAAAATACTTACTGAAGATAGATGTAGCAAACCAAATTAAGGTGTAAGACTGATTCAATGACTATTGCACAGGAATACAGTCTTAGTTCCCAAGCCTGAAAGAATAAATGAGCTAAAACAGGAAAAGTTGCCAAAAAATTACACTCAAAAAGTTTGCTTTAATATATAGTTTATACTCCATGTCTATATCAGTAAATAATACAAAGTTGTTACTTGGTTTAAATATTCTTTTATTTTGGCATAACTGGCCAACTGGCCTTAACAAACACCAGACTGAAAAGTATGACTAGATAAGAATAATGACATATTTCAAAGTATATACATAGATAAATCAGATAAAGTCTGGTGTAGAAAGTGAGCCAGTATGCCTCCTTCTTTCTTGGGAGTAGAGGCTTTAGATTAAAGTCTAACGCTAAAGCCTAACGCCACTCCACTAAGAAAGAAGGAAGAGACCAGCTCACCTATAACCAGTTGGCATTACTCAACAAGGAGAAGCGGTGGGGATGGATGGTGGATAAACACGCTGTTACTCGGCTGTGTTAATCTAAACATGGACTAGAAACAAAGAACTGTGTTTCAGCGGCTGACACATGCTTTGACGCGGTTTTGAACAAAGAGCTTATGTTTCAGTGGCTGGATTTGATCACGTGATGCATTTATTATAATGAGCGTCGAAATTTTGTGTATTCGTCACGTGATGCATTTCTGAAGACGAGGCTCCGGAAGTTGATGTTTTCCAATGTTAAACGGAAGTAGAATTGTGTATTCGTTAAAGCATTTATCGTTACATGATACATTAATGAAAACGAGGCTCCGAAGGTTACACTAAGGTAAACGGATGTACATGTATGTATTCGTTACGCGCTAGCTTTAAAATGAGATTATGAAACGAAATTAGATTCATCACGTCTATACATACATTTCTTATAAACCACGTTTATTACATAAACTTCCAATAGAATTTTACTTTGCAGAAGTGAGTCAAAGTGACTTCATTAAATTCTGTAATTACAAAAAAAAACCTACAATTCTGCCTCGCCTGGTAAAGGAAGACAAAAGTTAGCAGAAAGTCTGAAAGAAAAAATCCTGCCTGTTCCTGGCAAGTCTTGAATCTGAAAGAAATAGAAGTCCTGCCCAATATATGTTCCATCCAAGTTTAACATATATTAGCTGTCCGAGACTGGGCATGTACCTGAAAAGAAAAAAAAATCCTCACACCAAGTTTCATGAAGATTGGACCAAAATTGTGACCTCTATAGTGTTAACAAGCTTTTCTTTCATTTGACCTGGTGACGTAGTTTTTGACTCCAGATGACCCAATATCGAACTCGTCCAAGATTTTATTGAAATTAACATTCTGACCAAGTTTCATTAAGATTGGGCCAAAACTGTGACCTCTAGAGTGTTAAAAGTCAAATTGTTGTCGACACAGACGCCGAGCACGACAGACGGACGAAGACGGACACGGCGATCACAAAAGCTCACCTTTGAGCACTTTGTGCTCCGGTGAGCTAAAAAGCAACTCTGCCAATCTTTGGAAGCAGCATCTCCTCAACAGTCTGGAAGATTGGCAGAAGAACAATTCTGTACGCAAGAAAAAATGGACCACTCTTGCTTCTTTTTTAGAGAAATTCTTAAAGCTTTCACTTACATCAAATTCATTTAAAACTTAATTAAGCCACTTACTTAGAACTAGTACCCTAAACTTAAATACAGTAAATGTGTATTTGCAATAAACAAAAGCAACTAAGGATAGACTTAAAATGAAGAATAATAATGAAAATTTATAACATGATGAAAGAAAAACAAGAGGACCATGATGGTCCTGAATTGCTCACCTGTCTCAACATGACCCAATTTTCATTAAGATCCATTGAAAAATATGGCTTCTAGAGAGGTCACAAGGTTTTTCTATTATTTGACCTAATGTCCTAGTTTTTGAAGGTACATGACCCAGTTTTGAACATGACCTGGATATTATCAAGGTGAACATTCTCACCAATTTTCATGAAGATCTCATGAAGAGTATGACCTCTAGAGAGGTCACAAGGTTTTTCTATTTTTATACCTACTGACCTAGTTTTGACCACACGCGACCCAGTTTCAAACTTTATCTAACTGTCATCAAGGTAAACATTCAGACAAATTTTCATGAAGATCCATTGAAAAATATGGCCTCTAGAGTGGTCAAAAGGTTTTTCTATTTTTAGACCTACTGACCTAGTTTTTGACCGCAGTTGACCCAGTTTCGAACTTGACCTAGATATCATCAAGATGAATATTCAGACCAACTTTCATACAGATCCCATGAAAAATATGGCCTCTAGAGGTCACAAGGTTTTTTTATTATTTGTCCTACTGACCTAATTTTTGATCACAGTTGACCCAGTTTCGAACCTGACCTAGATATCATCAAGATGAACATTCAGACCAACTTTCATACAGATCTCATGAAAAATATGGCTTCTAGAGAGGTCACACAGTTTTTCTATTATTTGACCTACTGACCTAGTTTTTGATGGCACATAACCCAGTTTCGAACTTGATCTAGATATCATCAAGGTAAACATTCTGACAAATTCTCATGAAGATCCATTGAAAAGTACGGCCTCTAGAGAGGTCACAAAGTTTTTCTATTTTTAGACCTACTGACCTAGTTTTTGACCGCAGCTGACCCAGTTTCGAATTTGATCTAGATATCATTAAGATAAACATTCAAACCAACTTTCATACAGATCCCTTGAAAAATATGGCCTCTCTAGAGGTCACAAGGTTTTTCTATTTTTAGACCTACTGACCTAGTTTTCGACCGCACGTGACCCAGTTTCAAAGTTGACCTAAATATCATCAAGATAAACATTCTGACCAACTTTCATAAAGATCCCATGAAATGTGACCTCTAGAGTGGTCACAAGCAAAAGTTTACGGATGGACGGACGGACCCCACACGATCACAAAAGCTCACCTTGTCACTTTGTGATAGGTGAGCTAAAAATAACTACACATTCCTACAGACTTATAAAAATTTAATTGTAAAGTTTAAACATTCTTCCAAAACTTGCGACTTAATAATTATGTATGGTCCTAGTAAAAACTGTTTGATGTATCAGCTTGGAATTTAAATAATTATGCCCTTTAAAATAACTAACAATCAAAAATTATATCTAGAAACTAGAATATGTCTGTAAGACACAGGGTGTGCCCCCACTAATACATTTGTCACAAATAAGGGGAAATAATTTAAATGTTTGCAGTCTTAATGAGGTATAGCCTCAACAAACATTTTATGAAAAGGATTCATTACTCTAGGCCGTATACGTTTTGAGCTATGAGCATCACAAACAAAAAATCTACTATTTTGGCTATTTCAAGGGCAGTAACTCTGTAATAAGAGCCAAGATTCTAAAGAAAAATTCCAAATGCACAAGGTCACATCATAATAAAGACTCTAACAAGGTTTCATGAATTTACATCAAATACTTTTTGAGCTATGCACATAATTAGGTGAAAATGTTCATTTTTTGACTATTTCAGGGGCCATAACTCTGAAAAGAGGGGGCGGAGGCAGAAAGAAAATAGGAGGTTCGCAAGTTCATATCATGATAAAGACTCATGCAAGGTTTTATCCATTTATATCAAATACTTTTTGAGCAAGGTGTGTCACAAGGGGAAAATGTGCATTTTTGACTATTTCAGGGGCCATAACTCTGAAAATAGGGGAGGGGACCCAGATGAAAAATAGGAGGTGCACAAGTTCATATCATGATAAAGACTCCTGCAAGGTTTAATTAATTCATGTTAAATTCTTTTTAAGCTAGGCGCGTCACAAGTTGGAAATGTGCATTTTTGACTATTTCAGGGGCCATAACTCTGAAAATGGAGAGGAGACCCAGATGAGCAAGGCAGTCTGAAAGACTGCTAAATCCCCCGCCACTGCTATGGATAGTGAAAGGGTAAACCCTTGACCTTTAGCTGTGACTTAGACCTTGAACTGACATGGCTGACTCATGAATTCTGTGCAACGTCTTGATGAGGCAGTGTCCAACAAATCAATTGCCTGGAGCCCGCAGGCTACCAGAAATTTTTCGTCGGGCTTCCAAAAAAATCCGGAAGTAAGCCCGCCGGGCAACCATAAATCTAAAGCATCAGTAGCCCGGTCATTGTTGATTTACAAAATCAATATCCGGTCATTTACTCGATTTCAGCTTCCAATAAACAACAACTGACCATGTGTAACGATTATCCGGTCATAACTGGTTCAAACCAGTTTATATTTAACCCCGCCCATTATCAACGGTAGTTGCAGAAACAGTCACGCTCTTCGTGCTGATTTTTTTTTTATCAACTAATTATGTCACAGCAAGTGCATAGGTAACGAGAATCACTGAAGTGTTAATATTAATTGATAAAGGGTATTGATCCATAAAAAAGTGGAAAACCACAACAAAAACTCGCCAATTAATGAATTATCCGTAAGCGGCCAGCTGATCACTGAGCACGTGAAAAGTGCCCTGTAAGATTTCTTCATGCAAGCTTTAAATTACACCATTGTTTACTATAATAAGTATATAATTAAGAAGTCTGGTCCTTCCGTAACTTCAACCTAGAAAATCCACAATTTGTAATGAATTTCGAAGGCAAAGATGAGTTTAGAATGTCCGTTCACAATTCTAATAACACTCGATGTCGTATGCAAATTTTCCATATTAATTCCTTCAAAAAAGCTATCAGTGTAATTTTTTATGATAATTAACATCAAAATTTGAGGAACTGTCTCTGGTTAACATTAGTGAGTCAAGTAATCTGAGTGAAAACCTCTTTCACACAACATTCTGAAAGTATACCAGTACCCGGATAGTATATTTTGGATATATCTTTTTTACAGACTGTTTTGACATGTTTCTGTTAATGAAATATTCATGAAGACCTAAGCCGTACAACATGAATTTTGATAAATATTAGTGTACAATGTAACCTGAAACAGACCTTTTTATTATGTTGTAACATGATCTTGGTTTCAAACTTAAAGGTCCTCCGCAATTTCATATCTGTATGAATAAGTTGACATCCTTGGTGACATTTTCTAAGCAGAAGACTTGAATAGGTTGACAAAAATATAAAGTAATGTAAAAACCCTTGGTAAACACTGGTGATGGTTTTGAGAAGATATCATTTACAACTTTATTCTGTGAAAAGTATTCAAAATTAATGCAATGATCATAAATGTGATGAATACTTAACTATAAACATCCAGAAATGCTTTTTTGAGCTCTAGAAATAACACTAAATTTAACAAGAGTCAATAGGTACCAGTTAAAATTTCTATAAATAAAGAGAATGAAATATTGACCTTTTTCTGTATTCCATCATTCTTAACATAAGGGGTCTGTAACAATATCTGGACAATAGCAACATCAAAATAAACATTTATTGTCATTCAAATATATATAGAGAGAGAGACTGTGTCTGTGGAACTGAAACAAACACACAGGTTTATTTTGATGTTTTTAAATTTATTTACCAAACATTGTTACAGACCCCTTTGATTCTCACATCTCAGTAAGTCGGGTTCGGATAGAGCAAGTTTATACTTTCGGGGTTTAAATTGCTGGGCAACTACAAAAAAATGCTGGGCTACCAGAAAAAAATTCTGGTAGCCCACAGGGCTACCAACAAGATTATAAATTTGTCGGACACTGTGAGGTGATCATTTGACCCAAGTTTCATGAAAATCCTTCAACGGGTTTAGGAGATACAGACCTTTGACCTCGAGTTGTGACCTTGACCTTGAGTTGACATGGCTGACTCATGAGTTCTTGATGAGGTGATCAATTGACCCAAGTTTGATGATAATCCTTCAAGGGGTTTAGGAGATACAGAGTGGACACAAAATGGAAGGTTCAAACCTTTGACCCTAAGTTGTGACCTTGACCTTGAGCCGGCATGGCTGACTCATAGGTTCTGCACATCGTCTTGATGAGGTGATCATTTGACCCAAGTTTCATGAAAATCCTTCAAGGGGTTTAGGAAATATGGAGCGGACAGGAAGCGTGACCTTGACCTTGAGCAGGCATGGCTGATAAAGAGCGGACATAAAATAGAAGGCTCAAACCTTTCACCCTAAGTTGTGACCTTGACCTTGAGCTGGCATGGCTGACTCATAGGTTCTGCACATCGTCTTGATGAGGTGATCATTTGACACAAGTTTTATAAAATTCCTTCAAGGGGTTTAGGAGATATAGAGCAGACATAAAATGGAAGGCTCAAACCTTTATCCTTGGGTTGTGATCTTGACCTTGAGCCGACAAGGCTGGCTCATGGGTTCTACATATCGTCTTCATGAGGTGATCATTTGACCCAAGTTTCATGAAAATCCTTTAAGGGGTTTAGGAAATATGGAGTGGACAGGAAAGTGTTACGGGCAGACGGAAGGACGGACGGAGACCATTCCTATAACACCCTACCACTTGTGGCAGGGATTAAAAATAGGAGGTGCGCAAGTTCATATCATGATTAAGACTCAGGCAATGTTTCATGAATCTATATCAAATACTTTTTGAGCTACGCGTGTCACAAGGTGAAAATGTGCATTTTTTACTATTTCAGGGGCCATAACTCTGGAAATAGGGGGCGAAGCCAGATGAAAAATAGAAGGTGCGTAAATTCATATCAAGATAAAGACTCATGCAAGGTTTAATCAATTTATATCAAATATTTTTTGAGCTAGGCGCGTCACGAACTTCGGACGCACGTACAAGAGCAAATCTATATGCCCCCACCACTCATGGGGGGGGGGGGGGGCACAAAAATGCATGGTGACAGTCAGGGTATTTAAAATAAGGTGAGCTGAAGTGTGCTAACAAAAACAGATAAAACTATGCCCATTCTCTGCATGTCCTTGTAACAAATGGCAAAATGAGGCAGAAAATCTGAAAATAAAATTTAACCTTTGGTGATAGTTTATGATCCAAAATGACCAAACTTCAACTTTGGCATGAGGGGCTAGAGGGCGTGGACAGTAGCATGCATTTCCACTACCGTCCATGAACAGGCTCAATCAAACCGAGCCTGCAACATTTTCGTTTTTGTCGTGTTGAGTGGCCTGTGAAGTTTCCACTTTTTCTATTTTATTATCACAGCAGTGTTGTTTGTGCCGTGTGGCGGCTGTAAAAAGTCTCCCCGTACATTCAATCAGGGCTGTTATATTTCGATCTTCTCAGATCGTTCAGCACGATTTTTACCTCGTGTTAATGGTACTGTTTAGTTTCTCAACATGATCATTTCAGCCAGGGTGGCTCCAATACTCCCGCTTTCATAGCCTTGGGTATTGTAAGATCACCCCTTGGATATGGTGCCTGCTTTTTAATTTTGTCTTTTGACAGTCCCTGTGATATGCAGGCTCCATAACCTCAGATCCCCTTTCTAAATTCCAGTTTGTTTAGTTCTGCCCATTGTTTTCTCGTTTGGGGCAAACCCATTATTTTATCTGGGGACCAAACGCCGTTTTTCATGGAATTACACGCCACAACCCATGTATCATTGAAGGTTCCATGTTCACCGCCGTTTGAATACATCTGCGGATGTCTCTAAATTGCTTTTTGTGCTTTTAGCATGTGTAAATGTTGAGTTCTGCTCAACCCGGGGCTAGAGGGCGTGGACGGTAGCATGCATTTCCACTACCGTCCGTGAACAGGCTCAATCAAACCGAGCCTGCAACATTTTTGTTTCTGCCGTGTTGAGCGACCTGTGAAGTTTCCACTTTTTCTATTTGACCATAAAACGTTAATGGCAAACTTTTGACAGGTTTCACATTACCTATAAAGAAAATGTTTCTCTAATAGTGTTAACAAGGGTTTTCTATGATTTTACTTGGAGACCTTATGACCTTGAATAAAATTCATTAAAGACAAAACTTTATGGCAGGCTTCATGTAGGTTAGGCAGAAAATATCTCCTCTTATAGTTCTACAACTGGACTTAGTGACCTAGTTTATTACTCTGATTCCCATCTCTCAACCCATAGGAACAACATTCATCTAAACACTGCCAGTGCAGAACTGTAGCCCAGTTTCTCCCACATAATTTATCTTGCGGATATATTAACACCGGAATACTTGATGGAATTGCATGCAGGCTCAATCAATAGTTAAGCGGTATGTTTTGGACCCAAGATGTTCAAGTTCCTATCTTAATCTATAGAAGATGCTTCCTCTATGGTGTTAACAAGTATTTTCTATGGTTTGGCCATGAGACACAGTTTATGACTCAGATGACCCAATTTCAACCTTGACCATAATTTCTTAATAGCCAGCTTTCTGGCAGGCTTCATATAAGTCAGAACATTTAAGTATTAACAAGTGTACAGCACTCTTGTCCATCATCAAACTTTACTGAGATCTTTTGGTTATTAACATTATAAACAGTCAGTTTTATACAGATTGTTCAAGAAATGTGGCTGCTAATGTCGTAATAATACAAATATGGAATAACTTAATTTTTCAAAGAGACCCGACTTTGTTTTTACAGACAAAAACTTGTCCTGTGGTAACACATATTCTACTGAAGTTGTATCAAGATTTCTCAAGAAATGTGGCAACAATAGGAAATTGACAACATATACTAGTCAAGGGCCATAACCTTGCTGTTTTGGAGCAATCTGCTCATTATTAAACCTGAACAAGATCCCAAAATAAAAGAGAGGAGTTTGAATGGTAATTAACCAAAAAGGAATTAAATGAAAGCATAATACAAGTAGGGACTATGACAATGTGTTGCAAATCTGACTGAACTTTATTCCGATCCAAAATTGCTGTTTATAGCACTTGTCTGGATTTTATAGTGAAACAATGTTCCTAGTATGGAATCCAAAGACATATCTTGTTAAGATATTTATGCTTGTCTTTTTTATTTAGCTAATAATGGTGATACATCTTTTTAAAAATTCTGTCTCTGAAAGAAATCTGTAACAGCCAAAATAAACAAGAGGACCATGATGGTCCTGAATCGCTCACCTCTTCCCACATGACCCAGTTTTGAGTATGACATCGTTTTTGACCAACTTTCATGAAGATCCCATGAAAAATGTGACCTCTAGAGTGGTCACAAGGTTTTTCTATTTTTAGACCTACTGACCTAGTTTTTGACTCCACGTGACCCAGTTTCGAACTTGACCTAGATATCATCAAGATGAACATTCTGACCAACTTTCATAAAAATCCCATGAAAAATGTGACCTCTAGAGTGGTCACAAGGTTTTTCTATTTTTAGACCTACTGACCTAGTTTTTGACCGCACGTGACCCAGTTTCGAACTTGACCTAGATATCATCAAGATGAACATTCTGACCAACTTTCATGAAGATCCCATGAAAAATGTGACCTCTAGAGTGGTCACAAGGTTTTTCTATTTTTAGACCTACTGACCTAGTTTTTGAAGGCACGTGACCAAGTTTTGAACTTGACCTAGATATCATCAAGATGAACATTCTGACCAACTTTCATAAAGATCCCATGAAAAATGTGACCTCTAGAGTGGTCACAAGGTTTTTCTATTTTTAGACCTACTGACCTAGTTTTTGACCGCACGTAACCAGTTTCGACTTGACTAGATATCATCAGATGAACATCTGACAATGTTCATGAAGATCCCAGAAAATTGATCTAAGTGTACAAGGTTTTGTTCTATTTTTACTTTAGCTGACTAGTTTGTTGACGCACAGACCAGTTTCAAACTTGACCTAGATTCATAAATGAACATTCTGACTCAACTTTCTGAAGATCCATGAAAAATGTGACCTCTAGAGTGGTCACAAGGTTTTCTATTTTTAGACCTACTGACCTAGTTTTTAACCGCACGTGACCCAGTTTCGACTGACTAGATCATCAAGATGAACATTTGACCAACTTTCATGAAGATCCCATGAAAAATGTGACCTCTAGAGTGGTCACAAGGTTTTTCTATTTTTAGACCTACTGACCTAGTTTTTGACTCCACGTGACCCAGTTCGAACTTGACCTAGATATCATCAAGATGAACATTCTGACCAACTTTCATAAAGATCCCATGAAAAATGTGACCTCTAGAGTGGTCACAAGGTTTTTCTATTTTTAGACCTACTGACCTAGTTTTTGACCGCACGTGACCCAGTTTCGAACTTGACCAAGATATCATCAAGATGAACATTCTGACCAACTTTCATGAAGATCCCATGAAAAATGTGACCTCTAGAGTGGTCACAAGGTTTTTCTATTTTTAGACCTACTGACCTAGTTTTTGACCGCACGTGACCCAGTTTCGAACTTGACCTAGATATCATCAAGATGAACAATCTGACCAACTTTCATGAAGATCCCATGAAAAATGTGACCTCTAGAGTGGTCACAAGGTTTTTCTATTTTTAGACCTACTGACCTAGTTTTTGACCGCACGTGACCCAGTTTCGAACTTGACCTAGATATCATCAAGATGAACAATCTGACCAACTTTCATGAAGATCCCATGAAAAATGTGACCTCTAGAGTGGTCACAAGGTTTTTCTATTTTTAGACCTACTGACCTAGTTTTTGACCGCACGTGACCCAGTTTCGAACTTGACCAAGATATCATTAAGATGAACAATCTGACCAACTTTCATGAAGATCCCATGAAAAATGTGACCTCTCGACTGGTCACAAGGTTTTTCTATTTTTAGACCTACTGACCTAGTTTTTGACTGCACGTGACCCAGTTTCAAACTTGACCTAGATATCATCAAGATGAACATTCTGACCAACTTTCATAAAGATCCCATGAAAAATGTGACCTCTAGAGTGGTCACAAGGTTTTTCTATTTTTAGACCTACTGACCTAGTTTTTGACCGCACGTAACCCAGTTTCGAACTTGACCTAGATATCATCAAGATGAACATTCTGACCAACTTTCATGAAGATCCCATGAAAAATGTGACCTCTAGAGTGGTCACAAGGTTTTTCTATTTTTAGACCTACTGACCTAGTTTTTGACCGCACGTAACCCAGTTTTGAACTTGACCTAGATATCATCAAGATGAACATTCTGACCAACTTTCATGAAGATCCCATGAAAAATGTGACCTCTAGAGTGGTCACAAGGTTTTTCTATTTTTAGACCTACTGACCTAGTTTTTGACCGCACGTAACCCAGTTTCGAACTTGACCTAGATATCATCAAGATGAACATTCTGACCAACTTTCATGAAGATCCCATGAAAAATGTGACCTCTAGAGTGGTCACAAGGTTTTTCTATTTTTAGACCTACTGACCTAGTTTTTGACCGCACATGACCCAGTTTCGAACTTGACCTAGATATCATCAAGATGAACATTCTGACCAACTTTCATGAAGATCCCATGAAAAATGTGACCTCTAGAGTGGTCACAAGGTTTTTCTATTTTTAGACCTACTGACCTAGTTTTTGACCGCACGTGACCCAGTTTCGAACTTGACCAAGATATCATCAAGATGAACATTCTGACCAACTTTCATGAAGATCCCATGAAAAATGTGACCTCTAGAGTGGTCACAAGGTTTTTCTATTTTTAGACCTACTGACCTAGTTTTTGACTCCACGTGACCCAGTTTCGAACTTGACCAAGATATCATCAAGATGAACATTCTGACCAACTTTCATGAAGATCCCATGAAAAATGTGACCTCTAGAGTGGTCACAAGGTTTTTCTATTTTTAGACCTACTGACCTAGTTTTTGACCGCACGTGACCCAGTTTCAAACTTGACCTAGATATCATCAAGATGAACATTCTGACCAATTTTCATAAAGATCCTATGAAAAATGTGACCTCTAGAGTGGTCACAAGCAAAAAGTTTACGGACGCACGGACACACGCACGGACGGACGACGGACACTGCGCGATCACAAAAGCTCACCTTGTCACTTTGTGACAGGTGAGCTAAAAATATGTTCCAAATTGAGCACTAGCAAAATATACACTTTTTTCATATCCCTATCTATGAACTTTAGACAATAAAATGCCTATATGTCCCAAATAATGATCTTATATCTGTCAATGATGTAAAAACAATATTACACCAAATACTATATGCGGTAATGAAAAGTACTTGGATTTGAATAAATATGTTTGCTACTTTCTTTCTATATGTCATTTATATATTGGTGGGAACATTAACCACACATATGAAATTCTTTGTAAAATTAATGGGAATTAATTCTAAAGAAAGCACAAAAATATTTTTCTACTCTGATCAATATGACACATCATCTTGTTACATTGAACTTATACACGGAGTTATTTGAGTATCTGTACATGCATGAAAATGTTAATGTCTAGCCAAGAAAAATAAATTTGGATCTGACTTCTAAGGATATGATCCCGATTTCCAGCTATGGGTTGTGAACAAATTCTTAAAGGGGGCGTGATACTAAAATCCCTGGATTGCAGATATATATGGAGCAGACACAAAACAGAACCTATTCACTATGAAGCTAACACCTTGTCCTTTTTATTTACAGATCAAAGTATTGCATATGACACATTGTCTCATGAGGAAAATTTGTACCATGTTATAACAAAATACATTGGCTGATGACAGAGTATTTGAGCAGACATGAAATAGACCCCATTAACACATGACCTATAAGTATGACAATGTACCTGGCTGTGTGGGAGAGCATATCACAGCCTTTCATTATAGGGAGCATTTGTGTCAAGTAATATTAATATCCCTTGGTGGATGGCAAAGTTGTGGAGCAAGCTCTAAAAGTCTCTTTTGAACACTCCAGCAGTTAACGTACAGTGTCAACTTTTGTAATTGACTGATTCAAGGGTTATAACTCTGCAGATACTGGTTTTAACTTATTACTTGTAAAACTTCACTTAAATTTTAGTGAAAAAAAGAATGAAATAACTATTTATTGTTTGCAACTGAATATTAACTTGTTCTTCATGAGTAGCTGAATTAATCAAAATATTGATTTATTTAAATCATTATGCCTCAAGAGAACAAAATATAAAGAATATGGGGTTTCGAAAAAAAAAACAAAAAAAACTAACTGCATCAGCTTACAAAAAAAGTCTGCAATATTTTTCCTAGAACAAAATATGGCAAGAAAATGAAATCCTGTCCAATGCAAGTTCTGCCAGTCATTGAAACATACTTTGACAAATAAATTTTATTTACCCCAGTTTATAATGATGAACATGATCATTAACAAGAAAAATATAACCTAATGTTTGTAACAAAATTGAATACCTTAACAGTTAATATAAATAAACAAGAGGACCATAATGGTCCTGAATCGCTCACCTATCCCCACATGACCTAGTGTTGAACTGAGTACGACGTCGTTATTTCTATTATTTGACATAGTGACCTAGTTTTTGAGCATATGTGACCTAGATATCATCAAGATAAAAAATTCTGACCAATTTTCATGAAGATCCACTGAAAAATATGACCTCTAGAGAGGTCACAACGTTTTTCTATTATTTGACCTAATGACCTAGTTTTTGAAGGCACGTGACCCACTTCTGAATCTGACCTAGATATCATCAAGGTGAACATTCTCACCAATTTTCATGAAGATCTCATGAAAAATATGGCCTCTAGAGAGGTCACAAGGTTTTTCTATTTTTCAACCTACTGACCTAGTTTTTGACCGCACGTGACCCAGTTTCGAACTTGTCCTAGATATCATCAAGAGGAACATTCTGATCAATTTTCGTGAAGATCCATTGAGAAACATGGCCTCTAGAGATGTCACAAGGTTTTTCTATTTTTAGACCTACTGACCTAGTTTTTGACCGCACGTAACCCAGTTTCAAACCTGACCTAGATATCATCAAGGTGAACATTCTCACCATTTTTCATGAAGATCCATTGAGAAATATGGCCTCTAGAGAGGTCACAAGATTTTTCTATTTTTAGACCTACTGATCTAGTTTTTGACCGCACGTGACCCAGTTTCGTACCTGACCTAGATATCATCAAGGTGAACATTCTGACCAATTTTCATGAAGATCCATTGAGAAATATGGCCTCTAAAGAAATCACAAGGTTTTTCTATTTTTAGACCTACTGACCTAGTTTTTGACCCCACATGACCCAGTTTCGAACTTGACCTAGATATCATCAAGGTGAACATTCTGACCAATTTTCATGAAGATCCATTGAGAAATATGGCCTCTAGAGAGGTCACAAGGTTTTTCTATTTTTAGACCTACTGACCTAGTTTTTGACTACACGTGACCCATTTTCGAACTTGACCTAGATATCATCAAGGTGAACATTCTGACTAATTTTCAAGAAGATCCATTGAGAAATTTGGCCTCTAGAGAGGTCACAAAGTTTTTCTATTTTTAGACCTACTGACCTAGTTTTTGAAGGCACGTGACCCAGTTTCGAACTTGACCTAGATATCATCAAGGTAAACATTCTGACCAATTTTCATGAAGATTTCATGAAAAATATGGCCTCTAGAGAGGTCACAAGGTTTTTCTATTTTTAGACCTACTGACCTAGTTTTTGACCGCACGTGACCCAGTTTCAAACTTGACCTAGATATCATCAAGATGAACATTCTGACCAACTTTCATAAAGATCCCATGAAAAATGTGACCTCTAGAGTGGTCACAAGCAAAAGTTTACGCACGCACAAACGCACGCACGCACGCACGGACGGACGACGGACACCACGCGATCACAAAAGCTCACCTTGTCACTTTGTGACAGGTGAGCTAAAAATATCAAAACATCTTGAAGTGCAGCTAGTACATGGTAGACTTAAATATACTGGCATAATAGCATGTCATTTTAGCTTCCAAGCTTTTAACCTAATCTATGAACAAGATGCCAAAATGACAAAGGTCCATAACTCTCAAGAGGTACTGACTCATCTTGAAAAAATAAGTCTAACTACTAGCAACTTGAGGCTGGCCACATATAAATTATTTGAAAATTTCCCAAATCTAAAAATTCAGTTATTAAATTGAGCCAGTGATTTGAATCTTTTAAAAGGCAACTCAAAAGAAAAGATACGGCAACTGATCAACAATTAAATCAGAATTTATACAACATTAACTTTTCTTTCAGCATTCTTTTCCATCAAGAAGTTTAACTATATAAAATGAAATAACTTACAGACATTGTCAGTTTGAAAAATAATTAAATTTTCTGCACTTTCCACTGTATTTTGAGTCTCCAAAAATGGGGGCATAAAAAAACAAGAGCTGTCACTAATGGTGACAAATGCCCCCCCGCAGCACCTTGACCTCTGACCTTGTAACCTTGACCTTTGACCTGGTGACCCCAAAGTCAGTAGGGGTGGTGTACTCAATAAGTACTATCAGCATGTGAAGTTTGAAGGTCCTGGGTGAAGTGGTTCGCGAGTAAAGTGCCTTCATGCAAAAAGTTAACGGTGGCTCCTATGACAATGACCTTTGACCTGGTGACCCCAATGTCAGTAAGGGTGGTGTACTCAGTAAGTACTATCAGCATGTGAAGTTTGAAAGTCCTGGGTGCAGTGGTTCGCGAGTAAAGTGCCTTCATGCAAAAAGTTAACGTTGGCCCCTGTGTCCTTGACCTTTGACCTGGTGACCCCAAAGTCAGTAGGGTTGGTGTACTCATTAAGTACTATCAGCAGGTGAAGTTAGAAGGTCCTGGGTAAAGCAGTTCACGAGTAAAGTGCCTTCATGCAAAAAGTTAACGTTGGCTCCTATGACAATGACCTTTGACCTGGTGACCCCAAAGTCAGTAAGGGTGGTGTACTCAGTAAGTACTATCAGCATGTGAAGTTTGAAAGTCCTGAATGAAGTGGTTCGCGAGTAAAGTGCCTTCATGCAAAAAGTTAACATTGGCCCCTGTGTCCTTGACCTTTGACCTGGTGACCCCAAAGTCAGTAGGGTTGGTGTACTCATTAAGTACTATCAGCATGTGAAGTTAGAAGGTCCTAGGTAAAGCAGTTCGCGAGTAAAGTGCCTTCATGCAAAAAGTCAACGTTGGCCCCTGTGACCTCGACTTCTGACCTGGCGACCCCAAAGTCAGTAAGGATGGTGTACTCATTAAGTACTATCAGCATGTGAAGTTTGAAGGTCCTGGGTGCAGTGGTTTGCGAGTAAAGTGCCTTCATGCAAAAAGTTAACGTTTGCCCCTGTGACCTTGACCTTTGACCTGGTGACCCAAAAGTCAGAAGGGGTTGTGTACTCAATAAGTACTATCAGCTGTGAAGTTTGAAGATACTGGGTGCAGTGGTTCGCGAGTGAAGTGCCTTCATGCAAAAAGTTAACGTTGGCCCCTGTGACCTTGACCTTTGACCTGGTGACCCCAAAGTCAGTAGGGGTGGTGTACTCAATAAGTACTATCAGCACGTGAAGTTTGAAGGTCCTCGGTGCAGTGGTTCACGAGTAAAGTGCCTTCATGCAAAAAGTTAACGCTGGCCCCTGTGACCTTGACCTTTGACCTGGTGACCCCAAAGTCAGTAGGGTTGGTGTACTCAGTAAGTACTATCAGCACGTGAAGTTTGAAGGTCCTGGGTGCAGTGGTTCGCGAGTAAAGTGCCTTCATGCAAAAAGTTAACAAACTAACGAACGAATGAATGAACTAACGAATGGATGGACAGTTGAAAACTAATATGCCTCCCTTTGGGGGCATAAAAAATTGGGAGTGGGGGGATGCATGATTGGGTTGGTGGGTATGAATGAGTGGAGAGTGAGGTGGGGAAAAGGTACAACTTTGCATATTAATAAGATATTCATGGATAGTTTGATTTTTTGGGGGGAGGGAGAAGGAAGTTTAAAAAAATTCTACCAATTCGTTGGTTTGTTATGTACAAATCTGTGGATTTTTTAACAATGAAAGGGCAATAACTCTAAAGGAAACTGAATCCAAAAAAAAATTGACAGGCATCATAACGTTATGCTGGTTCATGTTTATTTTAAGTTTTATGATATTCAACCTTATAGTTACTGAGAAATGGCTGCAGACTGACATATTTGGGCATTTTTCATTCAATTAAGGGCAATAACTCTAAGGAAAATTGACCAATCCAAAAAAAAACTTGACGGGAATCATCACAGTATGTTGGTTCATGTTTATTTCAAATTTCATGAAATTCTACCTGCTAGTTACTGAGAAATGGCTGCGGACGGACGGAATGATGGACAGACAACGCCATTTCAACACACCCCTCCCGATTTCATCGGCGGGGGATAATAAAACCAAAAGACCTTGTCACTGTATTGTATTAATTCAATACAGCCTTTGTCACTGTGTGTTACAAATGAAACTCTCTTAAGGACTTTGCCACTGCATTTTACAATTTAAATCAATTTAAGCTCTTGCCAGTGTGTTACAAATGAAAACCTCTTAATTTATTTATTTGGGTTTTATGGCGCACCAACACAGTATAGGTTATATGGCGCAAAACAGGACTACAAATTTTGGTTCCACATCTCATTTACATTGGAAAAAAAAACATGAGGTACAGAATCAAAATTTGCATACCTGCTGGAATCAAAGAGTTACTGCAAAACCAAGTGTTAAGACCCTATTAGTTGCCTCTTATGATCATGCAAGGGTAAGGCAGCGGTTCCAATTCTTTTCATACACAGATCGTCCCAGAACCACATGGGGCGAAAACGTCTTAAAGACCTTGCTACTTTATTTTACAAAAAATCAATTAAAGCTATTGCCACTGTGTGTTACAAATACACAGATCGTCCCAGGACCACATGGGGCGAAAACCTCTTAAAGACCTTGCCACTTTATTTTACAAAAAATCAATTAAAGCTATTGCCACTGTGTGTTACAAATACACAGATCGTCCCAGAACCACATGGGGCGAAAACCTCTAAAGACCTTGCCACTGTATTTTACAAAAAAATCGATTAAAGCTATTGCCACTGTGTGTTACAAATGAAACCCTCTTAAAGACCTTGCCACTGTATATTACAAAAAAATCAATTAAAGCTATTGCCACTGTGTGTTACAAATGAAACCATCTTAAAGACCTTGCCACTGTATTTTACAAAAAATCAATTAAAGCTCTTGCCACTGTGTTACAAATGAAACCCTCTTAAAGACCTTGCCACTGTATTTCACAAATAATCAATTAAAGCTATTGCCACTGTGTGTTACAAATGAAACCAATTCTTAAAGACCTTGCCACTGTATTTTACAAAAGATCAATTAAAGCTCTTGCCTCTGTGTTACAAATGAAACCCTCTTAAAGACCTTGCCACTGTATTTTACAAATAATCAATTGTGTGTGTTACAAATGAAACTATCTTAAAAATCTTGCCATTGTATTTTATAAATTAAATCAATTAAATCTCTTACCACTGTGTGCTATAAAAATGAAACTATCTTAAAGACCTTGCTATTGTATTTTACAAATTAAATCAATTAAAGCTCTTGCCATTGTGTTACAAATGAAACCCTCTTAAAGACCTTGGCACTGTATTTTACAAAAAAATCAATTAAAGCTATTGCCACAGTGTGTTACAAATGAAACACTCTTAAAGACCTTGCCACTGTATTCCCTCAAATACCTTGCTAATGGGTGTTGCAAATTCAATCCACTGGAAAATACCTTACCACTGTATGTTACAACTTTAACCTTGCTATTATGTGTTACAAATTAAATTCACAGAAAAATGTACTACTGTGTGCTACAAATTAAATCTTTATTTTTTATCTCAGATAAAAAATTTAACCCTGCCACTGTTTTACAATATTATTAATTTCATAGTCTGTCCATAGAGTTTGAAAAAGGAATTTCATTAAATTACATTGGAATTCAACACTCACTCATTGTGTTTTACAAAATGATTCATTCAACATTCATTCATTTTTTCACAAAGCAATACAATCAAACATTCATTCACTTCAATTCACAAAATCATTCATCTTTCATCTCCTATTTTTACAAGACTTAGGTCATATTGCACAAGTATTTAAAATGAAAAAGTAGTATGGTAGCTATGATAAATCATTTAGATACAAAATGTAAAAAATTATATTCATATAAATTTATATTAAAACAAAAATTCAATTGTTGACCTTTTTTAAACCATATCATCCCTATTTCTTGAAATTTTGTCCAAAAATAAAAAGTGCTGCCGTCCTTAAAAAATTATTTACTGAGCTCCGAGGTGGTCCAAGGCAGATAATTTTTCCTTCAATGTTTTTTTTTTGGCTTTCAGTCCAAACCAAACGCTGCTAAAGACTAAAGCAATAATGACTGAAAGACAGGACCATTGCACAAAGAACACAAAATGTGTCACTTTCTATTTCACGGGTCAAAAAATGTCTGAGTAAGGATAATTTTGATTGGCTCTCAGAGCATACAAAATAAAAACTTAAAGTAGGCATGGCTTGGCCGAAACTGCCCTTAAAAGGTTGTGGTATGGTAGTGTTCTGAAACCAGTAGCCAATATTTCTTTGCTTATCCTACCATACCTCTAACATAAGGTTATTTCAAGTCGCAAAAAGTGATAGTTTAATTTCAATCTTGACCAGTAGCTAGTTATGATCACACTGTGATCATTGATAACTAACCCACTCTACCACAGTCTTAACATCTATTATTCATAAAATAAACACAATATAATACAAAATATCAATGGTTGACACTGTTCTTTTGAGGATTTTCTCTATACTTAGATGAATTAATTGGCTACATTATGGTGTGCAAATATAATGATATGGTAGTGTTGTATGATGTCAAGTATGACAGTGGCTAGCAAAACAGTGAACTGTCATGGAGCTACCAATTGCAATAAAAACCGAAACCATGGCAGCACCTCCTCAGCAGTCAGTCAGCAGTCATGATGACTCGCAAAAGTTCTCTCTCACTGATCCAAACACACAAGTCTGTATAAAACTTACAAAAATAGTTAATGGTGATAATCTTCCTACAGTTTACCATATCATTCCTATCTCTGAAATTTAGTCCAAAAATACATGTAGGTGTCCAAAATTGTTCTTAAAATGAGGTGATATGGTAGTTTTCATAAAAACCAGTAGCCGGAATTAAATGCTTTGCCTTATTCTACCATATCCCTAACTGTTAAGATATTAAGAACGTATAAGAATATGCAAGAAAAAATTGTAATTCATTTTTAACCAGAAGCCAGTTTTTATACATAATTGGCTTTAATGTTACCAGTACTACAGCCCTAGCAATAATATCCAGTGTTCTCCCAGACACGTGCTATCATGTCTTAATTTTGGAAAGTAACTGAACCATAGTACCCTTACTGCCTGCGAAAAAAAAACACTTGATAGCAGGGCTTTTAAACAGGCCATTTATAGCCTCTTCATCTCAGAAAGCATCTTTCAAATTATGCAGTTTTCCCCTATAATTGACTTTATTTCAGAAATTTTGCCAAAGTACCACACACTTGTGGTTGAGTAAGTCACCTATGACAGAATACAAACTCAGCCAGAAAGAGGATTCCCAATTCCAACTATTTAGCTGACTAGAAATATAAACTTACAGTAAACTATGCTAGATACAAATATTTGACAGGGAATAAGTCACCTGACTAGCACACATTGTATTTAATGAGTTGTAACCTAAAAAATTCTAAGGAGAACACTGAAATTATATGTACTTCAAAAAAATCAATGTCTGAAAAATTTAAAAGTCCTATAAACACAAAGAATTATGTGACCTCTTGCAACCCTCAATTTCTTGCTGTTAGACTTTGTCTAAACTAAGTAAACGGTTTGGCTACAATTGTTGCACATATATAATGATATGGTAATTATTATAACAGTGTTAATTTGAGGGTTGATTTTAATACTATCACACACTGCACTTTCACACAAACAGTGGCAGAAAAAACACCTTACACTACCTTATCATCCCTATCTACTGAAACTTAGTCCAAAAATATATGAACCCCGGCCAAAACTGCCCTTAAATGCGGTGATATGGTAGTTTTCTGAAACCAGTAGCCAGTATTTCCATTCCTTATCCTACCATATCCCTAACAGTTGAGATTATTTCTATATGCAATAAAGTCAGCTTTTCAGTCTTAACCAGTTGTCTGTTGTCTTTGATTTTCACTAAACTGGTCTGGCTACAAGTATTGACAAAGCAAATGATAAGGTAGTACTCTATACAGTAAATTGTAATTTTGGGCTGCAGATACTTTGTTGCCCTGATATTTCCTATCGAATACGTAATACTGTATACCATTATCTGCAGTAAATTGAAAATTACAGTGGATTAACCTCAACAGTGACACCTAATCTAAAACCTTACCACTGTGCCTTAAATATAAAGCTATTGTCAGTCCTTAATTGTGCCATTGTTTTGTCACTATGTTTTAATCACAGACATTTCAACTTCGTTAAACAAACACTGCAAAAGAATTTTAAAACAAAATACTTTTAACATCAATTTATTTCACTGTATTTTACAAGATATTTTTGCCAATGTTTTAAAGAGTAATTTATGTTACTGAAAATGGCAGTAGTACCACTGACAAATTACTGTACAAAACTGCCAACAATAGAAGTTGTTATAGCAACTTTCTGAACAGTTTGGATGATCAGTGGAAAACTGGTTGTACTTGGTCTAGTAGCCTTACAAATACCTTCAATTCCAAACAATTGTTTCTATCTGATGCTGCTCAAATGTAAATTCACGTCCTATCAACAAGCATGTATTTTTAGTCTGAAACAGCAACTTACTCTTCACAGCTTTGTCCAAAAACTTTAGAGCAAATCAGATGATCCAACTGGTTATTGGATTTGGCCTACATATCATGCCTATTAATGATGCCATAAAATTTTGTTAAAATGTTCAAGAAATGCTCAAGTGTGGAGAACCTGCATGCCTATACACTCCCCCTATCCCCACCCCAAACAACCCTCACCCTTTCATTGATCCAACAGACAGGCTTTAAAAATTAATTATGTGAAAAGTATCCCTTGCTTGCTGGACTAGATTTTCAATAATTTTCACTTATTTTTTTTCTGGATAATGCTCTTTTCCTATTATTTCCCCAAAAGCACCCCAATTTGCTTTATCTACTAACATTTGATAAATTCACAGGTACTTTTTTATGTGAGAACTACCACTCTGATGCAGATTTTAACAAATCCTATGAAATGTTTCTACAGATAGGATCATAGCAAAATTTGTACAAACTTAATTTCTTTACAATACTCTGCTGTATACTGGATTATAACTGCTACTGTGGAATCACAGCTTTACAATATAAACCATCCTGCTTAAACTGGCATTATTTTTAAAGAACATTAACTTTTTTCTTCTTTGCTTTATGACTGATGCAACCCTGCTGTTACATAATACAACCACTTGCCTCTGACTAATTTGTCTGTGTATATCCTGATACTCAATGATTCAATGTTAAATAAGGTGGTCCCACATTTCCATAATGGTCAACTGAGTATCAAGTTTGAAAATTTTTTGTCAATTAGAAGTTGCTGAAAACTATTTGAAGGACTGAAAAGTTTGGATCAAGAAAAAGAGCTAACTAGGGTATCAGAGGATGTGTGTGTGTTGGGTGAGGGGGGTGGGGGGGGGGTGGGGGTGGCTCTGAATGAAATGTAAAGCAACTGAATGGAATGTACAGTAAATGAATGGAAACATACAATCTGGTGACACAATGGAAAACTAGTTGAATGGAATATTAACTTTGATAGCAGTCTTGGAGGAGTTGTGAGGAGAGGGGGAGCTGACTGAAATACACACCTTACTAGCATCATGGGCACTGAGAAAGCCGAGTGAAAGCAATATGTGTTAGCTGCCTGTATTTAACATCTTACTTGGAAACTGCTTTGGCTTGCTTAGGAAACTAGTTGAATTGAATATTAGCTTTGATGGTGGGGTACTGGATGGACTGAGAAGGGAGCAGGGAGAGAGGGAGCTGATTGAAATATTCACTTTATAAGCATCATGGGCAGTATGATCACAGAGTGAAAGCAATACATGTCAGCAGACTGTATGTAACATCTTTCTAGGAAGCTGCTTTGGCTTGCTTGAAGAATGAAACATGTGGTGGATGGATAGCTCAGTGGTTTGCACACTGGCCTTCCAATCCTGAGGTCGGGGGTTCGATCCCCGGCACCTACTCGGGAATTTTCAGAAACGCTTTTCATTGTTTCCCATCCAACTAGAGGTGTACTGGTCAGGAACCAAGGCAATCCTTGTGTGTATCAGTGCTATACACTGAGCACGTTAAAGGTGGATAATCAGATTTTGGCCATGTAACGGATTTGTTCGAAACTTTAGCATCTGATCATTTACACTCATTTATGTTCACTTAACACTTAATACAAATTAGATTTTCACTGGAGGTATTTTTAAAATTTCATTTTCCTATCCTGGTTGCCCAACCAAGATAGAGTTATTTTATCATAAGTATAAATTTGATAAATATACTTTGCCTAAGGAAATGTATAAATATTAGACGTATTGTAATATATTTGTAAAATATTTGCATTAAAAATTATGTATTTAAATGGAATTCATTAGAAACGCAAGTTTGAAAAATTATTATTACCTCCCTTTGCCTATCTTGGTTGCGCAACCAAGATAGATTGGAAATAAATGAATTCATAAGCTACACACAGCTTTAAAACTTGCATTTTGGTTCAGATTGTTCAATAGTTGATATGTCTATCAAATGCAAATGTAAAACTAGACATTATATCGAAATAAAAAGAAATATCCAGCTTTTTATATACTTTCATATTAAAGGGGAGTAATTACAAAATTTTATAAAAATAATAAAATATACATTTCAAATAGGAATCTAACTCTATGTAATCGGTCTTTTTGTTCCTTAAATAATTCTCTACCAGAATATACAAAATGTAAAAAAATGTCATTAAATGTTCTTTAAATGTGATTGACCACCTTTAAAGAACCAGGCTGTCTATTCGCAATGAGCTAGGCTAAGTTAGCCGGACAAGCCTGTATCTGATTTCTGATCTCTCTGTCTGGGGGCTTTGTCTCACTCTGTCCCTCTGGTCAGATTGCTCTGTGTCTGTACTAGTAGAGGATGAATTATGCGCCCTGTGTGGCTGCATTTGAACTATGTAAAGCGCCTTTGAACGTGAAATTGATCATGAAAAGGGCGCTATATAAATCTGGTATAATAATAATAATAACATACTACATCCTGGTAACACAAGGGAGAACCAATTCAATGGAATATTAGCTTTGATGGCGATATTGGAAGTTTGGCATGCTTGATGGATGAAACATACTACAACCCGGTAACACAAGGGAGAACCAGTTTGATGGAATATTAACTTTGATGTCATAATTGGAGGTATTTTGGATAGGGGAGGTGGAGCTGGTGAAATATATACCCTTGTAACATCATGGCAGCACACCATGGGATAGCTAGCTAGATGTATAAGATACAACCCGGTAACACAAGAAAGAATCAGTTGGATGGAATATTAGCTTTGTTGTCATAATTGGAGATATTTGGGTTGGGGAGGTGGAACTGGTGAAAATATACACCCTTATAGATCTTGGGGGCACACCATGGGATAGTTAGCTATAAGTATAAATACAACCTGGTAACACAAGGGAAAAGCAGTTGGATGGAATATTAGCTTTGAAGTCATAATTGTAGGTATTTGGGGTGGGGAGAGGTGGGACTGGTGAAAATATACACCCTTGTAGCATCATGGGGGCACACCATGGATTAGCTAGCTAATGTATAATATCCAACCCGATAACACAAGGGAAAACCAGTTGGATGGAATATTAACTTTGATGTCATAATTGGAGGTATTTGGGGTGGGAGTGGGGATGGTAGAGCTGGTGAAAATACACAACTCTTTTAGCATCATTGGGGCACACCATGGGATAGCTATCTAGATGTATAATATACAACCTAATAAGACAAGGGAGAACCAGTTGAATGGAATATTAGGTTTGATGTCATAAATGGAGGTATTTGGGGTGGGGGAGGTGAAGCTGGTGAAAATAAACACCCTTGTAGCATCATGGGGGCACACCATGGGATAGCTAGCTAAATGTATAATATTCAACCTGGTAAGACAAGGGAGAACAAGTTGGATGGAATATTAACGTTGATGTCATAATTGGAGGTATTTGGATTAGGCGAGGTGGAGCTGGTGAAAATATAGCCCCTTTTAGCATCATGGGGGTACACCATGGGATAGCTAGCTAAATGTATAATATACAACCCGGTAACACAAGGGAGAACCAGCTGGATGGAATATTAGCTTTGATGTCATAACTGGAGGTATCTGGTGGGGGGGGGGGGGGGGCGAGGGGAGGGAGGAAAGGTTGAGCTTTTTACCATCATGGGGGCACACCATGGGATAGCTAGCTAGATGTATAATACACAACCTGGTAACACAAGGGAGAACCAGCTGGATGGAATATTAGCTTTGTTGACAGAATTGGAGATATTTGGGTTTGGGGGAGGTGGAGCTGGTGAAAATATACATCCTTGTAGCATCATGGGGGTACACCATGGGATAGCTAGCTAGATGTATAATATACAACCTGGTTACACAAAGGAGAACCAGTTGCATGGAATATCAGCTTTGTTGACATAATTGGAGATATTTGGGTTGGGGGAGGTGGAGCTGGTGAAAATATACACCCTTGTAGATCTTGGGGGCACACCATGGGATAGTTAGCTAGATGTATAAATACAACCTGGTAACACAAGGGAAAAGCAGTTGGATGGAATATTAGCTTTGAAGTCATAATTGGAGGTATTTGGGGTGGGGAGAGGTGGCACTGGTGAAAATATACACCCTTGTAGCATCATGGGGGCACACCATGGATTAGCTAGCTATTGTATAATATTCAACCCGATAACACAAGGGAAAACCTGTTGGATGGAATATTAACTTTGATGTCATAATTGGAGGTATTTGGGGTGGGAGTGGGGATGGTAGAACTGGTGAAAATACACACCCTTTTAGCATCATTGGGGCACACCATGGGATAGCTAGCTAGATGTATAATATACAACCTAATAAGACAAGGGAGAACCAGTTGAATAGAATATTAGCTTTGATGTCATAATTGGAGGTATTTTAGGTGGGGGGGGGGGGGGGGGGGAAGCTGGTGAAAATAAACACCCTTGTAGCATCATGGGGGCACACCATGGGATAGCTAGCTAAATGTATAATATACAACCTGGTAACACAAGGGAGAACCAGTTGGATGGAATATTAACGTTGATGTCATAATTGGAGGTATTTGAATTAGGTGAGGTGGAGCTGGTGAAAATATAGCCCCTTGTAGCATCATGGGGGTACACCATGGGACAGCTAGCTAGATGTATAATATACAACCTGGTAACACAAGGGAGAACCAGTTGGATGGAATATTAGCTTTGTTGACAGAATTGGAGATATTTGGGTTTGGGTGAGGTGGAGCTGGTTGAAAATATACATCCTTGTAGCATCATGGGGGTTACACCATGGGATAGCTAGCTAGATGTATAATATACAACCTGTTACTACAAAGGAGAACCAGTGGATGGAATATTTGCTTTGTTGACATAATTGGAGATATTTGGTTGGGGGAGGTGGAGCTGGTGAAAATATACACCCCTGTAGCATCATGGGGGCACACCATGGGATAGCTAGCTGGATGTATAAATACAACCTGGCAATACAAGGGAAAAGCAGTTGGATGGAATATAAGCTTTGAAGTCATAATTGGAGGTATTTTGGGTGGGAGAGATGGGGGCTGGTGAAATATACACCCATGTGCATCCATGGGGGCACACCATGGGTTTAGCTGCTGTATGTATAAAATTCACCCAAAAACACAAGAGAGAAACAGTTTGGTTGAATATTAACATTGATCTCATAATTGGAGGTATTTGAATTAGGTGAGGTGGAGCTGGTGAAAATATAGCCCCTTGTAGCATCATGGGGGTACACCATGGGATAGCTAGCTAGGTGTATAATATATAACCCGGTAACACAAGGGAAAACCAGCTGGATGGAATATTAGCTTTGTTGACAGAATTGGAGATATTTGGGTTGGGGGGAGGTGCAGCTGGTGAAAATATACACCCTTGTAACATCACAGGGGCACACCATGGGATAGCTAGCTGGATGTACAAATACAACCTGGCAATATAAGGGAAAAGCAGTTGGATGGAATATTAGCTTTGAAGTCGTAATTGGAGGTATTTTGGGTGGGAGAGATGGGGCTGGTGAAAATATACACCCTTGTAGCATCATGGGGGCACACCATGGATTTAGCTAGCTATATGTATAATATTCAACCCATTACCACAAGAGAGAAACAGTTGGATGGAATATTAACTTTGATGTCATAATTGGAGGTATTTGAATTAGGTGAGGTGGAGCTGGTGAAAATATAGCCCCTTGTAGCATCATGGGGGTACACGATGGGATAGCTAGCTAGATGTATAATATTTAACCCGGTAACACAAGGGAGAACCAGCTGGATGGAATATTAGCTTTATTGACAGAATTGGAGATATTTGGATTTGGGGGAGGTGGAGCTGGTGAAAATATACATCCTTGTAGCATCATGGGGGTACACCATGGGATAGCTAGCTTAATGTATAATATACAACCTGGTACATCAAAGAGAACCAGTTGGATGGAATATTAGCTTTGAAGTCTATTTGGGAGGTATTTGGGTGGGAGAGATGGGCTGGTCAAAATATACACCTTGTAGCATCATTTGGGCACACGACGTTTTAGCTAGCTATAATGTATAATATTCAACCAATAAACACAAGAGAGAAAACAGCTTGGATGGATATTAACTTTGATGTCATAACTGGAGGTATTTGGGATGTGGGTTGAGGAGGAAAGGTGGAGCTGGTGAAAATATACATCCTTTAGCATCATGGGGGCACAACCATGGGACAATTAGCTAGATGTATAATATACAACCTGGTAAGACAAGGGAGAACCAGTTGAAAGAATATTAGCTTTGATGTCCTAATAAGGAGGTATTTGGGGTGGGGGAGGTGGAGGCTGGTGAAATATAACCCATGAAGCATCATGGGGCACACCATGGGATAGCTATCTAAGATGTAAATATAAGCCTGGTAACCAAGGAGAACCGGTTGGATGGAATATTAGCTTTTATGTCATAATTTGGAGTATACGGTGGCAGAGGTGGACTGGTGAAAAATACACACCCTTTAGCATCATGGGGGCACACATGGGATAGCTATCTAGATGTATAATATACAACCTGGTAACACAAGGGAGAACATTTGGATGGAATATTAGCTTTGATGTCATAATTGGGGGTATTGGGGTGGGGAGGTGGAGCTGGTGAAAATACACACCCTTGTAGCATCATGGGGGCACACCATGGGATAGCTAGCTTAATGTATAATATACAACCTGTAACTCAAGGGAAACCAGTTGGTTGGAATATTAGCTTTGATGTCATAATTGGAGGTATTGGGTGGCGGAGGTTTAAGCTGGTAAAATAACGCCCTTGTAGCATCATGGGGCACAGCCTTTGGTAGTTAGTCTAGATGGTTAATTACACCTAGATAACCCCAAGGGAGAACCAGCTTGGATGGAATATTAATTTTGATGTCATAATTGAGGTATCTGGTTTGGGGGTGGGAAGGTGGAGCTGGTGAAAATATACACCCTTTTTAGCATCATGGGGCACACCATGGGATAGCTAGCTAATGTATAATATCAACTGGTAACACAAGGAGAACAGTTTGGATGGAATATTAGCTTTGATGTCATAATTGGAGTATTGGGGTGAGGGAGGTGGAGCTGGTAAAATATACCACCTTTTAGCATCATGGGGGCACACCATGGGATAGCTAGCTAATGTATAATATTCAACCTGGAACTCAAGGTAACCATTGGATGGAATATAGCTTTGATGTCATAATGGAGGTATCTGGTGGGGTGGGGGGGGCGAGGGGAGGGAGGAAAGGTTGAGCTTTTTACCATCATGGGGGCACATATTAGCTTTGTTGATAGAATTGGAGATATTTGGGTTTGGGGGAGGTGGAGCTGGTGAAAATATACATCCTTGTAGCATCATGGGGGTACACCATGGGATAGCTAGCTAGATGTATAATATACAACCTGGTTACACAAAGGAGAACCAGTTGGATGGAATATTAGCTTTGTTGACATAATTGGAGATATTTGGGTTGGGGGAGGTGGAGCTGGTGAAAATATACACCCTTGTAGATCTTGGGGGCACACCATGGGATAGTTAGCTAGATGTATAAATACAACCTGGTAACACAAGGAAAAGCAGTTGGATGGATATTAGCTTTGAAGTCATAATTGGAGGTATTTGGGGTGGGAGAGGTGGCACTGGTGAAAATATACACCCTTGTAGCATCATGGGGCACACCATGGATTAGCTAGCTATTGTATATATTCAACCCGATAACACAAGGGAAAACCTGTTGGATGGAATATTAACTTTGATGTCATAATTGGAGGTATTTGGGGTGGGAGTGGGGATGGTAGAACTGGTGAAAATACACACCCTTTTAGCATCATTGGGGCACACCATGGGATAGCTAGCTAGATGTATAATATACAACCTAATAGACAAGGGAGAACCAGTTTGAATAGAATATTAGCTTTGATGTCATAATTGGAGGTATTTTAGGGGGGGGGGGGGGGGGGGGGGGGGTGAAGCTGTGAAAATAAACACCCTTGTAGCATCATGGGGCACACCATGGGATACTAGCTAATGTATACATAACAACCTGGTAACACAAGGAGAACCAGTTGGATGGAATATTAACGTTGATGTCATAATTGGAGGTATTTGAATTAGGTGAGGTGGAGCTGGTGAAAATATAGCCCCTTGTAGCATCATGGGGGTACACCATGGGACAGCTAGCTAGATGTATAATATACAACCTGGTAACACAAGGGAGAACCAGTTGGATGGAATATTAGCTTTGTTGACAGAATTGGAGATATTTGGGTTTGGGTGAGGTGGAGCTGGTGAAAATATACATCCTTGTAGCATCATGGGGGTACACCATGGGATAGCTAGCTAGATGTATAATATACAACCTGGTTACACAAAGGAGAACCAGTTGGATGGAATATTTGCTTTGTTGACATAATTGGAGATATTTGGGTTGGGGGGAGGTGGAGCTGGTGAAAATATACACCCCTGTAGCATCATGGGGGCACACCATGGGATAGCTAGCTGGATGTATAAATACAACCTGGCAATACAAGGGAAAAGCAGTTGGATGGAATATTAGCTTTGAAGTCATAATTGGAGGTATTTTGGGTGGGAGAGATGGGGCTGGTGAAAATATACACCCATGTAGCATCATGGGGGCACACCATGGGTTTAGCTAGCTGTATGTATAAAATTCAACCCAATAACACAAGAGAGAAACAGTTGGATGGAATATTAACATTGATCTCATAATTGGAGGTATTTGAATTAGGTGAGGTGGAGCTGGTGAAAATATAGCCCCTTGTAGCATCATGGGGGTACACCATGGGATAGCTAGCTAGGTGTATAATATATAACCCGGTAACACAAGGGAGAACCAGCTGATGGAATATTAGTTTGTTGACAGAATTGGAGATATTTGGTTGGGGGGTGGTGCAGCTGTGAAATATACACCCTTGTAACATCACAGGGCACACCATGGGATAGCTAGCTGGATGTACAAATACAACCTGGCAATATAAGGGAAAAGCAGTTGGATGGAATATTAGCTTTGAAGTCGTAATTGGAGGTATTTTGGGTGGGAGAGATGGGGCTGGTGAAAATATACACCCTTGTAGCATCATGGGGGCACACCATGGATTTAGCTAGCTATATGTATAATATTCAACCCATTACCACAAGAGAGAAACAGTTGGATGGAATATTAACTTTGATGTCATAATTGGAGGTATTTGAATTAGGTGAGGTGGAGCTGGTGAAAATATAGCCCCTTGTAGCATCATGGGGGTACACGATGGGATAGCTAGCTAGATGTATAATATTTAACCCGGTAACACAAGGAGAACCAGCTGGATGGAATATTAGCTTTATTGACAGAATTGGAGATATTTGGATTTGGGGGAGTGGAGCTGGTGAAAATATACATCCTTGTAGCATCATGGGGGTACACCATGGGATAGCTAGCTAGATGTATAATATACAACCTGGTTACACAAAGGAGAACCAGTTGGATGGAATATTAGCTTTGAAGTCGTAATTGGAGGTATTTTGGGTGGGAGAGATGGGGCTGGTGAAAATATACACCATTGTAGCATCATGTGGGCACACGACGGATTTAGCTAGCTATATGTATAATATTCAACCCAATAACACAAGAGAGAAACAGTTGGATGGGATATTAACTTTGATGTCATAACTGGAGGTATTTGGGGAGTGTGGGTTGGGGGGAGGTGGAGCTGGTGAAAATATACATCCTTGTAGCATCATGGGGGCACACCATGGGACAATTAGCTAGATGTATAATATACAACCTGGTAAGACAAGGGAGAACCAGTTGAAAGAAATATTAGCTTTGATGTCCTAATAGGAGGTATTTGGGGTGGGGGAGGTGGGGCTGGTGAAAATATACACCCCTGAAGCATCATGGGGGCACACCATGGGATAGCTATCTAGATGTATAATATAAAGCCTGGTAACACAAGGGAGAACCGGTTGGATGGAATATTAGCTTTTATGTCATAATTGGAGGTATACGGGGTGGCAGAGGTGGAGCTGGTGAAAATACACACCCTTGTAGCATCATGGGGGCACACAATGGGATAGCTATCTAGATGTATAATATACAACCTGGTAACACAAGGGAGAACCTTTTGGATGGAATATTAGCTTTGATGTCATAATTGGAGGTATCTGGGGTGGGGGAGGTGGAGCTGGTAAAATACACACCTTTGTAGCATCATGGGGGCACACCATGGGATAGCTAGCTTAATGTATAATATACAACCTGGTAACTCAAGGGAAACCAGTTGGTTGGAATATTAGCTTTGATGTCATAATTGGAGGTATCTGGGGTGGCGGAGGTTAAGCTGGTCAAAATATACGCCCTTGTAGCATCATGGGGGCACAGCATTGGTTAGTTAGCTAAATGTGTAATATTCAACCTGATAACACAAGGGAGAACCAGCTGGATGGAATATTAATTTTGATGTCATAATTGGAGGTATCTGGTGGTTGGGGGGAGTGAGGAAAGGTGGAGCTGGTGAAAATATACACCCTTTTTAGCATCATTGGGGCACACCATGGGGTAGCTAGCTAGATGTATAATATACAACTTGGTAACACAAGGGAGAACCAGTTGGATGGAATATTAGCTTTGATGTCATAACTGGAGGTATTTTGGGTGAGGGAGGTGGAGCTGGTGAAATATATACCCTTGTAGCATCATGGCGGCACACCATGGGATAGCTAGCTAGATGTATAAGATATAACCCGATAACACAAGAGAGAATAAGTTGGATCGAATATTAGCTTTGCTGTCATAATTGTAGATATTTGGGTTGGGGGAGGTGGAGCTGGTGAAAATATACACCCTTGTAGATAATGGGGGCACACCATGGGATAGTTAGCTAGATGTATAATATACAACCTGGTAACACAAGGGAGAACCTTTTGGATGGAATATTAGCTTTGAAGTCATAATTGGAGGTATTTGGGGTGGGGAGAGGTGGCACTGGTGAAAATATACACCCTTGTAGCATCATGGGGGCACACCATGGATTAGCTAGCTAATGTATAATATCCAACCCGATAACACAAGGGAAAACCAGTTGGATGGAATATTAACTTTGATGTCATAATTGGAGGTATTTGGGGTGGGAGTGGGGATGGTAGAGCTGGTGAAAATACACACCCTTTTAGCATCATTGGGGCACACCATGGGATAGCTAGCTAGATGTATAATATACAACCTGGTAAGACAAGGGAGAACCAGTTGAATGGAATATTAGCTTTGATGTCATAATTGGAGGTATTTGGGGTGGGGGAGGTGAAGCTGGTGAAAATAAACACCCTTTATAGCATCATGGGGGCACACCGTGGGATAGCTAGCTAAATGTATAATATACAACCCGGTAACACAAGGGAGAACCAGTTGGATGGGATATTAACTTTGATGTCAAAACTGAAGGTATTTGGGGAGTGTGGGTTGGGGGGAGGTGGAGCTGGTGAAAATTTACATCCTCATAGCATTATAGGGGCACATCATGGGATAGCTAGCTAGATGTATAATATACAACCTGGTAACACAAAGGAGAACCAGTTGGATTGAATATTAGATTTGTTGACATAATTGGAGATATTAGGGTTGGGGGAGGTGGAGCTGGTGAAAATATACACCCTTGTAGCATCACGGGGGCACACCATGGGATAGCTAGCTGGATGTATAAATACAACCTGGCAACACAAGGGAAAAGCAGTTGGATGGAATATTAGCTTTGAAGTCGTAATTGGAGGTATTTTGGGTGGGAGAGGTGGGGCTGGTGAAAATATACACCCTTGTAGCATCATGGGGGCACACCACGGGTTTAGCTAGCTATATGTATAATATTCAACCCAATAACACAAGAGAGTAAAGTTGGATGGAATATTAACTTTGATGTCATAATTGGAGGTATTTGGGGAGTTTTTGGGGGGAGTGGAGCTGGTCAAAATATACACCCTTTTAGCATCATGGGGGCACACCATGGGATAGCTAGCTAGATGTATAATATATAGCTATGTGGATGTAATAGCCATACTGTGTCTGTATGGAAAATGCAGATGTGTGGGAGGACCAGGTGAATGTAGATACAAACATGGAGAACAAGCTAAAGAGATAAAAAAGCAACAAAGTTAATTTAGAAAAAGGGAAGCATAGTATGAAAGAAAATATGGACTGAATCCTTGCTTTCAGTCCTTAAAACTGTATCCAACAATTCAGACATAAAATGCGCATGCCATCTAACTGCTCGCTGAGCTCTCAGGTATTTTGTGTATGTTGGAAACAATTGGAAACCTGTACTATAACCATGCAGATATTGTGTATTAGGTAGTAAAAGATTTGAAACCTGCACAAAAATAGTAATTCTCATTATCATTTTTAAGTCTTCATTGAATGATCAGTGCACTCCTGTAACAGCATAATTCCAGTAGTCCAACAACCAAAGGATATTGAAATCATTACATGAAAATATTGTCTCCCCATATGGCTCTATCAAGTGAGACCTAATAGCGGTCAGTATAAACAAGAGCTGTCCATAAGACAGTGCGCTCCACTATTCGGCATTTTGACAGTAAAATCAATATATATCTCAATAAGAGACCTTTACTTTTAAAAGGAAGATACACCAAGGGGCATAATTCTGTCAAGAACACAAATTATTAGAGTTATTGGGATTGTTACCACACATGAATTTATGTATGAAAGGGGCATAATTTGGTCAAAAATACAAATCAGAGTTATGGGGATTGTTACCACACATGCAGATGGTGATGATAAAGATACATTTTAAGTTTCAAGTCTTTATTTTATATTGTACTAAAGTTATGTCCAGAAAGCGAAGATTGCCAAAGAACATTAAGTATCAAAGGGGCATAATTCTGTCAAAAATACAATAAGAGTTATGGGGATTGTAACCACACATGCAGATGATGATTATAAAGAAATATTTTTAATTTCAAGTCATTATCTTTTAAAGTACCAAAGATAAGTCTATAAACAAAGCTTCCGAAAAAATTTAACATGAAAATAATTCCAAGTATAACAATTTTGTGACCTTGACCTTAGGTATAATGGGCCAAGCCCCTGCACATACTTTGTTTGTATGCTGGACAATGTTTATGTGAAGTTACAGTAAGATATAAACAATAGTAACAAAGATATGACAGAAAAACAAAGGTTGCCGAAAAACTTTAATCTTAAAAATAACCAAAGAATAACACCTTGGTGACCTTGACCTTGGGTATAATGGGCCCAGCCACTGCTCATAATTTGTTTGTATGCTGGACAATGCTGATGTGAAGTTACAGTAAGATATAAGCAATAGTAACAAAGGTATGAAAGAAAAACAAAGGTTGCCGAAAAACTTTAACCTTACAAATACCCTAAGTATAACACCTTGGTGACCTTGACCTTATGTATAATGGACCCAGCCCCTGCACATACTTTGTTTGTATGCTGGACAATGTTTATGTGAAGTTACAGTAAGATATAAACAATAGTAACAAAGATATGACAGAAAAACAAAAGTTGCCGAAAAACTTTAACCAAGAAAGGTCACGCAGACGCCGACTTCGGGGCGAGTAGAATAGCCCCCCTATTCTCCGAATAGTGGAGCTAAAAATATGTGGCCGCGGATTTGGTAACAATCGGAACCGGTTCTTTACGAAACAGTATATAACGGTACTTTCTGAAGTGATTATTGGGTACTGTACCGATACCGGGAACCCGTGTCTAACCATAGCTATCTAAATATCTCATTAGGTCAAATGTTTGTGCAGCATATCAAATTTGATAATTCTTCAAAGAAGTAGAGAAATAAAGCATTTGGACATTAAGTACTGCCTGTAAGACTTTAATCTCACCCCATGACCTTGACCTTGGACTGACATCACCCAATCCTGAAAGTGGCATTACAGGTATGATATGGTTAACATTTTTGCAAAGATAACCTGTATATCTGTTGTATTTACTGATCAATGAAGTGAAACATAAGTTACTGTACTGAAAAAATTTATAAGAAATCAGTTTCAAAATATTGCTGACATCAATAAACACCTGTCAGCAGCTAATGAAATGAGCAGATCAGTCAGATACTGTTATTATGTAAAAATATGCAACATATTTTAGAGTAACAGAAAAAGATTCACTATTTTGTAAGGTTACAAAGTTAAGTACATGTACCACCTAACTGCCTACATCCAGACTGCTAAGGAAGAACTACTATACCAAAACTTTTGAGATCCATTACTGACCAAAGGAAGTGACTGCTATTAGTTTTGTTTACTACTAACATAAATTATCAAAACAAAACTTTTTTAATATTTCTCTTCCTGTAAACATTGTCAAATAACAATTCCCCATTATGTCTGAGAAAAATACCTAATAATCGACACAATGTAAGTTCTAAATTGCACAGTGGCAAAATAATTTGGTTTCAGTATTAACTAACAGCCAGAATAAAATGACTAATATCATTCAATGGGTGTAGCATCCAAGTCATTATTTTCCACTTTCAAATAAGTTTTCAAAATATACCTATTGATACAGTGGTTGCCTTGCCTTAATCAAATGATTTATGGTAATAAAAATTATAACCATTGATCAATACATTCCTCACCAATGTAAAGTGATTTCTGAAGTATGCAGTGGCAAATTCATATGTTAAACCTTTCTCAAAATATATGTGGCCATTTGAACAATACATTCTCCACCAATATAAAGTAATGTCTTAAGTGTGTTGAGACAAACTCTGAAATTAAACCTTTCTCAAAATGTATGTGGCCATTTGAAGAATACATTCCTTACCAATACAAAGTAATAATGTCTCAAGTGTTCAGTGGCAAATTATGAAAAACCTTTCTCAAAATATATTTTGCCATTTCAACAATATAACCCTACCAATATAAAGTAATTTATTAAGTGTGCAGTGGCAAATTCAGGAGTTAAATCTTTCTCAAAATATATGTGGCCATTTGAGCAATACATTCCCCACCAATATAAAGTTGTTTTTTTGTAAAGTGTGCAGGGGCAAATTCAGGAGTTAAACTTTTCTCAAAATGTATTTGGCCATTTGAGCAATACATTCCCCACCAATATAAAGTTGTTTCTGTCAAGTGTGCAATGGCATATTCAGGAGTTAAACCTTTCTCAAAATGTATGTGGCCGTTTGAGCAATACATTCCCACCTATATACACTAACTTTTAAAGTGTGCAGTGGCATAATGTATGTTGCAAATTTGCACTGAAACAGTTGCAAAAACCTTATATGGTTATTTACCTCACCTCCCTCAACCTGGCAATGGTCTAAAATTGTCATGAATATAAATTGAATGGAACCTAGTGTCATGGCCATTCCTTGAAATCAAAGCAAAGACCTGTGGGTAATATTCAAATAAAATTTTGACTAAACATGGCCACTCTTTTCCCACTTGGAGATGACCTTGAATTAGCATGGTAGAGATATATTTTTGTTTTTATTGTTTGTTTTTTCAAATGTCACAAATGTTACCTTAATGACTTCACAATACTTCAATAATAATTGTAATTTAAGCAAATATCTAAGCATTGTCTCAAAATCAGTAGAATTGCAAAGTCCTTCCCTTACAATAATCAAACGTTTGTCTGTAAGTTAAATATTTAAGCAAAAATACCAAAATTGCAGTGTATTTCAATGATACATGAAAACGCAGTACCGGAAAGTTGTGTTTCTTTTAATCAAAAGCCAGTCTTTGCATCTTAAATGATGGAAACTGTCCTAAAAGTGTTATACATGGAATGTTACCATAGTAACCAGTAGTAAATATCAGTATCTGTTGCCTTTATACTATCAAGTACCTTGGGTAAAAAAGTGACACTGTTTTAATGCATTACATGAAAGAGTAACCAATCTATTTCCTTTATCTTACAAACTGACCTACAACACTGGCACTGGAAATTGTAGTGACATTCTGGTCAAAACTATTGGCTGGAAATTTATAATTTGAGTTACAGTTTACAATGTGTCATTCCAAACTGATCAGAATAGCAAAATAATACTATTGGCCTGAAACTGCTTTTCTAATTTTACTAACTTTCTCCTTGACCCCAGTAGCCCTATACCTTTAACACAATCCTAGGTTAGGTGACCATATAGTGCTTTTTTTACCTATCTAGCCAAATTCCCCTCAAGAAAAATTGTATATTTTCCCCCTTTTTCAATAAAAATTCCCCTCAAATTGTAGAAGTAAACTTTGGAATTTAATTCAGTAAGTGTTGGCCAGAATGGTCATCAAAAGCAAGTTTACTCTGCTAAAAGCTTTACAAAAGCACTCTCAACCAATATTAAGTTATGGAATTTAGAACTATATCAAATTACATTTAAATACTTTGTAAAAAATACACTTTTCTTGCAAAACAACACCAATTTTGCCTACCAAAGGGCCCCCCCTGCCTTCCTCTTGTACTGAAAAACATCACGGGTTCATACTACACACCAAGTTTAGTGGCAATATGTCCTTTTAAACTAAAGCTATTAGCAGGAAATGCTTTTCTACTTTTAGCATCCTTCCCAGCAGCCACAAAGCTTGCTATATATGAAGTTTAGTGACAATAGGTCATTCAAAACAGGTCAAAATATGTCATTCTAAAAATAAACTTAATGACTAGAGTTTGTTTTTCTACTTTTAGTAAGAGTAATTTTGACCCTGCTTGACAGCCCATCTGAGTATCTTACTCTAATTAAGTTACCAGAGAAGCACCATGAGATAATGTTTCAATGAAATCATGAATTGTATACAAGTTATATTTGAGACCGGAAATATTATATATCTGCATGAAAAATTGAAGTGCCATTGCCTGTGACCCTGACCATTGAGAAACAGACCTCAGACTTTCAACATAGCCTCTTTTTATTTTTTATGTCTGACATTTTTTTAAAGTTTCATTGGAATCTGCTGAATTGTATAAAGTTGTTGCTGAGACACAAGTACTAGTACTATAAATGAATGTGTGTACAAGAGCTCTTGCCTGTGACCTTGACATTTGAAAAACTGACATGCTTAACATTTCATTAAATTGTCACTGGTATCCTTCAACAGCCGGTACACAAACTAACTAACTGCAAAAGTAGGATTATCAGAGTACATGAAAATAATTAAAATTTGGACAGTACATTATACAAAATTTGGCTCGGACCTTTATGATACAGGAGGAGGAGGCAAGCATCGTGTGGAACAGTGCTGGGGATCAGTGCAGTGCAAGGGAAGGATGTCTCAAGTTCCAAGTCAAATTTTAGTAGATTGTAGACTTTTATCACCAGAACCTAAAAAAATATATAATTTTACATGTAAGTGTACCTTATGCAGAAGGTCCAGTTAAAATTTCTAAAAAACGTTAAGCTAAACATAACAAGGGCATATAATTTAATTAGGTTTTGTCTGCTGAAATTGTTATAGTAAAATTTCATAATTTAGGAGTAACACAGAAATATAAACATATAAATACCAAAACAATCACTTTTTAGAGGATAGTTCAGAGCCCAGTGGTCTGTTCCATACTGGTTCAGAGTCCACAATCTATTTCCAAATCAGACAATAGTCATCACAGGATAATTGGTTCACAGTTTATAGCTTTTTACAGGATACTAAGCGACCAAAGACATATTTCAAATAAAAACAAAAATTTCTTAATGGATATAGACTACTGGTTCAAGTTCCCAACTGAGACAATGGCTTTTAAGGTCCAGAGCCCAACCATATATTCCCAGTCAAAACAGTAAATTTTGAGAAGATATTAATTCCCAACCTCACATGTTTTTAAAATATTTAAAGGTGCAATTCAAACTTTTCAGAGGATACTGGTTAACAGCTTAACAATTTTATTTTCCAAACTGTAAGATACTGGTTCAGAGCCAAACAAGCATTTCCCAAATATTTTAGAGAATAGTGATTCAGATTAAATGCAAATGTCTTAAAAGCAGTCTTTACAAATTTGTTTCCATACAGTACCTCATAACATCTAAAATAGGGAGAAAATTGCATTGTAATGAAAATAGATTTTATAATAACAAGAGCTCGTAGAACACGAAATGCCCCCTTTGATGCATTCAGTAATAACACAAGGAACAGAAATTATTTGGTAAATGGACCCAAAAGTTATACCATTCTGGGTCAATGTGACCTTGACCTTTGACCTACTGACTTCAAAATCAAGACAGGTCATCTGCTGATCATGATCAACCTCCCTATTAAGTTTTGTGATCCTAAGCGAAAGTGTTCTCAAGTTATAGCCCTAAAACGGTTTAACTGTTCTGGGTCACTTTGACCTTGACCACTGACCTCAAAATCAATAGAGGTCATCTGCTGGTCCCCCCTATCAAGTTTCATGATCCTAGGCCCAAGCATTCTCAAGTTATCGTTCAGAAAACATTAAACTGTTCCGAGTCACTTTGACCTTGACCTTTGACCTCAAAATCAATAGGGTCCAACAACAACAACAACAATTATTACCAGCATCATCATCATTATCTTTGCGATGCAAGTCCTTTCCTTCCCCAATATGTCTCCTAACTCGATCCTGGTTTTCGCGATGCAAGTCCTTTCCTTCCCCAATATGTCTCCTTACTCCATCCTGGTTTAACTCACTGACGCCATCTGAAAGGTTCAAATTAGTCTACTTTTACATGATCCAAGTGTTTTAGTGCAACAGAAATGGAAAACCTTAAGTGTTGTATTTGGCCTTAAACATGAAAACTCTACTAATATTATTACTATTAATATTATTACCATTATCGTCATCATCAACAACAACAACATCATCAGCATCATCATCATCATCATCAGCAGCAGCATCATCAACAACATCATCATCATCATCAACAACATCATCAGCAGCTGCATCATCATCATCATCATCAACACAACAACATCATCAGCATAATTATCATCATCATCAACAATAACAACAACAACAATTATTACCAGCATCATCATCATTATCTTCGCGATGCAAGTCCTTTCCTTCTTTTAACAGAAATGGAAAACCTTAAGTGTTGTATTTGGCCTTAAACATGAAAATTTATTACTATTAATATTATTACTATTAATATTATTACCATCATGATCATCATCAACAACAACATCATCAGCATCATCATCATCATCATCAACAACAACAACAACAACAACAACATCATCAGCCGCAGCATCATCATCAACATCATCATCATCAACAACCACAACAACAATTATTACCAGCATCATCATCGCGATGCAAGTCCTTTCCTTCCCCAATATGTCTCCTAACTCGATCTTGGTTTTCCTGATGCAAGTCCTTTCCTTCCCCAATATGTTTCCTAACTCGATCCTGGTTTTCGTGATGCAAGTCCTTTCCTTCCCCAATATGTCTCCTTACTCAATCCTGATTTAACTCGCTGACACCATCTGAAAGGTTCAAATTAGTCTACATAAAGAACTTTTACATGATCCATGAGTTTTAGTGCAACAGAAATGGAAAACCTTAAGTGTTGTATTTGGCCTTAAACAAGAAAACTCTACTAATATTATTACTATTAATATTATTACCATCATCGTCATCATCAACAACAACAACATCATCATCAGCAGCAGCATCATCATCAACAACAACAACATCATCATCAGCAGCATTATCATCATCAACAACAACATCATCAGCATCATCAACATATGTCTCCTTACTCGATCCTGGTTTTCGTGATGCAAATCCTTTCCTTCTCCAATATGTCTCCTTACTCAATCCTGGTTAAACTCGCTGATGCCATCTGAAAGGTTCAAATTAGTCTACATAAAGAACTTTTACATGATCCAAGTGTTTTAGTGCAACAGAAATGGAAAACCTTAAGTGTTGTATTTGGCCTTAAACATGAAAACTCTACTTATATTATTACTATTAATATTATTACCATCATCAACAACAACAAGAACATCATCATCATCAGCAGCAGCAGCAGCATCAACAACAACAACATCATCAGCATCATCATCAACAACAACCACAACAACAAATATTACCAGCATCATCATCATTATCTTTGCGATGCAAGTCCTTTCCTTCCCCAATATGTTTCCTAACTCGATCCTGGTTTTCGCAATGCAAGTCCTTTCCTTCCCCAATATGTCTCCTTACTCCATCCTGGTTTAACTCACTGACGCCATCTGAAAGGTTCAAATTAGTCTACTTTTACATGATCCAAGTGTTTTAGTGCAACAGAAATGGAAAACCTTAAGTGTTGTATTTGGCCTTAAACATGAAAACTCTACTAATATTATTACTATTAATATTATTACCATCATCAACAACAACATCATCATCATCATCATCATCATCAGCAGCATCATCATCATCAACAACAACAACATCATCAGCAGCATCATTAACAACAACATCATCATCATCAGCATCATCATCAACAACAACCACAACAACAATTATTACCAGCATCATCATCATTATCTTTGCGATGCAAGTCCTTTCCTTCCCCAATATGTTTCCTAACTCGATCCTGGTTTTCGCGATGCAAGTCCTTTCCTTCTCCAATATGTCTCCTTACTCAATCCTGGTTAAACTCGCTGATGCCATCTGAAAGGTTCAAATTAGTCTACATAAAGAACTTTTACATGATCCAAGTGTTTTAGTGCAACAGAAATGGAAAACCTTAAGTGTTGTATTTGGCCTTGAACATGAAAACTCTACTAATATTATTACTATTAATATTATTACCATTATCAACAACAACAACAACATCATCATCATCATCATCATCAACAACCACAACAACAATTATTACCAGCATCATCATCATTATCTTTGCGATGCAAGTCCTTTCCTTCCCCAATATGTCTCCTAACTCGATCCTGGTTTTCGCAATGCAAGTCCTTTCCTTCCTCAATATGTCTCCTAACTGGATCCTGGTTTTCGCGATGCAAGTCCTTTCCTTCCCCAATATGTCTCCTTACTCAATCCTGGTTAAACTCGCTGACGCCATCTGAAAGGTTCAAATTAGCCTACATAAAGAACTTTTACATGATCCAAGTGTTTTAGTTCAACAGAAATGGAAAACCTTAAGTGTTGTATTTGGCCTTAAACATGAAAACTCTATGTATAGAATGATAGAACATGCACATTTTGGTTTCGATTGACGTCACACATGCTCATGGCAAATTTCTAGTTCGTGTTGGAGAAAGACTCCAAATTTCCAATGAGCATTATGACAGGCAGGAGGAACTGATTTCAAGGTATACATTAGGTAAAATGCTTTTCTAATTTTCATAAATCTATGTTAAAATAACGCATGTGTTTATTTGTATTGTAAACATGTATCGTTTGCAATAAAATATGTTTAAACTGAGCATTATGACCAGGGCTCTCGCAAATGGGCGACTTGAGCGAAATAGGCGCTCTAGAACTTCAAACTTCGCTCAAATCTAACCTCAAAGCGAAATGCAAATCGCCCGATTTTCTTTGATTTCCGCACTCACTAATTAGTGCTACCCCGACTGTTGACAATTTGCACGGTGTCATATCGAGTGCCGAATACACAAACACACGCCGGGAGCATAATTTAAGCTCTGCCTACTTCAGGTACTTGCGAGATTTTCCCGAGGGTGTAAAAGCGAATCAAATTATCCGATACACCTCGTTGATTGTGTTCAGCCAATTAGCGTCGCGTTTACATCTTTGACACTTCGTTTTTAATTGTCAACATGTTTGAGTGCAAAAAGCAAAGTTTTTTTTTAAAGAAACTGCTGATTAACCATGCGATTAATTGGAATTTGGTACACAATTATTTGTTATCTATGATAAAAGAATGACATGTAATGTATTAACTATGTTTAAATTGACTTCCATCGATGAATTTATTTGAATATGTATTTCTAGATTACACAGTTTACTTTCAGTTTTATTCGAGTGAGATACTGACATTCCTCGGTGAATGACTCGTTGTTAATAATAAACACTTCATACAAGATATAACCAAAATTCGGCGGGTTACATTTACAGAATCGGCTTGAATTTAGAAAACGACTTTTTTCAGAATTTTTTAACGAAACAATAACCACTGTATGGGAAATGATCTAACTAAGAAAATGAATGGTCACATCAATACTTTTTATCAAGAACATTACAGCCACCTTTCAAATCACTCAACATCATTGCAGTAGGAAAAGTCTTCCCACTCCTCCCTAAAGTCTCCTCACTTCTCCCTAAATCAGCTTGAGGGAGAAGTGACTTCTCCCAAAAAATTGGACCTAGCTAGACCCCTGATGACAGGTAGGAGCTAGAAATCTGGATAGAATCGTGACCTCCCACTAGCAAGATCGGTGGGGACCTCAATCCAGGAGATACAAAGATATTCATGTAAAGTACGTATGTATAATACACCATATAATTTAAACAATATTTCAATGTTAAACATTGAAATAATTTCTAGTGAAAGGAATATATAAATATATTATTTACGTCCAGATAATTTAAAGTATCTACATAGTGAAGTGGAGATGGGGATGAAACACATATAGGGTAAGCTTAAATTTGGTGTAGTCTTACACGAAGTTCTTGCCTAGAACTTCGTGTAAGACCACACCAAATTTAAGCTTGCCCTATATATGTTTCATCCCCATCCCACACTTAGTTTTGATGTTCATATATTTCAATGTATGTAAATATCTATAGTTAGTATATGAGATATTTTACAGTAGATATACTAATCACTGTTATAAATAGATCCACTTACAGAGTATTTCTATATACCTTGCAATATAGGGTCCCCATGTCCCCAGATTTGATCATCTAAGTTAACTTTTAATTTCTTTTATTTAGTATCTATAGTTAGTATATAATTCACTCTGTTACAAATACTTCAAGAACAAATTTTCTGTATACCTTGCAAATCAGGGTCCCCAGGTCCCCATAAGCATGCTATTTATAACTCTCTCCGACTCTTTCTGACAGGTTTTCCTGTATTTCATGTACATGGGGTCCCCAGCAGCAGAAAACTATGAAGAACTGCAAGACTTTCAATTTTTCTTTAGTTCTCTGTGAAATAGCATACAATTATATTTCCTGATTTTTACAGTTTAGAATTTGTCAGATATATATATTCAATAAAGTGTATTAAATTTCATTGAAAGCATAATTTAAGTTCAATAGTAAACTATACTGACTTGCATATTAATGTCCTGTCAATATTTTATCAACAATTATTTAATTTAGAATCTTTGAAAGTTTTATCTACATATGCAATAATACAAATATAATGCACCAATGTATTCTCCGCAAGTATTGACCTAGCATTCATGAATATACTGTATAATTCGGTAAGTTAATTTTCGGTGCCTGAACCTATTAAATAGAGATATATCTATCGAAAAACAATGCAAGATATACGTTTGTTAATTATGCTGTGTCCTAAATGTAAATAAATAAATAAATCATCACCCAGTCACATGTGCATAGGCAAAAACGTTCATCTACCTATCTCTGGGTTGTGGGTTCGAGACCTTTATCTGACAAAACCTCATCTTATATGTTCTGAATAAGTGTATACTTCCTTTATCTCTAGAATACAGTCTCAGTATTTAATATGACAATTAAGGGGATTTAATGTAAGTATACAATCATAGAGTTTGATTCGTCTAGAAACCATCATATTTCCTTTCTCCAGTACAACTCTGACAAAACACGGAAAAAAATAGAAACAGTGGTAAGTGTTTAACAGGTCAAAATGTGTTATATAAATGTCAAAAAAACAAGAGCCATGTTAGACATGGCCAATCCCCCGCCGGGCATATTATAATTGAAGGCTAAAGTTCCTGGTAAGTTAGTGTCTGAAAGTATTTTTTTTTTTTTTTTGGGAGAAGCTTTGAAAAACCGTTTAGTTGTGGTCCACATCACGGGTTTTAAAGATGTGGAGGAAAGAATTATTCAGTGGTGAAGTGGTTTACTGCTAAATTTTATTAATTTTCATGAACAGTATAGCTGTATGATGTTTTTCTATATGGCTACTGTAAAAAGAAGGAATGGAAAGCTAACAGGGAAAAAGAGTGCCAAAATGTCACAATATATGCCCGTCACAGCAGATTTCTTTACTCTAGCAGCTGTATTTGCAAATGGAATTTTAATTTTGTGGTTGCTTAGTAATCATTGTAAGTCTTTTGTTTTTCTAAGTCCACAAAAAAACTCCTTACCAGGTAGAGATGTCTTAAAATACACCTAAAATTGGAAAGTAACATCCAGGTTGTACCACAGAAAAGTGGTCTTGTTTTTTCCCTGTGGTCAATTATAAAAATGTTAAAACGTAAGTTATTTATAGTAACAACTAATGGAAGTTAATCTTGAAAAAATTACAATAAAAGCTATTTAAAGTAACAACAAAGGGAAGTAATTCTAAAGAAGGGAACTGCGCATGACACTTCATCTCATGATGGTGTATAATTGTGCCAAGTTACATCAAAATCCCTCCATGCATGAAGAAGAAATGCTTCGGATAAAGTCATTCTTGTATCTGACCTTTGGCCTCTAAGTGTGACCTTGACCTTAGACCTAGGGACCTGGATCTTGCGCATGACACTCTGTCTTGTGGTGGTGAACATTTGTGCCAAGTTATATCAAAATCCCTCCTATGCATGAAGAAGAAGTGCTCCGGACAAGGTTTTCATTCTTGTATCCTTTGACCTCAAAGTGTGACCTTGACCTTAGAACTAGGGACCTGGTTCTTGCGCACGACACTCCATCTTGTGGTGGTGAACATTTGTGCCAAGATATATCAAAATCCCTCCATGCATGAAAAAGATATGCTGCAGACATTTTTTTTAAAAAAAAATATGATAAAGGGGAATAACTCAAAAAGTAGACAAGGTATAGTTATTGTTCTTGAACACTGCACTTCCTCCCAATGTGTTCTATCAGTGTATGAAGTTTGAAGAAAATCCTTCCAGTACTTTTGGAGTTATGCTCTGGACAAATTTTTTAAAGAAAATATGATACAGGGGAATAACTCAAAAAATAGGCAGGGTAGAGTTATTGTTCTTGCACACTGCACTTCCTCCCAATGTGTTCTATTAGTGTATGAAGTTTGAAGAAAATCCCTCCAGTACTTTTGGAGTTATGCTCCGGACAAATTTTTTTAAGAAAATATGATAAAGGGGAATAACTCAAAAAATAGGCAAGGTAGAGTTATTGTTCTTGCACACTGCACTTCCTCCCAATGTGTTCTATCAGTGTATGAAGTTTGAAGAAAATCCTTCCAGTACTTTTGGAGTTATGCTCTGGACAAAATTTTTAAAGAAAATATGATACAGGGGAATAACTCAAAAAATAGGCAGGGTAGAGTTATTGTTCTTGCACACTGCACTTCCTCCCAATGTGTTCTATCAGTGTATGAAGTTTGAAGAAAATCCCTCCAGTACTTTTGGAGTTATGCTCCGGACAAATTTTTTTAAGAAAATATGATAAAGGGGAATAACTCAAAAAATAGGCAAGGTAGAGTTATTGTTCTTGCACACTGCACTTCCTCCCAATGTGTTCTATCAGTGTATGAAGTCTGAAGAAAATCCCTCCAGTACTTTTGGAGTTATGCTCCGGACAAAATTTTTTAAGAAAATATGATAAAGGGGAATAACTCAAAAAACAGGCAAGGTAGAGTCATTGTTCTTGCACACTGCACTTCCTCCCAATGTGTTCTACCAGTGTATGAAGTTTGAAGAAAATCCCTCCAGTACTTTTGGAGTTATGCTCTGGACAAAGATCGTTACGGACGCATGGACGGAGAGCATTTCTAATATCCCCTTCGCCTTTGGCGGGGGGATAAATAATGACAGAACAGAGGACAGAACAGAACATAACGTATATTTTTTTTAAGCTTTCAAGTTCCTGGTTTGTAACAAATAAAATTGCCAACGGATAACAATTTCAAAGCAGCAAATAACTGAAAATTTTACTCTGATCAAACGATAAAATTATGGTAAATAAGATTGTGTAATACATATACCTATGTAAAATGTTTATAACATTCATTGCAACACGACTCCTTATATAAATCACTGGTCAATATATTTTTATAACTCAACTCAACTCAACTCATATTTTATTAGAGTCTCATCTTTGTGTACATTACAATTTACAGATAAAACCATTTACATAACACAAAGTCACTCCTTCATAGGAATTATAAGAGACTATAAAACATCCCTATTAAAAATCATTATTAAAAATTCTATTTACATTCTACCAATATTATATCCAATATTTAGCTCATTAATTACAATGTGTATATTTTCTATTTTGATTTGGCTATGATATTATATAGTTATATAAAAAATTAGCTAAAATTTATGACTATTCCTATTTATAATCTTTTAAGCATGATGTACAAAATTCATATTAAGCTAATTTATAATTTCCAATTTTCTTGAAGCATTAGAAAGTATTGATAAAATATATTAACAAACTACTACTTATTACTGCTAGAGTCATTTCAACTTACAGCCAAAAATTCATATTATTTTAAAATTTCTCCTTAAACTAAAATTACTTCTCAAAGGTTCTAAAAAGACAAGAGTGCCAGAATGTCACAATATACCCCCGTCACCGCAAATTTCTTTACTCTAGCGCCTGTATTTGCAAATGGAATTTTAATTTTGTGGTTGTTTAGTAATCATTGTTATGTCACAGTCACACATACGGCACGGATAGCTACGTCTAGCCATGGATAGAAACGTAGTAATCCGTATCGATCCATAACGATCCGTACCTGAGCCGTACCTTAAATTAGTGACCCGTATCGGTCCGTAGCAATCCGTACGGCTCAGGTACGGACCGATACGTACTACTACGTTTCTATCCGTGGCTAGACGTAGCTATCCGCGCCGTATGTGTGACTGGGGTATAAGTCTTTTGTTTTTCTAAGTCCACAAAAAAACTCCTTACCAGGTAGAGATACCTTAAAATACACCTAAAATTGGAAAGTAACATCTATGTTGTACCACAGAAAAGTGGTCTTGGTTTTTCCCTACTGTCAATTATAAAAAAGTTACAATATAAGTTATTTATAATAATAACTAAGGGAAGTAAATCTTAAAAAAAAAAAAAAAAAAAAATCCAAAAAAAAAAAATTGTAAGTCCACACAAAAATTGGTCAAAATACACCTCATAATTGGATGTAGCATGCATGTTGTACTACAGAAAAGTGGTCTCGATTTTTCCCTACGACTAGTAATGAAAAAGTTACAATATAAGCTATTTATAGTAACAACAAAGGGAAGTAATTCTAAAGAAGGGAACTGCGCATGACACTTCATCTCATGATGGTGTATAATTGTGACAAGTTACATCAAAATCCCTCCATACATGAAGAAGAAATGCTTTGGACAGTCATTTTTGCATCTGACCTTTGGCCTCTAAGTGTGACCTTGACCTTAGACCTAGGGACCTGGTTCTTGCGCGTGACACTTTGTCTCGTGATGGTGAACATTTGTGCCAAGTTATATCAAAATCCCTCAATGCATGAAGAAGAAATGCTCCGGACAAGGTTTTCATTCTTGTATCCTTTGACCTCTGTGACCTTGACCTAAGACCCAGGGACCTGGTTCTTGCGCATGACACTCCGTCTTGTGGTGGTGAACATTTGTGCCAAGTTATATCAAAATCCCTTCATGCATGAAGAAGAAATGCTCTGGACAAAGTTTTCATTCTTGTATCCTTTGACCTCTAAGTGTAACCTTGAGTTTAGACCTAGGGACCTGGTTCTTGCGCTTGACACTCCGTCTCATGATGATGAACAATTGTGCCAACTTTCATCAAAATCCCTCTATGCACGAAGAAGATATGCTCCAGACAGTCATTCTTGAATTTGACCTTTGACCTCTAAGTGTGACCTTGACCTTAGACCTAGGGACATGGTTCTTGCGCACGACACTCCGTCTCATGATAGTAACAACTGCGCCAAGTTTCATCAAAATCCCTCCATGCATGTAGAAGATATGCTCCGGACAAAGTTTGTGGACGCTGCCCGCCTGCCCATCAGGGGCATTCCCATAATACATCCCGTTTTTCAAACAGGGATGTATAAAGAATTACCAAATGGCTGGAAGTCATGCATGTTTGGAAATGTGCAGCTTTCATTACCTTGTTGAAATTTACATAAATTTGGTAATGTAATTCACCTAAAAGTAATTAAAAATAAACTCTTAACAAGCCAAAAAAGCAAAACATATAATTAGTTATTTTCCTCATACAATTACCTTCATTCTCTTTATTCCTTCTTTGTCTTCTACTTCTATGGGATACTCGTCTGCGAATCCACCGAGTAAACATCATCGATGAGGTGCGGGTGTGTAAATTATGCTCCATTTAAAACACGGGCTTATTTGACTCGCCTTCTTAATCACGTGTGTTCTGGAAGAGGATAAGTACTGCTTGTGACTTACATGTGCAAAATATCAGGATCTTCAGAGGATACTGCTTCCAACATATTAATCATGTTTCCAATCAAGGACATTTCGTTTGTCCTAACATGTGCCTAGCAAAGCATCACTAAACATTATCTAAGTCAAAACAAGAGATCATTAGAGGATAATATGTCCCCAGTCACCAGAGGACGTATCTAATCTAAAATTACATACATTCAAGGCAAAGGATATGGTTCAGACTTAGATCTACCACTGTTCTCCATACAATCAATGGTATCAGGTTCAGACCTAGCAAATGACCAGCACAACTTGATCAGATTAACAAGAGGACCATGATGGTCCTGAATCGCTCACCTCTTCCCACATGACCCAGTTTTGAGTATGACATCGTTTTTTCTATTATTTGACATAGTGACCTAGTTTTTCAGCTCATGTGACCCAGTTTTAAACTTGACCTAGATATTATCAAGATAAACATTCTGACCAATTTTCATGAAGATCCATTGAAAAATATGGTCTCTAGAGAGGTCACAAGGTTTTTCTATTATTTGACCTATTGACCTAGTTTTCGAAGGTACGTGACCCTGTTTTGACCTTTACCTAGATATCATCAAGATGAACATTCTCACTAATTTTCATGAAGATCTCATGAAAAATATGGCCTCTAGAGAGGTCACAAGGTTTTTCTATTTTTATACCTACTGGCCTAGTTTTTGACCTCACGTGACCAAGTTTCGAAACTGACCTAGATATCATCAAGGTGAACATTCAGATCAATTTTCATGAAGATCCATTGAAAAATATGGCCTCTAGAGAGGTCAAAAGATTTTAATAATTTTAGACCTACTGACCTAGTTTTTGACCGCAGTTGACCCAGTTTCAAATTTGACCTAGATATCATCAAGGTGAACATTCAGACCAACTTTCATACAGATCCCATGAAAAGTATGGCCTCTAGAGAGGTCACAAGGTTTTATTATTATTTGACCTACTGACCTAGTTTTTTATGGCACGTGACCCAGTTTCAAACTTGACCTAGATATCATCAAGATGAACATTCTGACCAATTTTTATGGAGATCCATTCACAAGTATGGCCTCTAGAGAGGTCACAAGGTTTTTCTATTTTTAGACCTACTGACCTAGTTTTTGACCGCACATGACCCTGTTTCAAACTTGACCTAGAAACCATCAAGATGAACATTCAGACCAATTTTCATACAGATCCCATGAAAAATATGGCCTTTAGAGAGGTCACAAGGTTTTTCCATTATTTGACCTACTGACCTAGTTTTTGACGGTAGGTGACCCACTTTAAAACTTGACCTAGATATCATCAAGACGAACATCCAGACCAACTTTCACACAGATCCCATGAAAAATATGGCCTCTAGAGAGGTCACAAGGTTCTTCAGTTATTTGACCTACTGACCTAGTTTTTGATGGCACATGACCCACTTTCGAACTTGACCTAGATATCATCAAGGTGAACATTCTGACCAATTTTCATGAAGCTCTCATGAAATATATGGCCTCTAGAGAGGTCACAAAGTTTTTCTATTTTTAGACCTACTGACCTAGTTTTTGACCGCACGTGACCCAGTTTGCAACTTGACCTAGATATCATCAAGATGAACATTCAGACCAACTTTCATACAGATCCCATGAAAAATATGGCCTTTAGAGAGGTCACAAGGTTTTTCTATTATTTGACCTACTGACCTAGTTTTTTGACGGCACGTGACCCAGTTTCAAACTTGACCTAGATATCATCAAGGTGAATGTTCTGACCAATTTTCATACAGATCTTGTGAAATATATGGCCTCTAGAGAGGTCACAAGGTTTTTCTATTTTTAGACCTACTGACCTAGTTTTTGATGGCACGTGACCCAGTTTCGAACATGACCTAGATATCATCAAGATGAATGTTCTGACCAATTTTCATGAAGATTTTGTGAAATATATGGCCTCTAGAGAGGTCACAAGGTTTTTCTATTTTTAGACCTAGTGACCTAGTTTTTGAAGGCACGTGACCCAGTTTCAAACTTGACCTAGATATCATCAAGGTGAACATTCTGACCAATTTTCATGAAGATCTTGCGAAATATATGGCCTCTAGAGAGGTCACAAGGTTTTTCTATTTTTAGACCTACTGACCTAGTTTTTGATGGCACGTGACCCAGTTTCGAACTTGACCTAGATATCATCAAGATGAACATTCTGACCAACTTTCATAAAGATCCCATGAAAAATGTGACCTCTAGAGTGGTCACAAGCAAAAGTTTACGGACGGACGCATGGACGGACGCAGGGACGGACGATGGACACCGCGCGATCACAAAAGCTCACCTTGTCACTTTGTGACAGGTGAGCTAAAAACAAAAGGGTAATGATAACCCTGGATCGCTCACCTGAGTAATATGAGCTACATATTCCAAATGTTAAACTGATGCACAAATTTCTTTACTCTAGTACCTATATTTGCATATGGATTTTTTTTTGGCCAATTATAAGAAAGTTATAATATAAGTTATTTAAAGTCACAACAAAGGGAAGTTAATCCTTAACAAAAAAAAAAAAACAACAAAAGAATTTCTGAATACACAAAGTCCACACAAAACTCCTTATCAGGTAGAGATATGTCAAAATACACCTACAAATCAGAGGTAACATGCATATTGTACCACAGAAAAGTGATCTCGATTTTTCCCTATGGCCAGTAATAAAAAAGTTACAATATAAGCTATTTATAGTAAAACAAAGGGAAGTAATTCTAAAAACAAGGGTGCCCCACGGAGGTGAATATTTGTGCCAAGTTACATCAAAATCCCTCCATGCATGAAGAAATGCTCCGAACAAAGTCATTCTTGTATCTGAACTTTGACCTCTAAGTGTGACCTTGACCTTAGACCTAGGGACCTGGTTCTTGTGCACGACATTCCATCTCATGGTGGTGAACATTTGTGTCAAGTTACATCAAAATCCCTCCATGCATGAAGAAGAAATGCTCCGGACTAAGTTTTCTGGATGCACAGGGGCAGTAATTCTGGAACCCACAGTGAAATATAGCCGGTTCAGAAATGGAACCGAGATCTTATGGTGATACAAGTTGTGTGCAAATTTGGTAAAAATCAAATCACAAATGAAACCACTATCGTGCAGACAAATCCAAAATAGCCATTTTTTGCCCTTTCAGGGAATGTAACTCTGGAATCAATGGTGGGATATGGCTAGTTCAAGAAAAGAACCAAGATCTTATATGGAGATACAAGTTGTGTGCAAGTTTTGTTAAAATCAAATCATAGATGAAACCACTATCGTGCAGACAAAAATTGTTGACTGACGGACGATTGATGACGGACATCAAGTGGTCACAAAAGCTCACCTTCAGCCTTTGGCTCAGGTGAGCTAAAAATAACAAAATGCTGGAAGTCATGTTTGGAAATGTGCAGCGTGTCATTACCTTGTTGAAATTTACATAAAGTTTGGTAACGTAATTCACCTAAAGTAATTAAAAATAAACTCTTCAGCCAAAAAAGCAGAACTTATAATTATTTATTTTCTTCATACAATTACCTTCATTCTCTTTGTTCCTTCTTTGTCCTTGAACCGCTGCCTTCTAATTCTACTTCTGTGCAATACTCGTCTGCAAAGCCACCGGCAGGGAGCCTCGTTACCGCCTAAACAGTTACCCTCGAGGCCGGATATTCCCATCTGCACCTACAACCAGTGAAAGAATCTTATAATCCGACGTATAGTTTGTTTTATATTGTGACGGTCAAACTGTGGCAGCAAAAGTCAGAAATTAAAAAGCAGCCACTCAGCGACAGTAAGCTACAGGTGGCAGTAACATACCTAGGATACAGTATGTGTCCATGAGCCCTATACACTTAAATTTATTACAATTATAATGTTTTACGAGGAAAAATGACAAAAAGCCATTTTGAAAAAACTTTTGCACCTGTGACAATGAGCCTAATTTGTCATTTTTTTCTCATAAAACATTAAAATGGTAATAAATTTAAGTTTATAGGGCTCATGGACCCATACTGTATCCTAGGTACGTTATTGCCACCTGTGCAGTAAGCTTGTCTAGAGGACACTGGTTCTGATGTCACGGAAGATAGATATGCTGATGTCACCTTTTTTTACTAAGACATAGACGCCATTTTTACAATAATGTCTGCAGGCATGTTGCACTTGGTGTAAAAAAAATCAACTTTTGCCAATTAGTTTGGGATTTGGTGGACTTTTTCTCTTGCTATTCCTGCATCAGATGGTAATTTTTTAACCTTTAATGACATGCCGTTCTTGAGTTATGAAATTTAAAGCAACTGCTGGTATTGTGCGTTGCGGACACTACATACATTTATGTTATACTCATATAATCTGGTCAAAAATAGACATGTTTAACATATACCATTATTTCTAAGCTAGTCCTTGCATTTGGTAAAAGAAAAAAACAATATTTCTGTCCTTCATGAACTTTTATTTTGAAAAACGACTTATTAATTAACAACTGAATGACTGCCAAATTTTGTGTTAAAAATACATTAATAGACAGTTTTCTCTAAAATACAGTCCAGCAAGTATTATTAAATGTTATTTCATACACTTAAACTTTGATACATACTTCATCAGAAAGAGCCATTTATTTTAACATGAGTTTGAAATGCAATGCCATATAAATAGAATACGAAAAGGTATAAAAACGTTGCGGACACTACATAATTGCATTATTGAATTCAAAAGTAATTCCATGGTTTAATGTCACTGTCAATGAGATAATTAAATAACATTGTTCACTGAAAGTTAAATAGTAAGCTTCTGTATGAAAAATTAGCCATGTTTATGATAAGTTTACCGATCAGTATGTTGGCAAAAATATTTTGTAAGGTAAACAGGCCAAAAATTTGTGATATCTTCCAAACAGCAGTGTTTATCTTTGCTATATTTGATGCATGGACATTAGAATATTTGTTTAAGAAGGACTTTTATAGATAAAACAAACTGTAACTCTAAAAGAAATTCCAACTTGGCATTTAAGAAAACGTTGCAGACACTACACATAATAATTAGTGTGCTTTCCTGCCAAGCCAGAATATAAAAATCTAAACAAGAACGTTTTAAAAGATATTCAAGTATTAATTACATGTTTAAATCCTCAGTTGCTTTGTTTTATATTAAATTGTTTGAATAGTGTAAATAGAATACAGCTAAAGCTTGTGCTAGTGGGTGTTAGCTTTCAATGCCTGGAACGATCCCTTTTTTGAAAATTCACTTTACTAAATTTTAATAATGGAAGATAAACAGACTTACTTTACTGAAATAGAAATGTTGCCTCAAAGCTTGTATGGTAACCAAATCTTTACATAATTACTTGAAACATGTCCTCTCCAAAAGAGTTTCCAATGGAAATCAGAATTTATGAAGACCAAAAGAAGTATATATATGTATAGTAATTCTGTAGAAACATATAAATTCTCTGAATAATAACATTTAAATTCTCTCAATAATAACAAAAGTAAAAGTAAAATATTTCAGTTATGACAATTCTATCACAACCTCTTTCAAAATAAACAAATTGTGGAACATTCTCTGTCCGAAACTGTTCATTATTCCCAAGCTGAAAATACATGGCTGTATAGCAATAAGAAAAAATCATTTCAGAACAGCTATTTTCAAAAAGTAGTAAAACTGGTTAACTTGATTGTAACAAGAAATTAACAGTAACAAACTAACAGAATAGAACTTGAAGTCAGTTTATAAATATCTGCATCTGTCAATAGTTTGACAACACTTCAGTTCTGTCTAGCTTTCAGTGACTACATTTTATCAGTACTAAAACACAAAATAATTTCTCCTGTTTTTGCTCTTGGAGGATAATGTTGGTTCGTTCAAAACTTCTTTAACATTTCTTCAATAAGATCTTGGTTCCTTTCGAAAACCGGCTAGATTTTATCATGGGTTCTAGAGTTACTGCACCTGAAAGGGGCAAAATTTTCTATTTTGGCCCTTTAAGCCATAATTATAGTGGTTTCATTTATGCTTTGATTCGATACAGACTTACACAGAATGTTTATCTTGATGATCTCTAGGCCAAGTTAGAAACTGGGTCATGTTGGGTCAAAAACTAGATCACAAGGTTAGATCAAAGGAAAAGCTTGTTAACACCCTAGAGGCCATATTTATGACCCTATCTTTATGAAACTTGGTCAGAATTTTTATCTTGATGATTCCTAGGCCAGGTTCGAAACTGGGTCATGTTGGGTCAAAAACTAGGTCACCCACTCAAATCAAAGGAGAGACCACATTTATGGATCATCTTCATGAAACTTGGTCAGGATGTTTATCTTGATGATTCCAAAACCAAGTTTAACAGGTGAGCGATATAGGGTCTTCATGACCCTCTTGTTATGGTGTGTAATTTTAAAAAATGCTTCTTTAGTACTATATAAATGTCATGCATGTCATTTGTTTATTTATTACCTCTCTTCAATATGATAAAATATTTCATTATATTTTTAGCTCACCTGTCACGTATTGACAGGGTGAGCTTTTGTGATCGCTTCAAGTGTGCATGTGTAACGTAATGGTACAAGTACAAAGTTAAAGGTTTCTTCTATGTTAGCCTATATTATATACATGTCTAGGGTTGGATACCGGTTCCCGGTATCGGTACCATACCGAGTAATCACTTCGAAAAGTACCGGTATATACCATATCATAAAGAACCGGTTCCGATTTCGATATTTCCATATAAGTAATTAAACAAAATAATTACCAAATCTGCGGTAAAAGAAAAGAGGAAAACTAGAGATGCTTTTGAGAAGAGCGCATGTCTCCCACAACTGCCCCTATGAACAAGAGTTGTCCGTAAGACGGCCAAGCTCGACTATTCAAAATATTGTCCCAGAAGCAGGAAAATATTACCCAAAAAGGTTAAATATCAAAAGAGTTTTAAGTTCAAAAGGGGACATAATTTGACCAAAATGCATATCAGAGTTATGGGACTGTTGCTATCAACTAGTTTTATAACCCCAAAGGCACATGTGAAGTTTCAATTCAATATCTGCATTAGTTTTGGAGATAGTAACTTGCATATAAAAAATAAGTTTCAAATCTATATGCCTTTTAGTACTAGCTGGATGTACTTGCATGCTAAACTTTAACCAGGATTTTCTAAGTCAAAAGGAGGGCATAATTTGCAAAAAATACATGTCAGAGTTATGGGACTTACATGTAACCCAGTGAGGTTGGCAATTGACCTAGAAAAAGAAAAAATAAGTTTCAAATCTATATGCCTTTTAGTAATAGCTGTATGTACTTGCATGCAAAACTTTAACCAGGATTTTCTAACTCTAAAAGGGGGCATAATTTGGCAAAAATGAAGGTCAGAGTTATGGGACTTGCTGCTATCAACTAGTTTTATAACCCCGAAGACACATGTGAAGTTTCAAGTCAATATCTGCATTAGTTTTGGAGATAGTAACTTTCATGTAAAACTTCAACCAGAATTTTCTATGTCAAAAAGGGGGCATAATTTGCAAAAAATACATGTCAGAGTTATGGGACTTGACCCAGTGAAGTTGGTAATTGATCTAGAAAAAGAAAAAATAAGTTTCAAATCTATATGCCTTTTAGTATTAGCTGTATGTACTTGCACGCAAAACTTTAACCAGAATTTTCTAAGTCCAAAAGGGGGCATAATTTGGCCAAAATGAAGGTCAGAGTTATGGAACTTGCCACTATCAACTAGTTTTATAACCCCGAAGACACATGTGAAGTTTCAAGTCAATACCTGCATAAGTTCCTTCAATAATTTGTGTCATTTTTGTTGTAACGAGCTATTTATAACTTCTTTGAATATTCATAAAGTTTAGTTCCTTTTTTTTTGCAAATAACATGCCTTATGAGGCTTTAGAATTTATGGTATAATCCAGCAAAGACCAGTATTAAATATGTATACTCATGTAATTTGGTTGAAAAACAAGAGCTGTCTGATGACAGCGCGCTCGACTATTCGAAGAATTGATTGAAGAATGGTGTCAAAATATTTCCACGGATATTCAGACAAAAGAAATAAATAGATTAGACAAACAATGTTCCTGTATTACTTTGATTTCGATAAGTCTTGCACTAAATGGCAATATATGAGCCAATTTCAAAGTCCAAAAAGGGCCATAATTCAGTCAAAATAGTTATGTACTCTTGCCTACAGATGGAAATCATAATGATAAACAAGTGTTCAAAGTTTAAAAGCCATAGGTCAAATAGTTTTGACAAAACATGGACTTGTATGGAAACAGAACCAATTTCAAAGTCCAAAATGGGCCATAATTCAGCCAAAATAGATGACAGAGTTATGTTCTCTTTCCTACAGATAGAGACTATTATACTAAACAAGTGATAAAAGTTTCAAAGCCATAATATGTCATACACTTTACAAAAAATATGAACTGGTACGAAAAACTTAACCAAGATTTCTCAGTCAAAAAGGGCCATAATTCAGCCAAAATCCTTGATGGAGTTATGTACTCTTGCCTATAACTGGACATGGTGATGGTAAACAGATGTTGAAAGTTTCAAAGCTTTATCTCAAAAGACTTTGTCAAAATAATGAACTGGTACGAAATATTAACCCAGATTTCTAAGTCAAAAAGGGCCATATTTCAGCCAAAATCCTTGATGGAGTTATGTACTCTTGCCTATAACTGGACATGGTGATGGTAACCAAGTGTTGAAAGTTTCAAAGCTTTATCTCAAAAGACTTTGTCAAAATATGAACTGGTACGAAAAACTTAACCATGATTTCTAAGTCAAAAGGGGCCATAATTCAGTCAAAATCCTTGATGGAGTTATATGCTCTTGCCTATAACTGGACATGGTGATGGTAAACAAGTGTTGAAGGTTTCAAAGCTTTATCTCAAAAGACTTTGTCAAGATGTGGACTGGTACGAAATATTAACCCAGATTTCTAAGTCACAAAGGGCCATAATTCAGCCAAAATCCTTGATGGAGTTATGTGCTCTTGCCTATAACTGGACATGGTGATGGTTAACAAGTGTTGAAAGTTTCAAAGCTTTATCTTGAAAGACTTTGTCAAAATATGAACTGGTACGAAAAACTTAACCATGATTTCTAAGTCAAAAGGGGCCATAATTCAGCCAAAATCCTTGATGGAGTTATGTGCTCTTGCCTATAACTGGCCATGATGATGGTAAACAAGTGTTGAAAGTTTCAAAGCTTTATCTCAAAAGACTTTGTCAAAATGTGGACTGGTACGAAAAACTTAACCCAAGGTGTGACGCTGACGCCGACGCCGACACCGACGCCGATGCCGTGGTGAGTAGGATAGCTCTACTTATTCTTCGAATAGTCGAGCTAAAAATGTCAAAAATCAGAAAAGCAGGATAGATTTAAGTATATTAGGTCTGTTGCGGACACTACAAAACGTTGCGGACACTACAAAATCTTTTGCAAGTTAAAATGCTGTTCAACTGTATCTTCAATTGTCAATACTAATAAAACTAGTTTGAAAACACTACTCATGGTTTCATCTTGGACCCTAAGTAATACAAACTAATATACGTATTTAATTTTCTTCTCGACAAAAGCTGCAAGGCTTCTTAGCAAGTTTTATGTTATAGCCCTGTTTCATTTTTATTTTTGTTGGCACCTTAGGTTTAATTATAAATTCCGTTGTCTTACAGAATGATATGGACATTTAAAACACAGAATTTGAGCTGATAAAATTGGTTTCTTAAAAATAATAAGTGTTGCGGACACTACAAAACGTTGCGGACACTACAGTCAGCAAATCCAATATGTAAAAATTATTGTTGGCATAGCAGCAAAATAATTTTGCACAAATAATGTGCATCACAACTGCGTTTTGTAATCAGTAACTCGCTGTCATTTGGATCACTTTCATTTCCTGTATCTACTGCGTTGCGGACACTACAAATATTCTGATTCAAGTACCCGTGAAATACAAGAAATGTTATTTTAGCAATATCATTTTTTGGTTGCAATTCCATACTTTATTATTGAAAACAACATACTTAAGCAAATATCTAATTATGTTTAATAGTTTTTATGCATTTTACAACATATTTTTCACCTGTTTTAAATTAACACAGTTGTTTTTAGAAAAACAGCATAACGGAGTATTGTTTTGCAGAAATTGCTGTATCTTTGACAGTTTTTATCCGATTTGATTGAAATAAAAAATACCTAAAAGCGATATTGTTGAAGTTGTAAAAAAGGTTACAAACAATCTTCAGCATTTCATAGTCTTTCCACAAAATTCAACACAGTTTATCCAATTTTTCAGTGCAACAGCATAACGCTGAAAAATGGCTAAAAATGCAACACATTCTGTGGAACTGCTGAAAGTTATACAAATATAGATGTATTATGTATCATTTTTCTCGTCCGCAGACACTCTAGCTACATGGAAACAATAAAAATAAGTCATTTTAGCCTGGTTTTTCTCTTGAAGAGCAATATAACAGAGAGAAAATGTCTCTGCAGACATTATTGTAAAAAATTGTAAAAATGGCGAGAACATTTGTTACTGGTAACAAAAATACTAAGGTATGTGGCAACCTCCAGATTTAGGCCATATATGGTGGCAGAGGAGGTATCTAATCTAAAATTACATAGGGCCTACATTCAAGGCAAAGGATATGGTTCTACCACTGTTCTCCATACAATCAACGGTATCTGGTTCAGACCTAGCAAAATTAATGACAAAACTAAGTTGAGAGCCTAACAAATCCAACACAACTTCAAAATGGCGGGAAGTCAAGTTTGGAAATGTACAGGGTTTCATTACCTTGTTGAAATTTACATAAACTTGGTAATGTAATTCACCTTAAGTAATTAAAAATAAACTCTTTGACAAGCCAAACTTTTAGTTAGCTATTTTCCTCATATAATTACCTTCCTTCTCTTCCTTAAAAGGCTGCCTTCTGAATGAAACAACAAATGTCACGTGATTAACACTTGCCAGTACCACTACCACCGTGTCCAATAGTTACTTTGAGATATCATGAAATAGAGTAGGTATTTTCCCTGAATTTTTAAATCTATGTCCAAGGATGACAGAAAGCGCAAGATCATGTGTGTTCCCGTGTTGTTGTTTTTTAAATACTTGTTGCTATCAGTTTATCTATTAACCTTTTATGTTGGAAAACAAATTGCGAAAACAGTAGGTAAAAACAGTGTAAACATTATTTTCAGTCTTCCAGTTTCTATTGTATCACATATATTAGTAATCGGTGAAAAAGCTCAGTCAGAGCTTATGTTATATTGTTATATGTCTTGTCGACTTAAAATAAAACTTATCTTATCTTATCCTGTAACATGTTTCGTCTTAATTGGTGTAAAATGTAATTAATGACTGAACTAATCGGTAATAGGATACGTGACAACATTTTAATGCAGTAAGGTAGAAGCGCCGGATTTTTTTCTGAGGGGAAAAGTGTTTCATACATTTAAAATTGGCATAAACACCGTGCAAGTTTTTGCTTCTTTTTAGAAAAATATCGTTCTTGCCCTGTCGACTCCCGTGGTAGGTATAATTTAGGACAGGAATTTGTAGCGATTCTTTGATGATTTGCAGAAGCATTCAGTGTTTATATTTACCTTTTTTCACAGTAGCTTGCTACAAAGTGTCTTTAATAAGTGGCCGCTCAATCCAGGGGTCGTGGGTCACGACAATGACTTTTCACATGACACCACTGTTTTTTTTTCAGGAAGCGGACTCGAGAGTGGTTCCAATAAGCTTGAAGCTTTCATCACAGTCGAGCTCAAACAAATTAGTATAAACTAAACTAATAAGTGATTTGTTTTCCGTGATTATCAGAAAATAAAAATAATTAAAACAAGCAAATTCGATGAATTGGTATCCCCCGCCGAAACGGTTGGTGGTGACGAATGGCAAATATATCCGGAAAAAAGTTAAGGATGTTAATAAGAAGCAAATAATTTCATTAGTCAAAATCAATTTAACAGAAAACAAATGTTTAATTAAAGAGTACATAATAAATGTATGATACTTTGATCCTGACTAAAGAATTTATTTTGAACGGAATATGCTTACTGTAATAAGCTTAGCTTTTAAAATTAAATGCAGTTAATTGAAATGTGAGCTTGAAGTTTAACTGAAACTAAATATTGTCTTTGAGTGGTTTGGCACCAGGTGTTGCTGTTTAACATGTACTTAAAAGAACAGATGTCCTTAAGAGAACACAGGTAAGATATCTTGAACATGTCTGAGGGCAAGGTTTGTGCAGTCACAACTTAACATGTTGAAGGTTTGAACATTAAAAAAAAAAAGGAATGGAAATATATATATATATATATACATATATGTATATACTTATTTTTTAGGGGGTGGGGGTGCAGGGGAACGGGAGAGGAAACAAAATTTCACATGTTGATTATAAATATTGATTGAAAATTGAAAATGAAAAAAAAAAAAAGTAAAAGGGGGTGGGGGAGGGGGAGGGGGGGGGGGCAGAGGATGCATGATCAGTGGTGGGCATGACTGGGTGGAGAAGTGAGGTGGGGGAATGGTACAAATTGGAAGGTTTAAAAAAAAATAAATAAGAAATGAAAAAACTATTTTTTTTGGGGGGGGGGGGGGGGGAGTGGGGAGGGGATGTGACCAAGGCAAGTGGGTGACCAGGTGTGGGTGCGCAACTTCACATGTTTATAATAAATGTTCACAGAAAAGAATGAAAGAAATTTAATGAAATTCTGCCGAATGGTAAGTTTGTTATGTACAAATATGTGGATTTTTAGACAATTAAAGGGTAATAACTCTGAAGTTACAAAAGAAATCCGTACAAAATTGTCTGTGCACAACCACATTATAGTACTATAAATTCTGTTAAAGTTTTATAGTTCAAGGTCAAATATATGAAAAGTTATGATGCAGAAATTGTCATATCTATAGATGTATAGCGCCCTATATAGTTAACACTAGAAACTTCTAAGGGCCATAACTCTAGTGTTACTTGGGCAATCTGCCTGAAACTTGATGGGCCCCATAACCTCATAGTGGTGAACATGTATATGAAGTTTGTTTAAAAAAATCTAAAATAAGGAATGATTTTTTTTTTTGGGGGGGGGGGGGGGGGGGGGGGGGGGGGTGTGATCAAGGTAAGGGGGTGACAAGGTGTGGGTACACACCTTCACATGTTAACAATAAATGTTCATGGAAAAGAATGAAAGAAATTTAATGAAATTCTACCAAATGGTATGTTTGTTATGTACAAATATGTGGATTTTTATACAATTAAAGGGCAATAACTCTTAATTTACAAATAAATCCGAATGAAATTGTGTGTACACAACCACATTATGGTGATCTAAATTCTGTTTAAGTTTCATAGTTCTAGGTGAAATATATCAAAAGTTATGATGCAGAAATTGCCTTATTTATAGTACCCTATATAGTTAACACTAGAAACTTCTAAGGGCCATAACTCTAGTGTTACTTGGGCAATCTGACTGAAACTTGACGGGCCGCAAGAACTCATAGTGGTGAACATGTATATGAAGTTTTAAATAAATATTCCCAACCATTTCCTAGATATGACTCCGGACGGATGGACGGAAAGACAGAAGGACGGACGGAAGAACGGACGGAAAGACGGACGGAAGGACGGACGGATGCACAACGCCAATACTATATCCCTCCGACTTTCGTCGGGGATAATAAATGTCAGGATATCGATCTTTTCAACATCTAAATAGAACAGCCGAACTGAATTGTAATTCTTTCGTTAAAAATACAGTTCCGTGTTTTAATTTAACCCTTATCATGCTGAACACGACCATGATCTGCACTGTTCGCCATTCAGTCAGTATCCATTTTGTATGCACCCCTTTTAACGGCTAATGGTTCTGTCCAAATTAAAAAATGGACAAGTTCATTATAATAATTTAGCAGGGTAAGGGTTAAAATATCCTTAAATTTAGTGAAAACCGATTTAATTTTTTATCTTTACTTAAGGTATACTAAACTTAATCTTTTTTTTTTTTAATTTTGTCATCATTTTTGAAAGAATTTTCCTAAGAACGGCATCTTGTTCGTGTTTTTGTGAATGACCTAATGACCTATAATTACTCTGTTTTGTAGGGGTGGGTTTAACGCCTTATTGGCAAAGTTATAGGTCATATGGCGATCTTCCAGCTTTTGATGGTGGAGAATAACCCAAGGTGTCCCTCCTGGCATTACTTTATCTCAAGCGGGCAACTGGACAGAACCACCGACCTTCCGCAAGCCAGCTGTATGTCTGGCTCGCAAGAAGAATTCTACGTCCCAATCAGGGCTCGAACCCACATCGGTTAAATTGCGCGTGCGGCCATCCTTGATATTATTACATTCTATGGATGTTGTATATACGAAATTAAAGGCTTTTTACTTTCTATACAGAATAAAATTGTAATGTCACAAAATAAATGATGTCGTTTAGCTCCCGCTGATCAACGTCTTTCCCGTTGATTTTCAGTAAGTAACAGTTGTTTGAATTTTGTATTACTCGTATTTTAACCAGTGCTGACCTCCAGTCCACATATCTAATTACAGAACAGAGTATATGTTTACATGGTGAGATATTTGTTAGTAAATTGGTAATTAATTGAATTAAACGTCATTTATACCAGTAGATGCAGATACATCTGGTACATTTATATCATTGTGTCAAGCTGCATTCCCAGTAATTGTAATAGTCAGATCTGACCTGCTTTATTTAAAATCAAAGACCAATTTCACAATATGTATATGGCTGTTTGCGAACACTGCGAATATTGACCTTTCAATACTAACTGTTTTAAATTAGCACAGGATGAGTAAACTACAACTTTCTGTATTTGAATTTATGTCAGATCTACGCTCTCTGGGATCGTAAGCTTTTCATTGGCTGACAGTCAGCTGGCCAGTCGCCATTTGGCTTGTTATTCCCAAGATTCCCAAAAATATCCGTATTTGCTACGAAATTGTCTATATAGCAATGAGTATTCCAGCATGACGACAGCACATCTTTCGATACACTCAATCTTGGAAATATTTATATTAGAAAAAAAAATACTTAAAATATTAAAAAAAAAAAATATATATATATATATATATATATATATATATATATATATATATATATAATCGGTATATATGCGTACTGATCCGATTACTAAAAGTAACGATTGTACACTGTGACCTGCGCAATGCACAGGTAATACAGATCAATATAATTACACATTTACTAGGAACACCTGTCACGTATACATGTAGATCTACATAATTATGGTATAATACACATTTTAAGATATTACATAGTTCAGTAATTTTCGTTTTGAATGTCGTGTACTGTGTAAACAGTTTTGGCGGGTATTTTGCACGGGATTATGATTGACAATTATTCGAGTGTCGCGCATTACATCCAACAGTGATCCGTCAAGTGGCTAAATTCCCGAAAATATACTAGTATTTAATTTCAGTTTTATTGGCTTGAACATGTTCGTAGTTTCGAAGCCATCCAGTTTTCATATTATAGACATTATCCATTTCGTGCATATACGTCATATTGCTATGAATTATATTTTCAGAAAAGTCCTTAGAAGTAGATCTATCTTCAAGTGAGTTTTGGAATATTTACTGTAAAATAACCAGGACTGTGAACTAGCACGCTGAATTAGTCATTGTTCTTATTTTGTCATATTGTAATATTACACAAGTGTCATGTTCTTGACATGCTAATTTTACTGTTTGCTTTCCAGGCAAACTTACGCGCCGCAGTTCCAAAGCATGGGAGTAAGGAATCCTCTTAAAGGATATGGCATTTTTTCTGATGTCCAAAGACGGAGTAGGGTTGCGTGCCCTGCTTTCTGCAGTCCGACTTTGGTTTCCAAAAAAATCTCTTGATTCTGACGGTAAAAGCTTTCCATAAACAAAACGCCCTTTGTTTTAGGTTGCTGGCTTGCTCTTTGTAATTAAAGGCAAGAGCTGGGAGCCATGAATTGGAGATGTTCGGCGTATACTGTCTCGCCGAGGCGAACTAGCATGAGGGAAGATACTGCGACACGCGTCTGGTGGTATCTGGGAAGAATATTGTAAGTTCAGTTGTCATGGCAGCCAGAAATCTGCATTGATGACCTATAGCTTTGAAGGAATCTGAAACTGGAGCACCTAAGAAACGTTCCAGTGGAGTCTGGTTAAAATTTGACTTGGTTGTTTAAATGGGGAGACGCTCTTTGTAGAAAGTGTGGAAGACGGATGCACGTCCAACACATATTACACACATGAAAGGTTCAAGAAGCGCTGCTACAACTTCGAGACAGGAATAGAACATCATTACTTTATCGCTTTTATGCGCGTATTGCTGTGACCTAACTTGCATTATATTTAGTTCAGGTATATTGGTATATGCTTGGCTACAGAGAAATAGAAATAACGCAATGATTTATAATGTTCCTCGAAAAAAAAATTCAGAGGGTATGCCGCCTTGTTCGCCCGTATTATTATATTCTTCTACAGTTTTCAAGGGGTTTGGCTCAAACACAGAAATGTTTCACTATAAAGCGAATTTTCAGGATATGAATGTACAACATGTACCGTGCCCAGTTAGGAGTTATTGCCCTTCGAAATTTTACAGATTATTGTTCAATACTCATTGAGATAAGCCTTCTGGGGATAACTCCAAAAAACAAAGTGAAAGATGGAACTATCGGATTTCTCGCTTGGCGCTCAGCACTAGCTATGAGGCTTGTTCTAGAACTGGTCTGCCCGGTGTCAGTATAATGTTACTAAGTTCGGTGTCATATCACATGTCTACGGCGTGACTGACATTGGTCTTATTGCTACATTAGAAACTGTCGTTTATAGGACTGAAAAATTGTTGAAAAAGACGCTTAACCCGAACACCCAATCATTTCTGAAGTCATTAGGTCAAAGGTCAAGGTCACAGAGACATAAAGACTGAAAACGGTTTCCGTACCATAACGAAAGAACACTTTGTCTTGGTATCGTCCAACTTCTTAGGACAATTGTGGGCAGTCACTAAATAATCCCTATTGTTTTTGAGTTCAGCAGGTCAAAGGTCACAGTTGTCAAACTTCATTGGATGATTGCCTGTGACCAGTAGATATTCCTGTTGTTTTGGGGTATGTAGATCAAAGTTCAAGATCAGAGTGACGCAGTCTACTCAGCTATTGGACACTGTCTACTGGTTTACTCTTTACAGAATGATTGCCAGTGGCCAGTAGATCGGCGCTCTTTTCGATATCAAAGTTCAAAATCAAAGTGACATTGAGACTGAAAACAATTCCGCTCAATAATTAAAGAAAACTTTCACCTAAACTCTACAAACTTCTTAAGATAACTGCCTCTGGTTAATAGATTGTCCCTATTGTGACGGGGATCGGCAGGTCAAAGGTCAAAGTTAAAGAAATCTCGACTCTGGAAATGGACCAGGCCATCATGGGAGGCAAACTATGACAGTAGAATTGTGTCCATGTTCGATTTTTACATTATGTTCAATAATCGGACACGTATGTGTTTAGTTTTTAGCTCGACTATTCATAGAATAGTGAGCTATTGCACTCGCCCATGCGTCGGCGTCGGCGTCGGCGTCGGCGTCAGCGTCCGCGTCCCGATTTTGGTTAAGGTTTTGTATGTAAGCTGGTATCTCAGTAACCACTTGTGGGAATGGATTGAAACTTCACACACTTATTCACTGTGACAAACTGACTTACATTGAACAGGTTCCATAACTCTATTTTGCTTTTTTACAAAATTATGCCCCTTTTTCGACTTAGAAATTTTTGGTTAAGGTTTTGTATGTAAGCTGGTAACTCAGTAACCACTTGTGGGAATGGATTGAAACTTAGCACACTTATTCACTGTGATGAACTGATCTACATTGCACAGGTTCCATAACTCTATTTTGCTTTTTTACAAAATTATGCCCTTTTTCGACTTAGAAATTTTTGGTTAAGGTTTTGTATGTAAGCTGGTATCTCAGTACTTACTAATGGGAATGGATTGAAACTTCACATACTTGTTCACTATCATGATCTGACATGCACTAAGCAAGTCCCATAACTCTACTCTCTTTTTTTTCAAAATTATGCCCCTTTTTCGACTTAGCAGTTTTTGGTTAAATTTTTGTATGTAATCTGATATCTCAGTATCCACTAATTGGAATGGATTGAAACTTCACACACTTGTTCACTGTCATGATCTAACATGCACTGTGAAGGTCCCATAACTCTACTTGGCATTTTTACAAAATTATACCCCTTTGACTTAGCAGTTTTTTGTTAAGTTTTTGTATGTAAGCTGGTATCTCAGTATCCACAAATTGGAAAGGATTGAAACTTCACACACTTGTTCACTGTCATGATATGACATGTAGTACAGAGGTTCAATACCTCTACTTTGCATTTTACAAAATTATGCCCCTTTTTCAACTTTTGTATTCATTCAATTGACAAGGCTGTTGAATAGTCGAGCGTTGCTGTCCTCCGACAGCTCTTGTTTATATTTCTGTTCGATTATCGCATACAAATAATTATTTTCATGTTACGTTTGTTCGATGATAAAAACAAAATGTATTTGATTACCGCAGACTTTGTTTTTAACTATATTTATATGTCCAATAATCGAAGACATTTGATACATTACTGTATATATGCGTTCAATAATCGAAGACATATTTGGTACTAACTTCTAAATTTGTGTCCAATAATTGAAGACTTATTTAATGCATGCTACTTTGTGTTCGATAATCGAAGACATATTTAACACATACATGTGTTCGACTAGTAGTAGTGTGGGAGGAGTTGGACACATAATATTTTTCTTTATATTTTATTTAGTAAAACTATCAAAGGGCCATAACTTTAGCAAAAATTGTCAGAGAAAGTCTGAAGCAAATCAGGCTAAATTTTGGGACGGACGGACGTACGTACGGACAGCAGCAACGCTATATGCTCGGGGACATAAAAAGGGGGGATAATACATGAAATGTTAGAGCGAGAGTTCTGGCCCTAGTGTCATATGAATTGGGTGGTGATGTGGAACACTTGTTTTAATTCTGAATCAAATCGCTTCTGTAATAACAGAAATATAGTGAAAATGCATCATAAATAACCTAAATTATTAAGTAAAAAGGGGGCATAATTCATGAAAACTTGGTGTCAGAGTTATGAACCTTGTGTCATATGATGTGAGTGATGATGTAGTACATCTAGTCTAAGTTTGAATCAAATCCATGTAGTAATAACAGAGGTAGAGTCAAAGTGCACCAAAACTTTAACCCGATATTCTATCTTAAAAGGGGGATAATTCGTTTAATATTGGTATGAGAGTTGTATCACATGATGTGGGTGATGAGAAGGGATAACTGTTTTAAGTTTGAAGCAAATCCATCAAGTAATAACAGAGATAAAGTGAAAGTGCATCAAAACTTTAACCAATGTGTGGACCCGAAAGGACGCTGATGCGGAAGCTGGTGTCAGGTCAGTAGGATGGCTCTCCATATACAACACAGAGTTGAACAAGGGAAAGAAAAACCAATCTTGTTTTTTTACTTCTTTTGTATAAAAACTAAGGAGAAAACTAAGTTTGGTTGGGTGGTGGAACTGACTGGGGGAAAAACTGGCCAGCTACACCGGGTCTTCAGCCCTAGGGTATAAAAATTCCATTACACTTAACCGAAATATCTAACTGAAACAAAATCAAAAGTGATAAAGAATGAAATGAGTTTTCGAAATGTAGAACCACGTCCCCTTTGTCTTTTCACTTTTTCCATGATAAAGTGTTTTAACTTTTCCTTTAGAAAATGTTGATGTTACCCATACGTCATGTTACACCTTTAAAGCCCAAAGGTCTAACAAGAGGGCCACACTGACCCAAAGTTGCTCACCTCACCTTGACTACTTTGCTTGAATATGTGAATGACACACTGTATCATAAATAGTAATAACTGTGTTTAGCATGAAAAGCATAAAAGATTACACAAAGACAAGAAATCAGGACTTATAAATGCCCTTGACCATGAAATGTGTCAAAACACACTCATCACTGGTATCAATTACATGTAGCATGAAAACAATGTAGCAAAGAATATAAACGCACACTTTGAGTGGACAGGACAAAGTATATACCTTAAAAATACAAAGAATCATCATATATGGAGTTATTGTACCAGGTAAAGCAATTTTAGGATTTTACATTTTTTTCTTTAGGCCTATTCAATAAAATTTTAGGTTAGTCCATACAAGTATGTCTCTAACTGTTTCAATGCTATTGTATTTTAATTTCTGGATGTTCAGTCAAACAAAACAAATCATATCTAAAAAAAAACAAGAGGGCCAAGATGGCCCTAGGTCGCTCACCTGAGTAACAAAACCATAACAGTGTAAACATATTTTACCTAGTGATTTCATGGAGACAAATATTCTGACCAATTTTCATTAAGATTGGACCAAAAAACTTGACCTCTTGAGTGTAAACAAGCATTTTCTTTGATTTGACTTAGTGACCTAGTTTTTTATCCCCCATGACCCAGATTCGAACTTGTCCAAAATTTAATGGAAACAAACATTCTGACTAAGTTTCGGGAAGATTGGATAAAAAAGTGGCCTGTATAAAAGTTATTCCTTTGATTTGACCTAGTGACCTAGTTTTTGACCCCACATGACCTAAATTTAAATTTCATGCGATATGTCATGCAGACAAACATTCTGACCAAGTTTCATGCACATCAAATGAAAAAGTATTAACAACCTTTTCCTTTGATTTGACTGGGTGACCTAGTTTTTGACCCCATATGATCCAGTTTCAAATTTGGCCTAGGAATCATCAAGATAAACATTCTGATCGAGTTTCATGAAGGTAGGGTCATAAATGTGGCCTCAAGAGTGTTAACAAGCTATTCCTTTGATTTGACCGGGTGACCTAGTTTTTGACCCCATTGACCCTATTTCGAACTTGGCCTAGAAATCATCAAGATAAACATTCTGACCAAGTTTCATGAAGACAGGGTCATAAATGTGGCCTCTTGGTTGTTAACAAGCTTTTCCTTTGATTTGACCTGATGACCTAGTTTTTGATCCGACATGATCCAGTTTCGATCCAGGCCTAGAGATCATCAAGATAATCATTTTGTGCAAGTTTGTATCAAATCAAAGCATAAATGAAACCTCTATATGGCTGAAAGGGCCAAAATAGAAAATTTTGCCCCTTCCAGGGGCAGTAACTCTAGAACCCATGCCGGTTTTCTAAAGAAACCAAGATCTTATTGTGACATAAGTTGTGTGTAAGTGTGGTTAAAATCAAATATAAAATGTCACTTCAATCGTCTTCACAAGGTAAAAATTAACAAATTTTGGCTCTTTCAGGGGCCGTAACTCTGGGACCTATGACTGGATCTGACAGATTCATCATGGAATCAAAGAGTTATTGTTGTTGAAGATATTTGGCAAATTTGTATCAAATCAAACCATAAAAGAAGTCTCTATATGGCTGCAAAAGCCAAAAATAGCAAATTTAAGGGGCCATAACTCTGGAACCTATGATGGGATCTGGCCAGTTTTCGAAAGGAACCGAGATATTATGCCAATACAAGTTGTTGCAAGTTTTATTAAAGTTGATTGCAAAATGTGGTCTCTATCATGTTCACAAGCCAAAAACAGCAAATTTCTGGAACCCATGATGGGATCTGGCCAGTTTTCGAAAGGAACCGACATATTATGCCAATACAAGATGTGTGCAAGTTTTTTTTAAAGTTGATTGCAAAATGTGGTCTCTATCATGTTCACAAGCCAAAAACAGCAAATTTCTGGAACCCATGATGGGATCTGGCCAGTTTTCGAAAGGAACCGACATATTATGCCAATACAAGATGTGTGCAAGTTTGATTAAAGTTGATTGCAAAATGTGGTCTCTATCATGTTCACAAGCCAAAAATAGCAAATTCTGGCCCTTCAAGGGGCTGTAACTCTGGAACCCATGATGGGATCTGGCCAGTTTTCGAAAGGAACCGAGATATTATGCCAATACAAGATGTGTGTAAGTTTTATTAAAGTTGATTGCAAAATGTGGTCTCTTCATGTTCACAAGCCAAAATTAGCAAATTTTGGCCCTTCAAGGGGCTGTAACTCTGGAACCCATGATGGGATCTGGCCAGTTTTCGGAAGGAAACGAGATATTATGTCAATACAAGTTGTGTGTAAGTTTTAGTAAAGTTGATTGCAAAATGTGGTCTATATCATGTTCACAAGCCAAAAACAGCAAATTTCTGGAACCCATGATGGGATCTGGCCAGTTTTCGAAAGGAACCGACATATTATGCCAATACAAGATGCGTGCAAGTTTGATTAAAGTTGATTGCAAAATGTGGTCTCTATCATGTTCACAAGCCAAAAATAGCAAATTCTGGCCCTTCAAGGGGCTGTAACTCTGGAACCCATGATGGGATCTGGCCAGTTTTCGAAAGGAACCGAGATATTATGCCAATACAAGTTGTGTGCAAGTTTGATTAAAGTTGATTGCAAAATGTGGTCTCTATCGTGTTCACAAGCCAAAAATAGCAAATTTTGGCCCTTTAAGGGGCAATAACTCTGGAACCCATGACAGGATCTGGTCAGTTTTTGAAAGGATCTGAGATATTATGCCAATACAAGTTGTGTGCAAGTTTGATTAAAATTGATTGCAACATGTGGTCTATATTGTGTTCACAAGAAATTGTGGACGGATGGATGGACGACAAGTGATCACAAAGGCTCACCCAAGCTAAAAAAACAGCTCATATAAAGATGCAATAGTGTAAGTCTGTTGAAAATCTGTAAGTAGTTTATGAGAAAAAGTTGTTTAATTATTTTGTTTTAGCTCTAGCTGCCCCTAAAATAGGTCAGGTGGAATAACTTGAACAATTTGCGTGGGGACCTTGTCAGGATGCCAGAGATAAAGTGTGGTGTAATTCTGGCTAGTAATTTCTGGGAGATGTTGAAGTAAACATGCTGATGATGGATGCCAAACATCGGACCATCGAGCCTATACTCATAGCTCACCCTGAACCTTTGGCAGGCACATCAACTCAAGTATAACAAGACAAATACTGAAACATTATGCTCTGGATTTATTTCATTTCATTTTCAAAGCTTTCCTGTGAACAATTTAACATGCATAATTGATCCATTAACAAACAAATGTGTAATAACATCCTGAACAATGATTGCCTTCATATTTAACTATATATCATAAACAGATGCATTCATTTAATGTCTTGTTCAATTCCAAATACTTTTAGTTACACCGGAATCAAAATTCTAATGTCCCTGACAAAGTAACAAGGTGAAAATACGTAACACTATATTTTCAAAGATTTTTGTCAGACACTGCATCACATCCCCTTAATATTCATCAGTTCAAGCCTTGCAGTCAAAGTCATCCATCTGCTTTATGGATGGTCAGTGGTTCTTCCAAGGTACATTGGGTCTTCCTCTACCATCAAAGCTTGAAAGTTGACATGACTTCAGCTGCAGGCAGGGCTTGATGCAATTTATCATGGTTGACGTCGCCGGAGTGAAATAAAGCCATTACATAAATTTGATAATACACTAGTGTAATAAAGCTTTGACGTAGACATCGTTTAAAGTATTGGAGACGTTGGTCAAATTGATTTGTTTATAATAGTTAAAGAAAGTCAATTTTTTATGTTTTGGCAGGAAAAGCTAACAAGTGATAAAAAGAATATTACATTTGTAACTTTCCACATCGAATTTATTAAACTTATTGAATAAAATTGATGAAATGCTCGGCAGAGCCTCACGCTGTTGTTTTATTCAATTCATTATTTAATAAATTCAATATGAAAAGACACTCATGTAATATCCTCTATATAAGTGAAAATTACTCACTGAAATGTTCCCAAGTTTATAGAAAACAAAGATCAAATAAGAACAGCCACCTTCCAACATGCAACACTGAAACTTGTAAACTGTCTTAATCTAAAATGGCAAACACATAAATATGTTCAGAATAAAAACATGTACTATATTTGTACACAGCATATTTTTAAAATAGTTCAGAAGCACATGTATAGAGATGGTCAAAATTTGCATAATGCGGCACTGTGCATACTGTATATTCAAATCATGTTTAAATCTAAAGAGGCTGAGCCATAAAAAGCATAAATAAGCAAGAGCAATTCCTCTCCCATGTCCAATACTCCTCAGCTGTATCCCTTTGTTATCGTAGTAGAAATGTTTAGCCCGTTTGAAGCTATTTTCACTGTATAAAGGGAATACATGAATAAAACAAGAGGACCATGATGGTCCTGAATCGCTCACCTCTTCCCACATGACCCAGTTTTGAGTATGACGTCGTTTTTTCTATTATTTGACATAGTGACCTAGTTCATGTGACCCAGTTTTGAACTTGACCTAGATATTATCAAGATAAAAATTCTGACCAATTTTCATGAAGATCCATTGAAAAATATGGTCTCTAGAGAGGTCACAAGGTTTTTCTATTATTTGACCTATTGACCTAGTTTTCGAAGGTACGTGACCCTGTTTTGAACTTTATCTAGATATCATCAAGGTGAAAATTCAGATCAATTTTCATGAAGATCCATTGAAAAATTTGGCCTCTAGAGAGGTCAAAAGATAATAATAATTTTAGACCTACTGACCTAGTTTTTGATCGCAGTTGACCCAGTTTCAAATTTGACCTAGATATCATCAAGATGAACATTCAGACCAACTTTCATACAGATCCCATGAAAAGTATGGCCTCTAGAGAGGTCACAAGGTTTTTTTTTTATTTGACCTACTGACCTAGTTTTGTAAGGCACGTGACCCAGTTTCAAACTTGACCTAGATATCATCAAGGTGAACATTCTGACCAAGTTTTATGGAGATCCATTCACAAGTATGGCCTCTATAGAGGTGACAAGTTTTTCTATTTTTAGATCTACTGACCTAGTTTTTGACCGCAAATGACCCTGTTTCGAACTTGACCTAGATATCATCAATATAAACATTCAGACCAATTTTCAAACAGATCCCATGAAAAATATGGCCTTTAGAGAGGTCACAAGGTTTTTCTATTATTTGACCTACTGACCTAGTTTTTGGCGGCATGTGACCCACTTTCGAACTTGACCTAGAGATCATCAAGATGAACATTCAGACCAACTTTCATACAGATCCCATGAAAATTATGGCCTCTAGAGAGGTCACAAGGTTTTTCTATTATTTGACCTATTGACCTACTTTTTGAAGGCACGTGACCCACTTTCGAACTTGACCTAGATATCATCAAGATGAACAAGCTGACCAATTTTCATGAAGATCTCATGAAATATATGGCCTCTAGAGAGGTCACAAGATTTTTCTATTTTTTAGAACAACTGACCTAGTTTTGACCGCATGTGACCCAGTTTCGAACTTGACCTAGATATCATCAAGATGAACATTCAGACCAACTTTCATACAGATCCCATGAAAAATATGGCCTTTAGAGAGGTCACAAGGTTTTCTATTATTTGACCTACTGACCTATTTTTAGATGGCATGTGACCCAGTTTCGAACTTGACCTAGATACCATCGAGATGAACATTCTGACCAATTTTCATGAAGATCTTGTGAAATATATGGCCTCTAGAGAAGTCACAAGGTTTTTCTATTTTTAGACCTACTGACCTAGTTTTTGACGGCACTTGACCCAGTTTCGAACTTGACCTAGATATCATCAAGATGAACATTCTGACCAATTTTCATGAAGATCTTGTGAAATATATGGCCTCTAGAGAGGTCACAAGGTTTTTCTATTTTTAGACCTACTGACCTAGTTTTTGAAGGCACGTGACCCAGTTTCGAACTTGACCTAGATATCATGAAGATGAACAACTTTCATAAATATCCCATGAAAAATGTGACCTCTAGAGTGGTCACAAGCAAAAGTTTACAGACGGACGGACGGACGGACGACGGACACCGCACGATCACAAAAGCTCACCTTGTCACTTTGTGAGAGGTGAGCTAAAAAAGGAAAACAAAATTACTACACTATTATTTTCTATTTACTAAGTAAACATTTTCCTTGCAAATATTTTTCAAACAGAAAATCAGATTTCTGATATTGTTTTCTTTTAAATCCATAAATTTTCTGGTACATGTGACCTTCACTTTTACCAAGGGTGTTAATTCTAATTTCATGGTAAGGCATGCTACATGCTACACTTCCTGTGAAAGTGAAAAATTTACTGGACCCTCATATTTTTTAAATAATTTCATGTGAATCACATTTAAAATTATTTCAGTAAGAATGCAAGACATTGGCAGGGTATCTTCATCAATATTTACACACAATAAAATGTCTATGTTTACTTAAAAATAATAGTTATACTACCTTTCCCTAAATTAAGTGCAAAAGGTGGTCAAATCTTTCCTGTATGAAGCCCTGCACATTTCTCTGCTCACAAAAATCAAATACCATGAGACTAGATGTGGAATGAAAATAGCTGCAAGTACCGGTAGTGTACTTCCAAAAGTTCAGATAATTTTGACAAGAAGCTGGCGTTGAGCAGAAAAAAATCTTGCTAAAATATTTATCATATCAATTTGACTTAGGACACATGAACAATCTGGCATAAGTTTTGTTCCACTTTCAGCTTCTCCTGTGAATGCATCTGATTTCAATAATAAATATACAAATTTTTATGTTTTGTACAATTCATGAACATGAGCAATGAATAATAAACACAGACTAAAATGATTACATGTTACACAGATAAGGAAATTAGAACAACCAGGTACACTCAAAATTTTTGAAAGACCCTGGAGCAACTAACAATTTTATCACATTTTTCTCTCTATCACAATTCATTTTAACATAGACATTTCTATAACATGAAAAACTATCAATTTCTTTACAAGCACATCAACAACATCTGATCTCTCTACTGCAAAAAGACAGGAAACAAAATAACTACCTGGATATTGTAGCACTTTGAAAAATTAAATTTATATTAAAGTCTTAAAGTCACTTAGCCTTTATGCCCTTATCATAAAATACATAATCACTAAAGTGCTTATCAACCAATAAATGCTTGTTTGTAAGTATGTTTTTCCAAAGATGAATCTTGCACGACGTATTTTCCCAAGTTTTCACTGGTGCTAAAGGACTTGTCTTATTTTAGTTTAACTCACTTGCTATAATTTATGAAGCAAGTTCATATGCAACTGTATTGAAATAGTGCTTAACAAGAGCTTTCATTAATGGTGACAAATGACAAATGCCCCCGCAGCACCTTGACCTTTGACCTGGTGACCCCCAAAGTCAGTAGGGGTGGTGTACTCAATAAGTACTATCAGCATGTGAAGTTTGAAGGTCCTGGGTGAAGTGGTTCGCGAGTAAAGTGCCTTCATGCAAAAAGTTAACGTTGGCTCCTGTGACCGTGACCTTTGACCTGGTGACCCCAAAGTCAGTAGGGGTGGTGTACTCAGTAAGTACTATCAGCATGTGAAGTTTGAAGGTCCTGGGTGCAGTGGTTCGTGAATAAAGTGCCTTCATGCAAAAAGTTAACGTTGGCCCCAGTGACCTTGACCTTTGACCTGGTGACCCCAAAGTCAGTAGTGGGGATGTATTCATTAAGTACTATCAGCATGTGAAGTTTGAAGGTTCTGGGTTAAGTGGTTCACGAGTAAAGTGCCTTCATGCAAAAAGTTAACATTGGCCCCTGTGACCTTAACCTTTTACCTGGTGATCCCAAAGTCAGTAGGGTGGTGTACTCAATAAGTACTATCAGCATGTAAGTTTGAAGGTCCTGGGTGCAGTGGTTCGCGAGTAAAGTGCCTTCATGCAAAAAGTTAACGTTGGCCCCTGTGACCTTGACCTTTGACCCCAAAGTCAGTAGGGGTGGTGTACTCAATAAGTACTATCTGCATGTGAAGTTTGAAGGTCCTAGGTGCAGTGGTTCGCGAGTGAAGTGCCTTCATGCAAAAAGTTAACGTTGGCCCCTGTGACCTTGACCTTTGACCTGGTGACCCCAAAGTCAGTAGGGTGGTGTACTCAACTATCAGCAAGTGAAGTTTGAAGGTTCTGGGTGCAGTGGTTTGCGAGTAAAATGCCTTCATGCAAAAAGTTAACGTTGGCCCCTGTGACCTTGACCTTTGACCTGGTGACTCCAAAGTCAGTAGGGGTGGTGTACTCAATAAGTACTACCGGCAAGTGAAGTTTGAAGGTCCTGGGTGCAGTGGTTCGCGAGTAAAGTGCCTTCATGCAAAAAGTTAATGTTGTGACGGACGAACGAACGAACAGACAGTTGAAAACTAATATGCCTCCCTTCGGGGGCATAAAAAGCACTTGTTTATTTCATTTCTTTTAATATTTGAGGAATACAGTGTGCAAGAAAAAGAATTAAACAATGATTGTAGTGTAGATAGAAATATCTGGCTCTCAGAATACTTTGGTTTTTTTTGGTTAAAACTCTAAAAGTGACTGTTACCCTCTAACAGATACCCTTCAACCAGGTATTTCAATCCACACCTTCAAGTGACAGATTCCTATCATGTATTTACAATGTACAGTAACATGATGTACATTTCTCTTTATTTAAACTACCATGATATCATGCCATAGAATATACAGCTTTATCCTTTCCAAAAAGCCATAACTAAAACACTCTTAATTTGACAGATTGAGGTATGTCACAGAGGTTTGCTGGTATTTGGGCAACGATGAGATAACAATTTTTCTGAGCATAAAACAAATTGATTTTGGCACACACATTTTCAATATGAACAATACTACTATGCTAGTCAAGCTTTCAGCACATGTAACATTACTGCCTGAATATTGCTTCTGCAATTTTCCTTTTACAATTTATGCTTCTAAGAAAGAAAATGGTCTTTCTGTAACAATATGTTAAAGTCAAAATACCCATTCCAGGTATCCAAAGCAATTTGGATGAATGTATAATATACTAAAAGATTTGTGTGGGATGGTATGATTGTTTGATAATGATATGATACTGTCAAGTGAAATGCAGGTACATAGCTGACAACACTTTAAAACTGATAGTACCTTTCTTATAAATAAAAGGATCTACAATTATTTTACAAATATCTGAAAATACACATTTTATCATAATCACAGACTGTCACTTTTTTCATTTCATTGCTCCTAAAGTAGGAATTTATTTAAATATAAGATACATATTGTAGAGTAGTTTCTACTGAGAAACCAGACCAAAATCAGCAAGCTAAATCATTGCTATTTCTTCTATCTTTAAAACTTTTACAACAGACATTCTTGGCATTTTAAGACACAAAATTCATTATCATATGAATTTAGACAAGCAGAATTAAAATCTCAAAAACTATTCACATTCTTCAGAATACACAATACTAGAATACTCTCCGACACAACATGTTTTTGTATATCATCTGCCTTTGACTTTAGAAGGCAACATTTGAAACCAAAACATTATTTTCATTCTACTTAAGCTACCAAACCTTGTACACCAAATTTCACTGCAACATGTGGTTATATAACCATAATCATTACACAACTCCCTTTATACATCACTGGTCCATAGTTTGTGCTATTGTCCAGTCTATAGTTCAACACTTAATTTGTTGAGCTGAAGTCGAATCTTGAAGGTAGAATGTCATTCTAAATTTTTATTATTCTTATACATATAAAGCCTTGCATGGGTAGAAAAAATCTTCGACTGCTATCAACAAGAAATCTGTGTTCAATTGTCCTCCATTAAACCACTATTAATAGTTCATACCTAGATCATTTCTGCCACAACAGTCTTTACTCATAAAGTGTTCACCATCACTTCTAAAGCCATAAAAAATACCTGTTCAAGATTACCTGACAAAAAATTAGGTAGGAATGTAGTCAATTTTTTTTTATCTCATTTTCATTTTAAGAAGAAGTGTCATAAAGAAGTAAATAACAGCTATAAAATTTCTTACAAATGAATTTTAACAAGTTTTACCAAAATATTCCTGAAATTCATTTCTGACAGCAAATATTTCCAAATTTTATATTCAAGATGAAAAAATAAGAATGTTATGGTTGGGGCTGAATTATATGGCCTGCCTGGAGACCCTGAACACAGGTATTATTTTTCCCAACCTAAACCTTTGTGCAGTTTGTTAGTATGAGAAATTTTCTGTTGATTCCACATATAAAATCTGTGAACATCCTCTTCACCTCACCAATGCTTCAAAGACGGATTTTCTTAAAATCATTTTGACAAATGTGTGTTCAAAAATCTTTATATACAGTAATAAGCTTTGTAACAGGTATGTGAGACTGCAGGTTACAACACAATCTGGCAAATAATAAAAGAGAGCATAAGCAAGAATTGTAGAGCACTGCCACAAATCTATATCAGAATATGCATTCAAGTTTTATACATTAACCTCTTTCAGAAGCTGCAATAATTTGGCAGATCAGCATTAATGTTTTTCCAAAATGTTCCCTGCTGCTGCAAATAGACACTTGATGACTCGTATTTCATTCTGTCAGAATGTTCGTGCCTTGAAAGGTAGATACATACAGGGATGATCTGCCCGCTGATCTCACGGTAAATACTATCCTGGTACAGCATCAGGGTCCTACCATGTAGGGTTTGAGCTTACACACAGTGATCAACTCTCACCTCTTCCAGCTCCTTTGTTTAGCGTGTGTGCAAGGTAAACTAGATATTTGGTTTACATCACAGGCATTATTATGAAGCTTGGTGGAGATTATCTCAGCAATGAGAATAGTGTAAATGCTACATAATATGAAGCCTCTATCAGCTGCGTCTCAATGAAGTGGAGTATACAGAAACGTAAGAGTCCGTACTGCCTGCTGCTAGTTTAACCTGCAACACAAAGGACAAATGTAATCTTTCTACTAAGGCTAACTCTACATTTTATTGTGGTACTATCATTTAACTCCATACATATTTTGCATCCAGATGACCAACACTTTACAGATGATAACTGTGTTATCTTTACAGTTGCAGGGGCCTCCGTGGACAAGTGGTTAAGTTTGCTAACTTCAAATCACTTGCCTCTCATGATGTAGGTTTGAGCCTCACTCTGGGCGTAGAATTCTTCATTTAAGGAAGCCATCCAGCTGGCTTATGGAAGGTTGATGGTTCTATCCAGGTGCCCACTCGTGATGAAATAATGCATGGAGGAGCACCTGATGTCTTCCTCCACACCTTCAAAGCTGAGAGTGAGTGAGTTGGGTTTTACAGCAAATCAACACTAGAAGTTACTGTATGAAATATAAATGTCGGAGCAACGTTAAACCCAACAAAAACAAATCTTTACAGTCGCTCACAATTTCCTAACTATGACATATTCATGGACATTTAAAGCTTTAACCCAGAATGTAGCTCTCACAAACTATAGTTCAGATGATTCTCAAAAAAAGTTATCAACCTCAGACTGAAAATATTTTTACTAAATTGTTTATAAATAGTGAGCAGTAGAACAGACTGCAAGAGTCTGGTTGTAGGTAACATGTTTATCTTTCTATTATAATTCCTTAAAGTTATGTAACAACTAGAAATGTGTCCATGGGACACAGATGCCCCCACCACATAACAAAGGACACAAATTTTTTCCTAGGTCAGGGGCCATAACTCCTACAATACTGAATGAATCCGGACGTGAAACCCCAGGTGCACAACCGCAAATGCTGACCAACATTCCTTTAAACTTTGGTGACTCTAGGTCAAATACTTTTGGAGCTACGCGCGACACAACTTTAAAATGATCAATTTTTAACTAAGTCAGGGGCCATAACTCCTACATGACTGAGTGAATCCGGATGCGAAACCCCAGGTGCACAACTGCACATGCTGACCAACATTCCTGTAAACTTTGGTGACTCTAGGTCAAATACTTTTGGAGCTACGCGCGACACAACTTTAAAATGACCAATTTTTTACCAAGTCAGGGGCCATAACTACTACACAACTAAATGAATCTGGACGCAAAAGCCCAGGTGCACAACTACATATGCTGACCAACATTCCTGTAAAGTTTTGTGACTCTAGGTCAAATACTTTTGGAGCTAGGTGCGACACAACATTAAAATGACCAATTTTTACAAAGTCAGTGGCTGTAACTCCTACATGACTGAATGAATCCGGACGCGAAATCCCAGGTGCACAACTACACATGCTGACCAACATTCCTGTAAAGTTTTGTGACTCTACGTCAAATACTTTTGGAGCTACGCGCGACACATTCTCGGAAGGACGGAAGGACGGACGGACGGACAAGGGCAAATCTATATGCACCCCCCCCTCCCAAAAGTGGGGGGCATAAAAATCTTGTGGTTATATACACCATCGCAATTTTAACAGCCAAGGTAGATTGAGACAATTACACTTACCCTATATGGATGGAAAGCTAATGAAGTTATTGCACCAATTCTCTGACCTATAAAGCCATCGTGGTATTTGATTGTACTGAGAGTATCCCCAGACTGGTTATACACTCCAATATACTGGTTCATGGACCCGCTGTAAACAGAATACAGAGGAAAATTTATAATACACTAGTCCTATTGCATTATATATGTTAAATTAAGGCAATGCATCTTTTGTCTCAATTTTGGAATTATGCAAAGTTTTAAAATTATTTAAAATAACATGTCCAATATGTTTTGCACCTGGCAAATGACAACTGTTAAAACTTACTGGAATATATGAATAAAGCATTAAATAATGAAACTGAAAAGAACAGAGATACCAGGCCAGAACATCAGCTCTTGGATGTAGATCTACACTGGTAAAGCTGGACTGTAGATTCATACACCTCACACTCTCTGTGAATCTCGGATCCCAGAACCTCACATCTCCAGCATTACTGCAAAAACAGAACAGAAACACCAATAAAGAACTGTGGTTTCAAAATCCAAATCATGTCCCCGTGTGTATGACCAAAGAGGTCAATGTCATCTATATATTGGTCAGTTTGCAGGTCTTGCCGCATGGTTTGTTGAGTGTGAGTATGAACTAAATTGGGTCATTTATGTGGACTGTAGGACCAAAAATGTTGTTTATTACAGTTTTAAGTTTGAAGGTAAAGGTCATATAAGGGTCAAGGTCATTTATATATACATTCTGTAGGTCTTGCAGCAAGGATTGTTGAGTGTGAGTATGAATTAAATCAGGTCATTAATATGGGCTGTAGGCAATCTGATTTGTATGGATGGATTAAGGTCAAGGTCATCTTGGTAGTTTAATTTCAATCATGGCTAGTAGCAATTTATGATTATTATGACCAAAAATGTTGTTTATTAAGGGTTTAAGTTTGAAGGTGAAGGCCATATCAGGGTTAATTCATACACAAGTCACTTTGTAGGTAATGCCACAAAGTTTCTCGAGTGTGAGTATGAACTAAATTGGGTCATTAAGGTGGGCTGTAGGCAATCTGGTCCATACCGAAGGACAAACTGACAGTTCAATCACTATATGCACAAGAGCAAAAAGACTCATAAATAGATGGACAGACAGTTCATTTTTGTTGTTGTTGTTAGATTTAAAGTCGCACCGACACATGATAGGTCATATGGCGACTTTCCAGCTTTGATGGTGGAGGAAGACCCCAGGTGCCCCTCCGTGCATTATTTCATCACGAGCGGGCACCTGGGTAGAACCACCGACCTTCCGTAAGCCAGCTGGATGGCTTCCTCACATGAAGAATTCAACGCCCCGAGTGAGGCTCGAACCCACATCGATGAGGGGCAAGTGATTTGAAGTCAGCGACCTTAACCACTCGGCCACGGAGGCCCCTTGGACAGACAGTTCAATCACTACATGCTTGAGAGCATAAAATTTATTTCACAATGTGTTAGCTTACGATACACATACGCATTTCACATAAGAACTGCTGCTTTTAAATATAAACTAGAGCTGCTTCTGAGAAAAGCGCATGTGTCCCACAGCTGCCTAATCATCTGAATAGTAGAATATGAGTCAACCATGCAACAAGACCTCAACTGCCTTATCAGACATTCAGTGCTTTGATTATCAAAATGAGATTCAAGGGCCGTAATTACTAAGTGCCTAGGCCGATATGGCTAGTTATCGAACTTGGTCGAGGACTTATTGGCAAACACATTTTGTTCAAGTTTGGTGAAGATCGGATGAGAAATGTTCGACTTAGAGTGCGGACAAGATTTGTGACAGACACACACATAGACAGGAGTAAATCAATACATCTTCCACACCACTTTGTGGTGGGAGACATAATAACTTAGTAGTTCTTCTACTTTAGAATGATTTGGCATTTAGCCAGAGTAGCAGTCAATGTAAATTTACTACAGCACTGGTAATTTTTTCATAAACCTTTCAATTTGTAGATATTTTGTTAAGACGGCACTACATTATCCTGGTAATACAAATACAGAAAGATGCACCAACCTTGCAGTAACAATTTTTCCTTCTGTACCTTTCTGTAGATGAACTTTGACTACCCATCTTGGATGTTCCCTCAATGTCATCACTCGACTGTAAATATAATATACATGGTAACATTTTCCTGGCTGATCTTACTGTAAATATTATCCCACATATCAGGTATCCTTGACCTGCCTCTATAACTTTGGGATATAATACTATTTTTTCTGACATTTAAAAAACAAGAGCTGTCGGAGGACATCAACGCATGACTCTTCAACAGCCTTGTCAACTGAATGAATATAAAAGTCGAACTAGATGTGTGTCCATAGGACACAGGTGCCACCCAATCCTGTCACTGAACATGATTTCATGACTCTTGGTGAAATATTTTTTAAGATATATGCAACACAAACTTTTAAGCACTTTATGTGTATTTTTCACTAAGTGAAAGACCATAACTCTGGCCTAGCTGATTAAAATCCCAAAGAAAACAGCCAGTGCATAGCTTTACCTGCTATATAAAAATCCTCTGTTTTACGACTCTGGGTAAAGTACATTTTGACATACATGTGGCACAAACTTTTATTTTTTACTAGGTCAAGGCCTATAACTCTGGTCTTGCAAAGTGAAATATAAAAAGCTCAGGTGCACAAATTCCAATGCTGGATAATATTCCTTCATGGCTTCATGACTATGTGAAATATTTTTAAAGATATATGCAACACAACCTTTTATTAATAAGCACTTTATGTGTATTTTTCACTAAGTCAAGAACCATAAATATGGTCTGGTTGAGTGAAATCCCAAACAGAATACCATGTGTGCAAGTTCAAATGCTATATAAAAATCCCTAAATGTTTTATGACTATTCACTAAGTCAAATACTTCGTCCTTTACGCATATTTTTGACAATCAAGGGCCATAACTCTGATCTGACTGACAGATATCCAGAACAAAATCCTAGGTGCACAACTTCACATGCTGAATAATATTCCTATGATGTTTCATGACCCTAGGTCAAATATTTTTTGAGAAATGTGCGACACAAACTTAGACCCTAATATCCATATTTTTGACTAAGGGCCATAACTCTGATCTGGCTGTTTGAGATCCAAATTAAAACTCCTGGTGCACAACTTCCAGTGCTGAATAACAATCCTGTAAGGTTTGATGACTGGGTCAAATACTTTTTGAGATATGCATGACAAAAATCTGGATGGAGGGACTGACAGACAAGGGCAACTCTATGTCCCCCACAAAATGTTTTTTGGGGGCACAAAAAGAGGCATACTTTTGTTAAAATGTAAAAGTTAAAGAACCTGTACAACTCATTTCAGCTCATCACAGTGGACAAGTGTGTTAAGTTTCAATCCATTTCCATTAGTGGATACCGAGATACCAGCTTGCATACAAAAACTGAACCAAAAATTGCTAAGTAGAAAAAGGGGCATAATTTAAAATTGCTAAGTAGAAAAAGGGGCATAATTTGGTAAAAAATGCAAAGTAGAGTTATGAAACCTGTGCACTGCATGTCAGATCATCACAGTGAACAAGTGCGTGAAGCTAATTAATGTACGTACTGAACCAGTTTAGAAGGAATCTTTCTGTTCTTAGTCTTTTGGCCTAATTGTGAAACAGGCATCATATCCTTTTATATTTTTCATTCAACAGCAGTATTTTAAACATCATGATATATTTATTCAGCGTAAGTTAGGATCATTAGATTAAAATGAGACAAAATATCAGTCGTAGCATGATATAAATATCAATATTATCGAAAGAGAATTCCAAAATAAATCTTTTTTTTCTCCATAAATGTTCTTCATTCACTCAATCAATAAAGAGAGCGTACTATTACCAGATACTACCTAAACAATACCGAATATTTACGTACGCCCAATTCTTTTCCATTGAAAATTATGGTGCGACAGTTTAATGAAGTCATTTATAGAATGATACTGGTATGGGGAATTAAAGTTGGCCATTTATGACAAAAAGCCCCTTTTTAATTTGACTGTTAGGAAAGGTGGGGCTGCATCTTCAATATTCTGTTCCCTGTTAGAAATCTGGTTTTCACAGAATAATTATAAAGATATACAATCTGAGTTACATGTAAACAAGCCTAAATGCATTACCTTATTATATTTGAATTTTGGCACCAATTTGTTTTTGTTTAGGGGTAAAACTTAAAATGTTCTCCACTCAGCTTACCATTCTGTAGGTGCAAGTCTCCTATCAAACAGTCTGACAGTTCCATCACCACAGCCAGCAATGAGTAATGATCTCCCTGACATGTCCGAGGCCAAACATGTTACACAACTGTCAGCCCCAGTTGGAATATCCTGCAATCATATAATATTTCTTAATTATCTGACAGTGCTCTTCTTTTTTTTCATTAGCTTAAACACTTATTTACATTGACTAGATTTCTCACACCTTTTGTTCACTACGCATAATGACTGCTCCCCAGATTAGCAATGGAATTTGAAGAATCCAGTCTAATTCTGCACAAGAAGAACCTCTGTGACAGGAGTCAAATGATTAATGTACACTGCTATGAGAAGAGTGAAATGATTACCCATCCTTGTTATCAAAATAGCTTATAATGGTCTCGTGTTCAACATAAAAGATTACTGATTTGACCTTGCAGTCATCACTTCCATATATCCCATAGTACAACACCAGTATAAGGTTTTTGACTGGGTGTGTGCATCTGTGGCAGGTGTTAAGGCCGCTGTGAGTAATTTGTCACTTGCTCTTGTAAGTTCATCCAGCCAACCTGCCAAAGGTCAGTGACTCAATTAAGACATTTAAATCAAATTACACTGAAGATTACCTGAACTTTGATTTCTTTCTGTGAATCCCAGATCCTGATAAATCTAACATCTCCTGAGGTAAGTAACATTCCAGTATCCTGTTCCCAGTAGCTGACCAACCCTGAACCTGTTTATACAGTATACACTTTTATTACATACCTTTTCTGTCTCATATACAGGATGTGTATTCAACTCCCGACAGATATGGTAAAATATTCAATGGTGGGACTACTTGTTTTAGTTGCAATGTTCTGTGCAACAAAAAGTTCACCCTTTAAAATGAGTTTTTAGCCTTATTTGTCTAAAATTGTAGTCCATTTTTGCCGATGTAATAGCAGAAAAGGTATACATATATAACAAGAGCTCGTCGAACATGAAATGCCCCCCTTGATGCATTCAGTAATTGCACAAGGAACAGAAATTATATGCTCACTGTAAACAAAAGTTCTACCATTCTGGTTTAATCTGACCTTGACCTTTAACCTATTAACCTAACAAGAGATTACAGAGTGATCTTGGCACCATCAACTGAGCCATATTTGAATATTCCAAATTTCAAGACTAGCTCAAGGTCAAAATTTGAAAGCTGTGGCTTGAGAAATGTGAAAGTAGGTCACCAGATCAATTTCAAGGTCAAATTTCATTTCAGTAGACAGACCTATGCATGTGCTTGCAATTGGAGGCTGTAGCTTGAGAAATGTGAAAGTAAGTAATAGGTAAAAATCAATGTCAAATTTCATTTCCGAACACAAAATTATGCATGTAGTCCAAATTTGAAGTTTGTAGCTTGAGAAATGTGGAAGTAGGTCACTAGGTCAATCTCAAGATCAAAGTTCATTTTGGTACACAAAACTATGCATGTGGTTCAAATTTGAAGGCTGTAGCTTGAGAAATGTGAAAGTAGGTCACTAGGTCAAAATCAAGGTCAAATTTTATTTCGGAACACAAAACTATGCAAGTGGTCCAAATTTGAAACCTGCACCTTCAGAAATGTGAAAGTAGGTCACTAGATCAATCTCAAGATCAAAGTTCATCTCAGTACACAAAACTATGCTTGTGGTTCAAATCTGAAGGCTGTAGCTTGAGAAATGTGAAAGTAGGTCACTAGGTCAAAATCAATGTCAAATTTTATTTTGGAACAAAAAGCTATGCATGTGGTCAAAATCTGAAGCCTGTACCTTTAAAAATGTGAAAGTAGGTCACTAGGTCAATAACAAGGTCAAAGTTTTTTTCAGTACACATACCTATGCATGTGGTCCAAATTTGAAGGCTGTAGCTACAGAAATGTGAAAGTAGGTCACTAGGTCAAGATCAATGTCAACTGATGTCAAGGTTCATCTTGCCACTCAAAACTATACATATGGTCCAAATTTGAATGGTGTAAGTTATGGACATGAAGATTCTAAGTTTTTCCCTATATAAGTCTATATGACCATGTGACCCCTGGGGCGGGGCCATATTTGACCCTAGAGAGATAATTTGAACAAACTTGGTAGAGAACCACTAGATGATGCTACATTACAAAATATCAAAGCCATAGTCTTTGTGGTTTGGACAAGAAGATTTTCAAAGTTTTTCCCCTAAGTCAATGTAAACCATGTGACTCCCAGGGTGGAGCCATATTTGACCCTAGGGGAATAATTTGAACAACTTTAGTAGAGGACCACTAGATGATGTCATATACAAAATATCAAAGCCCTAAGCCCTGTGGTTTTGGACAAGAGGTTTTTCAAAGTTTTTTCTTATATAAGTCTATATAAACCATGTGACCCCCGGGCCGGAGCCATATTTGACCCCAGGGAAATAATCTGAACAATCTTGGTAGAGGACCACTAGATTTTGCTACATACCAAATATCAGAGCCCTAGGCCCTATAGTTTTGGACAAGAAGATCAGAAACCGTTTAACTGTTCCTGGCCAATGTGACCTTGACCTTTGACCTAATGACCTCAAAATCAATAGGGGTCATCTGCTGGTCATGGCCAACCTAACTATCAATTTTCCTGACACTAGGCCCAAGCGTTCTTGAGTTATTGCCTGGAAACCATTTTACTATTCCTGGTCACTGTGACCTTGACCTGTGACATACTGACCTCAAAATCAATAGGGGTCATCTGCTGGTCATGACCAACCTCCCTATCAACTTTCGTGACCCTAGGCTTAAGCGTTCTTGAGTTATCATCCGGAAACCGTTAAACTGTTCAGGGTTACAGTGACCTTGACCTTTAACATACTGACCTCAAAATCAATAGGGGTCATCTGCTGGTCATGACCAACCTCCCTATCAACTTCCATGATCCTAGGCCCAAGTGTTCTTGAGTTAACATCCGGAAACCGTTTTACTATTCAGGGTCACTGTGACCTTGACCTTTGACATACAGACCTCAAAATCAATAGGGGTCATCTGCTGGTGATGACCAACCTCCCTATCAACTTTCATGATCCTAGGCTTAAGCTTTCTTGAGTTATCATCCAGAAACGGATTGGTCTACATTCCAACCGACCGACCGACCGACATCTGCAAAACAATATACCCCTCCTTCTTCGAAGGGGGGGCATAATAAAAGGGTCATTAACGCAGTACCTTGATCTGCAATGATGCATGTGACTCTCGTGATTTTGCCAGACCGGATCACTCATGGCGCAAGCACCTTGTGGGAATAACCCTATTGTATCATCACATAAATCTAACATCAACTGATGGTAAGTAGAATCCTTGTATCCTGTTCCCAGTCACTGATCAACCCTGAACCTATTTTTTTTTTATTACAGAACATACTGTACACTTTTATAATCACATCTACATATTTCTAAATTAAGCCTTTTATTCTGATTTCTTGCAGAATCTCTGAGCCATCAACCTCTAGGCCCTACAAAACCTCAAACCCTTCTAACAAAAAATGTGTTCTAATGAACACCTACCTGACATGGATCATCCTATATAAATTTGCTGATTTTTACAACAAGATTGAGGAGATATCATCATAATGACATTACTTCATAAATACAGATCCCATTATGTTAAGATATACAGTGCCTACCTCTGTTAAGTGGTAACATTTCACTAACAGCCTGGAATGCAGTGACCAGCTCTATCTCAGACTCGTTATCTGAGATATAATTTCTCCACAGCTTCACACAACCATCATCTGAAATATCCATCCAACCATCAAGACGTCATTTTTATGAAGATTCATAGAATAAAGTTGTATTTCAAAACATTTAACCAGAAGGGCTTGCATTTCTGTTTGAAATGTTCGAATATTCATTGACATCCCTGATTTTTGATGGTTGCCAATCATTTAAAAAAATTTAAGGACATTAAAAAACTCACATAATGTCAAAATGTTTTAAATTACAATGTGCTTAACCCTATCTGTTTTATAGATAAATTTCTTAATTGAGGTTATGCTAAATTAAGTCCTGCCCAAATTGTCAAAACTATATTTGGAACCGTCACTGCTTCAATTTTTACCAATACACAACATGCCTGCCATTAATCTTAAGCCTCTCACCTACGGCTTCACCTATGTTACGGAAACAAGTACTTGATTACTTGTAACAGACTGTTGCATATCAGTGACATCATTTTTATTGTGTCACTTTCTTAGAAAATGTCAAGTGAAAAACTACATTGTTCACATGTTATTGTGTTTTTTGCAGTGACTTGCTGAATTCACAGAAAGCTAGATATTAATCATATCATTATAGCAGGTAAAATTATTGACTAATTCCATAAGAACTCAAAACATTATTCAAAATCTAGCAAAAATGACTGGAGTTGAAGACTTCAGACTGACAGTATGACCTGAAAGTTCATTGTTTGCTTTGGATTATGTGTATGCTTTGAAGCTGAAATAGAAAAAAAATAGAATAATCTGAAGGCAGGGTTCTAGACTTTTAGAAAGGCAGGAGTTTTCAGCTTTAATTTTCTAATGGGGAGATCAGCGAAAAATTATAAATGACTTGAACCCATAATGCTGCCATATGCTTTCCCTCAGTTAACACAGAGTCTTAGCAACACAGAAACACAGAATTTGCAAATTTAAATACAACAACCAGTCCAACTGCGCATTACAAAAGCTGTGCATTAAAATATGATTTAAAATCATAATTACAATTATTTGAGAATTTCTAGCTAATTAAACATATATATTTTCAGCATTACGATAAAACATGATGCTTACCAATGTAGGAACAATTACATGATATAGTATCTAGTTCAGCTATATAGTTTATTAGTATACTTTAACATGAAACACGTACCTGATCCACAAAGAAGCAGTGTGTTATCATGAGCATTGATATATTCCAGTGATGTTATTCTTGTGTGACGGGGGTTACCATTTACCAGGTAGCCAAGTTTCGGACCTTGCTCCCAGTCCCAAAACCTGTAATCACGCACAAACATGATAAGCAACTTCCTAAACTTAACATACAAAACTCAGTAGCTTAGGCTGGGAATAATATGTGAATACATTACATTTGTTAAATATGTTTCATTAAGTAAAGATTTTATTATCATTATACTGTAAGCTATAGCCATTTGGCAATGGTCCAGACACTTGTCTGTATTTGATACATTCAATTTACTAACAGCATCTGACTCGTGGGGAACAATGTATTATTATTTATTATTATAATAATTATAGTCAAATCTGCATACATACCAGTGTTTTCCCTTGACTTTTGAAAATGAGGGTCATTGTGACCCCCAATCATGGGGGTCATTTCCAAATTTTGGGGGTCATACAGATATACTTTAAGTATTTTGAATAAAACTTTGTTCTACTTTTACTAGTGATTATACAGATTGAAGTCTTTCCTCATAATTGTCACTGAATAAAACTAGAGCTATCACTAAAGGTGATGAATGTACCCCCCGCATGCACTGACACAGTACATTGCAATTTGACGCACACAAGATTGCATAATTATGTGGACTGTATGTATATTGACTGTATGTATACAGTAAAGTAACAAAAAACAAAGTCCCATAACTATGCAGAATATTTATCTAAAAGAATGTAACATGCACCATGCACAACTAGGGTTGGTACTGATCACTTGTGTGAAGTTTCATTAAATTGTGTGTAAGGGTTTGGTAGATTAGGCATGCACAAGATTGCATATGCAGACTGCATGTACATAGTATGTTAACAAGAAACAAAGTCCCGTAACTCTGCAATTTTTGTCGCTGAAAGAACCTAACATGCCCCATACACAACTACTGTTGTTACTGATCACTTGTGTGAAGTTTCATTAAATTGTGTCAAGGGGATGAGGAGAGATGGTGCGCACAAGATTGTGTCTATGTATATAGTATAGTAACAAAAAAAAACAAAGTCCCATAACTCTGCAAATTTTTTTTCTGAAAGAACCTAACATGCCCCATGCACAACTACTGTTGTTACTGATCACTTGTGTAAGTTTCATTAAATTGTGTCAAGGGGATGAGGAGAGATGGTGCGCACAAGATTGTGTCTATGTATATAGTATAGTAACAAAAAAGCAAAGTCCCATAACTCTGCAAATTTTTTTTCTAAAAGAACCTAACATGCCCCATGCACAACTACTGTTGGTACTGATCACTTGTGTGATGTTTCATTAAATTTTGTCAAGGGGATGAGGAGAGATGGTGCGCACAAGATTGTGTCGTGTCTATGTATATAGTATAGTAACAAAAAAAACAAAGTCCCATAACTCTGCAATTTTTTTTTCTAAAAGAACCTAACATGCCCCATGCACAACTACTGTTGGTACTGATCACTTGTGTGATGTTTCATTAAATTGTGTCAAGGGGATGAGGAGAGATGGTGCGCACAAGATTGTGTCTATGTATATAGTATAGCAACAAAAAAACAAAGTCCCATAACTCTGCAATTTTTTTTTCTAAAAGAACCTAACATGCCCCATGCACAACTACTGTTGGTACTGATCACTTGTGTGAAGTTTCATTAAATTCTGTTCAGGGGATAAGGAGAGATGGTGCGCACAAGATTGCGTCTACGGACAGACAGACAGACAGACAGACAGACAACCTGAAACCAGTATACCCCCCCTTACAACTTTGTTGTCGGGGGGTACAATGACAAAAACAGCTGATGTTTGACTTCTATTTATATAATGTGCTAAAATAGGTTTTAGTACTTTTTACCAGGCAGTATTACAGTAGAAACAGTTGATTTGAACCACTTGGTCTTACTGTACTTGCTGCCGACGACGTCATAAACATCGTCAGCTTGCATATTGCTTTTGAGCCATTTTTTTAGTAAACAGCAGACTGGTACTACTGTTAGTAGTAGGGAGCAGCGAAAACTAGAACTGTCACAGGAGTGACTCATACCCCCACCATACGGTCTTGTCACAGAAGAATGGCAACCATAAGAAATCTTAAAAAATACTTTGGAGTACTTCATCCTGGGCTTCCACATATAAGTAATACTAGTATAATACTAGTATAGTAATACTAGTAAATATATTAAATCTCAAATATTAGAGATACACTAAAATATACACTAAAAGTGAATACAAAAAGTGTCTTACCGACCCATGTTACCACAGAAAAATGTTTTTACTTTTTACACAGAACTTATAATAAAAAAGTAAGAAAAATACCTAAAATATTGAAAATCTAAAAATAGGATTTCTAAAAATAGACTTATTCCTGGAATTTAAGGGGAAGAAACTCAGTACAAAAGTTAAAAAAAGGTTACTTCCCTTTGGCTCTAAGCCAATCAGAATGAGATATAGTGAAAATACATCAAAATTAACCTTAAATTCTAGGTAAAAGGGGACACAATTCAAGAACAAGAGGGCCAAGATGGCCATAGGTCACTCACCTAAGAAACACTCCGTAACAGTGTAAAACATGTTTGACCTAGTGATTTCATGGAAACAAATATTCTGACCAATTTTCATTAAGACTGGACCAAAAAATTGGTCTCTTGCCATAAAACAAGCATTTTCTTAGATATGACCTAGTTTTTGATCCTAGATGACCCATGTTCAAACTCTACCTGAATTTTATCAAGGCAATCATTCTGACCAAAATTCATGAAGATCAACTGAAAAATACAGCCTCTATCACATACAGAAGTTTTTTCTTTGATTTGACCAAGTGACCTAGTTTTTGACCTCAGATGACCCATATTCAAATTCGACCGAGATTTCATTAAGGCAATCAACCTGACCAAATTTCATAAAAATCAATTGAAAAAAACACTCTCTATCGCATACACAAGATTTTTCTTTAACTTGACCTAGTGACCTAGTTTTTGACCTCAGATAACCCATATTCAAAATCGACCTAGATTTCATCAAGGCAATCACTCTGACCAAATTCCATGAAGATCAATTGAAAAATACATCCTCTATTGCATACACAATGTTTTTCTTCGATTTGACCTAGTGACCTAGTTTTTGACCCCAGATGACCCATTTTCGAACTCGGCCTAAATTTTATCAAGGTAATCATTCTGGCTAAATTTCATGAAGATCAGTTGAAAAATACAACCTCTATTGCATACACAAGGTTTTTCTTTGATTTGACCTAGTGTCCTAGTTTTTGACCCCAGATGACCCATTTTTGAACTTGGTCTAAATTTCATCAAGGTAATCATTCTGACCAAAATTCATGAAGATCAATTGAAAAATACAGCCTCTATCGCATACACAAGGTTTTTACGTGAAATGACCTAGTGACCTAGTTTTTGACCCCAGATGACCCATTTTCGAATTCGGCCTAGATTTCATCAAGGTAATCATTCTGACCAAAATTCATGAAGATCAATTGAAAAATACCGCCTCTATTGCATACACAAGGTTTTTCTTTGATTTGACATAGTGACCTAGTTTTTGACCCGAGATGACCCATTTTCGAACTCTGCCTAGATTTCATCAAGGCAATCATTCTGACCAAAATTCATGAAGATCAATTGAAAAATACAGCCTCTATCGCATACACAAGGTTTTTCTTTGATTTGACCTAGTGACCTTGTTTTTGATTCGAGATGACCCATTTTCGAACTCGGCTTAGAATTCATCAAGGTTATCATTCTGACCAATATTCATGAAGATTAATTGAAAAATACCGCCTCTATCGCATACACAAGGTTTTTCTTTGATTTGACCTAGTGACCTAGTTTTTGACCCCAGATGACCCATTTTCGAACTCAGCCTAGATTTCATCAAAGTTATCATTCTGACCAATATTCATGAAGATTAAATGAAAAATACAGCCTCTATCGCATACACAAGGTTTTTCTTTGATTTGACCTAGTGACCTAGTTTTTGACCCGAGATGACCCATTTTCGAACTCGGCCTAGATTTCATCAGGGTTATCATTCTGACCAATATTCATGAGATTAATTGAAAAATACAGCCTCTATCGCATACACAAGCTAAATGTTGACAGACGACGGACGACAGACGACAGACGCCGGACATCCAGCGATCAGAAAAACTCACCTGAGCATTGCTCAGGTGAGCTAAAAATTAGTGTCAGAGTTATGCACCTTGTGTCAAATGATGTGGGTGATGAGGTGGAACATCTGTTTTAAGTCTGAATCAAATCCATTCAGTAGTGACTGAGATATAGCGAAAATACATCAAAATCAACCTTAAATTCTAAGTAAAAAGGGGCATAATTCATTAAAAATTGGTGTCAGAGTTATGCACCTTGTGTCACATGATGTGGGTGATGAGGTGGAACATCTATTTTAAGTTTGAATCAAATCCATTTTGTAATAATTGAGATATAGTGAAAATACATCAAAATCAACCTTAAATTTAAAGTAAAAGGGGACATAATTCATAAAAAATTTATGTTAGAGTTAAGCACCTTATGTTACATCATCAGGGTGATAAGGTGGAACAACTATTTTAAGTTTTAATCAAATCCATTTAGTAATAACTGAAATATAGTGAAAATACAACAAAATTAACCTTAAATTCTAAGTGAAAGGGGACATAATTCATGAAAACTTGGTGTCAGAGTTATGCACCTTGTGTCACATGATGTGGGCACATGATGTGGGTGATGAGATGGAACATCTATTTTAAGTTTGAATCAAATCTATTCAGTAGTAACTGAGATATAGTGAAAATACCTCAAAATCAACCTTAAATTCTAAGTAAAAAGGGGCATAATTCATAAAAAAATGGTGTCAGAGTTATGCACCTTGTGTCACATGATGTGGGTGATGAGGTGGAACATCTATTTTAAGTTTGAATCAAATCCATTTAGTAATAACTGAGATATAGTGAAAATACAACAAAATTAACCTTAAATTCTAAGTAAAAGGGGACATAATTCATGAAAACTTGGTGTCAAGAGTTATGCACCTTGTATCACATGATGTGGGTGATAAGGTGGAACATGTATTTTAAGTCTGAATCAAATCCATTTGGTAATAACTGAGATAATAGATTTCGGGACGCGACGGGACGGGACGGGACGCAACGGGACGCGACAAAACTGACTCCTATATACCCCCCTCAAACATGTTTGGTGGGGGTATAACAACTGTTACAAAGTGTTAATCAGTCAAAGTATCAGACTGGGTATTAAATTTGTGAAATGTGAATCGACACAAATGTAGAAAATTGGTGACACAGTCTGCATATAATTATGAAACTGAAAGTACATTATCAGAAAATCGCTCTTTGTAAACAAAATTGGCCTGATTTAGATTTTCAAGAAATTGTGTCCACTGTGACGCACAGATTTTATTTTTACGGGTCATTTATCAGAAAAGTGCAACTATGACGCAGGATTTGTGCATCAGGGAAAACCCTGCATACATATATACAATGTATTCATACACAAAGACAACTAAAACTTTTGTACGCAGCCAGTCTTTTCAGACTTAAAAATGACTGTCATAGACAATGTATGTTGAATAATACAATTACCAGTATCAGACAAAAAATTCCTCAATTAACTTACAGCAATGAATCTCTTAACAGAAGACATATTAGAGCCGCACCATGAAAAAACCAACATAGTGCAATTGTGACCAGCATGGATCCAGACCAGCCTGCACATCCGCGCAGTCTGGTCAGGATCCATGCTGTTCGTTAACAGTTTCTCTAATTGCAATAAGCTTTGAAAGCGAACAGCATGGATCCTGACTAGACTGCGCAGATGCGCACTCTGGTTTGGATCCATGCTGGTCACCAATGCACTATGTGGGTTTTCTCATGGTGCGGCTCAGTCAAGAAAAAATTAACATACGCAACGCCATCCTTGTCAGCTACAGCTAACTCAGACTCATATGGATGGAATTTTATCACAGACGGTATTCCTTGATTTCTATTCACAAATATCTCGTTGTCTAGTCTGTTGAAACCTGGAAATGAAATAGTGATAAGTTATATGATTCTGATATGTATATAATCAGGTACTGGGAAGGCCATATGCGATATGCAACTGCGCACTAACGTTAAAAAATGCCAATAAGTGGTTGTCCCATTGCAATTTTTGGTCATAATTTCATTCAGAATGGTCATCGTCTTCCAACAGCATTTAAAATGAAATAATGTATAACTAGTGTAGCTGGCAAATGTAATTCTTGTATAAAATGCTTGTGTTTGTAACCCATAATTACTGATCATGAAAGTGCTCAATAAAACTGAAAATCCCCCATTGATTTCAAGGATCTTGGGGCAAAAAACTTCTAAAACTCTCCATAATAACACATTTTTACTACTATATATCGCAATAACATGTAGAATTTTCTTCAAATCTGCTTATTTTCAATGTGATCTCTTTTGTTGATAATAATATTTGGTATTAGGTTATTGCTATGACTGGTCAACTCCGCTTATTAAAATACAGCTCATTATGTTTTATTCAGTTTACTAATACAACGTCTACAAAACAAATGTGTGCTTACCAGCCTTTGCTTGTTCATCCTGTGCCTCCTCTCTCACGTGTGTATTCCTGTCAAATCGGAACTCTCTCTGCAGGTATGAACTACTCTCACTGTCTTCCTCGTCAGACAATCTCATAATAGGCTGAACAAAATGTTTACAACTCCACTCAAAGAACTCTGTACTGATACTATGCATCTGACCTTTACCATCTTTCTCATCATCTTTGTCCTCAATCTGGTTTTCAAACAATTTCATGTCCTAATGAAACATCATGTAGGGTCAGATCAAAAGTAGGGGGGAAAAACACCAAAAAATTAAAGGAAATGAAGTTTTCCTTGGTTCAAGTTTAAGAAGCTTTTGATTTTTCTATAATACAATATAAAGTTGTCTGTAATTCAATAATTCGGAATAAACATATAATAAAAGTTAAGTGCAATGCTTATATATATGTATTAGGTTTCTAACTAGGACACTGCTACTGACATTTTTTCTTGTAAACTTTATCAAAAGACATTACCGTGTTTGGTCCCTTGTCAAACATTTTTCTGGACCTACTGAACTGTGCTGAGTATGCATATGGACTTGCTGGGTTTGGTACTATAGTGATGCGTGATGGAGACTCGCGTTTCTGTTCTAAGGATTCTTCAAACACACTACTTAACTGAGGTGGTGTCCTGAAAAAAAAACTGAGGTATTATCAAGCACTATCAATTTATTGTTACCACTCATTACTGGTCACAGTAAAGTATTAAACAAGAGAAGAAGGCCCTATATTGCTCACAAGGGATTCAGAGATCAAATTTGTATAACAAGTTTTGGCAGCCATTTTTTTGATGAAATAGAATCATTTGAATAATCTCTTAGTAAAGAGCCACCCTTGGAACATCTGTGTGAAATTATATTAAGAACAGGTCAGCAATATCTAACAACAAGATTTTTTTCAAGTTCCAACAATAAACATACAGGGAGCTTGGCAGTCATGTGTTTTGACAAATCAGAAAAAAACTTTGGTATATAATAACCAATGCATCTTTTGTGTAAAATTATTTTAATTGTATTGGCAGATTCTGGCAAGAATGTATTTACTTTCTGCTATGTACATGCTGGTTGAAGTGATCACAATCTCCGGCAACCATGTTTTTTGAGGAATCAAAATAATTACAAAAACCTTGTTAAACAGTCAACAAATGTACATTTGTGAGAACTTATTTTAAAATTGAATAAGAAGTTTTAAAGTTTCTACTATGTACATATAATGAAAAGAGACCACACCATCTGGAGACCACACCATCTGGTGGTCAGTCTCTTGACAATTATGAATAATTTGAACAATTCTGAAAATGGGTTGCCAAAAGAACATTTCGAGGGGTTAAAGCCAGAACGGTATAAGTCCATTTTTCAAATAGTGGAGAAAAACGCAAAAGAAGGTTTTAGACACATAAAACTTTTTACTGAATCAGAATATTTAGGTAAGCTTTGGTTATATTACAGACAATAATGTTGTTATAATGTATGAAGAATATAAAAGGACTACTCATAAATTAAATTGGTTTTATAGTTAAAATTGTACTTAACTCAATCTGGCATAGAACAAAATGGAAAATAATTTGAGGGTTCAGATGTGTTAAGTGCACTTAGTTCTCTAAAATATTGCAATAATGCTTGTTTTATTCGATGCCATACTGTCACAAGTGCACTTATAACAAAACTATTAAATCTTATGACATGATTTACAAAGACTAAGGAAATATGTGCACTTAGTACAAATAGAAATGTTGAGTAAAATGTGTATAAAATTACAAAATTTGTTTAAAATTGTATAAAAATTACACTACACAAAATTTCAACAATCAATTCTAGATATTAGTAAAAGAACGTTTTCCCATCTTTTTCTATATAGTACCTCTTAAAACAAAACAACCCTTGTACTTATAATAACTATTCAATATCAGACTCATCACTTACTTTCAACATGTTTGGTTCTGATAGGCAGTCTCTGGCTGCTTTTTCAGAATGAATATTCTTGAAATACTGATGGAATTCTGAAGATGTTGTTCCATCAGAACAAAGCTAAAGAAGTCCTTCCTTTTTTGTATAATGGGAAGTTTTGCATTGTGGATCGGCAGTAAATCAGATTTTATAGAAGCTTCTTTCCTTGATTTAAGTTTTATACATTAGAAATGTAGGTCATCGAAACTGTATTAAACATATTCATTTGCAGGTTTACCTTCTTTAAATTTTAACCTTTTAGTTTTTTTTCCACTTTTTGTCCCTTTTTATCCAAGCTTTTTTTTTTGGACTTCATACTTTGCAATGCTCTTTATGGAAAGAAATTCTCACTGGTAAATGTGCTACAACACAAGGATTTTTTGTTTTTGCCATTCTCACAATTCTATCCGACTGACAGGGTATGAATACAGTAACAGTTACTGAAGTTGCTTTCTTTGCTCTTCTATTTCCTTGTTTATACTACTACTCCATTTACAGTCATTATCCGTTTGCGTAAGTTCGCTTACTCAAAACTTGCTCAATGGTTTCTATGTTATTGTATTTTTCTTTTGCATGCCATGTGTATATAAAAATCTCCGTGATCAAAATTCCCTTCTCTGAAAAAAGACAGTATGTTACAAAATCCCATTCATACTTTTGCAGGGGTATCATATTCCCCTCTTTAAAAATAGCAGGGGTATCATAATCCCCTTCTTGAAAATGTCGGGGCTGTCAAAATCCCCTTGATTAGAATACCCTCTACTGAAGAAAACATCAACAAGGGTAACTTTTAAGTTAATATTTGAAGAATTGTGTGGTTCCTATTTTGATAAAGTGAAAATAATCAATGAACTAACTTTAAGTATTATATTAAACTATTTTATATCCAAAATTCAACAAAATAGAACTTTGAGTTTTAACAACTGATAAACTGAAACGGTGGAAGTGAAATTTAAAATTAAACAAACTGAATAATATTTCTGTTATCGTTTTCATTAAAATTATTACTAATAAGCTTTGATAATGTGGCAGTTGAGTCCAATAAGTCCAGGGGTGTTCAAAGATAATCGGTCACAGATCTGTTGTAAAGCAATTATTGGATTTACCTGTATTGGAAAATAAATAGTGTCGATTGTATTGAGGTCAACTGCCACATTATCAAAGTTTATTAGTATCAGTGTTATTAAATAAACAACAGTATTTTCTGACAAACAAATATAGATCAACTTTATGCACTGAAGTGTGCCAGATCTTTTAGCTCATAACAATACTGGGGTAAAGACGGAGGATAGCGGATAAGTCATGCCTCACTAATTGACGTTGAATTATACCAACTAAACACTATTGTCACTAAATAGAAATTCTGTAAAATTAATTTTCAATTTATATTGCCCCCCACTTTAATGTTACAGCAACAATTCTCACCTTCACAACAATCACAATGAAAAAACATGCATTACTGTCCTAGTAAATTATTTTATGTACATGACTTGTATGCCAACTTCAAAGTTCACAATAGTTTCTTTATTCTTTATTCTTCAGATATTTTCCACAATTTTCATGTTGAACTTAAATTGGGCAAAGAGAAGAAAAACAAATTGTAGCAACCTAATTTTCTCTATATACAGGTAATAAACTTGGTTGACAGTGGAACATGGAATCAGTAAAACTACTTTGACTGCAGATGGTTGGTTTGGTTTTGTGCTCAATTTGTTTGATTTTATTTCTCTGTCTCTGGTTTTCATTTTACTATGTTCCTGATTAAACGGTCTCAACGGTTTTGTCATCTGTTCTGTCAACTCTTTGTTTTCTGTTCACAGCACAAGCTTGACAAAAAACTGATTGTTTACCTCCTTTTATAATTCCCTCTCATAGTTTTAATACTTTTCTTTGCCAAACTATTTAATATATACGAATATGGCAGAATACTGTTAAATCTGGAGTTTTCACCATTTTAGCAGGGAACAATATAAGTTTTCATGTGAATATAACATAAACCTTAATAAAAATATTACTTTCCATTTACAATTAACAATTATATACCTTGTGGATACAAGTTCTGAAAGTATTTTCTTTCCTAATTAACCAAAGGTGTTAATTCCAGAATGTATTAAGTGATCATATTTCATTTGCGCCTTGAATTATTAACAAAATGTGTTACTTCTAGAATGGTTTAAGTGCACTTGTATCGTTTTGGCACATTTTTTACCTTACATAATATATAAAATGTATACCGCCAGAAGGATTTATTTATTTTATTTTGTTGGGTTTAACGTCGCACCGACACAATTTTAGGTCATATGGCGACTTTCCAGCTTTAATGGTGGAGGAAGACCCCAGGTGCCCCTCCGTGCACTATTTCATCACGAGCGGGCACCTGGGTAGAACCACCGACCTTCCGTAAGCCAGCTGGATGGCTTCCTCACGTGAAGAATTCTACACCCCAAATGAGGTTTCGAACCCACATCGATGAGGGGCAAATGGTTTGAAGTCAACGACTCTAACCACTCGGCCACGGAGGCCCCCACCGCCAGAAGGAACTAAGTGCACTTAAATCCTTCTGGTTTTCATGTTAATGCACTTATAACGTTCTGGCATACAACAATACTGATGATAAGCACTTATTGCGATATGGTTCCCTTTGATATCTTAGGTTTTATACCTTATATGGTGCCAGAGATAAGGGCAAAAGAAGGAGCTTTAAAAATGGTATTAAAAAGTCTAAAAAAGTGATTTTCAGTAAAACGTGGACTTATACCGTTCTGGCTTTAACCCCTCGATTTGTGTGAAACTATTTTAACATTAGGCAGCAGTTTTTAATAAGATTTTTTTTTTTAATTTTCCACTATAATATACACAGGGAGAAAGTGGCCATGCCTTGTTGTGGTCATGGTTTTTAACAATCTGAGTAATTTGAACAACCTTGGTAGAGAGTTGCCAAAAGAACATTTGTGTGAAACTATTTTAAATTTGTGCAGCAGGCAGTATCTTACTAGAAGATCTTTAAAATTTACATTATATACATATCATAGGGAAATGTGACTAGCCCCCACCACCAGATCACCATGTTTTTTCAAGAATAGCAATTTTTCAATTTGAACATTATTAATAGAAGATCACCCAATATAAACATGTGTGGAATTATTTTGATATGGGACAAGAAGATAAAAATACCTTGTTTGTTGCCATGGCAACCAAAGTTCTGCATTAGAATGGATTTCTTCGAGGAAGATTAAACAACAAAATAATTTCTAAAGTTTTGAAAAAAGGGTTACCTAAGGACCAGTTGTGTTAAATTATTTTAAAATCAGGCCAGCAGTTTCTTACAAGAGGATTTTTTTAAGTTTTTTCTTTCAGCTGCCATGACATGGGTACTGCATGTAATAGCTATAGTAAAGAAACATCCAATGAATACCTATGCCAAATTTCATCAACTTAAAACCACTGCTGTCAGAGGAGACATCTATATAAGTTGTTGATGGATGACAGATGGAAGAGGAGTGGTCACAATACCTCATCTTGAGCATGTTTTTTCCGTAAAATCTATTTTCTTCTGAAAATGTCTACAGTTACTATAGACTGGACAATTTTTGCATGTGCTTTATTTAGTGATTTCATTGTTAGCTGCCTTATTTGCAGTGTAAAGAACACAGCTGTTTGTGTTTAAGGACATGACATAGATTAATATCCACAAATATTTTGAATTTTGCAAGTGGCTTTATACATGAATATAACAGAACAACAGTTACTAAAATCTATAAGAAGATCCTTTGGAAGCATACAATGCAACCAAGCAGAATAATAGCGGACTCGGTTTGATCGAGTCTGTTCATGAGAGATAATGAAATGTGCAACACCTCTCACGCCCCCTAGCATTGGCTTAAGCTGAACTCTAGTTCACATCTATTGAATGAACTCCATGATCTCAAAGGACCAGGAAATATAACAACACAACAAAACCATCGTAAATATAACATAATCTACAGGACATATTGCATACACTTACCCTACAGTGAGGACTTTATTTGAGGGGCTAGATGGAGCAGACTGTGAGCTACTCGTGCTGCTGTTTGGCATATGTCGAGGTTTGCTGTTTGTCGTTATCTGTAAAATGTGTATCATATGTATAGAAGAAAAAATAAAATCCATAGAAAATATGCATTTCATAAAATAGTCAGCATTCCAGCTGTTCAAAGGCCCAGATAACAACAAGAAGGACTGTTTTAGGAGCCATCATTAATAAACACTTACTGAATGGTTTGTTAGTCAAGACTACTTGCCCTCAGTCCTTTCATTTTATTACATCAGAAATAAGTTTTCATAGGTTATTTTTCAAGTTCAGACTTTAAACATGTCTTAGCACAAACTACAGAATGGAGTCATGTGATAGTACATGGCGTTAGTTCCAAGTCTGTACAAATATCAGCAGTTTACAAAACAACAGATATTAATCTGATCTTTCTATTATTTCAAACATTTTCTGTTTGTATAGCAGATCCATTTACAAAGACAATTTAATTATTAACTTTTGAACAAAGTGACTGCTGACATGTTTTGTTTTTTTTGGTTGGGTTTAACGTCGCACCAACACATTTTAGGTCATACGGCGACTTTCCTGCTTTGATGGTGGAGGAAGACACCAGGTGCCCCTCCTTGCATTACTTCATCACGAGCGGGCACCTGGGTAGAACCACCGACCTTCCGTAAGCCAGCTGGATGGCTTCCTCACGTGAAGAATCCAACGCCCTGAGTGAGGCTCGAACCCACATCGATGAGGGGCAAGTGATTTGAAGTCAGCGACCTTAACCACTCGGCCACGGAGGCCCCTACTGCTGACATGTAGTAACACCCTATATATAAAGGATATTTAACTGTTTCAGTGCATCATCAAAATATATTTCACCAGACACAAGATTTTCACAAGTGGGCACACCTACGAGTTAAAATTAAATTGTGGTGTTCACTTGTTAAAGCTGTTCCGACCTTTTGCTGAAACAAATTTTCTTTTTACTTCATGTCATAATTGGGTTATATCAAATTATACCAATTATACCCAAGCAACGTCATGCACACTGAGCAGTGTTATACACAACAGCATGATGTCAAATTGTTAATATTTGTAAAAATGTTGAATAATTCTTACAAGCTTTAAGATCTGTTTTACATTTTATAATGTTAGAGCGCATATCTTTATGTTTTTGTAGGTATTAACATTCTCCTATATCTATATTCACGTACATATTTTTTGGAAAGAATTTCTGATTATTTATAATTCATATTCTTTTGCATTCTAGTGTAGTTCCACAACAGTAAAAATTATAAAATTAAAATCCCACTGTCTAAAAACAGTGAGTTATAAATATAATCCCCCATTCTATTTCAATAAACTACAGAAAAACATGAAATAATTCATAATTTCTTTTGAGGGAAAACCAACAACAAAATCCTGTAATAACCTCTTGATAAGAAGTGATTCCAACTTTATTTTCAATCTAAAGCAATAAACACTTTATCACACAGTCAAGAGAATGTATCAAAACTTACTTTTGACTTTACTAGTCTCACCAGACATTTTGCCATACCAGCAACTTGTGACTCTGGATCAATGGACAGCTGTGTGAGTGCTTTCCACACATTGGTATAAACATTGTTGAACATGAGGTTTGATATTGCATTAGTTGACATGGCACGTGGGATACGTGTTGATGTAGATGGTAGCTCAAGATGTGACAGGTTCTCCATGGAGCTATTTAATGCTGTATTAGGTACTGCAAGGGGGCTTGGAGCAACTGAGGTGGCTGAAGCTATCAAAGATATAAACTTTGTTAGGAATTTAACATAATTGTTGAAACATAAGGAATCAAAATATGCTGCGTCTTAAGGTAGTTCTGCTTTTTTGGATGAATATTTCTACAATGTAGAATTTAATTAAACCCTGATTTTTCAAAACTTCAGAATACATGTAGAAAATTTAACAAATAAAAAAGATAGGGCTAGTGCTCGACTTTTTGCTAGACTGATTTGAAAATAATGGTCCCCTGGTCAATGTTCACAATGGGCTTCTATTGGAAAATCACATTTTTGACATATTCACATACAGAAAAAGTTCCAAAATACAGATTTTAAGAAATCTTTTCACAAATGTAGATTAACCTATTTTCAATCATATGGCCAAATAAAATACTAGAAACTGCTTTTGTAAACAAGAGGGCCATGATGGCCCTATATCGCTGACCTGTTATCATTGCACTTGGGGACAAGAAGGTCCTCAGAAAAAATATCTAAGTCCAAAGAACAGGAACAACAAAGGAAAGAAACTTAACCAAAAAGAAACAAGAGGACCATGATGGTCCTGAATCGCTCACCTCTTCCCACATGACCCAGTTTTGAGTATGACGTCGTTTTTTCTATTATTTGACATAGTGACCTAGTTTTTGAGCTCATGTGACCCAGTTTTGAACCTGACCTAGATATTATCAAGATAAAAATTCTGACCAATTTTCAAGAAGATCCATTGAAAAATATGGTCTCTAGAGAGGTCACAAGGTTTTTCTTTTATTTGACCTATTGACCTAGTTTTCGAAGGTACGTGACCCTGTTTTGAATTTTACCTAGATATCATCAAGGTGAACATTCTCACTAATTTTCATGAAGATCTCATGAAAAATATGGCCTCTAGAGAGGTCACAAGGTTTTTCTATTTTTATACCTACTGGCCTAGTTTTTGACCGCACATGACCCAGTTTCGAAACTGACTTAAATATCATCAAGGTGAACATTCAGATCAATTTTCATGAAGATCCATTGAAAAATATGGCCTCTAGAGAGGTCAAAAGATTTTAATAATTTTAGACCTACTGACCTAGTTTTTGACCGCAGTTGACCCAGTTTCAAACTTGACCTAGATATCATCAAGATGAACATTCAGACCAACTTTCATACAGATCCCATGAAAAGTATGGCCTCTTGAGAGGTCATAAGGTTTTTTTATTATTTGACCTACTGACCTAGTTTTTTAAGGCACCTGACCTAGTTTCAAACTTTACCTAGATATCATCAAGGTGAACATTCTGACCAATTTTTATGGAGATTGATTCACAAGTATGGCCTCTAGAGAGGTCACAAGGTTTTTCTATTTTTAGACCTACTGACCTAGTTTTTGAGCGCACATGACCCTGTTTCGAACTTGACCTAGATATCATCAAGATGAACATTCAGACCAGCTTCCATACAGATCCCATGAAAAATATGGCCTTTAGAGAGGTCACAAGGTTTTTCCATTATTTGACCTACTGACCTAATTTTTAATGGCACGTGACCCATTTTCAAAACTGACCTAGATATCATCAAGATGGAACATTCAGACCAACTTTCATACAGATCCCATGAAAAATATGGCCTCTAGAGAGGTCACAAGGTTTTTCTACTATTTGACCTACTGACCTAGTTTTTGATGGCACGTGACCAACTTTTAAACTTTACCTAGATATCATCAAGGTGAACATTCTGTTCAATTTTCATGAAGATCTCATGAAATATATGGCCTCTAGAGAGGTCACAAGGTTTTTCTATTTTTAGACCTACTGACCTAGTTTTTGACCGCACATGACCCAGTTTCGAACTTGACCTAGATATCATCAGGATGAACATTCAGACCAACTTTCATACAGATCCCATGAAAAATGTGGCCTTTAGAGAGGTCACAAGGTTTTCCTATTATTTGACCTACTGACCTTGTTTTTGAGGGCACGTGACCCAGTTTCGAACCTGACCTAGATATCATCAAGATGAATGTTCTGACCAATTTTCATGAAGATCTTGTGAAATATATGGCCTCTAGAGAGGTCACAAGGTTTTTCTATTTTTAGACCTACTGACCTAGTTTTTGAAGGCACGTGACCCAGTTTCGAACTTGACCTAGATATCATCAAGATGAACATTCTGACCAACTTTCATAAAGATCCCATGAAAAATGTGACCTCTAGAGTGGTCACAAGCAAAAGTTTACGGGCGCACGCACGCACGCACGGATGACGGACGACGGACACCGCGTGATCACAAAAAGCTAAAAAGTTACTAAAAATAAGCTATTTATATTAACGTAAAAGGGAAGTAATTCAAAAGAAAATTATTGTAAGTGAACAAAAGAAGGATCTGCCAAATAAATCTGTTGACATAAATGAAATTTTAGATCAGTATCTCCATTAGTTATGGAGATATACCCATTTTAATTTGAAATAAAGGGAGGCAATTTGACATAAAATCAGTCCATAGTTATCTACCCTGATTGACTCAGTCCAACTAATGATAATAATGAAATTTCAAATAAGTCCTATAAGTACTTACTGATATAAATCCATTTTGACTACAATCAGGGGAGGTAATCAGATATAAAATAACTCTGGAACCTACGATTGGATCTGATTTGTCATGGAATCCAAGATTTATTGTTGTTGAAGATATTTTGGAAGTTTGTATCAAGTAAAACCATAAATGAAGTCTCTATATGGCTGCAAAAGCCAAAATAGCCAATTTTGGACCTTCAAGGGGCCATAACTCTGGAACCCATGTTAGAATCTGGCCAGTTCAAGAAAGGAACCAAGATCTTGTGGTGATACAAGTTGTGTGCAAGTTTGGTTAAAATCAAATCATAAATGAAGTTGCTATTGTGCAGACAAGGTCAAAATAGCTAATTTTGGCCCTTTCATGGGCCATAACTCTGGAACCCATTATGGGATCTGGCCGGTTCAACACAGGAACTGAGATCTTATGGCAACACAAGATTTGTGCAAGTTTGATTAAATTCAAATCATAAATGAAGCTGCTATTGTGCAGACAAGGTCAAAATAGCTAATTCTGGCCCTTTCAGGGGCCATAACTCTGGAACCCATAATGGAATGTAGCCAGTTCACGAAAGGAACCAAGATCTTATAGTGATACAAGTTGTGTGCAAGTTTGGTTAAAATCAAATCATAAATGAAGCTGCTATTGTGCAGATAAGGTCAAAATAGCTAATTCTGGCCCTTTCAGGGACCATAACTCTGGAATCCATAATGGAATCTGGCCAGTTCAAGAAAGGAACCAAGATCTTATGGTGATACAAGTTGTGTGCCAGTTTGGTAAAAATCAAATCATAAATAAAGCTGCTATTGTGCAGACAAGGTCAAAATAGCTGATTTTGGCCCTTTCAGGGGCCATAACTCTGGAACCCATTATGGGATCTGGCCAGTTCAAGAAAGGAACCGAGATCTTATGGTGATACAAGTTGTGTGCAAATTTGGTTAAAATAAAATCATAAATGAAACCACTATCGTGAAGACAAGAAATTGTTGACGGACGGACGCACCACGGACGAAGGGTGATCACAAAAGCTCACCTTGTCACTATGTGACAGGTGAGCTAAAAAGCGCATGTCTCCCCCAATGCAAAGTCCTATAGGCAAGAAGTCAATATTTGCATGTAAGTTGCAAATACTTTGCTATCGCTTTGCAATGTGTTTGCCAAAGTTTCAGCTGCGAATTGTAAATTGTTTGCGAAGTATTTGCATTCTGTGTGCATAGTGTATATTTGCAAAAGCTTTGCAGAATAGTTGTACATTTCGTTCCATTTCTACTCGTCTGTGGAATATATTCAGCAATCAGGTGCTGCAACTGTTCTGCAAAGGTTATGGCAAATATTTGGCAAAGATAAAAAGTATATTCTGCAAAGGCCCTGTTTTTGCATGGGTGTGACATTGACCTTTAACAGAGTGACCCCAAAATCGATAGGGGTCATTTACTCTGCAGGAACAATCATCCTATGAAGTTTCAACATTCTGGGTCAAGAGGTTCTCAAGTTATTGATCGGAAATGGTTATCAATGTTCAGGCCCCTGTGACCCTGACCTTTAATGGAGTGACCCCAAAAACAAATAGGGGTCATTTACTCTGCAGGAACAATCATCCTATGAAGTTTCAACATTCTGGGTCGAGAGGTTCTCGAGTTATTGATTGGAAACGGTTTTCGATGTTCAGGCCCCTGTGACCCTGACCTTTAACAGAGTGACCCCAAAATCGATAGGGGTCATCTACTCTGCATGACCAATCATCCTATTAAGTTTCAACATTCTGGGTCAAGTGGTTCTCGAGTTACTGACCGGAAATGGTTTTCGATGTTCAGGCCCCTGTGACCTTGACCTTCAACAGAGTGACCCCAAAACAATAGGGGTCATCTACTCTACATGACCAATCATCCTATGAAGTTTCAACATTTTGGGTCAAGTCGTTCTCAAGTTATTGATCGGAAATGGTTTTCCATGTTCAGGCCCCTGTGACCTTGATCTTCGATGGAGTGACCCCAAAATCAATAGGGGTCATCTACTTTGCATGACCAATCATCCTATGAAGCTTCAACATTCTAGGTCAAGTCGTTCTTGAGTTATTGATCGGAAATGGTTTTCCATGTTCAGGCCCCTGTGACCTTGACCTTTGACGGAGTGACCCCAAAATCATTAGGGGTCATCTACTTTGCATGACCAATCATCCTATGAAGTTTCAACATTCTGGGTCAAGTCATTCTGAAGTTATTGATCGGAAATGGTTTTCCATGTTCAGGCCCCTGTGACCTTGATCTTTGACGGAGTGACCCCAAAAACAATAGGGGTCGTCTCCTCCATAAGTCCTACCAACCTATGAAGTTTGAAGGTTCTAGGTCAAATGGTTCTCCAGTCATTGCTCGGAAATGGTGTGACGTACAGACAGACGGACGGACAGGGCAAAAACAATATGGGGGGAAGACATAATAAAGGTCTGTGTGCTTAAATTTTCACAATTTGCCAAAATATCCATTGGAGTCTTACACTGCTGCCTATTATATGTTATTATTTTGAATTATTCTATGTCAAAGCCTATCTATTGTCAATATAAGCCTTAAGAAAGACAGTAGTGCTGACTGATATAACTAGAGCTATCACTAAAGGTGATGAATGTACCCCCCGCATGCACTGACACAGTACATTGCAATTTGACGCACACAAGATTGCATAATTATGTGGACTGTATGTATATAGACTGTTTTTTGTTACTATACTGTATACATACAAAGTCCCATAACTATGCAGAATATTTATCTAAAAGAATGTAACAAGCACCATGCACAACTAGGGTTGGTACTGATCACTTGTGTGAAGTTTCATTAAATTGTGTGTAAGGGTTTGGTAGATTAGGCACGCACAAGATTGCATATGCAGACTGAATGTACATAGTATGTTAACAAGAAACAAAGTCCCATAACACTGCAATTTTTGTCGCTGAAAGAACCTAACATGCCCCATGCATAACTACTGTTGTTACTGATCACTTGTGTGAAGTTTCATTAAATTGTGTCAAGGGGATGAGGAGAGATGGTGCGCACAAGATTGTGTCTATGTATATAGTATAGTAACAAAAAAACAAAGTCCCATAACTCTGCAATTTTTCTTTTTCTGAAAGAACCTAACATGCCCCATGCACAACTACTGTTGATACTGATCACTTGTGTGAAGTTTCACTAAATTGTGTCAAGGGGATGAGGAGAGATGGTGCGCACAAGATTGTGTCTATGTATATAGTATAGTAACAAAAAAAACAAAGTCCCATAACTTTGCAAATTTTTTTTCTAAAAGAACCTAACATGCCCCATGCACAACTACTGTTGGTACTGATCACTTGTGTGAAGTTTCATTAAATTCTGTCAAGGGGATAAGGAGAGATGGTGCGCACAAGATTGTGTCTATGTATATAGTATAGTAACAAAAAAACAAAGTCCCATAACTCTGCAAATTTTTTTTCTAAAAGAACCTAACATGCCCCATGCACAACTACTGTTGGTACTGATCACTTGTGTGAAGTTTCATTAAATTGTGTCAAGGGGATGAGGAGAGATGGTGCGCACAAGATTGTGTCTATGTATATAGTATAGTAACAAAAAAACAAAGTCCCATAACTCTGCAAATTTTTTTTCTAAAAGAACCTAACATGCCCCATGCACAACTACTGTTGGTACTGATCACTTGTGTGAAGTTTCATTAAATTGTGTCAAGGGGATGAGGAGAGATGGTGCGCACAAGATTGTGTCTATGTATATAGTATAGTAACAAAAAAACAAAGTCCCATAACTCTGCAAATTTTTTTTCTAAAAGAACCTAACATGCCCCATGCACAACTACTGTTGATACTGATCACTTGTGTGAAGTTTCATTAAATTCTGTCAAGGGGATAAGGAGAGATGGTGCGCACAAGATTGCGTCTACGGACAGACGGACAGACAGACAGACAGACGGACGGACAGACAGACAGACAGACCAGACAACCTGAAACCAGTATACCCCCCCTTACAACTTTGTTGTCGGGGGGTACAATAAATTCCCGGCAATATTTCTACCACCCATACAATGGCTACTACGTATTATCCTACATTTTCAGGATAACAGATGTTACATCGTCATTTCCACTTGAACTGTGCAGAACTACCTTAACTGAAGTTTTAATTTAATCATTCCTGACTTGGCACATGCTTTTGTGTTCAAAAAACAACTAAATTTGACAAATAAATTTTTCTAGACGTGAAACAAGAATAAACTAATATTTATGATATATTTACTGAAGGTCTGGCCTAGCAGTCCTTTATCTATTCTGAAATTTAATCAATATTTAATAACTATATGTGTGTGCTTCATATGGAAGTGCTGGGGAAGTGCTTACAAGTGGAGGAGAGAAGGGCTCGGAGGCTGCCTCGGGATGATGATCTCTTCAAATTATTCGAACTTGAAAGTCCGGTAAATACTCCCTCTGAAATATCAACATGCAAAATAAAATGGTAAACTGTGACTACAAATGCAATATACATGCAGGACATATACTGACTTTTTCTGAAAACTGGGAATACTATGTTACAATATTCACATTACTCCTGCATTCACAATCATAAACCAGTGTGTTCACAATTTTTTTTATAAACTCTCATGTCTGTGATGGCATAAAGGTTAGACAATCCAGAGGTCACAAAACTTAACTAATGAAGTCTGCTTACATATGTCAAGATTTCATAGGAGATATGTGAATTTTACTCGATTTTATCTATGGAAGCAAGTGTTGTGTATTTTGCACTGTTATAACTTTTTTTTTTTTAAAGATCTGTAACTTCGTAAGTATGCAACAAATTATTATTTAAAACAATGCAAAAGAAAGAGCAAACAAGACCTGAAATATAATATATAATTGGCAGTTAAGTAATTTCTATTTGACTTCTGTCCTCCACACACTTTAAACATGCCCATATATTTCAACCCTAATTAAAACTACTAAACAAGATTTATTGCACAGATACAAGAAATTCAACTCTTGATTTAAATTGAAAATTTACATGTAGATTTTTTCCCCCTCAAAATCATTACTATCAATAAAAGGTATCTTTGTTAATGGTAATTATATCAGATTATATATTACAGTGATCATCTTGAAATTCAAAAAGGGAAGTACTAATCTGCTACAAAATATCCTTGGTGCAACATTTCAGAGAATATACATTACTGAAGGGCTAGTGGAGTTAAGGGAATGTACACTTTTATACCCAATGATGTTGGATCATATATAATATTTTCATCATTCAGTTCCGAAGTAACAATAATGACCGGCTTGATAACCATTCGTTTAACACCCTGACCTACAATTAAACACAAACTGAATTTGATAACTCAATCACGTGAGCCAGGAAAGATTAATTTATGTTTAGCAGTAAATCACCTAGTCACAGAAAGTAAGAGCTGTGTTTTATATGAAAACTGAACATCAAATAAAATGTTTATTATGCTATTAAAGAATTGTCATTTTTACTGACATATGCCTCTGGGGACAAAAATTCCACTCGTCCACTCGTACTGACGAGTAGAAACGGCCTGAGGACGAGTGGAAACTTCTGTTAGGTCGCCCTGCAGGACAAGTGCACTTTTTTTCTGGTAGAAATCAGTAATGAATGTCAATTATGCTCCAAATTTAGCTATTCAAAGCCAAAAAATTCCCAATCCAAAGTAAACATTCCTAATTGAAATGAAAACTTTTGATTATGCAATGAGAGTCCTTGCATCCTAATAAAATGAGACCAACTCGGCTAGTATCATCCATCAAAAATGAAGCAGGATGGGAGTTGGTACTTCAGGGGCCTAAGTGTTGCTATGACCTAACACAGACTGCATCTATTTCATCATGGTTACTGGCAATATTCTATACATGTGTCGTCTATTGCAGGACTAGTAAACTCTGTTGCAGGATGAGTTACAATTGTTAGTCACTTTTCCTGCAGGACGAGTTGACTCTGAAAATTTTTTTGTCCCCTGTGCCTTAGAACCCATAGAAGAACAGTCACACTTCCGGATGGTTCAAAGTTTCTAATATGGTACTATAGTCGTATAACTATAAAATGTGTACATTTTTCACATATTTGCTATAATGTCCTGAGCCTAAAATTTAAAAAAATAAGTAAGTTTTTCATTTATTTAATCTTTTTTTCCATTTGTCTGCCATGTTTGTTTTTTTTGACATTTGCAATGAAATCCAAGGAAAACAACTATTATAATGAAATGAACATAATGACTTTCATGAAATAGACACAATTCATCCAGTCATAATCCCCTTTATATTTTGGCAGTAGACCATATGATATGAGAAAGAGAATATAAGTTGTAAGATGAACTTCTCAAAATTGCTGGTCAACAAGCCACATCTTTACCAATAATCTACCTGTGCCTTACATTTCTGTATTTAAATTATTCTCTAAAAGTTGTTCCCCTTTACAAAAGAATGCTATTTGGAAAGATATAAACAAACAATTTTCAAAATTGCTGAAATACTGTTAAACCTAACTATGTGAAATTTCAGCCTTGGGCCATTATTGTAAATGCATCAAAACAAAGATATGTAACAGTTATTTGAAAACTGTAAGCTTATAAATGTGTTAAACTGTCCAAAAGTGTGTTCCCTTCCTGTGGTCCTTTTCCAGAATTCAAGACATGTATTGTTCTTTAGAATAACAGACATGTTTTATATGCTGTTCAATTTTCATGTGAAACAACTTTTTATGATTTGGTGATATTCAAAGTTCAGAATTTCAAATATTCACCTAAATGTCAAGAATAAGACAAAAGAATCAAAATTGTAACTCTGTGAGAACAGGAGCTCTAACACAAACAGGAGATATCAAGTTTCAACTGTTCTTCATTTATGAAACTACAATGACTTCTTTCTGCATTCATAACATACCAAACATGGACAACAACTATCAACCATACGCATGCACTACAATTTTTATCAAACTGGACTAATTATTCCGCTAATGAAATAATTCAGATGCCCATTTAATGCTGTAGAAAATGTTCTAGTTTAAATTTTGTAACAAAGAGTCTATACTGATACAGTACTCAGCAACTACAATTCATCAAGCACTTCAATGAAAGGATATGAAGCAACAGATTAATCATTTCTATCATTTACCCATAAGCCTTTGCAAGCATCTGTTTCGTCAATTTTGTTCTGCTGAGCGAGTAAGTAACTTTCAAATTCTACAAAGGCTGTCAGAATCAATCTAATTCTTTTACTAGATTACTTGCCGATTTCTCAGGTAACTGCAAATCCAGTTCGTAAAAATTAAGTTTTAATAATGACTAAAAGATGACAAAACACTACACATAACACAAGGGTATGAGAATAAGGTATGGGTATGATGACAATGTAAGGGTATAAAGATAAGGTATGGGTATGACGACAATGTAAGGGTATGAGAATAAGGTATGGATATGATGACAATGTAAGGGTATGAGAATAAGGTATGGATATGAGGATAATGTAAGGGTATGAGAATAAGGTATGGGTATGATGACAATGTAAGGGTATGAGAATAAGGTATGGGTATGAGGATAATGTAAGGGTATGAGAATAAGGTATGGGTATGATGACAATGTAAGGGTATGAGAATAAGGTATGGGTATGATGACAATGTAAGGGTATGAGAATAAGGTATGGGTATGATGACAATGTAAGGGTATGAGAATAAGGTATGGGTATGATGACAATGTAAGGGTATGAGAATAAGGTATGGGTATGATGACAATGTAAGGGTATGAGAATAAGGTATGGATATGATGACAATGTAAGGGTATGAGAATAAGGTATAGGTATGAGAATAAGGTATGGGTATGAGGATAATGTAAGGGTATGAGAATAAGGTATGGGTATGATGACAATGTAAGGGTATGAGAATAAGGTATGGGTATGAGAATAAGGTATTGGTATGATGATTATGTAAGGGTATGAGAATAAGGTATGGGTATGAGAATAAGGTATGGGTATGATGACAATGTAAGGGTATGAGAATAAGGTATGGGTATGAGAATAAGGTATGGGTATGAGGATAATGTAAGGGCATGAGAATAAGGTATGGGTATGATGACAAGGTATGGGTATGAGAATAAGGTATGGGTATGAGGATAATGTAAGGGTATGAGAATAAGGTATGGGTATGATGACAATGTAAGGGTATGAAGATAATTAATGGGTATGATGAAAATGCAAGAGTATGAAGATAATGTATGGTATGAGATTAAGGTGAGGGTATGATAATGAAAGTGTATGAGGATAAGGTATTGGTATGATGATAAGGTAAGCATATGACGATCAGGTATGGGTATGAGGATAAGATATGGGTATGAGGATAGTGTAAGGGTATGAGGATATGGTATGTGTATGGTTATAATGTAAAGTTATTAGGTTAAGGTAAAGGTATGAGGATAATGTAAAGATATAGATAATACTAGGTATGAAATAGGTAACTCTTTACCATTAGCAGTTTTATCTTCAACAAATGTTAAACAGCATATCAATCATGTTAAGTTTTAGCAAGGCAGGCTTTCAACTGCCTTCTAAAGATACAGTAAGGCAAAGCTACAGCCCTTTTTTCAAAATTTAGGAGACTTAGGGATTTATTACATAGGAAAGTAGGGCAAAAGCACATTGAAGGTATTTAAGCGTTCCAGCCACACAAAAGACTTAAAACAATTGATATCTTTTAATTCAACCTAATTTTACTATCTTAAATGGTGCAAAACATGTAAAGTAAAGATACTTCACTTTAAATCCAGACCAAGCAAAGCCACCAAGATAAAAAATATTGAAATTTTATAGCTTGAAGGAAATTTTAAAGCAAAAACTGTGGGCATTGGAAAAAGCTGGACAAAGCTGAGCCTAGCTGAAAGCCTGACAAGGTGGTTGTTAGGTACCTGGGGAGCCAGGGGATACAAGATTCCACCCACCCGGAGCCTCTCCTGTCAGTACAGCGGGTGTCCGGTCCCGTATCTTCTCATCCTCAATCAACTGTGTAGCTGCAACGGCAAACTGAGTCTCAAAGTGAGAAACTAATCCTCCAAAAGCAACAACCAGTTCCTGTAAGACAACATCATCATTGTGCATCTCTGACTTAGCCTTTGTTTACTAGAAAGTTCACTACTTCTATTCCATACAGATTTTTAGCTCAGCCAAGAAAATGATTTTATTCAAGAGTAAATCACTGTTTCAGATACATCATTTTGATTCTAACACATTATCAAGGACTATAATGCACATCTTTGACAACATCCGCCAAATATTTGCCAGTTTAATGTGGGTTTCTTTTCCAGTGCACCGCTTTGACAGTTGACAGTGACACAATAACTGTGATGTACAAACAGTGAATTGTTGCATAATAACACACAATTTTCAGTCTTCTTTGTTCAAAAGGAAAACAAATCTGACTGTGTTAGTATGACGCATGATCATGGACATCCGGCAATAACAAGACCTGCTCAAGTGAGCTTAAAACTTACATTATTAAAACAATAGCTTAATGCTAAGTTTAAAACATATTACTTTTTTCCTATTTGGATATTTTGTGTCCAAGTATTTACTTATTAAACTGTAACTTAAAATCAGCTTTAAACAAATTTCCAGCATAGGCTTGGACTTAAAAACTTTGTACACAAGGATAGTTCCACTAACTCCTATCAGTGTTTCTGAAAACATAACAAAATGTGAAAATGTGAATGTCTTTAGTAAGAACAAAAAAATGACAACAATAACTGATACTTTGTACCTTTCTAACAAGTGGACTGCCATCGTGAGCAACCTGTACAAGTTTCATACCAACACCAAGATCTATACTGGTAGCATGGTCGCTTTTCTCACTAACATTACTGATGAATGTACCAAGAGCATACACTGCTGCAGCTCGCACTTCTGGTTCCTCATCATTTAACAGTTTATAGAGTTTCTCATGAGCTGTATCTCGCACACCACACCAACGTGCACTGTCAAAGTTTGTCCACACCTTAGCTAGGCACAGTGCAAGCCAGTGGCGCAACAATGGGCTTGAATCGTAGAGCTGGTCCAAACAAATGGCAACAACACTGCCCTGCAGAGCTGCCTCCTATATAATTGAAAATTATTTCTTAAAACCAGAAAATAAACACATCAAACTTACAAAATACTATGTTATCCTGGAGCATTTCCTTGATTTTAGTCTTTTGTCAAGTTAGAAACTAATAATTAAGTTGTATTTTATTCAAGCGTTTATTTTAACAAGAGGGCCATGATGACCCTGGATCGCTCACCTGAGTAATATGAGCTACATGTTTCAAATGTCAAACTGATGATAAAATATTAAGAAAGTCAGTAGGTCACATTCATGGTCAATGAAATTCAGTTTTACGACTTGTGTGCAAAACTGTGTATGTCATCAAAATTTCAAGGCTGTATCTTAAAAAACAAGAATGTAGGTCAGTAGGTCAAGGTCACAGTCAAGTGACATCATATTACTTGGGGTCATCAGGTAAATATAATTAAACAGTCTTGGAAATAGGATCAGATGATTTTTTAAGTATTTTTTCCTATATAACTCACATAATAACTAAGTGACCCCAGGGTGGGGCCTCTTTTAACCCCAGGGGCATAATTTGAACAATTTTGGTAGAGGACTATTAGACAATGCATCATACCAAATATCAAAAGCCTAGGTCGTATGGTTTCAGACAAGAAGATTTTTAAAGCTTTTTCCTATATGTCTATATAAAACTTGGGACCCCCAGGGCAGGGCCTCTTAAGTCTTTTCACCCAAGGGATACAATTTGAACAATTTTGGTTGAGGACCATAAGACAATGCTACAAACCAAATATCAAAGGTCTAAGTGTTGTGGTTTCAGACAAGAAGATTTTTAAACTTTTTTTCCTAAATAAGCCTATGTAAAACTTAGGGCCCCCGGGGCGGGGCCACATTTGACCCTAGGGGGATAATTTGAAAAATCTTGGTAGAGGACCACTAGATGATGCTACATACCAAATATCAAAGCCCTAGGCCATGTGGTTTTGTACAAGATTTTCAAAGTTTTCCCTATATAAGTCTATATAAACCATGTGACCCCCGGGGCAGGGCCAAATTTGACTCTAGGGGGATAATTTGAACAATCTTGGTAGAGGACCACTAGATGATGCTACATACCAAATATCAAAGCCCTAGGCCATGTGGTTTTGTACAAGAAGATTTTCAAAGTTTTCCCTATATGTCTATATAAACCATGTGACCCCCGGGGCGGGGCCATATTTGACCCTAGGGGGACAATTTGAACAATTTTGGTAGAGGACCACTAGATGATGCTACACACCAGATATCAAAGCCCTAGGCCCTTTGGTTTTGGACAAGAAGATTTTTAAAGTTTTTCCTTTCGGTTGCCATGGCAACCAGAGTTCTGCATGGAACTCAATTCTTTGAATAATTTTGAAAGGGGGCCACCCAAGGATCATTCCTGTGAAGTTTGGTGTAATTCTGCCCAGTGGTTTTCGAGAAGAAGATTTTTTTAGAAATTGTTGACGCACTACGCACGACGGACACCAAGCGGTCACAATAGCTCACCTTGTCAATTTGTGACAGCTTGATGTCCGTCAAGCGGTGACATTTTTTATAGCGGTATGATATGGAAACACTGTATCACAATACTTATCATACTATATTATTATCTGAAAAGTGATGTTTCAAATAAACATAAAAGTACAATTGTATATGTTTCCATTGTCAATCTGCTACTATAAAAGCACATATATCTGCTGGGTCATAATTTCACGAATCTGAAACGTAGAATATGTTGGCAAGGTTTTGTATTCACGAAATTGTAAAAAAAGGTTATTATGTTTTGGCTTTTTGATAAGTCGGTGTCCATAAAATTTACAAATCATAATAGACAGGAAACTTTAACCGTTAAATGTCTACTGATCTATGATACTAGTACTGTAAAGATGATTGCTTGTGGTTGGTTTCCATTTGTCTTAAAATTAAAGTATTCTATAGCAGGAAAAACAGAAAATCACAGAACATATTCAATTTTTTGTATATATGGCCATAGCCATTTCATATGTTGAGGAAGGTTGGTGTAATGGCAAGATTATTTTTTATTTGCATTATACTAACAGTTATTATTTACGCAAGGATTAAAGTTCACAAGCTGAGGGACCTCGAAAATATAGCGAACAAGAGCTGTCTCCGTAGGATGACACATGCCCCCGATGGCACTTTGAATGAATAGTTATGGCCGATGTTAGAGTTTAGGACCTTTGACCTACGGAGCTGGGTCTTGCGCGCGACACATCGTCTTACTGTGTCACACATTCATGCATAGTTATTTTAAAATCCATGCATGAATGACAAAGATATGGACCGGACATGCCCATCAATGCACTATCATGAAAAATGATCTTTAACGTCTAAGTGTGACCTTGACCTTTGAGCTACAGACCTGGGTCTTGCGCATTGCACGCCGTCTTACTGTGGTACACATTCATGCCAAGTTATTTGAAAATCCATCAATCGATGACAAAGATATGGACCGGACACGCCAATCAATGCACTATCCTTTAACATCTAAGTGTGACCTTGACCTTTGAGCTACAGACCTAAGTCTTGCGCACTGCACGCCGTCTTACTGTGGTACACATTCATGCCAAGTTATTTGAAAATCCATCCATCGATGACAAAGATATGGACCGGACACGCCCATCAATGCACTATCCTTTAACGCTAGTGTGCTGTCTTGATACGGCTGGTTGGCACTGCCGTGTCTTACTGTGGTACACCTGCCAGTTATCTGAAATCCATCATCGATGACAAGATATGGACGGACACGCCATCATGCACTATCGTACGTCTAGTGACCTTGACTTTGATTGGACGTCTTGCGACTGCACTGTCTTACTGTGGTACATTCATGCCAAGTTATTTGAAAATCCATCCATCGATGACAAAGATATGGACCGGACACGAAAATTGCGGACAGACCGACAGACTGACAGACGGTTCAAAAACTATATGCCTCCCTTCGGGGGCATAAAAATAAAACCCTCGCGAATATTTCTGCTTTTACAGTAGACCAGTACCATGATATGGTATGACAAGATGAGAGTATAAAATTATCAAATATACATGAAGAAATTTACAAAATAAACATCTGTTAAACAAGAGATCGTAAGAGATAACTATTTTATTTGCTAACATACAGGCAGGTATATCAGAGTAAATGAGTAACACATCAATCAATGTCACAATGCCTTGTTGTTTTGCACCAACATTTAAATAGAGCAAAAATAACTTGCAATAGGATTCTATTACATTCAACTCCCATTTTTCAGACAACACATGTATATGAAAAACACACTACCCATATATTCATATTTATATAGTGTAAAGTTCTTTTAGAGTAGTAAGTTTTACATAATGAAAAATACTGCAAATAACACATTAACAGTGGAAGGATTACTGTGATTTGTATCTTTTTATATTTGTTTGTTTGTCTTGAGTTTCACGCCGTTTTTCAACAGTATTTCAGTCATGTAACGGCGGGCAGTTAACCTAACCAGTGTTCCTGGATTCTGTACCAGCACAAACCTGTTCTCCGCAAGTAACTGCCAACTTCCCCACATGAATCAGAGGTGGAGGACAAATGATTTCAGACACAATGTATTTTATCAAATCGTCATGGAGAACATACGCCCCGACGGGGATCAAACTCATGACCCCGTGATCTGTAGACCAACGCTCTCCCTACTGAGGTAAGTGGGCGGGCGCATTTAGATACCAGTATATGTTTAACACTGCACATCCATTTAAAATATCTAGTTACCATCACTTCCCACCATATGATGAATGATGTCACACTTTCATTCTTTTCTGCATCAAAATAAATTCATGATATATTCTGTGCAAATATCCATTTTAGAAGAATTTCACTTTAATACATCAACCAGTTAAATGATATAGATCCATCTTTTATTAAAGATAAACATTTTATACCTGCCCTTGTCTGTATTCATTCACCATCATGGCCAACACAAATGCTGCCATTGACTTCTGTTTAGACTGAAACATATAGTGGAGAATAACAATAGTACTGAAAGCTATATCTAAACAGACTACTTAATACATCTTTCTATTTCTGATCACAACAATGTAATGTCCATCAAGAAACTGAATCAACTGTCACTATCCCATACCGAAACAAGTTTCTTAACGCTTATCTATCCAAAATTCACATTTCATTAAGTTTTTGAAGGCATCTGAGGCATATTATATATTGATTAATGAATTATATAAATTCTATTTCATCATCTATGAAATACTTGTTTGTTTTAATATAAAACTTTGTGTTTTTATAAAAGTACTAAGACCAGCTTGAGATTTTTAAGAAAAAGAAGCTGCTGTTAACTGTACAGTCTCTGGCATTAAATAATACATAAAGTAAGTCTAGTTAGATATATAGGTAGAAAGAAAATGAAGCTGAAAGTAGTGTGCCACTCTCCAAAGATATTGCTTCAAGTTATATGTATTTACAGGTCATAATCTGGGGATGTCTATAGTTGTGTGTTTAAGGTCACTGACTACAAGTCACTTGCTGTGCTCTATTTCAGATAAAAGACCTGCTTGTGTCAAATTCATTCCTGTGAAGAAACCATTCAGGCAGCATATGTAACACCTGTGGTTTCCCAAATGAAGCTCACTGAAGGCTACCAGAGACAACATCATAAAACTTTCTCATTTAATTTTATTTTCATTAAATTTCCATTAATCAGTTGTTAATATTAAATATGTAGGACTTGACAAATCAGTTCATCCACTCATAAATACAAGTAACAACTGGCTTTGGGCGAGTGGAACCTGCTGTAGTACTCACCCTACAGGACATGCAACTCTGAACAAAGAATATGATACACTCAACAAAAATGGAGCTGGGGAAAAGTCAGAACATTGTCTACAATCAAAACATAAGTTGATTTATTGTTTCACTACTCAGAAGTCCATCCTGTTCTGTTACTATAACACATTATGACAGCAATAACTAGATGCCGACAGTCCTAAATTATGTATATATTGCAAGTAACAGTGTAAGAGGCAAACTCTTTTCTGCAGGATGAGCTGCAATTTGTACTTATCCTGCAAGTCTACTTGCTTCCAAACAATTTGTCAATCCCTGGTATGTTGACGTTAACATGCATATCAATACATTTACATTAATTATTTCTTACCGGCATGTATGGATCAGCTAATACAGACAGGAAGTACTTGTGTCCATTATCTTTCACAAGATCTGCTTGACATGACTGTAAAACAAAGAAACATTCAAATTTCTTTTTCTGTGAAAAACAAAACCATATTCTTGTTTTCACTTAAAAAAAACCCCAATAATCATGATCAAAACTAGGTGTTTTTGTCACAAAAACATATGTCTCCCCCTATGTATCCCTTTAGCTCTGGCGGCCATTTTGTGCAGCAAAGCGGAACGTGTCGGCGACATGCACAACTAGGCTTGCTACTGATCACTCCTGTGAAGTTTCGTCGAAATCTGTCAGGCAGTTTGACCTGTGAAAGCCGGACAAGATTTTTCTATTTTTAGCTCTGGTGGCCATTTTGTGCAGCAAAGCGGAACGTGCCAGCGATATGCAAAACTTGGGTTGGTACTGATCACTCCTGTGAAGTTTCGTCGAAATCCAGCCAGCAGTTTGACCTATGAAAGCGGGACAAGATTTTTCTATTTTTAGCTCTGGTGGCCATTTTGTGCTGCGAAGCGGAATGTGTTGGCGATATGCACAACTAGGCCTAGTACTGATCACTCCTGTGATGTTTTGTCGAAATCCAGCCAGGAGTTTGACCTGTGAAAGCCGGACAAGATTTTTCTATTTTCAGCTCTGGCGGCCATTTTGTGCAGCGAAGCGGAACGTGCCGGCAATGTGCACAACTAGGCTTGATGCTGATCACACCTGTGATGTTTTGTCAAAATCCAGCCAGCAGTTTGACCTGTGAAAGCCGGACAAGATTTTTCTATTTTTAGCTCTGGCAGCCATTTTGGGCAGCGAAGTGCCGGCGATATGCACAACTAGGGTTGGTACTGATCACTCCTGTGAAGTTTCGTTGAAATCCAGCCAGCAGTTTGACCTGTGAAAGCTGGACAAGATTTTTCTATTTTTAGCGCTGGCCGCCATTTTGTGCAGCGAACAAAAGTTTCGTCGAAATCCGGCCAGCAGTTTGACCTGTGAAAGCCAGACAAGCCTAATGTGGACGGACAGACAGACGGAAGGCGAAGGCAAAAACATTGGAGACATAAAACAATTTGTCTCCCCCATTTTATGGGGGGAGACATAACAATAACCTTTATATAACATTTGTTTGTTGTTTTTTTTTGGCAAGGGTGATCCCATATTTCTTCATAATCCAGTTCCCATTCTTTATCCCCTTCATTTTATACTGCAACCATCTTTACTATTTTACCTCTAAAATCAAAACACTGAAGTTTGATGGCTGTAAGTTGAAGCCTTCTTAAATATTGACTGAAACTGTTTAACTTTAGCTTGGTAAATTTCTAAAATGAACTGGTCCATCATTCAATTTGGGCAATACCATTTATTATTCAAAGGTGTTCACTGAAAATTTACTGACTGAATAGCAATGGATATATGCAGGCTGATCTTGGTCTGCACTGGTCGTAACGGCAGAATTACTTGCCGCCAGCAGGCTAAAGTTTAAAAGCACAAGGCTGACCCATAAATAATATTCAATGACCACAGACAATAATTTGATTTGATTGGACAGCTGTGTTTCCTCATGTCCTCTAGTTATTCATGTGAAACCCCTACAATCACAGTGACACTCAGCACGGATCATCTAAGTTTGACACCCATACACTCAAGCATTCTACAGACACTAATAAGGCTCAAGGTCACTCTTACCTTCATTTTTTTCATCCCTTAATTAAAGGACAAGTACTGACTAATGACAATCATTTACAAAGCTTGACAGAAGTAGGTGCAAGGACTTTCCCATTATTGAGCGGGAACAGATTTCAACCTAAAACTGTGATGCTGACATCTGACCTATCAACGTCTAGACAATAGGGGTCACTGGACGGGGATGTGGTTGGAGTGGTATGACACAATAATAACACTCACACTGTCAACTGAAAGTATTTTAGCCCAGATGAAGACAAGAAGTGGTCTCAATTCCCTTGCATTACTCTGCAGTAACTTCAACACATATGGAAATATTCCAACTGATAAAGCCTGCAATAAACAAAGAGAACAATTCAAGCATTACTTACCTTAACTGTTAACAAAGCCATCACACTGGAATGATTCTAAACTGACCTTACAACAGACCACAAATCTGGCAAACATTTCACATTTATTCTATCAATATATACTTTAATGTTACTTATATGTATATAAGTTACAGTTTAAAAGAGAAGATAGCGGAACATATGAGAAGTATAATACCAGACTGACAGCCCAAGGTCCAAGATCCAGGAATCGCCCAAGAAGTTCTAGAGCTCTCAGTCTGTGCACCTGACTTAGTAACACCTGTAGCACAATAGGCAGTTGCTCTGGTGGAGCACGACTTTCTGCTCCATACTTCAACCAGACATCAAACGCTGTTAGTTGCTCTGTGAAGAAAGGACTGTGTTGAAATACTGCACTGTCATCTTCCAGCAGTTTGGGCAGCTGTCTCAAACATAGATCTAACGCTAGGTCCCATGCTTGCCTAATGCAAAAGTAAAACAATTATGTTTATGAATGCAAACAGTTGAAAACCTTACGAGTAACCGAAACCTCTTGAAATTAGTATCTACCCGAAAAATAAAATTCCTTCAAATTTAACTGCTTTTCGACAAAAAATGGCTAAAATCTTATTTTTAAACTTAGTTTTTAATAATACAAATTATAAAGAGAAATACAAACCACATAGGATGCTGATATGTAGGTGGCAGAGTTGGTCCAGATATTGGAGTACAGTTGTAAGATCGCATGATTCTCTCTGCCAGCAGAAAGTTACGGAACAAACTTGCAACCAGTAAATCTTGACGGAATAATCTTTGGAACACATCTGTGAAATATACATCTTATCTTATACATGGTTACTGTACAGTAAATTACTGACTAAGGCAAAAGGCAAATTGTATCATAGAGTATATTTTTCCGAACAGTATGAAACAATGCAATTTGTAATGCTCATTTGTTTTGGGACACATGTTGTAAGCGAAGTATTTGACTGCTGTTGTATGATTTGTTTATTCAGACTTTCCATCTTTGTGCTCTTTACACTAAAACGAAAATGTCTTATTCTAAGACCATGTATACTGTACCTCTAGGGAGAGTGTTCCATGCTATGGTATCTGTTATAGCTGTAAATATCCAATTCAGTTCTCCCAACATAGTTCTTCTGTCATTCAACATACCAGGAACCCTGGGAAATAAAAGACAAATTCTTTTATTAAAGGCAATCCAGGTCCAAACTAAATATCTAATTTTGTTCACAATTCTGAGCTGACCAAGAGAATAATTACCAAGTATGAACATTGTTCAATTTAATTTACTTCAAACAGACATGTACAATTTATACACTTTAAAACAGAAAGGCAGAAAACAGAAACTGTTTCAAGCTACTGAATGGTGTATTATTTTATTACAACAGACTTGTTGAATAAAGAGCAATACTATCACTTACTTATCAACCAAGTCTTGTGTGAGGCCAGGTACCAATTTACTTGTGTTCTGCAGCACATACCTGTAAAACATATAAAACAGCTTCTTTTAATGTTCTTTTACTTATTTCATGTTCATCTTCATTACAATACAAATCCAAACTGAAGTGGCTTGTCCTGTGGTTCATAAGAAACTACAGTGAAATCTGAAGTAACAGTCAATATAAACTAACACGACTTTTTCATTATTAAAAACATGAAAACAATTTATAAGATACATACCATTTGAGGGCAATTTTGATAGGTGTAGTTAGACATGAAGTGAAAAGATCAGCTGGAAGTTCAGAATTCATAGGCAGTAGTTCATTGGCACCGCATGCAGCCAGCTGTATACAATGTTTCATTGTGGAAGTTGCAGTTGATGACAGGGATTTGCCATTCACAGCCTGTAATATGACATAGGAGATACAACATGTTCCTAACCTTTATAGAGTAAACCAGCATAACAGCTTTCCTACTTAACTGATTCTTCAGCTAACTTGAAAATCATTATGAGTTCTTGTTCAGCAGTAGTAGAACACAACAGTTATTACAAAACTGAAGTAAAAAATCGTCAACATCTGCAAGAATCTTGATCTTACCAACATTGAACAAAAGCCTATCTTGAACAACTAAAGACATATATTTGATAAAGTTACTGCAAAGAATGCTTTCATAAGGTATTAACTTTGACACTGGACATCTGAAAGCACCCCTAATAAGCTATATTTTTTTAACCATGTCCCACATTCATTATAACTTTTTCTTATTCCTTAATTTTACCAAAGTACTAATTCTAAAACATAACCTGTCAATGATAATAAATAAACACATTTTATCTCTTCCTCAAAATGCACTACTGAAAATGTTGCTGAGAGTAGTCAAGTCATCTGTTAAATCTGTAAATACCAAGATGATATGATTCTCAGTCTAACAGTGATGATATAAAGCAGGATTTGCTTGCAAATCTGCAACCAGCACATTCTTAAATTTGATGTTAAAACTGTTAAGATTTGTACCTCTGATTCTTGTTCCCTCTGTATGGAAAACTGTTTGAAGAGATCCACTATCACTCCAGCATGTGAACAGTCATATACATATATAGAAGGGCTTCCCATCCATGTTTGTAGATCATAGATAGACAGTGGTATATACTGTGTGTAACTCTATCCAATGAAATAAACATAATGTTAACAATAACATGAGGGCCAATGTTTCACAGCTCAAACGCTTTCCATACAGCTATATAGGGATAACTAGACATTTTTTTAAAGCTTCCATTTTATAAGAATACTGGCAACAAAATCTGGCTGCTTTGTTTCTTTTCACTGATCAGAATAATCCTGGTAGAAAGTCATCGAACGGTGACACCTGTAAAATTATTATCAAATTAGGACAGCAGTTTTCAACATGCAGACTCTTTGAGTTTGAGATTTAGAATATACACATATTCTGGAATCATTTTATTTCATTAGACTGAAATTTTTAGTGTTTGACCGAAACAGGGATGTCCCAAGGACATGAATTTGTGAATGTAAAAGAAGCTGTTCATTGGGATTTATTTTGTTACCTGACACAAACCATGATATCCGCAAAAAATCATACTGCACAAAAATTACTGATTTCACAGTAATGGGAATAGTGACCACACTCTCTGGTGGCCATGTTTTTTTTTTTAAAGATTCTGAATAAACTTTTATAGAGGGTGACCCAAGAATCACTTGTGTGAAATCATTTAAATCAAGCAGCTGTTTCTGACAAGAAGATTTTCAAGTTTCCACGATATACAGTATAAAAAGACCACATCCTCTGGCAGCCATATTTCTTTAATGAATCAAAATAATCTGAACAATACTGAGCAAGGGTCAGCCATGAATCATTTGTGTGAAATTATTTTAAACTGGGCCAACAGCTTCTGAAAGTTTTTTCCACTATGGACAGATAGGGAAGGTGACCATGCCACATCCTGCAGCCATGATTTTTTACAAATCTAATCATGCAAACAATCTTGCTAGAGGGTCACCCTTGGAGCATATCTGTAAAATTATTTTAATATTGGAGCACAAGTTTAGAAGGAGAGATGTTTCAAGATTTTAATTTTTCTTGCTCTGGCAGTCTGGCAACTATGTGTAACCAAGTGGAACTGACTCAACAACTCAGACGAGGACAAAAAAAACCCATCCAGGACATGTTTTATCAATTTCATACAGATGGTTTCAGAGGAGATGTCATTTGAAGAAAACGTTGACAGATGGAGGACAGATGGGCAGACATTCAATGGACAGGGAAAAATCACAACAGAAAAGCTCATCTAAAGCACTCTACTGTGGTGAGCTAAAAATGCAACACAGTAATAAATGTACTACAATTATTTTATTCAATTGTAGGAAAACCAAAATACACCACCTAAAACACCAATATTTATCATTTTAAACATTCAGAAAGTAAGCATGTGAAAATATTATCAGTAATTTGGCAAAATAAAACATCTTCAATATAATTCAATATATACCTTGTTAAATACCCAGATTTCTCCATTCACAGTTGGTTTTGGTACACCATGTCCATTGTAATGGAACAAAACTCTTTCTTCCTACAATACATATATACATACAATGTATGCATCAAATTTGCAGTACTAAGAGATCAAAACAAAAACTATGATCTTTAACCCTTATTTCAACTAGTTTCCTTTGCTGGCTTGAATAATGAATTAAATTCTAATGCTTATTTAACCTACAATTTGACAAAATCATGCTTACTCGAGCATTATTTTGCAAGTAACTGACCCATAGCCTTCCTGATCAAAACTGATTGTAAAACTGGTCAATCCATACACTACTAATTTAAGCATTTTGTTAAACTGTCAGATATTACTAATTCTTTGTGTAAATAAACATAGTTTTTGTGTAATACCGGTAAGCATGTGTGGATGTTCAAAGTACCTTTGCATTTCGCCGCAGTGATGTGCACAATTTTTTAACCTCTTCTACAGTAGGGTCCAGGGTCTGCTTGTAACGTGCCCTTGGTTGCCATCTCTCATACTGTTTTTGCAGGTTAGCTCCTATAGCTTCTAGGGCTTTCTGAGGGCTCTGCGCTAGAGGATCTAGGAAACATTTTGAAGATTACAGAATGAAAAAGTATAAATAAAACATCACCTGGCTTATTTGAAAGGATTTTTATTTGGGTGTATATTACTTCAGGCCAAACTTTTTGAAAGCCAAGGAACAGGTAACAATAACTGTTCAGTTTCAAACTTGTATTTAACTATGATTGTAACACATTTTTTTTTAACTAATGTTTACAAGATTCGAAGACTACTTCCTACACCACTGACAAGTATCAGAATCTGAGTAAAGGATTCTGCAGACCACAATTAAATTTTGTTCTAAACAACAACCTGTCCAGTGAATATAGGGCAGTTATGTTCACAACTTCACCATAAAAACAGGTCAAATTTGAAAAGAAGTAAAAAATGACAATTTTTATGCTAAAAATTTTGCCAACCTGAAGCCAAAGAAATCATGTTAAAAATAAGACAGATTTTACACACTCATAGAACTCCTTTTCTACAGTCGACATTGTATTAAGAGACCGCCCAAGGGACTGCTAAGAAGTGGTCTCTTAATGAATTTCAGTCAGATGAAAAGGAAAGTTATTTTCAACTGTTAATGTAACTGTATTTATTATGAGCATACATTTATGGTTTCCAAATCTGTTTTAACATCGTGAACACTTTTCCAAGTCCACAAACCGTGAAATTTATGGCTAGATTGTTTGTCAGTTCGACTGATACAAAGGTTAATTGCATTCAATCACGTGCAAAACGTACTCGCTAATTACACAGATGAAGAAATGCCCGAGAATTTTGGTACCCAGTCGCTTAATAGATACTTTTGTCAAATATTTTACCTGTCGGGGCTACATTAATGTGGTCGCTAGTTGTTTAATAAAAAAGTCGTTTAATGGAATGAATTTATATACTGAAAACGTTTGGGAGGGATTTTGACTGGTCGTTAATACAAAAATCGCTTAAAAGAGGTGGTCGCAAGTACGATGTCGACTGTAGCATGTTTCAATACTAGAAATTAATTGCTTGGTAAATTGAACAGAAATGGATTTACCTATCCAGCATTCCAACCTAGCACATGGAGATGTCTTTACAACATCTGGTGGATCTACTCCAACATTCAAACATAACACAAGGGCAACACTTACAGTCTTCATCTGCAAAATACAAGTAGAACTCTTTTATTCATAAAACCAGTACCCTGTACCCAAAAGGGTATCGCATGTTGGTTTTTCCAAATATAGTTAATACTCATCATCACTAATCTCGCGTCATCACTAATTTTGCAGTATTTGAGTTGCGCCACCTATGCAGTGTTTACTTCTATCACTTGTAAAAGCTTGTGACCTATTTTACGCATGTTAGCGAAAAAACATTCTTATGTGTAGTTATCTTGGTAAGTATCTGTCCATATTTATTAAAATCAAAATATTATCCATTGATTAAGCAAATATCTGCAATGTTTACAAGTTTGTCTACCAGCCACATTATGTTTGCTTTAATTATGCAAATTTTCCATCCATAGGTTAGAGAACACCAAATTTTACATAACATCCTCCAGGCTCCAGCTACTAGACAAAAATGAATGAAAAATCAATATTAGGCTATCAGAACATCTAAGCTCGACGGAAGGGGAGGAGTAGATGGGGGCCCTGGAACCATCTCCTCTAAATACGCCCACGGTACTAAATTGTAACATTAACTAAATGTCACGTAGAACATATTCAGTTCTTGTTCAAGTGTTTGGCTCCGATAAATAATACCACGCCAAGACCTTGTGGTTTACTTGCAAAATATCAGGTGTGCCCACTACCCAGAGGAGTATATTTTCGATAGTGCCAATGTTAAGAGTTCATATGTTTAAACTGATGTTTAATGACTTTTGAGTGTTCCTGTTAGTTAGACTTAGACAGCTTTTTAATGTTTGAATAATATTCAGTGTTCTTTAACCTATGATAGTTTGATTGCCACAGTTGTTGATCTATACCGCGAAATTAGTGATGTGACGTCACATGATGACAATGGCTGACTAATGTAGTTTGAAGTATACATGGTTGTTACTCGATTGATACCTGACTCATTTTCACACAGTTTTTGATGCATATGACATGAAATGTTGTGGTAAAGACAGTAAATACTTTGCTGTGTTACTTTTTGTTTAATGATGTTAAGTCGAATGTCAAGTGCTGCGACAATACAATATGTGATCATTCAAAATTTCCACATCAGCACAAATGTCCCTGAAAGTTGATTTAATCAAGACGAAAATAAGATGAATCAATTATAAATGGCCATAGTAAGATTGCAAAACACCTAATTTTTCTTGCCAAAAGAACTATTCAATCTAGTTCGACGCCCAAGAAATAAAAGGTTGTACGTGAAAACATCTCTATATTTCAACCTAATAGCTAAAGCTTTTAAATATTAACAGTACTGATGGCCATGTATATATCAAGTGACCAAGAATGAAAGGTCATATCTGCTACTTACGACCTATTTACAATATAATTGTTGTATAAACAAGAGGACCATGATGGTCCTGAATCGCTCACCTCTTCCCACTTGACCCAGTTTTGAGTAGGACATCGTTTTTTCTATTATTTGACATAGTGACCTAGTTTTTGAGCTCATGTGACCCAGTTTTGAACTTGACCTAGATATTATCAAGATAAAAATACTGACCAATTGTCATGAAGATCCATTGAAAAATATGGCCTCTAGAGAGGTCAAAAGATTTTAATAATTTTAGACCTACTGACCTAGTTTTTGACCGCAGTTGACCCAGTTTCAAATCTGACCTAGATATCATCAAGATAAACATTCAGACCAACTTTCATACAGTTCCCATGAAAAGTATGGCCTCTAGAGAGGTCACAAGGTTTTTTTATTATTTGACCTACTGACCTAGTTTTGTAAGGCACGTGACCCAGTTTAAAACTTGACCTAGACATCATCAAGGTGAACATTCTGACCAATTTTTATGGAGATCCATTCACAAGTATGGCCTCTAGAGAGGTCACAAGGTTTTTCTATTTTTTGACCTACTGACCTAGTTTTTGACCGCACATGACCCTGTTTCGAACTTGACCTAGATATCATCAAGATAAACATTCAGACCAATTTTCATACAGATCCCATGAATAATATGGCCTTTAGAGAAGTCACAAGGTTTTTCTATTATTTGACCTACTGACCTAGTTTTTGGCGGCACGTGACCCACTTTCAAACTAGACCTAGAGATCATCAAGATGAACATTCAGACCAACTTTCATACAGATCCCATGAATATTATGGCCTCTAGAGAGGTCACAAGGTTTTTCTATTATTTGACCTACTGACCTAGTTTCTGAAGGCACATGACCCACTTTCGAACTTGACCTAGATATCATCAAGGTGAACATTCAGACCAACTTTCATACAGATGCCATGAAAAATATGGCCTTTAGAGAGGTCACAAGGTTTTTCTATTATTTGACCTACTGACCTAGTTTTAGATGGCACGTGACCCAGTTTCAAACTTGACCTAGATATCATCAAGGTGAACGTTCTGACTAATTTTCATGAAGATCTTGTGAAATATATGGCCTCTAGAGAGGTCACAAGGTTTTTCTATTTTTAGACCTACTGACCTAGTTTTCGAAGGCACGTGACCCAGTTTCGAACTTGACCTAGATATCATCAAGATGAACATTCTGACCAATTTTCATGAAGATCCATTGAAAAATATGGTCTCTAGAGAGGTCACAAGGTTTTTCTATTATTTGACCTACTGACCTAGTTTTCGAAGGCACGTGACCCAGTTTCGAACTTGACCTAGATATCATCAAGATGAACATTCTGACCAACTTTCATAAAGATCCCATGAAAAATGTGACCTCTAGAGTGGTCACAAGCAAAAGTTTACGGACGCACGGACGGACGACGGACACCATGCGATCACAAAAGCTCGCCTTGTCACTTTGTGACAGGTGAGCTAAAAATCACAAAATATGTAATCTTAAAAGGTCTTAAGTAGCAGATAAAACCTTTTTCTTCAGTAGACCTTTCTAAAACTGAACAAATATGGGTCATAAATAACAGATATGACCTTAAATTATTATTAACAACATGTTTTTGTTCCAATAAACAGGATCACACAATTACGATTTTATGTTTATGTTATAGCCCTTTTGATGCAGTTTTCAAAAATGTTTAAGTTATGTAAGGCCGTAAGTAATAGGTCCCTACTGGGGCTCAAACCCCGGACCTCATGATCGTAGGCGGACACTCTATCCACATTGCTAAAGCAGGGCTGTTGGAAGTGGCCTATAAACCTTCTATCACTACACTTCTCCCCCTTTACTTTTCAAAGCTTGCCAGCTCTCCAGAATGACACTCCATGCCCAACACACGAGTCCATCAAACACTTCTGACACCATTAAAGTAAAGAAGTGTCTAGGGGTATGGTTCCGTACCCCTAGACAACCCTGGTAAGGATTGTCTAGGAGTACAGACCTCCTTTTTGCATATAATTATGGTTTTTTATATCTTGAATTGTGCTGCAGATGAAGTATCAAATACTATTTATATTACTATTACAATACTATTTCAGCTGAAACTTTAATCTAAATAGTTCACATGTACAGGAATAATGCATACATCTATTTATGTCCCTGACAGATAATATCAGCATTAACTCCCTTGTTTATACACGAGTATAAAGAATTGTTTGTGAAACCTTCCATTGTTTCTCATAATGGTCAACGAAATTGCAGAAAACATTAGGAAGTGGCTAAGGGTCTGGAAACTGGACCTCTAGACCCCGAGTGTAGAGGTCCGGTAATCAATATATTGTATATGCACTAATTATGTACTGTATTACCAGTGTATAAGGTAACTGCTGGGAAAAGCATTGATTAGTGTTATAAATTTGCTGTTTAATTGTGTTTTTGTTTTTTTGTAAATATTTTATTTATAAATAGCTTTCACTCAATCAGATTTGCAGGGCCTCCCCTGGGCCTTATAAAGTTGTAGCCACTTTTTGAGAGAAAGCAGTGATTTTTTTTTGCGCCAATTTGACTCCGAAATTCAGCGTCTTCCCAACTGACAAAAATGGTCAAAATTCCCCCAAAAAATGCTTAAAAATTCCCAAAAACAAGATGATTTTCCCAATTAGATTGATTTCTTGTGAAAGTTGAACTAAAACGATGCAAATAATCATAAAAATTCCGACTCTAATTATGGTTTATTCGCAGAATTTTGTTGCCAACTCGAAGGGCATTGTTAACATAAAACGGGTCACGGCATAGTACGGCATTTAGTATGACTTTCATCATGGTCGCTAAACGCTTTTTCATGCCTCAAAATGAGTCGGAAAAAAAATTGTTAGAAACTGACCAAAATTATCGAAAAATGTCGCATAATTCAGGGGTTCCATTTGACCCGGGACCCCGGAGATTTTCAAAAGACGCTCAAAGGACCCGGCATGATACTTGCCTGTGCGTCCTTCGGGACCCGGAGGCATTTTCCTTCGATAATCCTTTCTCTTATCATTCATTTCCTTCAGTAAAACTATTTCCACGATAGACACGTGTATTCCAAAATAAACACTCGCGGTCATGCCCTCCTGCCTTTGATCTTCTGCTAAATCCCGCCCTTTCTCCTGTAGACATGCATCGCTGATTATTTTATCAGCAAGTTACGTCACGGCGAGTGCACATAGGTAACAAGAATCAATGAAGTGTTGAAATTAACTGATAAAGCGTATTGATCCTGTGGACTGTCAAAAAAAGGCGCCAATTATTAAATTATCGTAAGCAGCCGATTACCGAGCATGTGAAAAGTGCCCTGCAAGATTTTTTCATGCAAACCTTAAATTAGACCATTGCTTAGAGATCATACCGTAATTTCAACAAGAAGCTTCACAAATTTTGATGAATTTTGAAAGCAAAAATAAGTTTAGAATGTCCGTTCACGAGTCTAATTACACCCGATGTCATAGTGCATATTTCCAAAATTCCTTAAAAAACTGACTTTCAATGCTGTTTTTAATGATAAGTAGCATCATTATTTGAGGGACTATCTCTGATTTAGCTTAGTTGGCCAAGTAAACTGAGCAAAAACTACTTTCCGATGACACTCCGAAAGTGTACCAGTATCCGGACAATACATTTTGGATACACTTTTATATAGAGTGTTATAGCACTGTTCTGTTATTAAAAATTAAATGAAACAGAAGAAAAACCTAATCAAAATAACATGAATTTTGATAAATATTAGTTTACAATATATGACCTGAAACTGACATTTTTATTATGCTATAACATGATCTTGGGTTTATTCTTTTCTTGTAATATAGGTAAAGATCTACGTATTACTAAATAAAAAAATATAGTCAATTATATAGACGTGTTGGGACAGGACTGCTGTATTTTGGAAAAGGACCCTTCAAAATTTGGGCCCAAGGGTCCTGGGACTCTTGGGTTTTCAGGTCTAGTGGAACCCCTGTAATTCCAAATATTATAATAAGAAAATAAAACTTAAACACGCCATCGGTACTCCGGACATTCGAACATCTTTTGGTAAAGTTAAAGAGAAATTAAATTCAAATGAAACGTCAGAAAAGCAAAGTGATCTGTCCAAGAAATCGGAGTCCCCACAAAATGACCCTCAGAAATTAACAGAAGCTCATGGTGACCCTAAGCTATCTGAGCCATCAGATCCTGTGACATCAGAAAATAACCTGTCAGTCCTTTCTGTTCATACTCAGTGCATATTTGAATGAAATAAATTTACCTTAAAACTTTTCAAAATGATTTCTTTATTAAGGTTAGTTAATTTTTCCCAATTCTGAAGTTTATCGCGCTAAAAATTCCCAACTGAAAAGGCATGGGCTGTTGCCAAAAAAAGTAAAAAAATCACTCGAAAGTGCCAAACTGAATCTGAATTGCTGAAATTCGACTACATTTTTATATAAGTTTGTTATTTTAATTATTCAGTCCCGGAGAAAACAAATTTGATAACTTTTATTGTGGCGGACAACATCCTAATTTATCAAACTGGCTATCTTATTTTTCTTTGGATTAAAAATTATAAATACTTCTGTTTCCTGTTACTTGCAATGTTTTTTGAACGACGAAAAAACGAAAGCAAACTTTTGAAATCATCTCCTGTAGGTCTAGAGGTTCGGTAACCGGACTTTTGAAATCATCTCCTCTAGGTCTAGAGGTTCGGTAACCGGACCCCTAGCCACTGCCAAACATATATGCCCAGATCTTTCAGTCTAATTAAAATACTAAAAGAATTGTCACAACGTAATTTAACATCGCTTTGTTTAATCTATTTGTGCCATTTCGATAATGCATGATTTATTTGGCATTCCACAGTAATGTACGTTTTGTGTGAAAAATTAATGTAAAAAATCAAGAGACCACTTAGATCTGTGAACGATTTAGATTCAAGTGAAGTGTTTGAGACCACTCCTCAAGTAAATTTTCATTTTGGAAATAATACCTAATAGCGGACCCATAATATTCATAACATGTATATATGGAGTTGTTCAGAATAAGTAGAAAATAGTTTCTATAAAAGTCACCTTGTTCGGTAATATGTATTTTGTCTTACAACACATGTACTTCGACTGTCTACATTGTATTTTGTACAAAATATTAAACTTCTTAAATTCAAACATATTTTTTCTGTAAATCTGTTTCTGATGTGTGTCCAACATACTTATCTGGGTACTCCAGGAAATGAGAAGTAGTTCTTAAATAACTTCTATATTTTTTTAAATATTGCATTTTTTTTGTCATTTTTCCAGCTCTACTTTCACTTAAATTTTGAAATTCTTTGCATTTTTTTTAAAAATATACATGGTCTGTAAAATGTTCAACTCCCGGAGAATATATTAGACACACAATAATCATAAAAGTTATGACAAAATACCTTGATATCTTCGACAAAACAGAAAGTGAATAGCCAAAGTACATGTGATATAGCACAAAATGTGTTGTTCAATAGTGAATAACCTGTATTGAAAGTTTCTTCTATCTATTATGAAGTTTTGTGTATTCTTTATGGTAAACAAATATTTATGTGGCATAACAAACTAAAACAAATATTCACCCGAGGGGAGGTTTCAAAAGGCTTTAAATACAAGAACCTTAAATCTTATTTAATACTTTCATTTGCAACAAAATGTATTTGTGAAGTGTTGAAAAATCAAGACAACAGTGTTGTTAAAAAAGAGGAGTATAAACAGTTAAAAGAGATTAAAAAGAACATTCTTCACTTTACATCGGTACCCTGGAACAATTCAGACAGGGAGTGACCAAATGTTCTTACACGATGTAAAGTGAAGAATATTGTTTTTAATCTCTTTTAACTGTTTATACTCCACTTTTTTAATAACACTGTTGTCTTGATTTTTCAACACTTCACAAATGGCACCGTGTAAAATATGGAGTGGAGTCATGGAGTGGAGTGGTGGAGTGGAGTCTGGAGTCGTTTTTGGAGTCAATTTTGGTGTCAATTCTGGTGTCAAATTTGGAGTGGAGTCTTTTTTGGAGTCAAATTTGGAGTCGATTTTGGAGTGGAGTCTTTTTTGGAGTCAAATTTGGAGTCGATTTTGGAGTCAAATTTGGAGTGGAGTCTTTTTTTTGAGTCAGTTTTGGAGCTGATTTTGGAGTCAAATTTGGAGTGGAGTCTTTTTTTGGAGTCAAATTTGGAGTCGATTTTGGAGTCAATTTGGAGTTGTCTTTTTTGGAGCTATTTTTGGATTGGAGGCAGGGTGTAATTTCTCTCAGGCCTGTAGTCACTAAATATATGTAATTATCTCTAATGAAACAGTCTTGATTGAAAAAAATGGGCCTCAAGACAAATGGTCTCTAATTTTATGCGGCCTCTCAAGCAGGATTTTTTTTAAATGTTAAAGGATTTTGTGAATGGAGTCTCATTGATACTTAATGTTACTGAAGTGTTTGGTCTATATTAATTATTATTGTCATTTTTGTGGTGAATTTAGGAATGGAATTCCTTAATTTTATGGTCGAAGAAAAACACAACAACACTGGTTATAACTGTTTTCATCACGGTTTTCCTAGTTAGAGTCTGTGTTTTAAGACAATGGTCATGTCATTATTGGTAATATTACGGTTTACCAAGGGTATTTAAGTCCCAGAAACACTTTGGATATTATAATTTCAAGTAGCATTTATTTCACGAAGAAAGAATTCAAAGATATCAGCCTCTCTACAAATTTTGTTGAACAAGGTTTACGTTCACTGTATTTGCTTCAAATACCCAAAATGCACCATTTGCTGTTCTCATTAAAAAAAAATTCTTGGGGAGAATACCCCCGTACCCCCAACACCACCCCTGCGTACTATGAATAAGTCCTGTTTAATATAGGTATCATTTATAAATTTTGAATATTGGCCAGCAAAGACCATGGCTGGTCATGGTTTGCATTGTTCGCAGAAGGCAGACCTATTTACCTGTTTACTATTTAACAGTCTGAACTTAAAATTTACAAAATGCAAATCTTAAAAAATGCAGATGTTTTGTCTTTATTCATAGTTGAGCCAAGCCATGAGAAAACCTACATAGTTTACTGCATTTGCATAGAACTAGATCAGCCTGCACTATTCTCATTCATCTGATATTCGACATGGTACCCGAGAACCGTGGTAGAGCTCTTGTATGCGAGAATGGCCTGCACAGGCATGAAGTTGATCAGAATTCATATAGTTCTTTAACAATTTGTCTTACTCGAATATGGTTTAAAAGCAAATTTTGTATGGAATGAAAAGACGAATCAAGAGCCAGACTAGTGCAAATGTATTTTTTTTTGTGAATTGTACTATTGTCTATTATAAACATATGCATAACACACAGTATTCTATCCTTCGTTAATTTCATCAAGTATTATCATGTCTTATTATATTATGCCATTTGTAGTAGATAGTCAATATTTAATTACCCAAGTTTTTTTCTTGTTTTCATTTTCCTGATTCATTTTAAAATTTTAAAACAATACTTTCTCATTAGTTAACATTTCAAGTTTGAAATGTTTATCAATTCTCTCTGAGTAATCTTCAGGCAACATCTGGCCCAACATCATAAATAACAAACCATGAAGGAACTAGGGCTCAAGTCCTGATAAGAATGAGATCATGCTGAGGTGCTGTACCAGTACCTTCATCAGCAGAATTGTAGAAATCTGTCATACAGTAGAGAGTGATTTGTTGTAATTAACTTTCCAATGTAATGACAAGTTATGCTTACCAATCTGATAAGGGTCATTTGAGAAAACATCAGTAACTGTTATTGTTATTTCTAGAGGAGTATGATATTGAGCCCATGATTCAACAGTTTACTAGTAAATGTAAGTGTGAAATATTGTATGTGGATAATCATTTGGAGGTGACATATAAACGTAGGGTCTTTTAATAAATGTTTAGGTTTTATTAAATTTTGACTCCAAATTAGACTCCAAAATTGACTCCAACTTTGACTCCACTCCAAATTTGACTCCAAAAATTACTCCAAAAGCGACTCCATAATCGACTCCAGACTCCACTCCATGACTCCACTCCATATTTTACACGGTGCCCTTCACAAATACATTAGTATTGCTTGTACCCTCCTGTACATTTCTTCTTTTACATTTCTCACACAGATGCGCACCTGCACGTAATACTCGGAAAGTGGGCATGGCAGTATGGATAGATAAGATAGATAACTAGGCTGTCTAGGGGCACGGATCCATAACTCTAGAATCTGATTCTAGACAAACAGATCCGCACCCTTAGACACTTCAGAAAAGTAATCCCTTGGCAAGAAAATACCAAGGTTCCTACTGTGGCATGAACCCGACCACGTGATCTGTAGGCAGACACTTACCATGACGCTAATCAACCAAACAGCAAGGCCACTGGAAGGGGCTTATAAACCTACTATCACTACAGATTCGTACCACTAGACACTTCATAATTCGTTCCAAGTACAACTTTTAGAGGCAAATACCTGAAGAAAACTAAATAAAGCCTTCTATAACAAATATATGTTACAATGTACTACATACACGCTCTTTCATTCGCCACGACTGCGTGACCTTTTTTGAACCCTCAATTTTTTCACGATGTCGAAGCTCGTTGTACGCAATTGGCAACTCCGAGTCCGCAACATCATGTTCGTCATCACAGTATCCACACTCTATCTCAAGTGCTTTAGCCATATCTTTCGGTACAGGCTGCATATTGTCATACTATACTATTTGTCTGTTTAAATGGAAAAAAATTCATGAAACTGGCATGTGTCCTCTTTCGGTCCGACGCCATGTTTCGGATTACTTCCCCTTCCGATAGTCTTTATGACAAAATAAATTACGGAGAACGCTCTTTCTTCATATGAAAACAATTATTATTTCATACGTTATATAAGAATAGTTTTTATTAATGAAAAATAAATGCTACTCAGTTAATATGAATTTTTTGTGCAGCTATAATTTAAAGGTTATTTTTAATTGACAGAAAGAAAATAAATTAGTCCAAAGAAAGAGATATGGCAAGTGAGGAGAAGGAAGAAAATCCTGCAGACAGTTCAGATGTAGAAGAACAAGAAGATTGGGAATATGCAGGACTTGAGGCAATAGATAAGGCATGTTTGGATATCTATCCAGACCAACCAAATCCATTGCAGGCCACAGCTGTTGTTAAATTTTGGTAGGTTGCCAAATGGGTGGAGTCACAAATAAAAACAAATCCTGGAAATTGTTCCATTTGGCATTGCTTTTTTACATATTCCAGTTGTGTATTAATATCAGATTGAGCAGGACTCACAACATAGAGAATTTTATGATATGATATTATGTTGTTTTCAAAGAATGCCATTATTGCAGATTCTGATACCTTAAAGTCTTTAGCTAGAAAGTTTCAGCTTCAGAGATGTTTATATGCTTTTACTTACCTCTGAACACAACCATCAGAAAGTAAATATAGCATCAGAGAAGTTATGGTAGCCAAATCTAATAAGACGTACTTGCTAGACTCTCAGTCTTGTGGCAGTAATTTGAGTAAACAGCAGTTTTGCATTTGTACATGGCATAATGTTTAAAAGTATTGAAAGAAGACTTAACTGTGAAAGAAATGAGACAGATTAAAAGTATGATAGGATAATGGGCTGGGTGTTCATGGAGACATTGGATGTCTGCTGGCTCGTGCTTAATAATTGACTCTTAGTAGTAATTAAGTTAGATAAATCTAAAAATATGACTAAAATTAATATAGATATTAATTAATTTTACAACATTTTTTTTTCAATGTGACAAAAAAAAAGGCGCCAATATATATCCCAAGTATTTACAAAAAAGATAATGTAGTCAAAGTAATCCAAATTTATAACTTGTATTAAACACCCAATCAGCCCTAGTACAGCACCTGAGATCCTCACAATATATAGTTGGAATCAAGCCTATGTAAGAATCTTATACTATATAAGAAATAGAAACTTGTAACCCAATGAATTAAATTTAAGTGTAATAAAAATGTGAAAGTGCAAGAAACTTTATGAACTAGTTTTTGTGAAATAAAAATTGACCAAAGGTGCATCAGTGTTCTGTATCAGTATGGATAAATGTATTAAAGGGACGATGGGTTCGGTAGCCTGGTATAACTGTGTTGGCCATGAGGTGAAATTTTTTTAACAAATTGAAAACTCATAAAAACAGATGAAAACAAAATTTGCTCATTGTTGCATGGTCTGTTTAGTGAGTAGCTTAAGTATTCTTAAAGCCATCAAGGTAAGGCTGCAGGACAGTGTGTGCTGGGATGCTGTTCCATATACAACTGTACATGGAAAAAAGGAATCCTTATAGTAACACCTACCTCATCAATGAACTGGCAAATAGTTAGGTAATATTATTACAGGGAGGCGCTATGTCTGAGCAGATGGTTTAAACCTGAGCAGCTCATTGGGTGTGTTAAGTTTAAAAGAACTACATAGTTCTAAGAATAAAAACAGACATGAAGATTAAAATGTTACAGTTGCCAGCCACTCAGTGAATAATAATCAAAATGGTGTTGGACTATTATGTACTTGGGAAGAGCGCTTTTTCAGTTTTGTATGTGAGCGATTTTTGCCATGGATACCAGATGGTGGAGAAGTATTCAAGTTGTGGACAGACATCTGTGTTATATGCTGTTTCTTTGACTTTTGACATTTCCCTTGATGAATCTTAGTGAATTATTTACGTCTGCTGTAACGTGGTACAGTTATGTTATGCATTTATCTGCAATGAGATTTTTACTTAAAGTGATGCCCAGTTATTTTAAAGCTTAGCTATGGTATAGATTTGCATGTGGCAAGTCATTCTCATAGACACTTGAGATATAATGGCATAGGGAGAGCATGCAGCTAAACCATAAACAATTTTAAAGAACATGGTCAGTCAAGCATGTCTGTCTGTCATAAAGAGTCTGCCAGCCAAGATTTTTGCTTTACATACAAATGACACTGTCATAGTTATCTTGAGTAGTTATAACCCCACAAACTAAGGTTGAGGGGGTATATAGGAGTGAGCTTGTCAGTCGATCTGTCCGTTGGTCTGTCAAATTGTTTTTTATGGTTTCCGGACAGTAACTGATGAAAGACTTGACAGACTTAAATAAATTTTGGTAACATTATAAAATACAGGTCAAGTTCGACTTTGAGGTCAGTAGGTCAAAGGTCAAGGTGACAATGACACGGAACAGTTAAACAGTTTCCGAATGATAACTTGAGAATGCTTGGGCCAAGAATCATAAATTTTGGTACACAGGTGTGACATCATAAAATACAGGTCAGGTTCAACTTTGAGGTAAGTAGTTCAATGGTCAAGGTTACTGACCCGGGACAGTTAAACGGTTTCCGGATGATAACTTGAGAATGCATGGGCTTAGGATCATAAATTTTGGTACACAGTTGTAACATCATGAAATACAGGTCAGGTTCGACTTTGAGGTCAGTAGGTCAAGGGTTAAGGTCACAATGACCCAAAACAGTTAAACAGTTTCCGGATGGGAACTTGAGACCCCTTGGGCCTAGGATCACGAAAGTTGATAGGGAGGTTGGTCATGACCAGCAGCTAGGTGACCCCTATTGATTCTGAGGTCAGTAGGTCAAACATAAAGGTCAGAGTGACCCGGAACAGTTAAACCATTTTCGGATGATAACTTGAGAAGTCTTGGGCCTAGATTTCTGGTTTAAATTATGAACATTTATGAAAATAAGAGGTCTTAGTTCCTTGAAGTGTCCAAAATAATCAGAAGGTGATGGTGATTAAAATCTGTGTAGTTTTAGAATCAACTATGTTACTATATTTAAGATTTACAGCAAAACTTGCTTAAATAATATCCCATATTATTCGTAAATTTACTTTGGTTTAGACTTAGAGATTATTTTGATCAGGTGATTTCCCACAGTGAAAGTAACTCACTGATTGATTTTCATGAAACTTAATATAAAGATAGATCACTATAGGGCTGAGTTTTTCCTCTTGATTTTGTAAAAAATAGGAACCAACAAACCATTGCATGGTCCATTTGTACATAATTTAAGAATATCTGGAAATTGAATATTTTTCAGAATATAGTCCCCTCAATATGGCAGGGGATATGAATTCACTGATTTGCTTGTTTATAGAATGTTTGCCGTAACATGTAGATATATATGGGTTTTTTTTTTTACAGGTTGGGAGGACCAGACCCTCTAGATTATATCAGTATATACTCTAACAATGGTGATGTAGACAGAGGAGTTCCTGCACACTGGCATTATGTGAGCTATGGGTTCTCCGATCTCTATGGGGATAACAGAGTACACCAGTAAGTATTGGTAATTGTTTTCAATAAAATCAGAAGCGAAACTTGTAAATCACACAAAGTAACGCATTAGACATTAGCTGCTGGTAATTTAAAGTGGAGCAATAAAGACTTTAACAATAAATTATTGAAGTAGGTGAACTGGTAGAATTCATATATTAAATTGGCTATACATGTTACATCTTGCATTAGATTTCTGAAAATGGGTAAATGTTCAACATATTAGCTCAGTAGGGATAACATGTTACTGTCAATTTAGAGGTTGCAAGTTCAATCCCATGGTAAAGTGAATGTTTTCATTTAGGATCTGCAGAAGGCAGTACATACTAACTGGTCGGCACGTTAACTCCTGTGTGGAAGTTGTTTGTTATTTGCAGATTACTGGTAAAAGTCCAGGAACACTGAGTAGATTACCTTATTGCTTTACATGATCAAAACAGTTTCTCATTAGTTTTGATAAGAGATTTTTTTTTAGATCCCTTTCACTATGACAGCATGTATGAGCATTAAAAATATGCATAAAATATCGCTTACTTGCAATTTACAACAAAAAAATGTGACAAAAATATGGACTTAACTGGTCATTACTTAGAAAGGCATTGCCATTGATTGTTCTGTTTGTTATGTTATCTACATATACAGAGGGTCAGGTCAGGCCAGTGGCCATGGTTTTGCCATTGATTGTATTGTTTTTTGATATCTACAGATACAGAGGGTCAGGTCAGCCCAGTGGCTATGGGTTTGAGATGACAATGCGGCTAAAGAAATGTGGAAATGAGTCAGCACCCCCTATGTGGCCATCAGGTCTTATGAATAGACTTGCTAGTTATGTCTTCCAGACTGGTATGTTTGATCTTCGTTTTCTTTGTCTTTGTTAAATGTAAGAATGGCATAGATAACATGTTGGCAAACAGATCGAGTTTCTGTTTTTCTGTATGAGCCTCTTATTAAACAACTTTGTGTTTCAAACTCCTTATTCATTATTTGGTGGTATGTGTTCAAATTTACATGGCTGGTCACTCATGGTCATGATGTATGGAGATACTTAAAGACAGACATTTTTTAACAGCCATAATAATTATGGATCTATAATGCTATTCAACCTAGCTGAAATAAAACATGCCCTCTAAGATACACAGAGTAGATTCTATTACAGATATTTGTTTAAAGTTAAGACTTCACTTAATTGAAGTGGATATGTAGTGGCTGCTAATTTATCTTGCTTTCTTGATTACCACTTAGAATGCTCAAAAGTGTTACAAGGTCAAGTTTGAGGAAAGTGGTCGTGTTACTTTATCATAATTTTGTTACACTCTGTCACTCATCATCAACACTTTTACTTTTTAAAACAACATGCTCAGTGAAACAGACAGTCAGATTCTCACCAAACTTGGTCTATAAACTCAGATAATTCTTAAATTTGTGCAGATGGTTCTTTACACATGAACATTCTTTCAACCATTTCTTCTTGTAAACCAGTTAATGAATCTTCAACATATTAAGTATTAAGCATTCTTACATTGACTTGATATGTCAGACTTGTTTCACTGTACAAAAGGGACAGAATTAAACATTTGAGAAAAAAACTATGCAACTTTGTTCAGCTTTGGCCAGGTAATGCATTTTTAAAACTGATTTATAAGAAGAATATGAAAACAAACAAGGTTTATATTGTAGTACAAATAAACTTTCGCAAGTGTGTAACTGAAAAGAAGAAAACATTTAAACCACTTCTGTTGGACAGATCTTCATCAAGCTTGGTCTGCAAAATCCAAATATGGGCATCTATCTGTTTTAGGGCATAATAGTCTCAGTCAGTTCAAGGTTTCATGATTTTATTTTGCAGGAAATACCCTACATGTAGGAGATCACATACCCTGGCACAAACCTCTAGATGGTAGTGAGGAGTCCCTTGTTCAACACATGCTGGTAGCCAAGGATCCGGAGTTGCCTGACCTTCACTCTCCATATGGAAATCTTGATTTCAGACAGGTTGTATGATTATTTCATTCAAACTGTTCTTATTATGTATCCCCACACCCCCACCTCCCACTCCCCCATAGTTTGGGGAGACATATTGTTTTTGCCCTGTCCATCCATCTGTCAGTCAGTCCTTCCATCCGTCTATCGGTCACACTTCATTTCCAATCAATAACTGGAGAACCATCTGACCTAGACCCTTCAAACTTCATAGGATGGTAGGTTTTATGGAGTGGATGACCCCTCCATCAAAAGTCAAGGTCAAAGGGGCCTGAACATGAAAAACCCTTTCTGATCAATAATTTGAGAACCACTTAAGCAAGAATGTTGAAACTTTGTAGGATGATTGGACATTATTATTATTATTATTATACCAGGATTATATAGCGCCCTTTTCATGATAAACACGTTCAAAGGTGCTTTACATATTATAGCAGACGCAGCCACACAGGGCGCAAAATTCATCCTCTACTAGTACAGACACAGAGCGATCTGACCAGAGGGACAGAGTGAGATAAAGCCCCCAGAACAGACAGAGAGAACGTTTTAGATACAGACGTGTCCAGCTGACTTAGCGTAGCTCTTTGCGAATAGACAGTCTGGGTCTTTAACGTGCCCGGGGTATAGCACCAATACACGCGAAGCCGTCTTTCCTGGGAAGAACCAGTACAGGCCTCTAGTTAGGTGGGAGACACTCAAGAGCATCTCAGAAATTTCCAGTGCCTGGACCGGGATTCGAACCCCGGACCTCTGGATTGACAGTCAAGTGTGTTACCACTAGACCATCGGCCCACCCTGCAAATTAGATGACCCCTAACAATTTTCAGGTCAGTCAGTCCATCAAAGGTGAAGGTCACAGGGGCCAGAATCTGTCACACTTCATTTCTGATCAATAACAGGAGAACCAGTTGACATAGAACTTTGAAACTGTATAGGATGATTGGACATACAGAGATGACCCTTATTGATTTTGGGGTCACTCCATCATAGGTAAGGGTCACCTGGAAAATCTTTTCTGATCAATAATTCGATAACCACTTGACCCAGAATCTTGAAACTTCATAGGATGACTGGACATGCAGAATAGATGATCCCAATTGATTTTGGGTTCACTTGATCAAAGGTCAAGGTCACAGGGGCCTGTTTTCAATCTATAACTTGAGAACCGCTTGACTCAGAACATTGAAACTTCATAGGATGATTGGACATGCTGAGTACATGATTCCTATTTCATTTCAGTCACTAAGTCAACCATCAGTGTCTCTTTGATTTTCGCTCCTTTCCCTTATTGACTTCTTGCCTATTACTACTATGTTTTGGGGCAGACATGTGCTTTTCTACAAAAGCATCTTCTAGTTTCACAAGTTTTCACATATTCTTACCAATGTTGAATTGCATAATTTAGCTGCAACTATTTGTAGTTTAAAGTTGTCTCTACAACCAGAACCCTCCCCCACCACTCACACGTAACATGGGTCGATCAAATTGTGACAAATGGAGTACCTATGTTCATCTTATCTTATGAAAATTAACTGCAGACTTTTGCAGAGGAGTTTTTGAAGCTGCTATATTTCTTTGTCAGTACTACAGTAGTTAAACAGTATTTTGTTGTGACACCAATGGACACTTTCGTAGTTTAATTCCTCTGGATGTTTACATGTTTTCAAATATGCTTACTCATTTATAGAAAGTAAGTAAGTAAGTAATGTCTTTATTTAATGAGGCTAACGCATTCGGTTTCCCGATCTTCCATGCGGGCCTCAACGCAACCAGACAGATGGATTTTCACTGGTTGCTATAGACTCTGTATGCTGATGGTTGCTAAGGAAAACGTGACTTGTACTTCCTCCAGAAAGCTTTCAGTAATTAGGACTTACAAGATTATAAGCTTTAACTCTGCTCCCGAGCAGTTTCCATTGGAGCCACATAGATCCTTCAACAGAGTGCAATTCCACGAATAATATGTCTTTATTTTCTGTATAACCTTATAAGCTGTTACTAAGGATTGTTAACTGCTTAAAAACTATAATACAGACTGACCAATATTGTACATGTATATTATTTCCAGGTGGTTGGGGTGACTGATGATGAAATGAAAGCTGCACAGAGATGGAAAGGAGCCGGAGTGCTGGATCTTATGTCAACCAGTAAAGGGTATACAACTGAGTCAAATACAGAATAAAGTTGTAGGTTTAAGGAAGTCCATTTAATGCGTCATTAGCTACCTTTTGCATCTGGTAACAAATTTTTCTAAGTAAGCTTAAAATAGGAGTGATCGCCATTACGTCACGCATAAATACCTGTTTATCTGGTGGTGGGTAAAACAAATGTTTTTACACCGTTTGTGTATGGGATCTGAATTTTTAATTTTTAATAACTTTTTCGCTCATTTATGGATTTTAAAAATTAAAAAAGTTTTGGAATGCTTAGGATTTTCATATTTTCCCATTTAAATATCTTTTTAAAATGAATATCCGTTTTAAATGACATAAGATTTTAATAGCGACGTAGCGATCCTCCAAACATTTTGAAAAAACACTGTAAGTTAAGCGTTCATAATTAATCCATTTAATTTCGAATTTATAATCAAAAGTAATCAATAAATTGCTTGTTTTATACACTTTCCATTGATCAAAAAATTATTGATATTATTTGTGTTTTAAGAAAGTTTAAGCCGTTAGAAAAACATCACTGTTTACAAAAAAACATGGACGCTCGGCGTCGGCCCACCCGGTCTTTGTCTTATCAGTTCTAAAAATAGAAAATACAATGGATCTGTTTACAAACACGATCACTCCTATAGGCAGCATGTCATTCATTCTGTTTATAAGATTCATTGCTTATTTAAATGTTCCATACTATGGAAATCTGAGTTGGAAAATGAACAAATACAGCTACAAGACAGTACCAGGGATAAAAATGTGTACGGATTAAAATGAATTTCAGAGTTGGACCATATTTCATCACAGATATAGGACGTAAACAGTCAATATTTGAAGCCGATGCTAGTCAGATAGAAAAGGTGAATGAAGGTATTAATGTTGATGGTTCAAACCTGGGTCATGTTACAGCTGTGTGCAAGTGGGTGGATGTTAATTCCAGGTGAGTTTAAAACCTATTGAAAAAAATACATGTAAAATTTTTTATTTATTCTAAGACTCTGCTTTGTTGCTGTTGTAATGGTAGTACGTGTACAATAAACTGAGACCATTTCCATACATGCCATATCTCCCGCCGGGAGGCTTTTTCTCCCGTATTTTCAGTATATCTCCCGGTCTCCCGCCGGGACATGAAAACCTCCCGTAAAAAAATAAATTCAGAAAAAAAGTCCTCTGTCGAAAATACTTGAAATTCAATATCGAGTAGCCCAGAAATACACTTCAAACATAATTTTCATATTTGTCTATAATCCCTAGCTTGTTTATCGAGAGATACACGCCTGAGGCATTAATTATCTTACCACCTACTGTCACCATCTGCAAACAATTAACCATTTAATCTTACCCGTAGGCAATTGTAAACATGCGAGATTTTAGACTGATTCAATAACATCAAAGCCACTGATCCGTAATTTTTCAGAACAATATGTAAACCAGTCTTAAAATTACGTCATTTTACCGCCATCTGCCAAAGTGTACTTTCGTTTTCGCTGACCTTAATATTTATCGGGAAACACTCTTTTCCCGTATTTATCGAGCCATCAGAGGATGAGACAGGTTAGTGCTAACACCGAGTTTATGTTTCTCAATTTAAATTCTTGCACAACATGCAAAAAATCGACAACAACCTAACAAAATTGGCGAGTTAATGGCACACTACACAGAATTTCGGACAAACATGAATTCGGATAAGTGAATTTTATGAAATAAATTGCAATTCATATTGCCCAAATAATTGACTGCCATTCCTTTGTGATATTGTCATGTTGCAATAATTAACAGAACAATTCCCAGGTTAAATACATGTAAAGAAATGACTGCCCTTAAAAGACTGTTTTGACATGATATCTCCGCAATCTTTTGAGTATTGTATGCTTAAACATGTCAAAAAGATCACTCTCCCCAGATGCAGAAGCATCAACACATAAAGCAAAAACAAAGTTCCTGGTTCAATCTTTCACGGAATTCTGAATTTCCTTGGATTAAGTTAAGTGCTATAAGTAATAATCATGCATTCTGTACACAACTGTTGGCTCCACTTATCAATTCAGTGTAAAAAAAAATTGATGATTTTTTCATGAAAATGGCTATTTAGCGCGTAAAAAGTGAGCGAATAAAAGTCTCCCTTATTTTTACCCAAATCTCCCTTAAAAAAAGCCCTGCTGAGGCAAAACTCCCTTATTGACCGTCTGAAAATATGGCATGTATGCATTTCCAATTGTTATAAACACAAGAACCCCTCAATTTGTTGATATCAATTTTGGGAATTAGTAAACAAGTTCTAACACAACCCAAGCTGTTTTTCTAATAGTGAATGTGATGTAACAATAATTGCAATATAGTGTGAAAATTTGTAGCGATGCCCAGAAAGGTAATTTAAAACAGGTAAGTTTTGGTGAATGTAGTGAATTATGTATTAAATAATAATCCATGATGTTGTATTGGAATTATCATTGAATAAAATCATCAGAGTTCAGATGCATATTATTATATAAATCCTTAAATTCCAAAAAAGATTTTATGCAATGATAAAATCATTATTTGGAATATTTTACTTCTTAATTTTAATTTAGGGAGAATTTTCAGGATCAGGAGAATAAGCATGAAGGAGAAAATATCAATGTAGTAAAACTTGAGCCTTCAATTTACAATATAGTTATGTTGCAGGATGTTTGATGTGAAGAATGATGAGGACATGGAACCCGAGTGTCTTGAAGGTGTTCATCTAATGTTTGATTCTGAGGCTGCCGACCTTCTTCCTACAGTTATTAGGTATGTGACAGGATTTAGCTACCAAATTTCTTTCTTTTCTTTAGATCACTACTGGTAGTGACACCTTTTCCTAGGATGCACAGAGTTGGGCAGTTATGACTTTAGGTGTAATCTGACTCTGTGTTTCTTATTGTCAAGGTTAACATTAAAATTTTGCTCAGCCTGAGAATCAAACTCAAGATCCTATAGATCAGTATTCTTTTGAGCTCAAGGTGAGCTTTTGTGACCGCTTGATGTCTGTTGTGTGTCTGTCAACAAATTCTAAAAACCATCTTCTTCAAAACTACTGGCAAGATTTACACCAAACTTCACAGGAATGATCCTTCGGTGGCCCCCTTTCAAAATTGCCCAAAGAATTTAAATCCATTGAGAGCTATGGTTGCCATGGCAACCGAAAGGAAAATCTTTAAACATCTTCTTCTCAGACACTGTTAGCTGGATTTCAAAAATATTTTTTAGAAATGATCTCTAGATTACCCTCTGCCAAAATGGCTGCCAGGGGGTGGGGCTTATTTTCCCTCAATGGCTATATTGTAAATTTCTGAAATCTTCTTCAAAACCACTGGGCAGATTTACACCACACTTCACAGAAATGATTAATAATAATAATTAAAATCCATTCAGAACTGTGGTTGCCAGGAACAACTTAAATTTTTTTTTTTCTCAGAAACTGTTAACGGGATTTCAAAAATATTTTGTAGAAAAGGTCTTTAGTTGACTTTCTACCAAAATTGCTTAAGCCATTCTATTTCGTTAAAAAAACATGGCTGCCAGGGGTGGGGCTTATTTTCCCTATACATTGTAATCGGTTAGCTCGATACTCCGGTTAGCACGATGTGTTTTAGTCGGTCCTGACTTTTCTCTATATATTTCAATGGTATTATTTATCATTAACTCGATATTATTAGCTCGATATTTTGTTCAGCTTGATGGGATTTTTCAGTCCCGTCAACTTACCTGTACTGTTTTTACACCTGGTTTTGTTAAAAAATTTCCATGTTATTTGTAAGGTGTGAAAATCAACCTATTGTTGTCCGGCGATGTATTAATTATAATCAGGTTGGTTTTTGTGATTGTTTTGTTTTTTATTTAATCTTTAATCCAATTTAAATATTAACAAGTTTGCATTTAATTCTCAATAATTAGTCTAAAACAGCGTGCAAGCGGGCAATAACACTTAATAAGGACGAAATATTTTTCTGTTTGACGGAATAAAAATATACCATTTTTGATTGAGTAACAATATGCGTATTTAACTGGCAAATTTTCGTTATCAAAACACGTTCAAAATGACGTATTTACGTTTTATATTATTTCTGTACCCTTTCAAACCCTCTAAAAGAAGGATCGGATGTAATGACAATATAGATCTCCTACACAGATACAAAATGTAGTCCCAGATAGGCGATATCATTAAGTCGAACTACGGATATGTCAATGCAATTTTTGAAGTCCCTTGAATATCGAGGTAACGGTATTTGACTGTATATTGTAAATTTCAAAAACCTTCTTCTCTGAAACACGAAGAACTAGAGCTTAGATATTTGGTATGTGGCATTGTCTAGTTGACTTTTACCAAGATTGTTCAAGTTATGTTCCCAGGGTCAATATTGGTGCCACCCTGTGGTCCCTTGAATTTACATAAAGTTCTATAGAAAAAAAACTTTAAAAAATGTTCTTCTCTGAAACCGAGAGGCACAGGGCTTAGATAGTATACATTTGGCATTGTCTAGTTGTTCTTTACTAAGATTGATCAAACCATGACCCAGGGTCCATTTAAAGCCCCGTCCCAGGGTCACTTAGTTTTTATATGAGTTATATAGGAAAAAATACTACAAAAATTATCTGATCATATTTTCTAGACTGTTTAATTATAATTCCCTGATGATCCCAAGTAATTAGGGGTCATTTGACTGTGACCATGACCTAATGACCTACTTTCTTGTTTTTTAAGATACAGCCTTGAAATTTGGTTGACTTATACAGTTTTGCACACCGATCTTAAAACTGACTTTCAGTGGTCATGGATGTGACCTACTGACCTACTTTCTTAATATTTTAGCCTACTTTCTTGTTATTGATGATATGAAGCTCATATTACTCAGGTGAGCGATCCAGGGTCATCATGACCCTTTGTTTTACCAGTAGCATACCCAGCATCACTTGAAATAAGAATTGTAGTTTTGACTACATTTTGCAAACAAATGTGATTTCATTTTATTTTCTCTAAGTTTATACTGTTTCTGCTGAACTGTGTAAAATTACAATATATCAAATTTTTAATCTGTTTAACTACATTTTGTATAGGGGTCGGTTGCAAAAGGGTCGTTTTTTTGTGTTCCACAATGCTGAGAACCATACTGTACATCTGATACCACCAGATTTTCATGAGGAAGGGATCTACGTTAACAGGACAGAGCCACTTAAAGCACAGGGTACCTACCTACAGGTAATATATACATTCAACAGAGCACAGGGTACCTACCTACAGGTAATGGTTGAGCCGCACTATGAGAAAACCAACATCGTGCATTTGCGAGCAGCATGGATCCAGACCAGCCTGTGCATCCGCGCAGTCTGGTCAAGATCCAAGCTGTTCACTAACGGTTTGTCTAATTGCAATAGCCTTTGAAAGCGAACAGCATGGATCCTGACCAGACTGCGCGGATGCGCAGGCTGGTCTGGATCCATGCTGCTCGCAAATGCATGATGTTGGCTTTCTCATGGTGTGGCTCATTATACATTCAACAGATGCAGTTGTCTGTTAAAAGGTTCATTGATTGAATTCTAGATTTCCTTTAAATAGCCCTTGATATGAAATTTTGTTTAGTAAAATTTAATAAGAAGATTGAGGGTAGCTTTTTAAAAAACTAGAATGAGACTCACTTAGTTCTAAGTGTGAGATGAAGGACAAAAATGAAAGGTACATTGTTCCTTTCCACCTCATTGTACACTTCTTCATTAATTTTTTTTTCCCACTACAATGAACACTATGTGTTTATTAATGATGGTCTGACATATCTGCTTTGAAAGACCTGTATATATTCCATGATACTTGTTGCTGGCTTCAAATATGTAATGAAAGGAGAAGCTTGAAGCCATGCATGTCCTGTTTTTGGAAATGTTTGAAAATTTTAGCTAGTTTTCATACTAAAATCCTACTGTAACACCATGTCACTGATGAGAATCAGCATAATTCCATTGCATGACAGAATATTCTGTACTCACACATTTGCAGTAAAAATTTCCTGCATTTTGTAGGGTTTATGATATATAGAATGTTGGAGTGTTTGATATACTTTCAGATATTTTGTTCAAGCAGTCTATTAGAAAAGATGTCTGAAGAGTTAGAGAGTTTACATGACAGAAGTCTGGTACGTTATGTGATCTTTCCCCTCTTGTTTGTCCTCTCAGATGAAATATTGCTCTACAGCGGATTTGTTTAGTACTTTAAGGATTTAATACATTTGTTTGGAGTGACATGATTAAGGGGTTAATGGAAAACTTAAAAAAAACAGCCCATTTAGCAATCAAAATAGCCTATCTAACCATGCATTTCTACATTATGTATGAACAATGTCCCTTTCACTTTAAAGCTGCACACATCCATATTTATGACAATTTTTTTGAAATTAAGAATAAGCTTGTATTACTTAGTAATTGCAATAAAAAGAAAATATAAAGTGATTCTGTGCATTTTATGAACTTTTATATATAAAAACACTCTTTTAATCAATAAAATATGTAAAAAAAACTGTCAAAAGCATTAGTCAAGCTTATGAAATTTAATGCAAAGTAGAAGGAACTCTTAGCTGTATTTTATATGAGACACCTTAAAATATTTACTTAAACAGTCATTGCAATATCTGATATCAATTGATATCTGTTTAGAAATATTTGAAAATTGACTGTTTAGCTGGAGGAATGTCCCTTTAAACTTCAGTAAATGCTTTGCACATTGCTGTTTATGTAATAGATCTGTAACAAATATAATGGAAGTCACAGCGATTTGTGTGTAGAGCCCATCATTCCTGCGTGACATCATCACAGTAGGCAAGAAAAAATATCTAACTTGAATGCCAGAGTAAGACAGATGCTTTAATGTTTACTTTGGTGTCTCATTCCACATTATACCCTAGGATTATAAAAACTTGCACAGGCAGGTATGTAAGATTGTTTTACACCTAACCCAGAGGTTGCAGGTTCAAATCCAAAGGAAAGCTGTAAAATGTGCACGACACTTGGTCGAAAGACACTTGGTCGAATATGACACTTCGTCGAAGATGAAACATGGCCGAATCCGACACTTAGCCGAATCCGACACTTGGTCTAATTTTCATATAAAGTACGACACTTGGTCGAAATTGTTACCTTTGACAAAGGCCTTTATGATGAAAATTGATTGTATTATCGGCTTACGTTTACCGTTTACTCAATGGGTAAATAACCATAATTGAATAGAGAGTGGTACAGGACTTTGGGAAACGATCGTCTGAAGAATTTCTGAGGGGAATAGCATACAACATAAGATACTAATAAAGAGACTGTAAAGAGACTGTAACTCGATTAATCTACCTGATCGATTTTGTTATAAATCAAGCACAGTTTAAGGTAGTTCTGCACTTTTCGATCGATTTTTTTTACACAATGTAGAATTTGATTAAACTCTGATTTTTCAAAACTTCAGAATATACCTAGAAAATTCAGCAAATAAAAAAGATGGGGTCGTGTGCTTGATTTTTTGTTAGACCGATTTGAAAAATTAGATCTCACGCAATTTTTCATAATGGAAGTCTATGGGAAAATCATAACATTCATAACATTTTCGCGAATAGAAATATTTCTAAAATGTAGAATTTAATCAAACTTCCCATAGTTGTAAATAAACATAATACCTATAATGTGGTGAAATAAAATGTATAGGTCCGTGTGCTTGATTTTGAGATATTTGAAGATGATTAAAGTGAACCGCACTTTTCACGCTAATTTTAAGACATTATTTTGAATTTTTAACGTGTCAGATATTTTAATATCATATTTTAACTTTAGAAAGACAGTAACAGTGCCATTGTAATAAATTTACTGATAGGTTGCTATTCATGTATAAAATGAGTTTCATTTCCGTATGTCGAATCCAGGCTTTATTCCACGTTTTCCGGATAAATGACGTTACGCCATCACTTCCGGTTTATCAAACGTGCAGAACTACCTTAATAAAAGTGTTTCCGCTTTCTTTTCTCGTTCAATATGTAAGTACCCCTTTTCCGAAATTTTTTCAACATTGTAAGTACTCCTTTTCCGATTATTTTAGACCAACTTTCGACCAAATTCGACGAGTATGTAACTTCGACTATGTGTCGTATTCGGCAAAGTGTCGGATTCGACAAAGTGTCAATTTCGGCAAAGTGTCGTATTCGACGAGGTGTCTTTCGGCGAAGTGTCGTGGATCCGTATTTTACCAAGGTCTGCTCAGTGCTTTAATTTGTCACAAGTACAGGTTTAAGAGAGCCTGTTAGCAGTCTGAGGGAAGTTAACAGAAGAAAGATTTAGTACTTCTCCAACATTTGATGTTATGTATGTTTAATTAAACAAATGTAGTGAAAAATATCTAATTATCCTAAACTACATTTTTAGCTACTGTGGTGACCCACATTATTTTGCTATTTTCAGGATTCTCACAGCTACCCACGGGAGTTTCGGTTCACAGATCCAACGTTGATTATCACAGTGTCCCCGAGGGGCACCCTGATAGGGGAAGAACCATTGGGGACCATTTAGATCTGATCTAGTCACTACAATTATTGGTTGTGCTCTTAAGCATTCCTAAGTCAACTCTTTTTTTTTTTTTGCTCTTCTCTGCAGAACTATATACATGTATGTCAGCTGAACCTCCCTTAGCGGCCACCTGTATTAAACAACCACTTACCTAAAGCAGCTAGTCAGTTAACTTCCCAAATTGAATTTCTATTCTAATATCAACTTGTTTTAAGCTGTCATTTGCTTTGAGCAACCAGATTGTGTCACTTTTTTGGCTTGCTGCTAAATTCAGGTTAGTTTAAACATATTTCATTTCAGAAAGTCATGAAACATTTACAAAACTTAGTTAAGGAATTGGACAGAAAGTTATAACAGCTTATGGTTGTCCTCTCCTTAAATACAGGTTGTTAGAGCCGCATGTTAATTCAGTTTGTAGTTTACTTATTTCAAATAGTCAGCCATAAATATGTTGTATTGAGCTTTAGTATATCAAAATATATTTGTGTATGTGATACCAAAAAACTGCCAAAACTAGCACCGATAAGTCAGTTAATCAGTTAAACTACCTCGAATTTGTGTCATATAATAATGGAAGAAATGAACAAAAGCATTTTACTGATCAAATGCATTTACTGAACAAAAGAGTATTTCTGAATAGGTTGTTAAGTGTTTGTAATTAACAGCCTAGCTAGTCAAGTTATAAATAATCAGTGTGACCTTCACTTCAAGTGTTTTTGAAGAAGTGATTGTTAAGTTTGTTAACAATGTTGGTTTTTTTTTCATTGTTATTGTTATATGATAAGGACCAGTGCATCTTTGCATAGTATTTTGTATAATGTGTTTAAGTCAAATATGCTAGGACTCAAAAATAGTAGCGATCCATGATATGTGGATTGAATATCCTTAAAAAATTGCATGTGGTGGTATATTTTTAGTCCCCTACCAGAGACTCACCATAGGATACTTACAGTTTGCACCCCATCTGTGTGTCAGTATGTTTGACTGTATACCAGTTAATTTTTTCAGGACTCTTGGTGTGCACACTTTTATTTTATTGCTATGGCAACAGGTAGTCCAAATAACTGCCAAAAATGGATCCTGTGATAACTTTAAAAGTACAAGAGATTTTTTCATGTTGCATAGTACATTGATAGAAGGCTATGTGGAAAACTTCATTTTATTTTCTCCATCAGTCTGTCAGTCACAAATTGTGGATTGTGCCATAACTTCAAAGAACAAAAGATTTTTTCATGAAGCCTTGAACATAGAAAGAAGACAGTATTTAGAACATATCACTTAGTTTTGTCTGTTTATCCATCCATTCATCCATCTGTCTGTCCATCCTTCAGTCATGAAAAATAGATCCTGTGTTAACTTCAAAAGTTCAAGGATTTTTTCATGAAACCCGTTTTACATGTGATTGGTTATTTGGAGAATATGCAGATCCTTTAAGTTGGTTTCAGTATAAAAGTTGTGGTTTCTGTATCAGTCGGTATAACAAATGCCCTCTCTAGATAGTTCTGTTAGGGGACTTTTACTGCTTGGCAGTAGTCTTGTTCAATATTTTCCACATTTTGTGAAACTGCCTAGCTGTGTTATAGTGTTTGAGATCATGGATGTACATATTATTCTGATTTTTCGTTAATTTGTTGAGTATTGCCTGATATAGTCTGGCCTAGTCCAGTTGAAAACTGTTGACATAGAATTGACAGTTATACCAGATTCATACAGCACCCTTTTCATGTCAAACATGTTCAAAGGTGCTTGCAGATAAGTTGTTTTAGCTGAATGTCGGACAAACTGCTAATGCGCAAGATTGTTCCAGCTAAACACCAGAGTTATGGTCCTTGAATCATTCAAAATTGCCATATGATACAGTGTGTGCACTAGATGCTGCACTTATTGAACAAATGTGAAGAAACATGCACAGACTGTATCTGGCTTAAATTGAATATGAACAAATCCTTCCCTCAGAATGACCAAGATGGACAAAATGTGCCCCCTCCCCCACCAACCCTATCTGATTAATTATATTGTAATTATAAATTCATTATTTAACAAAATGAAAAGTGAGGGTGTCTGGTTTTAGGAGGGATTTGTCCTACATTTGGCTATAAGTTCTAAGAAATGTTTTGATAAATTGCCAGATTTGATTATTAGATTTACTTCTGCGTAGTCTTTTGAACAAGATTGTTTTTTAAGGACATTTATTAATGACATTGAATGTAGAACATTTATCTACTGTTCTGTTTTTAAGGTACTATAATTAAGAAATGATAAGTTCCCAAACCTGGTTTATCGTAGAATAACCCGAGTTTTGAGTTCTTATGCGTAAGAATATATCATGAAGGCTGTAGGCCTTCATGATATATATTGTTTTGCATAAGAACGAAAAATCTCACTTGGGAAGTTATTATTTCGATTCTAACACGACATACTAGTATCAAATGTGTTAGAAAAAATGGTAACTACTTTTTACAACCGTGCCATGCACCTGGATCGGATGACGTCATTGTACGCGAATGGTTTATTGCAGAATAACCCGAGATAGATTTTGCTCTACATGTATATAGGTTATTTGCGTGTTAGAATGAAACTTATACCATTAACAAAGTTTTGTGTGGTATTTTAATGTACTTTGTTGAGAGTTGTTTCCCTTGTCTTTATCAAATTATAGTTACTAAATTTTGCATTACACTGGGCCAGTGTGTCCTTCTTGTTCCTTTCATTCCAAGTTTGTGAGTTTGTGTAATAGTATTCATACATTTTTGTAAGTTAGTATTGATAATTCTGTTGTATTCAGTCAGTTTGCAAAACTGTGAAGTAAACTTTCCTGTTATTTCCAGTTACTACAATCACATACATTGGCCCTCCAGGAATTTATCCTTTTTATACTTTCAGATGTTTTTGCAAATAACTCTGTTTCTTCCAGATGTTTTGCATTGAGCATTATAATTATGTATCTTGTTTCTTCCACTGATAAACTAAATAATGAGCCGCACCATCAGAAAACCAACATAGTGCATTTGCAACCAGCATGGATCCAGACCAGCCTGCGTATCCGCGCAGTCTGGTCAGGATCCATGCTGTTCGCTAACAGTTTCTTTCATTCCAATAGGCTTTGAAAGCGAACAGCATGGATCCTGACCAGACTGCATGGATGCACAGGCTTGTCTTGATCCATGCTGGTCGCAAACACACTATGTTGGTTTTCTCATGGTGCGGCTTGAATCATCAGTAATGTTGTTCTGAATATGTAGGAGCTTGTCTCTTACTGACATATATATTGCATAGACAATTACTTTTGTCCCATTACCTCCAGCATTGATCATCAATGGATTTATTCCATTTAATATACCTCCAGTTGTTTTAGGAGATATCACCGTTTCTTCCAATTATGCATTTACTGGATTATCCTGTTATTTCTGTTTGTTTTACTTTTTATTTATCACTAACATATTTATCCTGTTTTTGGTACCAGTTATCTTAGTGGATATGACAATTAAATCTAGTTATTTTGTACTACAAAAAGATTTATCCAGTTACTTCCAGTTACTTTGTTGGATTTATCCTCTAATTTTCACCTCCTCTGTATTGACTGTTAATAGCGACCAAGTGTGTAGTTTGGGTTTTGTGACCTTGTGTGTCATAGGAAGAGTTTGATTTCTTTAAATGTGCATTATGTTCATAAATAAAATACTGTATTAATATCCACATCTGCATATTATATAGTCCACCCATTAATTTTCAGAAGTAAATGCTGTACATAAATGAGGCAGTATGTAAAGCTGGCTTCAGTTTTATAAATTAAACTTGAATTTTCAATGAAATATTTGCTTAAATACTTGTTATGATAATTGTTTTAGCATGCTCACATCTCAGTTTTCTTTAGAATCATTAGTTCATTATTTAGCCATGAAAGGAACACTGTTGCAAAACAGTATAAACAATTGATTCTTTAAGATTTTTACTTAAAATTTAATTAAAGAAAAATAAATACCCACAGTTGCAGAATGATTTGGATTCTACTTTTATAGGTACATGTATTTTAAAGATTATTGAATTTTTATATTTTGTAGATATGCACATGAATTTATTTTTTATTAAAGTACTGTGGTTCAGGAATATATATTTCATTTATATTTATGTCTCCCCCAGGAGACATATTGTTTTTGCCCTGTCCGTCCGTCCGTCTGTCCGTCCGTCCGTCTGTACGTCACACTTCATTTCCGAGCAATAACTGGAGAACCATTTGACCTAGAACCTTCAAACTTTATAGGATTGTAGGGCTGCTGGAGTAGACGACCCCTATTGTTTTTGGGGTCACTCTGTCAAAGGTCAAGGTCACAGGGGCCTGAACATTGAAAACCATTTCCGAACAATAACTAGAGAACCACTTGACCCAGAATGTTGAAACTTCATAGGATGATTGGTCATGAAGAGTAGATGACCCCTATTGATTTTGGGGTCACTCCATCAAAGGTCAAGGTCACAGGGGCCTGAACATTGAAAACCATTTTCAATCAATAACTAGAGAACCACATGACCCAGAATGTTGAAACTTCATAGGATGATTGGTCATGATGAGTAGATGACCCCTATTGATTTTGGGGTCACTCCATCAAAGGTCAAGGTCACAGGGGCCTGAACATTGAAAACCATTTCCGATCAATAACTAGAGAACCACTTGACCCAGAATGTTGAAACTTCATAGGATGATTGGTCATGAAGAGTAGATGACCCCTATTGATTTTGGGGTCACTCCGTCAAAGGTCAAGGTTACAGGGGCCTGAACATTGAAAACCATTTCCGATCAATAACTAGAGAACCACTTGACCCAGAATGTTGAAACTTCATAGGATGATTGATCATGAAGAGTAGATGACCCCTATTGATTTTGGGGTCACTCCATCAAAGGTCAAGGTCACAGGGGCCTGAACATGGAAAACCATTTCCGATCAATAACTGGAGAACCACTTCACCCAGAATGTTGAAACTTCATAGGTTGATTGTACATGAAGAGTAGATGACCCCTATCGATTTTGGGGTCACTCCATTAAAGGTCAAGGTCACAGGGGCCTGAACATTGAAAACCATTTCCGGTCAGTAACTTGAGAACCACTTGACCCAGAATGTTGAAACTTAATAGGATGATTGGTCATGCAGAGTAGATGACCCCTAACTATTTTGGGGTCACTCTGTGAAAGGTCAAGGCCACAGGGGCTTGAACATTGAAAACCATTTCCGGTCAGTAACTTGAGAACCACTTGACCCAGAATGATGAAACTTCATGGGATGATTGGTCATGCAGAGTAGATGACCCCTAACGATTTTGGGGTCACTCTGTTAAAGGTCAAGGCCACAGGGGCCTGAACATGGAAAACCATTTCCAATCAATAACTTGAGAACCTCTCGACCCAGAATGTTGAAACTTCATAGGATGATTGTTCATACAGCGTAAATGACCCCTATTGTTTTTGGGGTCACTCCGTTAAAGGTCAAGGTCACAGGGTCCTGAACATTGATAAACAGTTCTGATCAATAACTTGAGAACCACTTGACCCAGAATGTTGAAACTTTATAGGATGATTGAACATGCAGAGTAGATGACCCCTATTGATTTTGGAGTCAGTCAATTAAAGGTCAAGGTCACAGTGGCCTGTTCATGTAAAATCATTTTTTGGAAATAACTTGAGAACCACTTGACCTACAATGTTGAAACTTAATAGGATGATTGGACATGCAGAGTAGATGACCCCTATTTATTTTGAGGTCACTTGATCAAAGGTCAAGGTCACAGGAGCCTGAACAGTGACTTGAGAACCACTAGGCCAAGAGTGTTAAAATTTAGCGGGATGACTGGACATGCCAAGTAGATGATCCCTATTGCAGCCAACCATCAGTGACTCTTTGACTTTCGCTCCTGACCCCTATAGACTTCTTGCCTATAGGACTTTGCATTTGGGGAGACATGCGTTTTTTTACAAAAGCATTTTCTAGTTTCTCTTATTGTTATATAAATTGGTTATATAATTTTTATTTTGTATTGTTCCTAATTCTGGCCTTTAAACTTGTAAATGTATTACTGGACCTAGATTGTATGATATGTTATAGTATAGGTGTACAGAGGTAAAACTGTTACAGTTGTTTTGTGAGAACTGATAAAGTGTAGTTTATTTTTCAAGATTTTTATTTATGTAAATTATAATAATGTATATGTACCATACAGTATTATGGCATTTTTATTTAGCAGTATATAAGTAAACAGTTAGTTGCATTACAGTTTAAGATAAAATATATACCATCCAACTTTGTTTGCTCGAACTGGGATTGCTTGAACACTTGCCTTGCTTGAACTCATTGTCGGGTCAAGGCAAAATCCCAATATTATATATATATATGAGCCGTGCCATGAGAAAACCAACATAGTGGGTATGCGACCAGCATGGATCCAGACCAGCCTGCGCATCCGCGCAGTCTGGTCAGGCTCCATGCTGTTCGCTTTCAAAGCCTATTGGAATTAGAGAAACTGTTAGCGAACAGCATGGATCCTGACCAGACTGCGCAGATGCGCAGGCTGGTCTGGATCCATGCTGGTCGCACACCCACTATGTTGGTTTTCTCATGGCACGGCTCATATATATATTCACAATTTATCTCTCTAACATGGCAAGAACTCTTGAACCATGCCTCTTGTCCTGGCGATTATATTACAGTTTAGTTAACATCTTTTTGCTCGAACAACAACAAATTGAATTTAATAGAATTCCTGTATATGAGATGGGTGAAATTTTTCCCAATAGTAGAATTTCTTCAAACTTTGGATATTGAAGGACAATCATCTTAAGAAACAAAAATATGCAATAAAAGTCATAGGTCACCAGTATTGAAAAAGAGTTATCTGCCCTTGAAAACAGTATTGACTGCTGCAGGTTCTGTGCTTGGTGTGTAAAATTCAATGAGGCAGCCATCCAGCATGCTTACAGGTCAGTGGTCCACTGAGGTGCCCGCCCTTCCTCCGCCGTTACCATTTAAAGCTAGAAAGTTGCCATAAGACCTATAATTGTGTTAGTTTTACATTATGTTACATTGAATTTAACAAAAATAAAACCAACAAAAATAAACTAACAAGTTGTCTCCATAGCATATGAAAACTAAGAAATTAAATGTAGTTTTTAAAATGAGACTACTTGGGCTTCGGAATCAAAGTTCTGATGAAAAAGTACAAACCAGAGTGCATTACTGCTCATCTGCCTAGGAAAGAGTGTTTCTGATGGAAAAATTGTATTTGGATTAAATCATAAGTAATTCATTTGATTTTTGCATTTTAAGATGCCTTAATACTGTGTGGAACCTAAATTGTTTGTTAAGTTATAAACATCCAGATCAAAGTCTTTGTAAAGACCGAAAATAGTTGATTATTTAGTAAATTCATATTGCTTGCTGTTTTGACATGTTATTATTCATATTTTTTCATAGTATAGTAAATTACAAAGTAAAAAGTTTCAACTTTTGGATATTCCTCTTAAACTATAGATGAGCAGTGGTACCTAAGTGATATTTATGATTCTGTAAAAATGTTAATACTTAAGTAATGTTTAAGGGTAGTTTATGTAGTTTTTCTGTTGATACTTGTATAAGCAGGGGTTTTATTACAAAAATTGTGTCTTAAATGTTTAGCTCACCTGTGTTGTAATGAAAATCTGTACAAACCCTATCACTCCAGGTTTCAACTGTAGCTTTTTTATGTTGTTTTTTTTTTTTTTTTTTTTTTTCTGTTTACTTCTTAATGTACTTTGAGGTCTTGAAAATTTGATAACATGGAAATTGTTTTTGAAACTGTTAATGGAACAAAGGTCTGTATGACTAAGTTCTATATGTCAAGTACTAACAGTTTAAAAAAGGAACTGGCCGTCAGAAAAAGTACATATTATGATAATGTTCTACATGTTTGCCAAACATTGCTGAGATAAATATATTGCCAACATAATATTTTATTTCTATACATTTTGCCCTAGTGCTACGATGAAAAGGAAGTATTTGTGTGATCCAGAGAGAATTTTTTTTTGTGATTGTTTGAAGATACATGTACTATGGGTTTTTATTAGTTCATTATTTTCTGCCTCAGACTTTTGTCTGATCCATTTCATATGTAAAGTTTTGTTATGTCTCCCCATACCATAGACCTTGCTTTTTGCCTTTGTCATCTGTCTGTCAGTCTGATTATATGCATTAAGCTTGTCTGCACATCTTCTGAAATAAACTGGCTTAATTTCAATGAAACTTCACAGGAGTGATTGAAGTGAAGCCTAACTGTACATACGTTCATCAGACCCTGCTTTGATCTTTCTGTGAAGTTTGTAGAAACCCCATAAGGTAATTTTAGCTTACCTAAACTAAGTGCTTGAGATGAGATATTGTGATCCCCCTGTTTCTATTTTCCATTGTTGCCAACATTTTGATACTGTATGTGGATGGTCTGGCTTTCATCATCCACAATTTTCTCCTCTGAAACATCTCATCTGAATTACACCAAACTTGGTTTGTAGCATCCTGGCAAGGTCCTCTCTCAAATGTAATCAAATGATTCGGCTTAACCCCTTTTAGGGGCTGCTAGAGCTAAAAATAGAACAACTTTTAAAACAACTTCTTGGCATGAATGGCTTGATGGAACTTTATCAAACTTGTACTGTAGCCTCACTATAAGGTGTTCTCCTACTGATGTTCAAACAGGGCCCATTGGTTCCTTTTAGGGGCCACTAGAGCTAAACATAGAAATACCTTTAAATTCCCTCTTTTACAAACTATTTCTTAACGTTTTTGAAATTGTCAACTGAAAACTGTTTCCGCTACATAACTAAAGAATCCTTTGGCCTACAGTTGTCAGGCTTCATAGGATGATTGCCTGTGGTACACAATTCCTATAGTTTTTTCAGACAGTAAGTCAAAGGTAAAGATCTCAGTGACCTTTAGACTGAAAATGGTTTCCTTTTAATAACCAAAGAGGGCATTGACTGTCAGTCATATTGCTTATCAGTTGTAGATGACATCTGCTTTTAGGTCATTTGGTCAAAGGTCATGGTCACAGTGTTCAAGCTGTCACAGTAAACAGCTCCTGTCACTCACTTGATTTGACTCAAACTTAAAATAGCAGTCCCATATCATAACCCTCATCATATGACACAAGGTCCATAACTCTAGCCTAAATTTTTCCTGATTTATGCTTCTGTTTACTTAGAATTCCATGTTAATGTTTGCTGCATTTTCCCTCTGTCTGTCTTATTTATAAAAGGATTTGGTTCAACTTAAAATAATTGATCCATTTGACTTAAGGTCCATTTCTCTGGCAGAAATACAGTCAGTCAAACCTGCCATAGAGAACACATCTCTTTAGAGACCACTAACATTAACACAACTACTTTTACAGCCCCTTTATGTGTTGTTAAGGAACAGGTTTTGCTGTATTAAGTGAGTGTTTGTGTTGAAAGACCACTTTTTGCCCTTCCTTTGGGTGGTCTTTCTCCTCTGACTGTTCTCTGTCCACTTGCCCTTTGATTACTATATATCTATGTAGAGATTCTTGTTGACTCTTCTGCCCAGATTTCTATGATACTTCAGATCATTGGTTTGTATAAAGCCTAGCTGTGCATATCCCTGTCACACCTGGAATTGGATTATTGTTTGCAGGGTTATGGCCCCTTAAAGGCCATATTTTAGTAAAATTTATTTGGACTTCTCCTTTATTATTGTTGGTATTTGATTGGAGCCTAGCAAGCCTAGTTATGCATTCATTACCAGGTTTTCACTGATGCTACTAAGTTCTGGCCTTGAAACTATTATACATAAAGCCTACTTAACCCCATTTACGATGAAGTTAAAATTTACTCCCATTTTCTATTTCAAAAAAAAGAGGAAAAAATCTGCCTTATCATTGTTGAATACATGAGGAGATATAAGTTTTTTTAGGAAAAAACATCCATCTAGTTAATATTTCTTTAATTGCGCTTTCAGGCAAGGATGGTGCTTCACTATTTCTTTATTAGCTCGACTATTCGAAGAATAGTCTAGCTATTCTACTCACCCTGGCGTCGGCGTCGGCGTCACACCTTGGATAAGTTTTTGCATGCAAGTACATACAGCCATCAATGAAAGGCATATAGCTTTGAAACTTATTTCTTCTTTTTCTAGGTCAATTACCAACCTCTCTGGGTCAAGTCCCATAGCTTTGACATGTATTTTGAGCAAATTATGCCCCCTTTTGGACTTAGAAAATTTTGGTTAAAGTTTTACATGCAAGTTACTATCTCCAAAACTAATGCAGATATTGATTTGAAACTTCACATGTGTCTTCGGGGTTATAAAACTAGTTGATAGCAGCAAGTCCCATAACTCTGACTTTCATTTTGGCCAAATTATGCCCCCTTTTGGACTTAGAAAATTCTGGTTGAAGTTTTGCATGCAAGTACATACAACTATTTCTAAAAGGCATATAGATTTAAAACTTATTTTTTCTTTTTCTAGATCAATTACCAACCTCACTGGGTCAAGTCCCATAACTCTGACATGTTTTTTGAGCAAATTATGCCCCCTTTTAGACTTAGAAAATTTTGGTTAAAGTTTTACATGCAAGTTACTATCTCCAAAAGTAATGCAGATATTGATTTGAAACTTCATATGTGTCTTCGGGGTTATAAAACTAGTTGATAGCAGCAAGTGCCATAACTCTGACTTTCATTTTGGCCAAATTATGCCCCCTTTTGGACTAAGAAAATTCTGGTTAAAGTTTTGTGTGCAAGTACATACAACTATTTCTAAAAGGCATATAGATTTAAAACTTATTTTTTCTTTTTCTAGATCAATTACCAACCTCACTGGGTCAAGTCCCATAACTCTGACATGTTTTTTGAGCAAATTATGCCCCCTTTTAGACTTAGAAAATTTTGGTTAAAGTTTTACATGCAAGTTATTATCTCCAAAAGTAATGCAGATATTGATTTGAAACTTCACATGTGTCTTCGGGGTTATAAAACTAGTTGATAGGATCAAGTCCCATAACTCTGACCTTCATTTTGGCCAAATTATGCCCCCTTTTGGACTTAGCAAATTCTGGTTAAAGTTTTGCGTGCAAGTACATACAGCTATTACTAAAAGGCATATAGATTTGAAACTTATTTTTTCTTTTTCTAGATCAATTACTAACCTCACTGGATCAAGTCCCATAACTCTGGCATGTATTTTGGGCAAATTATGCCCCCTTTTGGACTTTGAAAATTCTGGTTAAAGTTTTACATGCAAGTATCTATCTCCAAAACTAATGCAGATATTGAATTGAAACTTCTCATGTGTCTTCAGGGTTATAAATCTAGTTGATAGCAGCAAGTCCCATAACTGATATGCATTTTCGTCAAATTATTCCCCCCTTTGAACTTAAAACTCTTTTGATATTTAACTTTTTTGGGTAATATTTTCCTGCTTCTGGGTCAATATTTCGAATAGTCGAGCTTGGCTGTCTTACGGACAGCTCTTGTTTTATGTTTAACACTTGTGTTAGCCAAAAGAACATTTTTCAAATTGCCAAAATTGTTGTAGGTGTATTTGAGGTTGAAGAATTGAATTGTTATTGCATTAGGTTATGCCACTTATTTTTGCCTTTTGAAGCGTATGAAAATATACAGTAGTAATATTCCAAGATTATATAATATCAAAAATTATAAGTGTTTATTAGTTGTTGGTATGTAAGAGCTAATAATAATAACATTGCAATATTATTCATTAATGTATTGAAAACGTGACAGCCAGGAGCATTTTGTAGCACATAACAAATTGATAATGATTTTCTAAATTTGACAGTTTTTTAACAAACAGTCATTTTAAGTTGTGTTTTATTTTTGATTTGATATCTTTGCAATGTTTAACAATTTTTCATGTTAAATGTATTTTTACATTTCACATGAAATTGGAACTCGAAGAAGAAATATAAATATGTACCTTTTTCTGTCATTTTGAAGTATTGTACTTTACATTGTCCAAGAATAACTTTTAAGGTTTTTGGTCATTTTAAGACCATGCATTCTGTTCTTTTTTAAGCTAGTCTGTTGAAAGTATTTCAGTTTATGTAGGGACATGATGAGTATCTCAAAGCAATGATGCACTATGAAAACACTCTGGTATGTTAGGTTTAGAAGTTTCTTTGTGAAAAAGGACTTACTTTCCTTCACAAACAGTAAGCTGAATAATTTTTCAGAAAATCCTGTATCCATAAATTTAGATTTAAAACTACGCACCCACACACACAGTTTGGGTGAAATTTTTCAACATGTTCATTTCCACCAAGTTTGGCATAGAATGTTTATATTACATTGAAAAATTATAAAGTGGGTGAAAATAAAAGTTAGGATATTGATAAAAATGCAAGAAAAATGTAACTTTTCTGCATTATTTCAAAGGTGTTGCAACAGTTTACTACTTTCTGGACAGTATTTTTGGTTATTTATAAGAGTATCTTGCAAAAATCTTATGTCAGTAAGTTTATACCACTATTCATTTTAAGAACACTAGTTTTTATGGATTTTTGAGAGAAATTATTTTTTGCCTAAAATGTGTAGGTTAGTCCCTTCAAGGACCAACAATGTTTTAATGTTAATGATGAAGAGTTCACTTGTTCTTTAATCATCAAGTCATAATTATATATATATACACACACATTTTTATATTGCTGTCACAGTAAGTACTGTTAGAGATTTTATCAAACATATCAAAAGCACTCATATATTTCTGATTTATTGATACAGGAACATGATGTAGATTGTTCCCCATTGATAGACGTAGGCAGTTTGGCCTGGAGTTTCCAGTAAGGGAACTCTGATCTAGATACTTTGACTGTTTAGTTAATAATATACATGTATGATACCTAAAACAGGCTAAAATTGTCTTTATATAGTTTCCAGTTTGCTGTAAAGTAAGTTCTTCCTTGTGTAATTTTTTTCGATTATGATCAAACTTTTGTAAGAACAAAAGTTTTTACCTGTAAATGTTTTTAAGAATCTCTGTGCTCAACATTATGTGATTAATAGTCTTATAGTTTTGTTTATTCTGTTTTTTTGTTAAATTGTAAATTTTAAAATACTTGTTAGATATGGATAGCATACTTTCTGAAGAATGGTTCAGTATGTCTTTTTTATACATTTTATGACATAGTAATTTTAAGCTTGACTGTAAGAATAATAGGTAGAGCTATTGCACTCATCTGTTTGTCAGCATCTAGGTCAGTGTCCCAATGTGGTTTAATATTTGTATATAAGCTTGTTCCACTGAAGGGATTGAATTGAAACTTGACACACTTGTTCACTGTGATATCCTGATATTCACTGAAACTTCACACACTTGTTCACTGTGATATCCCAATATTCACGGAAACTTGACACACTTGTTCACTGTGATATCCTGATATTCACGGAAACTTCACACACTTGTTCACTGTGATATCCTGATATTCATGGAAACTTGTTCACTGTGATATCCTGATATTCATGGAAACTTGACACACTTGTTCACTGTGATATCCTGATATTCACTGAAACTTCTCACACTTGTTCACTGTGATATCCTGATATTCACGGAAACTTGACACACTTGTTCACTGTGATATCCTGATATTCACGGAAACTTGACACACTTGTTCACTGTGATATCCTGATATTCACTGAAACTTGACACACTTGTTCACTGTGATATCCTGATATTCACAGAAACTTCACACACTTGTTCACTGTGATATCCTGATATTCACTGCAAATGCTGTATAATACTTACCTCCTTTTTACAAAGTTACGCCTTTTCAGTTCATAAACATGAAAGTATCAGAGTACTAGATTAGACAGAAAACATAAGTACTTAATTACAAATGTAATGTCAAAAGAAATGACACAAAGTTAGACAACAAAACCTGATCTGTTCTCTCATTATATAAGCATCATAAAATGTGGGAGTTTTATGGTTCAGAATGGTTGCCCTTTTGTTCTTGTTTATGTCTTTATATTTTCATTATTTTAACCTTGTGTAAGTGAAAAGGCTATTGAATAGTTGAGCATACTGTCCTCAGACAGCTCTTGTTAAAAATCTAAAAATTATTCATGACATGCCATTACAGTTTATTTTTGTTGATAAAAACGATATATGCTAGTCATTAAAGCAAAATTATCATACCATATATGAATGATGCTTTAAGCATTGATAGAGCATCTTCATGTTTAAAAAAAAATAAAATTCAAAATTGTCACTGTTATTTTTTTCAGAAAAGGTCAGACTTGTTTTTATAAAATCATAATGTAATTTTTATATCAAGGAAAATAATGAAAGTTTTGTTTAAAGTTTTGATTACATTGTATCTTTTATCAGTTTTAGTGCCATTTTATGAAAATACATTATCAGGTTTTGATAGTAAGCATTATTAAGAACATTTAGTTATTGAGAATCTTCTGCCAATTAGTGCCATTTAAGTGTGAAACAGAATTTCAAATTTTATTTTTCCTATCTGTTGAGATAGTTTTATTTGACTCGACCTTTCATTACAGGGGGTCAGCAAATAATGTTTGCTTTTCTTATTCAATTAGAAAAATGAAATTTTACAGTCAATGACCATATAAAGATGCTTTTAATTGCAACATTCCCGCTAATACTGGAGGTCTTCGTTGTCCTTGAACCTTTACTAGATTTAAATGAACTACAAGCAGTAGTAAATTGACAGTGACTTTAACTGTTCTCGCTGAATCACTAAATTATCTCCTTTTAACCTTTAGCCTGCTGGCGGCAAGTGATTCTGCCTTTGCGACCAGTGCAGACCAGGCTGATCATGGTCTGCACTGTTTGCTATTCAGTCAGTAAATTTTCACTGCTTGGAATAAAAAATGATATTGCCCAAAATGAATGATGGACTGGACCATTTTGGAAATTTAGGTTAACATTGTAGCATTATAGCATTTTGGTATAGAATCCATATGCTTATGTAGCTGACTGTAATAAATTATCAATGCTTTAAGTGATTTGCCTTATTTATTTTTATGCCCCCGAAGGGAGGCATATAGTTTTTGAACCGTCTGTCTGTCTGTCATCTGTCGGTCTGTCAGTCTGTCCGCAATTTTCGTGTCCGGTCCATATCTTTGTCATCGAGGGATGGATTTTCAAATAACTTGGCATGAATGTGTACCACAGTAAGACGACGTGTCGCGCGCAAGACCCAGGTCCGTAGCTCAAAGGTCAAGGTCACACTTAGACGTTAAAGGATAGTGCATTGATGGGCGTGTCCGGTCCATATCTTTGTCATCGATGGATGGGTTTTCAAATAACTTGGCATGAATGTGTACCACAGTAAGACAACGTGTCGCGCGCAAGACCCAGGTCCGTAGCTCAAAGGTCAAGGTCACACTTAGACGTTAAAGGATAGTGCATTGATGGGCGTGTCCGGTCCATATCTTTGTCATCGATGGATGGATTTTCAAATAACTTGGCATGAATGTGTACCACAGTAAGACGACGTGTCGCGTGCAAGACCCAGGTCCGTAGCTCAAAGGTCAAGGTCACACTTAGACATTAAAGGATAGTGCATTGATGGGCGTGTCCGGTTCATATCTTTGTCATCGATGGATGGATTTTCAAATAACTTGGCATGAATGTGTACCACAGTAAGACGACGTGTCGCGCGCAAGACCCAGGTCCGTAGGTCAAAGGTCCTAAACTCTAACATCGGCCATAACTATTCATTCAAAGTGCCATCGGGGGCATGTGTCATCCTATGGAGACAGCTCTTGTTTTTTTTAACCAAACTTCTGGCAGTTCTGCTTCAGAACCTTTTTAAGTTGCGAGTCATGGGATGAATGTAAAAATGGCAAATTCATGTAGTCCATCCTTTTGTAATAGAGAAAGGAGAATGAACATGGAATCAGGGTATTAGAACAAACTAGATGCCCACGGCAACTTGTCAATCCTGCCAGCTGTCAAAAGGACTGAAATTTATGATACTATTTGGCCGCGACAGAAATGATTGCGGTTCTGCCAAGTTATTTAAGAACATCTCCATCCATGGCTAAGTTACAGCCCAGACAAGAGAAACTGGATCAACTTTTGACCTTTGACCCCTAAGTGTGACCATGACATTTCAGCTACTTACACCTGACAGACTGTTTGAGAAAACAATTGTGCCAAATTATTTAAGAAACTCTTAAACTATGGCTGAGTTACAGCCCGGACAAGGAAAACTGCACCAAGTTTTGACCTTTGACCTGTAAGTATGATCTTGACCTTTGAGATAGGGGTCTGGGAGTTGCACGCGACACTCTGTCTCTTTGAGGCAAACAGTTATGCCAAATGAAAAAAAAAATTGTTTTATGCATGGTAAAGTTACAGCCCGGAAAAACTCTAAAATGACCTTTGACTTTCAAGTCTGACCTTGACCTTTGAGGTAGGGACCGAGGTTTGCGCACGACACTCTGTCTCAACGATGTGAACATTTACGTCAAAGAAAAAAAGATTGTTCCATACTTCTCAAAGTTAAGACATGGACAAGCTCTACAATTACCTTTTACCCCTTTGACTATGACCTTGACCTTTGAGATAAGAACCTGGGGTTTGCGCATGACACTCCGTTTCACTGAGGTTAACATTCTTGTCAAATATAAACAAGATTGTTCCATGTATGTCAAAGATATGGCCCGGACAAGCTGTCAAGATCTGACATGACCTTTCACCTCCAACTCACGGTGACCTTGACCTTTGAGATAGGAACTGGGGTTTGCGCATGGCACTCCGTCTCACTAAGGTTAACATTCTTGCCAAATATAAACAAGATTGCTCCATGTATGTCAAAGTTATGGTCCGTACAAGCTGTCCAGATTTGACATGACCTTTGACCTCCAACTGTGACATTGGCCTTTGAGATAGGAACTGGAGTTTGCACAAGACACTCCGTCTCACTAAGGTTAACATTCATGCCAAATATAAATAAGATGGCTCCATGCATGTCAAAGTTATGACCCGGACAAACAAATCCGGACGGACGGACGCACGCACCGAACAACCATTTGGACGACTATGTCTTAGCTCCCACAAGCAGGTTCGACAAAAATGATGTAAGTACATATATGGAAAGGCCTGCCCGTTAACCTCAATAGGAAGAGTTCAGAAAAACGGATCACAGGGTTTTGAGCCTGATACCCAGGCGAAGGGTGTGTTCTCGTGAAAATTTGATAATAGACATGTACATGTGTCTGAAATCATTCGTCCGCACCATCATATGGAGAAGTGCGGAGAAAGGTAAGTATTGGTACTGAATCCGACTACTCTAGTTATGTTATCTACCCACCGTTTTGTTACTGAACAACTGTTTAAAAAAATCAAAGCAAATACAAAAGAATAAGATGTCGAATAGGTGAAAAAGGATGAAGAAGAACATTATAGACTAGTGATGTTACTTTCTGGATGTATGAACAGTAAATGTCACAGTTTGCCCAAAGTAATAGTCTAACTACACTTAGCTGAATCTAACCCGACCGCTTAGCGAAGTAGGGAGAGTGCAGATCTATGGATCGCGGGGTCGTGAGTTCGATCCCTGGGCGGGGCTGCATGTTCTCCGTGACGATTATATAGAAGATACCGGTATTGTGCTGAAATCATTCGTCCTCCACCTCTGATTCATGTGGGGAAGTTGGCAGTTACTTGCGGAGAACTGGTTTGTACTGGTATAGAATCCAGGAACACTGGTTAGGTCATGCCGTGAATTCCCGGTCAAAATTACCACTTTAGATTTTCGCAGTAGAGAACTGTGGCAAGTCTATATCTGCATGTAGTTTTCGTGTGGCTATCGGTGTGTAACATTAACGTATTCGCATTGACCGTTAATTATAGGCTATAGCATTTATTTTTATCCATCGGTATTTAACAAGTTAGAAGAGTTAAAGACCCACCAATACCTAGTGGTCTACCTTTTCCTCCCACATGAACTTTGTGCAAATAATTCTGGTAATACTGGTATCATACAAATATTCTGCAAGATGACAGGTGGACAAGCTCAGTCTGGTTTTCATAACTTCATCTGCAAACTTACTCAGTCATTCTCTTCTCAGTATAGTTTTATAAAAAATAGAATAATAACTATCTTACACTGTATATAGAAACAAAGTGTGATCTAAACTCACCTTAATACATGAAATACCGCGCATACTACTACACTAATTGAATAATATATTTAGTAATACATTGTCCTAGCCTTATATCTGTTACTGTCAAACTGTAATTAGACACTTGTTATTTCTCATTTCTCCATACAAAGATGTATAATTACAATTATGGAACAATCTGATTGAAGTACTTGATCTTCTAAACGAAGATCCGAGAATGACCCATTCTTAATCGTCTTCTGTACATTTTGATTTCCAGAATTGCTATTTTTATTTTACGCAATTCTATTTTTGTTTATTTTAACCAATGAGACGATTTGTTTGGATGTCAAAGATTAAGAAAAATGTGTAGGCTGTCAGGGACTCGAATCCGAGACCAGTCGCTTACAGAGCAAGTGCTCTACCGACAGAGCTAACGCTTTACCGACAGAGCTAACCTGCTGACACTTTACGTCATAAAAAAAATGTAACTATCAAAAACCCAGTCTAAATATAGATTTTTTATTCTTACAAAATGTTGTAAGTAAGCCTTCTGTCTGGCTAACGGAATGGTCGTCAGAACGAGGCTATCAATAGCACGTTTTCAGATCCTAAGTATAGCGTAATAGGAGATGTACTTTAGTCAGACAGCATTATGGAAATACAAAAGGTTACAGTTAGTTAGTGGTGTGTCTTTAAGGTAACTTGACAATAGCCTCTACTGACCTTGACATTTTAAAGGGATAAGTAAAAATATATATAACTCTCAAAGTTAGAATTGAAGCTCAAACAAGAGATGGCACTATTAGTGACAAACGCCCCGAGGTTTGTCCAAGAATGCTACAGTTTGATGCGCAAAATATGCCAGAATAGTTAAGGTATGACTAATTTTTCGACAAGAGAAAAAATTTCTCCGAAGGTAACCTTGACCCTAGAGCTAGGGCCTGGGTCTTGAACATGACACACTAACTCATCATAGGGAAAATTGTGACAAATAATGTTTGATGATGGCAGAGTTATTGACTGGACAAGAAACATAAATGTTAGCTTTTTAATCTAAGTTTGACTTTGACTTTGAAACTAGAGATTTTGGACTTGCGTCTGACACGTCAACGTTTATGCCATGTAATTTTAAAATGTCTTCATCGACGGAATAGGTATGGAACTGACAAGAAACACACCATGTAAACCGTTAACCTCTAAATGTGACATCGATCGTGGAGCTAATGGTCTGGTTGTTATGCACGAGACGTTTTCTCGTTATCGGGGAATATTTCTGCTAATTAATTTCGAAATTTCTTGATTAATGACAGAGTTACGAACCGGATATGAAACAGACCCTTTTAACCTTTCACTTGACCAAGGGGGGTATTCGATCTACTCCTTACCACCGAAACAAAATGGCGGCCAAAACTGAAAATGTGAGTTTTTCTTACTTTTTTTCTTTTTCAAGGATATCTAGACAATAACACATGTCTATCAACCTCCTCCACTGTTTTCTCTATCAACCGCTACCTTTCACTTTGGAAACAGTGCTGTAATTTGTCTGGAATGCTGGTCATGAGATTCGAATCGATGGAAAATCCTCCGTTAAACACGGGATAAGGAATAGTGCGATTAGCAAAAATGGTCTTTTTTCCTAATATACCGCAGGTTGTAAGCTATTTTTCTGATTGGAAGGAATTTCCACATACTTATCTAATACTGTTCATTTTGTGCAGATCACAGTTCGTATTTCAAAAAAAAAACACAATTTTTGTCCGATGGTAAGGAACAGTGTGCGAAAATCAGAGGATAAGGTGCAGTGCAATTTTTTCAAACGGATTTTACAGTTTTCTTTCATCGTTTCTGAGATAACCAGTTTACATTTCTCTACCATGTAATAATTGAAGGGGTCGGATTGAGGAGTAGAACAGTAACATAATCCCCGAATGAACATATTACCAGACAAGATATGTCAGTAGGTAAGCACACTTGACTTTTTCAGTGATTGTCGATTAAACAAAACTGTTGTTCTCTGTTCTACGTGGTGTCTTATATCACTTTTGACCTAGATATTTGGCCAATCAAACATTTTATAGGAACTTATATTTGGCCATTCAAATATAAATAGGTCGGGAGCAAATGTAACCGAATTTTCCATTGGTTAAATATACAAAGCAACCAATTTCCTCTTCAGAAGATATATATACTACAAAAGTTTGATTTCTACTTCAGAAGCTTTTCACGAAATATAAACAACAACGATTCTTCTGGAAATTACAAATCGGTTAGGTCTCTTGGTAGACTTTTATGATTATTCATGACGGCCAAGAACCGTTGCTTTTTATTTCACAATCTCATTTGCATATTTAAAGTGAAACTCTGATCATCTTACTGTAATTCGTGTAGTATAATACTAGTAGCAATTTTCAGTTGCTGTGCATTTCCATGTGTAAAATGAATGATATTTCCGCAAAGTATTTGGTTGTCGTGCTTTTGAAATATATAAACCAGGCATTCTGGACAGGACAATGCTCTATTCTGTATGCTAAAACATACGATAATCCAATCTCACTTGAAAGACTTCCAAGTAGGATGTCTCGTTATCAGCCTGCATGAAAAAAGTGAAAAATGTAAACATTTTCATAAACATGGCTATAAATATGGGGACTGGGATTCAGTCTTCATTTAAAAATGCAAAAGGAATTATTCACCCAAAATCACTAGTGAGGCGCATGTGTATGTTACTGTTTACTATCTTATTCACAAATCAATAGAAGAGTAATTCGTCTCCATGTCATATAGCACTAAGCTTGTTTGATTTTTATACCGAATCTTTGACTGTTACCTTTGTCTGTTAGTACTTTATGAAGCTTGAAACTACCGTAAACAATACATACGCTACTGTCGCCAGCTCATTTTTATGTTTAATGAACGTTCTTGTAGTTAAAATTCATCAGTAGTCAATGAAATCACATATTTTTATGAAGTAACATAGGAAGTTATTTTATAATCAAACATAGATACAAATTTTTCCTGACTCCTTTGGTATCAGTCATCATTTAAAATAATGCCAAAGAATATGATAATGTTTTTGCCGTTTCTGGGTGGAATAAACATTCACACATGTCTGTTTGTAAATTATATAACTATTATGCTTGCTCATTCATGCTGTTAATTCGGGTTACATTTTATACCATATCAGCGTGGAAAACCTTACCCAAAAGCGTATATAACAGATTGATACATCCGTTACCGTATTGTAGAAATATCAAATTTAATTTAATTCATTTTTTAATGCTCTTAAAGACGAAGTTCATTGTTATATCTGATAGCTGATTACCCTTTAGGCAACAAATATCTATCAATGAATATTCTTTATGAGCATCAAAGAAGGAAATGATACATACGTGATCGATACATACGTTACTGAAATATTTAAAACTAACTCCTACGTCAGCATACATCAACAGTGACGCAGGGTTTCATGTTTACAAGCTTTTTAGGTCGCCAACTTTTAATTTTGATAACCTTATATCACGTACACATTGTAAACAAATTCAGTTTTGAGAATTGTATGCTATAGATATGATAAGAGAATAATATCACACCGTAATAAATTTTCATATCTAATATTTTTTAAATATAGAATATGTTTATTATTTTCAAATAAAATCATTACATGTATATTAATGTATATAAAAGTAAAGATACAGTGTTTACGAGTGATACATACGTGTCCAATAGTAACGTATGTATAATTTCAAATAAAAAACATTTCTTTTTTTGGTGGCATTCGTAATGTAGTAATACAATTATTTGAATATCATGCTCGGAATATAATTACAGGATATGAATAGATAGGAAAGTATTTTCGTATTATGTTCAAACCGGGTGCCATTATTTATCCCCAAAGTTGATTTGACAATGTAATTCAAGTTCCATTTGATCTGTAATTCATTTACATCAATACTAATGCTTCGATTCAGTCGTACAGGATGGATTTTATATCCTTTCGTAGAATTTTGACGATTACATAACGCATATTCTTACTTTTGTACAGCAGGAGGTTACATGCCAGTGTAATTGTGCAGTAACGTATGTATTTGCTTTGAAAAAAAGCTATTTGTTGTCGCGATATTGATTCTTCTTTTCTGCAATTCACATGATATGCATAATTGCCTTGATAGTGATTAAACATCTTAAAACATTTCCTTTATTATAGTTTTGGACCAATATACTAGAAATTTAGGACGTACATAAATTTCAGGGCAGTATCATAGATGACTGAATTCAAATGAGAATACACTATTGCCCATAAACAGTAATACAAAATTTAATGTGATCGAAACATATTCAAAGGGCATATAAAAGATTTTATTAAATTAACGAAAAGTGGTATCGGTAAATACATTGTATATGCATAATTTACTTAACTGGTACATACGTTACCTTGAGCATACTCATCGATTTTGTGTTATGTATGATGAAAATATGATAGAATGTTCTCAAAGTTGTTAGAATGACTGTAAATATTCCAGGACTTTTCCTTCAGACAAAACTATTGTTTGTATTACGTTTAAATTACATAGAAAAAAAGAAAAAAACTGCTTTAGTTCACTCTGAATGTTTAAATAAAATTTGATTTCAATTCATCTTGTTAGTTTGATATATGAAGCCGGAAAAAATAAATGCAGTTTGTATAATGAGTATGTAGCTAAAATGCTGGTATATTTTCAGCTATTCTACTAAACATACCGACACAGTCAACCGCGCAACTGTTCCCGAAAACAGTTTGTTTTTTAAACACTGGTGTAGTTACGTATGTATTTTGAAAACCCTCAAGGAAAAAGTGGTGATGTTTTTTAATGTATCATAACTTTCTTCAGAGAAAATTTTCATGGTTGTTTTTTGTTTTTTGTGTGTTTAATCTAGGTATGTTTTATTTTGGAAATGAAAACACCTCACTTGTATACCTCAAAATTATTTTTTTTTCAGACTTTTTACGACCTATATACGCCTTATTAGTAATTTTGGGTGAATTACTTCCCCAAAAAAGCTTTTAAAATGTTTGAAATATTATATACCATTAGGAGAAATTTTTTTAGAATCTGGAAAATAAGGTGTAGTCCTTTTCATAAAAAGATGTCAGCAGTAGTGTTTTCAAATCATAATAGTAAGATTTAGATTCGTTTATTTATAAAGCTTATGGAACTAGATGTGTTGATAAACGTATTTTATGATACTGCTTTCACCCCTGAAATTAACATGTATGCTTTAACACATAGTGGGAACTCCAAAAACATTAGAAGCATAAGCACCACTTGTCAAAACACAAATGTAAAAGCACATAGCGTAAACCCTCCTATACCAGAAAGAAATTTACAGAGCAAGGGATACTATATTAAATACTTGCTAAACTTTTGGCTTTCAGTACATCACGTGTCTGATAGACAGGCGGATACCTTTTAAATCTCACTACATTGAGCAAGAGATAGTTATAAATGATACCAAAATATTATTTTAACAGAATTTACTTGATTATCTCTGAAAAGAGCGAAGGAAAAAGTCGCTTGAAGAATTGTGAACTGCACCTTATCCTCTTATTTTCGTACACTGTTCCTTACCATCAGACAAAAAACTGTGTAATTTAAAATTACGACTTTAATCGGCTCCAGACTAACCATGAAGGAAATATATATTGATATTTTACTTCTAATAAAAAAATAGCTCACAGCTGTTTGAATAATTAGGAAAAAAGACCATTTTTGCTAATCGCACTATTCCTTATCCCGTGTTTAACGGAGGATTTTCCATCGATTCAAATCCCATGACCAGCATTCCAGACAAATTACAGCACCGTTTCCGAAGTTAAAGGTACTGATATATAGAGAAAACAGTGGAGCAGGTTGATAGCCATGTGTAATGGTCTAGAAATCCTTCAAAAAGATAAAAAGTAAGAAAAACTCACATTTTCAGTTTTGGCCGCCATTTTGTTTCGGGGGTAAAGAGTAGATCGAATACCCCCCTTGTTGACTTCTAAGTGTAAACTTGGTCCTGGAACTAGGGGTCTGGGTCTTGCGCGTAATCATTTTGTGGGGTCGAATCTACGTGAGTTTGTTTCATGTTTTGTCTTTGTGTGTGTGTGTGTGTGTGTGTGTGTTTTCTTTTCGTTTTCATTTTCATTCCCATATTTTTGTTTCATTCTTTGATGGTTTGTATTTGTATGTATGCCTTTATATAAAACAACAGTATGTTTATTATTTGCATGGCTTAAATGCATGCATTTAGTCAATATCATCTTTGATATAATGGTAAACTTTTCTGACCTGCCATATCGGCTTATGATAGTGTTGTCACATAGTTCATGAAGGAATCTAAAAACATAGTTCATGAAGGAATCTAAATGTTTACGAGAAAAAAAATAATGTCGATGGTGAGTTTCGAACCCACATGGTAAAAGATTTGTTTAACATGGACTGTATGCTTTACCACTGAGCTAATTTGCAATTGGTACAAAATCTTAAAATATTTAGATTGTAACATGATTAATGACAGAGTTACGAATCGGATCTTAACCTTTCATTTGACTTCTAAGTGTAAACTTGATCTTGGAGCTAGGGGTCTGGGTCTTGCGCGTAACACATTGCCTCCTTATGGTAAACATTTATGCCAAGTTGTTTCAAAACCCCCTCGTAGATAACAGAGTTATATATCGGACACGTAAAGATCTATTATGATATGACTTCTAAATATGACACTAACTTTGGAGCAAGGGATCTTGGTCTTGCGCGTGACACATTGTCTTATTATAGTTACCATTTATGCCAAGATATTTCAAAATCCCTCCATGGATAGCAGAAATATGGACCGGACACAAAAATAACCCTGTTAACACCTTGACCTTGGAACTAGGGTTCTCATTTTGATAAACATTTATGTTAAGTACTTTTAAAACCTCTTGGTGAATGGCAAAGTTACGATCCGGACACAAAAGAGACTGTTTGACTTCTAAGTGTGACCTTGACCTTGTAGAAAGGGGTCTGAGTGTTGCACATGAAACGTCGTCTCATTAAGGTTAATATATTTATGCCAAACTATTCTCATGGATGACAGAATTACAGCACGGACAAGAATTTACAAAGTAACGGTCGGCATTAAAATCAAAGAACATACTGTAGTGTAAATAAAAAGTTATTTGCTGAAACATATTTAAATGATGTAAGGATGTTATCATTAAATAAAATTCTAAAATTATCTAATGTTTTTTTTTTTTTTTTTTTTTTAATAGATATTGATATATACATAATCACTTAATAACAACATAATATATTAGGCCCTAACAAAATCTGAAAAATAGATTCCTCATAGGCAACGAGGACAAAACAAATAGTAAATATTGCAGACTCGATTTGACTGATAGTTGGTTTAATTTGTACGCTAGTCAGCAGTGTACACATGCTTTGCACGGAATGAATTTGCAACCATGCTTTGCACGGAGTGTCATGGATCAGAGGGATAGACTGGCTATATTCATCACTAAAACCCGGCAAACTGTATGAAATCTAAAGTGGTAGGATATTCATGGCATGTAACTGCCCGACGTTACAAAACTGAATACTGTTGAAAAATGGCGTTGAACCCAAAACAAACACACAAAACTTAGCTGAATCTGTTCCTGAAACACAGAGACGAAAACTCACTTATGAGCAGTTCTCCAAATGAACACAAATGACAGGACGTGTGTGTTTATAACGACTGCTGTATATCTAGACATAACATTATTGCAGAATGTACAGTAACAAATCTGAACAACTTTTGCTGCTAGAACTGGAGGAAAATGTGACTTTACCAAGGATACCATTTCTCTCGACTATTGTTAATTTCAACCTTCGAGATGCAGACATTTCAATATACATGTAATGCGAACGGAAATCATTTATGTTTCGAGAGACTTTTAAACTTTTTGAGATATTTACAGATAAAACTGCTGCTAGCAGCAGCAGGTAACGTGGTGGTTGCCTAAAATGGAAAATTCTATTAGACGATGATGAAATTATTTTATATACAATTTGTGAGATAGATAATCTATCTCTAGGCTTTCTTGTGTTATTAGTTCTGGTCTTTATGGATCAAGGAGTCCATTCAATCAATGTTGTTTTCTTCATCCGTTGCTAGGGAACTTGTAAGGTGTTGCACATTTCGTACTTCTCAAGAATATAGCCAATAGTACTCCATTACCTTGCTTACTTGCATTCTATATTTCCAAAATCTTTTAGTTTTTTTTGTTGATATTTTTAATGATTGGTGTATAGTACTTTAAACTTTGTTTAAAGGCTGGGCAAAGAGTGTGTAAAAATTCTATTTATACGGACCTTTTATGTATAGATGTTGCTACACGAGATTTGCTAACTAGATCTAGTTTTTGTCGTCTTCAACATGAAGTCTCGCAAGAACTATGCTGCCGACATGAAAGACGGAGGTCATACGTTAGTACTTCCACCTTACGGTGCTTCAAGGGTGTCTGGCATCTTTGGTAACGTCTGTCCTTTTCGTTGTCCATTACGTTGTACGGTGTTCAATGCTGGAAATATTGCAGAGCTCTTAATTGAGATGTTCCTCGGTTACTGTGTGTACACGTCGGAAATTCCTAGACTATAAAAAATTTAAATGGTTTTAACGTTTTTAGCAGTGACTAAAATGGTGTCATATGTGCACGATGTCCTCAACCTCTATGCTTAGGAAATCATTGCAATGTATTTACATAGATGAGATGTTGTTGTCTCTACCCGTACGTATTTTTGCAACGAATTCATCTGCCAGTAGAACTTCTCTTTAAAATTAAGAAATATTATTCGTCTATGCCTTGGTTGCCGAAGTCATCATGTAAGATTTTAAACGCACCATTCGCCAAGCTTTCTGGTAGAACCAAGTGTGTGTTCGCTCTTCTCCATACATATATGGTTTGGTCATGTTAGGAAGAGATAACTGCATTCTTTTGGCTATTTATCTACCCAGTGTTTGTAAGGTAATCCCAAAGGGACAGCATTTGCACCAAAAGAGGTGTCATGATGGAAAAGATTATGCGGTTATACGACTGATTTTACCAAGCGTAGTCCGAGTATGAGGTAATACTGTCTAGAAAAAAAAACGGACTATGTGAAAGACTTGAAGACCTCTCGAATGGAAAGGATTTAACCAATTTTCTTTATATCCTTAAGTTACCTTTAAGATTAATTCTTATTTTATAGGCATGGTAAAACCAACCATGTAAGGTAACTCAAGCCTGAGTTCAGAATGTTTTTAGCATTAGTACAATGAAACAAGAAAACCAACTGGATCACTTTATACATGACTTTATTTGTAAACTGACACTGTTAGTGCTTGATAGAGTTGTAAAACTGCAAACAGAAAACTATCACAGATTCTGGATCATATATCAATTAAATGTCATTCACAGAAATGTTTGGAAAAGGAAGAACTTCAACTTGTTTTAATAAATAGATGACTGAAGAAAATACCCAAGTCTTCGAATGTCATGTACTAAGTGAAATGTAAGAAGGTAGAATGTGTAACAAACAAAAAGGATAAATGATAGTAAAACTATCTTATAACATATATCTATATACTTACAGTAAGAGTAACACACATTATAAACTATGTATCAGTAAATAACAGTTGTTTCTTAAAACATAAACATCTAAAAACGTACCCTTATTTTACTTAATACTGTGCTTCGAGTTCTCAAATTGTTATACGCAGTTGTCTAGGCAATAATTGTAAATGTAAATGAATTTCCTGTTTAAATGTTGATGAATATGCTTAACCTTTAGCCTGCTGGCGGCAAATGCCTTTCTGCCTTTGCGACCAGTGCAGACCAAGACCAACCTGCACGTCCGTGCAGGCTGATCATGGTCATGCACTGTTCGCTATTCAGTCAGTAAATGTTCTGTGAACACCCCTTCAAATAATAAATGGCATTGCCCAAACTGAATGACAGACTGGTCCATTTTAGAAATTTAGCAGGCTAAAGATTAAATAGCTTTATTTCAGTACCAGCCAATCTAACAAAATCAGCCAACATAAATGTTTTATGCTTTGATAAAATACGTGTTTTATTACAATATGTGACTAAATAATACACTCGGAATAGTAAATAGCTTAATGAAGAAAAATGATAATGACAACAACAATAAAATAACAAACATTTTTATCACACATTAATCACAGCTAGTCAGTGTATATAAAATACTTATAATATTACATAGGAATAAAATGGAACGGCAGAGTAAAAATGTAAAACTTTCTATCACTTTAAAAAGACGGACGGAATATTTTGACCGTTCTATGGTAAACAAAAACAGTTCCCCTGCAAGCAATGTATGCAGATGGAAGTAAAGCCCTATAATAATTTCACATCTCATTACATAAATTGAGTCTGCTTTTATTCAGATGAATTCTGCCACTGAGCATCTGCCCGAGTCATTACGCAAATACACGTGCAGTCACATTAAGGAGAAACATATCTCTATGTGCAACCTTGGTCACATAAGCTTACCACAATCTCTCGTGCAGGCATTCATTATAGAACACAACCAGATTCATAAAGCATGAAATCTACCATAATTCAAATAAGAATGCAGAATTACATTCTCTTCAACGTTTCGGCCTATAGCCTGAAAATTTTATATCAGATTTATCTTTACAACATATACATGAAATACTGAAAGTGAAAATAGTATCATAGCCAAGGAAAAATAGTGTATTCATGCATGCGACTTGCATCAACAATCGACGAGACCAATTTTTTCAAATATCAATGTCACAAAAAGTTTAGGATGAGACAAAAGTGTTTAGATATATACACTATAATTCAAATAATACTGGCTAAAACCAAGGGAGTCATTTTCACACAGGTCGTACACTATGTCTTGTTTCTGGTTTGAATGTCTCTTCAATAAATTTCTCGTACTGTATTTTTCCAGACATGTTGTGATCGAACCTGTTGAGAACATGGTAAACTTCGTCCTCATCCAATATCACGTTTGCAAGTTTGAGCACCGACCTGAATTCCGGAACGGACAAGTAACCATTGTTTGTCTTGTCCAACTTCCGGAACGCACGACGAAGGTTCTTCCAATCACCTGCCAGCTGAAAAATGGTAATAGAAATGATCAATTCAGATTTATAGCAAGATTCGCTAATATACAATGTACTTGGCACAAGTCAAGACTGGGCTGCAATGGTTCACCATGCCGGTGGTCAGTCTACTTAGATTGCTGATACATTTACCAGTTACAATGAATTCTGTCAGATAATTTGGTAACTCGTCATAGTACAAGGCTACAAGCACAATGCCAGAGGAGTTCTGTGTTTACTTTATAACTTAATGTTCACTTGTATTATGTTTGGCAGAGCCTATATATAATTTTCATCTGAAATTCTACTGAATGATATTTTTAAAACAATACACTGGATATAACATACCTTTTGTCTGAGTTTTGCAGTGAGGCCATGAAGACCTTTCTGTGGTGGTTCTACTATATCACTGACAGGTAGTTCAGCCTGGGGATGCTGCAGCAGTGATAACATGTTGTTTCCATGACGCCAGATCTGCTTCCGTAGAGCAAATGGCTTCAAAAATTCTATATATGATACTCTGCAATGTGTAAAACAAGTCATTGTTTAATATCTGTTAAAGGCAGGAAAGCTATTACATTAAGCAGGAGAAAAGGAGGTATTACTGTTTGATAACATTTTCCTTGATTTCCCCACAGTACCATTGATATTACACATTATTGTATAGAACTGTTGAGAATGGTAAATTGAACTTTTAAAAATGTCAGAATATCTTAGTAAGTTTTAAATTCATAGTTAGAACCATTTTGATCGAGCAGTTTCCATCGTAAAAAACATCCATTTTTTTAAAGGATCATTTGTGACTTTTTCTGTGCAGGGATTGTTATAAAACTTTTAGGATACCTTAGTGAGCATTAAAAATACTTTCATGCAAATGTTTTGTAACATTTCTATAAAAAAAAATATTCGAAATTATGATTTAGCCCGATTTTTACAATGGGAAAATATGCTTCTGGTAATAAAATTGCCATTATTAAAGATACCTTTAAATTTAACTTTTGAAAGATGTACAAAGTTTATATCTGGATCTCAAAAACTAAAATCACATGGGCCTATTACGATGAACCCTGTTAGAGATTGTGTTGATGGAAATGTATACACTTATTGAATGGTTTACCGGTCAATATTCAAAAGTACTATCCGAGGTCCAAAGTCATTCAGTATGTGTTTTATTACATGACATCAGAAATGCATTTGAAACTTTTGACTAATTAGCCCGGTAAACATGTATTAGTCATATTCCACGAACTATTAATTGAGCGGCGATTTATATAAGAATGATGTCATTTTATTTAATATTTAATAAATAACAGAAAGGGCAACACACTACTATACGGACAAATGGATTTGTTACCACGATTTTGAAAACTCAAGACAGTTCCACAAGTGCAGATTTCTCTATACAAACGCAATTCAAAAAGTAAACCCACCTTCCATCTTTCTTTATATCGAATTTTCGTGTCAGCGTGTCTAGCTCGAACTCACTGAGGTGTACACACAGTTCCTTGAGTACATCGCGGAACTCGTCCTGGGATACATATCCTATACCATAAGGATCCATACCAACAAACTCTTTACGAAGGTCTTCCCACATGTAGTCAATCTGTAAAACAATTACATATTCAATTTCTTTAGAACAGTTACAAAATACGTTCCTTTTGACCCTTTGGAAAGATAGAAAGGAAAACCAACTTTGAAGATCTAGTGACAGCATAGCCATACCAAAGCAACTTGTTAACAGGTAGTTTATATTCTTAAGAATACTGTTGACATATACATATAAAACGTAAACGTAAAAAAGTGTTAGGTTTTTAAAAGAACAACATTAATCATAATTCAGTTAAAACAATCAAATGACGCTTAAATGTTATAACCAGTATTTGGATACTGACCTTTGACCTCAAGCTGTCCTGCAGCATATCGGCAGCACAATTCAACTTCCGGGAGCGAATCATGAAATCTGCATCACCGTGTCGTGGTGGTACTCGCTTCGCATTCGGGAAAGCAGCAGACGTCTTCGAGAAACCAAAATGGCGGACAAACTCGTAATAATCCAATGTTTTATCCTTGTTCGTGATAAATGTTTTCCACAGATCCCGGATTTCTCCTCTCGTTACTTCCGGTCTAATTTCAGGGAATCTACAGAAGAGGCAAGTACGAGCAATCAGGAAAAAAAGAAGCAGATCTTGTTAAAAACGAAAAGCATTAGAATAGGTCTCTCAACTGAAAGACTTAACTTGTTACAAATAGCAAAATCCACTCGAAGACCATGCTACTTTCGTGGAAACTATTCAAGGCTAAATGATGAAGAATTGCTATGAATATGCAACATAAGAATAAAGATTATATACACGCACCTTCTTAGTAACTGGAACATTTGTTCTTGTGACATCCTCATTGAATTTATTTCATCTAACTGGAAGAACATATTTTCAACCTCATTGAATTTTTTATTGAGTAAATCCTTTATCACTCTGAACATTTCTTGTGGCGACCGTTTAGGTACACTATCGTCTATAAGCGGAGGCTCGTCAAAGGTGATATATTCACCCATGTCCGATCTCTGGGTTGTCGGCTCCATTGGTTTTGGCGGGTCTTCTGGCAGTGGTCCAACTTTTACTATCTTCCTGGTATCGTTCTCTTTGGACGGGAATAAGCTTGGGGCCATACCTCTGGAGAAATAATTTGATATGAGCTATTAGACAGATGAAAATTTGGAACACAGTAGTTTACTTGCACATTCATATATGGGGTGTTTACAAGTACAATGCTAGAATACCATTGAGCCTATGTTCATTTCATTATCATGATACTGTATAATATCTGTAACATAGACCGATAGGTACGGCATTGTCACATGCACTTGATTTGGGGCGTAATTAAACCTAACTATCCATAGACAATACAAGATCAACCTTTAAATAGTTTCATTAGATCACAGAATGTTTTCAGAATTAGAATTAGCTTCTATTCATAGCAGAAAGAGACAATTTCTTTGACAGACGATTTCAACCTGAATAAAAGACTGGAAAACTGAAGTGCCAGCAGACCAGTTCAAACAAACCTCGTGTCAAACTGCTGCATGAAATCTGTATATTTAACGTTTCCATCTTCATCAAGAGGAATTCTGTCAACAAATCCATCGAACTGTTCGTCTGTCAGTGTAAGGTTGAAGCGGCTCTCCATAGCGGCACGGAACTCTTCCTGGCTGATCACATTTGTCTCAAGTTTGTCTATACTCCTAAACACACAAAACAGGACTATTTATGAAAAACGGTACGAATTCATTGATTTTTATATGCAAATATAAATAATAAAGAGTTTTCCTTTGATTCAGATTATTGGCATACGGTCTCAAAGTTTCGAACATGTTTAACCATCGTGCGTTGTATCGCCGTAAATTAAACTCCGCTTACCATCTTTTGTTTTAAGTTCCACATGTCCTTGTTTTAGTGCATAATTTAATATCTAAAATTCTGCTAATAATCCTTCGGTAAAACGATCTTATAAATACCTGTTTGCAGTAGCTGCCTAACTTTCCAATATATTTTAAATAGAATCTTTTTTAAATTGTGCTTGCAAACTCCGTGTGTCAAAAACTTTTACAAAATTTCTCTGGTATCCAAGCACAAACTATAAAAGTTATTAAGCAGTTGGTACTAGCTACTGATCTTTTCACAGTGCCAGACCGACTGAATCACTAAAAATACATTAGCTTTATGTTGAGAAGCATGATCTGTTAAACAAAGACAATGGAGCATGATATTTAATCGTGTATTTAGTAAATACAGAAGAAAGAGTCATGGGAGCTGCATACTTTAGCATACAACACTTGTGCATGTAGGAAAATGTTATAAATGGATTGTGTCTGCAGGTCTGTTCTCCATATCGTATGCAGCAATTTTAGTGGCTGGTATCAACTTTTGGGAACAATTTATACGAATTTAAAGAACCAGTTTCAATTCAAAAAGTGATCTGGCAAAGTCGCAGACAGAAAATGTGTTGCAGTGTTAGCCATAGTAAAATAACACTAGAATAACACTTATACGTACTTAAATGTTCCTAGGAGTGCCAAAAAGTCTCTCTGGAACATATTCATAAGCTGTCCCTCGATAGCACTCAGGTTTGAACCATTCTCGGACTTCTGATCATTGTTGAACCTGCTCATAATTAGGTAAAATTATGAACATACAAGTAATTAACAACAACAACAACAACGACTTAATTAAGTGAAATAACTGTAGTAAATACCTGGACAAGGTATGTTTGTTTATATCAGCATTTCTTTATCATATATTTCCTTTTTTCATTATACAGTATCAGATACACTCTGTAAATTGCATTATAATTATATTAATAGTTGAAAATTAGCCTCATAACATAAATTTATATAGAGATTTGTTCACCTGACTAAGTTTATTATAAACTAACACCACATGTATCTACTCAGCATCTAAAAATAGCCAATCATTTGATTTTGTTCTACAATATCTATCACAAACACAATAAATAAGAAATAAAACTGATGTGTGAAAAAAAAAACGAAAAATAAAAATTTTAACACTGCATTTGATTTTGTATTAGATAAATGCACTCACGTGCAAAACGTAGTGAAAATAAGACGCAACACGTGCGTTTGTTAATTAGAGTATGTACTAACAGAGATGTGTAGTGCTTGATCATGGCTTTGTTAATCAGAGTCTATGAGAATGAATTCAAATATGTACCAGACCCATGACACATTAGCCAGAAAATAAGACGAAATGAAAAAAGTCCAATTAATATGTAAATATAGTATGAGTATTATCATGACACAGTATAATGATCAGAATCAAACAAACACCATTCACAGTCTATAAAATATCAAATGTACATTCTATCTTCGTTTTCATTTCATTGATGAAAAGTTTAAGTAGTATAACAAAACGGAATGCTTTCAGTATACATCTGTGTGTTTTAGTATTGGGTACACAGGCGATAAATGCAAACATGCTTCAATTGCAGTAAGTCTGCCTTCAGTTCCCTGTACTAAATAATTTCGTGAAAACAAATTTTGAAGGAGCGTACAAGACATGTATGGTGTTTGCGAATACAAACCAAACCTCTATGACTGATGTCTACAGACAGAGGGAGCCACACGCAATCAGGGTGCGGGATCAGCACGCATGTATAATAAAATATGAAACTAACAGTCTCACTAGCCTGTGTTTGTTATCAGTAAGAATGGTATGGGTCATGCCCTTCTCGCTGCGGTCCTGGAACCTGTGCAGGAACTCTCTGTACGGGATGGTGCCGTTCTTATTGGCTGAAACGCTGCATCTAGACAGGAACGCCGCTAGGTATTTCTTCTCAAGTTTTAGACCATAGTTCCCCAGAACTTCTAGGAAATCGTCGAAACCAACCTGAAACAATAGAAGGGTTTTACCAACATTAACCTATCAAATAAATTTCTAAATGCTTAAAGAACTTCTAGGGCATGTGAACCTTAGGAAAAGTTACCAATTTATGCAGGAAAATGTTTATGTGGAATACTAAAGATGTATATGAAGTATAATAGAACCTTAGTATATGCAGTAAAGATAAAATCTCAGCATCTTTACAGATTTCGAGGTTTACTACAAAATTAATGCCCACATAAGCATGTGATAACACAAAACACAAACATATGGTTACAACATTCCTTTGAAAACACCTATATTCAATAGAGCTAAAAAGATGACGTATATTAGTGTAAGACGTACAGAGCCTTCATTCTTTGGATCTTTGGCCTCGAAACTTTCCCTCATGGTAGAGAAGCCTTCCCTGAACTTATTTTTCAGCCAGCGTTCTATATCCAACTGATTGCGTCTCTCAACCTCCTTCCGGCGTGGAGTACGCTTACTGCGCTCTAAATATAGTTATAAAATGAAAACAAAGTGTAAGTATGATGTTTTTGGAACAACAGCTGTTGTCTGATACATTGAATCATCATAAAACAAAGAAAAGCTATTAGACACTATCTTCAACAGAATATTTTGAAAATATATGAGCCGTACCATGAGAAACCCAACATAGTGGGTTTGCGACCAGCATGGATCCAGACCAGCCTGCGCATCCGCGCAGTCTGGTCAGGATCCATGATGTTCGCTAACGGTTTCTCTAATTGCAGTAGGCTTTAAAAGCGAACAGCATGGATCCTGACCAGACTGCGCGGATGCGCAGGCTGGTCTGGATCCATGCTGGTCGCAAACCTACTATGTTGGTTTTCTCATGGTGCGGCTCAATTATGTCTACTGTTTATGTGCGGCGGATGTTGACAAAAGCAAAATCACTTCAACACTGTTTTCATCTACTTTAACATTTTTTATAATAAAAAAACAACAACATAATGTTGTACGCCATCAACTTATGATGTACATATCAAATCAAATTTCATATATCTTTATGCATATCAGAATAAATCAAATAATATCAATTATATATTTTTTAAATAAAATTACTTTAAATATTTCAAATTGAACTGCATCCAAACTGATACAGTATTTTAAGCCATACCCATTTAAAATGTTTTTAACAAAGTTAAGCCTGAGACCAACATTGCAGGAAATTATGTACCCAAGCCGTACAACAAGTCGTAAAAAATGAACCCCAATGTTACCAATCACCGAAAATGGAAAAAAAGCGCAAAATATGCACTGATAATGACTGTCGTGACAGAAAACTGCATTGTTCAAAGCTTTATGATAATAATTATGTTAATCTGTGAGACACAGACTGCAATAGAAAAGGGCGAGAAACCCGTGCAGATGTATGCGGTGGCGGTTTATTATGGCAGGATGGTTTGCATGTAAGAAGCAGACAGCTCCATACGCCAACACCATGCACGAAACTCACGTGCTTACGTTCTAAATATTGCATGAACTGCATGTACCTCGTCAGTGCGCTCGACTTACTACTTAGTGTTTTGAATTCCTCAACCACTCTGCGATCTGAGATTTTTAGTTTTCGTAGATCTAACAACAAACGTAAATAATATAACGTTTTCTGTTTCTGTTCAGTTATCATTGTTATTATTATTATCATTATTATTATTATTTATCAATAAACATTTATCTATGATTGCACGACATATTATATAAATCCTCGGTGCATTATTTGTGCTATATGATAAACTAAAAAACTGAGAGAAAAAAGTTCTGCACATTTATTGTTGATGTCATGTAATATATAGCCTGCCAGTCAACAAGTCTCTACTTGAAAATAAACTGTTTTATATGATGCATTTATTGCTGGTCATGTGCATATATAAATACACATATAGATCTACATGTAATAAAACATATAAGCTGATCCTTTGAAAGAAGCAAAACAATCATAGACTGTTTGATTCAGTCTGTTCATCTGAATAGTAACAGAAAAGGAGAAAAAAATACATTGAATACAGGTATAATTCGCGGAAAATAAGACTTTGTGTACATATATTATGTTTTGACTAGGAAAACAGTCTTAAATCACAAAAAAGTAGTGTAATACTTAAACAAGTCGTTATCGTTAGAGAAAATGTCCCAAAACATCAGTTATACCTATAGGTACATTGATTTATTTCATATGATAACTCTAACTTCTCTAGTTTTTTTTTTTGGCAACGCGAATAAGCTTAATCTTAATGGTCTTATATCTGGGTGTTCAATATCTGGGAGTTCAATATCTAGTGAACATTTATACTGAAACGTACCTGATTCTGCTATAGGTGACAATCTACCGTTTTCAGCTGCACCATTGGTGAATGTGATACCCAGTTTTCTCATGAACTTCTCTCCACTAATTGTACCCGATGCATCAGGGTCATACCTTCAGAAAACGAGGAGAAAATAAGTTTACATAGCCATAATTGTTGGGACCAACATATGTTTATTTCGCAGACTGTATTTTAGCTTGATCAAACAATATTAAGACTGCTGAAGAGCGCTATCCTAGCAGCAGGTAATTAATAGACTTATTGATCTGTGGACTAAACTCAGTTTGGTAAAAATTAATGTATCATGGCCATTTAAAATATTTGCTGTTCAAAAAATAATCGGGTTACAATCAGCTGCTTTTTAGCTGCACTAAATTCACAGAAATAGGCATGTATAAGAACTTACTTATTCCAGAGTTTTTCGAATTCAATGTCATCCATGTAGAACATAAGTCGGTTAAGGAGCTGTCTGAGTTCTGGTTTCATGATGCGGCCACTACCACCTGGATTCATCTGCGGGATAAGCTCCGCCACGTCCATCACCCTGAAAGATAATATCTATGGTGATTGTCTTACGGTTGCCTTTTTAAGTAATTTATTCAAATTCTGCATGCACAGTAATTCTGCTATGGTCAATTACATAGAGGATATTACATGAGTGTCTTTTCATACTGAATTTATTAAACGAGTTGAATAAAATAATAAAATGCGAGGCTCTGTCGAGCATTTTATCAATTTTATTCAAGGAGTTTAATATCATATGTTAGCTATCAAAATTTCTTGTTTCTTTAACTATTATAGACCAAACCAATTCGACCGACGTCTCTTATACTGTAAACGACGTCGACGTCAAAGCTTTGTTACACTAGTGCATTGTCATATTTATGTATTAATGGCTTTATTTCACTCCCGCGAGGTCAAACATGTGACAATAAGAGGTTAATATACGGCTTGGTTGTGCCTTCTTGCCATAATGGCACACCTAGTGTCATAATTGCCCGAGGGCCATTATGAAACTTGGTGTGCCATTATGGCTAGAAGGCACAACAAGCCGTTTATTGACCTTTTTATTATATACATTCGCTTCATATTCATCTTGATATTTTCATGTAACATATTTTTCTACAAACTTGTAGGGTCTAAACATCATTTGTATTAATTTTTTCATCAAAAGTGCCATCAGTATTTGACAAAATATCTGAAAATGATTCAGCACCCGTTCACCCGCCATACTGACGTTGCTACATGACGTCAACGTCAGAACGCGCTGACGTTCCGGTTACCCGGGGCCATTATGATTATGGCGCGTGAAGCGCACTGCGCCATTATGGATTCGTCAATAGAGGCCGTAATGATTGTTTTAAACGATTTTGTTACTATTTATAGTAACGTATATGATAAATACCTTTAATTTATACAAAAGACGTAAATACAGGGATAAGACGTATATATGAACCACTTAGTGCAGCAGACACTTAAAATAATTGCTGGATAGCTTCTTCCCCCTTCACTTCCTCCTTCAAAATATAACCGCTATATTGTTCACATTTAGAACATGTCATGTAGAGGTTTGGTAAAGCGGGGTTATTTCAATACCATCATGGTGTACGAGTTGTTTCATTGAGAATGTGTACAATATATACAATACTATACCTCTGTTTTGCCTTTTCTTTGAGTTGTTGGTGGACCTGTTCAGAAGACATGCAGGCTTTCTCAAGGTGGGTTCTCTGTACGGGGTCCATCCACTTCGGGAAGGATGAGTCTTCCTCGTTCATCTTACGGAACAGTGAGAAGAACTCTGTGTAGTTAATAACAACTTTGTTATTGAATCCCAGTCTCTCCAGCAACTTCATGAACTGGTTTTGTGTCAACTGCCGACCTAATACCGTCATCAAAATTCTGTACAGCGCTTCCCTGAAATAATTTAATTATTAAGAAATTTTAAACATTTCAGGCATTTTCTTTGTATAATAAGAATATCTGTGAGTGTTAAAACTAGCTACATTGTATAGTAAGTCAGGGACATCGATATCTGGCAAGAACTGGCTATACACATTTTGCATTTTTATATAAGAATTATATACAATAGTTGCACCACTCAATTAGTCAACCTTGCGTTCTAATATCATACGTTATTCGAATTCCATTACAAATGTATACGAATGTTTTCTAAAAAAAATGTGATTACTACACCCCAAAAAGAACTAGGAAATCTCGACTTGCACTGTTTCTGTAAAAAAAAATGAAATTCGTAATGCTCTTTTTTAATCTTTGAGTATTTTCTTTTATCTTGTTGCCATTTGTTATGTTACGACTGCACACCATATGAACAGGTGTAAAAAATTACCTTGAAACGTTCCCTTTCCCTTCAGGGTCGTTATTTTGAAACTGCTTTCTTATTTCAAAGAAATTTCCCCTCATCCTCTGTCGTAACAACATTTCCAACTGAAAATTAAAAAGTCAACCAATATTTTTATTGATGCTGAATATTGAAAATGATATTGCATGGTCAATATACCATTAAATATAGTGTATGTTCTATTGTCAGAAGTATTTTTGCGTAGTCCGGGCTGCGAAAATATATCTGTTATTTTTGTCAACAAGAAATGGGCGTTAAAATAGATAAAACGCTATCTTGCTCCTTAATACTGAACACGAACCATTGTTACGTCTCAGACTTGGAAAAAAATAGGTATTGAATCCAATATTCGCTAAGAGGCGTTTTATGTTTTATATAACTTTTTGTTTTGAAAGTTTTGCATTGATTTGATGTATTTTACAACTGTTATATATTGTGGTTGTGTTTTCTTCTAAACCATTTAACACATTCAGCGATTTTATCTTAACATATTCGCCAACATGGAGATACTTTAGTGCTAATTATTTGTTATACATGGTTTAGTACTTAGCAGATCTCACACAAAAAGATAGCACATGTCTTCAATATTTAGATAATGCCTTTTTAAAATATTTACACACTTAAGGCTCAAAATGAGATTTATAATACAGGAGTCAATTTAATCATTATTCAAAATGAAATATCTGATTTCGTATAGATCTATCTGCTTGTGGAATTCAATGTCGGATTAAATTTATTGTATATCAACGAAATATCTTTACATAATTATGGAACCTTATATAGATCCTAGATTATCCTTTTGTAAATACACATTTACAAATTAAATATAAACTTCAATTTCCATGCTATACATTTAAATTGGGCTGAAATTGTAACTTTTGAAGTAGATCAGTGAAATTAAACACCCAGATAGCTTACTGCAATATTACACACATATGCAATGACGCTTTCAAATAAAACACGAATGCTGATTATATAAGACACATGTGTTCCCCCTTTTTTCATATGTAAAGAATGTAATTGCATATAAAGATCTGTTTATTAAGACAATGTCCTGTCTGCCAGTACTGAAGATGACAATGGCTTCAAAGTGGTCGGATTAGAGATGCCCGAGTGTTTTTAACCTTTTAAAAAGCAGCTACCAGCTATGAGATTAAGCACCCCTGTGTCATAGAAAAGAAATAAGTTGTAAATTAGATTTTGATTTGGTTCTAGGTGATCAACAGCTACTTATTATACTTCAAAATGCTTTTATAGCGCGATGACAACTCAAATGTGAGACTCAATGATGTTTATCATAGGTATAGCCGAATGACTGTATGTTTTATTATATATAAGCTGGCATATGTTCACTAGTGTAATAGTTGTTTTCCTAAGCGAAAAGTTCATATTTTCTCAAAGAAGTTGAGTTCAGTTGACATGCATCAAATACGTTTAACCCCCATCTCCCTCTTCTCTCTAAGTGCCCTTTAACAAGGGTTCTGACCATTCCGAGGCAATGTTGCAGTTTGTCCAGACCATTATATATGGTATGTTGTAACGTCTAGAAAGATGGTGTTGTTATCCTCCTATTTTGCATTGTCTTCATTACAATAGATGGGCTCGACTAGTACTACATTGGGCTACACCGAAATGCACCGTGATGTTTCTATCGGGCTATTCACAGGTATGTCGAGCTGATACGCGCACAACTAGCCCGACTAAAACGAGTGTAAATCTGGTCAAATCAGTGTACAGGGCGAAATCGGGATATACAATCCAGCTCTTCTAGAAAAAAAAAAACATAACAAAACGTTTCCACTACAGTGACGATTTGTTTGTGGCCTGCTTTGCTTTATATTTCCACGACAGTGATAATCCATGCGTCGTGTGGCTGTGACTGCGTTTACAGTGCTCGATAAAATTTTCTTTAGTGGGGTTGCACGTTCGGGCCAAAGTATAAATGGAAGTTTAATGAGGTTTCTGTAGATAAAATTTTATATTGCATAAATAGTCAGTGGTATATTTGGATGTTTAATATCTGGATCTATAACATGCCTGCAACACATCTATAAAACAACTAAATAATAACCGTATTATTCCATTCAATACCATGAATATACTTACTTCATCTATTTCAAGCCGTGCCTGTGCGGATGCTGTGGACAAACGGGAGCTGGCTCGGCTCGGTGGCAAATCTGGCCGGGATGTAACATCAGCCTTGTTACCTAAAATAAGGTAAATACACTGTCAATCATATAGCAACAAGAGTATAATCAGACAAAGACACTGTAAGTCATATACGAACAAGAGTATAATCAGGCAAATAACACGACTATATAATCAAGTAAATACACTGTCAGACATCAAAGTCTACTATAACAGTATAGCACAACATAAACATTGGCGTAACATTAGACATTATGCTAGAAATCTACAACCAATCCTATCTGTAAACAACATACGTTCAAAGGCTGAGAAAAGGGACCTTAAGACTAAAAATGTCAAAAATGGAGCGAACACTGAATGCCAGGAACATATTCAATTTTAATTTCTTGTAAAATTATTTTCTTAATATGAATTTTGTTTCCATAGTAACGTCTGTTTTCTAGCAACCTTTATTTTGGAAAACACAGTCATGTGCATGTTTTAATGCAACTGTTTTGGTTGACTAAACATTACAATGCTTTTAAGAATACATGAAAATCTTAGTACAACACAGACTAATATGCAATAGAACATCTAGTTTCTCTTTCATGAAGTGCTACACACGACGTAACAAGCGTTCAGTTGAATAATAGAAGAGGTGTAACGTTTTAAAAGGCTGTCTTTGTAAATACTTAAGGATTTGCACTTGAAATTTCGAGGATTTTTTTTTTGTAAAACCTGATTAGAAATGGCTTTAAGAAGTTTGTCCTGTGGGCCCTTTTCTTAGTCCCCAGCCCAAAAATGAGCATTTGTAAAGAGAAACAGTGCGAAAATACTACACAATTTTCCACTATTTTTATCTGAAAAAGGTCTAAAACCAAAAATACAAATTGCAATTATGATGTCCTGCTACATAAAGCTGAGAATGCTGAAAGAAGGGAGAACGAGAAAACTATCCATGACAGTTCTAAAAGACATGAAACTGTTCCATGTACCAATGAATGTATGTAGATGTTCCGAACAAACCTACGCTTTTGCGAACTTTTTTTGAGAAGCGGTTTCTCTTTTTTTTTTCAAAACCAGTTTCAGATGTATAATAATGTTTTAAGATACTGCAGAAATACAACTTCATAAGTCGTTTGTAGACAGCAGCCTTATACGACTGCACCAGTTTTAACAGCGTGACAAGAAAAACGTAATGATATTCCCATATAGTGAAATCTTGTATCATCTGAGACATGTCTGTTTAATTAGTATAGTCTTACATCTTGTGTATTCAAAACAAATATAGACTGATTGAACAACTTTTAAAAGCTGTCAAGTTCAAATTCAGGTCAAATACATAGGAAAACAATGACATGACCTTAAATATTTGATTTGTTTAAGTAGCACTTTAACATGTTAAAAACTTACAGTATATATATCAATAACAAATCAAAGTGTTTATATGTATATACGCATGTATGTAACGATTGTCGACAAGCAGTATTTGCATCAGTACCACAGAGTATAAGTTTGTATAATTACTGCGATTGGGGCTAGATCCTTTTTTTTGTCATACTCTCAGTTCGAAATTTGTTTGTTTGCTTCCATCATTTTTGTATAAAACTTTCTAATAAGATGCACTGTATGTGATGCGGACGGTGTTCGGAAGCCTCATTTTTACGTTGATTAATGAAGGAGCCTGTGTAAACCCGTGTTCATATAAACATAAATCGTTGCTCATAGAAGCGCACTTGATACAGAAAACAAAACTTTCTGACCAGCACCGTTAACTTGAAAAATAAAATCAATCTACAAGTTGAAAAATGAAATCAGTCTACCATTTTCTCTATTTAACATTGAAGGATGACACGAAATCAGATAGCTTAAAGCATATAGATCAACAATTTTGATAACGAGCCATTTTTATACAAGTCAAGCGGGTGTGCAATAGAATCAGATCCATTTCATTGAAAATAAATTTTATGTAAATGAACAAAATCTCCTATCTCGTAAATCTTAATATATAAATCGCTTATAATGCCTTTATGATCAATAACATTTAGCGGTGGAAACATTCATGTAACATTGTGAAAGATCGCTGCAAAGTATGTACAATTAATATAGATTTTGTTTTCTTTTTTCTCCAACGCTCATTTATAGATATTGTTGAACACAAACAAAACGCGATTACAGAACAGAGCCACATAACTATCGCGGGGTATAGTTTACGCAAAGGGTAATTGGCCCTGTACATCAAATGAATCATGTGGTTTTTTTTTTCTTACTCTGGTAAACAATCTGAAATTCTCAATTCATAACACAAACAAAAAATCAGATAAAAGTAACTTTAATGTTTATAAATATATTGAGCAAGATATCCTCAATGGTAACTAAGATATATTAACAGAAAATAATATTTCAATCGCAAAGAAAAAGTTAGTCTTCAGCAGTAAAATCGAGCGAAAATATGCGTGCAAAATTATGATTATTCTTAGGTAAGTTCATTTCCTAGAATACCTAGAGTTTACGAAGCACACGTACTTAAATGAGAAATCTGTCACAACATACGTGACACGGAATCATAAAAGAACAGATTCCTGGTGTTTCCGTTCTTAATGGTTACCATAATAAAGCTTAATTGAACGGCTAAAACAAAATTAAATCTATTGATTAGGCAATAACATTACTATACGAGAACAACACTTTCAGACTCGCCATTCAAATACCTTAAGTTTAATTGGCAATAATCGTTGAATGTGAAAGACATTCAGTTTACATTGTGGGGCGACCGGCGGTGTAGGAACTATTTTTTCAATAACATTTATTGACATTTTATTGAAATACGATTTTGACGTGCCTTCACTTTATTGTGGGAAAAGCTTTAAAGCTAAAAACTAATCATTTAACAATTTGGTCCATATATTGTAATACTTTGATAGTTATTTAGTTATCTACGGGCATTCCTTTACCTTACCAGGTCTAGACACAAATTATAGTTATATGTTGAATGTTAATAACTGGTTTGAACATTTTCCTTGTTTATCTGGTATTTAACATTTCGAATGTGGTTAACTTAAGTGACGACTAAAGGTTTCTGGAGTGCTGCGTCTTCTCTTAAAACAAAACACATGCATGTGAAACAACAATTTCAAGAAGGCCTTTATTTGAAGCAAATATTGTAATATGGTGGGTAAACATTTAATGTGAAAAAATATGGATTGTCTATTCTACAATATACAAGATCTGTAAAAGTCCCCTAAGTTCAATTCCACACATACTTTGTACACAGCCAATGACAAAAATAGTTAACAAGAGCTGTCCGTAAGACAGCACGCTCGACTTTTCTCAGTACTTAACTCTGAATTAGAGCTTTGCCAGTAAAAACTTTAAAAAAAAACTTTAACCAAAAAATGTAAGTTAAAAAGGGACATAACTCTGTCAAAATTCAAACCAGAGTTATGGGGATTGTTTTTCCTGGTGAAGATTTTGATAGTAAGTAACTATTTTAAGTTTCAAGTCAAAAGCTTTGATAGTAACAGAGATATTTGACTTCATCAAAAACTTTAACAAAAAAAAAATCTAAGTTAAAAAGGGGCATAACTCTGTCAAAATTCAAACCAGAGTTACGGGGATTGTTTTTCCTGTTGTAGACTTCGATAGTTAATAACTGTTTTAAGTTTCAAGTCAAAAGCTTTGATAGTAACAGAGATATTTGACTTTATCAAAAACTTTAACCAACGGCGACGGCGACGCCGGGGCGAGTGCAATAGCTCTTCGAAAAGTCGAGCTAAAAATGAACGCAAAGGCAAACATTCTTGAACGCACTTAGCCCAAGCAAATGAGGAATTCATGTCTAAATAAAACTAGTGTATATGGAGAGTGAAACATGCATGTTCTACATGTGGAAAGCACAGATGTCTGAGAAAAGGCAAGACAAGGAAATATAGCATGCAACTACAAAATACGCCAGTCATGAGTCACCTGAAAACACATCAAAAACTAAAATATTGAAAATCAGACAAAAAAACATGAGCAATAGCAACAACAAGAACAGAAAAAAAACACATTCTACGTATGAAGTTTGTATTTCTGTGAAATCTACGGTCTATTCTACACATCTAAGTTCTGTATAAATATGGGTGTTTGACAATTACTTACTATCGGAGGTGCGGCCTGAATGTAGATTATAAAACAACATACAACACGTTACATACAACAGTCATTTTAAAAACTAAAAGTACGGTATACTGTAAACATTCAGAGAAAATATTTGAACTAGCGAAATTGTCCGCACTATTTTTCTACTACCAAGAGCTAGCACGATACAGGGTTATAAGGAGCAAGGTGAATATATATCACGCTCATTGGGAACAGCCGTATTGTCTAATGACCACATTATCTTATAAGAAGTCTGAGTTTTGCTCGGTCATGTGCGTGTGTTCTAAATGGGCAACAAGGCACTAATGTCAATAATGACCTTGTGTTATTTTGCATCGGGTACGGTGTTCGCCGCGGCTGCCACAGGCTAGAAAGACGGATGTTGACAATAAAGAAATCAAGGAAACCCATGTTTCCTTTGAACCTTACACAGGTGTTACAGACACAAAATCAACTTCTAATTTGATCATAGTCTTAATTCTCTATATATTGGATAATCCCGAGCTGGTTGTTCACAGATAACCTGTGGCAGAATGAAAGACTTTATCCCAAGTCGGTCAATACAGTCTTAGATCAGAGTTTATCCGAATACCAGAGATCTGGATACACAAATATGTACAATATTTTCTCTGACAATTTTATTATTTGCATATTCCATGTAGGGGATCTGCTCAATAATACCGGGTAATTCAAATCATAATCAGCTAAAATACAAATAACCGTTTGCATTACCAAGAGGGCATAAGGTGCTGTGGTTTCTTATTTAAATTCCCATCATTTTCAACTACTATATTCGACTGCCTTTGGTATGCGAGAGATATGCTGAAATAACCAGGAAGTGATGATGCCGGTGTTCAAGCACCGCTATCGGGAGCTTGGTCTTAAAGCCGGTGTCCCGACCTCGACCGATTTTAAAGAATTTAATATTTTACAGACATAATAAATTGTTAAATATCAAACTTTCTATCTCACAATGAAACCACTTAAGAAGCTCAGCGCGATCGTTTTTTAAAACCTCTCTAATTAATAAATCATAGTGTAAAAGCAGAATAACACGAGCTGAGCCCGGTTTCGTTTACTTTGTGGCACAGGTGCCCGTTCTATGTCAACATATTATTTAGTAAGTAACCAGACATGTTTACTCAGTTTTTGAACATTTTGAACAGTAGGAAAAGATTAATTCACAATGTCCTTATCAAGTTTAAAAGAAATTCAAATAAGATATCATGCAAACAGTTTTTAACTAATCTCTGGTATTTAAGTCAAACTTCATACAAACTGACGAGTCGGTGTTTAATAGAACTCGTCTTGCCGATACCTATATTTTAAAACAAATCTGAATAATTAGAAATCACAATATATCTTTCTCACAATAAAGTTCTATACTTCATCTGTCTCAGATTATATCGTACATTCAAACTAAAACTACTATCAGCCCTATGATAACTTGCTCGAATTATATAAGGTTGTTATATAATATGTATAACGTGTAGTGTGTAACATGTAATGTACGTACCGAAAATAGGCATTCTAGTTTTGCTAGGATCTCCAAATGTAACCTCCACCCCCTCGGGTATACTGTCAATCGCCATGGGTGGGGGTACGTTCTCCCGACCGAGACGACTTGCTTGCCGACTGTCCCTGCCCGACAGGGCACTCATCGACTTCCTGACGGGATAATGAGACTCGTTAGCGAGCGGCCGACCCGGGTTCGACATTGGTCTGTCTCCGGACCTCGAGACCCCTCGTAGTTCCATATCACCGGGGTTGCTCATTCGGGACATCGGGTGTTGAATCTGGGGTAACGTAACCCCCATTCTTCCCGTACTCATCTGGGACGCCGGTCGGACGCCCACCTGTGACATATTTATTCCTTATGTATCCACTATGTCCCTAAAATCCTTAAAGTCCTTTTTCTGTTACCCTGTAATACGGTTCCAAGGTATAAGACACGATACCGAGTTCCTTCCCGTCTCAAACACCGTGTATCTCCGTTGGCAACGCACAGTTGGTTACCTGCATAGGCGCTCTTTGATTAATATCCATATACCGTCAAATACGCTATTATTTCCCCTGACTTTTTTGTTTAGGGTATATAGAAAACAGATCATCCATAAAGAATACGTTGAACGGGCTAATCCTCTATTGTAAAGACAAGAAGGCTATTGGACGGAGATTAACATAGGTATCAAGTATGTCGCACAGTCACAC